>NC_092028.1:16523267-18013267 GCF_042242105.1 Pempheris klunzingeri | reverse complement strand
TCTGTCTCTTGAGACAAACAGGGAAATAAGAGACATCATAGATCCGCAAAGCACTTGGAACTCTTTGAGTAAGAGAGCAGGAAGAGCTACAGGCTTTAATTCAGACTAGCAAAGCACAGCAGGTCATAAAGACGTAAACATGCAGTGAATTTGAAAGATTCATTCTCAGAATTGATCTACAATTTACCGTCCATAACCTGTAAACATGCACTGATAAGATAATGCAAGAAATTACCACTATAAAAGCTTAAAAGCACATTATTTTGGATAAGAGTATTGTGTTTGTAATGTGTGTGACATCTTGCCAGAGCTGTTTTTAAGTCATTTGTTTAAATGAACATTTCTATACATTTGGACAAAACCCTTGAGGCTCTTGTGGGTTCTGCCATGTATCACTGGGAAATGCCAAATGAAAAGGATGGATAACCCCCCCTTTTCCCACAGAAAGAACTTCTCTGGACAGAGGAACAGCAATATTGTGGCCACATGTGTGAGCTTGTTTACTTTTGCTTGCCTTTTAACTGAAGGAATCTCATGATTTAAACCACAACATAACAGACTAAATTATTAGCATATTACCACACTACACATTTTTTCCCTTTGATTGGAACTGGAGAAAGTGTGCATGTGTCGACTAACGTCAATGGGTATCGTGGTAGTTTAACACACAGCCGCGAGACGTCTCTCTCCTGCGGTCTCACACACACACACACACACACACACACACACACAGAGGGAAACACACGGGACTAAGTAATCTCTTAGGTAAAGAGCTGGAAGGTTTATTTCTAAAACCATAATCATGGAAATCTCCCATTTAAACAACAAACTTTCAACTTTATTCCATTTCTCTCCTTGCCAGTACCACATCAAACAAATCCTTGGGTCAACAAGGGTCAGCGAAAGGATTTGGATAATGATGAGGCTCAAAGAAAAAGATTGAGGGTGGTGAAAGAGAGATGGTAAAAGAAGGGGAGGGGAGCTGATGGGAACAGAAGAAAGGATGGGGCTGGTGGAGAGAGAGAAGGTGCAAAGGCTAGGTCTTGTAACGACAGACCCCCTGATTACATTGTTGCACAAATAAACAGGCCCTCTGCAGGCTCCCTGGAGTCCAGCTGCGGTGCAGGAGAGGAAAGCTTTCATTTCAGGGGGCTGAGGTCGTGCAAGGCGAGTGATGGGATGGGGCATGGCTGTCTACCCATGCCGTTTCCTCACATCTCCATCAGCTATTCAATGAGCAGGGGAACAGGGTAACATCTCATTTGAGAAGCTTGTTGATTACGTGCCATTTCCTCCACTTGCAGACTTCCTAGAAAGTCAGCAAGTGGATTAACAACTGTCAATCTCAGAGCGCCACAGGGAGGAGCTACTTTGGTTGAAAAGAGTAGAGAAACTATGCTGGATATCTGTGCTTTTTGATGATGATGAGGGGCCATCTGCATGGGGTCAGATAAGTGTTGGAGGAAAGTGGCTGAGAGAGACAAGGTTCAGATGCCCTGGAGTCACATCTGTAATCGTCTTTCCTTCACCTCCGACCGTTACACAGTCCTGGTCCTCTTCTCTCTGTGTCCTGCAGCTATCAAGGCCCACATCAAGGCATGCCCCTGCCACATGTATGCCCCCCATTAAGGGGCCATCATCAGATAAACAAGATAAACAAGTCCAATTCCTGGCAGGACTGATCAAAGGACTCAATGTTAACCCCATGGCCAATTTCAAGTAGGCAGAAAAATCAAACACAGATGAGGTCACATGGAAAAGGGGGAAGCTAATCCATTGTCCCTTTATGGGCACAGAGAGCAAAAGGGACAGTGAAGAGGGTGGAGGATAGAATGGAAATAGTTTGAAAACGGGAGACTTTTCGATACTGTCTCAATTGCATCTTCACTTCCCCAAGAATTTGTAACCTTCCAGTAAAAGCAAAATTCCTGCCAGACTTTGCACAGACAGGTGCACCTGTTCATCACCGCACATGAAGAAAGACATAGACCGTATCCAGCAGCGACAGTGAATCCCTCAAATGAGTCTTGGAGGTAATACCAAGGGCAGCGCTCCAGGTTGTAAAACTCATCCTGGCTACTGATCTTGGGTGCAGCGACTTGGCTGAAGCGGTCTACAAGAATGATGCATGTGCACCCTTCCACTTTTCCTGGCAGGTAATATCGTCATCCAGACCAAACATTTGCTTATATGGTGGTATTTCATTAATCCTCTTCCAAAGCTCTGGTGTCGTCTTTCGAAAATCCGTAAATCACTTCTTCCTTGAATGCCCAAACTCTCTCCAAATGCACACGTCAAACGAAATGAACAGTTGAAGGACAAAATCTTGCCAAGTATCCATACATGGATACACTGTCTGACTTATATTTCATATTTCCACTCCTCAATACCCTGAGAAAGACTTTATGTCAAAACACTGGTATATTTAAATACGAGAATGTAACTTTTTTCCCACCACACCTATATTTTCATCGTGGTCAGCACTTCTCCAACACTGGTGTGTGTTCTTCTCTCTCTCACCCTGAAAGATATTTCGACTCCCTACTCTCATATTTGAAAAGCATTATCAAATACAACTGATTTTGGAATGGATCCACTGAAGGTGTTAAAGTAAAACTGGTCAAAGTGAACAAAATAAATGCTGAACTCTTGACTTCAAGGTAGGACAGAGAAGATGCCTGCCTTTGCTCATGCTACCAGTTCATTCACATTTACACAGGAGAGAAAAAGGAAATTCCATTGGCTCTCTCTCTCAAGAGGACCATATTGGATTGTAATCAAAAGATTATCCCAGAATAATCAAACAGCCCCCCATGGGACCACCCACAGAGAGCAGAGAGAAACATGAGACTGGCCACATGCTCTGCTTTTCACCAAGACCTCCATGGCATGGCCAATACAGGAAGGAGAGGGGAGGACAGAAGGTTTTTATCCTGACACTTTTGAAAGATGTGCCACATGTTTTGTGAGTGGCATCATCTTACACTGGTTGCATGGACCGATAGCTCTCAAGAAACAACATCAGCACTCTTTAGTGTTTTTATATGGTTCCTCTCATTGGCCTGTGAGATACTTAATTCTGCGTTATTAGCTTCAAGCAAACAACAGCTTTACTCTCAAATGATCCTGATAATGACAGGCCTGGTCTATATTTAGCTCTTGTCTCTCTGTCAGACCTCTGACTGTCGTAGCTGGAAGGAAGAGCCGTAAAACAAAGCTGGCAGAGCTTAGACAAGCGTGTCATGGCTGCACTGTGCTGCCCGAGATACGAACCATGGGGTCCAGAGAAAGAAAGGGGTGGAGGGATATGGGAACCACACCGCATGAAGTTTACAGACAACACCAAAGGCTCTGGTTGAGGCTTGTGGTTCATCTCAGAGCTTTGACTGACGGAGAAGTTCTGCGATAGACGAGGGAAGGCTTTGCCAGTAGCCTGCGGGATGCCGGTGAGGATCCCGCAGGCTACTGATGTTTTCCATCAGAGGCCAACCAATGCGGTTGTCTGATTGCAGAGATATTTTCCAAGAGGGTAAAATCACTGTTGTCAAGGGATTACTTCAGTTTATGTTTTGGGGTCAGATAAGAGGAAAATGTTTGGGCAAAAAGAAAAACTCTCCTTTTCTTCTTCTTAGTTTAGGGTGTTGGGTGGAGGTACTTGTGGTAGGTGGTGGGCACAGGGTAGAGGGACCCCACCCAATTTCTTCAATCCGGGCTAATTAAAGGACCACAAGTCATCCATAGAGATTTGATGGGTTCAAAGAGACCTGGGTGTCCTCTGCTGTAATTTGAAATAACTGATTTCTGTTATTAATTATACATCTTAAGTGTCTTTGAAGAATGCTGCAGACTGTCCTTCATCGGGAAGACAAAATGTCTGGAGCACAAAAAAAAGCAAAGAAGCTTCAATTCATTGGCTCCAATGAATCAGAGCTTCCAGGAAAATCAGCAGGCCCCGTCTTATTGTATCATTATTATTTTTCTGCCTTGGTTTTACAGCAAAACACCCTTGTCTGACGTCAGTGCATCATTGTCATTTCAAGAGTAGTCTTGGAAGCAGAGCAGGGGTTGTGATTGAACTCTGAGAGCTGCCCCGGAGCTGTACTTTGAGGAAGAAACCACGGAACCACAGATAATGCTTTACAGTCCACTAGTCTCAACTACTGTCATCAGATTTTCACTTTGTACGATACTTGAAAAAGATTGTCGTTCTGGTTTCCTCCAGAGCAAAGGGCATTGCACTGATGTCAAACTGGAGACGTTCGAAGAGCACGAGACGTGTGTAAAAAGTCGCAGATGATTACTAAAGAGAATGAATCAAAGACACTGAAATGGCTCTCTATGAATGTCTAGGGCCTGCGTAATATGGTGGATGAATGCATTTTGAATTTACACAAGCTACTTGGTTTAACTTGCCCTAACACTGTGGAGGGCCCGTGAGTGTCTGACAAGATCAATAAAGCATTCTCTCATTAAAAAGGAGACATCGAGACCTCCGGACAGACACTTCAGACACTGACCTTACTGTTGGGATCATCTAAAGTCATCTGGGCAGTTTATGGACAGAAAACAAAAGCATCATAGTGTCAGGCACATAATAAAAACAAAACCACCTCTGTTGACTGGTTGAAGACTAGGAAGGCACGAGACACAAGTTCAAACACTGCAGAGTCTCTTCTTCGTCTACTTTCCACTGGTGTAAAGACTTTTCAGGAGACAGGGAAAGGCATCTCCCTTTCATCCTTCACCACAGACAAACATAGACATATAAAAACATCCATGGTGAAAAGTGGCAATAGTCCTTTTAATTCCAGACAAACCCAATGTGAAGAACTTAATTACAGAACGGGGGCAACCCAGCCCTTTCGAAAATTACACTTACAGTAAGACCTTTGAAGCAAATACATCCTTTATCCTATTTTTTCTTTTGTTCAATGTTTTGTCTCTTGTAAAGCATACCATTGACTACTGTGGTTTCCAGTGGGTCTCTGTCTTTTCTCGTCTGTCTCCATCTCTGTCAGGCATTCGCTCATCAAAGACCTATCTTTTGGACACAGTGGAGGGCAAAAATATTCAAAACCCCCAGTTAGTGTGTTGAATGTTGGGACATTTATCAATTACCAATCCCAGAATCTGATAATCAAACATGTAGCGTATAAGTCATTAAAACAACTAGCTATCCAACAAACACATTAACACAGTTTAGTTGCTCTTCCTTAAGGCCTTCACATTGATGGCTATGTGCCCAACTGTGCTCAGAGGGAAAGTATTAAGAAGCAGCATTTTGTGTGAATGGAGATCGTGCAATGACGATTTTATTACCTTTTGTTAAACTTTATTAACAACGCTACGCCATACTCAAGCAGATGGTACACAATAAGCCAGGTGCTTCTTTACAAACCACTCCAAGTTTCCAACTGCTGACATAAATAACACAATCATCTATCAGCAATTTAATCGACAAAAACATGTGGGGAAATAATCCCACCGCACACAGGTAAAACTACTTCAAAAGCCTGTGATCCCATGACATAATGCCCAGAAATGAAAAACAGACGTTTCCATTTTGTTTGACAAGAATGCTGTTAATTCCTTTCTGTTGAGCATGGATGTCTGATACAAGTTAAAGATTTCCTCTGCATCAGCTCATTAGTTCCTCCTAGTAAAGGTAAAGCTTTGTGGTGGAGGCCTGGCCCCAAACCTCTACCTGAAGCCATCATAGTAAACTCCGGGAAAGTCAAAGAGGCTGTGTTTCATTCTCATCTTTCTCTCAGGCGGGCGTAGGTGATGCTCTGCCAGGTCTAAGCTACGGTGTTGGGTTCGGCAGTAAATCAGCTTGGTCTCTCGTGATCAAACGCTTGTCGTTATTTCCCGCGCTTTCATGTAATCTCATAAAAGGCCGACCGCTCTGATGGACTGAGCCTGCCTGCCAAGCCAGCCCGGCCTCCCATGCTGGCACCTCAGTGTGTGTGGCTCTGCTGGTTTCTTCCTAAAATCAGAGGCCGAATAACACCTTAAGCAGCATCCCTGTGAGGATGTACATTAAGAGTACAGCACATTAGGTTCCTCTTCTCCTTAAGCACACAGGTAAGGCAGAGCAAGAGTCTACAACATGATATTAGGTGGTTGTTCCTAAAATTATGTACTTAACAGTGTGCAACAACTGTAGATGAAGATTATGTCAGATTTTGCTACTGAGCCTTTATATGAAATATTTCACCAGAACTGTGGACAACGGGTATAGCAGGCTTTATGGTTTCATTTGGGGGTTTGGCATTGAGCAAAACTCATAGGAATAGACAGGCATTTTGTGCCAGTAAAACTTAAAATTTACATGTGAAAAATAGGTGGCAGGAAGATGAGATGAAGCATCTTGGTGGAGGACTAATAAAATGTCTGAAACCACCCCGACTCAGACTGAAAGAGACAAACATCAAAGTCAATAGAATGGCTGTTTGATCTCCCCAAGTTTTTCCTTTCTTTTTAACATAACTCTGGCCCGTTTAGACTCTGGTCTTCATTATCCTCCTCTGCCCTTAAAATCATTTAAAATCTATCAGGGTCTGACATAGAATAAGAGAGAACTGTGCAGTGACCACTCTGATACACAACATTTACCAGCCAGTATCACTTCATCTCCTACTAAATTACACATCTTATGTGGGATCTCGCGTCGCTTTGAACAAAATGGTTGGTAGCTGTAATGGATGTTCTGTTCTCAACCTCCAAGGAGGTTTATGGCTCGCTTTTTGACAAATGGGCAAGAGGGAGATAAAAAGCTTACACACACAGACACCCACTCCCTCGTCAAATAAAATAAATCAATAACCATAAAAAGGCAGCTATTAAAGTGTTGGATAGCTACACGTTAGGAATAAAACTAAGATTTTGGCTGCCGCGTAAAGGATTTCAAAGACGCTGCAGAGGCCGCACACATCACTGATAAATGGATGGTGGGTGCTGGTTTGGTTGGGATGTATCAAACAAGTAGTGGTAGGCCAATAAAGACCAAAAATACTGGCAGCTGCAGGACAACTCATTCACAGCTTTCTGAGATTTGGCCAACTTGGGCAGAATAGAGGGATGTTACAGCTCCTCTAGTGAAATTTTCCGTGGCGTTAACTTTTCCTAAAAATTTGTCAGTATATGTGCCTGTGGTCACAACTGACTGTGCTCTATGTTCATGTATCAGGCTCCTTTTGTGTTTTCTTTGTTGTACTATGTCGGCATATGTGCGTGTGTACGAAGCCTCAAAGAGACAAGGCTACTTGTGCCCATGGCGTCTGGTAGAGCTCGTGACTGTGCCTGTTTAACTCCGCTAACAGAGCACCGTTCCACAAAGCCCATCACGCAACCCACAGATGTCCCACAGGACAGACAGCGCTGCGCCGCAACCAACGAGAAGCAGTAACAAACCCCCCAGCCCACACACCCATGCACACACAAGACACACACAAGCTAACAAGACTTACACATACACTGGCACACAGGGTCTAATAGACGGCACTGACTTTTCTCCAGAACATTAAATGTGGCTCCAAACTTAAAAAAAAACATATTTTCTAATGTGAGTCTAATGCTATCTATCCATTTTTAGATGTACCTGAGTACATTGGAGATAATTGCATTTTTGTTTACAGTGCTCACAGTTACAGTTAATTATATAGAATAAAATTCAACATTTTTCCTGTTACACTGGATGATCCATAGAACTCACTGTTTTATATATCTTCAGTTTTATATATTTTCAAAGGGTACTATGTCCTTGGCAGAAAGTAGTTCCAAACTACACGATGAAGTCATTAATTAGCCTTGAATGCAAAAACGGTAAAATAATTTATTAAAATTAAGAATATATATTTATCAAGTATGGTAATTTAGTTCAGTCTGCATAAAAAGGCGGTCAGATTCTTTTGACGAAAGCCTGCAAATTACAGTGTGATTATGAAGTATTTATGGGGCAATTACACAATAAATGTGGGGTACCATGACATAGTTATGGGGGAAAAAGAGGAAGCCTTAAATAAAAGAAGTAAAAACTCATAACTAAAAGTATATACACAAATCATGTTTTGACAGTTTTTTAATCCCAGTATACTTAAAAAAAAAAATTATAGGGTAGTGTCATGAACTTATAAATTACAAATACATTAATACATAGAAATATACCCTTGTTGTGGTGACTTTAAGTTTCATAGTGAGCAATAATTTTTTCCTTGATATGTGAAATGTGTTCATCATCAAATATGTGAAAACAGACACGGAAAAACAAAATAAAACTATTGGCTGCGTAACTATCGGCCTTGAGGACATCTGGAGCAGTGGCGATAACATTTGAGTGAAAATTGACACGTCTGGCTCGACTTTAAACACAGAAAACGTGCTGGTGAAATCTGTGCAATCCTCAGAGGCAGAGGTGAAATCAAGCCTTTTTTTTGTGTGTGTGTCTTTACATTCACAGTTAGGCTGCGTTTGAGAGTTGCCTGGGGCTGACATGCAACGCGGGCTCTGACTTCAAAGCCTCCAAAGAAAATATATAAATACAAAACCATTAGCCCGCTTGTTTTCTTTCGTTAACATTTCAAACACACTGCGGAGTGGATCGTGTTTTCAGTCCCCTCTCTGTAACTCAAATGTTGATGTTGTTTTTCTGATGGTCCTGGGGCAAACTGCAGCGCCACACAGCTGGATAGTCCTCAGCACCCTTAAAAAATGGCTGCACAAACACACCCGAGTCAGGCAGAACACAACCTCCTTTGGCCTGCGTGGACTTCCCTGCCAGCTGCCCACTAGGATACAATTTGCATTTGGCCCTCAGCACCGCGGAGCCACAAGCATAGGTTTAAACGTCAGCAATGGGTTGAACATATACAAACCCAGAGGTGGTAGCAGTCGACGCAGCTGAAATACATCATTATACTGGACGTACCATTCTCATGCATAGAGAGGGAGGGGGGGGGGTAAAAGCCATTTTTATTAGAGACACTAAGAAGTTTATAAACAGAGCCACTTGACACAGTGAACTTAGGATTCAAAGGTGATCCTCTGTGTAGACAGATTACCACTTCATTAAACAAACCAAGACCTCAAAGAGTAACAAGCCCTTGGACACGCATACCACAAAGAGAGAGACTAACCCGGATCCTCTAGCCACATGAGACAGTAACAGGCTGTCTGTCCCAGAGGTTATTACAATACCAAACATTTATTGGAAGGAAATCAAAAAATGCGTGTCTTTTTTGTCTTCCCTTCTTACTCCTGCCCACAAAATTACATTGGAGCAATAAAAATGTTTATATGTTAGGTATATAAATGCTTGGGAATAGCACTTTGTGACTGTTTTTGAACCCCGCTCGGAGCTGAAATAACATCATAAAAAGACACATGAATCAGTAAAATAATGCTCAGAAGGGATATAAAACCGTCCTCTGTTTCAAGTAGCTATTATAAAGGCACAGACAGCTGTCAGGAGAACAATTTGAAGTGTGTGACCGCAGCGCGAGTATGACCGGAATAGGCTGTAAAAGCATAATGAAGCGCTGGCTTCAGCAGCATGAAGGCATGCATGACAAAATCAGTAAAACGTGAGGAAAGATACTACGATTATGGTCTGGTCAGCTTACTTTGAAGGCAGCATTTTTGTCCATGAAAGCATCGATCTTCTGAAGTCTTTGGTTAAGAGTTTTGGTTTTGCTCTCAGCTAATACAAAAAGCCCTAAAGGAATCATTTCAAAAGGAATGATTCAACATTTTGGGAAGTACACTTTTATGCTTCCTTGCCAAGAGTTAAATGAGCTGATTGATACCGCTGTCATGGATCAGATCTAACCAGTAGCTGGTTAGCTTAGCTTAGCATAAAGACAGGAAATAGGGGGGGGGGGGACAGCTGGACCTGGATGTATCCAAACATTACAAAATCTACCCATCAGCACCTCTTAAGCTCACAACTTTGAAATCTTAAGTCAGTGCAAAAAGTGAAGTACAGAAACATCAATCTGCTGCTTCAACTATTTCTTGTCTCCAGGAAGTTGCTGGTTAGAAATAGTCCAGCACAAAACCCTCCATGCAAAGGTTTGTTTTTCTACTGACTACACAAATGAGAACGCGGTACTTCATGAGGTCTAGAGATGCTGGTTCTGTTGAACGGAGCCAGGCTAGCTGTTTCCAATCTTTATGCCAAGCTAAAGTCTTCTCAGGTGGACATAGTAACAGCAGAGAACCAAATCATCTTTTGTTATCATTTTCATGTCACCTGATTTTTTAAGACACCTGTTCGGCTGAATTGCATGTGCACAGTGCACTTTGCTGTTCTGTTATAGTTCAGTTTTAGTTTTTTTTTTAGCTCAGTCTGAAAAAGGATTTCATCTGATCCAATCAGAGACAAGAAACAGATGAGCAGTGGCACAGTGACACTGCTGCAGAGGAAAAACAGACCCGTTCTCACTTCAAAGAGCCAGGGGGATGCTTTTAAAAATCACACCGGCAATAAACTACAACAGAAGTTCATCGCTTTTCCGTGACATGAAAGGGATTTTCAATGTTACGTCTCTCCCGAGTAGTTTCCCTTTCTCTGCCCCGACTCTACCCCTTAACAAAGTTCATATTAGTGGCGGGCTGGTGCATGGCGCTGAGGCTGTTTACATGGGAGGTGTTACCATGGGAGCAGTCAAATTATTTACATTTCAAAGACAGAGGACAACACGCCGCTGTTTAATGTATGGAAGGAAGAAAGAGCGGGCTTTTATTTTAAAACTCAAAAATCACTGTAACAATTCAATACAATCTCTCTCGCAAACTTTTTGCTGTCTTTCATCCTGTTACACCTCGACTGAAATGACAAATATACAGAGGACACTTATAACCACTGGAGTTTATCTTGGCGTGAGAGTAAATTGCAAGTCGGACGCAGCAGCTGAAACCCTCCTCCTCCTCCTCCTCCTCCTCCCTCACATGACTAATTGAAGTAATTACAGAAGGGACATGAAAGAGGCGCCTAAATGAGTGAATTATATGAGCTCTTCACTTAAGCAAAACCGATACACGTGAAAACAAAAGACAAAACCCACAAAGACGTAGAGTTAAACAAAATGTGCACAGAGCAAAGAAAGATAAAATGTGTCACCTAGAGGAGGTCGTCCGGCAGGTTGTCAAAGTCTGACTGTCATTGAAGAACACAGCGGACAGATCACGGGAACAGTGCTGACGAGGCAAAACAGAGACAAGGAGACCTGAAAGACTGGCAGACTGCTGTCGTTTTAATGAGTGAGAGAGCAGGGCTGCCTCTGGATCCTCTCTTACTTTTACAAGCAAAGCTGCTGCTTACATTACAGGTCAGGTGTGTTCACAGGGAATTAGGTGGTACGGACACACAGGAGCAGGTTGAGAAGGTGACAGGTGACAGAGCCTGCGGTCGATAGCTGTGACTGAAGTTAAAAGCAGAATCCTGAGCAGTTGCAGCTCCCTCCTGAGGCAGCTGTTTGAAACAGCAGTGACATAAGCCATATTTTCTATTTCATTTAGGATTCTCAATCAGGGAATTACCAAGGACTGTTGATAACTAACTTGCAGAGGTGCTTATGAAGACAGAACTATGTCTGTGTTATGATGTGAAGGGCTGACGTCCTAGTAGATTAATAATCATCCTGCACATTCATGTCCAGCCTTGGATGATGTAGCAGGAATGTGCTGTCAAGTAATGACTACATCCAGACAAAAGCTATGGACCAAGTGATTTAACTGATTATTGTTTCTCTGATATTCTCAGTGATTAACCGTTAAACCAGAGGGAAGGAAACCACCTGCTGAAGAGAAATGTTGAGGCACTTCACTCCATGACAGTTAGTGTTAATCTGCATTTTACTCAGAAGTGCCAGGTGTGAATCAGTAATATATAATGATGGAAAAAAAAATAGGGAAGATGACAGCTCTGAAAAATGCACAAAATTATATAATATCACATGAATCCCTGGGAGCCAATCCCAGCGGATTTTGCGTGACTGGTTGCCAGTCAATCACAGGGCTGACACATAGAGACAGTTATTCACATTCACACCTACGGGCAATTTAGAGTCACCAATTAACCTAACGCACATGTCTTTGGACTGTGGGAGGAAGCCGGAGAACCCGGAGAGAACATGCAACTCCACACAGAAAGGATTTGAATCTGGAACCTTAAGGTGAAACTTCTTATGTGGATGTTCAATTGAAAATGTATTCCATTGAAGCATCAAAATACCTCAGTGCACATTATATTGACAGAGTAAACGTGTCCTCCTGCTTGCGGAGCCATGCCAGTAGTGCTTACATTTACCATGATGCATTGGGTGTGAGCCTCTGACTCCCAACCCCTAAATCCTCCCTGTTCCATTCTCTTGGGTTAGAAACAGCCACAGACTCAAAAACAATGAAAACAAAAACTCAACTGCAAATTCTGAAATTCATAGCAGCAGAACAAGCCGATTAGCTGAGCTGACGGAGCCTGTTGTACTTCCTGGTCACCAGCGCTGTCATTTGAGTCAGTGGTGACCAGGAAGTAGATTTTGCAGCCTGAAAACTCTGTTGTTGACTGTGGGTCAGTATAGCACGTAACAAGATGTTTATTTCTTCAATTGACTACATTTATTGACAACACTGGTTGGAAATCCACATTAAATAATGCAAAGTTTCCCTTTAACCTCTTTGTGATTTACATCTTCTATTCATTGTACTGCTGCAAACCAATTTATCCCCCGAGACAAATCCGATGTGAACTGAATATTGTTTGGGTGTGAAAAGAGCAGCAATGACACATATAGTAAGACCAGTGGTCATTCATTTTTGTGCTCATTTCCACTGCTTCCTCTGATTCCCACTCTTCATATGTGGCACTCACTCTGTGCTGAAAGAGAAATTAGAGGTAAAGATGACAAAAGCATTCTGCAAATTACAAGGCTTTGTGTTTACTATTCTGAGCTTGAACATGACATTCAGTCCAGCAGCATGCTAGTCTTTTTGGCTTTTTCTTTACTTCGGAAAAAAAAAAAGAAAATACCACAGCCGACTGGAAGAACAGAGTGAAATAAGAAAGGCCGTAATTATAGCAGAGGATGAAGAGAGAGAGTGAGTCCCCATCAGGAACTCTCATCTGCTCATCTTCATTTGTCCCTCACATGAGAGCGCGGTCGACTCTGGTCTTGTTTAGCGGAAAATGTCAACAGTCATTCCGGTAATGACTATATACGCCGATGTCAGAGTGTTGGGCCTTTGGTGGCATTCTCTGAAGACTTAAATCCACTCACTCAGGCTGATTTAAACAAAACATGATTATAATAGCTTTGCAACACCGTTCTCAAAGAGTTAATCAGCTATGACAGCGGGTACGGCTCCTGAGCCAAATGCAGCTTGAATATTTACAATTGTTTACATTTTTATGGATGCGAGAATGGATATTATCTGTGATTTTTAAGTCTGCCATCTGGACACGGATGAAAATGGACTGTCACGTTGACTAAATACTTATTTCAGAGATAAAAGAACATCCTCAGGAAAAAAAAAACATCTGTAGGAACAAAAAGTCCACTGAATAACAAAACAGACTCTTTGTGCTCTGCTATCACTGATCTATGTGCTGAATGATGAGTGTTAAATTCTCTGTTGCTACTCTTCTTTAATTCATCCCACAATAGAACTCAACACAGGGCTTGAAAGGTAGTAATCTGAACAGCCCTTTTGTCTTGCAGCCTTTACTCAGGCAATACCTTCGAGAGAGTGGAAGCAGATAACCCTAATTTATTCTGATGCAACAAGATGCTGCTATTAATGTGAGATTTAAAGGATAAATTATTAAATTATATAATGTATCAAATCTCTTAAATGAAGAGACAGACAGAAATTAAGGTTGGTCCAATCAGTAATCGTTTCGATGGTCTCTATAAAGGCTGATCAGATGATGCAAGACAGTTGTGATTTGACAACCTACGTGCAATTTAGTACCGAAGCCGTCGACATCCTGGTGATTTTTATTTCTAGACAACCCTAATCTGAAATGTCGAACTAATATGAGTTAATATAAGTTTGGTTTCTAATATATGTTGATAAGATTTACGATAAAGATTTCATTGGCAGTCCCCCACAAATCTTCTCCAATTTGGGTTCAGAGAGGTTCAAATATCATTATGTCGCGGCTTTGATCAGGAAGTCATACCCATGTTTCCTTGACCTCTGCCATATGGTGCCTTGTCTGGCTATCTGTGTGTGAGTGTGTGCACACACATGCAAAGATGCCTGACCATCATTGTATTTCCCTTCAGGCTCAACCTCCTGCTCTCAAGTGGATATCAAAGGCCTGCATTTACAGTTATCTCTGCTTGGCTGCGCCACGGAAGTAATCACGGCGGGTCAGGGGTCGGTGCTCTGGCCCAAGACAGAAACACAACTGACTGACATCGACTTCAAAGGAAAGTGATCCTCTGACAGACTGTTGTTTTAGCCGGGAACTCTGGATATCATAATCAGGAGGGTGGAAAGGGACAGTAAGAGGAGAGAGCGGTAGAGTGTGTTGTATGGATGGGCGGGGGGGGGGAACTTGTGTTTCCAAAGAGGAGTAGAAGAGAGAAACACTACCTTTGAATAATTAGAGCCAACAAGATCAAAGAACGGGCTCAAGTTTGGTCTGTTTAACCTCTGTAACACAGAAACGGAGCAACAGCAAAAAAAAAAGCGTCATTTTATTCTGTCCTGTTGTTATTCCTCTGGTTGGCGAAACCCAAAACCATGTCAAACATAATGGAAAATATTTGAGGTCTTCTTTTATTAACCAAGAACAGCTTTGATGTTTGACGTCTTTATTTGTTTTAGAAGAAGAAAGGGAAGGGGCAATATGGCATGCGAGCGATCTTCTTTTGGAGAGAGCACACAAAAAAGGGGAGGAATGAATGATATGAGAGCAAGCCATGCTTGTTCATTCTACATAATCAATTAAACATCATCAGTCCTTTCAAGAGTGCTGAGATCAAAGACCAGTAGGAAATGATCAAAGTGACAGCATTTTGTTTGAGCACTAACCCCGTCCTGCTACTGTGTCCCACTCTCCAGCAAGTTCCCTAGTGCCGCTTCGCCACTGATCCGATGAAATGACATGACTGCAGTGTGTATTTTACTGTTTTTATTGATGCCGCAGAGACGATAAACTGATTCAAACTCTCTGTCATGTTTGCATGCAATATGTCTTTTGTTATGTCTTGGCGTTAAAACCTGAAAAGCCTGGGGAATGTTGGAAATTGCAGATTCGATAAATCTGGCAAAACTGAGTCAGCTGACTGTCCTTAAAGTTTGTAGCTCTAAAGGGGACCATAAATCACTGCTGTTATTTTGGAGTAAGAACCGTCCACACAGCTGTAATTTGATTTTGCAGTTAAAGCGTCTTCATCTGACAGTTGTGACAAATGTCTGATAAACTATGGAGCAGAGTAGATAGTTACCACTGTTACCACCTAACTCTTAGGTGCAACAAAGTAAAAGTGGGTTACGTGTAGACAAAATGATGTTTCTGTGGGCTTTGTAAGGATGAGATACACAGCTACTGTACAGAAAGCCACTCTTATTCTACATGTCTGTAAAGCTGGAAAATAAATTGGCTTAGGGCTGCTGCATTTTGACCCATAGCCGTGTAAGAAAGTCCAAAACAACATTCCAGCTATCAAAGGCGCAAACCACAGACCGTCTCGAGTGTATGTATTCAGCAACTGGACACTTCAAATGCATAGCAACGGCATGAAAAGGAGCCTCTTCAGCTTGCTGGGTGTGAAAACAGGTGGAGGGTGCAAGAGGGAGTCTTTCATGGACATCCTGTCAAGAGGGAAGGACACGGGTGGAGCAGCATCACAGCGAGCGTAAGAAAAGTCAGCGTTTCAGGGTGGTCAGCTGGAGGGTGCAGGAGGTCAGAGAAACAGTGCGTGAACTCTTCTACACCAGGCCACACCATCCAGGTCTCATCACTACATCCTCATTGGCTTCGAGTTTCCTCGCTCATGGGGGGGGGCCATCAACTCTCATGACAGATCTGTACCACTGACACTTAACATGTCATCAGTCTAAGCGCTTCCTTGTAACTGGAGTGGAGCGAGAAAAAAGTTTTTTTCATTTGGCCATTTCTCTTAACCTACAGATTTCTTTTATTTTTACCGAGCACCCCATTGACTGCATTCTGTGCTGTGTCAAAATGGAAAAATGGTAAAAAAATATAGTAAAATGTCTTTTTAAAGGCCTCTGAGTTAACGAATGGTGCAATGTGGCCTGGTTGTAGTTTTAGCTGTATTTACTGCAGTTCAAGCTTTTGTTTTAGTCAGGTAAAGTTCCTTAAAAAGGTGCCATGTGTAACGTCTAGCCATAATTTTACTTTGAAACATTCAAAAGTCGATTACCAACATAAACAGTATCAACTTTTTGTCAGTCAGTCAGTCTTCCCTCAGTCCATCTTAGGAGGAAGAAGACGTAGCGCTGCCATAGACCGTACCAAAGAAGTGGACATAGTTTCCAGGTCTGAAAATTTAAGCCAATGCTGAAGTGCCTGTGAAATACTGCCCCCTATTTGTTTGGAGGTGGTGGTATAGTTCTACACATTGCTCCTTTAAAAGATACCCCAACTTATCCGCTAAGAGGCTTGTATGTACTAAAAGTATACACAGTTGTCACTGCATTGCAAACTGTAAGACAAAATGTTGCTTCCTACAGTATATAATCTCAGACACTATCCATACAGCAGGGACCAGGAATGCTTTATGGGAGCCAACGATATGACGAAAAAGTCAGATGTGTTTTGCCATGTTCAAGCAGCAAGTCAGGTCAAATCATCTCCTGTATGGACCTGTCAAAATAACAACAACAAGACTTGGGTGTTGCCTTAGTGTGTAAGCTCCAACACAGTGCATTATGAGAGCACAAGGGAGAGGACATTTGATCTAAAGCCCAAGTGGTGGTCTGTTTTGTCTGAAGCAACTCACACACATACACATTCATTCACACACTAAGGAATACTGCTGAATCATGCCAAAAAGGCTATTCGATCCGCGTCAAACCCGGGAGAGGTGACGTCCTATCCGACAGGATTCACACGCTCCCCGCTCTCCAGCACAAAAGGGCAGAACAACAATATTATGGTGTCCACTGAGTGCCTACCCCCCAGTAAAAACATTTCTGTGAGAGTGGGCTTGACCTACCTCTTCTCTCGTATAAAAACACAAAGCCGAGTGTATTCCGACAGCTGCTGCCCGGGTGCCCTGTGGAGAACAGAAGGAGAGCTTTGAAGATCTTGACCTTCTGGAACAATAAAACGCAATCATCAAACACTCTCCAGAGACAGATTGCTGACCCACAGATCCAAGTGTTTGCTTGAGATAATTCATATTAAACTGTAGGGATCATTGTGTCAGTGTGTGCATGTCTCTGCATGTGTGTGTGTGTGTGTGATGCTCGCATGGGCACAGGCAGTGTAGATCTGAAGCTTTCCGTTGCTCCTGACTGGCAACATGTGGAGTAGAGTTGTGAGTGAGAGTGGAGTACATGCTATACATACATGGTAACACAATCCACCAACCAGAACTCATAAAGCTCACTGATTAACATTGCATATTGTTTATTTAGCCCATACAAAAGCTGAAGTGTAACATTGAGATTCCATAGTTTTATGGCGTAAACACTGGGGTGTCCAGGATGTTACTGGCACTAGCCAAGAAATAGTCTGGTACATAACCTTCAGTAAAATGGCAAATAACCATTTTTACACTTACATTTTTGTACAAATAAAAAAAAAAAAGACAAAGCATGTTAATTATAGAGCTTTTGAGGTGCTGATAGGTGGATTATGTTACCTTTAGACAGAAGCATGTCACTTTTTCAGGTCAGGGTAGCTTCTTACTTCACAAACAGGCATGAAAGTGGTATAAATGTTCTTATCTAACTCATAGATAGATCATATCATCATGGATATGTTTAATTCCAAAAAAGTCAAACTTTTCCTTTAAAGTTCGAATAATAAATCAGAATTGATCACAGAATACTACTGTGGTATTAAACTCAAAACATCTTCCTGCACATGATGCTTCACAGGGTCTCTGTAGTGACTGTACTGAGAGAGAGAGATCAGAGGGGTTGAAGGGTAAAGTGGCTCCAAGGTCAAGGCAAGACCTCCTTCCCTTTGATGGCAAAAGGAGGAAGTGCTGCTTTTTACCACCTTGAGAGATACACCAGGTGGCAGTTTTTAGCACAGAGTCAAACAGAAGCTCAAAACATTAAAGCAGAGCAGAAAGAAACCTGTTGATGGTAAGAAACACCTTTCTGATCTCCAGCTCCCAAGCTCTTACAGTGCCAACAAACTAATGTTCTATTCACAAGATCTCAGTAAAAACAGATAAAACGAGCCTTTGATCTTATATAACCCTATATTAGCATAACTTATCAAAGGTGTTGCAGGGCAGAGATGCCGTCTGGGTGCTCTTGCTCATCGCGAAGCTGTCCGAAGGCCCTCGGTCTCTGTCCACATGTTAATCTTTACAGGGCACTCAAGGAAGTGGCGTTGACAGGCTAGATTTGAGGTCAGGAGGGGGCCAGGGGTCAAGCACTTCCTGCTGACATGAAAGCACATCCAAGCACACCTTGCTCTTGGTATCTGTCGTCCGCCCCCCTGACCATCTGTACCTACATAATCTGAAGCTCATCGGGCCCAAACAAAAGCCATGTGTTAATTACCTTTGAAGGTGTAATGACTTCAGGGCCGCAGCCGATCTTCATCTGTTTCAAAGCGAGGGCTGGAGAACAGGTTATACTTCAGGCACGTTACAGTTGTCCTGTCCACTACCTGCCTGCCGTGCTTCCATTTTAAGGGGATAACCAAACCTTTTGGTACCCCTAAGACTTCAATCCAGCCCTGTATCCCGCCCAGAGGTGTGCAACTGCATCACTCTTGCTTTTGTGGACTCTCAAATGAGTAAAAATAAGGAGAAAGTTCTGACACATGAGAATAAGGCCTACACCTGTCCTCCAGATGTGAGAGCGCTCACTTCAACAGAATTTCATCTTCTTCTCCTGATGTTTTGCCCTAATTGTTTCTGTAGTCCTCACTTTAGAAATATTACTGGATGGTAGTAGTGCCTATTTAGGTCTACTTTTTCTTAATTTACAGCCATCCTTTTCTCGGTGCACGGACCTACACTGAAGACAAAAATGCGGATGACTAATAATCTACACATAGCTCACAATCATTGCCTTCCTTGCTCATTTTCAGGCAGTGTCCAAAAGGAACCCCCGTCCCGTCATTCTGGTGAATTTTTAACAGATCAAAACCAGACAGATGCAGCGAAAGGTGCTGGTAGTAATCTGCTCATTAGTCATCACAAAAACACGATGATGTGTCCCGGTGACGACTCTTCTTGCAGTCTTTGTGAGTAAAGCCTGAGTAACACTTTCTTCTTCCCACAAATGACCACCTTCTTCCTGCCACAGGAGAAAGGGAAGTGGATGCTGTATATTCCCAAACAGATACGTTACCTTGTTTTGAATAAATGTTTCCACTGGCCGACCACAGGTGACCTCATAAGTAAAGATGGGATCTTTGCGGGAAGATATCCAGATTTCAATGGCTTAGGTGGCTTTGTAGGAAATAGCATTCTATCTCGGTTAAATTAACTGTTTCTAATTAGATCACACAATGATAATTATACCTACTGGCGTTTGTAAGAGGATATGTGCTGTATGCATCTGAATACATCAAAGAACAGTGCGTGCTTGGCAGCCACATGAGTTATGTACTGTCTATCCCACTTCAGCCGCTTGAAGATATTCAGTCATTCTCTACATCCTCTCTGCTGAGAATAAACAAACACTCTCTAATCCTTTGAAACTTTTTTCCTTTTGAAAATCCTAAACTCTAGTTTCCAGTCAGAGGATGGTCAGGGGCCCACAGACACCTCTTGATCCTCAGGGCATCTACAGGAGAGCGCGTATGATGTGGGGAGGAGAGGCAGTCTGCTCCTGACCTACAGGTGAAGACAGACAGCTTTCCTGTGAAGCTGACGCTGGGCAGAGAAACAGCGCTGCCAGCCAGTGAAGTTGGTTATAAACATCCACCTTACATGGCAGTTTCCTCAGTTTCCTCAAAAAGCAAACACTTCAGGTTCTACCTTGTAATTTATCACTGCTCTCTCCCCCGTTGGAGGCAAAATTGAGGGAGGGAAAGTGTTGAGTTGAAAGATGGCAATGTGTACACTTGGTTTTATTTTCCATGTTTCTTCATGTTGTTTATTAATATTTCTGAGCTCCATGTGGTTTCACAGGAATCACAACGAACACTTTATTAAATGCAATTTATGTAACTTATTCTAGAAGCATTTTTGGTAAATTTGTCGATATTCTCATAATAACCCAACAGAAATCAACAAATCAAAAATCTAGTATCTGCGGCTGTCACAGGCTTGTAGTAAACCGACCTGTCTGCACATCATGTGCTCATTGTACATGTCCAGAGTCTAAAACAAGGCATCAGAGCTATTGTTTAGGCCAGCGAGCTAAACACTCACAGATAATCCGGCCCAAATTACCGTCACAAGTTACCCAGTACGAAGCACACACCTGTTGAGCTGAAGAACAAGACAGAGCCGCCGTTGAGTACAACAAACCGTAGTTTAGTGAGTTAAACGTAACGCACACCCTCTGATCTGAGTGAGCAGTAACCATGAGCTAAAGTTAACGTTACGTTCATGGCCACAATTTTACTTGTGCTTCTATGATGGGAGCATTTAACAGAGTTGTTTATTTGTCAGACTATAAAAGCTAAGACAGCCTGTCAGTCAGAGGTTGTGTACACAATGAATGACGGCCCGTCTTCATCACCACGGTGGACCCGTCCACTGGCAGTAGTTAGCCAGTGCAAGTTCATGTGTTGTGGGGGAGTGGCTTTGGAGGAAGGGAAGATGGGATTTTTTTGGGTGGAGACTTTCAAAATCCAGCTACTCTTTCTAGTCTTTCAGCCCACATGTATCTGTCTTTCAGACCCTGCCTTTAAAAAGGGAAACTGAACGTGTCTTCAGATACGCTTCCTGCAGAAAGGCAAATACCTCACAGTACTAACAGTTAGTTCACTGTTAGTTATGAATACACATACTGTATGTATGTCACACAAGCTTATGTGTGGCTCAGATGTGTGTTTCTTTTATTGTGAGACAAAGGGTGTAAAGGCAGGGATGATGATTTCAGATTCCTGGGAGAAAATTCCCAGGCCTGGAAGAGCCCATGGAAAGTAATCAAGTAGCACAGTGATGTCATTCTGATGAAAGGCAGCCTGTCAGACAGTTGGCGACTATGGGTGCTCTTTGGCATGGGCCACAGCCCACTATACACCAAAATATGACATCAAAGCAGGTACCAGGCCAGGCCAAGAGGCTGGCACTGATCATTGTCTTCTTTGATTACAGTAGCTTCATCTTCTTGCTGAGAGGATAAAAGAAAACGGCTGCTTGGTGTTAAGAGAGTGTCAAAAATAATGAGGCACATACCATGGGCTAATGGTGTCCCAGTGGCTCTGTGGATAGAAGCGCATACCGTGTACTCACAACATTATGGGCCGATTTCCCAGACAGGGATTAAGTCTAGTCCAAGACTATGGTGCCTTCCAATATATATTTCCAGGGATTTTTGCCTTTAGTCTGGACTAGTCTTAATCCCAGTCTGAAAAACTGGCACCAAGAGTTTGGATTGAACATTAGATTCATGTTAGATCACAACAACTTGCTCTCCTTCACATTTGTTTCCTTTATAAGACAAAATTTTAAAAACTCGTCTTGTGTTGATTCTTTAAGGCCATACAGTCTCAAAACTATTTCACAGCTCTCGCATAATTGAATAATGACCATGTTTTACAGCAGGGTGTGGACTTCAAAAGAATTCCCACAGAGAGACTACCAGGTTAAAGGACCGAAAATGACTAATGTGTTTTGGCTCTACTGTCGTGACCTTTAATAAGGGCTTTTCCATGTCCTCTGGCAAATCTGTGGCATAAATAAACATTTCCGAGACAAAAGAGCCCAATTCCCCTTCTGTCTCGGCGGAGATGAGAATAAGCGCAGTGAAGGAGGGCTGCCGCCTCTCTGATGATAATAATAGCGGGTTTTGAATGGTAATCGGTCTCTGCTCCCTCCTCCGTCTACCTGGCAGAGGGCATTGCGAAGGGTGATTCAGGCACAAGGCATGAATGGAAAACTCCTGGAGGAAGGCCGCACGCTCACGCAGCGGTACCTCCAAGACAGCTGGGTCCACCTCACTCAACTCGACCCCCGTACACCCACACATTCCTACACACATGTGGGCAAACACGCAAAACATGCATGTACCCCCACCCTGACAGACACACACATCCATCTTTCCTAGCATGAGTGACGTGACAGAGATGTTTACAGGCAACAGCAGCTATTTTGTGCCCATCATTCAGATGAAAGATCAACAACAAACAGCTGACCTGTCAGATGAACTGTTTGATTACCCCTTGGTGCCAGAGAGAGACCCCTAATGCAAGCTGTCCTATCTTGAAAGAGTTCATTTTTATCAAACAGGGCATCATCTGTAACCAATAGACGGCCTCCTCTTACGAAATGAGAGCCTGCTCGACAGATGTCTCCTGCCTCTCTTACCCTCTCTTACTCCCTATTTACATCCACATCTTAGATGGCACTTCTTGACTTAAGTCAGGATCAAGGTTGTTTACTGATTCTCTGGGTAATATCAGGAACATGTGGTGGGGAGACATGAAAGGAACTCTACAGTGTGTTAACACCCAAAATCTCTGTACATATTTGTTTTGGGTTTTAAACAATAATTTCGACATGAAATTAAGGGGACCTGTTTCCGGAGGCTTGTCTCAAGGTGACACAGAACAGAAGCTGAAGCTCAAAAGGTTTTCTCAGGGGCGGATTACCTAAAATGTCAAAGCGCTGTGAGATTACAGTCAGATCAACTTGTTAATAGAAGTATTATTAAAATCAATGTCTTTTTTCAGTGCTGTATCTTGGCTCTACACTTACCAAGCTGACAAGCAATGAACAAAATGTCAATTGTTGAGTTTTTGTTTCTTAGAAAAGCCGGAAGAGAAATGTTAGCAGCACGAGTAAAATTACAACATTAAACACAAACCTCTGACGCTCTCAACAGCCTTTCAACTAATTCGTAACACCTGAGTCGTATCCCATACATTTCCAGTTCCAGTTTTGTCCTGGCTTTTAGCAGATTTCCACACTTAAACACTTTGTGGCATAATACCACTAAGTCACAGGCTTTGCTGTTGTGACCTTCATGGGATTTAATGCTGCGGTTGAGTCCCACAATCCCCAACCTGATATCATATGTTTTATGCTGGTGCTGTGCAGTTTTTGCGCTTTGTGTAGGAGAGGGTGGCAATTTAAAGGAATTTAAAGAAACTCTTCTATGAATATAAAAGTTTTATAGATGGTGATCTCTCCTTTGTTCTTCCAATGAGGACCTCCACCTGTTTCTGATGATGTGAGCCAGAGCCTGTCCCTTTCAAGAGGCTGATCCCTCCTGATCTCTTTGATGTAACCTGACCTAACAGTTCCAACTAGCAGGATTTGATGATCACGGATGGACCCTCGACAACAGCATGTGCAAATCAAAACTAACAGGCATGGGGAGACGGACGATGGGGATGTGTGAGCAGAACTGGCAGGCTGCGCAGATGGAGAGCGCTCACAGAGCTATGATGTGTCTAAACGCCAGGCAGGCCACGGTCACATGATCAATGCTGCCAGCCCAGACTTAAGCAGTAAAACCTGTGGATCTGTGAGGGCACATGCAACTGATCGGAGATGAAAGACAGGCTTTGACTTTCACAGGGAGGCCTGGAGTCAGGGTGGGGGCTACGGGGGCTACGGGAGCCAGAGGGGCACTTCTGAGGGACTGCCATCAGAACAGCTGGGTCATTTTCAAATGACCTAGATCGAGGATTAATCCATTCGGACTTGCATGGTTAAATTTGTGTCTACGCTACATGCAGACGACGGGAGGCAAAGAAAAAAGGAGAGAGAGAATTATCAGTGAAAGCCAGAAAGGCTTAACGCTTGGAGTTCAAACAAGGTGCACAGTAGAGAACAAACCACTGTGCACCAACAGTAGCAAAGCTAAAGAGTGTTTCTAACTCTGTCTCCATCATCACACGGTCAGGTCATTTTAACGCAGGATCCCTCACGTTCCCTCTCTGAATCTACGCGTTTAGATGATTCGAAGTGCGAGCCATCTGCAGCTCACACTTCTCACTCATTTGGGCCAGAGGATGTTTCGACACACCGCCGGGGCATCTCCTCATGGTAGAGTGTGTGTCAGAGGCCAGCGTCCATCTGCGAGTGATTTAAGGGTTACATATTTGGGGATGACGTGTGATAAAACAGGGAGGTATGGGTCAAAGTGACTAGGCTCAATCTGTGACAGAGCCTCTCCTCCTGGGCCCTACCACATGTTTTAATCTATACAAGCATCTGTTTGAAGTTCCCAATGAATACCATCAGTCCCACTGGTGACTTCATATCCATCTTACCTGGCTCAGTGCGGTCCGACATCCTTCAGGCATACTGATTAACCGTGGGGCTAGGGCTTCTCTTTCCGACAGCCGTTTTACAGTTATGATGCTGTTCTTCTCAGGGCATACATGAGCATCGTCCTAAATGTCCAAAGTTGTTCCTTCTGGCTGAGTTATTGATTGATTTATTATCGACTTTGGATATATGGTGTCTTCTTTCAAGATACAAAAATGAAAACCATTTTGACTAACTGTTAAAAACATGGATGCGTAATAATTTGAGGAAAACTGATCGAACTGACCTCAAATTGATTAGGAGTACACTATCTGACTGACACAACTTTGTAAAAGTCACAGTCCCTAAAGAGTAAGATTTCAAACAGAACTTGAACTCCTGTCTCTCATTACAATGAAGATAAAGTAAAACTGACACTGCATCAATAAGACGATATTAATAAGCTACCTCAATCTGTGCTTTGCAGAAACTCCCCTTAAGTTGCTCTTGAGTAAGCAGCTTGTTGCTTTCATACAAATATGTACTGGTGAGCAAGTAGAACTGTAAAAGATGCATTAGTGGCATCACATTTGTCAGCTATTCCTGCATGTCCAGCCCCTTGAAACTAAGCTGAGTTACAATGTCTGTTTCACATGGTAAGAATGAATCAAAAACAAAAGTCACCAAAACACCACCATGAAGTGTCACATTGATGAATAATCGCTTTTGGTTTGAGGGCTGCACTTAAACTTAAATGTGTCCTTAAAATGAGAGGTTGTTCGAGGGAAGCCTACCTCAACCGTAACAAGGCATTCCTGTGCTAAAGAGCTGGCTTCCCATCAGGATGCTCTGCTCGACTTAAAATATACAGTAGACCAGGAACGTTTGGAAGAGACTGAAGTGGGAGGGAGGAGGCAAGATGAGGGGGGAGAAAGAGTGATGGCTGCTTTGATCTTTGGAGGCCCCGTCTGGATTTTAAAAAAAAAAACAAGTGTCCAAGTCTCTTTTTCTAAACCTTAAGAAAACATGAGCAACTCCACTAGTCAGAACTGGAAGTGATTCTTAAAAAGACGTATGTGTTTTTTCTAGGGTGGAGGATGATACTGAGCAATATCATTCTTTTATTTGCCTTAAAAATAGTGAATAATAACAATAACAATAATAATAGTAACAATAACAATAATAGTAACAAGCTTCCTTTATTCTTATAAAATCTCTTGAGATTAACTGTCCTAAAATAGCAAATATTGTTGGAACTCTGCACAAGTTTTGATCATGTTTGGTCTTTTCCCACTTGAGTGTGTAACAAGATGCGTATTCTCACTTCATAAATGTGTGGTGGAATGGGAAATGGGCATTTCAAGGCCAATAAAAACTACCACATCAAATAAAACTTCGTGGATCAAAAGAACCAACGCATGGACATTTTTTCCCTCTATAAATTAAAAAGAAGGGGGGGGGGGGTACTCTGCCACGCTTGATCATGCCCTGAGTCCTGCCCCGCTCCTGCGATTGGCTGGACGGACAAACAAGGGGGGAAAGTTTGAATAAAATACAAGAGCATGGCACAAGTGTTGTCGTTCAAGCTTGTGCGCCCGGTCCAGCAGCGCTTGAGTTGTACAAGACAACTTGGCAAACAGTTGAAGGCGCTTTCTTTGAAAGTTTGAGATACATCCAGAGAATTCAGCGGACGACTGCGATTGATCTTAAAGGACTTTAAATTTAGTTGACCTTAATTTTACGCGTTTCTGGGAGCGGATGACAACTGCGTCTTTGAAACCGTGCGTAATTGTCGTTTCTTTCTCAGTTCCATCAGTGAAACTGTGCGTGTCCCGGGCGAGACGCTGCATTTGGAGGACGGATAAGACACGGGGATAAGATGACAGCGATCAGAATGGTTTCATCAGTGCTGCTGCTGGTGCTGATGCAGTCCGGAGCTCTTTGCGCACGGAGGTTCCGGGGTGGCCGCAACCCACAGCCACGACGCGCACCACCTCCTCCCACATACCGGGCGGACCGGGGTGACACCACGGAGAGCTTCCCTCTGGATTTCACCGCCGTGGAGGAGAACATGGATAACTTCATGACACAGGTGAAGAATCTTGCGCAATCCCTCTACCCGTGCTCGGCGCAGAAGCTCGACTACGACATGAAGCTGAACTTTTTGGAGAATACATCAGTCACCTGCAACGACGGGAGTCCCGCGGGGTACGTACCGAATGAGAATGCACATGTACAGTGAGATAAATCAGGATTCCCATGTGATTGGATCACGGGTCAGAGCAGGGTCAGCTGTGCAGCAGTGCACCCTGGAGCTAGTAGGAGCTGTTATTTTGCTTCAGCGGGGCGCAGCCCGTCCTGCTGGTCATCCTGCTAACCGTAGCAGCCCACATGTATGCGGCCTGAGGACAACAATGCTGGCCTCGATGGAGAAAAACAAGTTCTCATTTATCCGGACTTGTTTATTGCAAAAGTTCAAAATTGGCTTTCGACCCTTAAAACATTTAAATGCTGACAATGAAAAAACAACTAGATGAAAAAGATAGCAAAGCTCCAGGACAGAATATGCTTCAGCCGGGATAAGATGGACAGCTGCTTTGCGTCAGCGAAGCGTGAAATTTGCGGATAGCCACATGGCCTACGCTTCATTTCCTTTGCTTCAAATTAGAATGCAGGATTTGCTCTGCAGAAAGTTTAGATTTAACTTTTCAGACCCCCGCCCATCCCTCTCTGTCTGTTTGTTTCTCTGCACCCTTTTGCGCATTCTGTTGAATTGTGCTCTCACACACACCGTTTAACAGCCTGTTTTTCTCCACTTGGCTTCTGGAAAAAACGTGTAAAATTCGCTGTCATTCACTCCCAATAGCTTAGAGTTCGTTTCCGGTTAAATTACTTTAAGTCTATTTGTCCACGAGGTAAACAATGAATCACTACATTTTGTTTGCAATCCACGTTGACATTATTGTTAAGCAGAAATCCATTTGGCACTAAGAAAGCCTGCATGATTTCTCTACTGAAGCGGGATAAGCCATGGCACTAAAAGCATATTAATATCAGACAGATCCACTGTCTCTCCTACTATTTAATACATAAACATTGTACAGACATTTCTATTCCATTTGGCTGCAGGAAGATAAACTGTGGACTGTGGGTTAAACTCCTTGTTACATGATGAGTTATGACAAAAGGTGTAAAGGGTGTAATTTTTCATATTCATACATGGTAATTGCCTTTAAAAAACCACAGCCCCAATATGTCTCAGCTATATTATTCTGCATCACGAGAATAAAGTTTTCAAATGTTACACAACTTTACCACAATAAAAGAACAGCATTTAAATGACATGCCCTTCATTTACCACTAATGGAGCCACATTGAAAAGCACTGTTGAATCATTACTATGTTGCGTAGCCATTATTATTTGGACTTTCCAGTATTATATAGATGCTTAACTGTTAATGTTGTCCATGCCACAGGCTTGATGATATATGACTGTCTGCTATTGTGCATAAGAACTTATCTGGGACCAGTTCAGTGGTGGGCAGAAGTGACTAAAATGGGTTTTGCTATACATGTCTCTTGATGGATTTACTATCCTGTCTAATTCCTGTTAAACCCCAAAGTGGCAGAGAGAGCTGTCTGTTAGCGCAGTAAAGCTCTTAGCTCTTTAGAGACGCAGCATGAGGACAAGCGCAGGGACAGTTACTGGCAGATGGCCGTTTCACTACCGTGGCTGTTGTCAGTTGAGATGCTAATCCATCAGCTCCTGACAGTGTTTTCCAGCGAGGTGTTGTTACAGTTACAGATAAACAAGGACGCAAGGAGAAAACTCATTCACTAGACGGGAAGGTGGAATTGTGTGATTCATCCTCTGGAATTGCACTTGTTAGAGTGACTGGATTGATGCAGCGCCTTTCCCTCTTGGCTTGTTCAGCTTGCCAAGCCCGCCTTCACTTTGTTGTTTGGAGGCTGTAAGTGGAGTGCACTGTCCTCAGCCTACATCACTGACTGTGCCTCGCAATAATAGCACAAGACATTAACTGCGGCCAAAGTGTGATTCAGTGTCTGAGAAAACAGCTCAGAGCTTCAGCCAAGTCTGCTTTCTTTAAAGTCACTGAAATGTTTTTGGCAATCTTTTGAGTTTAGTCATTGGTACAGTTGGGTGGATACTGATTGAGTAAAAAAAAAAAAACAACAACATATCTTTCAGCATCACAGAAGCACATTTGGAGCATTTTGCTTCCATGGATAAAACTGGTTTACACACCAGAATTTTTCAATTTGCCTCATCTGTGGTTTTTCTTCTGCTGTAAACATTAAATAAAAACTTGTTGACTGAAGGATGATGAGACAGTTGACATGAGTGCGTCCTGCAGCACTGAAGAATCATGATAGCATTGCACTCTTGTGGGCTGACGGCACACGTCTCTCATTTTAATCCAGGGTGCATTTGTGGGTCATTATCTTGGGCATATGTGGGTGCTACACAAAAGTCAGACTGTGTGTTGACATCTGCACAGGCCAAACGTAGTTATGATTTTTCACCGTATCTCCCATCACATCACTCCTATGGGCGGGGAGCCATGATTTTATCCATGTTGTGTGTGAGGACACTGCTGAGGAATGATGAGCTCAGAGTGATGGGAATATGATGGTACATTACTGCAACAGTAAACATGAAGAATAGCATCTACAGCATGAACAGGATAGGGGGCAGGATGATGTTTATCTCCCGCTTGATCACTGTATCGGTTTTCTAAGTGCAAACTACACACACAAGCTCATTGTTCTCCCCTGTGTGCTCGCTGTATTTATGGTGGCTGGATTCCATTTTTGCTGTTTTCTGTCACCTTTTAGAGATAGGCATCGACAACGTAACGGAGCATCCTACCGTCGTGTGTGTTTATATTTAATGCTTGGATACCATCGCTGGTGGTGAAAACAGTGGGCTTCTTACTTTTCAGTGTTTATATAATAGTTCTGAGGAGAGAACATTGAATATTTCCATGCAAGTCAAGCATAATTACCACAGCTGCTCTTATGTGTTGACTTCACTTTGTCTTTTCTCTTGTAGGTACTACCTGAAAGAATCTCGAGGCAGCAGGCGATGGCTGATTTTCTTAGAGGGTCAGTACTCAGGACTAATTTTAACTAATTCCATTATGTGTCCCCTTTCATGCCCAAATTAAAGGAATTGTACACAGTTCTTGTGAAGGATTATCCATGTTGTGTTTTTTGTGTGTATACGTCCAGGCGGCTGGTACTGCTTCAACAAGGAGAACTGTGACAGCCGATATGAGACCATGAGGAGATTGATGAGCTCGTCCAAGTGGCCCCAAACTAAAACAGGTCTGTATCGCTCCCATAAGCACCACTGTTACTCCACCTGTGGCCTGTGGCAAATCCTGACCCGCTAACATGCCGATAAAATTACCCAGATCCCCCTGTAATGTCTCAGTACTTAAAAGGATCGGATGTATCTGCGATCATCTGCAGTGTTATTGCAACCGACAACCCGTCATAATGCAGCTGCGGTGTAGGGCTACCTGGCGCCCGCTGCTGTAGGAGCGGAGACGCCTCCCTCTCTCATTGCAGTGTAATAACTGTAATCCATGTTGTAATGATGATGAAGAAGAGGATGTGTCTGGGAGTGCCAGGATGGCTAATGATACATGTTGATCTGTCTTTGCAGGCACGGGGATCCTGTCTCCGCTGCCTGAGGAAAACCCTCACTGGTGGAATGCCAACATGGTGTAAGTTGACTCGTGTTTGTTTGTTTATTCAAGCTCAATATTGAAACCATAGCTTAACTTACCTTTATGTTGGTGGTGCAGGTTCATCCCGTACTGCTCCAGTGATGTGTGGAGCGGCGCTACAGCCAAAACAGAGCAGAGTAAGACATTACTGAATCATCGCAAACACACAATAACAAGTAATCCTCTTTAAGAGCAGCCTTAAGAACGGTTTAAAAACTACTCTGTGTTGTGCGTAGGTGCCTATGCATTCATGGGGTCACTGATTATTCAGGAGGTTGTGAAGGACTTGCTGAACAAAGGTCTGGACAACGCCAAAGTTCTCCTACTAGCAGGAAGCAGGTACGTTAGTGTGCAATCTCTGAACACATCAGCAATCGTTTGACGATGATTTAGCCTCTGGGGGCAGAGGCCAATGTTTCGGGTCTTCTGGTGTCTGGATAACACATCTCCTTGTCAAGACTTCCTCTAACAGGCGATAGTCATTGTTAAATCATTTCAATGCAGATAAATGGAAGAAAAGCTAATGAAAAGTAGTCAGAGGTTAATAGCCGATTGCATTCTGCCTCTTTTGCTCTCCACATGGACAGTTTACCTGAATGCAACCAAAGCCTGCTCAAATGGGATTGGTCAATCGTACTTGGACTACAAACAGAAACCAGAACACTGACACTTCATCTTGTCCCTTGCCCTCAGATTTTGGATTTACATGGCGATATCTGAGATTAGTTTGTGTGTGGAAATTGTGCTTGTGATTTCAAATTCAAAATGTCTTTTACATTCCTGCGTTGGCACTAATTAGAATATTCGTCATATTTCTGTGTGCAGTGCGGGTGGCACTGGGGTCCTTCTGAATGTGGACCATGTGGCAGAGTTGCTGGAGGGACTGGGGCACACTGGGATACAAGTGAGAGGCCTGTCTGATTCCGGCTGGTTCCTGGACAACAAGCAGTACCACTGCACGGACTGTGTGGACGCCGTCAGCTGTGCTCCCACTGAGACCATCAAGAGAGGCATCAAGTATGGGAGCCAGTGAACGCTGTCATAAAAAGATTTTGTGAGATGAGCTATGAGATGAGCTCATGTTCTGTCTGTGCTTTTCACCTCCCCCATCAGGTATTGGGGTAGCGTGGTACCAGAGAAATGCAGGCAAACCCACGAAGGAGAGGAGTGGAACTGTTTCTTTGGATATCGAGTCTTCCCGTCAATAAAAAGTGAGTCTGGGGTCTCATTTTGTACTATGTTACTATCAGGGTGCTTTATCAGCATATCCATGCAAGCCCAAAACATCCACATGGCACATGTCTGAGTACATATATACAATATTAATCTTCTTCTCTAAATTCTCCCTTTGCAGGCCCTGTGTTTGTCGTTCAGTGGCTGTTTGATGAGGCCCAGTTGACAGTGGACAACATCCAGCTAACAGGGCAGCCTGTGCAGGAAGGCCAGTGGCGCTACATCCAAAACCTGGGCATTGAGCTGAGGAACACCCTCAAAGACGTCCCGTAAGGCCTCTTGTCTCTTCATCTTAGGAGGAGAAAGTAAAGTAGGATTGTTGCACGGATTCAGATTGATATGTATATATTAATTTTGACTTCTTCTTTTAGTGCTATGTTTGCTCCAGCGTGCCTATCACATGAAGTTATCACCAGAAAGTGAGTATGATTGAGTTTTCCAGCGAATCACCGTAAGGGGACACTGAACTTTGTGACTGAGACTTTCCACTCGTGAGCTAACAGCGCCCCCTTGTGTTGTGTTCTAGTTACTGGATCGACGTGCAGGTTAAAGGCACCTCCTTGCCCCGAGCGCTGCACTGCTGGGACCGCAGCCTCCACGACAACAGGAACAACAAGGCTCCGCCCAAAGGCTGCCCTGTGCATCTGATTGACAGCTGCCCCTGGCCACACTGCAACCCCACCTGCCCCACCATCCGAGACCAGTTCACGGGGCAAGAGATGAACGTCATTCAGTTCCTCATGCACATGGGCTTTGATGTGCAGAAGATGGCCCAGCAGCAGGGCATGGACCCCAGCAAGCTACTGGGCATGCTCAGCAGCGGCAGCTAAAGGGACACACATACACACAGTATCTTCAAGCTAAGTGCGTGCAAGGCTGGCTGGTCTCTCCTGCCCGTCTCCCATGCCTGATACCTCCAACTACTCATCCACCTTTACAACCTATTCTACCTAAAATTGATTCCCCTCTGACCTCCTGTTTACTTAAGTACAAGCCTCAGCCAAACACAGGGGCTTAGATTTGTCCCACAATCCCTTTCCTCACAACTGGTGACAAGTACAAGGGCAACACACGACTCTCTGCTCCTCTCCATCTAAATTATCTTTTGCTTTATAAAAGAAAAAATATCACGAATGTAATCCAGTTTTAAGGATGCTCAATGATGTTTTGTTTTTTTTTTTTTTTTTTTTTTAAATTCACCCTTCCATATAGATTATAATTAGTCATTGTTAAAAAAAAAAAAGAAAAGAAAACGCCACAATGACGTAAAGGATGCTGTCTTTGTTATGTAGTCACTATAGAGTATATAAGGGTATGATTTCATGCAAACTAGTTGGGCTCTAACGTCATCTAATCACACACACACAAAAGAAATCATCATAGCAGATACGGGGACATATAAGGTGAGAAAGCACTGGATCAGTAAGGAAATCTTGTATTTAAGAACAATAGAGAGAGACAAATGACAACCACACTCCTCTAATCTCCTCACGGTGTAGGGACCGGCTGGATTAACACACTCTTTACACAGTCAGGCCACTGAATAGAAAGCCACAAACAGACAAATATTGGATGTAATTCCTGTCTAATGGTCAAAACAGAAGAGTCCTGAAGAACAAAAGACAGGCAACGCTCCACACAATTACTGAGATAATCATGGGTTAAGAGACAAGATCCCTGTAGAACTAACTCATCCCCGTCAGTGTAGAAATCTGAGTGGCTTATTTTCAGTTTTGCCAGCTGTGAAGAAGCCATGATGCCCACGATGATGTAGTTGTTTCCCCCAAAACTGATTGTGGTGCTAAAGTGGACCTGGAAACGTGTTAAGGTCTGTCTGTACCTAGACATACGCCACAGTGCCATTACTTCTAGTCTATACCTCTTTCTTTCACATTGTCACAAGAGGACTGTTCCAACCCGATCGTAGGGTACTCGTTCACGTTAAATCACCTCAGTACTTCAGCAATCCTCAGATCAATGCAATGAACATTTAAAAGGAGACAAATATGGTATATTGTATATTTTTTTGAGTATTTGTATAGGTTCTTTCAAGCGTTCACTATTGTAACTCCCTTCTTGTATTTCATAATAGAGATCACTTTTTAATATAATGACAATGTTGTATGTAATGATGTCTTTATAAAAGATGTTTTTAAAGGACCTCTATTTCGCATCACACCAGAGAAGGAAAGGTATTACTAATTTTAATTTTATTCTGTAACATATTTTTTAACAGATAAAAAAACTCAAGCTACATTGGTAATTTACATATTTATTTTGTTATGTAAATCATATTTATAAGTGCTATTTTCACAGAGAAGTGATTCTTTGTAAATTGTAAATACATTGCTGTTTTTTCTCTTTGTGTTGATTGCATGTCTTTGTATCAGACGTAAAAAGAAAAGACACATTACATATACTACAAGGTAAATATTGCTGTGTTATTATCATTTTTGTTATTAAGAGCAGTAATAATAGAATCGGTATCAGGAGTATTTGCACAATTGCCGTGCCCATTTTATGCTCACAGCACACAAAGCTTTAGCAGGAGGTTAGGTCAACAGCGTCCTCAGGCTCCCAACATGTTTGTCACTATTTTGACACATCTGAGAAAAGATATGAGGCTTAGCGTACACACACTGACAGTCAAAGGCTTTTTGTTAAAGCCTCAGATTTATGCAGTTTTTGGCTCGAGAAACATTCCACAGCAGGTAAAGTGAACTGCGATGTGTTGGTATTGTTATTTTTCAGAAATTTCCTGATAGTTTTAAGTGTAAAATAAGCAGTAAGTCCCTGTTTTAAGGTGAGTGAGGTTAAATATCAGTTTAAGTGTGTGCTGTTTTTAGAACATCTGCACTGCTTTACCTGTCAGACAGACAGCCCTTTCGACTACGCAGGCTTCAGAGCCCCAGACTCCACTGACAAAAACAATCATTTTACCTAAAAGAACACAGGAATTGCAGGTCTACTGCTGCCTCAATCAATGAACTAACATATTAGTTCATTTCCAAACTCACACAGTAACAGGCAGCGGTAGACTAGCAACTCTGCGGTAAGATTATTGTTTTTGTCAATGGAGTCAGGTAGCTTAAATGCAACTGCTTGCCCGTTGGAAAGGGTCTGATGACAAAAGAAAGCGGTGAAAATATTCTAAATATAGCTACAATTACCCTAATAGATTTTTATGGTATCATCATCACTGTCAACTCTGTTGACATTTTATCCTAAATTGCTTTGTGGAAAAGATACACAGATAATACCATGGTCATAGGAATATGTGACAGAGGCGAGCTGAATGATTATATAAAATACGTAATACTTTACAAGTGAAACAACACCATAGAAACAACAATCTGTTGCACAAAGCTCTAACTCATGGCAGACCGAATACTTTACACATCCACATACTGATGTCATCCACGTACACCAGTATGATATTGCTTGATAACATCATAATGGTGCACAGGCGAACCATTGCTCTGCAGTGGCATTAAAGTTTATCTCCCTCTTAGGGGAGATGACGTTATTAACTCAGAGAGGAGACTTCTCACCCTAACATAGTTGAGCCCTTTGGCTTAAATAAAGAACTGAATTTGTCATGTTTCATCTAATGTATTATACTTGATAGGTGCAGGACTTTATCTATGTTACTTTAATATAAATCTGTGGTCTTTTGTTCCTGATGTGGTTACAGAATCTGGTAACTTCCACCCTTGCATTAACTATCCAATAGATTTTAACCCCTCTTAAACCAATTAACCACGGATAATTGTACCTGTGCTCTAGGTTGACTATATATGTTTTACTCTTTGTCCATTTTGACTTTGCTGAAGATGCAGTAGAGAAAATTAAACTATGCGCATTATTTAGGGCTTCAAATCAATCAGGTCCCTTTTTCCCCAGTGGAGGTTTGCTGTCCTCGAGCTGAGAAGCTCCTGATTCGGCTGCTCACTGCTGGATGATGCGAGGAGAACCCTTTTTCAGATAGGTATTTGGCAATGTTTCTTTTTATACAATTATCTGACATCATCAGAAAAACTACAAATTGTCTTTTATGGGCACGAAGAGTGTCTTATAATCCTCCATTACAGACCAAAACCTCATATTCAGAAAACCTTCAGAACCTATCAGGACTAATTTAACATCCCCAGATTTTTTATTTATTTTCTAGCTTGTAGTCTTCGGCTCTGACTGATGCTGACTCAATCACTTCAGCTCTCTGGAGCCATGACAGGTTTTCTTTTTTTTACAGTGCAGTAGTCATCCTTAACACCTGATATGTGCAAAATCAGTGGGATTCCCCTTTAAGAAAATGTAGATAGAGTCTGATTGCAATATTATTTATATTTATACAAATATGATGTTTACAGCAGCCTGATTAGAGTAATCTGATTATAATCTGAAGAGTTATAAGGGGTCAGATATTAGGCCATTTCCAATAAAATACAAATCTAGAAACATTTCATTTATACTTATTTCTTATTCGTGTGTTCTGTATTCATAATGGTATTTGCTACCACAGACAACTTCAAAGCATTTTCTAACAATCTCCTTGTACACCTTTTTGTAAATCAAAAATCACAGCATACCAGTATCACAGGTTGAAGTATTTTAAGTAACTACTAATCTAATTCCACTTCCCCCTGTCATGTATCGCTCAAATCTGTCATCATAATCATCCCTCTAGACCTGTATGTAATTTCTGTCTTTAATGGGAGTCTTAGCCTCCCTCCCCTGTCATTACACTGAATATAAATGCCAGTTTCTTACTGAGGGAGCTCTGACTCAGCCTCTCTGGGTGCTCCCTAGAAATACGACTCTTATGCTGCCTGCCACATGTAGCCTCCCACCCCTCTGTGGAATATAGACCCCCTATTTATAGAGCTGGCAAGGCCTGTAACCCTGGGCTCGGCACAAACTTTTATTTAAACAGCCACCCCTAGCAATCCACTGAGTGCACACTGACACACACGGGAGGGAGAGGGTGTGTGTTTGTGTGAGTAAGAAAGACTGGGAGACAAGTCCAAGAGGCAAAAGGAGACAGAAACAGCACGACAGTGGGAGCCAACAGTTTCAGTGATTTTGACGGGAAGTTAAGGGCCAGTGAAGAAACTACAAGGACCGAGTCATTGAATAATGGAACTTGACTGACAAGGCAAAACTAGTCCACCTGTTCGGCACAGAGGGCTATTGTTGGAAGATTTATCTCTGGATATGACTTTTAGAGGACCTTACTTCACTGTGAACTGGACAACTTAGACAGTGAAGACAGCAAGTAAGGAAAAACCAACCATTTCTGAGCTTTGAATAAGAGAAGGATCAAATTCTTAATCTCTTAAACACTATAAAAGGACTGATACCAGTGTTATATCATTCACAGATATTAGACTCTACGCAGTTTATAGACTTGTGCAGCCAAGTAGATATGTTACTTTAAAAACAACCTGCAAAACATTATTATTCTATTTCAAGATTTAACCAAATATCCTCTACTTCCTACAGTTTGAACTTCTACATGTAACTTAAGTGGACCACTATAATTACAAAGCTCAGGAAAAAAAAAAAAAATCGCAGACATTTGTAATTAAGGACCTTCTATAAAAGGCAACCAAGGAAAGGGTGAGGTCTCTGACGAAAGAACCGCAAGGACTCCAGGACAGAGAAAAGACGTCAAGAATCTCACCAAGACCAACAGCTGGCTCTGAGGGGCAACACAACCATGGATTCTCATGGAGGACACTACCTCAACAAAGACGCTGTGCTGTCACCTTTAGGTGCAGCTCGAATGTGTCAGCTGCTACTTGGTTGCACCATAATGGCCCTTGTGTCCCACAGTGCAGGCTACAGCGCCAGCTATGGGACCTTCTGCATGTTTGTGTGGTGCTTCTGCTTCGCAGTCACACTGGTTGTGTTCACCTTGGACATCACGCGGCTCCACACGTGCATGCCCATTTCTTGGGATAACTTCACCGTGTCCTTCGCCATGTTGGCAACACTCATGTACATCACTGCCTCCGTGGTCTACCCTGTTTACTTCATCCAAACAGAATGCTCTGATGAGAGCTGTGAAGCCCAAATATATCGCATCGCTGTCACTGTCTGCTCCAGTGTCTGCTGCTTCCCCTACGGCGTGGAGGTGTTCCTGACCCGAGCCAAGCCGGGAGCCGTGGTGGGCTACATGGCCACCGTGTCCGGTCTGCTCAAGGTGGTCCAGGCTTTTGCGGCGTGCATTATTTTCGGGGCCCTGGCCAACGACAGCGAGTACAACCTCTACATCGCCACCCAGTACTGTGTGGTGGTGTACAGCCTGTGTTTCTCCGTCACTGTGATAGTGGTCATACTGACAGTTTCTGGGAGGACCTCTGCCCTGCGGTTCCCCTTTGACCGGTTTGTGGTTATCTACACCTTCTTCGCTGTGGTCCTCTACCTCAGCAGTGCACTGATCTGGCCCATCTTCAGCTTTGACAAGAAGTACGGCACCAGTACACGTCCTGAGGACTGCCCACGGGGAGACTGCCCCTGGGACAGCAAGCTGGTAGTGACGGTGTTCACCAACGTCAATCTGATCCTATATTTTGTTGATCTCGTTTACTCCCAGAGGATTCGCTTTGTCGCCAGCTCTGCTGTCTGAAGAACCCTCCCCACTCAAGACTGTTTCGCCTCAGGGGCAGATAAAGACAATTTGAGGCCACATCCACCATGCTCCCCACAGCCAAGTCTCTGTGAGGGACCCATTCCCTTGGATCTGTAGATTCATGGTGTTGTATGCATGTGTGACATTTTTTATTATCAGCATTCATCTAGAACTGAACCTGTAGGCAGTAAAACTGACAGTATTACCCCGTGCTACAAACTCAAAGGCCTTTCTCCAGTTCTGCAGTGACCTACCAGGGAGAGCCTGCCAGGTGCGCCGATGAGCTGATCTCAGCAACTTTGTCCACAGAGAAGTCTGGGAACGTCCATCTTAGCATCAAATACATCCCTCCTCTCCCAATTCCTTTGGTGGTCCCCCACACAGGACGAACCTGTGGGAGTATGGGATAATATTAAGAATAAAAAAACTGTGTTTTTGTCAGACTTGCACAGGTTAAACAATCAATTCAAGTATTAATGTGTGCATTAAAATGTATTTAAACACTCAAATGGATGATGATATATCTCTTAGAGATACATTTTTTTTTACAGTGTGCACTGAACAAAGGCTTTCTAGCCATTTTGCAGTATTTGTTTTTCCAACCTGTATCCTTGTCCTCACGTATAATGCCAGAGGTTTAAGTTCATTAGGCTTTTCCTGTCATCCATTGAATGTTACATGAATTTTTGAAGGCAAAATATTGACAACAGTGTTAAATGGATCATTTGTGATAAGCACAATGACGTAGTCCCATATCTCTTCTTTTGCTATGTTTCTGTTACATTTCATGTTTAATAAAATAATAGTAGTATGTTTTGTTGGTCTCTTTTATTTCTATACCCTTTCTTAACCGAACCTTCACTTTCAACTTTCAGAAGATAGCAGGCTCAAGTGGCAAGGTTATGATCCAAACTGAAATTGGTACAGTTGATTGTTAAAGATGAGTAGCCTACATGTTATTCATCAAATTACATTTGCGTTATATTTTTTAAAAATGAGTAAGTGCACAAGGGCAACCTGTTAAATTACGCTGCGTGTCACCTGTGCAGTGTTAAGAAAACACAAAACCATGAGCTCTACAACCACTGGCTAAAAAATTAGCAGCTCAAAACAAGCTTACCTGACCTGTCAAGTGTTTTAAGGTGACGTGGGTGAAACGTAGTTCCTCAATGGAGACACTACAGAAAAAACAAACTTGAACATTTGCCCCCCAGGACACATTTGCGTGTGTCTCCATCCCCAGAGAAAAGTCTGTGCCATGCTTTTCAAGCTTTTCGCCAGTAGATGATAGTGTTTACACTTTACAGCACAACCTGATGCAACTGGCTTTTCGGCTTTCCTCAACCCGCCCCCAAAGTTGTTACTATTCTCTGATTGGCTAAACGTGTTACGTGTTCCCTAAACATCCACGCTCATTGGCTCTCCCGCCTGTCAGTCAAATGTCCCTCCGCAGGTACAGGAGAGCGCCAGACAGCCGGGCCACGTTGGCGGAGCTGTGAATTCAGGTGTTTCCTGTCAAGAAGTCGCTGTTTCGGTCTGTCAGCCGGTCAACTTCGGCGCTCACCAGCTTATTCGTAAGTGTCCTGACTGCGGATGTATTTACTGCACAGCAACATGGCTGCTGCTCGTGTGTGTTTTCAGACACGTCGTTTGCTTTGCGTTATAAGGAAGTAAAGAGTTTGTCCTACAACTACAGCACGGAGCTCCCACGGCTGCACATCGCGCTGTTAGACAAAGAAACTCCGCTGTTTTCGTGAAGACAGAGTTGACACACCTGTGCTAAAGTTTGTGTTTTGAACTCCCACAGGTAGAATGAGTGTGGGCTTCATAGGAGCAGGCCAGCTGGCCCACGCTCTGGTGAGAGGCTTCACAGCTGCAGGTGAGCTTTGAAGCATACCTTGACCATGTGTGTTTAATTCAGATTCGACCTGAGTTGTTTATGTATGTTAATTGCAATCAGACACTGAAATGATTTCTGGACATTTTATTTTTTATTTTTTTCCCCCTTTAAGGCGTGATTGCCACCCACAGAATCACAGCCAGCTCCCCAGACACAGACCTCCCCACAGTACAGGGACTGCGGGTGGGTAGACTGTTAGGCATGGGTATGAGCTGTTTAATTCTCAATATGTGTTTGTTCGTGGGGTTTCAGGGTATGTAACCTTGTTTTTTCTTTGTGTGTGATGAATTCCTGTCTATACTTCTGCCCGCTGAAGCACTAAAAGATGTCATTTATGCAGAAAATGGGTGTCAATTTCACCACCAGCAACAAAGAGACTGTGAGCAAAAGCGATGTCCTCTTCCTGGCCGTGAAGCCACACATCATTCCCTTTGTTCTGGATGAGATCGGACCAGACATCGAAGATCGGCACCTTATTGTGTCCTGTGCTGCAGGCGTCACCATCAGCTCCATAGAGAAGGCAAGCCCACGTTACTCACTGAGCAGGGATTGTTAATAGCACAGCTGGTCAATATTGAGGAAAAAATGATATTTTTTTTGCAGAATACTTAATCACCATAGCACGTGGAGGTTATATGGTACCATCAAGAAACCACCAGTAATGTGGATGTGATGCATTCATTGTTTATTCATCTGCAAAAGTCAAATAACTCCAGAAAACTGGGTCATTTAACTTTAATGCTACTGTTAAGACCGGGAAAATCCATTTTTAAATTATAGTGTTGCACAGTTTTATAATCAAAATCCCAGATGTGTTTTTTTTCTTTTTTTATGACTGGTATGTCTTAATCATCAGTTGTGTTTTTACATATCTTTCAGCCCTACATGGTGGCTAATACCTATGAAATTCTGGCTCAATTGTTTATTTTTAACACGAGGCTCTCGCTGCGTTTCTGCGCTCTGATCTCAGCAGACCCTCAGGCAGAACAGTCACATGTTGTAACATGACATTGGTTAGCTGCTTGGACTTGAAACACGCATGCATTTCCATTTAATGAAGGCCATGTAGTCTTAAAAAAAAAAAAAAAGAATATATTGCATGGCAGATTAAATGTCAACTATTCTATCGACTCAGTGTATAAAATTTGAACTTAATTTTATTGAAGTCAGAAACTATAATTGATCCTTTGAGCAACCATCTTGCTCTCCATAATTCCAGGACAATTAATTCAGTGCGTTGTTATCCCTCACAGAAGCTGCAGCAGTATCGCACGGCTCCAAAAGTAATGCGTTGCATGACCAACACCCCAGTGGTGGTGCGGGAGGGTGCCACCGTGTACGCCACAGGCACCCATGCAGAAGTGGAGGATGGGAAGCTTCTGGAGCAGCTGATGGCCAGTGTAGGATACTGCACTGAGGTGGAAGAGGACCTGATTGATGCCGTCACCGGCCTCAGCGGCAGCGGTCCGGCTTACGTGAGTCTTTCTATATGTGTTTTTACAATTTCGCCTCACCTGTACCATCCATTCATTCCACCACCCTAACAATCATGAATGTGGCCTTGCAGGCGTTTACAGCTGTAGATGCTCTTGCTGATGGTGGAGTGAAAATGGGCCTGCCCAGGAGACTGGCAGTACGCCTCGGAGCCCAAGCTCTGCTGGTATCAGCTTTATCTTTTAAATACATTTCTGTTTTTCCGTATATGTGTTTTTGTGTGTGTGATTTTGGTTCCCGTGTCATTATGTTACAGTTGCTTCGGGTGGTTTTAATGGAGGTTCTCTAGCTTTGCTGTGTTTTTAAATCAGTTTTATCTGCTTTATTATTGCACATAGGGCCATTATGGCTTTGTCATGAGGGAAAATGTGCCAGTTAGACAGTCTTTACTCACTTTGGTCCATTTTCAATCTGATATAAACAGTTTAACGCACTGTTTCTGCAAAAATTAAAAATCCATATACAGTGCTGACAGGTGTCACTTTGGTTGTTATTATGTAGTATTTTGATAAAAGATGCATGCTGGGTAGGACATTAGCAATACTCTGGTTGTCTCATGTGGATATCCGCTCCTGTGTCTCTAAAGGGGGCTGCTCGAATGCTGTTGGACTCAGAGCAACACCCGGGGCAGCTCAAGGACAATGTATGTTCACCAGGGGGCGCCACCATCCACGCCCTGCATGTCATGGAGAGCGGCGGCTTCCGCAGCCTCCTGATCAACGCTGTGGAGGCCTCCTGCGTCAGGACAAGGTAAGCTGATGAGAAAAGTGTGAAACAAACAAACTAACAAATCATAATTCCTGTCAGAGGGATACACAAGAAATGCTTTTAAGTTAATTGTCACACACGAATGGCCAAAGGGTGATTTATTTCTTTTGATGCTTATGATTCAGACAGCAGATGGAGCTATATGCAAATAGTGTTACAATAAGAGTTCTCTGGTTACTAATTACCTAGTGATACAATGCTAAATATGTAGATTCCATACTATGTTGCAAAACGACCTGCTGTTGTCCAAATAGGGAGCTTCAGTTTTTGGCTGACCAAGAGAAAATATCCCCTGCTGCCATAAAGAAGACAACTCTGGACAAAGTGCTGCAGCAGCCAGGAGTGACTGCAGAAGCTGTTGGAGTCAAATCTCGTGGGATCAGTATGTTCAACAACCCCAGTAACCCCAAGCCCAAGAAGAAGTGATCGTCACGCTGGGACACAGCCCATTTTAATGTCACCTGTCACATCAGTGAAGATGCTGTACATGCTGTAAATAAACCACTACTGGCAGATGAATATTGAAACATAAGCTAACTGAGTGGATTAATAAAGAAAGCTGTGATACTTCAATAAGCAATATTTTCCTTTGTGATGAAATTTCCTTTGCCAAGTGCAGTGATGTGGTAAACTTTGCACCACGGTTGTCTGGAAGTTGTTCAGCTTCTATTTATTGTCTCAAAATTGTGTTGAAATATTGTTCTACTCAAAAATACCTGCTAAATACTATATTTCATCTCGCAGTGCACCTGCGAGGATGCCTTTTTATTATTTAATAATAACAAAAAGAAACTCTGTGGGTGTGATTTATTTCAGTGAGAAGCAGTAAATCCCAGCAGAGCTGTTTTCCAGTCACTGAACAGGTATTGGCAGCTGCAGTGTAACAACAGGAGGCATGTTTTTGGTTAAAATGTGTTTTTTCTTGTGAGGAAAGAAAAGCCTTCATGAATGGAGACACGTGACCAAACACGATGACGTCTGGCTCCGATACAAGAGAAAGGAATCAACAAGGGGAGCACGAGCTGGCGTTTGGACGCGCTCTTTCTTCTGTCAGAGAAAACGGACATTGAACGTCTCCTCTGATGTTCGGCCGCCGCCGCGACGGCAGAAGAAGAGGACTTTGACAGCAGCAACTCCAGAGAGCGTCGTTTTTAAAGTCAGGTGGGTCTGCAAACCCAAACGGAGTCGGTGTTGTTATGCTGAGTGTGCATGCCTTCGCCTCGCCGCTGACAAGCTGGCCGCGGCTAGCTCCATGGGCTAGCATACCTAGCTTCTTACATATATCCTAGTCAAGTTAGCTGTATTTATACCACGGGTGGATTTTCAAAGTAAGAGCAGCCGCGCTAGTGAAGCGAGTGACGCGCTTGGTGTCAGGAGTGGTGGTTTTATTTTGAAAGCGCGCACCGGAAGTGGCACTGTAGCAGCTGTGCGCTGACGATACTCTCGCTCCTACTATGCTGAGATGGCAGCTAACCTTTTGTACACACTCATGAGCCGCGAGTCTCACATGTCATTCAGATTTCGGGGGGTTTGGTGCAGCGCCGCGTCCAGCCGCTTCGTGCGTAAAACGGTGATTTCCCCCGGTGGAGGAATCGCTCGTGGTGCTGCGTAATGCTGCTGTTGGAGTAGGACGGCTGAGCACGGGGATTTCCTCGCTTGCTTGTTTTGTAGGCGGGGAGTTGTTTGCCACTTTCACAAGCAGGCGTTGAGAGGTTGGGGACAGAGTCGAGGAATGTCAAAACTGTGTAACTAGGTCGCTTTTGGTGATAAATACTTTGCCAAGGCGTCGCGCGTCCACCGTATCGCAGCGCTTCCCGGTGGTTTGTCAACTCATGCGCTTCTTGCTGTTTCAAACCTGCTGCTTCATCACCTCGTTGTGAAGAGGAGCAAGAGCAAGCCGAGGCAGCGGTTTAGCGAGATCAGGTTGGTTTCCAGTATTTTCTCCTGACATTCCTGCCAAAGATGAAGGTGGTGCGTTAAATGTGAGCAATGTGTGTTGTTCTTTGGCGCTGCTTTGAATGTGTGCATTGATTTTCATCTTTCAAGCCATCGTTTTCGTATTGAATTGGTTCACCTGAAGTGACAATTCATTTAACCACTGGTTAAATTGTAACAATGGCAGTGCCAAACCAAACCCGCCGTCCTTGGCTTTAATATCACATCCAGGCAGTTACCCCACAGTATTGTTTTATTATCAGAGCCAACAAACAAGCAGCGGTATTTTTATCGTGCTGAATCATCACAATGATGTATTTAGACGTTCACAGAATCCACCCCGAAATATGGCACCACCGGACAAAGGTCTGCTCGGTGGATAAGGGTCGATGTTTATCACCAAGCCGCCGTTATTAGGGATGGATCGTAATGGTGCTGATCTGTCGTGCAAGTCAGTCATCAAAGCCACGAGCATCAAGTGATGACCATCATGCATTTATCAATAGCCTCATCTACATTCAGCTGAGAATGTGCGTTTTATTGCAGCGCTGTCATGATGTACATCAACAAATGGGGTGCGAGTACATCTAGACTAAGTGCTCAAGTGTCAACTGCGATGTCAGATCCATTAAAAAATGCATGATAAGCAATATATTATGCCTGTGTTGTTACAATGGAGTCCTGCAATGAGTGGTTGTTTAAATTGGGTCATGTGTAATTATGGGATGTATGAATTGGAAACAACACCTAATTTAGGTAGCATGTGGAATAAAATGCTGATGTAGGAAATGAGTATTTTGGTGTGTGCTGTTTTAAATTTTTGTTATTGAGCAGTACGCTATTTACTATAGAGTACCAGCTTGCCTGTATCATTTATTTAATGCAGTAGAACACTTCATTTCTTTTATTTTAGGTTGGCAGATGCTCTTGTTTCCCTGTGTGTGACATGATGAAATTTGCTGCCTATTAGAGTGCACGCTTATGGAGGGCAGGTAATGAATTATCCATGGAGAATCTCTGTGCAATTTGAAAAGTCACCTTGGAAACTGTTGAGCATATATGGGCAGAGCTAAACAGATAGAAGTTGCCCATTCTTGCTCTGATATCCAACTTATTTCATCATCTCTGTTCATCCGAGCAGGGCATTGAAGTGTGTTTAGCAGACAGGCCGTCCCTACATCAGAAGCTGGGCTTTGCAATAAAGCGTAATGCCCATCTCTGCCTTTCTCTGCAGGTAACAAGAACAGATGAGGCCCCATATAAGAGCCCGATGGGGCTGGCAGTGGTGTGTGGATGGAGGCAGGGAGTGGTGGAGATCAGCTCTGAGATTTATCACCTCTTGCATTGAGGTAGCGAAGATAAAATAAGGCAGGATACCATCGAGGTGAACCGTGTGCTCAGCTCATACCCAGTGGTGTTGCTCAGAACGGGCAGGCATAGGAGGGTTGAAGAGGATATTTGAGGTTGATGAAACACGAGGCAAGACTTTGCACAGCATTGAATACAGTGTGGCCACCAACACCTCTGTATGGCCAACACAGCTGTGCCTTGGGAGTAGTTACGCCTATTCAGGACAATTAATAGCCTCCAGAAAGGAACACAAATGTGGGATTTGTCCACAAAAGTGCTGCTTAAGCCGCACAGGGAAATGGGAATGCCTGGAAGGAAGGGAGAAAAAGATCAATATAGTTTTTTTTCCCCCTTTTTTTGCAATAGGGAGGGAATGCTGGTGATGAAACCTCTTGCAAGTGTAGTGCGGATTATGATTGCTTAGCATTGCGATATGCCCGCTCCACTTCTCAAAGTAATACTTTCATCCAGTGTGTTTGATGAATTTCTGTTTGGAACTTGGGTTAAACTTGGCATGTTCATTATTGCCCTCTGTGTGTTCATAATTTAGATTAGCCAATAACAGACAGAACACGGAGAACATAAGTGTAGAGCCGTGCTCTAGCTGCTGTTTTTCATGTAACCTACTTTTATCTTGGCTGATTAATGTTTGAGACACATCAGTGGTGAACTGAAGTTAAAAAAAAAAAAACAAGTGATTTAACCGTACCCATACTTGTGTAAGAAGCCAAGCTGGAATTTAACTATGAATGAGGCGTGGAAGAAAATGTCAGTTTCCATGCATTTTTGAGTTTTAGGAGACAAAATGTGACTTTTCTCCCCATATCCTGATATGTTCTGGGATGGATGTGTATATGTTTTTCTTATTGAGACTCAGTTTGGAGATAAGCAGTGTATAACCTGTAGTGGAACGGAGCTCAGGCAGATCAGTTAAGTGCCACTAGTGCTGCCTGTAGTGATCTGTGGTAAGAATCAACAGATTCTTTGTAAATTACTTCTTCCCAAATAAATACCAACTATATTTTTTTAATAATAATTTTTACTATCCGCACAGCAGGGTTCAACATTAATATTTTTTATATGAATGTAGCAGTATATAAATAGTGAAATAAATAAAAAAAAAATTACTGTCAAAATGACAATCTTATTTTAAAAATGTGAGGTATTGATGTTGTACACCAAATACTCCTAATTTAGAAAAGCGCAGTCACAAAAATAAAATCAATAAACACTGTTCCTGGCAACCACAATCGCCGAATTCAATATGGAGTTATTTATGTGATATTTATTTAGTTGTTATTTAGCTGAAGCTCCTGTGGTAACACAGAGTGAGCAGGTTCGCTTTCATGCTCAAGAGGAAACGTTTTATCTGTGGATGGACACACACATTTAACTATCTTTTTTTTTTTTTTTTTCCTCTTCTACATTATTTGATTTGTGATTAAATTTGTAATTTAAGCTTTAATTCAGACTAAAATATGAGAGGAACTGAGAGGAGGGTTACTTTGAGAAATCCCCTCATTGCATTGATCAGTTCAGGCAGATTGTCGTTAAAATTCTTGGTACGCATGGCTATTAATTCAGACTGTATGCTGAATGACGTAATAGTGATATTTTGACAACCACATTGAGTATGAGGTGTCATCAAATAACCTGGAGGCAGACATCATCAATCACTTGCCATAATTTGAACTGAGCGATGGCAGTGTTATTAATAGAAATTAGCATCTTTGTTACTTTCAGGTAATAACTCTGCTAACTGACTACATTTGAATCAAAGCACTCCTCTGGAAAAAAAAAAATAAGATGATGCATTACTTCTCTTTGTTTTGTTTGTATTCTTCCCTTTTTCTCAGCGATGCTGCAGAGCTCTGTTGTTTGATGGCTTTATCACACGTTTCACTTGAAGGGAAATCGCCTCAAATAACAGCCATGCCGTGACGCCACTCATCGATGTGAATTATTTCAGTATTATTTTCCCTTCAATAGCATTAAAATGTGTTGAAATGTTCTGTTCTAGTTTAGCCTTTTGTGCTGCTAAAGCTGTGTTGTAGCTGTTAGGTCAATGCAATATGCATTTAATATGTATGCAACCAGTGTAGTAAAGCTCCTGGATATTTTGTCAGTGTGTGGGTTGCCTGCAACCCTTACTTCCTCTGCTAGTGCAAGGCCGAAGTATCAAGAGCTATTCTCTTCCTGTTTAATCAAGTCCTCCAGGCAGATACAGTGGAAGGCCAATGAAGTCTCCTCTCCTGTCCTACTGCTTGTACTAACAGAGCAGCTCCAAGAGTAAACAGCAGCTACTGAGCTTGGAAATAGATTCTGTATGTATCGAAGCATTGGTTAATGCAAACCAGTCCAACCCAAGTCCCTTTTTACAGAAGCTTCACATTATCAGTGACTTCAGAAAATACAAAATCCCTTGAGGGCGGTGATTCATGTTTTCACTGTAAACCACATGAACTGGATGCAAATTCCAGACATAAATAAATGTACCACATGCTCTTCTGCATGGTGTATCTCACTAGGTTCCATATGGGACTTTTTTCAGGGGCAGCATTTATAACAGTGCATCATGTTGTGGTGTCTATTTTCACCGTGTGACAAATAATGTTCAGCCATGTATGTGAACGTCTGCCGAGAAAAAAAAATGTGATCATCAGATGTGGAATGTTGTTCAGCGGGATACTACGTAAAGTTAGAGAATATCTACAGACATTTAATTTCCTCTGCTTTATCACCTATTGTTTGTCTCCATCTGCAACCAGAAATATTTCATAGTTTAAGATAGACTTCAAGCAGAGCAATCTTGAAAATGTACTAAAATTGGAACAGAATTATCACGCTTTGATTAGATAGTTATTTGCCTATTATTATTTGCATGAATCCTGATAGGCGAATCTAATATTTTTAGGAATGATTGGACTATTTAGCATGTTGGTGCTTTGATTGTTACCACTATTACTGCTATTATGTTTGTTGTTTTTTTTAAAAAAATCTCTTTTACTTTTACTTCTCCAAACGAAGGCATCAAAGTAATTTTATTACAAAATTAATACCCAAAAAGGTCCAGGATAAAGGTTGTAATTTTTATATTGTATTAGACTGAACATTAATCCTGGTCTCAGTTAAAATGCAATGCTTTGTAAACATGGAGGCTAAAGCAAGTGGCCCAGGTTTAGGTGTTAATAAATAAGCTTTAGCACCTGCATGATTTCTCACTGGCTTTATGCAGCAGGTAAAAATTCAGTCTGTCTTTTTCACATTTCAAATTTGTGTGTGAGGGGGGAAAGGGCACTTCTGGAGCAACAGACACCAAATCCTTGGATGAGTCCTAAATTTGGTTTTAGAACGTATTTTTGTCTTTACTGATTTCTATTAATGTTGAATGTAGAGTGTCATGATTAGATGTCAGCATCCGTCTGTTTGTCGAGCATCATTTGCAGGTGAGAGCAGCGTTGGGACGATGCAGACTGTACTAACTCTTCAGGTGTAGTCATACCGTGTTTATATTAAGGGTCAGGCCTTCCAAAAGGCAGACATAAGACTTTCGTTAACTGCTACTTAAGCATTACCCTGAACCTCCACTGTTCAAAAGTATTGGCTTAGTATTTCCCCTCTACTACAAGCGTATCACATTTCCCTCTGAAAGCTGCTGAATGATTTCCCCTCTCCCTCTTTTTGTCACTCTTATTTCACGCTCTGAATACTTAGTAGTTAATAGCTTCCCTCCCCTCTTCCCATCGTACCTTTCTCTCCCACAGACTCACTCTCGCAGTGTTTTTTCTCAAGTTTACACCAGTCTTCCAGTAACTCTTCCACAGCTATCAGAGGAGTCTGATTTTTAATTTTCAGTTAAATGGCACTCCGCATATGCCGCTTGCTCGATAATTGACTTCACTCAGCTGAAGGGAGGAATGATTAGATCCGAATATCTAGGCGATCTTTTCAACTCCGAACTAGAGGGGAGGGAGTAAAAGTAGTGGCTCTGATCAGGCATGAAGTGTTGAGAATTGCTATTTATGGCATACTGGGTGACGAGGTTGGCTGACTGCATTAAGCATCTCAGCCCTGAAAGAGCAAGTGGACAGAAGAACAAATAAGCACCAAGTATAAATTAATGAGCCAAAGCTTAATGAGAAAGTGCTGACATTTCTTTTTCACACATTCATCTAATCATGTGCTTTTCGGTATCTTCGCGGTCATCGCCATTCTATTTCCTGTGGAAAGTTCATGATAATGGAGCGAGAGGCTACAAGTCTCATACATTATTGATCAAGGAAACTGAATAGGTGATCATACTGATTTCACATCCAGCTCTCTCCTTTTGTGTCGTGTTAATCGTCTAAGATGTGCAGGTTTTGCAATGGACAATGGATTGGAAATTCTGCTTAACCATTCTGTCATCTCGGGCTTAATTTACATTTGGGCCATAGCTCCTGTGTCTCTCCTCGTGGCTGCACAAGCCTTTACAAGCCTGGACTGGTCATGGCAAAGGAAAGAAATTTAAACCAGGCATAAGGGCGAAATGAGCCACATTGTGCGTCTTTTCTTTTGGAGCGAAATGCATTGTTTGGTGTGAGATGATATTCAGCTGTTAGTTTCACAGAACTGAGTTGCCATTGTTGGATGCTGCTTGTGCTCTCCTGAAAACAGTCTTTCATCAGCATGCACCTCCACTGTCTAGTTTTATTCACTTCATTAGCAAGCTGCCAGTGCCAAGTGCTCGGACGCTTCTTCTCAGGAATTGATCATGACAAGTTAAATTTATATGTGCTTGTGTGGTTTTGGTAATCTGTCTCTGTGTGGATACATGTGCATGTGATTAGTTACGTGATATGCAATCCACTGTCATGTCTCAGTGAAGCCCCCGCCCTGTTAGTCCTCCCCAGTCGTGTTTAGTATTCAGAGAGCAGGCGCTGTCGTAATCTGGATTCTGAGGCAGGTTGCTGGGGTTTTTGTTTGCTCTTATGGCCCTGATAATCTTGTTACACTGCTGTCAAGTGGAGCTGGCTCTCCCTGCAGCCCCTGAACCACCATGTGCACCACCTCGAGTACCACAAATCCACCCCCACCCCCCCAACCCACCACCCCCACCAGCCTACCGCCATTTTGAGACAGCCGTTGATGGAAGAGCCTTGGATGTATCCTTGAAGAATCACCTCCTGAGCATCTTTATTCAGCCTCCCACCCCCGCCCCTGTCTCCCACCCCCACCTTAGGCGGTGAACGACAGTGATAAATATTCATCAGGGGACGCAGAGCGTGGATGCTGTAGCCTCGGTTCCCCCTCAACAAAGGGTCCCCTAGCTAATGGTGTCCATCCTTGGCAGCCCCCTGGAGAGATCCTGTGGAGGGAATGAGATCATTAAAGCATGACACGGGCTCAAGGCCGGACCTATCATGTCACATCAGCATTTATCCCACCAGAGCCCCCCCACCCCCCCACCCTTGAGTCTCAACCTAAGCCGACCCCACCTTCAAGAGCTGCCCTCTATAGATTCAGATGAACACAGACAGCTTGTGAAGGTTGGCTGGGTTGCTCTCGTCGTGTTAGTTCAACTTCACAACTTCCTAATTGGCACCTTGGTTTTGGTCCTTGCTGAGATCAGTATTTTTTTTTTTTTTCCTCAACCTGTTCTTCTCAAGCTCCTCTAAATGTGTCGAGCATGCATTTTTCACAAGACTGTTTGCTCTCTCTCATTCTCCCTCCCTCTCTCACTCTCTCTCTGTCTCTCTTTTCTTCTCACCCCGCTCTCTCGTTCTCTCTCCGTCTCTCTCACCATCCCCTCCCTCTCTTTCTCTAGGTGACCACACTCAGCGATTTCTATTTCCTGTGGGTGTGATGTCTCTCCTCCACAAGCAATCAGCTCTGATTTGTCAGCGTTCTTCCAGGCGATTCATAAAAATTCAGCAAGCACCTACAAAAGACGTCTGCGTCCCTGCGCTTGCTCCCTACCTCTGCTGGCCCTTTGCTCCGAGCTGCAGCTTTCGCCTCGTGCTCCCCTTGCTCCTCTTGCTCGGCACACACAAAAAGACCAGAAATCATTAAAAGGAGCTAATGCATGTGCGCAAGGAAGACACTGGTGTCTGCTCTCCTCGATTGCCACTGTTAAGAGGGTGAACTTGTCAAATGCAAGGGTATTCTGTTGCAATTAAATGAGTGCTGCAAGTCTGAAATTTCCCTGTCACTTCTTTGATGGAAAATTACAGGTGTACTTTCCCTTCCTTTTCCTCTGTGTGTTTGTGCGAGCGTGCCTCTTTGTCACTGTGAGGTATGACATGCCTGGTAGTGGAAGGGAGCAGCTGTGCATTGGACCTTGTCTGTGTTGTGCTGCCATGCCCTGTCATTGGTAGCCGTCTGTTGGCAGCAGCCTGTGCTGGAGGGTTGCAGCCTGGGCGCAATCCTTCTACTGTGTCATATGGTGAGCTTTCAGCGTGCCAAGCCATGCCTACTATGTTACCACACACAGCTGTGTGACAGAGTACGCCTCTTCAACCTGGACAATGTGCCATCTCGCAGCATTTTCAAGATTCCAACTGGTGTTTGAACAATGTTGGGTCTAGGCGGCTGAGGGGAAAATGATAGGCTTATATGAAATTTGGAAGAAGCAGCCTTTTTTTTTTTTTTACACTCATCCCAGCAGCTATTAGTGGAGTACTTTCCTGTCTATTTGTCCATTATCTGTGCATCATCAGGCAGACCATTATCCCATTATGTTTTGCATCTGTGGTCCAAATGCTTACTGGAAATGAGTCACCACAAAGGCCGGTGAAAGGTAGGTGTTACTATCAGTCAGCTATTCATAGCCAGCCCAACAGGGATGAAAGTATCACATTTAAAAAGTCCTCCGCAGAACGTGAAAGGCTTTTTATACGGGCATCTGCAGCATAGGGAAACATTGCTGTTTCATGTGGAGCCAGAGGACTTTTTGAAGTGGAAGCATCAAGAATGCAAGTCACAATCTGACCTCATGTTATGTCCCCAGCCTGTGTGATAGTGTCGTATTCAGGTCATTTTTAACAAGCGTCTGTCTCTCCCTGTTTGGCTCAGGTGACCGGTCCACCTGTAGCACCCTTTTGTTGCCATGGAAATATCCTGGCCATCTTAGTACATTTCTGAGCTAAGACTCATCACTTTTTTTCCCTTCCCTCTCTGTGCTTCTCTGCACACATCATACATATACATGGTACATAATGGGCTTGTAGAATATAAACACATGCACACATTGACAGTAGTTCTTTTTAGGATTCTTTTGCTTCCTGTTTTGATGCTAAAAAGTTGTAAGAGCCCACATGCATTTGTTTATGTGCTCAGCACAAACACACACTGCTGGGCTGTGTAAATCAGCTTACAGAGGCAATGTGCTGGCTGGGCTGACTGTGGTGGGTGCCTGTGTCGCTGACACAGCATTTACCGTGTATAGTGTAAAGCACCCAGGGCCACAACTGTGTGTGTGTGTGTGTGTGTGTGTGTGTGTGCTTATCCTGTGACAGAGCTCACACGGTGGAAGGCACCCAACCTTCTGCCTGTCTTAACACCAGTAGGTTAGATTTCTCGCCTGCACGGCTTCTCTTGGTGTTCCCTCAGTACTGACATGACAGAATAAACTGCAGTGCAGCCCTGTTATTCTGGATGGTAGCTGAGGCTCTGCAGTAGTTACAGCATATCCCTTTTTCATTGATTTATGGGATTACAGTCGCACACCAGCCAAATCTAGACAGGTGCGACTGTCTAGACTGGATAGCTCGCACATTAGCTGAAAACCTGCCCTGTGTCCTTCTGTGAATGCATTTTAGCTGAGGTTGTATGTACAGTACTACGGCTGAGGGCTTTGTTGTAGTCCATCCACGTCCTCTGCTGTTTCTGCTCTGAGAGGCTGCACTTAACGAAAGTGACTTCTCTTGAGTTTTGGTTTCCAAGAAATCACTGTGTATTGCTGCCAGCCAACTAAATGTCATGCTCGTCGTGACTCGCCATGCTGCAGTTTAAATGCAATGCAGGATTCAAGTGAAAGGCCTATTTTGAAGGAGGAAAAGCAAACCACCAAGTTATTTGTTCACAGTGACAGGTGCAGTAATAGTCCAGGTACCACTAGCTGAACAGACTTGGCATCACTTACAAGGAAGCGTTAAGTCCTTGACCCACTTTGTGCCTTGTATATTTGAAGGACTTAGTCATGCTGTAGCTTCTTTGCCAGAAAATACTGTTTTATGTGTTTCACAGAAATATTCTCCTTCAGGCATTTTTCTGGTATTGCTCTATGTACTGATAGTGACTTTTCCTTCCCACAGACCAGCCAGCAGTACAGGCGGACACGGCTCTTGTGGCATGACTACCACAAACAAGGGAAACAAGGCCTTGAAGGTAATTAGCACGTATGAAATAGAATTATATTTATCAAGGTGTGAAGAATCTTCTATGCCAATGATAAAAGCTAACTAACGCTAACTAATTCCCATCCCCAGGTGAAGCGGGAGCCAGGGGAAAATGGCACCAGCTTGACAGATGATGAGCTGGTGACCATGTCAGTGCGCGAGCTGAACCAGCATCTACGGGGCCTGACAAAGGAGGAAATCCTTCAGCTGAAGCAGCGGCGGCGTACCCTGAAGAACCGGGGCTATGCAGCCAGCTGCCGGGTGAAGCGCGTCACCCAGAAGGAGGAGCTGGAGAAGCAAAAGGCTCAACTGCAGCAGGAAGTGGACAAGCTAGCCACAGAGAACGCCAGCATGAAGGTGGAGCTTGACGCTCTGCGTTCAAAATATGAGGCCCTCCAGAGCTTTGCCAGGACTGTGGCCCGCAACCCCGTCACGTCAGCCAGGGGACCTATGGCCTCCGTCATAGGGCCCCTCATCCCTGGTAAAGTAGGTGCCACCAGCGTCATCACCATCGTCAAATCCAAAACGGAGGCTAGGTCGTAGTAGCAAAAAAGACGGGACGAAGATTTTCAAGACTAAACTAGTCAGTGCATTGTAACATGGCGCAGGATTGCCTGTGTAAGTTCTCAGTCTTAACCATTGTCACTTACACTAACAATATGCTTCCCAAATTCACTCTTAAAGTGTGACTCAGCAGTCTGTACCTGTCAGCAGACATATCGTGCTTTAGAGTGACACAATCGACTTGGACAATTTGGGAGATCACAGCTGGTTGCTGAGGAATGGCGACAAATTGGCAATACTGAGACATTTCATTTAAAAAGCAAATTGCGGTCACAAATATTCAAGAAGGCAATATTGGGTGGTGCAAAGTGGTATCAAATTCATATTGTTAATATGTTGAATTGTTGATTTTTGATGAGGTGCACCATGTGACGTATCTTTTTCCTTAAGACTGGGCTCTTGTGTTTTTTTCCGTCCCTGAGAATTGGCATTTGCAGAGTCTCACAGCTTATCACAACCAGTAAAATAAGACATTACTCCTTGCCTGTTCCACAACATAAGAGCCAGCACACGTCTCACTATGAACCCCCATGCTTGTTATTATGCACTGACTTCAATTGGGATAAGTAACAAACGGTTGCAAACTCTCGGCGTGGATGCTACAGATGTCTTCAAAACAGCCTGACTAACCCAAAACTAGTAAATTAGTCCAATTTGTGATTTTGTTGGTCGTCTGTCAGGAATATAAGTATGAAATAATGCTCCCAAATCTAGCATTCATTTCTGTTTATGCGTCTGTGACAGGCTTTAATGAACTTGTCATTATCAATATGACTGGTAGATGCAATAATATATGTATGCACTGAAAATACAAAGAGGTCTTGCATATTTATGGTTAAGTGGGAAAACGTTAAAAATGATCAGCAGTTCTTAATGATATTGTTCCAGAGCTGAGTGCCATTCCAATATGACAAGATTCTTCTACAATATCTGAAAACCTGAATGTTATAACAGTAATATCCTCGTGTTTTGTGGGGACAGTGAAAACCACAAACATTTTGAGACATAATTTTTGCTCATAGAGAAAATATGTTCAAGTTGTTTTGTTTAAAAGATATATATTGCATTTTTTGTAATTACTTGTCGACAGGGCCATCAGATATTTCCAAAAGAAAATCTTTACACAAGCTTTACTGTTTGAATTGTTAAGGTGTAGAAAACTTTGTCTAATGTTGAGTTCTTGGTTTTTATTACTAGATAGATTACCTTCCATTGTTTATAGAAATACAGATAAAGAAAACATAAAAAAAAAAAATCCTGTGACATCTTTTTTGCAATTGTACCGAAAGTGGCTTACTATTGAAGTCTGATAGCTTTTTTCTAGTGACTAGGCGCGTACTGTGGGGTAGCGCGTGATGTGATGTGTAAGTGACAAGTTGGCAGTGTTGTTCACTGTATAGATGTCAATGCTGTGCTATTTAAAACAAATCTGTAGAGCTAAACTAGGTGGTGTAAACAAGGTCAATTGTCTTTGTGCGTATTGGCATCTGTGATATCCTCCGCTTCCTTGGTGTTAGTTACAAATCATATTGTCATTTAAGAGTTTACCACATTGAGCCAATGTAAGACAGAATTGGGTGAAACGGCGCCAGTGAACATTAACTCAAAACACTTTTACCTGAAGCTTAAAGTGATACCGTCATTGCAGAATCTGAATAATGGCCGCGCCTGGTGCTGGATGCCCTCTAAAAACATCCTCTGTAACCTGGAGGTAAATGATTTCATTCTTGGGGAGATTCGGTATTGTTTTCATTCCAGCCGCTTAATTGGCGTGAATTAGATCGCAGGAATGGAAATGAACAGCCCTTCAAATTTAGCTTTTGAGAGATAAAATAAAATGTGAAGTCTTTTTCTCTCTAAATACATCAATGGATTTGAAAGGGTAACCGCCAAATGGCGCAGCATCACTTGTGTAAATTTGTCCCCTGGTCCCCAGATTTTCAGATTAAAAGCGGTAGGGTTTGGCTGAGGGTTCGTATGCACTAAGCTTCTGCTTGTTTTGCTCAGGACAAAACAGGTGACTCAAAAAATGAACAAACCATTCGAGATGAGAAGAAAGCAGGCAGGGATGGCAGCTCTGTTCATTTCTTCTTTCTTTTTTTTTTCCTCCTTTTATTTTTATAATAAGCATGTCATAAAGGGCTTCAATCCACACTCGGAAAGAGACACAGCACGACCACGTAGAATTACAATCAACAGCAGCTGCCAGCAGCGCTCCCTCTGTGCCAAGTGTCACATCACTCTCCTGATCCTCTAAAAGGAATTTTAACAGTGAAGGAGTGTTACACCTCAAGGTGAAAGCAGTTTTGTGATACCGTTAACAAAAATGCACTTCATTCAGATCTCACTCTCCTGCTGGTCAGAATGTCTCACAGTGTCGGCGAGGTGTTAATCTACAGTCGCTCTTAAAACTACGCCTCAGCAAAACTCAATGCCAGAGACCTGGGTGCTGGTTATACTGTCCGTGCGCGAGTATTTTATCCTCACTTTGTCAACATGCTTAGCTATCTACATTGACTGGTTAACTGTGGGAAAATATATATCTGACTCTTGACATAGCCCAGTATTGATGTTGGCGTCCTTATTGCTGTGGCAGTCTTGTGGAGTGAATCTTTTTTCGTGTCAAGTGTCTTTAAGGTGTTCGAGTGGCACCGTCGACCAATCTCTTAATCTCCGCTAGAGATGACGAGTCTCTCTCTCACACATACAGGTGTATAATATGTAGCTACAGTAGGTATTAATGACCATTGTGAAAAAGTGACCCTTAATATGCAACTCAGTGGAAAGGTGTGAAAGAGTAGATGTAAGAGTAATCAATATTGTCAAAGTGACTATGGTCTGTTATTTAATAATTCTTGCTGTTTTGTAAAAACATTTTTTTTTTTTTGTAACGTGATTTTATTTTGTCCTCAGATTTTAAATCCCTAAAGGAAGAGCAATTGGCCCTTGTTTATAGTAGCTAACATGTTTAAAACTGTAATGGCTTACAGTGTTTTTCAAGGAATCATGGGACAGATGCACTCAAGCCTTACTCACTAATTACTCTGGTCTTAAATTAGTTGAATTACCGGATCCATAAATTGGACTTGGATATCTCACTGAAAGATATTGCTGTTGTGTAAATGCACTGAGTGAAATGGATGCTACAGTAGATTTTTGTCACAAGGGCCACTTGCAATATTTTTTTTTTCTCTTTGGTATGCCTGTGTGTGTGTGTGTGTGTGTGTGCGTGCGCGTGTGTGTGTTTTGTACGTTTGAGGTTCCTCTGCTGCTACACCAGTCATTAATGCTCGTCGTTTGCTGTAGCATCATCCACAGCATTTCTGTTCCCATTATGTGTCCAGTGTGTATTTGAAATTGATCTTAACACTGTAATTTGTTCTGCAGATTTCATTTTTAATTGGTTATCGTTTTTTTTTCTTTTCTTTTCTTTTCTTTTTTTCTGTTTTTATCATGTTAGAGAGGATAAATAACAGCACTTGTGTGGCAGTTGAATTTAATAGCTCTCAAGACATTTGCTTTTTTCATGAAATTATGCTTTGTAAACAGTGGACTGTGCAGGTTTTTTCCCTCTAACTCCATGGAGTGGGTCTGTGTTTCAAAGGTATAAAAATCTGACTAAAGCGAGTAATACAAAGTTAATAATCTGTTTTGTTATTTTTCTGTATGGGTTGTAATAAAATATTGCAGTACTTTGTATGAAAACAGACAATAGTTAATTGTAACTATTTATAAATTAAATTATTGTACTTTTTGCAATCTGTAGATAAGTACTATGTATTCATATATACAGTAACAACTGTGGATTTAAACGTGATTCTCTGAGGTGTCTAAGTTATTGATGTATATATTGTATGTTTGTTGATACAGCTTACTTTATTTTCTATAAGACCAATAAAATGTTTTGAAAAAGCATTTTAAGCACTACTGCTCTGTCTTTGGAGGCTTTTAAACACTGTTGAAATTGGGTTTTGTCATATTCTGTGGCGTCATTGACCCAGTTTGATACTTGTAAAAATAAACTGGCGGGGAAGGCTCTTTGCCGTCCAGGGTGGGTTTTAGAAGACAGCGATCATTTAGATGGCACGATTTCTTTTTCTGTGATCCAAAAAAAGCCGCTGGGCGACCCACTTTGGCTAACCTCGGTGGACATATTTTTGGCCCGACACGAGTAAAACATTAGAGTCATGAAGGATGTCTAGGTGTGCTTGTCCTAGATTAGGAGGAGTGGTGAGTTAGTCATCTGTGCTCCCTATGGGCCTCCTAAACCCCCTCTGTCTCAGCGCACCTCATCAAACATCACCCTCCTCAGCAGCGTTTCAGCCCCAGCACATTCAAAACACATCTCACGAGAGACCACGCAGAGACAAAGAGACAGATGGCTGAAGACGAGCTACATCTTATGGCTCCATCCTGCAGGGCAAGTCTAAACCCCAGTGCCTCTGCACCACTGCAGCGTGGTATTGTTCTCTTAAATGGAGGAGGCTCCTACAGGTCTGTGTGACCTGTGCCTTAAAACAGGCTCCTCTCCCTCCTCGGATGCCTGCCCCAGACAACCGGATGGCCTCTGAAGAGTTGATTAATTTGGCGGGTTGGGTTAAGGTGAGCTGGTGGGCAATCTAGGACAGCATTCTTCATCTTCACCCACTTCTGCAGCAGGTGCCTGCCCCAGTTCTCCGACCACAGCCCGCTGTACAATTAATGTTGCCATCCCCATCAGCAGGGCCGTTCATTTAGCACGTCTGCCCTGCCAAAGCTTGGCATGGGGCTCCACTCTGCAGATGTCACCGTGGCAGAGGACATGCCTGCTTTAAAGAGATTCTGCACTGGGTTTGTGTTTTTCTCAAATCGGAAATGATTTGAATCACTGAGAGCTGTTGTGAGGGAGCAACGCAAATGCTCACTCTCACCTTAAACGCCGGGATCTTTCAGTGTTTTCCCAGCAATAAGAAAAAAGGCTGTGTGCATTCCTCATAGCTAAAAGGACAACAGCCACCAGGATATTAAGTACCACTGCTTGTGAGGAGTTAACCTTGCCCCAGCTTATCAATATGTGGGTCTGGGTTTCCCTCTGCTGGCACTTCTATGTAAAGCCTTGGTGTGATTTAACAGGGTTTTTCCACAAGATGACGCCACATTCTCTAATCAGATGGATTTCCCCCTACAGTGCACATCTTTACTGGATCAGATGAGAAATAACATCAGTTACACGCCACTTGTTGAATCTCACTCACACATCATTTCTGACGAGCTAGCAGTCACACTTTATATTGTTATTAGAGTCCAGGTTGAGTTAATAATACGTTTCTATTTACCTCATACATGCGATTACATTAAAAACAGCAATACTGTCATTCTGCAATCATTCATCGACGCTGTATTGGACATCACACACACACACACACACACACACACACACACGTTTCAAAGATATCAGTCAGCAGAAGACACTGAATGATACTCGTGTGGACTGAACGCAGAGAACACTGATAAGAGCTTCAACAATTGAACAGCACAATCTTTGCTGAGATAAAGGTTTATTGCAGGACAGTTGGACTGCATGATTGTAAATGTCAGCGTAAAGACAGCTTTTCTTTCTTGGTTGTTGCCGTGGCACTCTGCACAACTTTGCAAGTGTATTTTGATGGATGTTTGACCTATTTAATGTGATGATAATGATAAATTCAGTCGTTGATAAATAGGCGACAGTCTGACTTTTATTTTTTAAATTTTGTCGACAACATCACTATTATTGTATTTTATCATCACATAACAATCACTCCTACATCTTATAGTAACTGTTTTGTTTATTTCAGTGAAGGTGTTTGAATAATCTAAAGATAAAATATGTCTTATCTTTATTAAGGTTTATCTTATTGGGATAACTTGAAGTCAATGAACGCACCACATGCTGGCATGCCATCAAAGACAGCTTTGGCAGGTAGCCTGCTATTTCTGTGGGAATCCAGATATTGTCACATGACTGTGGAAATTATGTAACAACATGTCGGCTGCGTGCACCGGCACCTCATCGTACGATTAAACCTGCGTCAAGTCCGCCATAGTGAGCACACATGTTCCTGTTTGGGCTTTTCAAAATTAAATCCGCGACCATTAAGATGTGTCTCGGGGAGTTTTATCAACATCGCTCCCTTCCTTCGCGGTGCGTCTGCTCTCTTCTGCCGTCTTGACGCAGCGGGCGTCGTGCGTCGCTGCGTCGCCGGCCGGAGGAGGCGTTGGCGCATCGCACTCCTGCTTCTGCCGCTGCTGCCGCCGCCGCCGCCGCCGCCGCTGCTGCTGCTGACACAGAAACCGGCTGTCCCGCACCGAAAGGGGACACCCAACCGACACGGTCCGCTCACCGTCTCATGTGGAAGGGCAGCCCCTCTGTAGCCGGTCATTTGCACCTTTAAAGATTCCTCACCAGCTTCAAGGAGATGATCAAGAACGGACATCACCACCACCAAGTGAACACGGCAGCCGGGAAAGACGCAGGGACGACCCCCGGCGCTGCAGCTTGCAGTCCCGAGAAGAGGAGGCGAAGGATCCGGGTGTGGTGCGACGGCTGGTGAGTAAACTTACCGGATGATTGATTGTGTTATGAGGATGCTACAACTCCGGTCCTCGTCGAGGACGTTTGAATGGACGCGTCAGCCTGTCACCAAGCACCGGGACGGGCCTGCTGCAGGCTGAGGAGCTCTCACTCAGGACTGCTGCTTCATTCTCCTGAGATGCACTCCAAACTTTTCACTGAATATTCCGTTGTTAAGTGAGAATTTGAACTCCCAGGCACATAACCACTTTCACCCAGGACTTATTACATGACATTACCTGTGCATTATTTCTGGGGCACCCTAGTCTCAGTTTTCCATGTCATCAAACACACTATTACATAATAATCAAATATTGATCTTTGCTGATGCAAATCATCATGACACGTAGAGGCAGCTTCCTAACCTTGACTCTGTAGAAACCCACATGCTAGCAATGGCACGTTATTGTAAGTGCTTTGGATAAATGTGTCAATTAAATGTATTGTAATGTATTCTAAGTACACTTAACACAGAGCTGTACTGGAGTTAGAGGTAATAAAGTAGATGCACAATACCAGAAGTGTATATCCAGCCTCTTCATATGCCATTCAGTACTTTCTTTTAAACAAAATAAATAATAAACCTGTGGAAATTAGAGATATCAGTATCTAGCGAGGCATAAGATAAATGCTGAGATTATGTGTCAAATTACACATCATCACTGGACGTGGCCGCAACACGTTGGCAGTATTTAATTTTCCGAACTTCGTCATTAGTATCTTTTTTTATTACAGCCTTTCTTTTATTGTTCATATAATGAATAGAAATCAAAAAAATGCATTCTTCTCGCTTAACTAATATGCTGGTATGCTTAAGACACAATAAACCAAAAGCAACATCAGTGCTTTAATCCATAAAACTACACCTTGAGACACAACCAAGAAGGTCACACTGCCACAAAGATCTTTCGTGGTGGTGATGATGAGGATGCTTAAATGTTTACTGATCTTCATGTGGCACAAGCAAACCAGTTTTAGATACTGGTAAATGTGTCCGACCATATCAGTTTGTAGTGGTACGACTTTTTTTATATATCATTCTGCAGGATTTCAGTCCCTAAAAGCACTAGTTGGTGTAAAATATGTATTTTTATAACTGAATATATGAGCATTCTTCAAAACAAGGACTGTCAGCCCTGTCAGATGTTATATGTCACACCTAGACTTCCAGACAATCCAGGCACCATGAAGATCTTTAGTGGCCGTACATGCATGTTTCTTAAAGGGAGGAAGAGGAAAGATCTTTGATCAGACCCAGACCTTTGCAATTCCACATAATCCTTGGACCACTTGGTGACCGGCCCGCTCTGAGCATGCTCAGTCACCCACACAAACAAGGCGTCTTCCTTGTTTGCAGAGGTGTAGAGGCTTGATGTGATGGAATTAAAAGCAATTATATTGTGCAAGGTGCTCATGTAGTGGCAGGTGTGGTCTGGAATGTGTGAACACGTAGCTGTGGTAAAGCTAATGGTCCCAAATTAGCGTCTGTGTTCAAACAAGTAAAACTACAACCATGTACGGCAAAGGCCAAAAACAAAAGTGTGCTTTGTTCAGTCTGCTCCTCCTGCTGCTGCCTGGTAAATACTTTTTAGATAACACCAGTCAATGCAAAACAAAAGGCTGCAAACAAACTAGTAACCAACATTTCAAGGTGAAAGTGTTGAGAGAGGCTAAATTCTCTCTTGTCATAGCCTTGTAAGTAGGTTCGGTCCAAAGTTCGATCATGTTTTCTCCGTTTTCTTCCTCTTCCGTGTTCTGCTGGGCCTTACGGAGGATTTTCAAAATCCATTGTGCAACGTCATAAATGCATCCAAAAAAATCTCCAACTCAAACACTTCATCTGACACCCAGCAGCAGCAGTGCCAGTGTTCTCCTTGTTACTAACATGAGCCAATTGTTGGCCACTCTTCACGTGACAGGCAAGCTTAAAAGACGCTCCACAGGTTTCATGGACTGGCCTAGGTGGAGCTAAAGGGTTTAGCTTTAACTGATGTATTAAAATGTTCTCCAGAGGGATGACAGACGCACTTTCTGTGTGGTATCTGAGGAGAGGCCACAGTACAGCAGGGCTCTCTGCTAGAGGACCACATACAGAGTACGTCTTTGCTGCTGTCTGATCAACAGGACAAAATAGAAAACCAACAAACTAACCAATGTCAAAATCTCAAAACAAATTTTTAAATCTAGAACATGGTGACTTTTAAAGGGTTATTTCACCTACACTACCATTTTGACGTTCTGGTACCAAGCTTAGCAGAAAGTTTGGGGTTTTATTTTAAAAGTTTCAACATCTTTGGTGCTTAGCGCTTTCAACGCCATCCAAAAACAATGGATGTGAATGGAATTTTGTTTGTGGTGCTCGTGGCATTCATACGTCATATTTGGAACAACAAGCTGTCTTTCCAGAAACGCTGTCCACCGAGCTAATGTGTAAACAGTTTTCACCAAGAAGTAAACGGGGCGCTGCTGAAAAGAAAAAAATAGTTTCACCACCTGCAGTAGATATCTCAAAAATGTGGGTGAACTGACCGGAGCTGCAAAGATTGATTGATAAATCCATCGACAGAAAATTAGTTGCCAACTGTTTTGATGATTGATTAATCATCTGGGACATTTTTCAAGCAGACATGCCAAAGATGCACTGGTTCCAGCTTCTCAAATGTGAGGCTTTGATGCTTTTTGTGATAGCGAACCGACTGTCTTTGGGTTTTGGACTGTTGGCTGATTAAAACACACTATTTGAATGCATCACCAAATGTTTCACTGATTTTCTGGCTTTTCATAGACAGTGCTATTAAAAGGAAATGAACATAATCATAAGCTGCAGCCCTAGAAAAGATCCTTGAAGATGCCTGATGGTGACTGACGCTTTTTGGGAGAAGCACCAAGCCTTAGTGGAAAGACTGTGGCTCCATGGTGGAGCGGCAAAATAAATTTTTTGAATTTCTGTGTATGAAGGCCAGGATTATGGTGGCTTTCTCTAGTAGAATTCCTGTCATTTAGGTGTGGCTGCCGATCCGTGGTTTGATGGAATGTTTCAGAATATTTGGGATGCCAGAATATTAACCGGTGGGGTGAGCATGCAAAGAGAGCCAATGTCAACAGAGCTCATGACATTAACCCCTCTAACCCCTCCGGCCCACACCTGCTCGGGCCGCTGCGGCCTGTGCAGCGGTGCCCGTCACTGAGCACATTGTTTCCCCGAAGCTCCGCTGGACACGGCCGCGCTCTTACTGACATCCAGCGGCGTCAGCAGCAGGAGAGGAAAATTCCAAGGACAGAGCACAGTCACTTCATCTGTTGAGACATCTCTGACCCTGCCCCCCCCCCTCCTCTCTGCACAGTGACTGATTCTTCCTCGTCTTGTTTGTCACCCTGAAAAGAGGTGACAAGGATTAAAGATCAGTTGTCAGAGAGGCATCACCAAGGAAGAGTGTAAAGTCCGCTTCCACTTTGTATCTGCTGAGGCAGTGTATCCGCAAACTATAAACATGCTATCTAAAGCCTCAGTGAAGTAACAGTGTGTTTCCCATTCAGTCCAGGCTTATGTGAAACTGTTGGCATCCTGATTAACCATGGAGCATTCAACTGAATAAACAGTAGCACTATGTTTCTAAGTCTTGTGCTCCCTGTTGCCATCAGCGTTTGTCTTAACTTGTTTTTTTTCTTTCCGTCTGGTTTTGCTCTCAAAAGGCTAAGGTGCTGTCTGGGTGTCCGCTAACAGGCTACACTCATTAATATTTGATCGCCCTGCAGTGACAGAGCGACGATCCATCCCTGCTAAAAAATACAACAGGAATACGGTAACACGTGTTGGTCTTGTAGCTAGTATAGCACCCCAAAAAGCAGCCTCCTGGTCTTATGTAACTCTGTCTCGGTCTCTGAGTTTTCTCCTCTATTCATTCATCTCCAAATGCCCCCCCTCCCCTCTCCTTACTGAATTCTTCTGGCCTTGCACTATCGCCTCAGAGCCTGTGCATGTGGATCCCATTTCAATAGACTGACAGCGCAGGACACGCTCAGAAAATGTCTTGGTTTCTGATGAGCTTCCTCCACAGCAAGCCTCCTTCACCTTTGCACTCCTCTGTATCTGAATCACAATGACGAGGAGCGCTATAGTCTAGTAATAGTTGCTTTTGCATTACGGTATGCTTTCGTGGAGTCCAGCCCGGTCTGTGTATAGTGACACTGCAGGCAGAGAGACACAGATGCTGTCTTTCATCAGCGTGGCCTGTGGCTGAAAACAACATGGGATGTTGTTACTGTTGTGACTGTGTACGTGCTGTAGTTCTGGCAGCGCTCGTCTGTTTGATTTCTGTGGATATTCATGGTGCTGTTTCACACCTGACTCCTGAGAGTGCTGACATGTAATATATAATAAATACTAAACAGCACCCAGATGACAATTTCACAATTTTTTTTTTCACTTTAGCCATCATTATATTGTCATTATGGTGATTCTCCGAGTTAATGGCCGACAGAATTGCTGATAGCAGCTGGTGATTGTGAGTACTGTCACTAAATGCACACGAGCAGCAACTCTGTGATCACATCCCAATAAACTCAAAGCATCCTCAGTCACTTTCAGCACATTGGAGAGGAGAGCCGAAAGAAAAAATATCAGACTGATGTCAGCTGTTAGCAGTAGTAATAGTGATGGAGGGCTAATGCCCATCTGTTCTCTATTACTATGCGAGATTACAATGTTACAATCTCAGTCTCGAATCTGTGCTAATCTAATTATCTGCAGATGGTATCATAGCCGGGGTGGGGAGAAGTGGGAGGGAAAAAAAACACACCGTGCTGTTGATTTCTTTATGACGAGACTTTGATCAGATATCTAGCAGATCACCCGAGGTGTGTGGACGACACCGGTGGGTCGATGTTATCAGAAACACTGTGAATATTAAAGAATTGTAGAAGTCATTTTGCCAACGTCAACCCATGAGCTAAAAATCCATTTCGAAATTAAAGCACTTAACACAACTCTAATCCAGTGCGCTTAGTACTGTGATCCAAGAAAAGACTAAGTTCACACGATCCTGCGTCCTCGCTACCTCACTACAATCATGTAACTTTGGTGAATATTCATATTTCTTCTGTTTTCTTCCTCCCAGCTATGACATGGTCCATTATGGCCACTCCAACCAGCTACGACAGGCCAAGGCTATGGGAGATTACCTCATCGTTGGAGTACACACAGACAGTAAGAACCACTGACACAACGCATCATGACAAGCATTGCCCCTCCCACCCCCACAGCGTATCTTCAACGGAAACCCTCTCGTGGCTGCTTTGCCAGGAATGTTTGAACTTGTCTATACATGACTTATTTCTTCCAATATTCTGATATTCCTCCTTCTTTTACCATGCATGATTCAGCCTGCACCTGCTGGGTCTGGGGAGCCATGACACCTGGAGCATCTGTTTATTTTCTTTAGTCCCATCATTACCAGCCAGGCACCAGCTGTGTCCTATACACTTCGGAGGGGATGTTGTGACAGTGGTGCAGCGACTCAGCGGTTGTGCCTCACCCTCCTACGGCACGCTGGGGCATTCTGACATTATGATAACCAGGAATGACTTCATACTCAGGGCCAGCACAGACTATCAGCAACCTTTCCTCTGCTGAAGCGATGATAAACTATTTCAGTGATTAAAGCGATGGCCATTCGTTCACAATGAAACGCAGAGCTTATCAGAATGACGCGCAAATGGAGATTTTATCTCCCTCTGTTCTCATGATTTCAGTTATTTATGCTTGTGTGTATCAGCATCGTTTTGTTTTGTTTTTGAGGTGAGATTGCGAAGCACAAGGGTCCGCCAGTCTTCACTCAGGAAGAAAGGTACAAGATGGTGCGGGCCATAAAATGGGTGGACGAGGTCGTGGAGGGAGCGCCTTATGTCACCACCCTCGGGACTCTCGACAAGTACAATTGTGACTTCTGTGTGCACGGAGGTACAGTATGAGACTACCTCATAATGCTACATCACTGATGTTATTAGACGATATGGGCAGTATTCTCACATGTGCTGTTGTTCCAGATGATATAACACTAACAGTGGATGGGAAAGACACATATGAGGAGGTAAAGAAGTCAGGGCGGTACAGGTGAGTTTCCTTTTCAAAAATGCAGAAGACAATAATAACAGGGTGGGATGTTGTGTGTGTGTGTGTGTGTGTTTCTTAAAGGATTACATTGTGTATTATGCTTTTTACAGGGAGTGCAAGAGAACCCAGGGAGTTTCAACCACAGATCTGGTTGGCAGGATGCTACTGATGACCAAAGCACACCACAGCAACATTGTGAGCACAGTCTTATTCTCTCTATATGCCGTCAGCACGCTGTACGAGCCTAATTCAATTCTCTCTTCTCTTTAGGATAGTTCAGACTATCAGCAGCACACAGACAACTTTGGAAAGGTAGGTACCAAACATGTGTCCAGCTTATTTCAATACTTATGCCATGAAATAGTCGAGCTTACTACCAAACTAAACTGGCGTAATGTTGAAAACCAAATTCTTGGCTCTTAAGCTTCCTCTTCCTCAACTGTTTTTTCAGTCAAGTAGTCAAAGTTGCCATGTGGGCCAGATGTCAGCCATTATTAAACAAAGGCCTTGACTGTGGACCCACTTTATAATCAAGTTGCAGGCCTTGCCAGCACACAGTGAATGCCACTTCTGTTCCTGGATGGGAAAAGTAACTCAGAGTTAACATGCTGGGGTTTTAAATAGTGTGAAAGCTGTAGAGGATGTCTTCACATTTGAACATTTAAGACTGGAAGAGTAATGCTGTGAATTTGGCAACGGCTGAATAAATGTGCTGGGGATTTGTGGGGCAGCTGAGAAGTAGCTTTAAACAAAAGGTGATGTTACTACTCACACCACAGGGTGGCGATGATGCCGCGCGCTGGTCTCACATGCTCAACACACTCACGTGGTGACACTGTACTGAAGTGCTCCTGTCTTATTGCTGCACTGTCACTTTGTACTCATTGTGCCTGTTTCTGTATTATGGGGGTCACATGGTCAGAAGGGCCACAGTCCCTGGACGGGAGTGTCTCAGTTCCTGCAGACTTCACAGAAGATCATCCAGTTTGCTTCAGGCCAGGAGCCCCAACCCGGAGATACAATCATCTATGTGGCTGGAGCCTTTGACCTCTTCCGTATCCTTGTATGACCTCACAAAAAACAACAACAAAAAAAACCCCTGCTTTTTTACTTTTGCACTGTCACCCTTGACTAGTCACCCGTCAGACATTGGCCATGTGGACTTCCTGGAAGCAGTACATAAGCTTGCAGAAAAGCCATACATCATAGTGGGGTTGCACTTTGATCAGGTGAGTTCCCATTTTGCATCCACGTTAGACATTTGCTGCCCCCCCTGAGTCAAATGTTTTTAACATACATCTCTGCTCATTTTTGTCAGGAGGTGAATCGTTACAAAGGGAAAAACTACCCCATCATGAATGTCCATGAGAGAACGCTCAGCGTCCTGGCTTGTCGAGTGAGTTCTTCAGCACAGTGAACTGCATGCGTATCATATTTATCTACAGTTACAGTTACATACAGTATCTATGTGATTTGTTGGTTTCTGATTTTGTTGTGTGCTTTTTTTCCCCCCAGTATGTGTCAGAGGTGGTGATTGGTGCACCCTTTGCAGTCACAAAAGATTTGCTGGACCATTTCAAGGTAAGCACAGCCGATGCAATCACCTCCCACCGCTGGACATTACTGTTCACAGCAATTAAAAATGAATAAAATAGCACATCTTTTTATCCACAGGTGGATCTTGTATGTCATGGAAAGACAGAAATATACCCTGACAAGGATGGATCTGACCCTTACGCTGTAAGAATCTGAACACTGGCCCCTCCATGAAGTACTGTAATCCACAGAGATGATGAATGACATTCATTTGGCAATGTTTTCTCCATATCCAGGAGCCTAGGAGGAAAGGAATCCTGCGTACTGTTGACAGTGGGAACAGCCTCACTACGGATGCTATTGTGCAGAGGATAATCAAAAACAGGTAAAAAAAAAGAGGGGGGGGGGGGTTGCAAAGCTGCTGTCAACTCAAAGAGAAATTTGTAAAGACTTTGGGGAAAAAATAGCCATATTTATGTAATATCCAGTAGACAGCATTTTTGTAAGGTAAAGTAAATGGGACATCGCTCGCTCGCTGCTGATTGGTCTAAGGGCACGCTGTATACTTTTTCCAATTTCCTTATTTAATTCAGGTTGCTATTTGAAGCAAGGAACCAGAAGAAAGAGGCCAAAGAGATTGCTGTGATCCAGGCCATGAAGCGACAAGAGGAGGAAAAGTCTAAAGAAAGAACCCAGGCTGTGCTGTAGGAAGGCCCCAAATAAGCACAGTCAACTAAATGTCAACATAACAATGACAGGCTCGATTAATCTAAACTCATGTACAGTAAAATCAACCCTTTTATACGTGTCACGACACCCTCCACACACGATCCTGGCTAATAACAGCAGTCCTTACAGCAGCCCGTTTATAGCCAGGGCGGCGTAGTCTGCTCTGGGATCATCAGGTATACTGTGTGTGTGTGTGCGTGTGTGCGTGTGTGTGTGTGTGTGTGTGTGTGTGTGTATGTGTAGGGGGTCTTCTGTGTATTAATATATCCTGCATATGCAAATCCATGTTCATGTCAGTCAACAATCACACATACAGATGTCAAACTATTGAGTTATGGAGACGATAACGATGAGGTAGTTGGAGGGAGGGAGATATCAATATGTCGTTGGATATTTTTAATTACTCAAGTACTTTTATTTTTTTGCCTTCAAAAAGAATGATTTTTTTAAAGTATGAGTTTGGAATGCGGAAGTGGGGACCTGAGATGTTGGTGAGGCATTAAACTGTAACAAGGAAGTGATTTGATTATCATTTCCGTGGGGTTGTTGCTGCTTTCTGCCCAGCAATGGGTGTAGCCCCACAGCTGATCTATCCTTGTATATACTGTATGTACTGTATGTATGTAATATAAAGTGACTCCAGTCTGCTAAAACCACTAGAGAATCAGGGGAGAACCACCACCACCACCCCCCCTCGTTGCTTCTCTGCATCTACCTTGGGTTGTTTGGACGCGAGAAGGTGTTGAAACTTTGACGGACTCTTACGGGACCTCATGTACATATCAGACCTTGCTCCTATCAGACTGCACTGACTGCTCAGAAATCATCACAACTGTTCGGTTTTATCGGCAGGGCAGGTTTTTAACTCAAAAATGCACGCAGTCGAGACCTGCTGCGTGCCTGGCCTTTTTGAGTGCAGTTGCATTTTTTTTTTTTTTTTTTTTTTTTATTAAATCAACACTCCTTAGATTTATCCTAATCTAGAGAACACTACAGATTATTAACAGACAGCTTTTAACCTTTAGTTTTCTTAGTATAACTAGAGAACTATGACAGAAGCTCAGTGTTGTTAACTTGATCCTGTAATAGACCTCTTACTCATGAAATAGACCTCTTACTGTCATTGAGCCCTCAGCAATTTAACCTCTGCCTCTATATCAAATGGGATTAAATAATATATTTTTTGTAGATGTATATTTTACTCACCTCCTCTCCATTAACTACTGTATAGACAGTTTCATATTGTTTAAAAATCATAATAATATATCTGTATGTCAAGTTGGAATGTATTCAGTGTAGGCTATAATCTATGTTATTGACAACTCCCAGTTGACAAATACTGTAGAAACTGATTGGACTACAGTATCATATTGCTGATAATAATAACATTTTAATCTGAAAGGCTTTTTGTCTTCTTTTCTCTAAACCAGAAAGTATCAGGGTGTCATTTATTTCTTCAGTCATTGGGGTAAATGAGCAGGCTTGCGGATTAATCGCATTATGAAAGGTTAAGGTCATGTTTTGGCCACAGTAATGACCTTTGATCAGAATAATTGATCAGAATTTTGCAACATACGAATGAGTCACACAGAGTTCGTTAAATGTCAGGTCATTAAGAGTAGATTATTTTAGCAGCAGATTGGTACCCAGCAAAGTTCTGTAAGCGTTTTCTAAAAAGGGACCGTAGAAGAGAATTTAATATATGTTGTGACCTTAAATGGTAGCATGAAGTTATACGACTCTAACAGTAAATTGTTAAGCGGCTCAGGGAGGCAGCTGCAGCTGATTAAACCAACCAGTGTTTCAATGACAAGTTCACCAATTTGGGATCACATGCTGTGCTTTGTTATTCAGTCACTATCAAAAGTAACAATTCCATAATGAAACAATACTTCATTAAAAGTGGGGGACAGAGACTATTTGGCTCTATTTGACTACTAGACCAACCCAACTTTTATATATTAACCTTATATCTGTTTGCTGATTTGCTCGTACAATTTAAAGATGATTACAGATGATATGTAGTTCACAATATTTATTTGAGTGGAAAAAGTCAGATGTTGGTTCCAACACAATCCAAGGACGCTTGTAATCTGCTAAAAATGCATTAAAATTTGGTATTAACTTTTGCTTTTTGTCTCAATGAGTAAGGGAAATTAAGTATGGTTTTACAATATTGTTTTCTTTATCATATTAACATGTTGAACAGGGAAAATGACAAACAATAATGACACTATATATATATATATATATATATATATATATATATATATATATATATATATATATATATATATATATATATATATAATATATGTGGGCAAATTGATCCAGTGTGTTTCACATTTATCATCTATGTCACCTACTATTGGAAAGTCATTTTCATTTCATTCTATCAAGGTGGAGCTGATTATAACTGTTTATGCTGTATGCATATTTTATACATTTTAAATGTAATGATTTACATATAATTTACTAGATGGTTTTTAAAAGTAACTGGCTGTCAGATAAATGTATAAAATGTAGTGTATTAGAAATGTACATTATTGTAAAAACCTCAGGTGAAGTACCTCAAGAGTGAGCAGCACCTGAGTTAATATCATCCCACCACTCAAAGCCAGTAAGCACGACGCCCATTCAAAACCTCCATCAGCATTTGACTAATTCCTTGTCGTAATGATTCACCTGACTTCCTAATATTACCACACACGCATTTCTTCCTTAAAGCAGCTCGTGTGTGTTTTTAAAAGTCTGACTTTCCACACGTGTCCCAAATCAAACAAATGAGCTCTTCCCATTGGTCGCCATCACAGTTCTGGAGCAGGCTGGACCAGAACACGCCGTGAAGCCGGAGTGATGTTTTGCTGTCTGAATCTCCTGCCGATCCCACTGCAGGTAGCACGTTCATTTAAACATTCACCTCGTTTGAAACTAGCACGGTGTCGCTGCAGGTAACGAGTGAATAAAGTGTGAGACGCGTGTTTTCTGGACAGTTTTTGGTCAAACGAGATCCGCTTAGAAATAGAACACATTTTCTTGCCGTTCATTACAAATTGATTTATGGGACATCTTTCAGGTTGCTGTTAAGATACTGACAAACATTTCCAATATAACTACATACTATACAGTCATAATTTACCTTTTGTGACTGATTACAGTTTTGCTCATTTCTATGTGTCAGAAGCAGAATAAAGCTAAATAAATAACCCACAATGAGGAAAACATTTGACAGTTTCATAATTTAAAGCTACTTCAGATAGTCAGAAAACACAGTGAATAACTGGTTAAAGTTACTTTCTTGTGGGCTAGTTCAAACCTACACTTTTAAGATGTATTACAGAGCTGAAAGTATTTCCTCATTGCTGAGGTTGATGATTGATCATTGGCTATAGTTCTTTTGCTGCCAGCCCCCTCCAGGTTACATGTGAATTCTTCCTTAGGTGTGCATGGGAATGTGCCTGCACCAGGATGTCACAGAGGAGGGTAAAAAGGCTAAACTCCAGAGCTCTAAAATAGAGCAAGACCTCTGTGAGCATGCCAGAAGTGAGATGAATGTGGTGAAAATCCTCATGCTTGGTGAGTTTAACAGTAATATAACTTTTTTTTTATCTGGTATCATTGAAATGTTGGCATTTTGAAGTGAAAGCACTTCTCTGGTTTGGGTGTCAGGAGCTACAGAGAGCGGAAAGAGCACACTGATCAAACAGATTAAGATCATCCACAGCCACGGCTTCTCCAAACAGGAGCTGATCAGTTTCAAGGTACTGGGCAGCTGTGAAGCAAACTGAGCATTTCTTTTTCCGCCCTGAGGTGTTCAACCTATTTGTGCCAAAAACGACTGTCAGCAGTCAAAGCGTAAAACGTCAGCGATCTCTCCCTTCGCAGCCTGCAGTACTGGACAACCTGCTGACCTCTATGAAGTTTGTCCTTCGGGGAATGGGGATGCTGAGGATTAACCTTGCCAACAAGAAGCACAAGGTGATGAGGAGGCATGATGCAGATTCCTATGGAAAACACCCTGAACGCTGCTTTTCATTGCAGCCCCTCTACATCACACTAGATGTCAGTCTTCATCTGTACACGGCATTCAGCATCAGTAGAGATGATTGGCGGTCATTAGAAATTCTAGACTTATTGATCCATGTGCATCACTTGTAGTTTTGCAGGAGAAAACACCACATTTACTCTGATTTACTTTGGATAGAAATGTTATTTATTTCCCACTGCAGATGCACGCCCGCTCCATCCTGTCCTGCAATCAGTGCTTGGGGGACGACCAGGAGCTGCTTCCCTTTGTGGCTCACGCTTTCTGTGCACTGTGGTCCGACCAAGGGGTGCGAGCAGCTGCGGCCAGAGGTTACGAGTTTAAGCTGAATGACTCTGCACTCTAGTAAGTGGACCGGCACAATGATCCACCTTGCACGACCCCGCCCAGTTGTGACCGGCGACAGAAATGTCAAGGGAAATTGCCCAGTAAGAGGCATGTCATCGCATCTTATCTACAGAGCAACAGTAAAGCAACTGCTGAGAAGAACTCCCCTTCAGGAAATGATTCTTGTGACATTTGTAGAATGGGAGACTTAATTGGGACCAAATTAAAACGCTCTGTTTGCAGATATCCAGGAAGATGGGGAGTTAGGGTGGAGCAGATGAAAAGATATGATTAAAGATTCTCTTTTCTTGTTTTAATGAGTAACAAGTCAAACAGCTGTATATGTGTGTGAAGCTGCAATCTAAGTGTAATTACTGTAGAGGTTTGGAGGGTGCGGCATTAGCTCTTAACTTGGAGCTTTTTGATTTAACCGCATTTTATCAAAGTAAATCTCACAGCGAATGATGCCCTTTTATTATGAAACCAAACCTGTGTGATTTTCCTCATATGTATATGGACAGAAGAGGGTTTTTTTTTTCCCCAATTGCTGTCCTTCAGCAATTGTGCCCTTTCAGTTGTTCATGAAAAAAGCAGTATTTGCATAGATAATTTGGTGTGTGTGTGTGTGTGTGTGTGTGTGTGTGTGTGTGTGTGTGTGTGTGTGTGTGTGTGTGTGTGTGTGTGTGTGTGTGTGTGTGTGTGTGTGTGTGTGTGTGTGTGTGTGTGTGTGTGTGTGTGTGTGTGTGTGTGTGTGTGTGTGTGTGTGTGTGTGTGTGTGTGTGTGTGTGTGTGTGTGAGAGAGTTGCACCATCAGGTGAAGTGCCGATTGTTTACTGAAGTGTGACTGAATACATTTTGCTAAATGGCATTATTATTATTATTTGGCCCACTTGGTTTCATGCAAGAAAAATTCCCCCCAAACACGTGTTAGAATTTTTGTTGAACTTAAAACCATAACTCTGTTGTAATTGATGCAATTTCAGACCATTTTGGAAACTGAAGGTGTGTTTTTTATTTTCCAGTAGGTTTTATCTTTAAATGAACTAAATGGACTGAGCAGAGCTCCTTATCTCCCAGGCAACAGGGAGCAGGTCTGCCAAGCTGAAACGTACTCCAGCTGGCCGTTCTGAGAAAGATGAAGATGTGACAGCTTCATTATCGGAACTCAATAAGTTTGGGAGCTGGAGGACGATATGAAACTCGGCTGGCTTCCCCTCAGTGTTCTCACTCTGCTGGACCCCACATTGATTTTTCCTTCCAGAAATATTGGATTAGACTGTGTCGTGACACACTTGACTTCCCTGGGACCTGGGGGCACCTCGACGTGTAAAATGGCTTCCCAGGCATTCGCTTTGGCATGAACTGAGCTGTTAAGTGTTGCTAAAAAGAAATTTGAAGATACAGGAAGTACTAGCTTTGTTAACTTGATGTCGGTGCCATTTTAAACTGGAACTAAGCAGGTGGAATTACATTAAGATCAAGAAATTTCTGTGTTTAAAAAAAAAAAAAAGAAAAAAGTGAACACAACTCACAGCTTCCAAAACTCACCTAAAGTTTGATCAATACCTCTGAATCACCAAACCCTTTTATAGAGGAAGGATATGTTCCAGGGCCGTTGTATTGGAAACCATTAGTTATAGCTCAGTTAGCAAGTAAACTGACACTTGTAGACGTCATAGCTGAAGAATGGCCCCAATGAAACTGAAACGTGGTCGTGCGGGTGAGAAACTGAAGGTAACTTTTTGAAATGTTTAAGTCTCGTCAGTTCCTGATGCTTGACATTGTCTTCCCCTCCCCAGTTTCTTTGAGAACATGAATCGAATCATCGCTCCCAAATACGTTCCCGCTGAGGCAGACGTTCTGAGGGTGAGAGTGAGGACCTGTGGAATCGTCGAGACGCAGTTCCAACTTAATGAAATGATCTTTCGGTAAGACTTATTAAACTGGCCGTGCAAATTCAGCAGTGGTCGCAACGTGATACAGCGCCATGCAGCTGTAACTACGTGCTGACTTAATTCTGTATTTTGAGTTCATAAAGGTAAATGCTTTAACGACATCACACCGGGCTCACTGAAAGCTCCCTGAAAACGTATATTATACATTTATTGTTGGACAATTGGATTCCTGAGTATGCACAGCGAAAATTAAAAGAATTTATCACCTTCCTTCACTTTCAAGGGACAACTGAACTCTGCATCTTCTACCTTTAACCGAGCAGTCAAGCTGATGATGTGTTATGGCCCAAGGAAGTGTTCCCTTTAAAAAATGTCACCAATTCTAATGAGGAAATCTTGATTAGAAACTTGATATTGAACCTGTGAGCAACATGTAATACGACCAGGGAGATGCAGGCATCGCTGCAGACCCTCGCAGCAATATATACAAATGGTGACGGAAACCAAAACCCCATGTACATATGAAGCTTCATACAGACATGCTGCTGCACACAAACCTCTCCATCATATACGCTGTTTAGCATGCAGTAAGTGCATTTCATTATGTACCTGCAGATACATTACTGTATAATGTGTTTTAGATGCATAACAGCCAAAGATGATGTTTTTTTTTAGTAAGCTTGTGCCTGCACTGCTGATTTCAAAATGTTTTTGACAACCAGTCGCTCTGTAGAAAAATATTTCGATGAGGGTTTGCCGTATTGCTCATGTTCTACCAGCGTGTGCGGAGAGATGCATGTGTAATGAGAGTGATGGCGACTGGCTTAATTGTTGACGGGCTTGTAAATGAGCTTTGGAGTTGTGCAAAGGTGAGGTTTTCTTAGCTTTTTAATGATTATTGGTTCTGCATTTGTGTCCTTTTTTTTTTTTTTTATTGGACACTTGATGGCATGTAGGCAGTCAGGAAATGTTCGTCCAGTCATGATCAAACTAAGAGTGCTGTGACCACCTGGATTGTTATTGTTATCTACATTATAACCTGAGTGATTGATGGCTGTGGTCGATTGCCTTCAAGCACATTTCACCAGATTTGCTCTAAAACTGGTGAAACTTTTGATCAACAATACATGAAAACATAACTTAATACATAACAAAACCGATCTATTGTCCCTTAAGGAGCTTTGGGCTTAATTATCCCCCAGACTTGGTGTTGATGGAGTTGTTACACACTTAAACATGCTGCTGTCCTAGAGAGCAGCTTGTCGAGCCTCCGGAGACTCTGCTTCACCACCGACTCTTGGAGGGCCCGTGACGACAGCTGAACTCTGCTGAGCCGAGGGAGGCAGCTGCCTACGCGTTACATGAAATATTGATGGCTTCGCTCCGCCTGCTTATTCTAGGAATAATAAAACAAATGTGGTGGAAGCATAGCTATGAAACACTGAAACCCCACCCTCCTTTCCCCTTTTGAACTTTAGTTTTCAGAGTAAACAACTGTTCGAGATGCTACCTGCAACCGACGCCCGAGCTATGACGGCATTCAGTGTGTGGGTTCATTATGGAGAACTGAATCCATACAGACCAGGACTTCATGAATGTTACATATACTGTAGTTTCTCACTACAGAATCTGACAATTTTATTGTACTTTAAGACATTTTGTTATCAAGTAATATCTTTTACTAAAGAGAGTTTAAGTCTTATCAAATTTCATCAAATGTTATATTCTAGATGTGCAGAAAGGCTTTTAAGATTTAGCGAAGGCAACCCAGACTTCTCATCGTACACAATTGTTTTTTTGGGTTTTTTTTTTTTTTTTTCAGAGATGAAATCTTACTGAAATATTTGATGCATCATAATCTACTGTACATCCTAAGTCTTGTGTGTTGAGTATAACACAGTTTGAAGGGGGCTCAAGGTCGTGCTGAACTTGTGCAGCATTGAAGATCGTGTAAATGGTGGATGCGCTGTCCTTATGCAGTCTGTTTTGATGTTCCACGTGGTAGTTAATAGTTTTGTCTGTTCACATGTGACGTTCTGTTTGTTCAGATTTGGCTTGGCATGGCTTTGCTTTCGATTACTGCAAATTATTAAATGGCAGGTTGAAGATTTTTATAATTTCTTAAACTTGCACACCACAATTGTGATATGCATGGCCAAAACCGCTTCAGAGTGAGTCGGTCTCGTATCTCTTGTGCTGGCTGCACTAAATGGCTAAATTCCAAACCTTTTATTTTCTCAGATGCTGTATGAGTTTGCAGGTCTGATCTCACCCCTCCACTAAATCCAGGAAACCATAAAAGCCCTCTTTCTGTCATGACTGATTTCCTTCCCAGCAGCACAGAAACTACTGCTGTCAAATTCCACAGTTAATGCTTATTGTCCCCCAGCTTGTTAAAACTGAGTCTTGACCCAGGGGATAAATGCTTCATTGCTGCTGACATGAGTACTGCAATCATGCACCTGGAAACTGTCTGGCCCAAAAGGGAACTCATTACCTGTGTCACCAAGACCCTCAGCTTAACTTACTGCCAGATCATATTTTGAAATAGATTGCCCCAATATTTGAAACGGGTTGAACGTTTCAATGTAATGCTATTTCCTAATCTCGCCATATAGTCTACAAATCAGACATTTTGCCCGTTCTTTATTTAATGAAAAGGTCAGAACTGTGATAGTAAGACTTTTTCCTAGAGGCTTGCAGCATACATAAAGCCATCTATGAGGGAATATGTTTTTACTTTACTCAAAAGTTTTAAACCGCCTGTTTAAGCTCTCAATTTCTGCAACTAATCACAAAATACCTGTGACCAGACATGAGCTCTCAGGGGAAGAATGTGTCTTTACAGAAAGATTCAATGACGATTGCACAATGAATCGTTTTTTGATGTTGTTTTTTTTTCTTCTTCTCTTTTTGCACTTGTGATCGGCGTTAAGTAAGTGGAGAATCAGGCTTGACTGGATTTGGTTTTGCTTTCTGACAGGCTGTATGATGTCGGGGGGCAGCAGAGTGAGAGGAGGAAGTGGCTCAGCTGCTTTGACTGTGTTCAGGCCGTGTTGTTTGTTGTGGCCCTCAGCAGCTACGACACGACACCGATGGAGGATCCTTCAGGGGTATGTTAGGCTAATGACTAATTGTAGTCATGTAAATCCAATGTAATCCCGTCTTTTCTTACTTGGCAGAATAGGCAGAAAGCTTTAGTGAATTTAATGTAAACTACATCTGTTTTTTCCAAGTCTTTGTCTACTTTCTTTATTTCCATATTTTCCCTTATTAGAATCCACTGCAGGAAAGCCTTGACCTGCTCACATCCATCTGTGCCAACACGGCCTTTAGGAGCACCTCAGTGGTAAGTTTATTTGCACTTATTTTCCTAAAGATGAATGTGAATGTGCTTAGAATCCAACAAGGTATTCGAGTTGTGTTTTTGTGATCTCTGGCTGTGTGTTTATGCACAGACGCTCTGCTTTAAGCTCATCTAAGTGTGTGGAGGTGACTGAAGCGCTGAGTGGCTTTTTTTTTTGTTTGTTTTGTTGATCATTCATGCCAAGCAGACAGGGCACAAACTGCCTATGATTGCATCTGACATACATAATTAGCATACAAAGTCTAATTGAGATGTAGGGCAGGTGATTTCTGTTTAGTAAGTTGGCTGCGGGCATTGTTTCTACGAACACTCAGTGTAATTACTTCCTTTGATTTCTTTCATATTGTGAAATTGAGGGGTTATTTATATGCGCATAAATCACACTGCTCAAAAGAATTAAGGAACACTTAAGTCACACAACAGATCTCTAAATATTCAAGTTCAAAATCTTTACATTGTGTAATTTGTTGAGAACAAAATGACGGAACAACGGTCAATGGAAACCAAAATCACCAACCGACTGAGGTAGGGCCCTGGAGCAGATACCGGTCCTGCTGTAGGGTCGATGCCCTTCTCCGGCCCTGTCCAGCCCTCCTCGCGTAACGGCTCATCTCCTGGTTATCTCCTCCATGTTCTTGAGGCTGCTCCGGGAGACGCAGCAAACCTTCTTGCGACGGCACGTGTGGATGTGCCACCCTGGAGGAGCTGGACTACCTGTGCAACCTGAACGGGCTGCAGGTACCGCCTCATGCTACCAGTAGTGACAAGGACACGAGCAAAACGCAAAACTAGAGAAGAATCAGTCGGACGGATAAGGAGAGAGCAACTGTCTGTTGCCACCACCTGCAAATCCATTCCCTTTTTGGGGGTTGTCTTGCTGTTGCCTCTCCAGTGCACCTGTTGTCACTTTCATTTGCACTAAAACAGGTGCAACTGCTTATGCTTCCTAACTGGATAGATTGATATCCCTGACTTGGTGTTATACTGTGATGACGTAAGTGTTCCCTTAATTTTTTTTTGTGCTCTGTACTTCCTCGTTGGTCAGTAACATTAATATTTGCACTTGATTAAGCCGAGACATTTAGAGACGAGGGTTCTCTTACGGCCATTTCATCTTCGAAAGTGCTCATGTTACTGTCAAAGAACAAAGAAGCAATAATGAATCGGTGACACAGAAAACTAGAAACGGCTTTTCCTTCTTTCTGTTTCTCTGTTGCCTAAAGTGGTGCCAGGTGACAGACTGCACCAATAGTATTTTTATTTTACAGGGTGCTATTCCTTTTCTGTAAAAACCTCATTAGGAGCTTAAGAAAATGCTTTTAATACACAAATGCAGAGTCACTGTTTTAGTGTCAGTGCTGTGTGTGTGTCTCTGTGTTTTAATGGAGTGATCCTTGGATTTGTCTGATCCACATGTAGTGTAGCGGCGTGTTTCAGCTGAGCAGGATATGCTTACTGTCTGGTGTCCCTAGGCGAGTGGAGAGGTGCACAGTGCCGCCATCAGAGGATGTGAGGATGCTCTCGGTGTTTGTATACAGCAGTGTGAAGATATTGTTTTATTCATGAGGCCGATAACTTAGGTGTTGAGAATGTGGCACATCTTAGATGCATCACTCACGTTGTGAGAAACCGCACTTAATGGCATCAGCTGGAGAGTTAATCATTTTCACTGCCTTTTTTCTTTTAAATTCCCAATCCTCTCTCTCTCTCTCTCTGCTTCTGTCTCTCTCTCTCTCTCTCCTACAGACTCTGCTCATGAACAAAACTGACCTTTTTCGGGAGAAGATCCTACACTCTGGGAGGCACTTGAGATCTTACCTTTCTAGTTATAAAGGTGCGTTGGAGAGAATCTTGGTTTGGCCATATAATAAATTAAACAAGGATAATGCAGGAGAATTCAAGCCTTTTTGGTTCATCTTTAATAAAAACAAAATGCATACAGTATCAGGTTCTGGGAGTCTCCCATTTAACTAGTAACTACCCCAATCTTACGATCTGACCCCAATCTTAACGTACATATTGCTGTCGTGGGATACTTCACTCTTACTCAACTCAAGAGTTGACAGTTTGGACCTTGAAGGGTTTTTTTTACTATCTTGAATTCCTCCAGGAATTGTTTGCCAGTGTATCTTTGCTTTGCTGGATGGTTCATTGTGACCCCCCCGCCCCCCCATGTCCACTGGGTAATCAGAATTCCTCCTGGCCAGAGATTGTCATAGTATTCACATACAGTCCTCTTTATATGAGTATATCACTCATTCTGGCCGGGTGATGTTCATACATATTTCAGACTCAACTCATGTTTCAGGGACTGAGAAGGAAAACTGCATAGATTCTCACTGGAAGCCAGTGTCATGTTTTATCAATATTTAATGGGTTCGACAGACTCCAGGTTTGTAATTATTCTTCCTTCGTTCCCATCCAGGTGCAGATGGTGACGTGGATGCCGCTGCCCACCACATCGCTGCCCTGTTCTCGTCGTGTAACAGCAGGCCTGACAAACCCGTCTACCACCACTTCACCACTGCCACAGACACGGCGAACATACAGGTGGTTTTCCACATGGTCATAGATCAGATCATCAAGGAGAATCTAGCAGCCGTCCAGCTGCTGTAAAAGTCACCTGAAGGCTGTTCAGGAGGTTTTTAGTCATTGGGAAAGTTTACCAGTTTTCCTGTGGGGAAAATGTCTTCTCATATTTTAAATAACTTATTTAAGCAGTTAATAAAGCAAAGATAATAAGATCCTTTAAGCTGCACGTTCCCCACTTTGTTTTAAAACATTTTAAATAAAAGACTTATTGATACGCTTTTAATTCTGTGTATTCACTCTCAGTATCTAACGGTTACACCAGCTTATTTTTCTCCAGGTCGTATAAAACCTCACCATGTTTAATGTGCAAATGTATCCTTGTGTCAGTGAGCTGATTTTAATACAAGCCTGTTAACTATCACTTGGTAAAATTTAATGAGTGTTTTCCTTGTTTAAATCTTGCTTTGGCATATTTAATTCCTCTAAATCTCCCACAGCTGTATGATCAGAATGATTGAACAAGTTACGCTTTCCTGACATTTATATTTGCAGGAAAAGCAGCAAGTGATTTTAATTCTTTCTAACATAGATTTAGTGCAGTTTATTAAATTTGTCAGGAGCCAAGTACAAAAACATTAATCTCACACAAGGAGAAGAGAGGGCATCGTACCAGATTTAGTCCTGGTGTAACGAGACATTACACTGTTATTTGTTTTGCATTCAGTAATTTCAACAACGAGCTGCAATATGATTAATTTATTAATGAAAACTCAGATCAGATATGTACATTAATACATTTACAGCTTAACATTTTGAGACGGGTCATAAAATCAATAAACAAACTGGTGAAATGGCAAATGAAAAGTAGCACATCTTAAATCTAGTGCAACACGAGAGTTAAACTTGAAGTCAGATTAATGTACAGTTTTTTTTTGTTTTTTTTTAATGTCATGCCTTCAAGCAGTAGGTTTCATCATCCAGCTCAGCTGTCGGCTTTACAGCTCAGTCTCCTGCACAGTCCGAAGAGTCCAGAGAGAGGAAGACGTCCGCCGTGCACTTAAACGAACCCTTGATTTCCTGCAAGAGTTCACAGCTCTGCAGGTTTGGTGTAATGTCTTTGATACAAACGGGCTGTTTGGACAGAAGAGACAAATGATTACATTAGAGGGTGCTCAAAAAGAACTGTACACTTGCATCAGACTAACAGTGTGAGGATTTATATGCCTACCAATATTCACTAATACTAGACACTAATCACCAGTGAGTTTACATGGACTTGAATTAAAAAAGAAAGTGAATTTACTGAAATACTCCACATATCAGTGTGTCCATTTTATGATGCTGTATTCTCCTCCACTGCATTTCAGATGGAAATAATTCTCTTTACTACAGTTGTGACAGTCAGTTTATAAAATAGACGCCCTATTACTGAACTGCAAGTAAAGTATAAAGTAGTTACAATGGGCTCCACCTCTATCAGCCCCGTGAATATAAAACATAATTGAATTTGACGGGGCATTTTATGCGTAATGAGCACTTACTATATTATTTTATGACAATTTTGCCAGTTTTAACGTGTAATTAAGTGGATTTACTTGGTCGCTGCTTCAGTGACAGATCTGAATACCTCTTCTGCCCTACGGCGTAAAAATAAGAATCCCAAGACCTGTAGTGTGTAGTTTGTGTGGTGCTGACTGGACAGCTCCATCCTGACTGAGGTGACCAAAGGAAGAGGACCTCAGGCTTTTTAAAAGATTGAATGTATCCATCTATCAGATATATACAGCACATAGGTCCTAGAAAACAATACGGATGGTTTTTATTGTTAAAATGTAGCCAGACGTTAAGAGTGTCACAAACTTTTGCCGAAACTCGAGTAGAGGGCGCAAAAAGTAGGTTTAAAAGCTGACATGTTAAAGTAATGTCACTTGTTTCTTGCCTGTGTTATTTTCAAGAAAGCCCATATTTCATGCAATTTGAAGGGAACTCGGCACATTCTGGTTAATATAACCCTTTAAATGAATAATACACTTTTGCGCTCATGCGTAATGGAGATCCCTTCCAACCCAAAAATGCCGTGATAAAACGGACGAGCACTGACCATGGTCTTCAGGACGTAATTTTGCTGAGTTAACTCGGAAAGGACGCTGTTGGCTGCTGCCTCTCCGCTGTCTGACGGGTCCGGCTCGGCTCTCCTGGCGTACGGTGACCTCCGGATACCGGACAGCAAGCCGGACGCCCTTCCCACCGAGTAGTAGCTCGGGCCGGCCACCTGCTTGTACCACGCCTCCGTCGGACTGCAAGCGACCAGCAGGGAGATCATCACGACGGGGAACACGAGTTTGGGGAGCATCTCCATGTCGAGCAATGAGGCTTGGTCCTGCGCACCTGTAACTGGCATCGCTCGCTACTTGTGAGAGGCTTCTTATAGGGACCCCGTGATCATCCTCACAATTTCGTCGACGAAAATTGCCCTAAAGTGGGCGATTCTGACTCACTCACTCGCACCCCGGAGAGAAACCCACCTCTCCTGGCGAGCTTTGTTTGAAACATCTCATCTCAACGTCCTTGATAGAAATGTTAAACTTAAAGGCATCGATTTCTGTCATAAAATCTTATTTGTCTAAAAGAAATTGTATTCCAGTGAAAGTTCTAAAAAAAAAAAAACAGAGCCATTTTCCAGATTTACAGAATAAATACCACAGTAATCCCAAAATGTGTACAGAGGTACAGCAAAATAAATCAAGTGCTGTTGAGGTGGAAGTGACACCATATGTTTATTTTATTCAGTCTTTTAAATAGTTTTACTTTTAAAATGAAACTTTTTATTCATAGTTTTTTAATGAGTCTTACTGTTTTGACTACAAATAGTGACTTCATCAACTATCAGCTTTACAAAATGGCAAGTTAATCAGTATCATTCACTTATATTATATATATATATATATATATATCATATAAGTGAATTCAGATGGAAATAATTCTCTTTACTACAGTTGTGACAGTCAGTTTATAAAATAGACGCCCTATTACTGAACTGCAAGTAAAGTATAAAGTAGTTACAATGGGCTCCACCTCTATCAGCCCCGTGAATATATATATATATATATATATATATATATATATATATATATATATATATAGTGTTTTGAAAACCTATGAAAAGCCAGAGAGCCAGCTTTGATATAACCACAACCAAGCACCATCAGACATTCAGGCATAAGCCCATGATGCAGGCTTCCTCCTTACAGGGGCTGCTTTCATACATCTTACTGGAGCGGCACAGAGTGTGTGGTGTATGTGACCTGATTTCACAGGCGGAGAACTTTGTTAGGGCGACTCACGACCTTATTTACCTTTTTCAGTTACAGGAAGCTTTTACAGTGTGCTCTTTAAGAAGGGGATAAGGAAATGACGCTTCAAGTCTGAAAACAATCAACATCATTTGACCCGATTCTGTTCAAGAAGTAGGAACATGCACACTGAACACAGAAACATGACATGGACACTGATGCCACGGTGTCCACTGACTTCTTTAATGTTTCAGTGAATAAGCATCCTGGTTATTGAAGTTACAACAGTGATGTTGCTAACTAGTAACATTTCCATGTCACGTAACGTAAAAGTCTCAATGACAAAAGACCATCACTTTTACAGATAGATCTACAAATCTCATGCTTGAAAAAGGTTTATCTTGTGTGCTGCTGTCAAAGATAAGGAAAGAGGGCTGCCCTTTCATAAGTGCAGGCCCATCAGGGTAGAGTGGGAGCCTCCTGACCGGCTGAGCACATGCAGTCCATTCCACTTACACACTTCTATCCAAAGACGAACGGTTAAGCCTTTAGATATGAAGCCTGAGTGAAGAAGTTGATTTCTGCCTTGAACTGAGCAGCTTGGAAGTACATGTAGCAAGAAATATGTATACAAATATGAGCAAGCACACTAAAATGAGGCAATGAGCGCCGCTCGTCGTCATCAGATGAACTCAAGCCCTTGTTGTGGCCTACTGATATCCTTTAAGTCCTGCCAACCAAAGACTACATGTATCGAGGGCATCTCGATACGTCTAAAAGCAACGATCATGTCGTGGTTCTGTGTCTGAAACTGAATGAGGACGGATGCACCAAAGACAGACTGTGAGGAGGACATATACGTGGCTCTATTTTTGCTGGTGGTTTAGCTTACTCTTTTTGTTTTTTTTTCATCATGTAGGGTACACTCTAGTCCACGCCACAGTTAGGGCTGCATGGAAGTTGTTTGCAGCTGAGTTCAGCAGGTGAAAAGCAAGTCAGGCCCACGTCTCCGCTAAAAGAGATGTCAGATATGAGAACGCAGAGGATATTTTTGTTGTGAGGGTTGAAACGGCCTACAGAAGCTCATAACAGAAATGCAAAGGCAGAATCTGACATCTGAAGGATATCGTTTGACAATAGATACGTTAAACTTGTGTTACTTCTTTATGATTGTGTGCAGATTGTAGACTACAACAACTGGCTCATCTGTGACAGCAACCATTCACATGAGGGCAATCGGTGTCACGTAGGAACAACAGAACTCGTCTGTGCAACAGTCAAATAAGAGATAGTCAAACATGTGAGATGTTTTTTACAGTTGTTTTCTTTTTTTTAATGTACTGATTTATCCTGTAGGGGAAAGCAAAGAAAGATTTATTGGATAATAATTTGCATAAGACAGCTTTGACAACAACAGGCATGTTTTGAGGGTGTTTAGTTGATATTTTTTACTACACTTGCATTGCACCACAGATAAAAAATCATAATCCATCTCCCTTTAAAGACCTTTAAACAGACTTTTGTTGTGTAAAATCGGTGGAGTTCCCCTTTAATTGCAGATGTTTGTACTGTTATAGTGTTTAAAAGTACAAAAATAGATCATGTTGTATTTTAATTTAACAATCTTACATTTAAGTGCCAAGTTATTGAAAGTAAAATTAATGAAACATAAACCGGATAAACTATGTTCAAACAACATTCATCACTCCATGTAAGACTTTTTTTAGTATTGTCCAATTGTGTCAAAAGAATAACCACAATGTCACAGCACGCCTGACTCTGCTGGGCCCATAAAGCATAAGCAACACCTTTAACGTGTGACATGTTTCCTCTAAGGGGGGGCCTGGTTTCACGTTCACATTAAGTCTGTGTAATGAGTCTGTGTGACCTGATTTCAGCGGCTGAAAACTTTTCTCCAAACCTTCACATTACAGGAAGCTTTGCTTAGCAGAGGAAGGAGAGACAAGACGCACAAACTCTGTAGATCATACAGGAGCTTTATGACTGCAGCATGTGTGTCGAGCACAGAAACAGGACATGGACACTGATGCTACTGTTTCTGTCTGGTAAGTACAACATTTAAATCTCATTTAACGAAGCACTGGCAGGATGAACTGACCTGTGCATCAATACGTGTGTTTCAGGCGCTCTTTGCAGCCGGTGGAAAGTGGAATATCAACAGCAACGTATCTGTGCGGTGAAAGGCACGTCTGCTGTCATTCGATGTTCATTTAACTATCCCCACCAACGGATAGTACAACGTGTCATGTGGGGTCATAAAAGTTATGATCCTTATAAAGGTCCTTTCATATATGACAGCAACTTGATTAATACCTCCTCAAGATTCCAGTACATTGGTGACAAACAACACAATTGTTCTTTCAAAATACACCAAGTGGAGCATAATGACACAGGAGAATATACCTTCAGATTTATGACTGCCTTAAAACATGGCAGAATGACTGGTAAAGTTAACCCACCAAGATTAAAGGTTGTTGGTAAGTTTTCTTTCTCTATCAGTAACTAAATAATGTTGTGAATCTTCTCTGCACTTCAGTCTGTACAGAGTGAAACTGAAGCATCACTTTGCTCTTCTAGACTTGAACATTTCTGTGACCACACACAATGGAAGCGGAATAACGAAGGAAGGCGACTTTGTGAATGTGACCTGCGCAAACGACTGTGATGGCGGCAAATTTTCTTCTGTTTTCACCTGGTTTAAGAACGGAGAACTCATAAATGAAGGACCTGTGCTTTATTTAAGCAACGTGTCCTCAAAGAACTCTGGAAACTACACTTGCTCTCTAAAGAGACACACAGGGGCAACCTCGGGAGTCCTAAATGTTGATGTTGAATGTGAGTACTGGGCACACGATGAGCACTTTACAGACTGAGAAATACATGAAAAGTATGATTTTGAAAATTAAATCCACAGCATGGTGTCTGTGGGTGCTTTAAACATTTGTAAATCTTCTCGGATTGCATAATACAGACATTTAAATGTCACAGAAATCACTTTGCTTTCTCTGGCAGCTCTTCACAGCTCTGGTTTTCTTTCAGATGGCCCTAAGAACACATCAGTGTCAGCCAGTCCATCCATGGAGGTGGACGCCGGCAGCAGCTTCACCTTGATCTGCAGCAGCCATGCAAACCCCCCAGTGATGAATTACACTTGGTTTAAAATAGCAAATGATAATATTGAAATTGTTGGACAGCAGTCAGTGTTCGTCTCTGGTGATGCTGGCCGGTATTTATGCAGCACCACCAACAAACATGGAAGTCAGAACTCTTCTGTTGTGACTTTAAAGGTTAAAGGTGAGTGGATTTACACGCCTGTATCACTAATACTTCAGTGCCTTTTTCTGATTATTAAATCATGATTGCTTGAACAGTGGTGTTATAGCTTTATAGAAATTTTGCACGAGGACTATAAAAGTTTAATTTAATAGATCGTGCTGTGTCACATATTTGGCTTAGTTTGGAGGATCCTCAATGAGCTGACACACTGCCTTTGTGACGCAGAATATCACACAGCGCTTGGTGTACTTATCATTCCTGCTGTGGCTGTGCTTCTGGTTGTGACCACTGTTACTGCTGTCAGAAGGTAAGCTCTATTCACACTGTATCACAATTATATCTCTATACAGGGATCATGTGATGACGTTCCAAAGTGTGTTTATGCGTTTCAGAGTCATCAGAAAAAGGGCAAGAGCACCAGAGACCGAGCGTGACGAGGACGTGCAGGTGGCACTAACTTTATATTGACTATTTGAACTTAACTTATTGTGTAATTGCAGACACGCTGAGCAGGTTATTAGAAACAAAGTTAAACTTTAATTCTCTGACACACAAGAGAAGACAGGTTGTTTTTCACGTGTGGGGGAAAGTGTCGACAGTTTAGAGTTTCATGTGAGTCTAATTTGTCATTTGTTATCATATTCAGAATGCAGAATATGCCAACTGGCCTTTTTTTGGCAATAACCAATCACAAGAAGGACTTCAATGTGAGGGAGCTACAACAGAAGTCATCTACGCAACGGTGGATTTTCACACTAAGAGAAAATCAAACACGTGAGAGATTTATTTTTTTTTTACAAGTGTTACCTACTTTTCAAAATATAACTTATGCTGCATCAGAAACACACGTACTCCATTGTAACCCATGCAGGGAGCAGCAGATGGACCCCGATGATGGTGACACAAGTATAATTTACAGCACAGTGTGCAGGTAAAGCTCAACAAGACTGTGCACATTTAATGAATAGTTATTTGTATAAGAGCTACCTACATTTTTTTTCCTTTTCCAGGAACCAGCCGCTGAAACCGTCATATATTGAGCCTTCCTGATTTCACAAGCATCACGTCATTTTGCAGTAACAGCTGTGCAGACAAATGTTCTGAGGGTATTTGGTTTCTGACTTTCTGTTAAGATGTACTGCACGTGCATTGCAGTGAAGATGAAGAAGAAGAAAAAGAAGAAAAAAACCAAACCATGGAGCACATTTTCCTCTTAACATCCACAAATTGACATGAAATTTAATTTTGCAACACGAGAAAAAGAAAGCACCCAACCAGCCTCCACTAAGTCTAATGGGAAATCTAGCTAAACATGCTGGCCGGGGACTGAATGTTTTGATTCGCGTCATTTCTGCAGCTGCAACGATGTTAGCTGCACATTAAGAATCCATAAAACGTTGTGCTTGATTCAATACAAGCAAGTGTGAGTCTGAGACCCTACTGACACATTTCAGATGATCCCGCCATATCAAAACGATCAATAATATCTCAGCATCTCATCGAGGAGAACATTATTGTATTTCTTTCTTCTTCCTGGCTTTTCTGGTGCTCAGTGTTTTAAAAAAATCATAGATGCTCTCGTTGCAGTTTTGGCACTGTGAAAGTTAATTATCTTTCTGCAGTCTTTAGTTCCTGAGGTTCTCAAGAGAGAACATTTCTGCTCCCAACTGTAAACCTATACTACTGACAAGTGCAACATTTTCAGTAGGCTGTAAAAGACGGAAATATATGAAGGAAATGAAACACAGACATTTGGATACAAACTGCTATATTGGACAAATGAAGGTGGAAAAGAGAAACAGAGTAAATGTGAAACAACTTAAGCTGTTTCTTTTTGTTGGAACAACACCCTGCCATTAAGTTGAACTCCTGAAGATTTATCTGCCTGGTTGTTCACCAGCGCTTTAGTGAAACAACACACCTGTGCATTCATATATGCAAACATTCCTCATTGCTAACTACGCAAGATCCCAACTACGCAGCTCTTATTTGCAACCCAGTGGGCAAAATGGCTTATAGGGGCTTCTTGACTTCTGTTTGAGAGAATAAACAACCCTGTAAAGCACTGCATGTCTCACTGTAATTATTTCAATAGTATCCACGGGTGCACGCAGGTTTTACAGTACATGCTTTGTAATGTTCTTTGCTATAGTTCCACAGGACTTTCTACTTTTGAGTCACTATTTTACTTCTTTATTTGAGCTGCACAGCAGACAGCGATGTTTCAGTACCTTTGAATCTGACAGCCTGAATGTATCACACTCCTGACCTGGGAGTGCTGGCCAAGTTACCATGGTAACCAGCCTGCACAAAATGAAACCAGGAGGCCAAAGTAGAGTCCGAAGTTATCTTGCCGCAACACCAATCTTGGGTGTTGCGGCAAGATATCTCAGGTGCCCTTTTCCCCTCCCAGATGAGCACCCTGTCCCCTTTGTGAAAACCTTTGGTGCAGACGTCTGGTTGAAATAAAACCCAAACTTTGTTCAAAATCCATGTTACTGTGCCCCCTGTTGATGATTTCAGAGCATAGCATCCTGAGACACGTTTGTGTTGAGCCTCCATTGTTGTCCCTCATGCAAACGGCTGAGTGGGTTTCATGTGAGAGCTGCACAGAGTAGAGAGGCACAGCTCATCGCACGATAAAAGGTCATCCTACCAGCATCACAGGACGCTCAGTATAACAATAAACATCTACATGTTCAGCTTGTTTTCCTTTTCTGAGAATTTACAGGCACAAGTTAGAGTGGGTGTCCTTTGAGTGCAGATTTCTCACAGGAAACACTCGCATATATGTTTGGCTTTACATGTCTTTCTCATTAATGATGGATTACAGAGAGAGATAATTATATGTTGACTGTTTTTCATCATTACTTTGTCCCAATGACTTAAGTACTCATAGTTTTTACTCCTTTCAGCCATCACTCATCGTGAATCCATGCGTTGCTTTAAAATTACAGTGAAATTAACGTTTATATGCTGACCTGAGGTTGATATATCTAGTCGCTTTTTTATTTGTGTAGTAATTATCATTCCATATCAACTTTTATATCTTGTACTTTTTAAAAATATATATATAACTTTGTTTTTTCTGTTACTGCTTATCTCTGTTGCTGCTCTAACATGTGTATAAAGTAATAAAGTAAAGTCTACATCTAACCAAGGTTGCATCTCTTTTTTTAGGTGTGTGTGTAGTGAGGGGGAGGTTATTGAGAGGACAGCCAGGCAGAGTAGGCCAACATTTAGCCTTTCATAGGTTTCCATGAGAGACGTGTACTCATTGTTATGTGGAGGTATACAGAGACATAGTGTTTTTGGGGTTGGATCTGCTGTATCATCTCATCTATTTGTTAGTTTCCAGGTCTAGAGGGATACACAGGCTAGTGAGAGTAAAAGATACAACATCTGCTCGGGCACCATCCTTGTTGTTCATGTCTGGGTGGCTGATGTTGCTCCAAACGTACATTTCTCTGTGAGTCTGAGTGCAGTGCAGAAAAATACTGCTGAGACTCATAAAGAAAGTAAAATCTATTAGTTGACGCCCATTTCTGTCTAAACGAAACTTTATAAGATATGCGGAAATGAAACAGCCAGCAAAAGCAGTGGATGAGTGGTGACTTCAGGACTCCTCCGGTGGAGAGGCAGCAGCACGCGGAGGGCGCAGGTAGCAAAAGGCGCATCGCTGTTTTGTGGAAAGCGGGAGGTGAAAACGTCAGACTTTACGTTATGACAAACTAGGAATAAAGTAATCCAGTTAGCCGGAGCGGCTATCAGACCTCGCTGTCACGGGACCTTTGGGAGTAAATTTGGCTCAAACCGGGTTTGAATGCGATATGATTTGGTTGTCACCTGTTCCTCGCACCTGCTTGTTTTACTGTTCTCTTTCCTTTTCTAGAAACTGAGTTAAACTGAGGCAGCTAATGTTAGCTAGCTAGCATACGCAGCTCCATGGACTGGCTGTTATTGAGTGAGTTAGCAGGCTAGGTGGCTAACTAACTCGCTCGCCAAGTTGTACCATTTGACACTTATTTGGTGTGACACGAGGCTGTTTTTGCCGTGGAGGCGCGTGTGATATTTTAATAGCAATGGTGGCTGCTGTGTGTTTCTTTAGTTAGCTTTAGCAGTTGTCGAATGAGGTTATTGGGCTGCAGTTGAAACAGGAAGTGACGTGATGATACTTTTACGAAGCAAACATGTGATTGGCTGATCGTTGCCGTCAAAGATATTTTCGTCGAGAAGATGAGTCACTCTGTTCTGGAAAAACGTGATCCTACTTTCTGGTCTGACTTTTTACCCTAATATAACTTACTACTTATTATTACAGGTGATTACAGGTGATTTTACAGTGTGGCCACCTAATGAATTATATAATCCTTCCGCATTTTTTGTTGCATTTTTCCACAATATAATTCAACAATATTACCACACTAATGATTTGTAGACATGGGAATATTATCGCACATTATTATGAGAATAATATAGTGTTTCTAATTGTGAGACAAAGTTTAGAGTCCTAATCTTCAAACAGAATGAATTGTGTCCATTTCCTGTTTTCTCTGGCCTCTGGGTTCAACGGTTCAATGACTCAAGATATTCACAAAAACATGTTTGGATTAAGTACAAAACACGTTTTACAACCTTCCTCCATTACAACCAAGACCTAAGAGTCAAAATCTTCATAGTTGAACTCTTTGAAATTTAAAATGAATGATTTGACTATTCAATTGCAAGGACAATTCACATTGTTTCTTTTAAAATATAATTTTAGTTTCAGCTTTTTAACAGTAAGACAACATAAAGTTCTGTCTTATGAAATAAACTGCTTAGCCAAGGTGAAAAATGCTTTTTATTTTTCCTACAAAATATATGGAGATTTTAAAAAAATGTTAAGCTGGTTTTAATGAGTGTTACATTTCTGGCACTTTAAGGTAGTGATCACATAGTAAGTGTTTATCGGTCAGTTTGTTGGGTAAGACTGCTCAAAGTCCAAGTGAAAGAAACTGCTTCCGGACAGTTGTTTTGCAGAGCTGGAGACTCCCTCCTGAGGCCTCACCCAGCAAAATTGAAAGTGAAAGGAATCTGCTCGAGGGTGGGACCTCAGGGAACATTCCTGTTAAATAAACCAGTTTCTCCCTTTGCAGACACTCAAGTCTGAAGATGAAGTGTCCAAATTGTCACCATAATGTTGTGGAGAAGAAGGCCAAGTTCTGCAGTGAGTGTGGCAGCAGTCTGTCTGTCCAACCTGCAAACACACAGGGTGAGTACATTCACTCAGAAACATGCTTTAATGCTACATATTGATTGACAGGATTTGATAAATGAGGGCTGCACAATGTATGAAAAAGTGACTACGATGTTAAGATTGTTAATATAGCATCCAGAATATAATATGAAGGACATATGTAGTATCATAGAGTGCATCATAGAGGACTGGGTGTATTATTTGGATGGAAAAACACTATCACCCACCACAGTTTTTGGATCAAACATAAAATTATCAAGATTTGATACGATGTCACTTTCTCTTTAAATGATAATTGCAATAACTTTTATTTGAAGTAAACAAGAATAATGAAAAGTGGGTTCAGCTGTTTAAAACGTTGATTCTGTTTATTAACATGACATTAGCCTGCATTACGTTACTTCAGTGTATTACACAGAATTAAAAAAGCTGTAATACAAAGTGCTTGACATAAGAGCAATGAAATAAGTGGTTGTCAAATTAGTGTTATTCTCCTACCTGAAGATGGCAGCATTTCTGCATCATCTGTCCACAAGAGGAAGGCCTAGGTGTTTTGTTTGCAGCTAATAATTCAAAGGAGAAGGCCCATAAGGGTCCTCAGAGTCAACACACGAATGCCTCTTTTATATGTTGTATTGATTGTATTCATTAATTTGAACATTTCTGTGTAAATCTTTTCTTTGCTACGTTTTAATGCGTCCTTCAAATCTTCCACCAGCTACGTGATGTGATTTGGATTTGGCTGGAATGCAAATTAGTCTTCAGCAAACCGCTACTGCTTATAACTCCCAGAGTATACAGTGCTGCGTAGATATCATTCATTCAGTCACAGTGGTTTTCACATGCCTTTGGATGCAGACTGATCTGTATATCATACATCGTTAATGCTGCAGATGTAAGAGATGAGCCCAAATCTTTGGTAGCAGATTCGGCTGAGATATCAGCGTCACAGAAAAACGACCCGCCTGTAGACGACAAAGAATCCAACAGATTCCCCAAACGGCCGCATGAAGAGGCCATCAGCAACCCTAAGAAGAAGGTGAGTGTGACAGTAGACAGTAGATTCAACTGGACTATGACCTATGCAATGGTAATTTGTCAACTCTAAAGCATAAACCTTTTTGTAAAACTGATCCTCTACGTTCTGGTCTTCCTAGAAAAAAAAGAAGAAGAAGAACAAGAAAAAGAAAGATGACAGCTTGTCATCAGACCAAGATCAAAGCCAGTCTGACCTGTCCTTTGTGTCTCTGGGAGACAACCAGGGGAAGAAGCCGCAGGGTAGAGGAGTGTCCTCTGACAGTGAAAGTTCAGATAATGCAATGGATGAAACACCAGAATCACACCAGGATGGCTTCTCCTCCCAAGAGAGCCAGCCTAGTGCCTTAGCAGCTACCACATCTGTAGCAGCATCTGGAGACACACAAGTCACTGAGAGCGAAAAGACTGCTGCCACAGCAGAGGCCAGCACTGCGACGCAGTCTCAGGAAGCTCCAGGTGACGCTGAAGAGGGAGAGAGCGACACTCTGACATCAACTAAGGATCAACCGGTCAGCATGGCACAAGCTGGCACTCTGACTCAAAGTCCCATCTCAGAGGACAGCAAGAGAGCCACTTCTCTGTCCGGTTCAGAGAAAACGACAAAGGCTGCTAACGCTAATGATCAGAAGACTGATAAGAAGAGCTCAAAGAACAAGAAAGACTCGGTCTCCACTAAACAACCTCCACTGGACCAGAATGCCAATGTGGAGCCGAATGCGAATCAGACAGGACAAACCAAACAAAAGGGAAGGAGTCATCTGGACCAGAATGCCAACGTGGAGCCCAACACAAAACCAACAGGTCAAACCAAACAAAAGGAAAAGAGCCAACAGGACCAGACATCGAAACAGACTGTGGCAGCTGAACCAAAGATGCAGATGGTTTTTGGCTCTCAAACATCATCAAAGGTAATGGTGGCTAAAATTAAGTAGTAATGTTGTGTATTGTGTAGTGCAGTAGTAGTCTGGACGTACAGAACCCTGGTATTTATCCTGTTAGTGGAGATAGTACATGAGATAATTTAAAAAAAAAAGATTTCCAGTGTATATTTAACATACGTGTTTATGCTACATGTGCAGGGTGACAGCACAGGCTCCAGTGTGGACCCAGAGGTGGCAGTAGAGCACATGGTGGTTCAGCAGTCTGGGAGCGGGCATGACTCGGCTGCAGCACAAACCTCTGACGATGAAAAGGGAAGTGAAGATGGCTCTAAGGATAACACGGAGTCCAGCACCCCTGCTGGTCCACCACCCAAAAGGTGATGAAGTTCCCTCAGATGGTTGTACACATTTGCTTCAGATCTATGTTGCCAGTTTATATCATTTATGTCATATTTCTGTATTTATTTGTTGTTGTTGTTGTTGTTTTTTTGCTTTTTAGGCTAACGAGGAACAACACCATTGCTGCATGTGACAGACTCACAATCTACTTCCATGCAGTCCTCTCAAAGGATTTCAAATTTGATCGAGAAGATCGTATCTTCATCAGGGCTGGGTCCCGCATTGGGACATGGGAAGAAAATGCAGTTGAGCTGACTGCAACTAAGTACGCATTCTTGAATGAATGAATGATAATTAACTTTCTTCACTGGCACATCAAACAATGACATAAAATATAAATACATATGACATTAAATATAAAACTCTAAAATCCATTTTCACTACATCTAGTGCATTTAGCTGCATCCCTTGTAGCTTTTGATGTGTCTGCCAAACTGAGCGGCTCTTTTTTTTCCTGTCGCACTGACTTGTTACTTTTCCTTTTCACACAGGGATCTTGGAGAACACGGTTTTCTGGTCGAGGGCAGTCTGATCACGAACAAAACTAAAGCTGTGTCTGTGTCAATACCGTACAAATATGTTGTCTACAAGAATAAAAAGAATCATGTTCAGTATGAGTACATATACAAACTGGATTCTGCACAGCAAACTACCAACAGATGTTTGTTTGTGAAGCCTCACCTTGTCAACGATGACGGTAATGTAATGTTCGCTTGGTCCAACTGTAATGATATTTGCCTGCTTACTAATGGCATCTGATGATCATGATGTATTTACATTGCACAAAATGACATTTCTGTTGTATCTTTTTTGTAAAGGGGACTGGCATCAATATGACGACATCATCTGTGTTGAGCCATCAAAGGGCATGATCAAACGCTTCAAGGAAGCCATTTGGCCGGAACAAAGGAAGAATCTGATCCAAGGCAGAGAGATCGCAGGGAATGTAATGCTGGAGACCATATTTGATCTTCTCAGGAGCTGGACTGATGCCAATTTGAGAAGTTTTCTGATCCAGCTGAATCAGTTCTTTCAGGTTTATGGGGAACCTTTTGTGTATGAAGAAAAAGAAAAGAAATGGCATTCCTTACAATACGGAAAGGAGGATGTAAGTTTGAAAGGTTATTATCAGAACAGCCTTATACATTGTCTACAAACACCCAGGTAAGATGACCTCAAATTATCTTGGTTCCCCAGGTGAGGACGATGCTAAAGGAATTCATGCTCACAAAAATGATTCCTCAGTTGCTGAGTGATGCAGACGGAAAGATGCTCTTCGTTCAGGATCCCCTGAGGGCGGCTGTGATTTTCCTCTGTGTGTATAAACAGCATGGAATCAGACTGAAAGACGCTGAACTTCATCGGCTCTGCACTGCACTGTGCCTGCCCAAACTAAACAAAGATGAGTTCCTTCGATATTGGGCAGATTTTTCACAAGCTGTATCTGTTCTCAAAAAGTAGGTACTTCATCTTTTCAACAATATTTGCTCTAGTTATCATTTTTTAGTTCAGATGCTCATAACATGATCTTTGTTGTAGTCTGCCAGAAAAGTTGGTGTCTCTGATAAATGGTGTGAAAACAGTGGGGATGACCCGTTGGATTCTAGTACTACCCCTCCTCCACCTCCTCAAAGGCACAGCAAAGCCGTTTGAAGCCGCACCAGCTTCTGGAAACTTGAAATACGGTCCATCCTGGGCAGGTTTGCAAGGCCTTGAAACTGGTTCCCCACGATACATCAACAGTCAAGACCGAAAGTAAGCCAAAAGTACAGCTTAACCAAAAATCTTGGATTTCATTTATTTGAAAGTAGCTAGATATTGCCGTACTTATGCTTACCTACTCCTCTGTTGTCAGGGCACTGGTCAATGCGGTGAAAGCCCACAGTCACTTGATGGAAGTGGATGGGCTTTTAGTGAGGTCCTGCTTGTTCTTGATGCCGTTTGATGAACTGACGGAGTGCACCGTCAACTTCCACATTGAGCTTTTAGACATGCTTCACGTTTTCACCAACAAGGCTCCTCAGGATATTGACTACAGTAACTTCCAGGTGAAATGGGAACTACTAGTTGAAAATATATATTTGGGTGCATAGTATATTTAATTAAATTAATGAATGTTCACGAATCTCTGTTTTACAGATTGTATCTGACATTCTCTCACACATCCAAGGACAACTCATTGAAGAAAAATACAGGTGATTTCCTCTCTAAATTTAGTGGATTTTCAGTTGAATCATACAGACATGAAGTCACAGACAGATCATTTCTAATTGTTACCTAAATTGTCATTGTGCAGCCAGTTCACATTTTAAGACTGCTTTGCTCTCTCCATGTTATTTTATGTTTACCTTGCTGTGCAGATAATGAAATCACATTTCTACATGGAAGCTAATATGTTTATCAAATTCAAATGCTTTAACCTTTCATTCTCATTTTTGTTTTATAGTCATTTCACAGTGACTTATAGGAGAGAGTGCCTAGCAACTGCTGTGAAACTGTTACAGAAGCTCTGCAAAGGAGTCAAACCAGCATCATATAGCCAGAACTACACTGATATTCCTGTAGCTTGTATGAATATGGTTGCATCAGTGTCAGACTTTGTTCACTGTAACAAGGACCTGGTAGGTGAATTTGATGATATAAGACACCATTTTCAGAAAGAATTAAGTCTTGGTTATATTAATTACAGTGCTAATAATTCTCATTTAGGAGACTCAAGAAGAGGAAAGAGAACAGAAATATGCAAAAGACATGGTGATCTCTCAGGCAATGGTCATTATGAGAAACTGGATCAATCTGTCCTTCAGACAGGGTTTGCTCAATAAGGGCATGACATCCCTGTACCAAATTAAGGCTACAGCGGAGATTGAAGTGAGCAATTTTTTTAATAAAACACAACATACACACACGCCTACAACCTGTCATCCGTACACAAAGCGGTAAAATGGTTCTTTTGTTGGTTGTGTTTACAGATGTGGAACAACATAATCTCCATCCACTTCAAAGATGAAGATTGCACAAAACAATGGAGACAGACATTCACAATGGATTTTGAGGGAAAGTACAAACAGGTATGGGTTGCACTGTTTGCAGATCCTTGTGGTTTTCTGTTTTGTTAAACTGTAAGACATTTGATATTTTCTATGTGACTTTGGTTTTAGGAGTCTGCTTTGGATCAAACTGAATTCTACTGCATGAAGATAGAGGAACTCAGTGAATCCCACCCACACGTTGCTGCTAGTATAGAGAAGTGTGCTCTTGAGGCTGTAACATCTTTGTGCCAGGTCTGAAGACACACTACAAAAAATGTACATATATTAATGGCATATTTTAGAACGGTGCTGGACATATGTAAGAATATCAACTTTCTTCTCTACACCAAAATGAGTGAATTACTAATTAAATCTTCTAAAGGCACATTCAGGAAAATGTTCTTGTATAGAGATGCAAGGAACTGCTTATGCCACAGCCTCATTGCACCTATTTCAAAGATGAACCATAATGACTTATGACTGTTTAACCTCACATGCAGACCAAGACTGAGGGAAAACTGTTTGAGAGGCTCAAGATAAACTGGAAGTTTGGGAAACTCATCTCAGCCATTATCCAGAAATCCTGGCCAAGGGACCGACAAGGAAATTATCAGCAAGATGAAGAAGTAGTCCTCCAGCACCTCCTCTCCTGGCCTGCTGCTAAAAACATATTTCAACTACATGGTATCTCCACAGGAAAAATAAACAATGCACAGCCCAAACTACAATATATATAATAAAAAAAAAAACATCATGATCTCCAGTATAGAGTACAAACATTTTCCAATCATTGTTGTGGTTGTAGACAAAAAACTTCTGTCATTGCAGGTGCAGAAGAAAAGCTGATTGAGAAGCTCTCTGAAGATGCCAGGGACAGAATTGCTACAGCCATATCGTCATTCACAGCCGTCAACAGGCAGCTGGTCAATGGAAACATTAAGACCAGTCTGCTCAATGTCATTTTGGGAAGGAAAGACTACTACTTAGAACTGCTGAAGATCGGTAAGAACCAGTTATCATTGGCTTATTTCATATGATAGTGTGCAGTGGCTTGATATTGATATTGATATTGATATTGAGATGTGTGTGTCTGTGATTTGACATTATAAGATTGCCTCTCTGAGAATGAGCAATACAAAGATAATGCCAAAATGAGGAGGCTGTTACAGTGTAGACAAGACGAATTGAAAGCTGTGTACCACGAGAAGGAGCTTGTGGATGTCCTCCTAACAATGAGCCACAAACTTGAGGAACATATGACAGGTACAGTATGGTGGTCATGGCCAGAGAATCATTCAGTTTGGTTTTAATGCAGTTTTAGAAAATCTAACATATGCTTATTTAATTTCCATGGTAGTTGACGTTGCCGACATGGAAACTAGGCAGCAGGTCAACATTGAGATCATGCCCCTGAACCATTTCATGGAGGTTCATCAAATTGATCAACTGCCCTCTCAACTGGCTGGTGTTGTCACCTACTTCAATCTGGAAGAAGAAGTCAGAGACATGGCAGAGGTCCTGTACACCTTCAGAGACAGTTACATATTCAAAGTGTGTTGGGAGAAACACGCCAAACTCCTGGCCGCTGAAGAGATGGAAGATGACAGTACTGATGAACATGACATAGTGGACATTATGGCTACATTACAAGTGATACATGAGGAGATTTTTAGGCCTTGCTTTGATAATTACAAAGACATCTACACCTGTCTGAAGAATGGCAGCATTAGGCTTGAGGAGGTAAACCAGCTCTTCGAGGCTTACAAGGGCAAGTACGAAGAGCTTGCACAGGACCTGGACATCATGTGCAAAGTTGATAAATCGATTGACAAACAGTGGATCCACAGCAGGGTTCAGCAGATCGAACAGTATCACGAGCTTCATCTAGCTGTTGCTTCAGCTCAAATTATCATGATGGTCAAAGACACGCTTCATCTTCAAGGGGACTTCAGGGTTCTGGAGACACTCACAAAAGTTGTAAGTGGCCATGTTTTGAACTATGCATATTGCACATTATGTGACAATTCATCTGGTTAGAACCTCAGTTTGCACACAACATTTGCGTTAAGTAGCTGTATTTGAAGAAGTGTAAAGATAATGCATTAAAGTGGCGTTAGTTAGTTATATTTATATTCATAGATTTAGACAGCACAGTAAACCTTCTGCTGGTGCTGAGTGTCTTTACCTGCTGACTCTTCTTCCTTGCAGAATCATGCTGACTTTCAGAAAGAGCAACTCAGTCGGATTGACAATGACTTGATGCAGACAAAGATGGTTTTGGTGGACATCACTGAGCCCCGCAGACTGTGCCTACAAGAGCTGGGACTCAGAGGGCACTTTGTAAAATGGGTGAAAGATGCGCTTGAAGGTAAGAACATCTATCTTCTGTAGTCACAACGACAACTTATTTTAGTGCTCATTCAGGCAAAGTACTTTAAAAATGTTGTTTCTTTCCAGATATCAATGAATTGAAAGTGTTCGTTGACCTGGCCTCCATCTCTGCGGGAGAGAACGACATGGATGTGGATCGTGTCGCGTGCTTCCATGATGCTGTCCTCGGCTACTCTTCAATGCTGTATGAGCTCAAACCAGACTCTGGTTTCCATGTCTTCAAAGAGGTGCTCAAGAAGCTCTGGAGAGCTTTGGAGAATGACAGCAACTTACCAAAAAAACTGGTAAGAGAGTTTTGCTAGTACTATTACTAAAAAGCGTCATCATGATAAAGTATCTCAATCCAGCCTTTTGTCTGAAGAATTCTTTAACTAACAACAAGAGTGGAAATGCCACTAATTTTGTTGATGCCACTATGAGTCCACAGACAGTGGGGATGTTAAATAGACATTACTCAGAGGCAGATGGTTTGAGATTTTCTACTTATATACTCCATTGTTATATGTGTTAAACAAGAGAAGACCTCATACGTTGAGATGGTTTTACTCTTCCAGAATTTACTAATGCTTTGTTGGTTAAAACACAATCTCTTAAATACATTGATAATAGATGATATGAATAGTAAATGAACTATAAACACTCATGAAAATGATTATCATACAGTCAGGGTACTTGGGTAAACCCTTACCTTACTGAATATAAACAGCACAGTTAAGAATGCTACCTTCTTTTCTTAGCGGGACAGCGCACGCCATTTGGAATGGCTGAAGACTGTGAAGGACAGTCATGGGTCAGTGGAGCTGTCATCTCTGTCTTTAGCATCAGCCATTAACAACAAGGGTATCTACCTGATCAGTGGACAAAGTGTGAAAAAGGTAAATAACAAAATTAAATCTGATAGTATCTCTATATCCTTGCAGAACTAAGTTCTTACAAAATTATCTTTTTGTTTGATTTTCCCAAACCAGTTGAGCCTCGATGCTGCTCTGAAGCTGCAGATTCCAGAGGAGCATGATGAGGGTCAGCAGATGCGCTGCTATTCTCTCGAGGATCTGCGGGAGCTGCAAAACAAACTCATGCTCATGTCTGGAAAAGGGGATCAAGGGCAGAATGAAGTTGATCACTTTGCAGAGGTATATTGAAATGTTTCCCCTTTTATTTGATTAACATAGATTATTTTATTTAACATATAACCTGAAAAAGGTTCTCTACCACTGAAGCTGCATGAAACTGTTTGAAACATTAATAAAACCACAGTTATAATAAAATATTAAATATTAAGTAAATAACAAATAATAATGTGGTATTTTCTCGTCAAATTTAAAAGGAATAGAGCTAATATCTTTTGACATAATGCAATGACTATGACTACCTCTTTAACTCAGTGTCTGACAGCTGTACTATACACAGGTGACCTAAGAGATTACACTATGTCTCATCCCTACAATATATTTAAAAAAATTATTTATCGTAATTATTTTGGAATCATTGTTTTCCCCTTGTGTTGCCACAAGATTGTATCCCCCCTGAATATAATGTACCCACAAAAAAGATATACAGTTGCATGTGACTGTAGGTTTGTGTTTGTTTTTCAGATTTTTGCCAGTGTTCAAAGACTAGCTGAGGCATTCATTGCCCTCTACACTGCTGGCAATCCTCTGTTCAGACACTGGGAAGTGCAAATCAACTGCTGTTCAAGCAGCGAGACACCCAGCATTATGATGGATTTCAACTTGGGCAGTGTTGTCAGTGTTGTCTTTGTGGAGGGCAGAATCGAGGAGCAGCTGCCTGAATTGTGCAGGAAAATGGAGAAATGCTTGGAATATTGGATGGATTTTGTGGACAAACAGAGATCTCAGCATTACTATCTGAACTACTTTACAGCAGAACAGATTGTCTACCTTTGCAGCAAACTGACTCAGCAACATGTAACCAATGTGGAGGATCAAGTCCTCATGATGCTGTCTTTCATTAAGCCAAATTGCACAGCCTCTGACTTACGACAGGTTCGGCATGCACTCCAGTATGAAATCCTCACCAAACCGGAGGAGCAAAATGAGGACATTGAGTTCCAGACTTTTGTTGTGGTGCCAAGAAGTGAGCTGGGAGATCCAGACTTCACCTGTGAAATGGTTACTCTGCCAAGCCTTGTGGAACAGGCAAGTGGTTCGCAAAAATTTGATCTGATATGGAATGCTTATATGAAAGACATGAAGAATTTTCTTCCCCACATTCTTGATATAAAAAGTCTTGGGAAATTGTTGGAATTACTGGCCAACAAAGAAGATGAGAGTGAAGAAGATGAGAGTGAAGAAGACATTTCTGATGATAACACTGGGAACCTCATAAAAAGGCAGCTACCTAAAGGTCTGGCGACTGGAAGTCCAAACCTCATTGTTTGCCCGCACAATGACATTTTGACATCTTGCATCTCCATTTACATGAGTAGTGAAGACGAGACACTTCCCACCTATGATGAGGTCCTCCTGTGCAACTCCTCAACACCATATGAGCAGGTTGAGCTTTTCCTCAGACGCTGTCTCAGCACAGGCTACAGGGGACAGAAGATATACTCCCTACTGTATGGAGATCTGCTCACTTACGATGTGAGCTCTAAGGTTGAGAACTTTTTTCAGCGAATGAAAATGCAAAGCAAGAAAGACTACATACTTGTTATGATCTGCAGCTCAGAAAGAGAACATACCTACCTTCCCTCAGCCTTCAGCCAGTACCGATTGCACATGATTTCCCTGGAGCCAATGGCGAAGATCCAGTGGTATCTCCAAAAACACTTTGTTGTCCCCGCGGATCAATGCAGTGCTGCAGCTGCTTTCAAGGACCGACTGTGTGTTGGTGTCGTCTCATCCAAAAGGGCTGGTGTTGGTGTGTATAATATACAGTGCTCAACCATTTCAAATTCCTAATTCCTAACATTAGTCATACTGCTACAATGACCTTTTTTTTCAATTTCAGGTAAATCTCTCTACATTAAGAGGCTGTATGAAAAGCTGAAGCACTCAACCAAAAGGTCAACAATGATGAAATGCATTCGCTTGATTGAACCTAACGTTGATGAGAATGTCATCCTTCAATCTCTGTTGAACATCCCCAAGAGGAAAGAACTTATGATGTTTCATTTTGATATCACATCATCGGTAATAATGAGTCTCAAGATAATGCTTAGTTTATTGTAACAATATATGTCTTGACAGTTTACATGTGATTCTGACTGACTGTGTTTTTTGTGATTGAAAAGGTGCAGAAAGGTCTCCATGAGTTTCTGTTCAAATTGTTGATTCTGCGCTATTTGATGGACTCTGAGGGGAAGATGTGGAAGTGCAGTAACAAGCAGCTGTATCTCATTGAGATTTTAGAGACGACTGTCAAGTCAACCAGAAATGCTTCACGTCAGGTAAGAGTTTTTGGCACTAGCACAAATCATTTGTCTTCTGATTTTAAACTGCTCCTTATTCCTGTGTTGTGTTCTCATCTTTGTGTTCCCCTCAGGATCAAACTGTGAACGGCACATTCACAGACCTGTTTCCAAACATTTTCTGCCGACCACCCAAAGAAGTTCTAATGCTAGAGATGAGGAAGGAAGAAGATCCCAGCATTGTGAGCTCTGATGACCCACTGATGGATGATGAAGAATTCAGGAGTGCAGCCTTTCAGCGGCCATACCAGTATCTCACACGGTTTCATAATCACAGAGACCTTGATGCATTCACATATCAGGGTGTTGAAGGGTCACACATGGAATGCCTTCAGATGCTTCTCATGCACTGTGGAATTGTGGACCCATCCTGGGCAGAACTGAGAAATTTTGCATGGTTCCTTAACCTCCAGCTGCAAGACTGTGAGACATCTGTTTTTTGTGATGCCGCTTTCACTGGAGACACGCTAACTGGATTCAAAACCTTTGTGGTGGACTTCATGATTCTGATGGCAAAGGACTTTGCCACTCCATCACTCAGCATCTCAGACCAGAGTCCTGGCAGGCAGCAGATGGACCTGACTGGCGTCCGAGATGAGGACTTGGCTCCTTTTCTGATTAGAAAGAGATGGGAAACAGAACCACATCCATACATCTTTTTTAATGATGACCATGTGTCCATGACCTTCATTGGTTTCCATCTTCAGCCCAATGAGCAGAACTCCGTTGATGCCATTGAGCCCACTTCTGGAAGAGTGATAAAAAAGAATGTCATGACAAGGGCATTGTTTGAAGGCCTAATGCTACAGAGAGTCCCTTTCAACATTGACTTTGATAGCCTTCCAAGAGGAGAGAAAATTGAGAGAATCTGCAATGTTCTTGGTATCCAGTGGCCTCTTGATCCTGATGAAACATATGAGCTTACAACTGACAACATCCTGAAGATGCTGGCAATCCATATGCGGTTCAGGTGTGGCATCCCTGTCATTATCATGGGAGAGACGGGATGTGGTAAGACCAGACTCATCAAATTCCTTTGTGAGTTGCGGAGGAGTGGAGTGGCTACTGAGAACATGAAACTGGTCAAAGTGCATGGAGGAACAACTTCAGAGATGATTTACACCAAAGTCAGAGAAGCAGAAGATATTGCTTCTATTAACAAGCAAGACTATGGATTTGACTCTGTTCTCTTCTTCGATGAGGCCAACACAACTGAGGCCATCAGCAGCATTAAGGAGGTCGTCTGTGACAAGACCGTTAAGGGGGAAAGTTTGACATCCAATTATGGACTGCAGATTATCGCAGCATGCAACCCTTACAGAAAGCACACAGATGAGATGATTCAGAGGTTAGAATCTGCTGGCCTTGGGTACAGAGTTCGAGCTGAAGAGACAGATGAAAAACTTGGGTCAATCCCTCTCCGCCAGTTAGTCTATAGAGTTCAAGCATTGCCACCGAGCATGATCCCTCTGGTGTGGGACTTTGGACAGTTAAATGATCACACAGAGAAAATATACATCCAGCAGATTGTGCAAAGAGTGGTGGAAAGCAAAGCAATCAACCAAAGCTACATCAAGTGTATCACTGATGTCCTTTCAGCTTCACAGAAGTACATGCGGACAAGAACGGATGAATGCAGCTTCGTCAGCCTGAGAGATGTTGAACGCTGCATGCAGACTTTTGTTTGGTTCTATTGCCACCACGTCATGTTGTTTGCAGAACTTGAAGAATTTGAGAGTAATCAAAACGCTGAGAAGAATGAAAGGCATCAAAGACAGCCAGAGGCCAGAGACCCTGTGCTTTGGTCTCTTGTCATGGCCATTGGAGTGTGCTACCATGCCTGTCTAGAGAATAAGGATAAATATAGACAGAAAGTCAGCAGAAGCCTGCCACCAGAATACAGCTCAGCCAAGGTAATGCAGGAAATATCACTCATGCAGGATCTACTTCTGAGTGGTGTGCCAATGGGGGATACTATTGCAAGAAACAGTGCCCTCAAAGAGAACGTCTTCATGATGGTTCTCTGCATTGAGCTAAGAATCCCTCTCTTCTTAGTTGGAAAACCTGGAAGTTCAAAATCTCTGTCTAAAACCCTGGTGGCTGACGCAATGCAGGGCCAAGCTGCTCATTCTGACCTCTACAAAATGCTCAAACAGGTCCATTTGGTGTCCTTCCAGTGTAGCCCTCACTCCACACCAGACGGCATCATTAATACATTCAAGCAATGTGGACGCTTCCAGGAGGGGAAGAACCTGGATGAGTACATCTCAGTTGTGGTTCTTGATGAGATTGGTCTTGCTGAGGACTCTCCAAAGATGCCACTGAAGACCCTTCATCCATTGCTAGAGGAGGGGTGCATTGATGACGAGCCACTACCACACAAAAAGGTTGGCTTCATTGGAATCTCAAACTGGGCTCTAGACCCTGCAAAGATGAACAGAGGCATTTTTGTCTCCCGTGGTGACCCTGATGAGAGAGAACTCATAGAGAGTGCTAAAGGCATATGCAGATCTGATGCAATGGTTTTGGAGAAAGTCAGGGATTTTTTCCAACCCTTTGCAAGAGCCTACTTAAACATCTGTCGCAAACAAGGCAAAGGATTTTTTGGCCTACGTGACTATTACAGCTTGATTAAGATGATTTTTGCGATGGCCAAGGCTTCTCAACGGAAGCCCACTGCAGAGGAAACTGTGAAGGCAGTGTTGAGAAATTTCAGTGGTAGGATTGGTGTGGATGCAGTTTCAGTCTTCACCAAAAGACTGCAGATTGCGTCCAGCCTGGAGAGCATCAGTGCCATTGAGTTTGTGAGAGAAAACATTCAGGCAGTTGGACAGGAAGAAGAATGTCGGTACCTGCTGGTGCTAACCAAAAACTATGCAGCCCTACAGATCCTGCAGCAAACCTTCTTCTCAGAAAGTGGCCAGCCGGAAATAATCTTTGGATCCAGTTTCCCAAAAGACCAAGAATACACCCAAATCTGCCGCAACATCAACAGAGTGAAGATCTGCATGGAGACCGGTCAAACAGTTGTGCTTCTAAACTTGCAGAACCTCTATGAAAGTCTCTACGATGCTCTCAACCAATACTATGTCTGCTTGGGAGGACAGAAATATGTGGACCTTGGACTGGGAACCCACCGTGTGAAATGCAGGGTGCACGAATACTTCCGGCTTATCGTCATTGAGGAAAGAGAGGTGGTTTACAAACAGTTCCCAATACCTCTCATCAACAGGCTGGAGAAACACTACCTGGACATCCACACTGTCCTTAAAACTGAGCAGAAGAAGATGGTGGGTGAATTGGAGGGATGGGTGAAAAACTTTGTGTCTGTCAGCAGTCAACACACGGCAGTAGCTCAGACTTACAAGTACCAACCACCAGACGTCTTCATTGGCTACCACTCCGACACATGTGCTTCTGTGGTACTTCAAGTAATAGAGAAGCAGAAGGACAGTTGTGAGATCTCAGATCCTGAGAGGAGGATACTGGAGGAGGCTAAACTCATACTGCTCAAATGTGCCACACCAGACTCCGTGGTTCGGTTGGACTTCACAGGCCTTCCCAAAGTGGAGAGTGAATATCTGGCCAGGGTTTACTTTGAAGAACAGAACAGCAGCTGTTTAGCTGACTTCATTCTTGCTCATACAAGGCAGGACGTCCATTGCTGCTCCTCCTTCACAGAGGTAACCCCACATTACCACTTTCAAATGCTGTATATCCTGAAGTTGTAATTGTAAAGATGTGTTAATGATTTTAATTTTAAACCATAGGTGACAACGTTCTCCAGACTACTGACAGCATCAGACTTGGAGCCAATGGAGCAAATGTTGCATAGTGTTGAGCTTCTCTCACTCCAGCAGTTTGACACGGAACACTCCTTCTTGAAGAAGATCAGGTTTGTTTATATATTGGGGAATGCATCATTTTATACTTAACAGGAAGTAACCTGGTATTGACAGTTTAGGGTTAGGGTTAGGGTTAGGGTCTATACTGCCATGTATACTCGCAGACACCTGTATTATTACAGTATGTTTGTCAGGAAACACTGTATGTTCAGAAGAGCACTGAAGAATTTTTAGCCTGAATCTACTCATGATCTTGCAGTATGATCTCAGTCTAAAGATCAAATCCCTGTTTCCTTGTAGGAACTTCCTCACAGCTGAGAATAGAAGCAGTAACACTGGACCCTGCAACAAGATCCTCATCATTCAGTGTGATTTTGATGAAGCCTCTCACAGTGCCAATCTCATTGCATCTGCAAAGTAGGTCCAATATTTTCTCTCTGTTGGCTATGCACCAGTGTGTGGCTTTTCCATATTGACTTTTGCTGTTCATTTTTAGGTATTCATCCATAAATGAAATCAACAAGATAACTCAGGAGAACACAGGAAGCAAGGTGTTTGTCTACTTTATCACCAGACTGCCAAGAATGGAAGGAGGGACTTCCTACGTTGGCTTTCACGGAGGTAAGGTTACTACATCTTGCGAATTTAAATTCTTTTAACACATTGTTTGTAGAATGGTAAATAATCTGAGAGATGTTTATATTTCTAGGGCCCTGGAGGTCAGCTCACATCGATGATCTCAGACGGTCAAAGGACATTGTTTCAGACATCAAAGCCTTGCAAAACTTGACAATCAGTCAGATGTTTGAAACAAAGATGAGTTTGCCTGAAGGTAAGTGATTCATTGTAAATGGTAATAATAATAATATTACATTTCTTTACATGTAGCATTAAATTGCATAGTATTTTTCCACAGCCATGGAGGTGGATGACATGTACACTGAGAATAAGCAGGAGGAAGCAGAGGTAGAGGAAAATGTAAGTGCTGATAACACATATTTCAATCATTTGCTGTAGTGGGAAAATTGCAAATTTAAAGTGTGTTTCTTTCTGCCTTCGACTGATAATCTACGCCTATAACATTGGATGTATGTGCATCACTTTTAGAAAAAAAAAGTGTTAACATTGTTCCTTCCACACACCGTTGACTGACAGCAATAACATGTCATTTTATTCTTCCTCCTGCTGCAGGGCTGTGATAATGTTGTGGACACTACAGCACTATTGCGGAGCTGTGTGCAGAGTGCAGTGGGTATGCTGAGGGACCAGGTGGAAAGCAGCCTCCGCAGCACTCAGAGAGTCGAGATCCTGCTGACACTCCTCAGTGACAATGACAAATTAACAGGTACTAAGAACAACTTTTTTCCAGTATTTTTCTTGTTACAGCAGTTGTGGTGATCACCATGTTGCAACTCTTGTCAGGTGAATTTCTGCAAACTGTTAAGAGGCATCTTCACTCGCTTCTTGCAACTCATGATGGCAACACCTTCTCATCCATCAAGACCAACTGGGTCATTAAGGAGGCCTCAAACATAGATGCCTTGCAAGAGGGAGGAACGTTCAGGTGAGTGCTTCAGCCGCAGAATCCAATATATGGCTACATATTCCTATTTTTGGAACAGCACTGTTAATGTTTTGGGGGTCATGACAGGCACACCTTATGGAAGCGTGTTCAGGCTGTGGTCGCCCCCCTCTTGGCGCAGCTGGTTTCAGTCATTGACCGCGACCAAAACTTGGACATCCTGCTAGATGGAAACTGTGGTGCATCTGTCAAGAGGCTGTGGTTAGATATCTTTGGCAATGATAAGCTGCTGGAAATTCCACACTTAACACTGGACCACAAGTAAGTGGTGATAAAACTGCATTTTGCATAAATGATACCAAATTTCTATAATTGATACAATTTAACTTACTGTTTACTTTGCATATTTAAACTCTTTGTCATTTTCTCTAATCTCAGCTCTGAGACAAAGACCATCCTTGTACAGAACTACATTGCCCAAGACAGGAACCTGAGCTGTAACATGCCCTTCAGTTGGAGGATCAAGAACTACCTGGAGGAACTCTGGGTTCATGCACTTCAACATGAAGGTAATGGCCTGTTATCAGGTAGAACTGTCATGTCAGTGCTGTGAAGATGTTGACTTTTTGCTTTTACATTAAATGTGCTGTATGTGTCTGTCAGGCCACACTCAACAGGAGTTTGATGAGTTCTTTTGGAAAACGCCACTGGGACGATACATAGAAGGAGCAGACCCAGAGATGCAGACAGAGTTTTTTCATCGCTACCTTCAGGATTTCATCGCCATGACAATGAACGTGACATGTGAAGAAGATCTGCAGGTTGTTTTTCTGTAATACTTAAACCCCGTATATTTAAGGCTACATTTCTATAATGGTGTGTGCATGTATATACTAATTCACATTTTTTGTCTGTCTAGCTACTGTGTGGTGCCTTGAACTGTTGCGTCAATGAGCTGCGATTGGAGCTCAATGACGTGGATACAGTGGTATCACTTCCATGGGTCCATGCTGCTTATCACAAGTTCAAGAACAGACTGCAGAACCTTTCCAGAATGATTTGCATTGAGCCTCAGATAATCCAGGACCTCTTGAGGAGTCCTCATGCCAGAGACATAGAAGAACTGGTGAGCCTCTAAAGACTACTACTCTTCTAAATGATACCTCTTTCATTTTTGAGTTTGGCTGGTCATTAAATTATTATATACTTTTAGTATCATATTTAATCTTAGTTACGTTGCCTTCTTTGTTACCTGGAATGTGTAATGATCTTATTCCCCCCGTCTCCAAGGTACTCGATGTTTATGCTGCCCTTGCATGTGTGGAGTACCTGGAGCCTCAGCTCCTGGACACAGATGCCCAAAGACAAGCCTGGCTCAGACAGGTGAAAAAACTGCAGGTTCCCATTGAGTTGATCTGCTCAGAGGACAGTGTGAGACACTATGGAAAGAGGAGCAAGGCGATCGCCTGTAGAGTCCAGTAAGTCGAGCTTTCTAAAAATAATGAAATGGTCCAAGTGGAACGGTTGTATTTACTGAAGTTTTTAGGCTGCCTTTAGCCACTACTTTTGCTGCTGATTTTGATCGTTATTCCTGTATCCATATTTTCTTTTAGAGCTGGATGGAATCGGATATTCTCTCTCTCGCTATTTGTGGAGCACATGTTAGTGGGCATTGAGATGCTGGAGAAGAAGCTGAAACCTTTAGTCTTGGAACATACAAGACGGCTTGGCCAGGTTGGTTGCTGTTTCATGAGATAAATTCAATTAACTTCTGTAAAATTCGCACCACAATAACCACAATAATTCCTCTCCATAATATAATGTAATATGTCTTCGTCTCTCATCAAGACACTTGAAAAGAATTCAGACCTCAAAACTGCGCAGTCATTTGAGGCTGTAATTGGTTTGCTGAAAACCTGCAAAGATGGAGCAGTCGAACGCATCTTCAGGTAGATGTTCAGTTTTCTATCCTTTGCTTGTTATCACAATCTCCCCTACTGTACTTTGCCTCCACCCTGGGTCTTCACCTGGTTATGTTTTATCCAGGTTTGGTCTTACACTCTGCCCAGTGTGTATGGGACACCCCCAAGATCCGCTCTGTCTTCCATGTGAACACATCTACTGCTTACCCTGTATCAAACAGTGGTTGCTCCCCGGTCAGATGTACTGTCCCCTCTGCATGCAGCCAGTTGAGGATGACTTCCGCATGGTTCCTTCAGATGCCATAAGGTAGGTAACTGTATGTGGATTAGAGCAACAGGAACTTATTTTAGTTTATTTTGTTCCTCATATGGCACAGATATGGTGTGGTTCTTTCTACTTACACACACACACACGCACACACACATGCACACTCCTTTGATGCGCCTTGTGCTGTTGTTACTCCTCATAGAATTGAGGTGACTTGCATGTAATATACTTTAATAAAGACCTGTTTAACTCTCCTGTCTCTTGTTTTGTGTAGGATTCTAATCAACCAACATGCTCAGTTCCTGCGGCAGTGCAATGCATTCTTCATTGACCTGGTGTCCACTGTGTGCTTCAAGGACAACTCTCCTCCCTCTTCAGATGTCATTCTCCATTTGCTGTCCTTTCTCATGGTGGAGGCCAACTCTGTTCCCATTCTCAGAGGTAGGACACTTTTTTAGTCCTGGTTACTTGTGTGTCTGTGTACAACCATGTGTACGTGTGTAAATGTTTTGTCAGCTCTGACTATTCCTCTTTCGTTTATTTTCCAGTTAATCGACAAATTCTGACTAAGGTGCTCTCTCCATTTGATGACTCTGTGGATAAAAATCCAGTGGTTCGGTCAGTGGTGCTTAAACTCCTGCTGAAGTACAGGTGAGGGGCTATGGTTGCGCATTGCATAAGACTTACTTATGAATGCTTCTTTAATGTTTAGCAGTGTTTCTCATTTAGTGTAAATTCTGCTCTTTCTGAAGCTTCGATGAAGTTAAAGGCTACCTCCAACGTCATCTGATGGTAGTTGAACAAAGCCGCATCTTGGAGGAGACGGACAAAACTGAACTCTACTTGTTGTACATTAACTGCCTGGAGGTACACATGAACCAAAATAGAATAAAGCCTTTCCTTTGTTCAGCAGCACTTGTTGCAAATATGCTAATCACATGTGGACTACAATATCCTGCATTATGATGCAACTTGTTTTCATAGGCTATATTCACTTTCTACCTCTTCATTTTTCAAGGATTCCATGTTTGAAAGGCTGCAGTTCAGGTCAAAGGCAGACCAGCAGGTGTGCCTGCAGGATGAAAGTGCCTTCCTGACTGACTACCTGCAGTCACATGGTCAGTCTGCTGGAACAGCCACTGTGGAGTATTTACAGCAGGTGGCCAGAGTACGTATGGACCTGGATATGGCTGCTATCCTCATCGTGGAAAAACGGAGAGCCACAGGTGTGTACATACTGTACACTTATCAGTGACTGAAAATGTAAAATCATGTATGATTATTTCTCCTCTGAGAATGTGTTAATTTTACCAAATATATTTTTTTTTCTGTTTTTAATCACAACAGAGGTGCAGGAGAGTGCTCAAAGCGGAACCGAAGCCTTCCTGACCAGTGTGGTGAACTTGTGCATGCACAGTGGAAACAGCTGGTATCGTGTCTACTTGATCCGTAAGATCTGCAGCCAACATGGAGTGGAGTACGTCCTGAAACTCCTCAAAGTGGATAAAATGCGTTGGCTCTTTCCTGAAGAAGTTCTACAAAAGGTTCAGTTATCCACATTGTGATTTTCAGTGTTAGTGCCCAAATGAAGTCAAGGTTTCATTCTAGATAATAATGCTTGCAGTAATTAAGTAGTGTGGTTCAATTTTCATTACACTCAGAGTGACGAAGCCACCCCAATAGACCAGTATCTTGTCTGTGGGGAGCACTACAAGACTATCAGAGATGCTGTCGCAAAGGCAGTTATGGAAGCCAAAGTGGACGGACTAGACAAGACTTGTGAGGTAACGTTATGTCGCTTTTTGTTGGTAACTCAGCATCAGATCAGGACCCTGCGTTTGTATGTGTGTTTACATACGTGAGTCTTTTGTTTTTTCTTCATAGGGGTGCAAGTGCTCACCACAGCAGACAACGGTTTATCTCCTGTTGGCGCTGTACAGAGAAGTTACCACTCTCCACAGAGAAGCCAATGCTAGCTTCCATCCCAAGCCTGAGGTAGATTCTTCTATTAAAACCCAATGAGCGGCTCGCGCCATATTTGTTCACATCAATTTTAACTTGTTTGTTCTTGTCTTATTTTAAGCACACTCTGGTGTGGTTAGTTACCATCTAATACAAAGAAACTAAATAAATCACATCTACCAAATAAGTTCTTATACAGTTTGTTACCGGACTTTTTTGTCTGTGTTAATAAAGTATATATATTTATATGTCCACAGCAATTAGAAGCCCTGGTGGCCTACGTACAGACCTCAAAATTCCTTGCCAGCCCAGAGTTGAAGGCTTTCGCTCAGGCTCTGGTGCTCAACCAACTTGGGCCTTTGGGTGTTCCACCTGGGACCTCAGGTGCCCAGTGTGTGTTGGTGGACTTAACTGTTCACCTGGCTGCTGTCTTATTCTCCGGGAACCAGGGGATATTAGCTCCCCTGCAGCAGCTGGCAGTGGCACCTGCCAACATGCAAGTATGTATATTTTCAGTTTCTTTCAACGTTGAAAACTAGGCCTCCTCCTCTTTGTTTTGTTTAATTTGTTTTTATTGCAATTTCTTTTTTGTTTTCTGTCGGTACAGGCAGCTTTCTTGCCCACCATGCCAGAGGACATGGTTGTTGTGGCTCGACAGGCTTTGGGACATTTGCAGTGGTACCGTAAGTCACATACAGAAAAAAATTGTTCTCCAAAATTTGAAATATGTCAGCTGAAGATTCTGTACAGCCATGCTTAATACCTTTTTATAGTAATTTTTAATGTACTGTTCATCATAGGTTGTCCAAATGGTCACCTGTGCACCGTTGGAGAGGTATGTTTTGTTCAGTCAGACACATAATAAGCACGTCTTTTTTTCTAGTATTCTTAAATTTTGATGTGTCCTGTTTATTGTTTTTCTTTTTGTCTAGTGCGGCCAGCCCATGGAAAGAAGTCATTGTTTGGACTGCGGTGCTGTAATTGGAGGAAACAATCACCGTCCTGAGCATGGATTTCAACCTCTTCAGTTGCAGTTAGTGGTTGATAAGTTAATTTGGAAAGAAAAGAATAAACTGATACAAAAGCAAATTCATTAGTTAACATTTTCTTTTAACTTGTACTTGTAACTTGTATCAACTGTCTTCTGACAGGGGTGACCGCACTCAGGCAGGCCACATCCTTGGTGACCCCAGTCGCAGGGACAATCCAGACATGCTGGACACAAAGGGCATTTCCCCTGTTCCCTTCACCATTGTTCGCATGCTCACTCACATGGCCATGCTGCTTGGTGCCTGCAGCCACTTACAGGTAGCTTTGACAAAATAATGAGTACAGTCCCAATGGAGATCATTTCCTGCTGCAATATATCCTTGAGTGTTTAAAGGTGTCGTTGTAATTCAGAATCAGAATGAGAATCAGCTTTATTTGCCAAGTATGTAGACGCATTCAAATAATTTAACTCTTGCTTTTCCGCTGCTCTTATGTACTTACACATGAATAGACACACAGGAAAACAACAACAACCAAGCTTGACAAAGTAAACATTTAACTTAAGAAACAAACATGACATTTATAAAAAAAAATAAGTACAAATAGAGTATAACTCTGAAAAAGACATGGAAGAAAAAGTTGTCATGCTCCTTGCTTTTCAGAGGGGAGAGTCAGTCATCCATTGTATTTGTGTTTCTAGTCTATCTCGGCCATCATCAAGCCACCAGTACCTGACCCAGGTGCATTTCTACTTGCTCACCTGCGAAAAGACATGAAGCATCTCATTAGATCCCTGGGTAAGGGAACAGACGACACGGTCAGCACTGTTCACCTGTTCATCAGCAGCCTCCTGCAGCCCAGCCAGCAACTAAAATGTAAGTAGCAACTAATAACAAACCTACTGTAAAGCTATTATTGCCATGTTTGGGGAGGCCTAATGATAGTTTGTTGCTTCTGAACCTTCCCCTACATTATTACTGTAAATTTGTAGGCTGTTGGACAGTGATAGAATTTTTTTATAGCGATGAAGGGGTGCCTCCTAGTGGTTGGAAACTGTGTGGTGTTCATTTTGCAATTTTTATATACACAGTACACAGTAATACAGTACAGTAATTTTAAGTCACTCAAGACAACAAATGCAAGATTTGTGGATCAGGCCCTTTGGTTATTTCTCACTTTTCAATTCGTCCAGGGTGATAGGATAATGTAATCATAGCAGTAAGTTACTGCAGTAACTTCAGACAGCTGTGAATTATGTGCAACAATTTTTACTTGTTTTGAGACCTGCCTACCGAGGTTACATTTTGTCTTTCCAAAACTGAAACACTAGATTCACTGGATCGCCTTCTACTATTAAACACGGCTGGTCTTTCTTTTCAGGGCCTGCTCCGTATAACAATGTGCTCTCAACCAAAGAGGCTAGAAACGGATGGGAGATGGAAGTGAGCAACGCCATCATCACACCTCAGCTGAAGGTAGAAATACTTTTGGCTATGCGTTTAGTTGTAAAAGAGAACCGGTAAAGCGCACCATTCTGCCTGTCCGTAAGCGGTCTGCATATAACACATTTTCTTCTGTCATCTTCGCCCTCACAGCATTTGGATAGACAGCTCAAGGAAGTGAACACGTTCATCCAGGCTGACTCTCGCATCTCTGCCAATCCAATCATGAAGCTTGTGTTTGGCGATCCTCGTCTCTTCTTGGCCTCACTTCCCCAAAACTCTCTGATCCACGGTTCTGCCGTGTGGAGCTGCAGGGAGAAAGTGTCGGTCCTGAGCCTCACCCACATCGTGGAGCAAAACGATGGCAAAGACGCTCTGCCTGTGCTCTGGAGATTTCTGCACAGGGTAAGACAATGTCAAAAAAAACTTAAAACACAGCAAAAGAATCCTGTGTCATACTTACAGCAGGTTCAACAGTGGTTCATTAGCATATTGTGGTCCATTTATCCACTGAGTGCCTTGTGTTTATTCTATTAGAGCCACTATTCTATTAGCCACTTTTAGTCTATTCTGCCTGTATCCACTGAAGAAACTGCATTGCAATTCCCCTTGAAATCTGGTCACAACATCGTACCAGTTGATTGCAGTGTTGTATGTATGACAAAAAGGAGACATACTGATTTTACCTTAAAGTCTTTCTTGGGGAAGCCTGCAGATTTCAATTCCTCTGCTTTTTTCAGTTAAAAATTATTTAGCTGTTTTATTTACAGGGCAGCATGGTGGTGCTGTGGTTAGCACTGTTGCCTCACAGCAAGATGGTCCCGGTTTGAAGCCTCCCGGTTTGAACCCGGGGGTGTTTCTGTGTGGAGTTTGCATGTTCTCCCCATGCTAGCGTGGGTTCTCTCCGGGTACTCCAGCTTCCTCCCACAATCCAAAGACATGCACATTAACTGGTAACTCTAAATTGCACGTAGGTGTGAGCGTGAGAGTGAAAGGTTGTCTGTCTGTCTCTGTATACACCAGTCCAGGGTGTACCCCGCCTCTTGCCCGAAGTCAGCTGGGATAGGCTCCAGCTCCCCCCGCGACCCTGACGGATAAGTGGTATAGAAAATGGATGGATGTTTTATTTACAGATAATTCTAGATTACAGATAATGCAGAATTCAGAAAACTATGGAAACAAAAAACGGTATCGTTTGGACCCAGGAATATTAGATATCAGATATTATTAGATGTCTGTGATGCCCACATCACACTTTACTGTTTTGGAAAAAGAAAATTCTTATTCTGTGGCTTCAAAAAGTGTTGAATTTGTATATTCAAGGTTCAGAAATCAAATGTCACCTTGTTTGATTGTGTTGATTATGATTTTCTGTTTAGGAAGCAGAGCTCCGACTAGTGAAGCACCTTCCTGATATCCTCACACTCCAGAGAGATCTGGTCAAGAAGTTTCAAAACATCACTGAGCTGACTTGTCCCACAATTGCTGAATTCCTCCGCAGTCAGAAAACAGGTACTGAAACTAATATCTACACAAGTGGTTCTTAGCCTTTTCAACTGTGTGACTCACTTACACAAGAGATACAGAGTTCCATGCAGGTCCAAATTACTTCTTTCTTGGAAGTGACATAGTAAAATAGCTGGAAACATACAGTTTGAAATCCTGCCTGCCAAGGAATGAGTTGTTTTAACCTGGAAGGAGACAATGATTGAGTATTCTTAATAGAGCAAAAATCTCTTCCACTGATGTGAACAGCTATGTCTTATTATGCTGTAGTCAAGTCAACCCAGTGTTCTGCCTCTCCTGTCTCCAAGTGACGTCTGTATACTTGGGGTGACATTTTTATTTTCTTCATGTGTGCAGTTTCCCTGAAAGCCTGGTATGAGAAATACATCAAAATCTTCCTGACAACCTGGAATCAGCTCAGAGTGTCTTTGGCAACTAACGGTAAACAAACACAAACACTGTACACACAACACGCTCAGTTACACCAACACTGGCATGCCCAGCACGGCGACCTGACTTCAATTAAAATGTCGCTGTTCAGGTGAGATTAAGATCCCAGATGAGTTCTGCCAGAAGGACCTGGACTTCAACAGTGACTTCAAGGTGCTGTTACCACAGCGACAAGGCCCGGGCCTGTGCTCCACAGCCCTTGTCAGCTACCTCATCGCCCTGCATAATGACCTGGTCTACTGTGTGGATAAACATACTGGAGAGGAGACCAGGTGGGGGCACTCATGCCACATTTTTCTGACTTTCACATGTTTGGCCATCAGAGCGGTGAACTTTTTCCCCACATGCATCCTACATCTGTGTATTGGTTTTACTGTGAGATTGTTAAAAGGATTGAAACATAACTTTATAAATAACTAACTAAGTCATAGCCAGAAAGGGGTGAAAACACAGAACTGTTTTGCAGAAATACTCCTATAGATACAGTCTCTTGGCTGACTGTCTGTTTATCCCTCCCGCAGCTACAAAGTTAGCCCTGCAGATCTGACAGACCTGCATGTGATTCGGTATGAGCTGGAGAGGGACCTGATGCCCCTGGTTTTGTCCAACACCCAGTACAGCATTGAGAGTGGCCAGGAGACTCTCCACGAGTACGATTTGCCCAAGATCCAGCAGCAGATTGTCTCCCGCTTCCTGCTGGGCAAACCTCTCATCACTCTCAATGTGAGCGAATGGAAAAAGCACGGTGGCTTTGCCCAAACATGACTCCTGTTTCTATGGAAAATTGTTAAGATACCATATTTTTTATGCCTCTGTCCCTTTTCCACAGGGCATTCCAACACTGTTCAACAGGCATGAGCGCAACTATGAGATTATCCTGAGGGATGTAAAAGCCAAAGTCAAGCAAGTGAGTTGTGATGCACAGCAGAGAAGGTTACCCACTCGAACTATCATTCATTTATCACATATAGTATATTAAACATGTGGCGCTCATGACATCATACGACCTGTGTTTGTGTGCCAACAGGAGCCTCTTCAGACTCTCACCCTGTTTGCTGTGGCCGTGGAGCTGCACTCCTACAGTGAGGTGTGTGAGGCGTTGTCCACACTGGAAGTGGCCCTTGGTTTCCTTGCCATGACTGGGGGAGAGCCTCACATGCCGCTGTCCCGCTACCTGGAGGAGGTGCTGCAGATGGAAAGCCAGATGGCTCCGCATATCGTCAAGGTCAGCCTTTATCTGAGACACCGGTTATTTTATCTGGTTGCACGTTCTTTCACTTCCAGAATAAAGAATAAACAGCATAAATGTTTCCCAAATATGCCTGTAAGGGCAACTTGTTTGTTACATAACCTTCGGACTGTCATACTATACTTTTACTCCTGGATTTAAATGAACAAAGTTTCAACTGGTGTGTGTTTATTTTATGTGCTAGACGTGAGATCAAACTTATTATTCTCCCTGTGTTGCCCACAGGCTCTGAGCATGTGCTGTCTGAAGCATTGTGTGTCTTTGTGGCAACTGCTGGCCTCACTCAAATCAGAAAATATGCTGCGGCTCAAGAGGGTAAGGCATCACACAGTACTGCCAGTATACAGATACAGAAGTGGACATGGTATTATTATTATTATTATTATTATTATTATTATTAGTGTTTGTAGCAGCAGAAGTGCTCGTCTATGAATTATGAATGATTTAATTTAGCCATTAAAGACTAATTCCACATACGTACAGTATAAAAGTGCAGTGTTGTTATTCTTCATGTGCTTATTCCTCCCATTGTCATTACTTTGCTTTATTCTCTGTGTTCTTCAGGATCCATTTGTGGGCATCTCAGAGAAGTACAAACAGGCCCTGGGTGAGGATGAGCACAGGCTGCTGACTGGCTTCTTTTCTAAGAACAGCGCTGACGCTTTCCTGCTGGAGATGCACGAGTTCCTGGTGCTGGTCCTCAAGAAGCCCAATGCATTCGATACCTACAGGCCTAACTGGAGGTAAAGCAAAATCTTTCTTCATTGAATTATTTGCCATTTTTTAATCTAGAATCAAGTATATATCTAGAAATTCTTAAAATCCTGTTTAAAATTAGGTCAAAATTTGAAGTGTTTTATGTAGAAATCATGTGAAACTGAATAAAGAACTAAGTACATCTCTAAACTTTGAAAAATGAAAGTCACCATTGCCAGACATGTTTTTGGAAAGTGGACATTAAATTCCCAGTTAGAGCCGCCTTGTGGGTTTTGGCATTTTGTAACCAAACAAGCCTTTTGTCAGAATTGTGGACAAGCCACAGACAAAAGATTATTTATGTGTTTTGTACAAATATACAATACAATTTTGATGGGGCTCAGGTACAAAGAAAATTTCTACCCATGTGAACCCATGGAGTTGAAACAGTATCGCTAATTTTCCAAAAATGACCTCTAGTCCTCACCCTCAATGAAGTGTGCTGGGTATTTTAGCCAAATGTTTTTATTGCATCAAGGTAAGTCTGATCACATCTATAATGTGTACGTTTTGTCTCCCAAAAGCCTGAAAGACACGCTGGTGTCGTACATGGAGCGCAAAGACCTGGACGTTCCCCATGATGTGGTGGAACTCTTCCCGGAGGAGATCTTCCTGTCCCAATATGTTGAAGCCTGGAAGTTCATTGTGGCTTTCAAGCAGGAGCGCGGCCAGAGACAATGAAGAGATAAAAGGGTTGTTAGTTTTCTCTGCCCTCTTTATTGGAGACCTTCATACCCCTCGGATGAAGTTTACAATCATGACAGTATTGAAGTGGTGTGGATGTGTTAGAGGTTCTGTGTTTCACACTTATTTATGCAGAAGAGATGTGCCTTTTTAAGAGCACTAATGTTAATCTCCGTAATGCTACAGAATTGTGTGCAGTTCGCATTTACAGCTCATTTGTACGAACATGTGAACTTTGAGGTTTTCTTTCAATTAGCTGTTCTTGTTTTGCATTAGCTTCCATTTTCCTAAGCGTCAACATATGTACAGTTTCCGTACAGTTGAAAGTCTTCTTCCTTGCACTTTACTTGTAATGTGAATTTGTCTGTCCCAAAGAGGCAGAAGACAAATCTGAAATCTGCTCAGGTACAAAATGTTGACTAACTCTGGGGACTGAAAATTAAACTGACCTTAATCACTTTGTCAAGTATAATGTGTCATTTCCATTCCTTTTGTGTATCAGGGTTTTCTTGTGTTATGTTGATGTGTGTGTTTCTGTCATCGTTATGTAAAAGTTGCACTTGCCTTTCTTCCACTTTTTATATTGACTGTCTTAAAGCACTGTAAAATTTATTTCCATAAAACACTTTTACATTCTTTCATTGAATTTTCTGCAACTCGTCATTAAACTTAAAGCATACTGCTTCCAATGATGCAGAGGTGACACCTTTTGTGCGACTGTTGATTTGTGTTTTGTGTAATAATGTAACAGTACAAACATTTTTCAAATGTGGCATTCTGTCCCTTCTCCTTCCTGGTTAAGCACTAAGCATTTCACAATATATTATGCTAGCATATAATTAGGGTATTTTAAACTTTTCCTTCTGGCATTGCAGACAAACTAGTCCCAAATCCTGAGAGTGACTGTAGAGCAGGAGTGTCCAAACTACGGCCCGTGGGCCAACTGCGGCCCGTGGTCTAATTTTCATTGGCCTGCAGGAAATTCTAAAAATGTATTATAACATGGCCCACACATGGAACCTGTGCTGGGCTGTATTGTACTTCTCAATCTCACCGCTAGGGGGAGTAACTGTCTTGAACGAGGCAGCTTCTCTATAAAATGAGCAATAGAAGAAGAAATGTGCTCCAGGTGACCCAAAATGGCAGAATTAAGGAAACGTAAGAGAGCAAGTGAGAGTAGAAAGTTTCAGACACGGTGTGCGATGAGATCACAGCTAATAACTAATGAAGATCACTTTTGCATTACGGAGGAGCTGCTTGATGTTAGCAGTCTGAAGAGCACCACGACGGGTGAGGATGTTTTTGAAGCTGTGCCAGATGCAGTTGGCATGATGGGACGAACTGTGTGGAGGTACGACAGATGGGGCTCCAGCCGTGACAGGTGAGTGCAAAGGAATGGCCTCTACGGTGTCCGCCGAGGGGCAAGAAAGTGGAGGTAAGGCTGTTAATTCAAGCACCAGGGCTCTAGCACAGACTATTTCAAGCTTCCCTCTCTGGTGTTGGTGTTGGGGGGGCTGCTCTCTGCAGCGGTTTTATTCCCTGAGATCAGAAATGGACCAGTTTTGAAGAGAGAAGGACCTCTTCATGAGCTCAGTGACCCTCTCTGGTTGGCATTTTTAGTGGATCTCACTGATCACCTGAACAAGAGCCCACAAGGCAAAGACCAGCTTGTACCACAGCTAATAAATGAAAGCCCACTAATGGAAAGGCTGTTTTTTTTTTTTCTTGAAACATATTCAGTTATCAAGCAGAATTTACCTACATTTGATTAATTTTGCCAACTTGAATCCACTAAAGGTGAGGCGATATACATCACCTCTAGTGGATTAAAGTTAGCAATAGAGCTCACTTCTAGTGAGTGGCCCAGCCCTTTGTATGTTTTTCTGTATGTGGCCCTCAGTGAAAAAAGTTTGGACACCCCTGCTGTAGAGCATCTCACTCAGGGGTTTGGCAACAAGTTCAGCAATGAAAAGTGGATTATGTGCTTAGATTCACCTTCTCTGACCGATATATCAATGAGCATGAGCAGGTTCCAGGTCATTTGCCATAAAAGTTACCATCCAAATTACAAAAACAACATATTTTCTCACTTTCAACCAGGCAATCTGCGCACTCTCATATTTCTGTCACCTCTCAAATGTTAATAGTTTGAATAAAATGTTTGAAAAATGTCTGTTTGGAGCTATTGTCTAACAAAAGCAAGTGTTAGCACAATTGTGTGGAACTAAATTAGGTTGTACTCGGTACCTTATAATTCCCTTTATGTGCAGTTGTAAAGAGAGTGTTATACAATAGATTCTTGGCCACCTTACTACTGTAGGTCACAAGTAAATTACTCCTTATTTACATGTTACATCACTGCCAAAAGCCAACAGAGGCTATCCATGATCGAGTGCTCAGGAAATGGCGGCCTGCCTAAGGTTACGTGACTTTCTGACCCTCTGTTGGTGGGAGCTCAATGTGTTTCTGATCAGACTGATGGAAATGATAAGGACAAGACAGCCGCAAGACTGCTGCTGGATGGCTACTTAATTCAATTTCCTCTATACCAAAGCAGTGTTTAGCATAACAATGACAAATGAAAGCATGCGCCTGTGAAAGTAAACCATGCCAGCGACCACCCTCTGGGAGTCTGCAGTCAAATGATATCCATAAGAGTGGTCATGGACTGAACGGTTCTCAGATTTTAAACCTTTTTTTTTTTAAACTTTATCTCAGCAGTACAATGATGCAAATAATCTATTCTATTAATCATGATGAAATAGGTAAAGTTGCAGCCTGCAAACCAGAGCTGTCAGCCGACAGATTCCACCGGGCTAAGGTGCTGCTGACATGTGCTCTGGAGCCATTTCCTCGCTGCTCATTAGCAAACCTGAATGTGGAAGTACTGTACATGGGGTTAATAAACACACCCACAAATGGGTCATGAGACCTGATTTGTGCAGCTCGGTCCTGTAGAACAAGCCTCAGTGAGCAAGTTCAATCACTTTCACTTCCACTTCTGTAGGCTTCAAAGCCACCATGACAACAATACAAGGGGAAGGACACAAAGGGGCCAAATTCTTTTCCCTGCTCTCTGTTTGTTTCTTGTCTTTGTCTCTTGATGAGGAGGAATTAGGGGCAAAATTACTTTGCATCGTGGCTCACATTTAATGATATTCATGGCTGCAGGACTGTTGGGATCAGGTCACAAGCACGAGGGTATTATGATTAACAAAGTTGGATAATGATGTGGAGACATTACCTCTTTTGGTTTGCAGCTACAGCATGTTGGAAGGTTTGACTGTCATGGCTGCCTTGTCTTTTCAGATTTTCAATGCTGTATTAAATAATACAGAGGTATTCAACACACTGTCTGAGAAGAAATGGTTCGTAGGCCAATTAGATTAAAGCGTGTGGGCATTTATGGGTAACTAAGTGTCCATTTTAAATCTGCAATTAGGCTCATAACTCATAACAAGTAGAAAGACGTGTGAAATGATACCTCTCTATCTAAGATCATCTGGTTTTGTTCCCAACCATTTTTAAAACAAAATCAGTTTTCCGGTGGCCAGATGGTTGAAGACATGCTTGGTTTGAACGTGTCCAGCGAACCTTGTTGTGTGTAAGCCCACACGCTCTTTCTCCACATGGTTCCCGTTTCTCTCTCTCTCTCCTGTGAACTGTTATGGAAAGTTAAATGATGTCACAAAATAATATTGAAAGATTCTGCGATGTTAGATCTGGGTCAGCAATCTAAATCAATTCCCCCCCCGTTTATACCTGTCTAGAGTTACTCCTGTGTATCTATTAATCCTTGAGAAATGCCCTATGAACTTTACAATCAAGTTAAAATAATATGAGGTTCAGCTTTTTAAATTGTCACTGTGCATTGATCTGTGGTGGAGCTTCACACTTAACCCTTTGCAAAACAGCCTCTGATATTCATCAAGTTTACACCTTGGGGATCCAATATCATTCTCAGGCGCCGTCGCCAGTCAGGCGCTCTCAGCCAAAAGGGAGCTAAGATTTTAATGATTGTGGTATGAAATCAGAACCCCAAAATACCCTTGAGACTGCAGAAAGCGCACCAACAGGCTACTGTATTTTCTATGGGGCATTACATATGCTGGCGGTCTGGGAAAATGTTTTCTTTAAATTAGCCCTGCAGGGTGCTGCTGTTATTGCATTATTATCAAATTAGTGTCTTTTAATTACTACGTCATCTGAAATGTATGCGCCAGTAGGTCAGAGTGGGGTGAGAGCAGAGAGCGTGTCCAAACTCTCAGGTCGCTGAACCTTCTGTGCAATGCTGCACGAGGAAGAAAGGGAAAAAAAAAAAAAAAAACCTCAGTGTGCACATCTGTGAATTATATTAGCTAATTGTGTGCACTTCTCCTGGCACTCAACACTTGGGTTGTCCTCCAAGCACAAGGAAGAAATTAAGAGCACTGCTGCCATGTTGTTCTATTAAACACGTGAAGAGAAAATACAATTACTATTTAAGTGGGAACATACCACATGGGACTATGAGAGGCACAGCATTTCAGGATTCCAGAGTGAGTTAATTTTTTGCCATGCACATGAACAGGTTTCTCAGCAACACCGCTGTAGGATGTGCATGCAAACAGCGGGCGTTTGCCTTGCATTTAAAATGCGTGTGCATTCAAAATATGCAAAACAACACTGATCATCAGCTGATTTGAAGCATGCCATCTTTGGCTGATCATTCTGAACTTGCCTCTCCTCTCTGTGCATCCTGTAAAATAGATAAAATGATTAAAAATAGCAGTCTCCTGAGAAAAGATGGACTTTCCTCAATGGAAAATGATTTTGTCTGAGGTCCTGGTGGAGCCTGCTGCAAAACTCACCTTGCTCAGAGAAATCTTAACTGTACCCGATTCATTACTGCAGCTTGAATTTCAATACCAAACTGTCTGCTACAGGCAGACAGCTAAGCCTTTGCGTTCTATAACAATAAAACCACATATTGAATCAGATTGTTATGGTAAGATGAGAGCGTGTTTGAGAGGCCCAGAAATATGTCTCGCATTGCCCAAATAATAATAAGAAGCACAGACTAGACAGGGTTATGTGTCAGGCACTGGGTTACATTTGCATTGTGCGACGCTCCTGCTGCTCTCGCTGGCTTTTGTTTTGGGGGAAAAAGGCACTGCAGAAAAGGTAAAAGCGCTGGATGTAAGCCAGAACTGCTCATCCGTGCATTTTGTTTGAAGGGAAACAATTTGGAGCACTGTCTCAAGGCTGGGAGACAATTACTCTAAGGTTACAGAAAGCTTTCTGTTGTGCTCTAATACCAGTGTCTTGTTCCTGCATGTTGGCGTGTTTCCTATCGGGTGCTCGTACATCTCCACCTAACCTGAACACGTCTTCCCATAGCTTGTCCCAAACCAAGCTGCAATGCTGGCTGCTGAGCTAGCAGGTGGATGCTGATCGTTCTGCTGATTGGAAGCTGTTCCACAGAAAAATAGCAATTCACCTTCATCTTATAGATGGTGCTTAAAGCCATCGACCTCACTGGCCTTGGGCAAACATGTCCACATCTAACTGAGGGAGATTTAGCAGACCTTTCAGGTTCCAATCCAGGTTTTGCCTCTCTACTCTGGTTGTCTCTGTGTGTGTGTGTGTGTGTGTGTGTGTGTGTGTGTGTGTGTGTTTGTCCCTGAAAGCCCTGACTAATTCTCTTTTCTGCCCAGTGACAAAACGTTGTTCTTTAAAAAAGACCAAAGCGCTTGGCGTCTTTATACTTCTAGGTTTTATTCATGAATGTCACAAAATTGTTATTATGTAAGATTTCCAGATATTTGACAGTTTTTGGAGGGGCTTGGATCGGGAAACATAAATCAAACAGCGGAATATCAGTTTACATCAAGGCTGAGAAATGCCTGGAACTCTTACAACAGAAAACTTTCCTTTGAAAGAGAGAAAACAGTTGCTGCCTGGCACACAGCAAAGAGTGTTATATAATACAATTAAATACTGTTCTCTCTCTCTCCTCTTTGTCCCTTTGTCTTTTTTTCCCCGTTTGCTTTCTCTCACACTCTTCTTTCTTTCTCTCTAGCTTTCTCGCATCTCCGTTCATTCACTCTCTTCTCCCTGATGTGCTTTGTTATCTGACGGCCTTTGGCTGTGAATAGATAATGACTGTGCAAGAGGTTTTGTTTACCATGGATACCGAAGGATTAGAGTGATTACTACTGGTGCCAGTGTTGTAACAAGCAGGGGAAGCCTGCCACAGTGTATGGAGGTGCTGACAGTTATCCTGTACAAGATTAGAGAACTTGGATTATGGGTTGTTTCTTTTTTTCCACCTGGTGATGAGAGACTAGAAGAAAAGCCTGAACGCCACAATGCCAAGACCCCAAGGAACAGGGTTGTCCTGGGTGAAAGTAATCCACTGCCCCCATATTTGTTTCAGACTTGTGTTAGCTGTAGCCCATGATATGCAGCCTCAGTCGTGGAAATGACGTTACTTTGTACCTTGACCTTTCACTATGGTATTCCCTGATGTCTGTGGCGATCCACAGAGGAAGATGGTTCCTCTGCCTCCAACTAAGCTCTCCTGTGGTCAGGGCCCACGCCGGTGTTCAGTTTCACAGTGCCTCTCTTCTTGGCCCCAGCACAAATACACAACACCCTCTCCGATTGCACTTGATAATATTTATCCTCAATTATAATTCCACAGATATGGATTCTTGAGTGGAGTACAGTGGCAGCAGACAAAGCAGATTGGCCTTGAGCCCCCGACTAGGCCTTGCTGAAGCGAGTTCCTGCGTGAGCCCCAGACAATTCATGTTCTCTTCAGCAGTGGGGCAAAATAAGCAATGTAGCCATTAAGGGCTCCAATGCAATGGGGAAACACTTGGCTGTATATTTGTCCTTGTGATGAGTGCATGCATCGCTACGGTGAAATGTGAAACCAGCTATACACACTAAGTGTTGCATGTGAGGGCTGGTCACAGTTTAAATAAATGAATCCAGCTTCTTGTGAGCGGCAGCCTCGTCTGCATTAACCCCCAAAACAAGGCAATGTCAAAGATAAGTGTATTAATGACTTCAGTTGAACAGCACGCCATAAACTATGAAGTAGTAAATCGGTCACACGCAAATACAGGTATAAGAAACACCCCTGAATGGAGAGGGTCTCTATCGTCTCAGCCATAACTGGATGATTGATGATGACCAAATGATTGATAATGTCCAGAATGGAAACAACGCTGTCAGTGTCAGGTTGCTGGTTTTGCAGACAGATGAGTGTTTGTAGGAATTTGAGGGACGAAGGGAAACATTTTTTGTTTTATGACTAAAATGAATATAAGTGCTAAAGTTCCCCAAGAATATCAGGCCAAAATGTCCACATATCTATATGTAATTAAAAACAAAAAGTAGCACTAAACCTGCAATAAAGTTTTTTTTTTTTGGCCATTTGGGATCAGCAGGAACAAGCTGTGAACCCAACATATATTGTTGTCTCACCTTTTAAGTTTAAATGTCAAACATGTCTTTTTGTAGCAGATACAGAGCAAAATGTTCTTTTCGATTAGTGTTCAAACTATTTTTGGTCTCCACCAGCCAAAAAAAGGCTGAGGGAAAAAAGGTTGCTAAATGCTCTGCAATGTTCATCAGCTAGTTGCTTATTTCTCTCTCTCTACCGTGTGGTGAGTAGATTTTCCTTCCAAAATCTACTGCAGCCCACAATATGAGAGTGGTGAGAATAAAGTAAAACAGTAAAGTCATGGGATGGAAAACCAAAACAATGACTGGAAAGATGCTCCGATGATGAGTAGGCCTACGTTAAGTATCAAAGGATATGTATTGTATTGCTTTTTTGAGAAGCGATGAATTTGTCAGTGACAAAACTATGCTAAATTTGCTACGTTTACTTCAGTGACCCAAAATATGATGTAAGCTAGCAGCTCTTGATCACATGACGTCAAGCTACCCAGAGATTGTAAAGGAGACTCACAACATTGCATGTACACTGTTGCCCATAAAGTCAGAATAATTGTTCAATACCCCCAAATTTTGTTAAAGCCTGAATACACAGTTTGCAAAGGTTAATTGTGGTTTAAGTTTCACTGTGATATGTTTGGAAGAGTCAATAAAGTTGAGAAGATATACACTTTATTTATCAAGAATAAATCACATTGTCACAAGAGGTAAAAAGCATTTGATTCCAACTTTATGGGCAACAGTGTATTTTGGGGAAAAATACTAACTGTGTTGAAAATATATATAATATGACAATATTTAACTTGGCCAATCAGAGACTATATGCATCCCATTAGCCATGGGCCTAACTGCCTCAAACTGTTGCACCCCATATATACTGAGATCGTCCATTGCCATGTCTAGTGAGCCACCATCCAGTATAAGCTGGATGTCTTATTGAGGATCAGCCTGTGATTTGCTGATTGTCTTGGCTATTAGAGATGGCATCAGAGGATTGAGGATTTTCTAGCAGGGGAAGTAGATGGAAATAATGAGGGGAAGGAGCGGCTGCCAGGCCCTGCTTTTTTAACCTGCACACACATAGAGAGATCTGTGTGTAATATTGTTGTTACTGGCAGGGCCTATTTTGGGCAAGTCAGCACTACCCTGTGATGCCCAGGAACGACATGCGTGTAATTTCCTGCCAGGGGTAGTCATTTGGTTATTACTGCTGCTCACTGGCAGCCCACTCATGTTCTGTCTCTGATTTCCAAAATGAAACATGTATATTTTTCTTGCGTCGACAGCAGCAATATTTCCAGGCAAATCAAGATTGTGGATCGAGAAGGTTTGAACGACTTCAGTTTATAATGAAATATATGAAATGTCCAAATCAGACCATTTATAAATAGGCTCCAGAAGTGGTCTTGGCTTTGAAAAATAGCCTGTTTACTCTAGCTTGTAACGCCCCATAGGATGGATTTCCAAACTGTATACACAGAGCTTGCACAAACAATACAGACTAATTACAATGCATCTTGAATTACATGATATTTAGCGGGTGATAACAGGAAGGTCACATGTAATTAAATGTTATTAATGAGCATACTGACTAAATGAATGTTGTTTGAAAGTTCAGCATCTAAGGTGAATCAGCTCCACCTTTCTTTCCAAATGTGATTTGGAGCATTCATTGGCGCGATGGGGGCCACTGTCTGCCTAGATTACGTTCAACCACTGGCAGGACAGAATTATGGTTTATGTGAAGTCTGAGGTGCATCGTGATGAATTCCTTGTGTGTATAACACACAGTCGCAAATTGTTTGATTGGAAATTTAGCTGTAAACAATTTGACATTCTTCGTGAATTTAGAATTTAACAAAGCTATGCATTTTTATAAAGTGAGAGCAAATTTTGATCGTTACCACGGCCACTAATTCGGTAATAAAGCTTTTGATTAGCCATGACACAGCTACATAATGGAAAAAGATCAAACGCAGATTTTGACTACCGCTCCTTGCGCTAAACAATGTGTAAGCCTCAGCTCATTCCACCTTGTTTACCGGCAATTCACTTTGCTTTGGTCTCTCATTATCAAGAAAAAAAGCGAAACAAAAGGGACTGGCACATAAAAGAGCCTTGAAGTTTTTAAAAGGCAAGAGGTTCACCCTCCCTGGGCCCCACAGCTGAGCATCAGTATTCCACAGCCATCAGATAGTTGGCTTGGCTGATAGCACAGCCGGTGGAGAGGGCTGTTGGCCAACAAAAGACTAATGGCTGAATTGCTGGCCACAAGCAGCTGGGCTCATCAACCAATGGACACGATTACGTGAGGGTGTATGTGTTTGTACTATATGAACTTTTAAAATCATGCTGATGGAAGAAGTGAATTGGTGAAAATAGGGATGCTTCTCTCTCTGTGCTGTAGGACATCCGGTGATTCTCCGGTGCACTGTGATAAAGCGAGAGAGCAGCCCTGAGATGTCAGAACACACCCTAACAGTTCAAACAGGGGAGGAGGGATCATGTTAAACTCTTGACAACAGGGTCTCGGGCTCTGCTGAGACGTTCTGCAGCGGATAACAGCGATGAGCTCATGAAAACAGAAGATACCATACACGAAGTCCACCCAGCATGCAGCCTCATAAAGGCTTATTTCTAACTAAATTAAAAGACATGATTTCTGCAGGTTACACTCTTTATTTTCAACACTGTTTTTGACAGACTAAGCGAGCAAACACACTCACAGCTACACAAACACATGTCAGCAGTGAACTATCTCAACGCAGGCGGAAACGCAGGTCATATTGCAGTTTGTGCCTTTATCCTCCCAGACTAATTGACTGGACTTTATCAGTCGGGCAAACTGTTAAGCTTCTCGAGGGGGAGAGGACGAGCGGCAGTGAAGGAGGCCCTGGTGATAACCTGGGATGACCTCGCGCCCACGCAGATAGCACATAACTCTCTCCTAACTGTGAGACGACCAAGGTCAGCTCAGCTTGTGGAAGAATATCTGTTGTTTAAGTGCTTGTTTGAGCAACATGAACAGCTTCGAATTGGTATTAAATTGGGATTGATTGTTATGGTGTTAATTTACTGTCAGTGATGGTTCTTACAATAAGAAATACGTTCTCAACTTTGATCAAAAAATTATTTTTTTATTATGAAAAGTTAGATATTGGCTTAATTTGTTGGCAGGTTATTAATCTGATCCTATGAATCGTATGAATGAATATTGGTCTGACTTAACGCAGTATTTCAAAAGGTAACTAGGGATTACTTTTTGGGGATAAAGGAAAGAATATTCGCATTAGGACCTCCTTTTCTCTTTTTGGTGGGGGTGGGGAATGATCTGAAAAACTTCATTGCGTCATTTAGTAAAAAATACAGTTTGATTTACCACACACATTTGGTCATATCCAGAAGAAAACGCATTACAAATCTATGCCAGATACTAAAGTTTGGCCTCAATAAGGTTCCATATTATCGGCTGTAATAAAAATCTGATGAAATTTCAGTTCGTCGGTGTATAATATATTGGCCGTCAATGTTTTGTGCACCATTTTGACAGCAAGTTTAAGATTCCACGGGGAGGACATGAGCACTTTGTCATCATAAGGACATTCACACACATCACTAGATCCTTTTCAGTCCTCTGGGTCAAACTAAGGACTCAGCAGCTCTCTGAGACAGGCTCGCCCTGTCAAACCTTGACACCCGACCAAAATCTGGTCAACCATGTAAATCTCTGACATACATTATGCAGACGATCTCAAGAACAACATTAATAAATCTGGTAATGGGCAGGGTGGAAGAGATGGAGGCTGCTCGGGGGGGGAAAAAAAGCAAAACAAAAATCGAATAAGTATTTCATTTCCCTTTGAACTTGTGGAGAAGCCTCGGCGTGCGGCTGCTTCACATCACCGTGTGATGACTTTACCACACAGCCTTCGTTCCTCCTTTGGGCTCATCCATCTGTGGGTCTTTGGAGCAGATAAGCAGACAATGAGGGATCAGAGTTCATGCCAAGGAGGTGTTTAACATGCTGTCTCCATCGCTGCAGAGCAAGAGCTGCCATTTAATCACCTGGCCTGTCGTGATGTGAGATGCAGCGAGAGATAGAGGGGCAGCGTCGCTCAGTTTGGGTTCTATTCTGCTTTTAGGATTTATGTCCACCGTGGCCGTCTGCGCTGAAAAGGGATATTCTGTTGATCTGTTTCTACCTTGCAAACATGTAAATCTGTCATTTGAATAAAGCACCATGAGATCTTAATATTTCAACAGTATGTTCCCTGAGTTCAGAAGAGCTCAGAAGATTTATACCTACCCATGCCAATACATCTCCTCTCTGCACTCCTTATGATCTTTATCTATGATAACAGACAATTTATCTCCCCATTTCTTATCGCTGACAGGACCCATTTCTCCCACGACGTTAAATAAACCTCACAGCTCTGTTAAGTTTCTGCAGCACATGTGAAAACAAACAAAGAATATATGTATGGCTCTGTTACGAGCAAATGAAGGGCACCGACTCTGAGGATTTCTAACCTTAAATCGGTGGAACAAACACACCGTAAATATTGAAAAAATATCTTGGTATTCTTTTTGTGTATTTGAGTATATGAATGAAACCTTTTAGTGTCTTGAGTCGTCTTTTATTTTAAACAATCTTTAGACTTCAGTGTTTGTCTTCTGTTTTTTTTTTCAGAATAAAACCAAAAAAAAAGAAGAAAGACAAAAACATTGCAGGGCTGATGTAATAAAGCCAGCTGTATGCCTCCTTTTCATTCTCAAGGCCACAAATCAGACAATAATAATTTACTGGTTCATACACATTATTAACACACACAGAAAACAGCAGTAATTTGTATCCTTCTGCACACACACACACACACACACACACACACACACACACACACGTTTATTCCCAACCGGTGGCTCATGTTCCAGTAAGCGAGCTTCTATTAACAAACAAAAAAGACATTTTCTCTTGTTTTTTCAGACCCTTTGTCCCGTAATCAGCAGAGATGTGGAAAGGTTGTTGATACTAATGCTGTACTGCAGAGCCTTCCGCCGCGCTGCTGATGGACTGTTTGCTTGGACAGTTCTTCTGCGATTGAGAGGTGATGATGGCCAGAGGGAAGTTGTCAGTCAGAGTTGGCCGGTGCTGCCGGTGCTAACAGGTGTGAATGTGTCACCGTCTCCGTGTCTTTAGCTGAACTGCTTGGAATTGCACATGTTCAACAGCTGCAGGGAGTGTGTGCATGTGTGTGTTTATATGTATATATGTGTATCCTAATGGGAGGGTGGTGGGATTATTCTCCAAGGGAGGAAGCCCCGTATCCCTCCCTCTATATTCAGTGAGTCTGTCAGCGCTGCAGCTCCTTAGGGTCTCAGCGCTCCAATATAGTGAACCAATATGTCAGCTAAATTCTCCTCCAAAAGGTGAGAGCATTATTCTCTTAGTGCAAAGGTGACCAGAGCCACAGGAGTCAGGACGCTGGCACTGAACTCTTGGGTCACCCTGTATGTCCCCTTGTAAAAGCCACTGCTGAAAGTCAACAAGCTGTGACGGTGGTTGTGTTTCTGGCTATTCGGAAAGCCAACTTGACTTCTTCAGTGTCAGCCACAAGGAGCTCTGGGTTTTTGCAATATGGCTAAAACTTGTGGTTTTGGAATGGCCAGCTATATTATCTACTACACTGGCTGAGCTCACAGAAACAGCAACTTGAGCTTTATTCTGCGCAGATTGTGGTCCGTGGCTCTTAGCTTGTTAGTATAATATCCAGTGCGGTGCTATTTATGACAGGCTACATGCAGGCTAGTGGTCTGAATAAAAACACAACAAAGCAACGCTCGAGAAGCAAGGTTAGATAAATTCAAGACAGATTTTCAGTGCTTGTTGGATGAATTAATCATAATCTGCCCATGATCAGAAATGTGTAGGGATATGAAGTACTATATTTTCACACTATTGCATAACACATACTGCAGTCAGAGGGTGATTTCAGGCCACTGGATTTTGTCTGGATGCAGTAACACTTACGGTAATAGTTTTTGCTCTGTGTTTGCTATGGAAACTGCCAGCGGCGTATTGACACAGCATCTCACTTACCCAGTGGTCTACAGCATGATTCTGGATGCCTGTCTGATCCCAGAGACGTCAGCCTTCCTAATCATCACATCCTGAGGAAGATGGAGGACGCCAGGGGATGATGGCATGCCTGCTGTCGCAGCATGGGACAGCATGAGGTAATCTGTGCTCTGGGGAACTCCTCCCTGTGCTCTGTCCTCTAGGGCTTGGCAGGAATCAGTAATAGTGCCACAGAGTGACTGAGGTCTATTTTTTTTTTTTTTTTGTCTTTTCTGCTTATGTGTAAACCACTTCCGCCTCTGCCCAGGCGTTACCATTAGCATCTGCCAGTTTTCGCATCTTTGACGTCAATATTTGGTTTTCTCTTTGATACTATAAATGGCCCATTTAGTTTTTGCCAGGGCTGTTGAAATTCATACATTATGCTCTGTCACATCCAAGACAGCCAAGCTGGGACACACAAACTATATAGTTGTGGTTGCTTAAAATAAGCATGTTTGACAGAAGAAGACATTTGTCTAGTTTCATAACATACTGGCCAGCCAAAAGCTCGATCAGTAAATTGCATGGTGGTTAGATTTACTCTCTAAGCTCCCTAAAGACTGTATCCTCCAATCCATTCCCTACAGCATTACTCATTGTTTTGTAACTATTGAATAAGACACAGGTACTTACACAGAAAACTCTATTCGTGTATCTCGTGTTTTAATCTTTATTTTCCATGGACCTTGACATTCCAAAGGTTTTCACTTACAGAAAGTATTTTGCTTTTTATCCAAACATCTGTTAAAATTAACCTTGGTGAAAGTATTGGCTGCACATCTAGCCATTGTTATTTCTCTTTTCTATGGAGGATATAATGACCTGTGCAAGCAAACGCTGCGTGCCCAGCAAAAATTAACGGCATTGTTAAAGCATCAATTAAGCACTTCATAGAATGAAAAAAAAAGCAAATTATTATAATTGGGAATAAACTGTAGTTGTATTGTTCTTGTTACAGGAATGTGTGACAGAAAGAATGCAGGAAATTGGGCCTTGGGGCCAAACTGTAACACCACTTGTCCACTCTACAGTCTACAAGCTGAGGAAGCCAGACGATCATATTTATTTATCCATTTATATTCCACCTTCAAATCAACTGAAGAAATAAAACACAAAGGCAATTCAAAGTGCTTTACATGAGGCATAATATACATTGAAACAACTCTTCAGGTACAACAAACCACAGATTTGAGTGTATGATTATATATGTATGAGTATTTATATGATTATATAACATAACATGTATTTTCATTTACTAGCAGTAACTCACGGGTTTCCTTCAGTTTTTTTTAGGATCAGTTTAAAAGTAAAAATAGTTAAATTCTCCTATCCATATACACACTCAGCAGTTTATGATTAATGGGCTTGTTTTCCCACATTATACTAAATATCTTGTGCATAAAGCCCAAGTGTGCTAATAAGTGTGTAAAATCTATGACAGAATTTGTTTAATTGATTATACAATCGAAAGATCTCTCTTTTAATGATGATAAAAAGTTAAGTCTCAGCTTTACTGCCCTGCTGCATAAAGAGGAAAAAAAGTTCATTTTCTCCTTCTCCTGCAGTACCTTCGCTGATCTAGTGATGGCAATCTGGCTCCATTCAAACAGACACGCTGTAACCGCTTGACAAGTTTTTAAATGGGCCTCTGTCCCAGCATGTTCAGTCCAGGAAAAGGAGAATTACAATAAGTTATTAAGATGTATTGACACCAGATGTGCCCTGCCCCTCTTCTTGAGATGAAGCAGAAAGGTTCAAGCACTAATTGGCCATCTGACCAGCCAACATGGTTCACAAGCAGTCAATTAACACATGCACATATGAATAAATACATGCATGCACACGCGTGCGTTTCTGTAGCCTCACATTTGCAGGTTTTACCAATACACACATTTCATAGAATGGCCGCCATGATGCCTGGAGCAGCACAGAAAATTACACATATATGATCTAATACTGTTTTCTAGGGAGTCCTGTATACCAATATAAAACAAGGAAAGAACATTTTAAAATAAACACAGTCTTTCTTCTTATAACTGTTATCAAATAGTTCCTGTATTTCCCAAGATCAGTACATACATAAATTATATGCTTGCGCTTGTATCTTTAAGATGAAGAATAAGGTTTACCTACATTTACATACAAAGGGACAAAAAATATTCGAAACATTTCAATAATATACAATCCAACACAACACTACTACAAGCTACGTCCTCAAAAAGCTCCATAGACGTAGATAAAACCCTCTTGACACAGTATTATTGTAAAATTAGAAATTGGACTGCATCACTGAGTGTGGTTTTCTCATGTGGGAGTGCTACATGTGAGTATGAGTATGACTGCGGCCACCCACATGCTCAGTTGTAAGCTTTGGCTGTTTCTATAACTGACAGCAGCATGGGGGTCAAAGGTTATCAGCAAGAGTCCTCTCTCTTGGATGATGTCACTGATAGCCTCTAACAGACTGAGTGAGGACCCTTCGACATAAACACTGACTCTGCCTGCCATGGCGTGCATTTAAATGTTTCCCCAGGCTGTTTACAGTATGTAGATCTTCCACATGCATTTGTGTTTGGGATGTGTTTGTTTTGCATAATGCCCTTCAAGCTGCCATATCTAGCTCTGATCACCGCCGAGGTTCCACCTGTCAAAGTATCCTTTCACAGGATAGTTAACCTTTAGCTGCTCAGTTGCTCCTCCAAACTGTCTGACATCAAAACCCTTCATTGTCCATGACCTGTAATTTTGCCGCAGTCTCTAACTGCCACAATACTGGAAACACACAGATAAACAATGGACGTCTGATCATTTTTAACCGACTGAACATCTACACCGCACTTTAGCATGGATTGTGTGTACAGCTGTGCACATTTTTGGAACTGAACAGAGGCAGTCGTGTTGGTGTTGGTAAATAAAACTAAACTGAACAATGTTAGCTACTCTAAGCAGTTGAGGACACGCAAACCAGCTCCTATGCAGAGACGTCTAGGTTTGCGCATTTACACTATTTCTAACCAAACACTTTCATTTGGTTGTTGAATCTTTTTTTGTGGATTTCCTGAAAACTACAGAAGTGGCACAATCTGAAAAAAAAAGAAACTATTCAAACCACTAACATACAGTAGGATCCGCTCGTGTGCATGAGCACGCCGTTCAGGACACTCAGCAGGACGTCCTTTTATTGCTCGTAATATGGGCTAAAATCATTTGTTCAACAGTAGTTGAAAACCTCCTTAGCTTCTAGCAGGCAGGAGGGGGCTGAGACTTGGCCAGTGTTTAAACGGCAATGTGGGCCCAAGGTGCCATTAGTGGCTGTGTAGCAGCTGGAAGTGATTCCAAAAACATGGCGAGAAGGAGGCAGTTTAAAACCACATGGTTTCAACTGGGTTTTCACACTGTTCTTGGCAATTTACAACTAATGGCTTCACGTAGCCTCAATGCGATTTTGTTTGTGTTCAACAAGAAAGACAACAGAGATGATCGGATTAAAGATGTGCAGCAGTTGTTTAATGCACAGCACAGCAGCGGGGCTACTGTATCGTAGGTGTTAATGGGCTTATGGAGGGTATATGATCCCACATGGAGAGTGAAGGAAGGCCATCTGCTTCCTGCCTTTGACCCAGAGAGAGTTTGTTTGGGGTGTCCAAAAGTACTGACTTGATTTTGTTGTAGATTTTGTGCAAACCAGATGTTTTTTTCTTCTCCACTGAGTGTCATTTTTATGTGCAATGCTCACATAAAACTGATAAAAGCAACAGTTTGTTACCAGTAAAGGAAACAACTTGATGAATTTAGTTTCTGAGAGTGGTGAAAAAACATATGATATGTGTGCAAAATTATATGCTGGTTGATCTAATGAAATTAACAAAACAGATTTCCAGGAGCTGTTACCATTTTAATCCAGCTGTTTTTTTTTTTTTTGTGATGCATAGATAAAGCTCAAACATAATGCCACCATAGGATTCTTGTGCATAATCTTGTAGTCTTGTACCAGTGGAAAGCACCTAAACAGCGTCTCATTGCTTGGCTGTCTCCCATACAGTAGAATAGGTAGACAGGCCTGTTTAAAAAGCCCACCTGAATAAACTTCCTGTGCTATCTGCTCTAATTATGGGATTATCCCTCAGGAATTCTTATGAACACAGCAACACACAGAGATACACACATATGCACAAAGAAACAGACACGTTCACACACACTGTTTTGTTGGTTTTGTTCGGAATTTCCAACGTGTTGTAACAGTGAGTAGTTGGTATTATAATATAATATTAATACCAGTTCTAAAATTACATATTGGTGCAGTGAAAGTGTTTTTAGGCATCAGTGCTATTTGCTCGTTTCTTATTCAAAAGAGCAAAAAGTAGTAGTGCAAAATACAGTCTGTGTAAATGGAAAATAAGTTTGGACTCATCCTTTAAAATAATATGTACAACCTTTGAATGCACCCCAATCTGCTGGTCAAAACTAAATGACCATTATTCAGTGTTAAATTCACCACATCTAATAGGCTATGAGTTAGATTGAATTTATCAGATTTGCAATGTTATTATCCAACTAAAGCAGGGATATTTTCCTCTCAGTTTGGCCTAACGCACAAACAGGCTCTCACTGTAGATTGAAACGCAGGCGGTGCAATGTCAACCTAATCAGCTTGTTGTTTCCATCTCTTTGAAAATAAACGGCCCTAATGGCACATAAATGTAGCCTGTTTTGTTAATAGCTGAACCGGCCATTTCATCCACAGATCAGAGAATTTGTTCACCATATGTGATGTATATCTTGTATGTTTGCAGTCCATTTGCGCAGGGTTAAAGTGGTTAAAGAGTCAGAGCTCTAAGTTTTAAACATTGTTCTCTGGAACTCAAGAGCAACTGTGTCACTAACTGTAACTATCAGATCGTAGAGTCCAAATACTTCAGTGATTTCAACTCAGGCCATTAGGCTTTTAGATTTACTATGGAATGATCTCAGCATATGCAGTAATATGAGATCTATTGTTTTTCTGGTCTGCATAAATAGAAGCAATTTTATAAATTGCTTGAAAAACAACATATACAACAATATGCATGTCCACACACACGTAGAACGCAAACATGAATTTTAGGCATTAAAATGTGATGTGATGTGATGCTTTGCTTCAGGGGTCCCTCTCAAGAGGGCTTTCGGATCCAATGAACATCTGTAAGAAAGCCCTTCATACCAAACAGCAGAAAAGATCCACTTGAAATGACTTCAGTTCACATCAGGCCTTTATCGTAGCAGAGCTGGGGGCCGGCAGCAGTGTCTCACTACTGACCTGTTGCATCATCTCGAAGGATGCCTCTAGAGTAAGGCTAATCCTCAGAGGCCTCTGCTAAAACCAGACCATATATTTCTCTCTCAGAAAAGCCGTGCTGATTTACATTTATGGACCATGGCAGCCTTACTGTATACAGTCCCACTGCATCAGTAAAAAACAGACTTCCCCTCTAAATGTGCAAATGTTTGTATCTCTGGCTTCAATCCTTTTATTGTAGGCCTGTCAGCACATATAACACAGGAAGGCACATAAGATAATATGGTAGAGTATGTCAGTATGTCATTTTTAAGTCATAATTAAAATAATCCTATTTTATACATCCCCATTGCATTTTACAACAATAGCCATTTAATGTATTTACACTACTTACTTTTCTACAGTATATCTGTTTTCCATAGCTAGAAATAGATGTACAATTACACTGGATTCCTTTTAATAAAATCATCCAGTCTGTAATATTTTGTAAGAAATCTGGTTTAACTTTTCTCGGTATTCTCCATGTGAAATTATTTTCAATACAATAATGTAGAATTTCACTTTCATGTTTTTAAATTGAATACTTTCTAGAGTGTCCTGTATTTTCAAAATGACTGCATTTGTTTTTAGCACATTGTAAATGTTGTTCATGTGGTAATGGTTGTGGGAACAGTAATTACCGATGACGTTCGTTAAAATTGAGGGTTAGAGTTACTTTTTTTCTACATTTCTATACTTTGTTCTGTCTACCAGGAAATAAACCACTTAAGATTTGAATTGTGAACTCATTATCCCATTTTGTTAGCGTGGCAGCGGTGTTTTTCAAATACACAATGAAGTAAGTAAAAGGCATCATTCTTTTGAGACTTTCACCCAAATGAAAACCCAGACAATAAAACTTATTAAGCCCCGATAATGCAACTCAACTTTAAGTTACCCAACATGGCTACTATAGGAGGACACTCAGAGGAGAGCATTTGAACTCATTCATGTAAAAATCTGGTTTATTTGGAAATATGTTATTATGAAATGTACCAGAATGCCTTTAATTCTCCTCCCATATACGTAAACCTATGTTTACGTCTGATGTCTGAGGTATGTCCGCAGTATTGCTTGTGGACGAGGGATGTAGAGGGGGGGTGAAGATGGGCTAACAGTGTAAGACATGTGTCTGTCATGCTGGCAGTTTCCTGGCTTTGACTCGTCCGTCCACCACCTGGGGATGATGGGATATTTAGAAAAGCGTGAGGGGTGGATGGGCTGAGACTAGTAGGTCGCCCTGGCTCCTGCATCTCGCACGCATGTGCAGGAACTTCTGTATTTTTAACATGTGATGTGTTTGGGGGAGCATATGAATGTCAACATTTTTTTCCTAGCTGACTTTATGTCAGCAGCTTTCTCCAAAATGTGCATCGGATTCATTCTGTCATGGATGAAAAGGTCCTTTCAGTGCAGTGCAGCCTGGTCCTGACCAACCTGAGCTTCACACACAAACGCTAAAACCTTTCTGATCATTTTGTACATTAACACTACATACTTTCAGAGGCTAATGATAAAACCTTTTTAACCCTGGTTGATTTATGTACAGTAGCCTAATTCAGTTGTATTTTGTGCCTAATAAATACCACCTTGACCTCCCTTTTTCTTGTGTAAATGTGGATTACTGATGACTTGAACACACACCGTCTTTTACTGCCAGCAATGCTTTCCGCATTTGATTGCTGTTGCTAGGCAGATCTCAAATATTCAAACACAATATTCAGCCACATGAAAAATCTCCTTAAACGATGTGTAGACTGTAAAGATGACAATCGCAGAGAAGTGCTTTATGGGTGTGTGAAGTGCTAGAGCCAGGCAGGGAGATGTATTTCATTTTAATTTCCTCCGCAGACGGCTGCTGCTGCCCTGGCAAGGCACACTCAAGGATGTTATTCCTCCACTTTCACAGTCTGATACTGTACAAGATAAGAAAAATAGCAAGTCTCTTGGCACAGAGAGTACAGTGTATGAAATTTATGAGCTGCTGAAAGTGGCACTTTGGCAGATATTTTAACTTGAAACATTATATCTTAACACTTGTGTTTATCATATACTGTAAAAACCAAACTGCTGATACGCTAGCTGCAACTATTTTAGACTGTTGAAAAGGCTTTTGAGGGTAAGATTTAAATATATTAAAAATACAATAGTTGACTTTAACATGCACTCTATATATTTTTTTCATCGTGGCTGACAGGATGCTCACAGGGTGTCCTTGCAGGCCCCTGATGTTTAGGGTCTCTGTGTGATTTGACAGTTAATGATGCTTTTAGCAGCCTACATTCCTCTGTTACAGGAGAATAAGAGGGGTCACAGCCTCGTGCTCCCTCCATGGATGACTGAACCTTCGATTTACACAACAGACAAACCTTTTATGTTACTAACTTAAATGCATTATCGTTATATTTTCAAGTGAAACGGATATCAAACAATTTTCAGTTTTGCAGTTACACGGTTTTCTTTTTTTTTTTCTGTTTTTTAGCAAATAAGCCAGTCTGACCATTTAGGTATTTCTTACCTGATATATTTATCCGTAAGTAAAAGTTACTGGTTCTGATAATGGCACACTGGCTGCATTCAGACTTGATAGCTGCAATTTCCCACCAGGTTGTTCCGAAGCAAAAAGAAACAAACAATATATTGTGTTTTCCCCCGAGTAATTTTTTTTTACAAGGGTTAGTAACTGATTCTGTTGAGCCAACCTGGAAATCTGTTTTTTTTGTCAATAGAAAAGAGGTGTTTAGAAAATAGGCGCTGGGAAAATGATCACATCTGCTGTCGTTAACTCCCACACAGAGATACTAGTTGTACGACTGGTTTAATGCAAGGGCCCGCATGTTGCCAGCCGTCCAGGATTATTAGCCGGGCCACTGAATGTAGCAATTAACACCCGGTGGAGCGGTGTTGTCAATGTTATGAGGTGAGTGACACGAGGCAGACCAAGACTATAACAGGTGGAAGCAAAGGTCAGGAGGGAGCAGGTTTCTGGAAGAGGCCATTATCAAACATGTAGGGTGGGAAAGGAAATTTAATTTCCTTACTGGCCACTGTTAACCTCACACTGGCTACTTGCACAGTAGCCAGAAATTACCAGACTACCGAGGCAAGTTCCACCACTGCAAATTGTAGCACTGCACATTGTAGTGCTCTTGAATTCAGTAATTTTTGTGGCTCCTGTTGAATTGATTTAGTTTTTTTTTTAAACTACTTTACCTCCACACTGACGAGTGAGTGGTAAACATTGTAAAAATAAAAACTTGCTGTCACTTATATAACCTAGGTCAGAAAAGTCTAAAATGTTGGATTGGTCTTCACAGTTCTCTAGAGACCTGTATGGCTCTTTTGTCCAGTATGTAAGCTGTGGTCCTGCCCTGCGTGTCTAGACGGAGGAAAAGGGAGAAAAAGCCGCCAGCATGCACTGTAAAAGGACTCATTCTGAGGGGAGGGAGTTTAATTACTTTTTCCTTCCCGATAACCTCTTATTAGCTCTGACATTTACTCTCTCATGCCAAAAATTAAAACCGAAGACATACAGTAAATACTCGTTGGAAAATAAAACAATTGTGGGCAAATTTTGATTAATGCTCTAGACATTTGTTGACATGCCGCAGCGACATTGGTCACCGAATGTGACTAAGCTCACTTGTTTGGAATGGGAGACAGCAAATGTGTCATCTAAATATTGTGGCTTACAGATGACATAAAATAAAGAGCCCTGTTGAAATCTGACTGTCTTGTGTCACGGCCAATGAAAGTACCAGATGTTACTATTTTAGCCCATTGAACATTTCCAATGTTTTCGAGAGCTAATGGTCAATGCAGCTCTACTTTCCCTCTCCATTAGCGAATGCATAAAATCAGTAATGCAGACAGTTGGAACTGCCTGGTGATACAGTATATGTTCCAAAAGAGAGCAAAGACAGGATACTAAGGCAAAAAGTGAAAGTATTACTTGTTGCACCGCTCTCTGTGTGGCCATGGGCTACGTGAAAATAAGAAACACAAATCATAGCTGATACAGTAAATTAGCTCGGAACTAATGTGATCTGAATGTGTCAGTGTTTTCTTCATCCCTGTCAGTAGTGTACAGCTCGCTCAGCCAACCTCGACAGATCAACTTTCAGTCATTACAGCATTTTAGATGACTGACAGACTGAACAGGACCTTGTCCTCCCTCCTCCCTCCGTCTCACCGGCTACTGAGCATCCTCTGTCACCAGGCCTCGCAGTGTAAAACCACCGGCTCAGCCAAAGAGCCATGACTGGCAGTGGAGAAAAAATAAACAGTCCTGGATTATGATAATTGGTTGGTCAGCTCCTGCTTGAGTGCAGCACTGAAGACATGCTCAATTAATCAACTGTTCTGCTGAAACCTTTTATAACAAGCACAACAATAACCTTTTAACAGATGGGAATCATTTTCCTTAATTAAAAAAGAAATAAATACTGCCTTATGACAACAAAACCGCTCTGGTTGTTACACACACTTCACCATCTCCTCAAGATTTTTCTTGCTAAGCCAGGAGTAATCAAGTCGATTGCAGAGATTCCTTTTTTACGACCTTGTGCCTGTTATCTTAATTGGACCTTAAATCTCATGTGATGCTACCTTTTAAAATATACTGAGACATACAAGAGACATGGAAAACTCAAAAAGCAAAGTTATGAAAAAAAAAAATCTGATTTGACACAGTGTGATTACAGTGGCATTTATAATGAAGCATCCACCAAAAGAATCCAGGTTCCCCTTTACATTTCCCTTTAACAGTATATTTTCTGTTCTGTTTACATTGTGAATTGAAGAGAAACGTAAACTGTTAGGTTTAATTAAACAAGCCATGAGTGATGACTTGAGAAATTAAATGTTAATTTTGGGTGTTATTCAATTAGATTAGATTAAACTTCATTTCTAATGCACACAGTAAGTACGTATACGCGAAACAGCAGTTCAAATAAATAACCATCAATGAAGCCAGAGTTGCATCATCAAGGAGAAGCACTCGGAGAAAGCTGTGTTTTATAAATACAGTGCTTGGCAAAATGAATTGTATGCAGCATTTTATAGCTAGTTAGTCAGCTTGCACTACAAAACCTTTAATCTCCCTCTTGGGGTGGAGCCGTACTGAACCATACTGTACATACTGGCACAGCAAAACAATGATCTGACTGCGTCTGAAAGCTCCACAAAGCTTCATTTAATCAGCAGAGGCACCATTCAGTGGAACTTCAGGGTACAGCCTTGAATAAAGATGACAGAAGTATCATCAGCTATCAGCTATTATTGGGACTGTAATGTACAGCTTTGGATGGATCGCTATGACATTCATGGTTCCCAGAGGATGAAGCCCACTGACTTTAGAGACTGACTTTATGCCCTGAAATCCATTATGTGCATTTGTAATTTCATATTTGTCAGTAATTAAATTTGGTACACACACTTCAGGATCAACTGTAATGACTTTAGTCACCTCCTGACCTTTCATAGTTTTCATTATCAGGTCAGAAATTCTATTTGTCCATTATTTTCATGTCTGATCAGATACCTGCAAGACTAATGACACTCCCATCATCCTCACCTGTACTGTATGTTCAGTACTCATTTTCAAACATTAGCACACTAAATCACTATGGTAAACATGGCAAACATTGTCTGTTAAGCACTAGCATGTTAGCATTGTCACTGTAAGTCTTAACATGCTGATGTTAGCACCACTGTGCCCATAACCTCCCACATCTAGCATGACTAGACTAGATTTTAAATCTGGATATATTTAACATTCATTGAGCTTTTCATGAATGACTGCCATGGAGTTTTTTGGCTAGTTTATTCACTGATAGAGCTCCTCCATCAATGTCACAGCTCTTAGCTATGTACTGTATTCAGGAACTTGTGTTCCAGCTGAAAGGTGAAAACAATCTCTCCAGGTCACCACAGCCACAGGCCACAAACCTACTGCCCACCAGCAGACAGGCCTGGTCAGTCTGAGGAGTTCCCAGGCACATGTTGATAGCTGTCGCTCCCTCTGTCTGGGTGTCATATATCACTCTACTTTTCTGTCTCACACCGATCCCCCCCTCCCTCTCTCCCTCTTTCTTTTTACTTTTCATTCTTTCTCCTCCTCTCTCAATCAACCCCTCTCCCTCCTGTGGTCCAGTAAAACAGAAAAAGCCACTGTGTCACTGAAACCACACTCAGCCAGACAGACTGTAGAGCTTGTTTGAAAGAGCCTCTCTCACTGAGTCTATTTCTCTTCGGAGTGACCTGGACTGCTGGCGCTGGGTTAGTTTAGAGCGGACTTTGGGAGGAGACAGACTGTAATCTCACCCATAATCCATTTTAATCAACAATAACACACTACCTCCAGTCCCAGGGTGAGGCCACAGAGCCTTTCTGAGCCCTAGATTTACATCTCAGTGAGGCAACGTTGAAATATGGCTTTGATTTATTCAGGTTTTATTTGGCACAAATTGTCTTGAGTTACAGATCACATAGCTCAGCCCTTTTTCCCCAGGCATTAATAGAAAGAGCTTTGAGCTTTGCTTAATTGCAAAAGAAGGTTGATGTCACAAGAGCATTTCAGCCATTACAGTCTACTAGTTTCTATAGTGGCTGCTGGATTTTTTTCTACAACGACATTGAAGAAATAAATTACTTTTGAGAACTTTAACAGACTTAGACTAACTTAGGTCCTCAAGTAAGAGGTATTAAGGAATTTGGGGAAGAACCTGAGTGATGTTTCAAATAATTTTTAGTTGTCGCTGGGAGATTCATTCATTCTGACTCTGTAAACTTTGTTTAAAGTTTCCACCATGGATCAAACAAGCATATTTCAGAATTCCTAACTTAACTTTAATCTAAATTATTATTATTTTAGAGCAAAGTACCTTGATTTAAGAGAAATCTGATATGATATTTGTTTCAAAACTGATTACATTTATATCTTCTGCATTCATACCTTGACAGATTACAATCTTTACAGCTAATCCAGGCAAATAGCTGCGTGTCATCAGCTGGGTCTGTGCATTGCGTAAAACAGTGCCGTCCAGTGCAAATAAATAGGCATACACAGGAAGTCTAGATGTGATGTGACTCAAACTTGAAGCAAAAGACAGTTGCTAACCTGTTAATGTTGACCGTCATAATTCACATTATCTGGTCTGTGAGTATTCTTCCTCAGTATTTGTACTACAGAGTTGTGGTGAAAGTGAAATGATTAATAAACTAATCACTTAATTAACAGAAAATTATTCTTTAACTATTATATTTGACTATATTTTGCTCATTTGTTTATTTCTTTTAAGGTAGCAGTACCAAATATTTCTTGCTTGCAGCATCTGAAATGCAAACTCTGATCAACGGTAAAAGATAAGAGTGCCAAAGTGAAAACAAACCAACAAATGATTTGTCACACAAACTTCTATACACTGAAAATAAATAAAAGATTGTTCTCACCCTCCCTTACTATGAAATGACCACTATATTATTAGACCAGGCACAGCATGACTCTCTCAACAGTACACAGAGTTAATTACGCTTGCTGAAGTTGTATCCTTCTCCATTACACCCCTATTACTGGTCCCATCCAACCCTGACAAGTGCCTTCTTTGTTCAGCAAGTCTCCTCCAAGTGACAGGATGTGTTAATATCACTTGCTTGATTGGATGCGATAAGTCTTGCACACTGCCGATTTTTTTCATGTGTATTCAGGCCCAGTGTCCAGCCGAAAGCTCTGCCTGCATCCAAATCTCTCGGCTGGCTCTGAATTGGCCTCTTTGTCTGTCCCTGCAGATCCAAATCATCAAGGCCAATGCTGTGCCCTTGTGTGCTGTCGCCATGGGAACGGGGACCGCGGCTGCCAGCAGGTTTGCTGTTTGCTTTGGCCTGAAATCAAAGCGTGAGTGGAGGTGGGGATGCATGCGGTAGAGTGGGAGGTGATGTGGCTTGACGTGGGATGGTAGAGGTGATACAGTGTCTTGAGGTACACCGTGGCTTTGTCCCCCTAAACAGGAAGCCACAGTACACTGGCCCTCCCCGAGGGACGGGATCAGGTTTTCCTGACCACCTCTGCCTTGTCATCAACCCGACATGCTCCTCCTGATCCTGACAAGATCTGCGTGTGTCACAACCTACAACATGACCCCACCCCCTGCAAACCCTACCATACCCCCCGTCACTCAATTTGTTTGCTTTGGCGCACATGACTGAACTCCTTGAAAACAGATAGAACGTGCTGTTCCAAAATGTGACAATATCAACCACCTCCCCAAAATCAATAACGCTGCTGTTCACAGCCCATGGGCTCTGCAGATTGTGTTACATGACTGTAGTGTGATTCTGTTGCGAGTGACAGGTACACTTTTGTTATTGTAGAGACGGCTAATCACTCTTGAAGCAACTGAAAGCAAATAGGCTATTATATACCAGAAAACCACACTGTTGCTGTTTTATTCCCCACAGAATTTTTTTTATACAGAGTACATATCACTTATGTGCCAACTCATCAAGTGTAGAATTTGAATTTGTATTTATTGTCAGCTCCGTTGTATAAATAAAGTTATCTTGATTTGTAATTTTTATGGGTGCAACTTCATATTCAATGGACAAGGCCATTTATCACTGTCAGAGCCATGACTCTCATGAAGCCCCTCCACCAAAAGAAATCCCTGTTTTGACAGGCTTTCTGGGGGCGGACACAGCTGAGGCTGGGACAGGCGCTGTAGGGGGTCTTCTGGCTTACAAGGTTCTGACATCTCCAGGCCCTCTCGCATTCAGGTGTAAAACTCCTCGAGCAGCACAGTGAGGCTAACATTGCTCGGGACTCGCAGCGCCACAGTGTCTGCTGCAGCCCCCGAGCCTCCCCACCTCCTACTAAAATAGAAGCAACCTCACACCAAGACACGGCTTCACATCTAGCATATAAAAATCTGAATATTCAAAGGATTTGCAGATCATCCATCATTTTTTTATACTGAAACAAACCTGATTTGGCATTTTTGCAGCAGCCTCTCACGATATTGACATTTTAAATTAAAGTTGTGTGGTGAATTAAGTATATTGGTCAAAATCAATCATAGATTATTTATATTCTGAATGTCCATCACCCCTCCCTTCATACACATACTCCAAGTAATATTTCAAATGTTCTTTTTAAAACTGTTGTGTCACCGTTTTCTATAGGGTACAGGTGGCGCCCTTTCGGGCCCAGTATCCAGGATGATCAACAGATGATTCCCCATGCCATTCACCTCTGTTTCCTATTTGGCTGCACAGCGGATATCAAAACCACACATGTTCCTTCAGCACTCTAGATTCCCTGTATGGGAACGGCCCCCTGAGGGTCAAATCTCGGCTTCTTCCCCCTCTTCCTGCTATTTGCGGGTCAAAGGCGACGGCCTGCTGGCGAGGCATTTTCTACCAGAACTCTAGTGGCAACTTCTGTGCATCAGAAGACACCAAAGCAGATTCAAACTTCTGAGGGCGAGTTAATTCACTGAAAGTTGTGTTTACAAAAACAAGCTGAGACACAAACTGAGAATTTCTAACCATCAACTGACCCCAGGAGGATGTGAGCAGATGTAAAGAAGAATGAAGCCAGATGGGAGTGAAGATAGTTAGATAGATCTGGATCTCAGAGCGTTATGAGAGGTTACAACATGCATTAGAAAGGATACAGTGCGTTGTTGTTTTGACATTACAATCCATGTTATAGTATAATACGTTCCCTGAAAATGCCTTGAATAGATTGGCTGACAGATGAAATCAATCCCAAAAATCACCTCACCCCGCAAGAATATTCTGAATAAGAAGAATTTGACTGGATCTCAGAGCATTTTTTATGGGCCTCATTAGTGTCATGACTGATTTCCCCTCCAATATTGAGCTCAGGTCTCCTTGAGGGACCCCTGTACCATGGAAGCGGATCTGTCGAGTGGAGTGATGATGATGGGAGCCTTTTGACACATGTGTACTTGTACAGTGAGAGGGCATGCATAATGCATGTGGCTTTAACCAAACATCCAGCGCCCGACTCTACTGGGGTGTTATCTGCTGGGTGACTTAGACTCTCTTCCTGAGTGGGATGGTGTATCAAATTCCTGGAGGCCCTGCTTCCTCCAGTGTACACATGTAAATACTCACAGCCTGCAAAGCGTGTGCGCGTGCAAACACATGCACGCGTGAATGGAGGAAAACACGCATTTAAAATAATACATCTCCCAGCTGATTAAGCACCAGATGTTGTGTTGCAACATTCACATTGGAGCCTAATTGGAGGGAGAAATTATCTTGGATTCACAAAGGACTAAAAGTGGATATGAACAAAAGCGGCAAAGTCACTAATAAGTTATTTTCCATTGCATAATAGTGCCCTGGCAAGCCAACAAATATCTCTGAAAGATATCAACAGGTATGAAGGCTATATTTTTTAGCACATGACACTTAAGCGATCCTTAGATGCTAACCAGAAAGATGTCCATGGAAGGAAGAAGGGATTTAGAGCCTCACAAGCTTATTCCCTCTGGCCACCATATAACCTTGTCTGGACTCTCCCCTGAGCCCCAGTGGAGGCTGCGTGGGCTTATTCCAAGACATCTGGCATGATAGAGTATGTCTGCACTGTTAGGTCAGGTTTGTAGACACAAACACACAGAGATACAGCCTAATGGTCAGAATTAATATTGATAGTGAAATTTTGTTGTCATTTACCATGAAAACATTTAAAATATGAGGGTCCCACAAATGGAGGAGCAGACAGAATTTACATGTTATGTACTGTAATAACAGAGGCAGCTGGGGGCATGTGATTCATGCAATAACAAGCAGCAATGTTTTAATGCTGCTCACCAAGCTCAAAGTTTGTTTTGCATTTGTATTCACACAGCATGCCAGAGAATGTGTCAATGTGACTTTGGACTTTGGACTATGGGCTTTCTACTCAGAAACATTTGTGCAAAGTTGTTATTTCTTACTGGGTTATTGTGATGGCCACCACTTCACACACACACTTCTTCACCATTAACTAGATCATGCAACGTATTGACAACATTGCTATCAACCTCAATCACACTAAAATCTAGATGAAGAGAATAGCTTTGCTAAACTCAACGTTTATGGGACCAGGTTAGTCCACAGCCATCCGCAGGAGTTTTCTAAGCTTCAGCTGAAAGGGAATCATACCCAAGGTGCTTTCCAAGGCCCATTTGACCGACTTTTACACTCTATGTGCATTATATGACCGCTTTGTGGTTTCTGCCAACTCTGGGCCTTCCCTGAAACTGAACCCTCTGACAGTGAAAGCCGACTTATATCTGTGTGTTTATATCTGTCAGAAAAAGGCCAGACTCAGCTCTGCGAGTGAGCCTCCTCTGCTGATGTAAAAGTTTTGATATGCCTCTGATGCGTGGAAGTACCCTCCAGCTAGTTTGCTCTGATAGGGTCCTGGGGAGTATGGATCTGAGGATTGTGCCCATGTACCCCTGTAGCCAAAAGTAAAGATACTACTTAAAATCAGAAATTTGTCTTGACCACTATTCACATTAGCCTTAGCATTTAGAAAACAAAAAGATGTGTGCGGGCAACACTGAATAGGGAACTACTGGACAAGAAGCCTTATGTTCAGTTTATGATTCACATATATAACAACCCTAATGCTAGCTTCATCCAGTATTGTGTAACACAGTAATTGTGGCAGGCTGTAAGTGTGTGAAGTGCTGCTGCAGCTTCCCCTCATTTACAGTTGGTTGTGTGAGAATATGCAGAGTACAGGTCCAGGCCTACAGCTGCTTATTTATTATGGAGCAACACGGCAAGCAGACAGGAGCGAGAGCAGCAGCCAGGAGGGGTCCCCCAGGGGCCTGGCCCGGGGGCCAACACAGTGTCTGACAAAAGCATAAACATAGGGGACCTCCAAACCCACAGAGCTGCACCACTGCCAAACACCGCCCACCATGCTTACTGCCACCATCACACCCATTACATTCACCATCGTTCCAAAAACTTCACTTTCCCAGCAACAGTTTGTTTTAGAAACAACCTTTTTGGTCAGCAGGAACCCGACACCGCCTATGTTATGATTTTGTTGTCATGTACTAATTAAGCATAACAGGAACTGTGCAGCTTTGGCCCTGATGAAACACTGAGGACGGTGGACAGAAAAGAGGTCTAGTCATTCAGGTGAGGCTTGCTCTGTTCATTCTGGTAAGGCCTGAATGTTAGCCACAGACTTGGCTTAAACATACACACTTTGCATGATCATGTTAATGCACACTTGAGAGTGCATACATGCACTTCTGAAATTCATTGTTTCACTCTGGACAGTCATTTTTGCCCATTTGAATAAAATCTGACCCAACTGAATTGACTGACATAGAATGGATGCAATAATCTGAACAGGTCTGTAGAGCTGTTTGTCCTGATATGATAACAGTCTTATTAAGGAAGGCTGTGGGTATATTTGGCATCTTATCACTCTAAACTGTTCCTGTGACAGTAATCGAAGCAGCCTGTACCGAGGTCTGTGGGTGGACAGCCAGAGGTCTGCAACTTCTCTTTATTTAGTACACTTGGTGTTTCCAGAGTTGAACCCTGCACTAGCTCAAACTGCATTTCAACACCGTGGAGCCTGTCTCTGCTGCAGCCAAGCCAGCAGCTTCCACCCCCTCTTTCCTCTATCACTTCCTAGAGAAAGAAAGAGAGATGTCTCAGCTGGACTCACATCAAAAGGAAAGGAAAAGAGAAACGGAAGAGCTTTGACGTGTCTCAAACTACTCTTGTGGAATCACTTCAAAGACCGATCTGCAAAGATAGCTGCAGAAGGCAACTCCTTTGGTCAAGTCAATGTAATTCTGTAACTCTGAGTGTCTCAAAACAAATTCTCTGATGGCAGTCAGTCCAGCAATGAAAACACAGAGTTATAGCCAGGTCCAGTAAGAATATCTTGAGAATCTTGAAAAGAAACGTCAGTCTGCTGTGTAATACTTGACTCAGAAATTGTGGTGACACTTTTTTATGGTTAACTGGATGCCAGTATATGCCAATACAGATGATCTTCTCAAAATAAATATGATATTTCTGCCCTGTATAAGCCACCAAACTGTAAGTAGGAGAATCACTCTTGTCAGTCACGTCATATATTTGGACACTATTATTATTCTTCCCTTCACTGGTGGCCTGGTCACGTTTTAACAATGGCTAAGATCTGACTGACTGCAAAACCGCAAGTGGTGGAATATGTCTCATGCTGTTGAGGGTTTCCTATGGTGAGCTAGCAGGCTGAGAGGTGTCATGTTATTTAATTACATACAGCTTACAACTCCTGTCTGCATACAGGGCCACCCCTTGATTTCATCTGGTTTAATACGGTTACGTTTGCCGCAAAAATACGAATATGAGCTTTTGTTTGCATAACTTTAATTAGCCCTTAATTAATATTGTCATCTCAAGAACAGGCTTCAAATCAGGCCTGCAAATTAAGGAGACAGTGTGTGTGGAATGCGGCTCCATTTCAAGACAAACTGAAGTGAGAGACAGCGGACAGAGAGGGAGAATTCCTTTCATTATGAAAACAGAATGAAATAGATCCCTGTCTCACGTGTGGTATTGCTAACATGACAAGACAACATCTGTTTTCGTAGGGCCTCGAGGCTCAGCCTCCAGACAAAATTATGTTTTATTAAGGAACTAATATTTCCTTCTCACTGGTGTTGAAGATGGAGAGGGGTTTTGTATATCACAAATTGAAACCGTTACTTGTTAAAATTGAGAGTTACCTTGGTGATGGCCTTGCCTTTGTCATTACAGAACTTACTGAAAATTGAAACCATGTCCCACTGTGGGAAATCAGCATTTGCTTGTTGGAGAAATCACACTATACCTTTGCTCCTTTGCAATTATACCATCCCAAATTAAAAATGTAGGAAATGTATACATGCATATTATGCTGGAGCAGCAGTGGGAAAGAAAGACAGCGTAAACTCCGATAAATGTCAAGTGCGTAAATAACTCCTGGGCTTGATTTTGGGTCGATGGAGTCTCAGTGCCACCTCACATTCTCATTTCCAGACACACAAAACCAAAAGTAGTCTCCAGGGCTGAGTGAACACCACATGAAGGCTGTCTTTGTCCTCTGTGGCTGTGGTACTGTAGCTTGCTAATGCTGCAGCCCTGGCCTGCAAACAGCAGTGTGTCACCCAGGAGGTGTCAGCCCAAACGTGCTGGTGACTCTGACATCAGCCTTCTGTTTTTTTCCACCATGTTCGTATTTTCATGTGTGCTTGTGTGTACATGCCTCTTTGTTTGTGTTGACTGTGTTAGACGTAGATTATTGGTCTTGTTTGGCCTTGGACCTCTGTGTGTGTGTGTGTGTGTGAAAGCACTGGAGTCACTTATATGTTTTCTCTTTCTCTTAGCTCACTTCAGAAAGGCAAAGTGGTATTGTATTTATGAAGCAGGCATGACATTTTCTGCCACTGACACTCTCCCTTATTAGAATTATAAGCAGACTCTGGAGAAGGCCACCTCCTATAATTATTCGCTCACTTGACCCTAAGTGAACAGAGAAGCTGCTTTCTCTACGCCAAGCGGTTTGCGTTTGCATGAACACAAGCATGTAGACATGGAGATTTGCGTATTTGTAGGCCAAATAGTGGCTCACATGTGCCTACACTAACAAACAAACTTACCGTACTTGCTGGTGGAATCATTATTTCCTAAGGTGTATGTTGTCTTAATGCTTTTACTGTTTCAGTCCTGCCAGTGTCATGCTCCTATAAAGCTGTCAGTGTCAGTGTAGGCCCCTGCAAGTCTGTTGGTTTAAATCCCTTTAAAGGCAACAGGCTTGTGTTTCTGTGGACCTGTTTACCAGCTCAGGTGAACTGCCACCTTGCTGGGTCACCTAAGTACTGTAGGCCTGTTAGTACCATGTTTCTCAGTGGTCTTATAGCCTAATAATTAACTTAATTAACTCACACAAGCTGCAGGTCTAATAGCTTATTTAATATGATTGTACTGCAGTACACAAAGCCACAAAGAGGTCATAAAAAAAAATCAATTCAAGGGCAAATATATACATCATATTATAGATGAGGAATTGTGGATGGTGTGACACAATGTAAAAAAGTATAAATTAACATACCCATTTAATGCCAGCAGATATCTAAAAGGATCTACCTTGTTTTGGAGCTTGTAGACTGTGCTGCATTCTATCGCCCATGTCTCAGTTTGGCATGCAGACATAAGGCTGGTGGGAACCACTTTTTCCAGAAGTCACATGACATGTTTCCAGTCTATTGGCAATGCCAAACCAAACGGCCAACCTGCATACAGTCTACACAGTACATGCAGCTGGTTTAGTTCCAAAATATTCTGGGAAAGGATCCACCAGAGGTGGTGTGTGCAAGTGTGTGTGCGCCTGTCTGTCTATCTGTGTGTGGTGTAGCCTGTGTGTGGACATATGCGTGTGTGCTTGTCATAATGAGTATGTATATAGCATGCCAACTTCCAGTGCCCACATCCACCTATCCAGCGAGCTACAGTGCCGTACACATGTCCCATCTGGGCCAAGCCAAATAGCTGCTTACCCTCCTATTCTCCCACAGCCTCAGAGCTGGACCAGCAGACAGCAGACAGGCACGCTCTTTGAAAAACCAGAGGCCAGATACCGCAGCACACCTTGCTCACAGTACATAACAGTGTACCACAATGTACCACAGTTTGCTGGAAGCCTCATTGGACAGCTTTGGACATTTAGTAGGTTTTTAGGAAGGCTGTATTAGAAAAAGTAACACAAGTGCATTTTTTGTTTCTTTTTTCACCATGGACAAAAATGATAAAAAAAAAAAACTTTTCACATTGTCAGTTTATCAGTTGGTCGGCCTGTGTATTTGCTGATGCTAGTATTGAGGAACACTCTCCAATGCTTTAAGTATCAAATGAAACTGGTAGCATGCAGTTGAAGAGGTCAAGAGTTTGAAGGGTCCTTCTGCAGTAATGGGGGTGCACAGGGCAACTCTGGCCTCTCCAGAGAGAGCACCAAACACCTGACCTTCCCACAACATTCAGTGGGAGTTCAGATTGTAAGGATTTATGGGAGAAGGTGAGAGGCTCTGGCATTGGCTCTGCCCCATGACCGACCCTCAGGGGTCCTGCTCTCCCTTGTGTGTTGACAGTGTTACTGCGCATGTGGACCCCTGAAAGATTGGGTGCGCTTTTCTCCCAATTGTTCTGACCCCTATAAAATGTGGCCTGGCTACCAATAGGCTTTTCCGCTTGGAATATCTCACCCTTAAATGGATCTCTCAGGTATTGGGGCCTCTCAACGTGTGCCTCCAGTGGGCTACAGGAGCCCCAGGACTGGGTTCATTAACTCTGCATTGATTGCTCGAGCTTTGAAAACGTCCAGCAACGGTAGGGATAATATGACTCTATGAAAAGGCATTGGGGGTCCCCAAAGACTAATTATAGCACAGACAAGTAGGTTTGTAAAGGTTTAAAGGTGCGCCTTGTATAAAATCCACATTTCTCCAATTTGAATTATGAGAATTCTTGTTTGAGTAACGATTGCTATTAACCTACATATTATCATAAGAGGGAGGTGTTTATTTTGCATTACCAGTAACTTTTCTGCATTGTACAAAGATGTTCCCATGCTTATGCAGCAACAGCGCCTTCAAAATATGCATTGCAGTTACTCGCTTATCCATGTGACAGTGATATGGATACTTTTTCACACATTTACCACCAGAGGAATCCCAGTCAGAACATGAGGTTACCACTTATATTTTAGGAGCAGTCCTCCACCTTAATGCTGTGTCAGGCCTGTCCATGCTACTGCCTGTGGAAACCGGCATACACGTGATTGATGAAGGCCCTAATGTGCAGGGTCCTCCCAGGTGAGCAGGCCCTCAGAAGTGTAGTGCTTTGGGGCGCTGTGCGATAACATTGGAGCTGTCCTCCTTGCCACTGTCCTGCTAGGAGCCTCATTCATCATGAGTATGGGATACTGTTCACTTCACAGCAGGGCTCAAATATGATTTGACGATCTTTCCGAGGGTGTTACGAAGGAAACACGGGAATGGCACTCTGAACATGACTCAGCTTTCAAAAGGGCATTCATGTCCATCACCCTTTTAAGTTAGAATCGTTAGTCACAGGATATTTTTAAAAAAGGCTTACTCTTTAACTCTTGTACTCTAATTGTTCTAAAATGTATACAATATCCTGAGCAGAGGGGCTGAGACTTCTGCTACAAGCGTGTATCACACAGGTTAACTAAGACTGAGATGAGCTGGGGTGAGCAGGGTCCTGCCACAACCTCCCAGCAGGCGTTCCGCTCTTCATTCCTCCAGACTTTTTGCAAGAGAAAGCAGTCTGGTTTCCAGGTCCTGATGGGCTCGCTGGCAGATGGGACTGAAACTCTCACTGAGCAGCTCTGTTCCCAATAGCTCATGGAGAGGCAGGAATTTACAGCGACCACCCGATTGTTTTTGATACGTCTTGACTAGTTTACCCAAGGTATTCCCATGCAGCAATTATTGTGTGAATAGACTTATTATACAGATAGGTCGACTGCTACTCCAGGTCAAAGAAACACCACAAGTAACACCGCATACAACATTCCTTGTTGCTTCAGAAATGGACCTTTTGGCTTTAATATAATTCTATCATTGGAAATTGCTCTGTGCATACAGAATGGGTTTAAAAATTGCTTACAGATGAATGCATTGATTAGTTAAAGTGTTGGAATGTTGTAATATATCTATAACATTTTGTTTTGACACCATTATTTAACACTTACACCTGGCAACATGCAACAATATACAGTAGTTGTAACAACATGTATAGGTTTATAGTTTACGTGTAAGTTGTAATGTGAATGAGTGACAGGTTTTGATCTAATAATATGATACATAATATGATTTATTTTATTCTTTTCTATATGATTTGAGAACTGGACAGGTATGTTGACACAACAGAAAAAGGGAATAAAGTTTACACTACAATAGAACAATACCTTGGAAATAAAATATCAGCATTTGTAGTACACAATAATAAATAATTCCTCATTTTCATGTTGCTTGCTTAAATCCATGCAAATTTCTATTTTGTATTTATAGTCTACCCTTTCTCCATTATAATACATCGTTCTCTGTAAACAATAGCACGGCTGTTGGTTGTTGAAATATGTGTTGATCTTGGTGATGCATTTGGTTGCCGCAGCCCTTTGTAAGCACAGGACACATGTTTCATATTCCTCCCCTTTAATTAGGCCGGACTGGAAAAACTGACCACACTCCTTGTTTTTTTGGTGTAGGCCTGTGGAAAGGTGTGTGGTGGGCCCGAAAAATTAATGCATGCATGGCATCTCTCTACAGTACCTGCAAGATTTATAACCAAGTATGTTGGACACACCGCAGTGGTCAGACTTTTAAAAAACATGTAAAACAAGGCTTAATTTCAACATCTGACAGTTGGTTACACTAAGCCAGTTACCACCAATAAACAAACACACTCCTTTTCTTTAACTACTTGAAAATGAATCAAAATATTCTCTGTGGTGAATGTCCTTGCCTAAGTTTAAATAAGACAGTTTATGTTTAACCACCCTGTACATTTCACCAGAACTATTCCTAAATTGTGCTGCATTTATTAACAGAGGATATATTCAGCAGCCAGAACAGGTACAGTATATCAATACACCAGGTTTTTGATGGTTCTGTCACTTGATATTTGCAAATATACACTCAACCTTTTCCAGTATGTGTTTGCCAGGACAGTTTTAATATGGAAAGGGTCTAGGGGATTGCTGTATGTACTTAATTGAATCCCATTCAGGCATATGAGCAGATAATCAAAAGAAAAGTATGTATGTATGTAGGTTTTTATAAGAAACATGTTTAAAGTCAGCATCATCAGACCTTGAGGCAGAAGGGCAGTGATATTGTCAAATGAGTCAACATTTACAACAAGCACCTGAACATCGCTCCAGTAAAAACAGAGATGGGCAGGGTTTCCCGTCTTGGAGAAAAAATACACAAAAATGACCCTTGTTTTTTTTTTTTTTTTCTATTAAAAGAAATGCTAAGAATAAGCTCCTTTATGAGGCTCTTTTACCCTGTTTGTTTGCCCTAGAAATTCAATCAAGGTCGAGTTGGTTGAGAAAAACAAAACAAAAAGTCTTTAAAAGTAGAAAATAGCATGCTTTGGTAAACAAAAAGAAATGGGACAGTATGGAAGATGCCACCCTCAGTCATTCTGTCTGTACAATAATTGCCCCTGTTTCTGCCTTTCTCCAGGTTGTTGGGAAATCATCAGCCAATGGAAATTCAGAGTAAAACCATCTGTGTAACTCCTCTAAGTTTCCTCTAACTCTAGATGAAGCTAGTGCTAACAGCTGATCAGCCACTGCAAATCCAGTTAAGCAGTAATATCTATCTACTTCGAGCTTCTTGTGCATATCGGACTCTCAGACTATTGAATGTATAAATGTATTTGTTGTCCAATCCACTTTTCATATTCATATTATACTAAAAACATCAAAGGCAATCTGCTGTCTTCAGCCTTTATTGGATGTGTGTTTAGCTCTTTGCATAGCTGTGCACATAAGCACATAGTGGGGGCCGAAGGATGTTTTCTGTTCTAAATAGAAACCAGAGAGTTCACAGGTTTTATAACATGATGATTTTATGATTTCACCTTGCCATTATTATGATTCATGAAAATATGAAGAGACATTTGTAGGCCTATTGGATTTCCTTAAATAGAGACAGCATGGAGGAGCATTTGCCAGCCATGCCGACCGAGCACAACTGTTTATTTTAAGAGTGATGTTTGAATATTGTTTTATTTCCATGTAGGCTACTTGTAGACTTGGCTCAGCAGGTCAGTCTGTCTGTGAGACAATGTTTGAATTGAGAGCCTGGATTCAATTCATGTACTGTAGGAGTCTGTACAGGGACAATAAAAGTGAAGCAGTGATAAGAGAAGCTGTCACCGTATCCAAGTAAAATAAGCCAAAGACTGGCATACTTGAACACGACCATAGAATATCAGGCCTGTCCAGAGGAAAAATACCACAGGTCAAATCAAATCCAGGGTGTCATTTCTTTAGTCTTTCGTGAGGTTTTGGGAAATCTAAGTTTACTTTTCATTGTGTTTGTACAGGATTGTGTTTCATGTGCAATAAAACACCTTTCAGGTTACTCCAATAAAATATGAAATTCTTGAATGCCTATTGCAAAGTCTGCTGGCTCAGCTTAAGTCTGCCTACATGGAAGATTGTGCAACTGGACAAACTAATACCGCTGGTCAGCTGTGGGAAAGTCAGCATAGCGTTATCATGTGCCTATTCTCTGATATGTAATAACCACAGTTCAGATTCAGATGCAAATTATATTTTAGTTTGGATGTTTCATTTTAAAGCTTGGTTGTTTCCTTTTGCCTTCTTAAACAGTTTGAACACGTCTTATTCATGTTTAAAGGGGCTTAATGGCACGATATTGGATAAATAACTTGAAATAGTCAGTATGATTTTTTTTTTGCATCAGCACTCAATGATCTGTGATCTATAATTGCCATGATTAATGACGTTTTGCCTCAAGTCAGTCCCAGCTTTTTTCAATGACTGTTAATTTGCTTGAAATCTAACAGTGGAACCACTAAAGACCCAGTGGGGATGATGATGATAAATCAAAAATATTTTATATTAAGGTTACAAGCTCAAATCAATCAGTCAATCAGCCCGGTAAAAGGCAGTGAGTGTGACTAAGGTGAGTTATAAAAGTAGTCTTGTGTCTGGACGCTACGGGAGGGACAATTTTCTATTCCTCCTTAAGTAAATACTACATATGCAGTGGGCATTAGGCTCCATCACAATCCCTGGTTATTTGGCAGGCTGTTGCTAATGGAAGCATGGTCTTGAGTGGACGTCACAAGCACACGGCCGAACAAAGAGGCCCTTTCTGTGGGCCAGAAGGTGCTGAAAGGCAGGGTGAGGGTGGCAGGCTTGTATGGAGCACCGCTATCATGCTGGGCGTCATATACCAAAGCTCACAGACAAAGCTGAGACATGTTATCCCCACTCTGTTGCCTGAGACCTCTGCTGTAGGGTAAGATCTGTTAGTAAATAACTGTTGCATGACATTTGGAGATGTTGTGGTTACTTGGCATTCCCAAGTAAATGCAAATGCAGAATTTCTCATGGCTCTGTCTGCCAGACACTGATGTCATCTCTTTAAAGGACAAAAGTCACCCATGATAATAATTTGCAGTGATTATATGCATCTAACATCTCATTAAGCGTTTACAGTCAAACACAGGAAGTGGTATGTGCTGAGGAAGGCACAAAAAAAGCTGCATTCTGCCCAGTTTCCTGGATTGAATGATGGGCTCCGAAAGTAGACATGGCAAAGCTTCATACCTCATTGATTCTCTGTGCCACAGTGTTTTTGCATCATATAACATCATAATTTAAACCACATGTGCCCACTCATGCCCTCTTGAATAGGAAGAGGTGAATGTCTGAGACAGTTAGCAGGGAATGTAAAACATAGTTCGTCAAAACGCTTACGTTGGGTTTGTCCAGTTTAAGAGTTGAGGAAAAAAAACGGGGTGAGGTGACTCACCCATAGCTGATTCACTACCGACTCATATTATACTCAGCAGCTAAGCTTGTATAAGAATTGCCTTGAATCTGCAACGCATTGATTCACAAATGCTCTGCGGGAGATTTCTAAATTTCTAAAGTTCCTGTGTACTTTGAGGTTCTTTGACATGAAGAAATTAATGATGAAGTGAATATTAGGAGGGCAAAAATAGATAATGGACTTTAAGTAGCAATTAGCCCTCCTTTAATATGTTAATTATTATTAAGTATGTAATTCAAGTTGATAACAGGGAATTACTGCACCTCTGTCTAAACACACATCATTTGGATGCATTTCCTCAAGATTTTTCTTCCATCACCCCTTATAGCATGTTTTATTTATCAGCTCTACAATGTCCCATCTCAGCCAAGCAAAGCATTTCAAAATGTGGGTGTTTTATGCACAAATTGTACTAATTGTAATAATATTATATAATAATATTACTCAGAATTCAAAAGGATTTAATGAATAAAATAGCTCTATCTTATGTCTGTCATAGCTTGTTGGCATCTGTCGCTTTTAGTGCCAAACACATTTAAAAGGAGGAACTTTTAGTTGCAAAGGAGAAAAAGAACAGAAAAGATCTGGGTTTTATGCCGGGAGAAGTCCAAATAAAAGAAAAGAATATACTGCAGTGCTTCTGCATCAGCACTGTACACATAAATCATCACGGAGCATGACCTTTCTATAACCTGATTTACCCAGTAACTAGAGTAAAATGCACACATCCTGTATAGTAAACATGCCTACTTTCATACTTACTGTTATTTTTTACCAGTAGCTGGTCCTCTTTCTAATTACTCTCTGTAGCAGTTGTATGTGTGTCAGAGAGAGGCAAAGCAATGGGTGGTCATACAGTGAGGCACATTTCTGAAGCTGTGAACAGGGAGGGCTGAGCGTGCTAACCAAAGGAAAGCCTCAGGGCCACGCGACAGGACCTGTGGAGCCACTCCAGTGATCCCCCAGCCACCACAGTCTGCCTTTTACCTCCTTGTGTGTGCACAAAGGGGAACTTATCCGAGTCCCCCTCCCTCTCCCTTTCACCCCTCCATCTCTCCCCCCCTTGCCCTTCATAATGAGACAGAGTCAAGTCCTGCCCCTGCATAATAAAAACCTGCCTTCATTGCCAAACAATCGCAGCAGGTCGGGGAGGAGAGATCATCGAAAATCAACCCTGATACTGCCTGGTGACTAGAGAGCAAAGTGAAGCAACCTGTCAGAATGTAGGAGTGGTAGAGCTCCTATCTGTTCATTATCAGAAATAAAGTTACACTTCTGGTCAGACAGATTATACAGTGATCTTTTGTGTGCTATGTGTATGAGGAATATAATATGGTCATATCTAAAGTCATTACAAAATCTCAGTTATCGGTTATGAACATTGTTATAGGACATAGTAGTTAGTATTCAAGTTTTGGCATCAGTAAAGACACATTATGGTTGAGAGAGAATGTTCATAGGTTACCATACATATCACCGCAGATAAACAGTCCCAGCAGAAGTCTGAAATCTCTCTCTCTCTCTCTCTCATTGTGTCTGAGCTCCACCGGCCGCGTGCACAGGATCTGTCACCGGCAGAGAGTACTGTAAAATGTTACATTTCCTCTGGCGCTGCCTTTACAACACAGAAGCATGGAGGCCACACACAGCTCCCAGAGATCCAGAGATGAGAGTAAATAAACCAGGGGAGCCATCCCTGACACCATGTGTGGGTACGTACAGTGCAGACTGGTGGGAAAACAAAGTTGGGTCAAGCATGATTAACATCTCACCTTTTCTCAGGATGCTCTCTTACGGCTGTGTGTGGCAGACGTCAAAGTTTCATCTAATGACTTCCCTATGAGGTCATAGTTGATGTTGACCAAAATAACATTAGAAATCATATTTTTTACATACATATGTTCCAGCTGGTACCTCATTGTGTGTTTGACACATTTTTTTTATCATGTGTGCCACAGCATGGCTTGTTATTTCATTTTCAAAAACTGCTTCTAAAATAAGCAAAAAAAAAGTCAGCGGTTCGTCCATGCCATGTGCAACGCCACTTAGAACCCTCCTTTTCTCCTGTGCTACTCTCATAATTACTTCAGCTGCTTTTGGGGCATTTGCTCAAACGACTGATGCTGTCTTTTTTCTTGTGAAGACAGTTTCTATAAATCTGTCAGTCCTCGCTTTGCTTCCTCACCACTTTGGCAATTAGTTCAATAAATTACGAAGGAAGCAGGGTCTGCAAGACCTGTGGAGCCTCACGCTGTTTGTCTGATATATTTACGACCAGGCTAATGCCAGTATTACAAGTGTTTTTCCACAATCTTTTGCTGTGGGATTAAAGGTGCAACAAATGTGAGAGAGTGTGATTTATTTTGCAAATCATGCGATGGGAGAATGTCCTTGGACAGCTCTGGACTCTCAGGTTGATGGTTAATTCTGGGTATAAATGCATTATTCAGCTTTAAATGAATGCCTGTGTATCACATCTAACTCAAATGTTGAGGGAGTACCCAAGTTACTGCCAATCAAGACAGATTGTTTATCCAAGACAAGCCTGTAAACACGCACCCGTGTTCAGTCCCTCTGCAGGTTCTCTGGGAATGTCACAAGGTGCCGAGGAGAATTCACCTTACAGTATTCCAGAGCAAAGCAAGCCATCGTCACCAGGATTGAGAGTGACAATGCTGACATTTCAACAGCACTGCACCCTGGAACGTACATGACTAATCTGTATGCCTAAGCAGGATTTACTTCCAAATTGCTCCATTGCCTGTGGTCCCTCTGTTTGTTGTCGTCCTTTGCCGCACATAGACTTTAAATAAACACAGCTTTGATAAGCTAGGGGCCAGACAGTAACCTCTGACCCATAGCAGTTATGATCGGGGTCCAGGGGCATGAGGTTCACCAGGAGACACAAGCATAGCTTTAAATTAGCTGCCCTTTACTGCAGAGGGAGGTTTATAAACACTGTGAGTGGATGAGGGAGTGTTAGTAGGAAATTGACTTTGTCCAGAGTGTGTTGACCGGGAGGAGAGCAGAGGTTAAGAGCTACAGGGCCCAAAGGAGGATGGGGATGTTAATGATATGATGTTCCCATCCAATAGACATTCTTCATGAATAGGATTACTTCAGAGCCATTTTTAAAAGCTTTTATTTTTATGTTAAATGTGATAAAACCAGTTTCCATTAAGCAGAAATCATGATAGTTACATTTATTTTTTTGTATTTCACATCATTTCAACAAACTGTGTTATGCTGCTTTATTATTGACTTAATTTGGTTTCCGATACTTTCATTTACTACCTTCCTACTCTCACTGAACTTATTCTTCCTCTCCCTCAAAGTGAGTATAAATACACCTTTTAAATTAAAACAGTTTCCCAACATACCTGAAGGTAAATTCAGTAAAATAACTTTATATTAAATAAACATTTCCTTCTACAGAATAAGGGTCCTTGGCTTATTTGTAGTGGACGTGGCCGTAGGTGCAGCCAGCCAGTGGCAGTCTGAGGCCTCTTTGTAGGCTGTCGAACATGCACCAAACCACAAATTATCATTGGAGCAGGACAGGCCTCCTGCACCATAACCAGGCCCACCCCTGCCTCCTCGAGAACTTGGGATTTATGGCATGTGTCCAAATAAACATGTCTGAACGCTGTGGCAGAGGGGAGCCGTGGGTGAGCATGAATCTGAGAGAATCAGATCTCACACCTGTATGAGTGATGTAGCCTGCTGCCCAGGAAGACAACCACACACTTTCTTAAATAAATCTTAAAAGATTAATTCATGTAAGCATTTATGATGTTCAGCATCTCTCTTTGGCCCTGTGTCTCTTGTTTTCAGTCCTCCTTTCCTTTGCCACTTCCCTTTCTCACCAGGCCTTCGCTTAATTCAGTAAACTTTTTTCATGGTAAATGAGGTGTGCCGTAAAGCAAACATTGCTTAGAAATGTTTACTTTTGTCTCTGTATAATTTCTCGTCCGTACAGTAGTCACACTTGTGCAGGTAGAGTGCTGAGTGGAAATCTTTCCAGCGGTTCTTCGCCATTTGTAACCATCTACCAGGGTGGGATCGCTCATTTTAATATTCCTTAGCCCGTAGAAGAAATTAGGGGCATTTCTGCCTCTACCAGCGGTTTTGAACATTTTCACAGACTATTAATAACAGGATTCCAGAGGGTACTCTGTATATTAATTACTGCTTGTGCAGTTAATGCTCTACAGGGCAGTGATGTTGGATGTTAAGTGGAGTTTATTTCTTGGGAAAAAATACAATCAAATAGTACTATAATAAAGATAAGATGAAAAATAAACATTAAAAAAGACATAAACTTGACAAAAACTTAAGATATAAACGTAACAGCAAAGCAAAATTCCAGCTTATCAATAGATATGATCTTTGTGATCTTTGTGTTATCAACTGAAACCACATGTTCTCTGCTAATGTGGAGAGCAAATACAGATGAGGACGACACGAAGCCCTGAACTTTGGGACACACCAGAGCATATGCTGCAATGTCAGTTACAATTATAAGATTGCGATCAGCCGTATCAAAAGCAGCACAGAAGCCAAGAACCAGATGTACCAGTAACAGATGTGTGTTTACCATCATAGCCTTGTACTGTCAGCTTATATGTTAAAAACCTCTACATTCACTGAACTTAACTCTCATTGCAAGCTGTTGCGTTGACAAAGCTGTGGTCAGCATGTACTTCTCAGTCTCACCGCTAGGTGGAGTAACTGTCTTGAACGAGGCAGCTTCTCTATAAAATGAGTAATAGAAGAAGAAATGTGCTACAGGTGACCCAAAATGGCAGAATTAAGGAAACATAAGAGAGCAAGTGAGAGTAGAAAGTTTCAGACGCGGTGTGCGATGAGAGCACAGCTAATAACTAATGACGATCACTTTTGCATTACAGAGGAGCTGCTTGATGTTAGCAGTCTGAAGAGCACCACGACGGGTGAGGATGTTTTTGAAGCTGTGCCAGGTGCAGTTGGCATGATGGGACTTAAATGGGACGAGCTGTGTGGAGGTATGACGGATGGGGCTCCAGCCGGGACAGGTGAGCGCAAAGGAACGGCCTCTACGGTGTCCGCCGAGGGGCAAGAAAGTGGAGGTAAGGCTGTTAGGCTGTTGATTTGAGCACCAGGGCTCTAGCACAGACTATTTCAAGCTTCCCTCTGATGCTGATGCTGGTGCTGGTGGGCGGGTTCGCGGGGCGCGGGCGCTGGCTAAGTCGTGGCTCTGTGCTGCAGCGGTTTTATCCCCTGAGATCAGAAATGGACCAGTTTTGAAGAGAGAAGGACCTCTTCATGAGCTCAGTGACCCTCTCTGGTTGGCATTTTTAGTGGATCTCACTGATCACCTGAACAAGAGCCCACAAGGCAAAGACCAGCTTGTACCTCAGCTAATAAATGAAAGCCCACTAATGGAAAGGCTGTTTTTTTTTTTTCTTGAATCATATTCAGTTATCAAGCAGAATTTACCTACATTTGATTGATTTTGCCCACTTTAATCCACTAGAGGTGAGGCGATGTGCATCACCTCTAGTGGATTAAAGTTAGCAATAGAGCTCACTTCTAGTGAGTGGCCCAGCCCTTTGTATGTTTTTCTGTATGTGGCCCTCAGTGAAAAAAGTTTGGACACCCCTGTATTAGGGCATTATTACAGCACAGAATCGTGTTGACATGGCTAATCCTCAATTAACACAAAAGCAATCCTTGTACAGTATCTACTTCAAACTTTGGGAACTGTTTCCTCCTTCGATCTTGAAAACCTCCGCTTGAATTAAAAGATTGCTGTTTTTGCACCACACAGTCTCACCAGCATGCTGTCGGCAGTGTTAGGCTATAAGTCAGTGTGCACCAGCCAACACTAAGATTCTGCTTTTGGCATGCCGTGTTGATGACATCAGTAATTTGTCACTCTGCAGACACACTGTGATTTATGACTTCTCCCATGCAGCAAAACGTGCCCTTGGTGTTTCTTTATTACATTTAAAACCTATTACTATAAAAAAGGGAGATTACTGCATAATACATGCTTGGAAAAGAGCTGCAGGTTGAGCAAATGTGGTGTGTTTTATACTAATAAAGTAGCTGGGTTATGGGCAAATGTTTACATTATTTTACAGCTTGCCTTGAGGAGGGAAAAGATTTCCATTTATAACCCGAGTGATGAATGTGAGTAATTACCTTGTATTGTAAGCAATATACTTCACCCCCTGAAGCTTCACTCTGTTTTATAATTTGGATTTCACACTCAAAGACCAACGTTAAAAAAAATTGTGTATTTTCAATGCAGTTCACTCCCTCTTGTTTTTCAGTTTGAGTTTTGAGTTCCAGTCAGTGTTCGGATTGTGTGTATGAGATGGATGTTATTGAATTATTTTGAGTTTTGCAGTCATTTAGTGAAGTTTTAGCATGTGACAGCTGTTTACACCAAACCACTCCCTAGGTGGATGCTCCTGTATGTTGAGAGATCCACAGAAAAAATGAGGAGGTAGGTCAGGGTGAAAGGATGCCCCTTTGATATCAAATGGGCCTTTTAAATTCAGTAATTACCCAAACTGGCACAGAGGGACTTTGAGCACTGATGGACAACCTGCTTGCCAGGCAATGGGCAGTTTTTGTGTATTTGCCCAGTGAGTGATTTGCAGAAAGACATCCTTGTAAAGGCCACCTTCATCGCTCTCTGAGGGCACTCTGGGTGCTGACACGTCATGTCTGTCAACTTGAACATGGCTGTCAGCACAGAGCCCACATCTCTGCCAGCATTCTCCTGCTTGCCCATATGGTACAGTATCAGCCAAGAGGACCGAGAGACAAGGAACTATAGAGCAGACAAAGATGTCTTTTAGCTGATATTGACACACACTCAGTTTGATTGCGTTTAAGTGAAGTGCTGAAGGATCATCACCACCAGGGATATAAATCAAATAAATGCTTGACGTTGATACACGTGGATCCTGCTTGAGGATGTTTATGTGAGGATTATTTATGTGTTAGCATGTCCCCATGTTGAGGTAAGGATACCCTGTCAGTTAACAACAAAGTGAAAAATAATCTGTAAGGTAGAAGTCATATTAATAACATCCTTTTAAGAGGCATTTCCAAACAGAACCCAGTGTACTTTTTTTCCTCTTTAAAAAGTAACGTCAGTATGGCCTTAAAGCAGTCAGACACGCTGAAAGTGGAGGCTTATAAACTGCTGATAGGGAGAATTAGTTGTACAGTTGTCAGCGCTGGATTGATGAGAGTCAAGGGAGCATCAGTGTTGATGCTGAAGGGATTAACATCATCTCTGGGGCAAGTCCCATCACTGGGGCCAGTCTGGGAGTTGTTAGAAGTGTTCATTAATCATAGTCCTAATATGTTTTCACAGTGCTGACCTGACACAGACTGAATGTTATCACAGTGGCAGAAAGGTGGGGATCTCAGTGGTTAAAGTTGTCATTGTAGTGCTAAAGGACCCGATGAGGCTGTTACACGTGTTGGCAGGTAGAGGCGGGAGCCAGTGTGGATCTGTGAGCCCTCACTTGTGTTCATGATAAAATTCGCAGAAAAGTACGAATCTTCATCTTTACATGCCATCATTATCTTATTTTATCATAAATGTTTTCAAAAGATAAAGCAGTAAATTCCTTTGTTTCAAGGATCTCAGTTCTACAAAGCAAATCATTAACTTATGCAAAGTTACATGTGCATGTCCTTTCAGAATTACTGCTCTGATTAGCATTAGCAAGGCATCAGTGTCTTTGAGAAAATGTACTAAATTAAAGTGAAAAGATCTTCTACACATGTCTTGTTTTTATGTATAAGCCACATGTTACAGCACACCTGTGTGCAAAGACAAGTATGTTACCAAAATGTACTATCATGATTCCCAAAAGGGGAATAACTTATACTTAAAGAGCTATAGACTTATAGAAACTTAATTCTTGACAAAGCCACATATCATTAACATATTCTAGCTTGTCGACAATTTGATTGTTTTTACATGCTGTATAGTCGGGTTCAATGTATGAACCTGAGGCAGATGTAACCGTACTGACAGTACTTACTCACTCACTGATCTTATTTCAGGTTTCATACTGCCACATCCTGTTGATTTCAAGTCTTTGTCTGGTTGTGAAACACTTGTCTTGTGCAGCGATTATCAGTCCGGTGCTCCTCAGCCACAAGTGTGTTTTCTGCTGGTGCACATTTTCCACTCCCAAACTGTCTATGTGCATTTCCTTGCCCTTCTAGGTTTTGTACAGTTGCTGGTGGCTATATGGTTTTGTCCTCTGCTTCACTCATTTGGCATAGGTGGTAGTTGCATCACTTCCTGGTGGGGTGTCCGGGACTTCTGGCTTTTTTTGAATTGTGCAGTTTCTTTCGTGATGGAGAAGATCTGATGTTGAACTATTCGGAGGAGTCTTGAAGGTCAGCTCAAGATGGACAAGACCTTGTGCCCCCGAATCCATTCGCGCCCAGTCTTCTGAATTTCCTGTTGATAATGTTGAAGCTGTACATCACTATGAGGATAGTAGTGTGTTGATAGCTTCAAATCTGTCAGTCACATTTAGTTTGTTCTTCAGTCACCCCCAGGTACTTGTACGTGCCATCTTGGTTATTGTTATTTTCATTACACATTACCAAATGTTTAGTAGTTTACTACAGTTTTACAGATTCATTCATGTCATCACTGTAAGCAAATGCCAGCAAGGGTCTCAAACAATATCTTTATGATGAAACCTACATCTCTGTGTCATCAGATTTGAGAAATCTGGGTCACTTTGGGTCAAGTGAAGCGTGTCAAAGTACTTTTCAGTACTGTATTACAAATTTGGGGAATAGCTTCATGACTGAACCAAATCGTCTGGGCTAGTGTCTTCTCCTGTTATGTTAATAATGACGTCTTGCAATGAACAAACGTTCTGAACTAGGAGCGAAACCAAGGAAAACACTCCACATCTCCTCCCTTATGTGTTTTAGGAGTTGGCTTAGCTCAGTGAAGTAGAGCCACAGCCTCATCCATCAGAGAGGCTATACGTTAAGTCTGTTGATCATTACAGCATCTGAGGAAATGTCTCAACCAAGCTCAATTAGGAGGGTTAACCCACTGGAGACAAAAAGCAATATATTGTTGTAAAGTTATCTTTCATTTTTATTTTGAAAATGTAGACTGTTCACTATTCCAAGAGACACTCACAGTGACTAACTTACTGTAGTTAGTAGCTACTGTAGGTTTATAATTCACCAAGACTATCTTTATGTATGATTTTTATATGTAATGACTTTCATGGTGCATTGATAATTCTAAATATTTACAATGGTGCACCAGCTAATGAAATATATCGAGGTTGTAGTGCAAAAAACGAGTTGTTATGCTCTTTTCTGAAAAATTAAACATCTCTGTTGGACATTATATATTATCATTATATTAGACATTATAAATGTATTATTATCATTATTAAATCATACCTAACTTAAACAACATATTCCATATTTACACTATATCTAAGATGCCAGCTATCTGTAATGGATTTAATATTGTTTGCTCATTTTAAACCATAGCTCGTATTCACATAACTAGCCTTTTCACTTAAACTTGTGGAAAAGCAAAGAAAGAGTAGAGAAAGTGAAAGACCTTATTGTTTGTCTTCACCAGTAGCAGATAAGGCAAAAAGGTTGCTATGGAAACTCAGCCAACTGGAGCCAGGATCCAATTTAGGAAAACCACAAAGTCAACATGAGCGCGTGCTACGGCTGGGAGGGAATCAAAAAAAGTTGTGATTATACAGCCCATAATCAGAAGTCAAAATATATAAACTAAAAGGCCCTTGGATACGGTGACACATCACCATTAATTTCCATCAGTTCAGGTAAACTATCATTCTGGGGCACAGGCGGAGGCACGATGACACATTTACAGTACATATAATGTGGGACTGTCACTACTGCAGAAACCATATCCTTTTATTTATCCAAGGCAAGGCCAAATGCTGCAATGGTTACGTGCTTCCTTTAAATGTTTCAAAATGAACCACATCTTTTCGAGTTGAGACATTAAACTAATATCTTCACAGTCACACCAACGTCTGACATGAGAAACTGAGAGGCAGTGTTAGACTGGCAGGATGTAAGACTGTGGAAACACTAAGGAAAGAAGGTGGTTTTTGGTCTTGTTTTAAGAAACTGTAGCCAACTTATTACCTTATACAATATTCAAAATGAACTTTCATTCATTTTTACACAGCTAACAAAAAAATACACTAAATGCTGTAGTTCAAGAAAGACTGTTATTTGACTTTTTTTTTTCTAAGTTTATTGATAGGATATGAAATTTTTGACTCTAATCTAATATATGTAATCTAATACATTTAAGACATAACATAAAACCTGTGGTGGGCTCATCAGATTTCATGTACAGTATATCAGTATTTTTCTAACCCTTACCAGTTTTAAATAGGAAAGCCTGGTTTATCAGTTGTTGATATGAATCTGGCAAAAAAAAAAAAAAAAAGATGAACATAGCCCCAGCACATGATACTGTACAGTACATGTGAAAAAATATAACAAAGTGGGCAGCTCTGAGTGAGACTCCCCTTGTTTTCTTATCTGGCTGTGATTAGGATGCAGTGAGCTGACACAGATCAGACTGTTGTGGCCAAATTATGCAGAACCACCCTCAAGTCTGGAGCGCAGTTAGACTCCAATTAACACAGGCCAAAGTGATTTCCTCGGTTGCATCACATGTCACATGCAATGGTAATTGTGATGTAAATATTCAGCACATGCCTTGCATGAACATGGCTTTTTTCCGGTAAGGTCTTGCTGCCCCATGAGGAGACTTGTCATAATAAACTGGATTGTTTGTAGAACCCATCATATCATGTATGGGAGGTTTGACAGCTTCCCTCTCATGCAACATAATCAGAGTTAAAAGACATCCAAAAATTGGTGGATAAAACCAAAAAACACAAAAAGATAAGAACACCGTTAAAAGACAAATCTTGGGGGGAAAAAAATGAATGAATGGTTTTGCTTTAAAACTGTTAGAAATGTAGCAACTACACATGTTAGATGTTACTGCAGGATCCTTCACAAATTCATATTTACCACATCGATTAAGTTGATAACCAAGACATTGTATAAATACGCAATACAAAGCAAGGCAATACAACAAATCTAACAGCTTTATAACTATGCACTTGTAACTCTGAAGGGGAGCGACCACAAAATGCGATGCTGTTATCATCTTTATTTATAGGAAGTCTGACAAGACTATAAAATATTTCCCCGTCTTGCTCGTCTCCCCATCATGGCTGCCCTAAAGCACGAGTTCAAACAAACAATCTTAGTCATGAGGCATACCACACCAGCAATGGTAATGTCATTATCAGCACACACTGACACTGACTTCTGCAGGTCCTCCGACTGCAACCCAGTCACTCAGATATTACATTTATATATAGCTAAGCAGCAACAGTAAATGTACATAGCAAGTCTGCATCAGTAAAAATGTATCACTGACAATATATCTCATTTCATTTTGTCAAAATATCTGAGCTTGCAACACACTATCTGCTCCTAGTGACTACGGCATTATTCAACTTTTTTGTGGTTGTTAGGTGCTGGCAGCATTTGGTTAAGGTGATTTAGGAAAAAATCATGTTGTGTTTAAAAAAGACTAAGACAAATCTATCAATGACTTGAGACATTTGAATTATCATTTAATCAAAATCTTTAAAGAAACATCGAGATCTTTCCCTAACCGCAATCAAAGTGCTGTAGTTGCCTTAACCTGACCACAGATAGGACATGATCTGGACATGAACCCTGGATTCTATTGTCACAATCCTGCTACTCCACTGTGGGAGCCTAATTGTTGTGTTTCATTCACTCCAACAAGCATTGTCTCTGACCATAAACCAGGCAGCAATTATGTTTCTCTCCAAACATTGTCTGTTGGAAGGTTGTTCTATACAAACTTAATTTCTAATTTCTAGGAGAAGAGGGTTGCTGGCTGTTCCACTGTAATTCACAAATGCAGCAAAATACAGGTTTTAACCCAAAATTCACTCCATTCGTTCCAGGTCTTCATCGCATCTAGTTCACCAGTCATTTGCTAACTGTCATTTAAACAGAGGCAGCACGACAAATAGAGCACATGTCAGTGACCAAACTATCCATTATACTTGTTAGAATTGATGGTGAGGGTGTTTTTTTTCTTACATGTGTCCTTTACCCTGCAAGTTTTAGCACAGGCGACTCCCGCCACTGGTGTGGTACCTGTCCAAGAACAACTTGTCTGAGGTCACTGCAGAGCCGGAGTCTGACACAGTGATTATAGGTGGTGCTCTGGGTGAGGAAAGCTGTGGTTTCGTGCAGAATATCTGAGAAATCCATTGTGAGCTTCACCTTTTCTGAGGGAGCCCTGGGCTGAATTATTTGCCATGGGGAGGAAGTGAGCACGTCCGCGGTCTGTTACCAGGAGCTATATCTCAGCAATACTGCAATGTGGATGTGTGTTACGGACATACCACCGTCATGTGTGCTAAGCATTTGTGTTAATTTGGTTGGACAGAAGATGCTGGGATAAGCTATAGTGTATTGTTATATTTGGTTTTGTATAAAGATTAACAAGAATCAAAGGATGTGAGTTGATCAACGCACAAGATGTCACTCGCTTTGCTACACTGCTAAGGGACCTTTGAGGGGAAATAAACCATAATCCACACTGCAATAGAGCCATTGTATATGGCAGCACTTACCTCATGTGTACCAGCAGAGACCCTCCACGCAAATCTCTGTGATGGAGGGATTAAGATGTGGGGAGCGCCTGTAGGTTTGGAAAAACTATATGTTTCTATCTGAAGAACCATAATGTCAAGTGTGTTACAGTCCATCAGCTGGATACCTGCCACAAATAACCTCCACCAAGTGGGCTCAAGGGAGCCGTATCACAAACTTAAAGGTTCTTTTTTTTCCTCTCTTTTCAGACAGAACCTCCTTATGACATGCTACAGCAGACTCATGCAAATATCATACACTTGACATGTAACATCTTTTTTGTGTGTGTGTGTGCGTGTGTGGTTGGTGTGAGGGTGGGCCGACATATGTGTGGCATGTTTTGGGGAGAAAACGGTAAGCACGATGCGTGTATGGAGTGTCATGACGTGTTTCGTGCTGCTCAACGCACGTAGTAAACTCTATCAGTCACCCAATAAATCATGCTGGAAGGAAAACACAACACAAGATATATGGCCGTTTAATGATCGTGAGCCGAGGTGGAGGTGTAGTGGACTGGACTTAGCCTGAATGGGGTGTATGGGTTCAGCCAGAGTGGGGGTGTAATCCACTGGGACTATGCTCAGCTTGGAGAGTACCAGCCTACATGGGGGTAGACACAAGGCCCCAGTCACAAGGGGTTAATTGTAGGTGTTTAAAGAGCACATGTCGTTAAAGAGCTGGTGGGTGGAAAGAGTTCTATTTATACATGGCAGAGGTAATGAGGTGAAATTATTCTGTCCGACAGAGATGGGATGTGACCACAGCAGGCTGGTGGAGACTCTCCTGCCCTGGCTCGGACTCCTGAGAATGTTTTCAGTCCAAATACGGCCACTGAAACGTAAGCTTGCTAATTAATTCCCATTTACATACGGCCAGCTGTGGTTTCCATTGCGCCCCACAGCCCAGGAGCCCTGTCAGAGCAGCAGGCGATTGATTGACTAATTAATGATTCCCCAGATGCTACAATTAAATTGAAATTAACTTAATAGGCCTCAGACGTAATTATGCCACGGTAATGTTTTCATTACTCAAGTTTACATGATAAGACATATAAACAGAGGCGAAATCGCAGGAGCAACTTGAGGGATTTGACAGGGTTCAGGTTTTTTACTCCACAGCCCAAAGTTAGTGTGTTATTGAGGGAGGTTTGGTTCTGTAACTCTTTTCTTTTCACAAATCTGTATGTTTATAGCATTGTAGCTGTACTGTGAAAAGGTAATTTGAGATTGATTAAGTGCAAATATCCCTAGGGTCATTAAACAAGCATTTGTTGCTCCACTAGAGGGAGCAACTCCATAGGGAACAGATGCAGAAGACATGACTACATGTCACCATTTGATACGCCAGTCACACACTCCCACCGGAACAGAGTGACATGACGTCATTTCTACAAACTGTTGCACGATTTAAATTCGAAAGACTGCCTACATATCAAGTTAAGTTTAATTGGGTTACTGTGAATGTCAATGTACTGATGAACATCTTTGAAGGACAAATAATTGTCAAAACCGATCACATTGTGTCTAAGCAGTGACTTGTTCAGTAAAAGATCTCCTTAAAAAAGAGTTCAGTTTTTCTAGATTTATATAATTTTGTGACATATTTTGTAAGCAGGACACCCCTGGCTATATTAAGTAATTGCATTTATTTACTTATCTTTTAATACTATACTACTATACTATAGCTTTTCTTTCTCTTGAAAATGTTAGATAATAATTATAATAATGAATGCTCACCATTATCACTCTTTGTTTCTACAAATGGTTTTGTGAGAGATGCGTTTAGAAAACGTCACTCTCCCTTCAGGTAATAGAAAGAAACAACAACACACATGTTGTGAACTTTGCTGGTCAGTAAGGTGTGGTCTCTGGCCAGGTCTGCGGCTTGTCCTGTGCTGAGTTTTGATGGACATTGGATGGAAAGCAGCCTGAGGATGTCCGCAGGGAAGCGTTTGTGGTTGCCAGAATCTGATCATTGGGAAGGTGCATGTAACCCAAGAAAAAAGAAAACAGCAAACTGAACAACCTGCCAAAATCATCATGCAATTTCTGGAGCACTCTAAAATGCCAAGGGAAGCCGGATCTCCATCCCTTGCTTGGTAGTTTTCTTAAATTACTGCTCAGCTTCCTTTAAATCTCTATTAAGCATTTTTTTCTCTCTATTGATTTTTATGTATTTGGAGCGAAGTAAATAGAGAAATAGCGACACAGTATAGAGAAGTGAGAGTTTGTTTAAGTTGTGATTAATAGACGCATGCAGCAATGAAATGTCCTTCATACAGCGTTTTCCCCTGGTGCTCAGGTTACACGGACTGAAACAGCGTTTGTCCATATTAGTGAGAGCCCAGTTTTTACCCTTCCTGTCTGCCTGCTGGTAAAGGAGAGAGGCCAGGGTGCCATGGCAGGACGGTCAGTGGCACCCACCCTGCATTTCCATTGGCGCCTGCTGTCCGTGCCAAGGCTGAAAAAGGTGAGATGACTGATATATATACACACTCAGAAGTACAGAAGGCCATCAAAAATAAGTAAGAGGCCACCTCAGTCTGGATCAGTATACTTTCAGAAAGCAAAAATGTGGATTCATTCTTTTGGACAAGCAGCACAGATCCATCGTGGCTTCAGTTGAACGTGAACTTTGAGCCGATGGAGACAGCTCATACAGCACCCTCGACTATGAAACACTTCCTCGCGCTTACTAGCATGACAGATTATCTGTCTTTGCAACTCCGTAGCAGAGGAGAATAAATAAAACTCATCAGCACTGGTGACATGCTTGCAGTTGGCTTGCTCAGTGTTGATAGTTAAAACGTCATGAGTTGAATACGCATTTCATTATGTGTGCTTTTGATTTAAGCACGAGAAGAGTGGCCCGCCTCAGGCAAACCCACACAAAATGGTGATTCACTGCCTTTGTGTAAATATTCTTTTTGGCTCTTGTCTTTCAGTTGTGTCTCAGGATGACTTTTCCAGAGTTAGGGTGACCTGCCGTGGTCATATAGGGCCTGTCTGGCCCTTCCTCACTTCATTAATTCATTTCAGCATCACTCTTTCATAAACACGTCTAGAGAGGTAACTAGTGGTAATTACACAGCTTACATATACTCAATGTCACCCTAAAACTTGACACTGGAAGGTTAATCTAACTATTCTGCTTCCTAATATGAATGCAAGCCTGACTACTATCTCCAGATATTATATGAATATTCAAGCTTGCCTCAAGGCTGTACAGTCTTATGTAAAATTTTATGTTGCTCTCTGGAATTACCACAAACCAAAGCTTTAAATTCTGACAGTCTCGATTCAGAACTTTCCTTTGGTTTGAAGTGAGGCCCAGCAGATGAACTGAGCCATCAATCGTGATGAAGAGATTAAAAACATGACTATATCAGTCACCTTTGTCTTGGTGCACAATGAGTTGCTTGGCAAAGAAAACACGATATAGTATTTATACACTTAAATATATTTAATAACTGTGTACAGGCTCTCAGTCTGGGTCACAACCTGAAAACTGTGAGGTTATTCAAATTTTGCGTCAACTTAAGATGGCTGTTTGTTACTGTCTTGGAAAGCAGAGTTCACTTTTCATCATAATTCTTAGAAAATGTTGAGACCAATGTTGAAACAAATGTTCTAAATTCATGGGATTTGTGGTGAGTTACTGTTTTAAGTGCAAGAATGAAAAAAAACTAATTGAATTAAAGAAACAAAGCAAAAAAGCAGAAGAAGGCAGATTCCTGTGTTTGATGATAGCTATTGGAAGGCCCTTTGTTAGTCTTAGGTAGAAAGTCTGTTCTTTTATCCAGCCAAAATTTGCAATGGACTTGGCTGTATCAAAAGTATTAAATTTTCAAATCCTGATCTTTACTGACTCGCTAGGCTTTTTAAAGAAGCATTCTGAGGTCACCCTATTGTTCACACATTTTTCTTCTCCACGTGTGCGGCATTTGTTTAGATAGAAAGAAGTTATGGGTTTGATAACTTTCACTCCAAAGTGAGCCTAATACTCAGCCCCTCTGTCCAACTCTAAGCACCTTCAGCTGCCGCTGCAGAGGAAAAACTCATCAACATATCCCTCAATTAAGCCACCTTTCGTAAACACCAATCCCAACAGGAGTGATAGAACACAAAACACAGTTTGCTGTGTTTTGTTTTGGAAACCCTACAGTGGCCTTTTGATGGGAATCGCAGGTCCGTCCTGTTCGGCAGCTGCTGGAGAGATCATCGTCTGCATTTGCATGGCACCCGCTGAGAGGCCCGAACACCATGGGAGAGCTCTCCCAGATCATTTCCATAAATATGAGTAATGTGCCCCTTTTCCACTTTGGTGTAGGTCCCTCAGGGAGGACGTGGGGATAAATGCTTATGCCGTGACATCCGCAGACCAATAAGTTATCCGCAAATGTGTTTCCGGATTTACTGAGATTTGTTTATTGCAGTTTAGTTGCAAAGACCAACATTTTAATGAGAACAGGATTTGACCCCCTGACTGGTAACAACTTCCTTATGAAAAAAAAAAGAGACATGGCTGGATGTGTTAAAGAGATAATAACTCATATGCCTGAAAACTGTTGTGTCATAGCCATCACCTCCACCATATGGTGTCTTACATATAGATACACGCAGGTGAGCAGCTGGAGAAGCTGGAGAAGCTGCATGGCATTATTCTAGGCAAGAACGACAATGGTCTCTCCAAATTAACACACCTTCAAAACTTTATGAGTAAACTTACTGTATGACAAAAGAGAAAGAAATTGGAAGTCAGAATTTAGCAACTACTGAGGTAAACGATTCAGTGACTCAGTTTTAAATCCAATGAGTCCATTTCTCCAAACTCAGGAGCGCCACAGTTATTTTCATTCGCAGTCATTTCTTTCCAGTTTTATTTTCTCTAAACAGCAGTACAATAAATACTTTTTACATTCTGGTATCATGGTCCATTTCGTTTGAGACTGTCATCTTTTCTTTTTGGCTAAGGTCGCACTGTAAACCGTGTATACCTACTTTAGGCACTATTAAATTCCTACTGAAAGGTCTGCGTGGGTCACGGTGCAGCTCGTCCAAAATCAAAAGAAGCTCTATAAAACCCAATGCTTCCTCCAGTGTTGTGTTGAGGCAATAAAAGAGAGGGACGGTAATAACTTTTTATCATTGGATAGACAGACAGGCAGGGTAAGAGCATAAAAACTGTAAAAACACGGCTATGCAAAGTTAAACCTCCCTATAATAAAGTGATCCTTTTTGCTTACTGTTTTACATATTGCATGTGGTACTTACACAATACAGCAAAAACTTTATTATAAAATATCTCTACTCAACCACTTTTATTGTTTGTTGATAAAAAAGAAAAAGAGATGGAATGAAGAAATGTTGAAAATATTGAACTGAAACCAAAATCCATCACTTGGGCCTCGGTTTCTGTGTGGTTAGATAATATTCAGCGCAGGAAATTTGGAGAAATAACGACAAAATTCCAGTAAGCTAAATACTGAAATATGAATCCTATATTTCAAATTCATGAAATAAAAGGAGAGTAGTTACTTTTGCAGCTGCCAGGGTTTAAATAAATAAAAACTGAAATTAAATGAAACATGTTTCAACAAGAACTTCTGCTCCCAAAATTCATGTCACACCATTCCCACTGCTGTCATTACAGATGTTTTTCCCTATGGGAGCTCTGGGGTCAAAGGGAAAGACCTTTAGTCCTTATAATGGTTTATACTGACTAAACAGCATAAATCGACTCCTCAGACATGAAAATATTCCAGTTGATTTTTGTTATTGTTCTTTGAAATGTAATTTGTAGTTCTGTGCTCACCCAGTTCTTCTCTATAACTCCCCTCTATCGCTTCCACACACACACACACACACACTGTAAGTTCAACTGGGCTCAGGACAGTAAATCAAGCTCCTCCGAGGAAACCATTTATAAAAGCCTGACATCCGGCTTCCTTTTTTCTGATTGCTGATTACACCTCAGAGTTTTTGAATGCCGCTTTGCAAGTCACCTCAGGACCAGCGCACGACGAGATCCTCCAAGCTGTAAATTAACCACATACATTATCTATGGCCCCAAATTTGATCCGCTGATCACCGGCTCCTCTTTGCAGCAGGCGATGTGAGGCCCCCTATCCTGGAAATGATGAAAGAGAAGAAGGTTCTTAATGGATTTAGCAGCGTGCTGAATCCCTGCCTTGTCTAATATTAAATCACTGCTTATATTTCTTACAGCTGGCTAAGCCTTGAATGGCAACTCAGACAGAAGTCACAAACCAGCGCTTAACAAAAATATGGATTGTACCTCAACATCAGCATCAGGCATTAGTGTGCATCACTGTGTGTCTGAATGGACACATTAATATTGTTGTATGCTCTCAGTTTGAGTAACGCCAAGGACGTAACTGCATATCACATGCCAAGGTCAGGATACTTTTTTTACTTTAGTGCCGTGGCCCTCCAGAGGTCAGCTTTTAAGCGTGACATGCAAAGAACAAAACACAATAGTCCCATGGCTGTTTTAAGACTCAGGATCTGCAAATGAAGTGTATCGATGGTGACATAAATCAGATTGATTGAATTTTAATAGCAGCATCTCCTCCTCTCGCAAAGTTCAAGATGAATCCACATGCTCAAAACGTCCTTTGTGCGGGCAGGTCAGCGAACGAACCCGAGACAAGATAAAATATTGTAAATAGAGAACAGCTCAAGTATTATGTTATTTCAAAATGTCCCAAAGAGCTGCCTTTGCATTGTTTTTAATGGATAATTTGAAGTTGAAACTAATAATAAGTGTAATGTACTTTTATCATTCACTAGAGTAACAAACAAGTAGCAAATAATTATGTTAAATTCAAAATGTTGTCATCAGTAAATATTTTCTATTTAATTCTAATATGTTACACAAACATGTACAAACCTCCTTGAATTAGTGCTGGTAATCATACATTTATTTTATTGAATTTTGTAAAATAAACACAAACACATGGACAGAATATAAATTACAGAAACAAATCTGCCATGATGAGACTTAATCTCTCACCATGAAGATTAAAAGTGAAAACAATTCAGTTTTATCTGTTTGTCATTTGAATTTTTGGCCAAACTATGGTCCAGGCTGACAAAAGTCCCTATTGTACAATTTCACCATGAAACCTTTTCTAACTTTCCAAGCATGGAGCATGTAATTGTAATCATTATTTGGTATTACATTACTCGCTTTAAGTCTCATCCATGTTCTGCTCTGAAGGTGTAAAGTAAAAGGCCTCTTTCATCAGTAATTGATAGGTGCTTGTTTTGGTTCAGTGGCCTTATGTCACTCTTGCCACTATGTGTTAGAAATATATCAGAGCTGGAGCCGTGTGTGAAGGCGGGGAAATGGTGGAAACAAGTGTGTCATGACCAGAGAGTGGCACATACGCCATGCTTGTCAGGATGACTAATAGCCCAGGGCAACAGGTCTCACTGTGGGGTGTTAACAATCAGCCAGGCCTCAGGTTGTAGCCTGACAGCCAGCCACATGACTTGAGCACAAGTTGGTCACCTGCACTTTGTATACCTTAACAGGACCTCTGTCTCAGCAAGGCTCAACCAACCGGTTTCACATTTGTCAAGGTAAAAGATAACATTGTTCCCATTTTCAAAATCCCTTTCTTTAAATTCGGAATCTTGATGACCGCAAAAAGGCTTTCAAGACAAAATTTACCGATTACACCAAGTGAAAAACGCTTATAGCCCCGGCTCAGATCACATGGATCATTTAGTCTTTTTGCTTCAACTGAGAATCTTTGTTTAACAAGTCAGCTCAGAAGGCGGCTCATCAATCTAGAGTGACATTTACACTCACCCACAGGAGGCAAAAAGAGAAACATGCCTGCTTAACACACTGTGCAACGGTATCCCTTTTTCTGATTTTCCAAAATTCATAGTGGTACTCTGCACACAGCAGCCAGCAAATTCAAATGTAGTTGATGATTATAATCTTGTGATCATGTTGTTAAATTATTTAACTTTTGGGCCAATATACAAAGTGTTTTATGATATATTGTACAGTATACTTAGATAATTAAGTAATATATTTAATGCAGAAAAACGTCCTGCCCAGTAATTACTGTGTAATATTAGAATGGCTGAAACAATATGTTAGTGCAGACAGCCACCGGTTGGACCACTTTGTCAGACGCCTCGGTGAAAACTAAGAAGCTTGTCTGTTAGCCAGCTTCCTGTGTAGGGTGAGCTGCCTTTCACTGAATGTGACTTACTCTGTCTTCCAAGAACTTGTTCTGTCACTGCATACCAGCAGAAAGACATTTTGACGGAACAAAACTTTTACAACCTGATGTGCGTCACGATCTCCCTAAAAATAAGACTTGGAAAATAAATATTAGTTCGGCTCTGATTTGCCTTGTTCCTTTTTTTTTTAACTCTCAATATTGAAATTGGTCGCAGAAGGCCACAAGCACAGCGGCTGAGCGTACTGTATTTGAACTGGGGCAGACACGTCAGCACTGTGCAGAGCAGCACTCAGGAGACCTGTTTTCTTCAAGACTTGCTGCCATTACACACAACATTGGATATTATATACAGCTGGTCATGCACATCCAATAGCCCACATGTTGACAGTGAGAGATTCATGCATTTGTCGACACAGAAATAGCTGTTCTTTTTAAATGGTCAATGGTAAACATACTGGACGAACTGTATAGCGTCTTTCTAGTCTTTTCGACCACTCACAGCGTTATAACACTACATTCACGTACTCAAGCTAATCATTCACACATTAGCTCTTCCTCTGAGCTACATCCTCTGCTATTTCAAAATTGCATGTTGAGACTAAATGTGATCTATATAGCAAAGGCATCAAAAACAAACGCTAAAATTCAGTATAGGCAACATTATGATAATGTAAATTTCAATTTACCCTTTTAAATTTCAGTTTTAATCACTATTTTCCATTCACCTTTCATTCACCTTTATATCCTCAGGTTTTCTGTAATCTAATATCCATTGTGAAATAATTGGTGACTGACTGCACAACCCCTGAAATGTGATACACCCATGTGAACATGCTGTACAGATAAAGATAGGTGTGTAAAGATAACTATCTATAAAATATTATAACAAGCGAACTGGTTTTGAGTGTTGTCCAACCGTAGTGGCGTCATCTACATAAAAGAAATATAACACCGCTCCACAGCCACACTCAACTGACCACTGGTTTCCATTTTGCCAACACCGGTTGACGTCTCTTCCAATAATGCCTGTTCATTTGTACATCAGTGTAACACTAGCACTAAGGTTTGTTAAAAAAGTGTTAACAGCCAATTAGTCATGAGTAGAGGTGGCAGATTTTATGTTGCCCTGGAAGACAAGCGTTTTCCAGCGGCATTTTATTTTCCAGGTGTGTTAAGTCGTTTTTATATGGTGTGGGCAGACAGCCTTGCCCACCCTGTAAACAGTTATGTAGAAAGTGTCAGGACAATAAAAAAGGACCACCAGAAATTTGTTGTGAGATTTAATTGACTTCTCTCCATAAGAAAATCAGTTCGGTGGATGCGGATTGGCCAGTAAATGTAGGCTGTTCTCGAAGTGAGTGTGGTCGTTGTAAATGTAAAACTGTAAATGTAAATGTAAATGTGTAACATATCAAACCAAAATAATTTAAATAAGATAATATGAAAGTGTCAGTCTCAGTACCGGCACCTTGGTTTTGGGCTCTTAATTTAATGTTTATTTATTAGCAATTTGGTAATTGCACCCATGAATTATCTGAACCCACACATATGAAATCTAATTTTGTATTACCTGCTAGTGTATTTCCATCCATATGTTTTATTGCACAGTTTCAATTCAATCTAGATGAAAATCCTGAGCAGTATGCTGAGTAGTTACTAGGTAATCCCTTATTACTAATTACTGAAAGGGTAAATCATTGAGGGATTATCTAGTAACTACTCTGTATCATGTACCATATCGGAGTGCATATAAAGAGTAACTAATGATTAACTAATAAGTAATTAATGAGTTGTTACTAACTTTTTTCCTCTCACTGACTGATTCATATTTAATCAGAAACTACTCATGAAGGAAGTGGTTAGTATGTCACAGATATTAGGAACTAACCATCACCTAATGATTCATTAATATATCTCCCAGTCTGTTCTGTAGAAGCACATCATTATCTACAGTACTGTATAGTCCTTATGCAATGTGTGTGTGTATCTGTCTGTCTGTCTGTCCGTGGCTACTCTCGCATACTACTGGACCAATCAGCACATTTATGCCTGTATGCTGAACAACCTCTCGTAGTTGCACTATTTTAAATTTTTTTAGGAGCTATTTCACTGTCTTATACTGTGACTCCTCGCTCCCTTAATGGATTATTAATGATCAACAGCTGCTTCAGTTTGACATCACATAGCCAAAGACATTAATGGCAGTGGGCCCGGCTAAAAACAAACTTGTTGCAGGCCACATTCTGGCCTTTGTCGTGGCTCAAAAACTGACATCCATAGAAAACTGTGGTCTCATTTTGAACCGAAGCACTTTCAGATCAGTTCCCTTACCCAATATGTTAGGATCCACTTAGGTTAGACACAATACGACAAGAATAAATCCCTTTTTCTGTTATATTTGTTGCCATTTCGACAGTAAGTGAGCTGGTGTGAGCTGGTTGTGGTGCCTCGCGTCGTTGGCCTTAGGTTTAGCTTAGGTTATGGTCAGGTGCCGCACAGATGGCCAGGCCATCTGCATGCTATTGAATGCACTTTTCTAATGATCGTATCGCTCCTGATTGTTTCCTCACTCGTTCCTTAATAACCACTCACAATTTTGTGTACCTATTGTAAGGTGTTACTGGCTAGATTACATCAGTAATATTTGTAATCACTCAAGCATATTTTCAGCTCAGCTCAGCTTAAACTTTTTGATTGTGCATATGTATATACGTGTATTCTATATCGTCCTAGAACTGTTCCTTTAACAGATGTAGTAAGGTGACTTGTGCTTGACTAATACCTGGCATAAATGTTATGTTATGTTAAAATCTAAATGATATATGTATCATATTTCTCTTAAGGCAGTTGTTTTTGTGAGTCATATAGTAATCTGAAGGTAAAATATTTTTCCTCCAATCCAGAGATGTGACTGCCTGAGGTCTTGGCAAAGTCCTGCGCAGTCCAGGGAAAAACTCCACTGAGCACTTGTGATTAAGTGTCTTTATTTAAGCCCATGAACTCAAAGGAGCAATCAGAGCCAAACCAAGGCTCCAAACTTCCTCAAATTCATGTTGCTGGAAGCACTGAAGAGTGTTACTGACCGATTATCATCATTTCTCCTCTGTCAGCTGGTGCTGCACATCATACTTTAGTTGTTTGATTCACAAAAGTTACAAACTTTTATTTTATTTGAAGTAATAATACCATTTTTTTTCAAGAGCAAAGCAATAATTCAACACTTTGGCTACAACCTAAAGCATACTGCTCTTACAAGACTAAATACTGCTGTATGATTATTGTTGTAGCACATATTGACAAAAGGAATTATGCATAATTACGGCTGTGTCTTGTCCCGGTATATGTTTTTCTCTAAACCGACAGATCTGGGACACTCTGTCTCTTGGCCTAAATCCAGACGTCTACAGTGGCCTCGTTTCATTGTTCTACCGTGCTATCATGGCTGTAGCTCTGTGTGTACACATAATATTTTATGCATGCGTACGAAATAACATAGCCCTATTAATTTATCCCTACTCTCTGCAAATTCTATGACATCTGCACTACTTTAAGACTGTTGAAGCTGATGCATAGAGAATAAAGAAGTGCTGAGAGAAAGTCATCAGGACAGGTCGAGAGATGCAACGTGTCTGGATGATAAAGCATGTTTTGTTTTCTGTGGTTTTTATGAATGAATTTATGTTCCCGTGTGCTGGGGGCTGCCAGCCTTGTCTTGTCGCGACCTGTCTGGCGGTGAAATTCCCACATTCTCTCTGTCTGTCTCACATCGCTCGCCCCGATGAGCCGATAACGTCAAGGAAGTTGGATCGTGGACGTATATTTATTTCGTCTTCTCAACAAGATCCTATAATGTGCCATGGGATAAATATACAACACTGGTGGTTTGTGATTTAACAACCCACTGCTTTCATTTGGTGTACTATTCTAAATTAACAACTAGATGTTCCATTAAACTGTGCAAATTATGATAAGCATTTAACAAACATAGCTTAAGAGGGATATGATTTTATCTGCCTACGTGTGACACACAGGTATGACAGCAGCTGGGTGTGGGCGAGCAGACATGTTAAAAGTCTATTTTTAGAAGCTTTTCAAGGGTGGATGAGGTCAGAATTCACTGGGCTGAACCCAACACGCAGCTCAGGGTGATTCAGTGGCACTAACCTGTGGGACCTGGGCCTTGCTGGTCAGCTCAGATACTGAGGCGAGACCAAACAAACACCGATTTTCTCTTTAAAGGTACTCACTGCAGTTTTTGATCACGAGTGGTGGTATGGAGCAGTGTTTTGATGTGCACGTCCTGTTTCTTTTGTAACATTTGTTCATAATATATGCATGGACACAGAGTCAACAGGAATAAGTATGATAATCCTCCTCCATTTTAATAGATATGAAATAGAAAAGTAGAGAAACGGAGTGAAACAAAAATAAAAAGGGTCAAAATTAGCCTTAAAAAAGATTAGAATATATGGTAGCTATGGTAGATATGGTTAGCCATTTCAGCGTTTATACAGTTTATATAAACAAATGTTTTCATATAAAGACAGGAATGATGTGAATGCATCAGGAGAATGGGTTGTGAAAGCCAAATTCCTTTTGTGATAAGCAGGGCCATCGCACATATGTCATTCATACCGTACATGAGAGCACAGCCAGGAATCTTAATCTTTTTGCTGATGACAGACAGAATTAAACAGTCAACAGCTGGGAGCTCTGGGAACTCTGCTCTTGTTTCTGTGTTTTTGTTGTAACTGCATGTACATGTATTTCTGTGTGTGTGTGTGTGTGTGTGCTGCCAGCATTCAGTTTCTGTGAAAGACCAACACACTAACCTGTTTAACTCACACGGCGCCTGAGCCACTGATGGGGGCCTTTTACTGCTCCTGGCTGGTCCAGCCCCTAAAACAAGCTCCCGGGCTGCGGCAGCGGTTAGGACCCAAACCAAGCCTCCATTCACCTCATCAACCCAGCTGTTTATTTTCAGAGGCATTAGAGGAAACACTCGACAGGGCTTATCAGATCCAAACAGTCGCACGTCTTTGTTATTTTACACACAGGCCTCCTCTCAAGTCAGCCTCATTTTCAGTAATTGTTTTCTTTCTTGCTTGGTAGAATAACACGGAGGGCTACATTTAACACAAGTGGTAAGGGAATCCGTCAGTGTAAACAAGGCAGATACAATGCACACTGGGATTTTATCTGAGCCTTTTCTGTTTTTCTATGTTTTTTAAGGGCAGGGCTGAAGCAAATATTGGAGTGTATGTGTGTTAAAGTGAAATTGGTGAAATGAAATACAAGCTGCTTGACACAGAGTCTTCAACCTCCCATATAGAGCCCTGTTTTTCTCGATTACTGCTTCACTAAACATCAGACTCACTCAGGCCTTGTACTGAATCAATACAGATACCAGACTGATACCTATTGAAAAGTTTATAGTCTTGATCAATATTATAACAATATAAGATTTCAGGGTTCTTCAAACTATCGTCTGATTTTCTCTCTGCAGAATACACACCCTTTGCTTCTTGAAATGTTGTGCAAAAAGTATGTTGTGATGCTCAAGAAAGGGGGAGTTGTTATGGCACTGTAGTACATATGTTCAACACAGTGGCAGTGTTGCACTGTCTTTGGGACACCCGAAGCCCTTTGGTGCCACTCTGTACCAAGTAGCCGGAGACAGTGCTGAGGATTATGAAGCAGCCATGTGGATCAACAGGCTGATTTTACAAAATTGTGATGTTCACTGCACTACACACGTCAGCTTAAGCACACTGCAGATTGTGATTCGGAGGCACAGACAATACACAATTGTTTGAGTTCAGAAAACGCTAAATTATGTGAGATCTAATCATCTCTCCTTATCAAAAGAGACAGCCTCGGTGGAGAAATCAGTGAGTTTTCAGCAGGCAGGAAATGTTTGCAGTCACTCATGACTGACAACACAGCCTCTGTTCAGCCGCAAGGTCCTCAGACAAGCCAACGTTACAGCCGAGTATCAAGGCAAACATCATCCAAATCCTCCAGTCCACCTCCTCACGCTGCCAGCAGGAGCTCTCGTCGATGGGCCGAGCTTCTCCCTGCCAACTGAGCCATAAAATAAACACACAGTAAATCCAGCATGATTAACATTAATCATGATCACGTCACTGCTAATGCAGTGACTGAGGGCCATACAGTGAAATCACACTGACCTAGACGCTTTTCTTCCTGTGAGGAGGGGGTCAGCACAGACAGGGGGAACTATGCTGTGATAACGAATGAAAATTCATTAAATGTGAAATTGAACAGTGGTGTATAGTGAATAGGTCTCAGAGCGTGAATGGCTTGACCTAAAATGCACAAATCAACATAGGTGTTAGACATGGTAAACTTCACTTTATTTGTGTGACCCCTGTATCTGGAGTGAGCACTACTTTGAAAACATGCAACTTTTGGGAAAGACGTTTATTTAAAAGGCTCTTTTCAACTGTGGCAGTGCCAGACACAGTTTGACTAAAAGGTCCCGCAAGGCTTGTAACTTATTGTCGAGGATTGGATTTCAGCTAAAATTAGCCATCAGACTCAATTTATTACTCTGATTGAGGACTCTGAAAATGCCAGTAACCAGCTCCCCATTATATAAGCTAAGCCCTGAGTTGAAGATATAGTGTTGCAATTTAATTCAGCCCACATCACTTGTGAGGCAAATGTGTAAAAGTGGTAGTAATAGAAGCTTAGGTTTCCCCAAAGTATTGAACTGGCCGGAGAGGCTTGGAAAAACAGCAAAATCCCCTACCAATTTTATGGAGGTGGCAAAACAAGCGTCTTTCCTCAGATGACTTGACTTATTAAGGCCGCTGGAGACTGTGAGTTATGAAATGATAGACCAAACTCAAAGTGGTGCGTTTCAGCCCAGTTGGTTTTAGAGCAAAATGCACCTCAGTTTTTGAGCCACAAACAAGATCTGCTCACAATTAAAAAAACGTATAAGATTCCTGTCATTTAACTCATGATCTTAATTCAAAATATTTCAGTCCCAACATGGTGAATTTAGCTGTAATATGTCGAAGTTACAATCATCAGTGAAATTTAAAACTTTAAATATTTAATATGGCATGGTAGCCATTCATAGCCGTGCCTTGTACAAAATTAACCTGTTATATTACCAATTCTTTATCATTGTGCTGATCTGTCATTGAACCAACAGTGGTGACGGTGTTTCTCCAGAGGTTTGCACACAAGCTCACCTGAAGACAAATGTCCTTTTGATTGAAAAGTCGTTTCCTCCTCACTGTTTAAACACAGGTGTTGATTCTGGTGCAAATTACTGCTGCTGCCTCTCTCCCTGCATTTGCTCTTTTAAATATGAAACAAGCCAAATGGTGCCTCTGCTGAGTACACTTAGGCAGGACACTGTGGACATTCCAGCAATTATCAGAGATTATTTGAGTACTACATCCCCCTGCACCCCACCTCAGCACACACATACACTCCCTTTCTAGTTTTTCCGCCCTCTAAACTCAAACAACACGAGCAGCAGAGGATCATAATAGGTTGCATTTTTGAACGCTTGAAAGCGTGCACAGGCACTGCTGCCAGGAAACAGCCTGTCCTGCCATACCGCTACAGTACATGAAGACAGGCACTGCCCTGGCTCTGGAGACAAACAAGAACACGGGCCAGACACCCCTAACTCCCCTCTCCTAATGTCACAAGCTTCTCCCAAGCAGGTTGTGCATTGGTTACGAGAGAGAAATTAGTTTTCAGCTTCCTGAATCCTCGCAATACGTGCAGACAATAACAAGGAAGCACAGAAATGCTGCTGCAGCAACAGGCGCCGAATGGTGTAAACAGCTTTCTGTGCCTTCGTTCTTTCCGCTTAGATTATCTGAATAAGTTTTGCTTCCCAGGGTGCATTATGGATTCCTGCGCGCCTGTGGTTGGCACAAATGCATGTCTCGTGGCAGAGATCCTGGCCCGTGGCACTGGCACCCTCCGAGCCCACACCCAATGCCACGCTGCACACTTTTCACCACTGACATCCTCCTCTCTGACCAGAGACTGTAAACACCAATGGAATGGACCACACACACACTCTTGATTTTTGAGTGAGGTTCTTGGTGCAGGAACATGCACGAGGGACACATGATTGGACTTAAAGGCCCAATCAGAAAGTTTACAATTTTTCTGACCATATAAATTACAGATTACATGAATCTGAATTTGAGTTGTGTATGGGTCCATTTCACTCATGTGTTTACAGCCATCACTGATGAAAGAAATATTTGACAACAAATATCAATACTCCAGACAACAAATGAAATGTTTCATAAAAAAATATGTCGCCCTACAATCAAAATCTACCTGTAACTCCTGCCATTCCATTTAAATCTGATATGTCAGGTAACTTTTAATTAATTGTGAAGTTACATTTCTTGAACTCACCGTGTGACAAAAATGTGTGTGAATACATAGATAATTTAATCAAATTAGAATTAAATTAATTCAATATGCACTTTCAATCAAATGCAGATGTGAGATTATTCCCCCAAAGTTTGTCAAAATATAATCAGGATTGCTTTTTTTCTTACTTTCATTTCAAAGAAAAATCTGTGAATTTCATCCAAATGTACAATATTTAATGCAGCACAGAACTTCAAAAATCACAATATTTCTATTCTAAATTTAATTTGATCAGTAACGTGATTTAAATGTTTCCACATAAAATTAATTGAAAGCGGCCTACTTTTAATAATCTGAGGCTCAGCAGACTGGCAGTTGCATAAACAAATTCCAACATCGTGAACAAAAATAACACAAATCCAGTAACAGTTACATAATATCCAAAATAGCATAGATGGCACAGCAATGCAGTAAGTGAGGTGCTGTAGGAAGTGGGCTGTTTGTACTGCACGACAATGTGTACTTTGCAGGCCTCTGCGGGTTAGAGCCGCGTGTATATAATGGCCAAGCTGTACAGTAGCTGACCGCTCGGTGACAGATGCCAGCTGACAGGTGGGACCACAACACCTCTTCAAAATCTTAACGCCGAGAGGCCAGAGCCTCATTTCTCATGCCTACCAGCTACTGAGTTGTCAATTCCTGTAGAAAACGATAAAAATATCTCAACTAAATTTAAACTGCCACTAAATTATAGTACAAAAGCCTTCTTCTGGTTCTTGATTGCTAGAACAACTTTTGACAGGAACAACCGTCCCCGCCTGGGGTGTTTTAAGTACGTAATTAGTTGAAAGTCCAAGGCACCAATCAGTCACTGACGCATAGTATTCTGAGTTCATCCTGCTACAAGCTGTGCAGACTTGAAACATCTTTGCAAACACTTTCGGAGCTCGAAGTCATTCTGTCTGCTGTTCCCTCGTGTAAGCTGTGTCACTTGGCAGGATTTACGACCACAGGTAGCTCTGAGAGTGTAGGCAGGGTGTTTTGCTACATCCAAAGCAGTTTTTTCTTTTCTTTTCTTTTTTTTTATCAGCAGCAGGTGTGCCCTTTAAAAAAACGGGGTCAAAGGTTCCACTGCACTTGATTCAAGGGGCGAGGATGAGGCAGGCAGAGGACGGAGCTCTGTGTCAGTGAGCACAAGTACCCCTGTCTAGATGCCCTCCAGATGACTCCATCGATTTATATTGGACCTCTGTGGTCAGACTGGTTTTACTGGTGTGGCCGGAGCAGTACCCTTTGGACTAAAGCCTACGTCAAACACGCAGCATACAGTGAACAGCTTCACCAGTCCATCTAAATATTAGGAGAGGGAATGAAAGAGAGACGGGATCAACACGGCTGTGGCTCAAAAGACCTTTCACAAGGGTCGAGGCAGACTGCATTTCGCTCTCATAGCTCGGAGGGAGTTGCCAGGCTGTGTGTGTTTTCTGACCAATTTCAAATAAACAAGCCCGACTCCACATTTAATTAACAGGAAAAGCAGGCTGATGAGAGAAATCAATTTATTTAAGGACTTATGCCACATGATAAACCTTGAGTTCTTAGCATTACTTGTATATGCATTTTGGAAGTGCAAATGGCTGCATGGTTGCCAAGAATTACATAGCAACAGATTTATAATAGCTAATGAATTTGACAGTGTACATGTCATTTAAAGATGTGAGTTTAATGACACAACTGTAGCCCAGCTGTTCGATGGAAGATAAGATCATTCAGGAGATTACAGCCCACCTATCAATGCAGCTATATTTAAGGCTATGAAGGGACTTTGTTCTGTTTGACATCCTACAGCTGAACCAAGGTGACTCGCCCTCCTCTGTCAAAACAAAATTTGCATGACAGCAACAGAACATTAATACACAACCGCCCAACTCAGATTAAAACTGCTATCTTCATGATCTGTTGACTTTGTGCGCAAATGAGATGAGTAAATGTTAAAATATCTATAGCGCAAGAACGGAGCAGTTAGAGTGTAAACATGACCGTGTCAGAACAGCTGTGTTCTTTAAATGAGTTCAAAGAAAGATCTTTGTGTTGGTGTTGACATACAAGTCACACTGGAAAGCCTTTGTCTTGGACTGCCGGAAAACTTTATGTGAAAATATCCAGTTCCACTGTGTGTCTAAGTGTGTATGCGCTTGTATTAGAGTGAGACCAGTGAATCATTCAGGCTGATACATCGGCTTATTAGTAGACAGTGTCAGTACAGAAGTGCCAAAGTGAGGTGCCTCAGAAACACTGTCACCTTTACATAGATTGTCCTTTACATAGATTAAAGCACAGCCTACTGTAATGCATACGCTACCTTTTCGTATATGCCTCGAAATAAATGCGGTGGTGGTCATCAGGGCATATTTAATCGGTCTCCCTCACTAATTTCTCCCTTAAAGAGAGGCCTAAAAACAAGAAAAAGTCATAATCCAACATCCAAACAAGCAGCATCCAACACAAATTAGGCCCACAATTCTCTTTTTTATCTATTTAATTATTTCATTAAATTAAATAAATAAATAAAAATATTTATTTAACTTTTATTCAACCAGAAAAAAAGTGTCATTGTGACAAAAAAAACGACTGTTTCAAAAGAACTTTGTGTGACTTTGCGCAGTGTATCTACTCTCGAAGACAAGTTCGCCGGTCATAATGGGAAAGATAGTAAATAACTCCTTGTAAACGTATTTATTGTCAGATTAATCTCATGTAAGAAGGAGCTCATCACTCACCAACACAAAGTGCTCAGGCAGAGGAGCCTTTTACGCCACATTAGGGAAAAGAGAAATGTGCAAGAATAACACAACCATGTCACTGATGATTTTCCAGGGGTTGAAAAAGAGGAGATATAATTTAAAAAACAATGATTCCATGACAGTATCCAGGGCTGGCTTTCAGATCAGAGGTTGCAAAGCATTACAGCTTCAAGGCTTTTATCATCCCCAGCGAGGGCAGCCGGGTCGGAAAGATAGATGAGGAGGTGCACTTCACTTTGGAGTCAGGTGGGTTTCAGGTTCCTACTTCTCAAAATGTTTTTAGTGTTAACTTTCACCTTGTAGCCTGCCTGGAGCTCTCCTGGGCCTACTTATCATGTACAAGAAGAATGATTGATGACCTGGTGGAGTGATCAGCAGCTCCGTGAGCTGATGCAGTAGCCAGCTCATAATTCTTTGACTGTGTAGAGATTATATTAAACTGGAGTGTTAAAGGTTATTACTTTTCCCGATCTTGTCAGTGAGACAGTGTAGAAACAGGTGCATAATTTGTTTGTCACCCATGTTTGTCTATGTAAATATATGTCCATTTGGCATGTCATGTACTTTCCCCCCCTATTTTTTCTTCTTTTTGTTTTTTCCCAGTTACATGGAAAAGTGTTAATGTTTAAACTCCCAGGTATAATCATTTATTCACACGTTTCAACAGTCGTTGATTAATTTATTTCTGTTTAAACCTGAAAAGAAGATAAAGTAAGTAAGTAAAATCTGTGTTTTTTGTATGGTTTACTAACTACACTATGATTACTGATTAACATCATTGAATTTGAATGTTTTATAGGAAGGAGCACGCACTCAGTGGGTTTTTTAAAATAGGGAAACACATGGTGTGAGAAGAACCAGAAAGTCAGTGCAACCACAGATAACACCCTCAATTTATAGCTAAGCAAATATATTACGGACAGTAGTTCTGAGCTCTATGAATATGATGATTTGCTTTTTATGGTTATTTTAAACAAACAGATACTGAGAACTGTCAATAGGCAATTCTCTGCACCTGTGTTTTTATACCCATGCATCTGGGTGCCGTATTCTCTGGCAACAGTTATAATAGATATTATTCTGACTTTTTTTTAACCAACAAAACAAAGACATTTCAGGAACCCTTTAACCCTTGTATGGTGTTCGGGTCTGTGGGACCCGTTTTCATTTTTTCATCAAGAGCAAAATGATACGATTAATTATATTTTCAAACTCAGACTCATTGGCCTCGGCTCATATTGATCAATCTGAGTTTGAAAAAATGATTAATCGTACCATTTTTCTTTTGATAAAGAACATGAAAACTAAAAAACTAACATGAAAATTAAATCTGTTCCACAAACCCGAACACCATACAAGGGTTAAATGAAATAACATTTTCAGAAAAAAACAAAAAAAACAAATTTAATTCCTTATTCTTCAACTTATACATGAGTCCTCAGATCAAAGTTGGTCATCATCATCATGCTTTTTCTGTTTCCGTTGTAGATTTCTAACAGCGCAGATTATAACTCAAAAGTAGTAGTTGTAGCATTTTGTTTGACAGATCTGCAATTGACTGCAATTTGACATCGTTTTTTTTTTTCTTTTTACTTGACTTATTTACATGTAATATAAGTCTTGTTTTATGCATTTTTCTGTGTGGGGACCCCTGGAAGTGTAGCTGCTACTGTAGTAGAAGCTGCCGGGTGTCTAATAAGAGTAAAGAATATATATCACTAGCCGTCATTTCATGCATGTTTAAACTGAATTAAATAATAGACATCACGCATAGTGGTGACATATATGTGCCAGACAGGTGGGTGGACTCTTTGTGAGGCAGGCGGATGGTCAGACAGTGTGTCTGTAGACAGGTCCTGGAATTTGTGCCTCTTTGATCCTTGGATTATGGTTTCATCGTTTGGGCTGGGCTCATCTGCTCCTCTCTGATCCAAGGGACCCCTCAGATCCTATTGATATTTTACTTGTCTGTCATGATATGCAGATGGTATCACCTGCAGGGATCCCCAGCTAGGATTAACCCTTAATAGGGCACTCATTGAAATACTTAGAAATTCAAAAATTCAACCCTAGACCATTACTGGTGGTCATTACAAGACTTTTTTTCTTTTGTGAGTTAATATTATGGTGAAAATCAAGGTCAGTGAAGTTACCATATATGGTTTCTTGCCGGTCTGTCATGTAGAATGATTGTTGCTGAATAATAAATAATGGAAATAAAGCCAAAAATATACCCAAATAGTTTTTTCTCATTTCAAAATCACAAGAATATTTATAAAAAGAGAATAGTAATTCTCCTGGTCTCTACCTGAATTCCATAATACAGTATCTACAACATTAAAAAGGTACCTTTGTACCTGCACAGTAGAACAACAGTAATATCAGACGGGACATACAAACCTGGGGATTGCTACAGTAAAGTGAACACCCTGTGGCAAAGTTAAGAATATACGTTTTTTTTTTTTTTTTTATGAGCCACATTCCTCTTCTAAAGAAACGCCAAACCAGGTGACCTCAAAGAGAAGAGCTGTGCAGCGGTGTGGTAATGGGCAGAACCATGTACTAAAGTAACCCATCAGGTCTGAAATCTATTGGTTCTGCTGTACTGGCCCCTCCTGTAAGTCCATGCTGTCAGAACTGTTCTCTTTACCTCGTTTGGCTGCAGTAGCAATGACCCTGTTGATCAACAAGGAATGTAGCGCTGCTGATAATGCACTGAGGTGTGGAGCCTGACGGTAATAACTCTGGCAAGACCAATAAAAGCCCCATTATGATAAACATGAAATGAAAAAAAATGTACATATCATTAAGATAGTGACATTCAAACAAGATGTGGTTAATGATACACCTCGCATGTCTTTCCTGAAGTTTCTTTATGGGACTATAAAACACAGTTATTTAATAAAAACATTTCTGTAAATAATTGTATAGCTGACAGGTTTTGCATCATTTATATATAGTATGAACACTATGTGCATTGCATTGTAGTATGCAGGAAGCAAAAACTTCTATAATAATATTGATAATGTTGCATAAATGACAAAAGGGATTCATAAATGTTCCTTTCATTTTGTTGTCATCCACATTAAAAGTTCCCTTGTGGGTCATTTGAAGTGACCGCACTTTGCAGATACAAACTATTTTCCTGTCCGACACACACAGTAGAGCTCCATCAAACCGCCATCGGCGTACAGATTCTGACAAACAGAGCTCTTTCACATGCACTTCAGACAGCTTTTGGTCTCCACCGCCTCTGATGAAATACCTCTTGCATTCCTGGTGAGGGTGAGTCAGATAAAGAAACAGTATGGAGGCGCTTGCAGGTTTCTGTCCAGTCACTCGGTTGAGGGGCTCTCTTCCGCTCAGACTGTGCGGTCCACCTATTGGTGGAGAAAGATATGAGGAGAGTAGATCTGTAGTTTTTACTTTCAGAGGGTTTTTTTCAGCAGGTGTTGTGAATTTTCATTCATTTGCCTAAAAGGACAGAGAATTTCTGTCAAACACAGACTCTTAATTGTTACAGTCGTTCATAGAAGTTTCACGTTGCATTTAAATACACTATAAAATTACACAAAAAGGAAGGAAGTAAAGTTTCTAAATTTGACTAAATAATTAATTCTACGGCATACGCTATGGCTAATGCCACTCTGTCGGGATTAATGTTGATCTAGGAAGTCCATGAATTGACTTTCCTGCTGAGCATCACTCACAGCTTTCTCCACCTTTGGTGCAAACACAACTTGTGTTTTTCTTTTAGTATAATTAACATGTCAGCACATAGGACTACACCATTAATCTGCTCTGTTAGCCTAGTCGCTTGAAGAACATAATTTACAATGTAGTGTTTATGAATATATCATTTTATTGAAAGTTAAAAGCACGGACTGCACAGTACATGTAATGTTTGAACCAAAAGGATTAGTCATGAGGAAGAGAGAGAAGTTTAAAATAGTCTGCATCTGAACAAGCTAAAAACGATTGACTGTATCTTTATCATTGACATGTTTTATAAATGTTAATCCCCTTTTGAATCACAGGACCTGTTTCAAATCCCTACACAGAGTTCAGTAGGTGGATCCCACAGTAAATGAAATACCAAAACACAGTAAACCTTCCTCAACCTCACCACAGCTCTTAGACAATAATTACAGCCTTTTCATGTTTCATGTGTTTTACATTTCCTCTTTCGGATGACAGTGCAGTGATGCATTCCTCCACAAGTCCCACAAAGTTTATCCAAGTGTGGTTTGAAGGCTAGAATTATTATCTGAGTATCTGCTGATCAGACAATAAAAAAAACTAATCTCTATGACTAACTTGTCATAGAGAAAGACAACAAGAGCGACTCTAAATGTACGTACGCCAACTGAATGTGTGTCTTTAGTGACAAACACATTCAAACACATATTTGACACTGATTTCATGGTTATTTAAAAAAAAAAATAAACACAGGCATTGGTCAAATATTTGCCATTTCATTTCCTCTGATACGTTGCTGATGTGCTGCGAGTCTCGAGACTCTGTTGGTTATGTATGCAAGTTTACCTCTTTGCACTGTAATATCAACAGAATCAGCCTTTGATCCAGCGCCAGCGGAGACTCACAGTCTGACCCGGCGGTTAGTTACTAGGTGGGTGTGTTGAGGATATACTGTGGCTTCCTTTGTGGCAACAGTCTCATTTTTACACGTTTAATGGAAAAAAAAATGTACCCAGTATTTTTTCCCAGCAACACATTTAATCCACTGACAGTTTCCTGCCTCACCCCCTCCTTCACACATTTATCATGCTGATAAAATAGCTTATGTCCCCATAGAGCAGTCCTTGCATTTACACTGCATGAGACTCAGTAGAGATACTATTACACAGACACTATAATTATAATCAGTGTTATGAATGTACACACCCTTGCACATACCTTTGTCTTCACAGTAAGTGGGTACAATTAGAGCCGTCAAATGTCAACTTTGATGATAAGGGAAAGCACCAAAGTTCATCATTCTTTAAAAGCTAAAAAGAATTTTTTGTTAATGGATAGCAGAAATAAACATATACATTATAAAAACTTTCAAACAATGGGGCTCAGATATTTGTCTTTCTCTTTCGATAGAATAGACTATTTTGGAAATTGGAATTTGTGGTTATCGTCTTTTGATAAGCACAATTGTGTATAAGCAAACATACAGTATGTAGAGAAATTAACAAAAAAAGCATTATTTTGGCGGTGTGAGATGGTACATATTGAGACAAAGATAGATGCACACAGACGGTTATCAAATGTTCAGCTTTTTTCCTCATTCATCTTCCAGACAGTAGTTCAGTGGGCAGGAGGCCAACAATCTCAGACACAGACAGTATTAGGCTGCTGTCTCAACTAATACCCAGACGATACATCCTCCAGACCACGAGTGAGTCATCAAGGGGCTGTCTCACAGACCCTTTAGTGTATGGAGCATCTTGTAACCTAACCAAGGCACATATTTACAATTAGCCAGTCCATGCAAATTTAATACTGATTTTTTTTAGATGTTTTTTGTAGATGCTTATTTTTTTTAGCACACAGCTCTTGTCAGAAAACTTCTTCCGCAATATGAGTGTGTCGTGTGGAGCACGATAAATATTTTTTTAAGAGGAGAATGACACAAAGTAATCATCCTGACTCCTAGGTTCGATAAACACTGTAACTGTGAGTGAAGCTGATAGAGGACACCTGGCCAGACAGACAAAGTCAAGGCGATATCAGAGGGAGCATTTGCTGCACAATCTAATCAGTGCAGAGAGGGCTGTGCAGCTGTATGTGAGCATGGGGAGCGAGGACGCTGTTCGTCTTTACTGGTCTAGTTAAAACTGGGAGCAAGGACGGAAGAAAAGATGGAAAATTAAAACTGGCAGAAACAATGGCAGTGAGAATTCACAGTTTTTAGAAAGCACGTAAAGGGGATGCCAATATGTCATTTTAAATAATTTGTGGAAAAAATAAAAAAAATAATAAAAAAGTTATCCTACTGCCTGGGTTAGTATTCATAGCAGAACTGCACCTAAATGTGCTGAGTATTTGGCTTTTGATGCTGATTTAACTTTTGTTAAAAGTGATTATAGTCCTGAACATATTTCATGATTGTGGTCAAAGGTCAGATAAAACTTCTGTTGCTTTGTGATGTTCTTTTTTCAGAGGGAAATCTCTCTGTCTGACCTCAAAACACATCTACTTCCCCTTCTCCGCACACACCCAGCGCACCCTCCCACTCGTTTGACCTCTGACAACTGGGGCCCCTGTGCCACCGCCTATTGATTCCTTGGCATTGAACTTGAATCTTGGGGCCACAGGGACTACAATCAAAGAGGCATTGTCTCTCTCGAAGACAGACTGCGGACCAAACAATACTTGTTCACTTTCCCTCATTTCTCCATTCATAGAATGAACCACTTATCCTCAGCTGTCCTGGACTTTTTGACCATTCAATTCATGTGGAATGCATGCATTTCCTGTGTATAGAAGATGTCCTATTTACTCTGACGGATCACCGGACGATAACAATCTTCATACGCCCCTTGGTGTAACCCGACCAGTGTTAGTGGCAGGAAGTCAGAGAGGTCCCTTGATTCTACTTACAAGCTCTAACATCTATATTATAAAAAATATATTTCACTTCCATACTCATATATTCTATGTATTAATTTAGAAAAGAATGGAAATCTACAGTGCTGCTTTGTAAGTGCGTGTAAGGCCGCATTGATTAAATTGCCAGCAACACACTGACTGCTTCTAATTACAATTAGATTTCAGTGTCATCAGCCCTAATAGCAACGTGACAAGCAGAATAACATGTACTGTATATTAAGAGGACACGGCATAGTTGCAAACTTAATTTTTCAGCATAATTACAGGAAAAAGTCTTAATGATTCCAGTGGAACAACCGTATGAAAATATATGGTTTACTTTACCTCGAGCTCTGTTGAGGCAAATCAGGAATACGTTCACTGACTTCTGCTGGTGTAAACAGGAGGCATCTGAGTTTCATTACAATGAAGCAATTAAATAAACAGTAGCCTGAAGAACACTGGTGGATGAATGCTTCATTAAAAAGCAATGTTATTGTAAGTGGCTAATTAACATGGGGCACCCTTTTGGTTTGCCTACCGTAAATATACAAATTAATGAATATGGTCCCTGATTGGAGTGAGAGTGGACCCACAAATCACTCCGTACACCTTCTGTATTAATGCCTTGCACTGACACACAGACTAGGAAACACACTACCTGCGCTCAACCGACACTGTACCATTGAATGAATTTGTTCCATTCAATTCACAGATGTGACAATAATATGTTTAATAATATTTAAAGATATGTGGTGTTATGTAATTTGATGAATAAAAAATGCTAGAAACTGCTGTGTCCGGGTTTTTAAACACCAAGTACATATTGTTTCATTTTTCCACTGCTTTTGTTTCACTCCCTTGACCTTGCATATGTTCACAGTAGATAGTGTAACTTTTTATCGTCTCCAAGTACCGGCCAATAAGCGTTTTTGGAAGTTCAAGACATGATAAGCTGTTTATGACATTTAAAAACTGAAACAGTGGAAATATACAGTATATTGATTGAACAGTGTGTACTTGCACACCAACCCTGCCTGTGAGTTTCTTGACCAGATGAGACCAATGATGTAGATTTCTTTGATAAACATGTTTGGGATGCATGGACGTGATGAAAACTCGCCGGCTTCCCACCCAACACGGCCAGCTGTGTTCAGTGGAAAGCGCACTAAGCCAGACATTTGCTACTGGGAATCAAACCCCGGGTCTTTGCAGCGGTGGGAGAAAATTTTGCCTTGCATGTGCAGATCATGCATCCTTGTTCTCACACTTCTGACTCACTGTGCTCAGCTGACATGCTTCGGTTGACATGACTGGCTTGGTTATTTGCCTGCCTCAGCTTGCCATCACTGGCCACCCACTTCCTGTGCCAATGCAATTAAAAGAGGCTGTCTCTCTCCCCAGGGGTAAATGATTTGAGCCATGTCAGTCTTTTGAGCCTTTGTCTGCTTTTCTGCTCCTTAGTGTCAATCTCACCATCGGTGCAGCTCCCTCCCTCAGACTAGTCGATCCAATTTCATCAAGACGATATTGTCGAGTGAGATCATTTCTGGTTGTCTGAAGAGGGGTGCCATCAGCAGGATTCCTTCTCAGGACACAAACTATGTCCTTTATTTCCTGTTTTGTAGAAGTTATAGAGCATGCGTCAGACTCTGGAGAGTTCATGTTCCACTCTGTCACATCACAGAGTGGCAGTTCTGCATGCTGACCATGAAATAACTATTGGAATATATCTGTCCTGGTAACTGAATCACATTCAAAGGCATCAAACATGTATGTCCACATTCCACTACAACAGGAAATACCACCTTTTAAGGTGAAGATGTCCCAGTACTACTGTCTCCTCTCTGGCTCCTGTAAACATTAGCAGACAAACTACCTGTGGAGTCTTGAACAACGATAAGCATGCTTATCCAAATGATAACAGAGGCCCTACTCTGGGAGGAGATTCAAGACAGGCAACAAGGTTGTTTTTCTGGCGTCAGGGTCTACAGTGCGTTTCCTCCCTAGTGATGAGACAGTTGCTGCGTTGTCTTCCAGCGTAATAGCTCTGGATTTTCATATCCAGACGGTGGCTCATTGCATGGCTAAGGTGTATCAGGCTGTGGGTCATGCTTCTCATACAATACAATATGTTAGATCTGCATGGTGGTTGGTGCTGAGAATGACTGTAATGAAACATTGCAACTACAAAAGATTAAATAACTAGGTCAGGGCCTTTTACAGCAACCTGGAAGCACATATATGATGTGTTGAATCTGTGATCCTGCAGTGCCAACAGCCAACAGCAGGTCTACCATGTTATGTCAGAGTTATTGGTCCCTCTTGTCATTATAGATTGCTATTACACATACACGTTGGGTCATCATTTTCAGATTGTTCCAGAGAACTAGTTCCTAAATATGTGTAGTTTGATCATTGTTGTCAGTATTTAGGATCCCTGGTAGACAAAACTCTGGGAGGGCTGAGGTGAAGTCATTATGTCAAAACTCATCCATCACGCACTTGTCTTAACAGCAAAAACAAGTTTCCAGACCCTCAATGGCATTGATCATATCATAATTTCACAATAAGCCATGATAGAAATAAAGATTAATAGTTTTATTCATGGATACTGATTAAACATGAAGAAAAAACGTCAACTCAGGCATATTGAATTTCATGTAGCTTACATGGACAGCCTTTTTTCCCCCTGATGTTTCTCTCCACAGTGTGAAATAGGGGAGCGACATTGTGATTCAACCTTTCATATGTCAACCTTTTGCACACTTCCCTGTCCAAATAGCCAATCAGGATCCATTTAGGCAGCAGTGGCCTGGAACAGGAACTGACAGGCCTGGCAGAGGTGTTCTGCTCCACATGTGAGCAATGGAAGTCCTCAGCCGTCCAGGGTTGAAATCCATACTGTGGTTTTCACAGACACTGCTGATTACCACACTGCTGGTGCAGACGTGCAGGACAGGGTTGTCAGGTCTAATCGTCCAATGGACAGAGAGTGAAGTCACTCCAATAATGAAGGATTCCTAGAAAGTTTCCTTTCAGCCCTTAATAAATTTGCCACTATTTTTGAATTTATTGTAAACATTCTCTGTTTTTATTTCAAGAATGTTCACTTTGGTTATATTTCCACATTTGAAACCTCAAATGAACTGTTATTTCCCTTTATTAGTAAATCTAATATGTTAAATGAATATCATTATTGTGTATTTAAAATTGATATTTACAAGCAGTATACTAGCAACAGCCCAGATCAGTGCATGATAACTAAAAACAGTTCTGTCTGCACAAGATAAATGCATGGTTACCTGGCAACCAGCGCTGTTATTTTGTTCTTCATTATTTTTATTTATCCTATGTAAACTTTAGCCCTTGGACCGTGCTTCTGCCGCCAGATCACCTTTCAGGAGGCCTGCAATTTCAGTGTCCTGCCTCCACGCTTGGATTAGCTTGGTTTAAACAAACTGGCTCTGGGCTTTGTGAAACCATTCAGACCACAATCATTGTTGAGGGCCCAATCAGACACTTTTAGCCAGAAGTTCTTTTGGTTCCCCGTTTTTGCACTTCTGAGGGTAATGGGACTATTTTTACATATAACAATGTGTAGCATGATGTCATATTTGTTAAACTGATCACACTTTGTGATAACATTGTCAGGCCATTGTTTTGGATGGAAATGGAATTTGTCTACACCTGTAGCAAATTCTAATTTAATTTAATTTTGTATTATCATTTACTGCACCTGCACCTAATATTTGCTAATATTACTCAGCAGTGATGCTAAAAGCAAAGCTTTTACAATGAGGAGCAAACAAACACATACAAAATCTGTATCCTCGCCAATTTGTCAGCTAAGGCTCCTCAGCACTGAATGAGTAATGTGACCTGACCTGCAGAATACTAAGCACCAAGGCACCATGTTGGCTAGCTTCACTGCTAAGACTTCCTCTTTTAAAAGCAGGACTCCGAATGACCTCTAACGTGAAACCCTTTGTTTAGAGAAAATACATGTCTACCTACTGGGCGATGCACAGATTTAAAAATAAAAACAACAAAAAATGTTCTGAGACACTCTTTTGTTTACTTTGCGAACTTTGCTCAATTTGTCTCAACTGCTCAGTCCCGTTACTGAAACTGTATATGCCCTGTCAAAACGGGGCAGTATATGACAGATCACCCTGACTTGATTCATCTGGAGTTTGGCATGTTTTGAAATTGTGTACTCTTTCCATGGCGCCACACTAAACTGCCTTTAAACATTTAATTAATTTCCCTTTATTTACACTTGGTCTTTGCTTCTTTCTAAAAGACAAAGTAAGCCTATGCATAAGTCAGGGTTTTTAATTATCATTGAATACCAATAAAAGGTTCCTGCCAGGAAAACTTGGCCAGTATTTGGTTTGCTCTGAGTCCAGCACAACTACAGTCCCATAAAAACATTATCCATTTACATTCCATTCATTACCACCTCAGGACATCTTTGAGTCTTGCTCCAAACGTTTGCAAAAGCACATTTTGAATTTGAGAGCTTTTTATGCCGTACAAGAGTTTACTTAATAATTTGAAATTTAGGACCCAGCAAAACTTTAATTTTACACTGATAGTTTTCAAATTTATTCAAAGATCTTGGATTCCAAGAAGGTACTTGCATCAGGCAAAAGGGGCCTCATCTCATCTGAGACTTCTCAGGTATTTCTCTGGAATATCCTCCAGGGTCTGAGTTGTTTATGTGTTTTTACAAACCAACCACAATCCATCCATCATCCTATAGCAAGTAACCAAATTAGTCTTCTCCCACCCGGGGACATGAGGACAGAATGCACTGGACTTCCTGTATGCTCAGATGGGATAAAGGTGTTCGGAGATCCTGTGTTTGATGTTGCACAGACGCCATGTAAACATCATAGTCATTGAATACAGAGCACATCTAATCCTACTTGTCTTATTTCAAATGTGGAAACACTGCTACAGAAATACCAAAACACCTCTTGATATTTTTAGCCATAACCTTGTCAAATATCCAGCGAGAAAATCATTGGTGTGTTTTTAGTCTGTTACCAAATAGTAACATGTGTCTAAATTCATCTACTGGAGTTCCAGGATCACCTTTATTGTACATGTCTTTCTCACAAAATGAAAGCAAATAAATAAGGTGCTGATAAGTACCTCTGAGCTGACACCCTCCTCCCGATGCCCTGTACGTGTTACAAGTGTTGAAGGAACAAGTAAAAGTACGAAAACAAGAGGGATTCAGCTGAGAATCTCCTCGCCTGATGGATGATAAAAACAAAACAAGAGGTCAGAATCTTTGCTCCGCACATTCTGTGTAGGACTGTGAAAGCACGTCTTTTTTCTTGCCCAAGCATCCTGCGTACTTTATAAATCAAACCATCGGTGTGAGGACAGGTTGATGACGTCATTCACGGTCGATTTCCAGCAGCCGGCAGGGCTTTGATTAGAGCAGTAAATCTCCTCCTGTTTGTGTGTCCTCCTGAGTGAAAGGGCACCTCAATGGTCAGCCCTCCATATGTTGCTGAATATTGTCTGTCTTTAACTGGGCTTTGTAGAAAGGCTTCCATTTGCCAATGCTGGAGTTATATTTCAAGGGCTGGAAGCATTATGCACTGCGGTTGACATTTACAAAATGTGGCTGATTAAAATCATTTAGATTTGCAAAATGATGATTTGTAAGGAAAGGAATTCTCACATAACTATGCAATTTAGTTGAACAGTTTGAAATGCCAACAATAACTATGCCAGTATCTGATTGGCCTGCACCATTACTACTTATTTTCATTAGGGAAAAAAAAAATGCCTTTTAAGAGCTCACAATGAGGCTATTACATTTCTCTTTACATATAGAGTCAGCAGATGTCCTATATGCTTTAGCAACCAGTCTGGTAATAAGAGGCATCAGTCTAGTTCTAAAGCCAGAGAATTACTGGAGCAGAGCAAGCAGAGAGTAAGAGATGCTTGAAGAAATAATCAAACAGACCAAGTTAAAGGCCTCAAATAAACACCAGTAGCATCGCCTTCATAAGCTCAGGTGGCATTCTGCTGGGACATCAGTGCTCTGGCATGTTCTCTTATCAGTGCTCGTACCACTTAAAGAGATCTCTGCTATGGCCTGAGAGTCTAAAGAACAGCAACAGACTGAGAACAAAGTCCAAAGTAAGCTTTGTATTACGGTGCGACAAAGGAGAGCGGAAGGGACTGTGAATATGAAACCAACATTGTAACTTCTAGCATTACCCCAAATATGCTACATCTTGCATCAGCCTCATGCATATATAATTGATTTCTGTGGTACCAGGGGAGTCACACTCACCCCCATGTACACATTCACCCCCTATTACTCAAAAGCCTGCACAGAATATAATGAATGTTCAGGACTGTCTCATTACTCCAATGTACACATGGAGAGTAACATTGCATCCCAACATGCATTTGACTGTTGTCCAAGCTGTCATTGCTCAGGGAGCCTTTGGTCTTAAGTGCTCAGCCGGTAAACAAATCAGGGATTACTAAATACACACTTGTCACTCTCCACTAGCCATGCATGGGAAAATTTATTTTGACAAACGTTGCCCCACAAGACTAAAGTGTCCCTGGCTGACGCCAACAGATAAATACCTCTGAATTAGGAAATGGATTGAATTTAGCCAAGGTATGCTTTTAAAACATGGATTTCTCCCTATCCCTTTGGCCTATCTAAGGTCAATAAACAGTCAATGAGTGACACATCTAATTGCTTAATCTAATTGTGCTTTGTTGCTAAGTTTAAATGTCTGACTACTGTACATTAAGGCTAAGCAGTTAGTTAAAAAAAAGTGTCGGAACATGTTTATTTACAATAGTGTTATTTAATGTAGGAAAGTGTGTGGGAATTCCCATAAGAAAGAAAGAAAGAAAAAAGAAAGAGAACAGGTACTGGATGAAGAGGAAAAAAAGGTAAAGGTCCACACTACATGCAACATAAGCTGTCAAAACACTTAAGTCACCAAAACATTATGGGAAAGTATATTATCATGTACATACTGTATGTGTGTATGCGCCTGTGCCATACACAATATAGCACGCTCATCTCATGTGAGAATATGTCCTCGGGACTGTGAACATGCATTCAAATGCACTCATTCTGGTGAAAAGGTCAGACTGAACAAATGGGAAATCTTTACTCATGTCTGGGCAAAGGTGCACATACATCACATTCATGTGACACTTTGCATACATTTACTATAAGTGAGGTCAGGAGACTGAAAATAGTCCCTTCACTATTGTGCCATCTAGTAGTTGTCAGTTGCCAAGATTTTTTAGGCCACACAGACGGAGTCCCCTTTCATACAGCCATCTGTCTGATCATTGTAATACAGCAGGGTTGCAGTGGCACAAGTGAGCTGTCCAACCTGCCAACCAGCAGCGGGTGATTGGGCAGTGGAAAAAGCAGTAACGCTGTGTGTTTTGGTGTGTGTGTAAGAGAGAAAGTATGTGTGAGTGTGTCTGTGTGCTTGGTCCGGCTGGTAGTGCTATATTGCTTTGGCTGCCAGAGAAAAGCATTACAAGTGCCCAGCAATGTAAGGGACTGAGGAGGACTTTGGTGATTCTTTACTCAGAAAGATCCTAGCCTGTTACATGTTCTCCAGCAAAGCAAAACATTATGTGTTAGACCACAGAGTGTGGGGAACTGCACTGAGAGCTTCCAGACCTGAAGGAGACCTTCCACGTTACCCTCAAACCTGCACACACACACACACATGCCAAGTCTGTGGCATGTCTAACCATGTAAAGTATGGAATCATGGTGTGTGATACTAGACAAAAACATAGTGAAAAGGTGGGAATGATAATAATAATAGCGGGAGTGTATTTCATTTACTTTGCACTACTTTGGCAGTTTTGCTAAATTGATACTAAACTTCTGTGCTCCTGTTACAGATTCTGTGTTTTAGTGGTACATACTGGACTTTGTCACAGCTGACAAAGCTTTCAAAAAAAAAAAGAAAGAAAATGTAATAAATTTTTGTTTGGGTTCCCTTTACTTTTTCCCTGGTAACTGATGCCATATGGTAAGTGTCACATGTAATCTTCGCTATAGGCCCACAGAACACAGCCAGGTAGGTGGACAAGAGCTTTGCAGAGAAATAAAAGAAAACAAGCATCCCTGCAAAATTACATAATGTATTCACATTTAATACTATTTACATTTAAAACAGGCCCATCCAGTCCTCATGTAAGTCATGCAGCAAGAAAGGGTTGTTTGCATTTCATGGGGCTGTGTGTGTGTGTGTGTGTGTGTGTGTTAATGCTAGTGAGCTAGTACCTTTTGTTTGGCAACACTGACTTGACTTTCCAAGCGGAACTCAATAATTAATTAAGAATTCTTTTATATTTTGTCCCCTCTTTGTTTCCTATTGGTTTTCTCTCTTTCAATTTTGTCTGCAATCAACTTTTAACATCTCTCCTTTTTCTTGTCTCTTGTGGGCTGAGGCATTACCATAACAACAGAGTGAGGCACAAAAGCCCTATGGGCATGTGACAGAGTGGTGGGTTGGGGGCACATGGACTGGGAGAGAGAGAGGGAGAGAGAGAGAGAGAGAGAGAGAGAGAGAGAGAGAGAGACTGCCCATGCTAATATCTGCAGCTGGGCCTTTGGTTTTGTTCTCTATGCAGCTGGGCTGGATGAGAGAGCCTGGATTCCAACACACCCCCATCGGCATAAATCTTGCCATGCTTGAGGCTGCAAACACTGCAACAATGCCACTGGGTCATTCTATGCCAAGTCGGCTGGGTCCGCACATACACACACGCACGCACATGCTCACAAATAAATTGTTGTTGTCTGGGGTTGTTTGTAGCTACCAAGGCGTTTTTGTTTTTTGTCTTGTGGGATGCATACATTAATCATTTATCATTTGTGCGGTCTGTGCTGCTAAATGATAGCCCAGACGATGCTAATTATTCCTTTCATTCTCATTGGCATTGTCTGTAGAACAGGACCAGACAAGATTGTGTCATGTGCAGGGGTCAACTCCGAGATTCATTTTGATGATCACTTGTCACTGAAGGTCTGGAACCTTCTAGAATAATCATTCCTCGTCCCTGCAACTCTGCAGTCGTTGAGATGAGGTCGTATGCGCAATGACTTTTAAAATAGAGATAAACAGATACTAGACATACTGCAAAACTGTCACAATCAGATGTGCTTGCTAACCTCTGACATATTCAGCGCCCACAAGACCGCTCCACCATCGCAGTCGAATGCACCCCGACTGAACCGGCATGGACTAAAACAAAGCAACGCTCTGCCACAGTGACAAACTTGTTCCCAAAACATTTGTCCACAGCTTTCAGCCTATCATTAATAACCCCATAAAGAGCTCTTTATGTCTGAGTGGACAGTGTCACTTTTTGGAGTCAACTTTGATGAGATGAATGTGCGTGGTGAGCTTGAATGCTTCGCAGCTGGGTGTGAGCCGGGTGCTGGTGACAGCGGGTACCAGGGCACAAATCCCATGGCAGAAAGGGCATCTTTGTTTGGCCCAGGTGCTCTCTGGATGCACTGCCCTCGCATCCTGTGCAGTCTCATTCATTATGCATGAGCCGTACATTTAAAATCATGAGCTTCCTGTCAAAAGCCAGAAAGGGCAGGCCTGGCCAAGAGCGCTTTCTGTGGCTTCAGGGGGAGAATAGAAGCGTAACATTTTCAAGGCATTGAAAAGGCCTAAAACGGAGGCCATTGTGGCATGGGCAAGCATTATAAAAACACATTATAGCTCTAACTTTCCGAGATACAACAAGGCCTCATAAAACAGTCAGTGCTTTCAGCTCCGTTGACATGGACTTTCACAGTTGCCTACCTCCTCAGTAGGCTCTGTATGGACCACATAAATATGCATTGTCTGAGTGACACATAATGTGTTTTGTAGAGCTTTTTGGGAAGTTTGTCATCAGTGGCTGCCATAACGAATAAGAACGCAGATTCCACTCCTCTCATGTGCCCCACTGCTCCCATGAGAAGATGTGGCTCAGTAATTACTGGAGGATTACAATAATCTACGTTTGGAAGCGTAACCTCCCCCTAGCCTTTGTGGCTCAGCACGAGATGAATCCAGTACAATTAAGCCATTTTGTTTCACTGCATGACTGTTCATTAGCATTATCTACACCAGTGACTTCAGCTCTCAGACTGGGTCCGCCTCAAGTTCTCATCATTGCATCAGTTCCCTTGGTTACAGCTCAGTCTCCCAGAGTCTGGGGTCAGGAGGGTCAACGCCTAATGATGTGATCAGACTACTAGAGTTACTTCTGCAAGTATCACAACTATCTCAACAGAGGTCTCTCTTACACAGTCCAAGTCATACTTGGTTGTCCTCATTCTCTAGTACCAACAGTTGCATAAATCACCAGTGTGGCTGACTTTCATGTGATGCATATTCAGCCCATTAGTGTCTGGGCTTTATAGTTTAAAGCCAGTTAGCCTCAGACCAGTGGGGCTCCACACCTCTGGTAAAAAGGAACAGAACCCTGCACAACAGCTATAGCCTGGAGGAGCTTCCCACCAGCCAGCCAGTCAGTATGACCAGGACCTGAGCAATTGGCTCACACAGGGGCACCACAGGTGGGGACATTAACCATTAAAGAGAAACTTCTGCTGACCGTCTGGGGATGGGGTAGACCTTTCAGGGCTTGAAATGATCATCTGGGGCAACTTAGCACAGCTTGGCTTAAATGGGATTTGGGGAGTGAAACCCCTTCATCAGGGCTTACAAGGATGAGACCATAGCTGCTTAAGCAGATCCCTGAGTTGTGATCCTGCTGGGAGGAATTCTTATAAAAGTAAAGACGTTGGGAAATAATGGATGGTCACTTTAGTGTTGCATTACATAATGAATTTCTGTGTAAATAAAAGGTATAACTGTGTGGTATAGAAAGATTTTATGTATTTGTGCAGGCTAGTTTAGTTCCCATGAGTCACACTGAGAATACGTTAATAAAGCCAGCACTCTTTTAATTGCAATAAAAAGAAAAAAATAACTCTAGTCACATAGAAATAGTGTCAAAGTCTGACAACTCCTACTAATATCTTGAATAATTGGACAGTTATAGTTTGACATAATTTCCAAAGACTTAGCATAGGTAATTATATTCAAATGTCTTTTCTCACAAGACAATAGGCAGGGTTTGGTTTCCAACAGGTCTTTGGGCTTTAGGACCTCGTCCTCAGTCTAGTGGTCAGCAAGTCTTATCCTGATTCCTGTCACCCCTCATCTGAGGCCAAATCTGGGACCAGACATAGAATATTGGCTGGTGATGAAAGGTATACCACCCACTGTTAGTTACAGATTTAATCATGAGCTGCTCATACCACAAGCAGCAGCTTGAGCAAATCCTGTTTGTTTACACTATTAAACTAAATTGCATGTTGTAATGCTCCACATGGTACTTAGGAGCTCTTAATTCTAGATAACTTATTCAGGAATGTAACACACACATATATATGCGCACACGCACGCACACACATATATACACACACACAAAATAAACTCATAACAAATACCTTTCAGCTCACAGCAGGGTGTGTCGATATTTGATTGAGCCTCCCAGTTTTACTTTCATTTGCTGTCCTGACAAGCTGTCATATTAAATATGTTATTGGTATACACTGAGATCACCCATTAGTGAAATGGAAAAATTAATTTGGCTGCAAAGTAGATTCCACTGTGAGGTCAGTGTCTGAGGGCCAGGATCTGGATCGCTAGCAGCCTGCTGTGGGTCTGTCTGTCCTGTCCCACATTATAAGCCAGCTATCCCCAGGCTGCCATAGGCAAGATATCCAGTCATAAGACCCAAAAAGAATGGCATCAGTCACACTTTAATGGATCCTGGATTATTGTGCCCTCGTCCCTCCACCCCACAGAGCCCAAGGGTGGGTGGTTGGCTCCGCTACAGTCTCCAGGAGCTGCCTACGTCTTCCCTTGTGACCCTTACTGTTGCCTGTGGGCAGACTCAGCGTGATAGCTACTAACCAGAGAGCCAGACCCTGCTGTGTCATGCTACTTACTAGCCTCAATTGTGTCAAATTAGTAACCAATTTTAACCCCTGTCTTTTGAGAGCACCTATAATCACACTGTGACCACTAAGGGACCTATTTTGCCCACTGCAGGTGGACGGACTGGAACAAAGGCACTGCCCCTCATCCCACTGATAGCATTCTTTCAGGTTAAGACTGAAGGAAGTCACTCAGGATGGCTGTAACATCCACATGAAGATGATCTTATTGTCTAAAATTCTCAATCATTTCAAGCAGAGAGAAAACACAAGATGTCACATAATCACAAATATTAATCAGTTACCACTAGAGCGTCTAAATGAATACTTTTATTGAGAGCTGATGTGCAAATGAAAGACGAGGAAAAGTGAAAAAAAAAACAGACAAACAGACTAAAAGTAATATGTATATCCAGATGCATTTGTAGCACATTAAATATGTATCTTTGTATAGCATATCCAACTAATTTTGATATTACATATATATTCATAATATTATATGATATTATTAATATTATATATAATAGAATATTCTAATATTCTACCCTAACCCTCTGATAGATGTTGTATGTTAGTGTCAGTTGTACTGTGTCAAACTCCTAATGACTAATGATGAACATACAGGGCTTTAACTGTGACAGAAAAAAAATAATTTTGCAAAAAATGTGTTTCTCAAAGCTGACAGATTATGCTCATTGCAATAGTCAGCAAACTGCAATGTTATCAGGGTTCAATTAAGTAAGAACAATTAACTTCTGTAAAGGCAGCCTCTCAGACCAAGAGGCTGCTATCTGATCATTGGTACCACTTAGTGGGGACCTGCTGAGACCTCTGTTTATGCATTAACTGGGCAGCAATAATGAGCACTGGCCTCTCACAGTGCATGAGTCAAATCAAATTCCCTTGCCAATTAGAAGGAGATTTACACGAGGCCCTGCAGCACAGAGGCTAATCTTCTTGGGCGATCTACGGTGTTCCTGCACTAAAACAGCCTCTTATACTCTCATGGAACACTAGTGCTAGCCCTCGTGGTGGGATTTGTTTCTGTTTTCATATATTTCTGCAGGATTGGGAGGCTGGAGCCAGTCTGTGTGTGAGCATCCTGCTTGTGGAACAGACCTGGCAAATGGCCCACTCAGGACATTTGACCCTGTGGATTTTTCGTTCTTCTGTGTGGTTTTTTGGAGCTAGCACTTTTCCTTTAGCAAGGGCTAAAAGGCTCAAAAGGGTGGAAAGCAAAATATTTTTATAAATCTCCTGGACGCCAGGTTGCATAAAAGGTTCCACAGGCGTTTGCATCAAACCTGGACTGTTGAGACCACAGATTCTGTTTTTGTTGCCATAAAACTGCCCTTTCCAAAAAAAGTACATATATGTATATTCCATTTGCTTGACTCTTATAAATTTAAATGAACTGAAAAATCAAGTTTGCTCCCTAAAGAAAAACAGATAGTTTAATATAGTATATTAGACATGTGGATGTAGACATCAATGCATGGATTAATACTTAAAGTGTGCAAAACACACCGTACTGTGAATGCATGCATGCATCTAAAATAGCTCACATCTCACATGCACCAAAATTTAATTTCAATTTAATTTTCAAATAGATTTCAAGCAAATGTTCAGTACACTTTAGGAGTATTGATCAGGATTATTATTTGATTCAATTTAATAACTTTTCACGAGGCTGATCTTGCATCGTGTGGTATAGTGGATGTGACCTCAGGTTGAAAGGTTGTGTTTGGGCTCCGTGTCACAGGTGGTTTGAGAGAGTATCTCCCTCGCTGTCATTACAGCCATGGGCAGAGCTTGTGTGAGCTCCTAACATCATTCAACTCTATGGAAAATAGAGGGAAGCCCCCTAAAGACCTGAAGACCTCCCTTGTTTACTGATGCAGCATACCTTTCACATTTCTCTTGGTCTTAGGGGGTGGTGGCCAAACATGTGGGGGGGAGAGGGGGCCTGGTTCCTCTCACAACTCATCCCCCTTTCCACTCGGGCTGATAGTAGTGATTACAGGCTGGTTTGTTGGGGTTGTCTGGTCACTGTAATTGCAGGTTAGTTGTCCATCACTCCATGGTCTGCCGGTGTTGAAGGGAAAGGAGAACACAGAGCATTGAAAAGAAAGGATCCATTTAATCCACTGGGTGAAAAGGTGAATTGAAATTGTATGAATGGGCTCCTCGCCTCGCCACGAATGCCAAGAAATATGTGTTGCTCTTAGATAATAAACTTAACCACAACAGTGTCTTGGCAGTGCCACTAGTTGTAAAATTACTGCTCACAGGACATAGGCTGCATTATGTGTGTTGTATGTCCTTCTGTTTTTTTCTATATGGGCAGAATCTCTGTGATTTTATTCCCTGTCTAAAAAAAAAAAAAAAGTATCCTTGAGAGAACAGTTTAGCCATCAATCATTGCATTAATGAGGCTCACTGGTTACCTAAAGGTAAAAAAAAAAATGTTCCAACGATATTTGAGGGTGTGAAGTTATATAAGGCTGTTTATAACTTACAGCCTTATTCAGTGCAGGGGCTTTCAGAGGTGGCTATACTACCACTGGGGAGCTGCTTGAGTTGGAAAAGCTATGAATACCATTTTACCACATTCCCAGCCTTATAAAGGAAACCCACAATATGGACACAAACTTGTTAGTGTGTGTCCTGGGAACAAACTGCAAAACTTACAGGTATGGACCTGAGCTAAAACAGGAAGAAAATATTTTAGGAATAAGCAGGGACACTGTATAAGTAGTATGTATCAGATTATAAAGTCTCATGATTTATTGGTTGTGCAATATATCACTGCAGAATTAATTTAGCCGAGCAGACAGTGTTTTCCTGGAATGACTTCCCTTCATGACTTTATCAGCACCCAGGATTAAGTCTATTTGCTTATGGACAAGAATGCAATTAGCAGAGTCACAGTCACTGATCAATGCTGGCATATCACTAGTAGTTACTCATACGCAAACATGTTTTACTTTTGAACAGATAGGAAAGGAATGTCAAATACCACCTGAAACCCAAATAGTTGGCTGCATACTGTATGTTGGACTGATGTTATATAAGAGGAAAACAGTCATTACTTCCCGTGTAGTGTGACCGAAAACCTTCATGAAGTCACCTGTCCAATGTGTGTTCACAAAGCTGCAGAGGCTATTTGTCACCCCACCCCAGTTCTCATCCGTCTGTTTCAGGCGAACAATGCATATGGGACCCCCCGCTGCTTTGCCAGGTGACCTCATCACAGCACCGCCAATCGGCCCTCACTCACGCAAACAAAGATCGGCCCAGTGAAAATGCCAGTGCAGGTTCTCACAGTCACCCCGATAATATCTCCGTCCCCCCCAGCCCCACACGCATTGACATGGAGCAGCCACACAGATAGAGTTGCAAATGGGCACTTCTATGAGTCAAAGCAGGGGAGGGTGGGACACTGGACATCCCCCCAGCGGACGCCTTGTTCTCCCATTAATTGATCGCTACTTGATCTTGGATGGTGATTCAGGGGTACTCTCTAGGGCAGGCCACCAGTCTCGGTGATATGTGTGGGAACTGTGTGGAGGCCACGAAGGTGCACCTGCTAAATGGCCGTTTCGGCCTATTCCCCCAGCACCCTGCCCATTGTTAGGGATTTATATTCAGTTTCCTTCTCAGATGGCCACACAGTGGAGGACTACTGAAGTGGGCTACTCTCTGTTCAGAAAAGGGGTTGCTTAAAAGACAGACCTGCTAAGGTGGGGAGTATTGAAAGAGTGACACTGACACAAGAGGAACTGGGATAGATGCGGAGCACAACAGCGTCTCATGGCACACAGCAGTGATGTCAGAGGTTTGGTTGTGTATTTGGAGTTTCCACTTCACGTACAGTAGGGGACCCGATCTCTTCAAGCATTCTTGGAACAAGAAGTTCAAAGTTAGATGTGTGAATATGGGATGAAAAATATAAAATAAAAAAGCAACGTGGCGTATGAAATACTGCGCAGCATTTCCTCAGAGGAAGGAGGATGATCACAAGCCACCAATTAGCCTTAATGACGGCCTTATGTCCTCTGGCCTGCTGGTTGACCCATGACCCTTAATTTAAGGGCTATAATAAGGGACATTACTCTGTCAGTGTGGGGTCTCGGACGAAGGAGGATGGCGAGATGAAGGTACCCACTGAAGTGTGGGATGCAGGTGGGATGACAGTTTAAATAGACACTGACAGACAGGTGCAGCAATTTTATGTAACAGATTGTATCTTAAAAAAGTTACTATGTGGAGGCTAGAATAGATACAAATTTAGCATCTGTTTCAGATGTTTCAAATAGTTTTAACGATGCTGTTTACTTCCTCACACACATCATCATCATCATCTTAGTTAAAGCAGTTTCCACAGAGACTCAGCAAAATATGTAAACTTGTATTTTCATGCAGAAAACCGATTCATGTTCATCATTAAAACAATATGTCTTAGTGACTCTGTTCTGAGCAAATCAATTGTTGTTTTCAATGTTTTACCTTCTCACTTTTCTCTCTGTGAGCGACTCTCTAATCCCTTCCGCAGAAGCATGTCATCACTGTGTCATTCTCACATGCCCACTCTAAGCTGAGGCTGTTACCCGCTGGCACACTACCGCCGTGATCTTCAGAGAGGAGATAGAGAGGCGGAGGAGTGGTGACGGGGTGGGAGCAGGGCGTTGCGGGATGGGAGGGTGGGGGAGTAGGAAAAGAGCCGGAATTACCAGATTTAAATAAAGTCAACTTTCCGGCCATCTGGCCAGTGTTTGGGATAGAGGGGGAAGCCTTGAAGGCTGGTAGAGCCGCAGTGAGAAAGCTTTATATTTTATGCTCTCTATCCAAAGAGTCTCAGCAGTACACAACCTGTGAATGTAATTTTAAGTCAATACAACCTTAATTTTTAGGCATGTATTACAATAAACAATTCACCATTACTCTACCCACATTGTTTTTCCATTTGCAAAATATTTGCAGACACACAGAGACCACCAGGTAGTGGGGCTCATTATTGGTGGTTTTCTTTGTTAAAATTGAATCAGTTAAAAAACAATTGCAACACTAACAATGAGGTTCAGCTATCTGTATCGACTCAGTGCACTCCAGATTGATGAGTCAATTGCAGTGCACCCTGGAGTCAATGTAAGTGGATCTAGAGACACGCATCATGGCTCAGGAAAAGTGGCACATGGGCTGGTGAGAGGAAATCACATAATTTGAACTCAGAATAAGGTGACCAAGAGGACATATCCCCAAACCAAGCACTCTAAAATTAAGGACAAAACAATGTGTCAGGCAATGATTGATCAGTCTGGGGTGTTTTGTCAAAATTCAGTCGTCTTTACAGCCCCACCTCCAGGCACTTCCTATAATCAAAGGCCATGCCCACCCATGGCTAATTAGACATTAAGCAAACGTCAAGAGGGCCTGATTTAAAGCAGCCACCCTAGACCTGAGCAAAACAAAGGGAGCGGAGCGGGGAAATGGGAGAGATCCAGATCAATATTGAGCAGTACTTTTGTTTGCTAAAATGCCATAGAGGCTGAAATAAATCAGATAGAGGAGGGAGAGAAGGGCCAGCGATTGCGTTCTCACGGCTCCCTGGGCACTGCACTGAGAAAAGGCACACCTGGCCTAACAAAGCCCAGGAAGAGGGGAGGGATGAGCATGCACACAGGCATGCTCCCACAGAACTACACACACACGCACACTATCAGACCATTGGTATAAGATCATATAAACAAGAGAGCATTTATAAGCCATCTGCAGGCTCATCCTAAGCATCCATAGACACTATGCGAAAAATACGTAGACATTGAGAGTGCACTGAGGATTTATATGTTTTGGAACTCTTTTGTGAAGCCTGGGTCAGGAACAATAAAAAAAAGTATTGCCAGCCAGTGAAACTTTATGTGCCAGCTGAGAGAATGAACCGTCCCTCACAAGGGCATCTGCAACTTCAGAAAGAAACACACAAACACACTTTGTCCTTTGTTAAGGCTAAAGAGGGAAAACAATCATATTTCTGTTGTTCATTAAACACAGAGAATCCATCCTTTCAATTCACTTTGGAAATGTTTTGTGGGGTAACCCTAAAGTTTTGAAGGTCATCATGCTTGATCATTTGCCAAAATTAGTCAGAGAGCATTTAAGGTAGCGCTACTCTTCTGTTCAAAATCGACCAGAGAGAAACTCGAACTATATTTGCTCATTGAAATAGAGCAAGAGACGTTTATTAGGTACAACAAATACTCATTGTGATGTTCTCATCTTGAGCTGACTGTCCTGTAAGTTTTCTGTCACTTCCAGACTAACAGAGCAATCACTCGCTGGAGTTACAGGGTTTCCTGTCTGATGAAAGTGCTTCACTTCAACCCCCCCTTTCCCGACCAGCGCTTGCTCTGCAGCATCTGCGGCATGGTTCCCCCTGTAAATCATACTGTCACTTCTCACACTCAGCACCTCTGGAGCGTGAGCACCCGAGCTGGTTTCAATTTGAGCCCTCAGCAAAGTTAATAAGTTTGAGATAAATTCAGCTGGTCTGGCTGGAGCTGATTTGGAGTGGTGTACGCTTTCGCCCCCCTGATTAGCCCTGGTCCTAAACTTCATTGGCAAAGCACAAAGAGAGAGTCTGTCTCACCCTGACCCCTAATGCAGTGTGACCCCATGCAGAGAAGCCTGTTATCATTGCTATTTAGAGAGTTCAGGTTACAGGTGAGTCAGGTACTAAAAAGATAATACTGATATAGCATAGGTTGAATGCTACCTGTGGGGGTTCACTTAGGAATAAATATTGTGAACATCCAGTTCAGTGAATCTTCAATTGCAAAGCAGAAACCAAGCTGAAATACTACCTCACAAAGGTAAGGTGGTGCGGACGGCTGTCATAGAAGAGAAACTGACAAAGTCAGACAAGTCAGCATTGTACCAGAAGTGAAATTATTCATTGTAATTGAGAGTGGCTTAACACACATAAGTGCTGGTGCCATTTAGTAAAATAAACCTTACATCGAGCTAATATTCATCCATGGTAACCTTTGGCAACTAGCGTGATGTTGGTAAGCACCCGTTTTGCCATCATTAACCAGCTGGAAGTGACTATAGCCCTTTCTGCTTCCCACCACATGATTGGAGGCTACCCCCAGTAACCTAACACAGAGGCCAATTATAGATAATTTAAGACTTAAGCAATTTGGACAGATTTCTGGAAATTACTGTAGAGGTCTTGTTGCTGTCACCGAACAGAAATGAGAGTGGGATATTTTGACAGATTTTTACCACAAACCAGTTCTCAGATACACAATGGCAGAGGTTACATGGTGCCTAATATCCATGTGTTGATTGGGGCTAAAGTCAGGGGGTTAAGCAAGGTCTAGTTAGCCGGGTCCTGAATTACCACAGAGAAGGTTAAGCAAAACAACAGGCCTCCATCCCACCTGTCCACCAATTACCACTACATAAACACGATGGTCGGTCAGCTGCATGCACACGCATAAGATAAATTTACGTAGGTGGTCGGACTTCCCCAATTAAGGATTCTGACAACTGGAGACAGACTGAAAAATGTTTGAGCCAAATACTATAAAACCCTCAAGCAGTGACCAGTCTGGGCAAGCTTTAGGGAGTCCACTGCTGGTACCTTCATTCATTACAACTGTATTTCATGGTTAAATAGCTAAAGAAAACACACATTACACAAAGTAGTGAGAGCCAAAGCTGGAACAAAGGACAAAAAGATCAAGATGCCATTTTCGGGACATTCCATTACTGTTAGCACTTTCTTCTAGCTTTTCTCCCGTGCTATGAAATACATTTCAGCTGTGGCCCTATAAGACACACACCCTTTCCCCTGCTGTCTTTGGCCCCCGTGACCCGGCTGTGTTAACAGGTGGATGCACCCATGTTTGCTGCCCGTCTCCCTGTGTTTGCCCACGATGGTCAGACAGGAAGCTGGCCAGACTGCGGTCAGCCTGAGCCAGCACTGAATCCTTTCGGCTAGGTGTGAGGAAGACTTGGTGACATCACTGTTATGGGATAGTCTTCTGACGGAGGCGAGAAGGAGGAGACATGCTGTGAGTCTATTTCTGGCTCTGCTTATATATCCATCATCCTAAATATGAGACTCTGCTGGTCAATTGAAGTATTCTCAAAATATAGCGGTGAAAGGATAAAAACGTTTCATATATAAAGGGACTTATTCTTTAATTGATAGAAGTATTCAGAAGTACACCCATCAAAATGAGATACTGTAGGCCTATATGGGTTATGTGAACATAGGAAAATTTGGTCTCATGCATATGGGTTTGATTAAAGTTAGAAACCAAACCCATCGAAAATTGGCTTTTACATAAAGCTGGGCATCACTTTTGAAATGACTTGAGTCATGTTATAAAGGTACCTGCCCGTGGTTTTAGTTAAACCGTCCAGGCATTAGCCAAACCAGGACTAATCCTATGGTCTTCCTGCTGCGAGGCTCTGGTGTGTATCAGGGACTTGCTGTTCTGTGGACCACAAATATCCAAAAATGGTCGTGTCTAATTACGACTGCGATGGTCATTTATTCAGGCCATGGGATTACAGTATTCATGTGAATGTGCACATGTGTGAATGCAAGTGATTGTGCGTGTGGTCTTATTCACATCACACATCCATGCCCCCTCCCCACTGCTGGGTCGCTACCACTTCACCCAGAGACACAATTAAGAGTCCTGGCCGGAAAGCAGGCCTGAGCGGGTGGACGCTGAGACGAGACAGGCTCACCGGGCAGTTCCTTTCCCTCCTCGTCTCTGAAGGCTCCTTGGCAAGACGCAGGCGGCCCGAGATGTCAGGGCCAAGCAAAAGTGCAATCTGTCTCAACACAGTTGGCTGACTGCGGGACCTGAAGCAATCTTAACACGTAGCATCTCTCTGCTTGCTTTGCACTGAGCCATGCATGCTCACACAGAGGGAAACAGGAAGGCCTGATGAGGCCAGCGTTTCACAGCAGCAAAGGTGGTCTGCATGTAGAGCTGCTGAACTCACGGGACGTGGCCGCTGATCATTTTCTCTGCTGTAGGCGAGCTTTCCTTGAGAACCAGTGAGAAAAGTGTTGTTCCTCTCAAAGCCACTGCCGGGCTGTGAGCTGCATGGTCAATAATTACCAACAGATGCTTCTTCTGTGTTTAGTTTGAGCATAGCTGTTAGCCTTATTAGCTGAGAGATTTTTTACTGATGAAATATTCCTCTAGACTTTTTTTTTTTTACTATACAGTATTTATGTATGGATCGAGCTATCAGTAAGTGTGACACTTTACTCTATTGTAAGATCTGAAGAAAATAACAGTTCCCACTGAAATTACAAAATGACCATCAGTGTCCTCTGTCAACAAACTGAGACAAATCACCTCCTAAATGTCTATTGCAGAGTCCCTGGGGTCAAATGACAGTCCTGACTACATATAAAGGGCTATATTTAGGACAGTGTCTTGTATTGCCTCTAGCACCACATTAACCTCTGACCTCTAACTAGGCACTAAGCTCCTGGTGGTTTACAGCTGGGACAACTACTGACTGCACTGAGACCAGTGATAATGTATCCATTAGACATCCTAATACATGCACATTAGCACAGTTCATAAAAGAGATATTCTTAACACAGATGAAAATAAATTTTAAAATTTTCAATCAATGACTTTATTTCATTTATTTATTTTACGGGCCGGTTAGTTTTCAAGTGGTGTCCACCAATTGTTTTCTTTCAGTAGGTTGATGAGTGCGTTTCAGCACGTCCTCTACCATCAGTGTAGGAACCCTTCTGTTTTAGGCTTGGGATGTGTACTCAGGACAAACATCACACAAACAGATTTATAACTTAAAAGCACAAGTGCTAAGTGAGAGCGGTGCATCTCAGTGGAATTTCAAGGCAACTGTCATCAGGCCTCTGAGCTTCTCTGATATGACGAGCCCGGTGTTTGTTAACCCTAAACATCTGCTGTAATGAGCGAGCCATTGTGTCATTTTACTTCCAATTTATTTCATTACATCTAAGCTCACCTAAATTATTATGGTCTAGAAAATTTTAATTTTAGAATACACAACACATTTGAATTTTACGTTATAAAGAAACAAAATTCAAATTTACCAAAAAAAAGTTCCAGGAGTTGTAAAATATCTTTTTCCTTATTTGCATGAGTGTCTAATTGGTTGCTGGTGTTTGACACCCAGGCGACAGGTGTTTGTATTTCCCTTCCTGAAACCCTCAGTAGGTTTATTTAGGTTTTCACACGCTGACTACATCCACCATCCAACTGCCGCTCTGTCCTATACAACAGGAGGAAGGCATCATCTGTGTGACTCACATTTCTGTGAGTGAAGCCCAGCCCGCCTGAGACACAGCTGAGGTCCTGGATGTAACTTAGCTACTTGCCTCTATAACCCCAGCTGTAAAATGACACAAATCCTCAAGTAGCTCCTCAGCAGCCATGAAACCCCAAGTGCCTGTTAAAGCTCACTGACTCCCCCTCACCTCCACCATCCCACCCTTGTCTTATAAAAACCAGGAGCCATAAAACCACCACTGGGCTCATTCTTACTCTCCATGTGTCCTCTATTTTGAGACAAATGGACAATTTATACATAAATGTGTCATGATGATGTCTGAATGTGATTGCTTCCATTGGGGATTCATATTAGGCTTTTTTTTTTGGTGGAGAACAAAGGTCAGAGCACAGATACTGCAAATCTCTGAAAGAGATGCTTGGTCCATGCAAATGCGATTTCCAATGCAAACTGGAGAAGTAATAATTGTTTACAGTGCAGCAATATCACTATATCAGGGGCAAATCTTTTATGTGCCAGTTACATAGTCACCTGTGCTGAGTGTGCACCGAGCAGAATGTCCTAATAACGAAGCAAACAGAGAGTGACTGGAAAGTTTTATGACCAGCTTCCAGGCCGCCACGAGGAAAACATCACCAGCCTGAGTAAGTGTGCTGAGGAGTTGGATGTCAGACCAAACCGCCCCTCCCGATCATCACACCACCCCTTCTATTCTGTATTCTCACTCCACCCTTTTCCTCTGCCACTCTCTCCAACTTCACAGTCTCCACAGCTTGGACCGGGAAAAGTAAGACGAAAATCTTGGCTGCTGCTGACATCTTTCCTGCGAAGTGAAAATGCCAAAATAGAAAATTACTGACAAGATCAAGATCTTTACAAAGTGACCAAGAAGAGATGACATTATTTTAAGACAAGGTATTTCACACAGAGCCAGGTGCAAAAATCTCTGGGAAGCAGTCCAATAAAGACTTATATAGCATTATAGAATATTTAATGGCAAGTGCAGGTACCTTTACTAATCATACAACATCATCCCTACAGGAGATACAGTGTAATATATGCATTAATTCTGCATTTTAATAGATTTGCAAACTGTTAAGCAAAAAAAAAAAGTTGTTGAGCTTTGCATCTTATAGAGCAACATGGAAACAATTACTTCCTGGCAAATGCAGATTTGTTGGCAGATCTCTTCCTGAGTATGTGTGTGTGTGTCTGTGTGTGTGCATTCACATGTGTGTAGTTACACTTGAGCACAAAGAGAATAATTGCCACTGAAACGTCACTAGGTTTCATTTGACAAGTGTGCTGTGCATCAGCCAAGCAACATCTGGATGCAAACGGAGAAATGACTGCCAAGCACATGCATTACAGCTCAAACCTCTCTGCATGAGGATGCCTGCGAGGCTGAAAATTAGCTGAGAAAGTAGTGTAAAAGCTGCAAAGCAGGAGCGTCTCTTTGTCTGCCACTCCACGCTAACTCCACAAAAATATAGCTCAATAACCGAAATTAAGAAAGCAACTACGCACATAATGGTACATGATGTTTGAGGGAAGAGAATGGATAGTTGGTGGTAAAAGCTGCGCAAATACAAATAAAAACTACCCTAAAAATAAAGCTAAAGGTTATAGTCACCCCAAGGAAGCATAAAATCCTCATAAAATAAAGTCCTCTAATGCATGAAGATGTAATAAATATCCCTTTCAGTGTTTTTACAGGACATATTAACTTCACAAGTGGCTGCTATGACCACATCCATACACAACTCCTTCTGCAGTGGCACTTTTTTTCTGCCTTTAAGGATCCAAAGTTGCAAGTTAAGGTCAATACTCGGGATTTGTGGTAATCATAAAATGTAATTAGCAATTGTGGAAAGGTTAAAAAAGAAGAGAAAGACATCAGTGTAAAAACAGAGATGAAATAAATAAAAGTGAGCATTCTCATGACTATGAAACGTCATACAAATCTGCTCCCAGTGAAATGATTTCAAGGATTCTTGTGTTTAAATGTCAAATTTAACAACGGTACCTAAATCCAAGGCTGATGATGTTAAACCTAATTACAAACCGAGATCCTCAGTGAGGGTTAGACTAATTAAATTCTTTTTTGGATCAGTTTTTAGATCTTGGAAAATATGTAGCATCTATTCTCTTTCAGGGCGACATTCAGCTTTGACACACACCTGGCAGAGCAGAATATTCCCTCTGTTTTCCACTCTGCACCATATCGTCTGCAAACATGCGAGGAATACTAAACCCCCGTCCTCAGATGAACTCTGACCTGGTTAGCTGTCACTGAAATGTAGAGTGGAGCGCCTCTCTATTCTGCATGTTTAATGAGAGCGACTGACAAATTGAATATAAGTGCCTACTGAGAAAAGGGACGGGTGGCTGTGGAGGGGGTGGGTTAGACGAAGTAATTAGCCACTGGGGCCTGTTCTCTGTTGCCTTTAAGTGAATCTGATTGGCTGTAGAGGCATGCAATTGAGCCAAATCATGTCAACAACAATGATTAGCATTTCCTTTTGTTAAGTTCTGTAAAAGATTATTATTCTCACTGTCAACAACTACTGGAAATACACTTTATGTTTTAGAATCTGATATTGTGTGTGAGGGAACTACAACCCCTCTTCATGGTGGAGGCACCTCCCAGTGCACTAAAGCTTGGTGCCAATATAGGAAGTAGTGTGGCCTTCAGGTGGCGGATGGGGAAGACTCTAGGTGGTGGATGGGTGTGTAGCGTGTCCAGTTTTCTTGCTGTCCACTTGCAGACCAGTTACTTTACCTTAAACACAATCTTTCTCTAAAGTATAACCTAGTGTTTAGTTGTCAAACCTTACCAGTTATTTTTGTGAGAACAATGTCATCACAACTGATAAAACTGAACAAAAATATAAGTTTCAATGAACTGTAGTTTTCCTTTAACTTGCCCGACATTAATCATACCTAAAACCTAAACCTCAATTCTCTATGTTCACAGTTTTTGCCCAATCTTAACCTTGCTGTAGTTTCCACGTGCAGGTATTTTACAATTACTTAAGTGTTGTGTTTAACATGATTCAGGATTTTTCAGAATTGTCCAATTTAAACATTCTTGTATGGCAATAGTGTTGCCACTTCTCAGTCCCATTAGGAAAGCAGACATGTAGTTTAATTACCCAAGCAGCCTATCAACAGGCATCTCCTATAGGCACAATAAGTTAAATCAGGCTTCTGATACATTTTTTCCAAACTTAACATGTATGTTTTCTCGGCAGCAACACTGTTTATAAGTCTCTAAGGTCTCTCCTCAGGCATCAAACTACATGTGCAGTGGTAACTTCACTGATCCGTCTCAGCCGGGCAGCCTGTGTGCACACATCTGTTGCTGGTTTTAGAGTATTGTACTCTTTCATATGCAATCCCTCACATTTTACAAAGGATAAGCAATAATTGGCGAGACAACTGTAAAATGGTGATCAGTTGCTGAGTGTTATAGAAACCGTATGACAGCATGATAGACCGCGAGGGCTGTCCAGCCTGCAGTTGTCTGGCTGTGAGGTTTCATAGGCTGGATTTTCCCTCAAGGGAACAGCAGCTGAGGCTGACAGCTTTAGGGTGGTGGGGGTGGAGGGAGAACAGGAAAGAGGTGGTGCGGAGCATTGGAGGCAAGGCCATTTTTTATGACTATGATTTCGGAAGGACACTACATCACTTGTGTAGTGATGCCGGCTGAATGAAAAAACAGGAATGGAATGGGGCCGGTGCACTGAGTCCAGTACAACAGGGAGGTGAAACGAAGAGTCCAGCAATGATGATGATGATTAGGCTTCCTTTGGCTAATGTGACTGCTTCAGGCGGCCTCGCTAATCAAATTCTGGATTTTATGGCTGGATCAGTTAAATAAACTTCATCTGGCTGCTGTCTGCTTTCGCCTTGTGCAACTCATAGTTGTTCTGTGCCCTGCTTTGTTTCCACTGTTCTTGGCTTAGAAAACTGGCACAGACAGGGACTGAGACGCTAGTCTGTGTCTGTATTTTTTTTTATTTCAGACATCTGTAGATCCAGCCCCTTCTGTGAAAGTCAACAGCACAGACAAATATAGAGTTTCATAATTTCACAGACCATTTAAGCGCCATAGATGGCATGACATGTCATTTTGTTTAAAAGTCAAAGCATTTAGGAACAAAAATCTTCTTGTACTCACATGGAAGATTTTTTAAATATTCTTACGTAAACATGAGCACTTTCTTATTGACATGGCGCTCTTTACTTTTTAATGAATATATGCCATGAGATGCAAGCCCAATTAAATCTATTTCACATATAGAACTCCTCAAACATCCACCTCAGTTATATCATAAAACGTAATGTATGCCTACGCAAAACAAGAACTGAATTCAACACAAGAATTGCGCCACATGTTTTGCCTCTCAATAGGAAAATTGCACATGGCAAACTGCAGAAAAGGTAGAAGTTTTGGTGTTTCACTGAAAAAAACACTGAACAAACAATAGATAAATACGTCAGTCGTTCAGAATAAAACTGGAGGTGCTAACTGGTCTCCTGAAAGAGCCCTTGTGCAGCCTCATGTAAGACACTCGAAAAGCCTCTGCACCAATGTGTCCATATTTAAGCAATTTACAGTACAATAATGCCAACCCATTCCATGACTCCCGAGGTGATGGTAACAGAGAAATAGACCAGCTGTCATGTGGGATGGCTACAGATGGATGAGATCATTATTATGTAATTGGCATTGCTATTTCAAGTCTCTCCCAATGTGTGAAAGTGGGCATCACCCTCACTGGCACCCTGCTGATCAGCCCAACCTCAGTGTTTGGAGAAAGGCCCTGAGATCCACCATATCTGTTACAGCTACGCAGAGTCTGCAGGGTAATAACTACCAGCCTCCAATGGAATACCCTCACATTGGCCGATTAACGCTGTGGAGTCCTCCATGATGATATGAGCCTGTTATTTTTGAATGTAATGGAAGTTTGATTTAATAAATTTCACTCATTTATAAAAAAAAACAACACATTAGTGGAGCAGAGTGGATTTTCTGTAATGCATTACACAGGACTTGATGGAATCCAGATTTCACTCAGCACCCTGCAGGATGCCAGGGAAGGGATTACATTAACCTTCAGCTGATAAACATTCATAAGAAGTCCATATTAAGAAAACAAAATGGTTGCCATAAAAAACACACAACCTTTATGTAGTCACTGTATCATAGATGATGTGGGTTAATGCTGTTTATGTTGCCTTGAAAAAACCTGGAGATCCAGAATTTAACATTCCAGAGCTTTGTTTTATCACTGGACTTAAATATTCAAATAATGACTATAAATTAGAATCAATACAGACTTTAAAATCCTGACTGCATTTGATTGGTGCCCACAGGATAGATCAGAGGTTAGTATTGGTCAAATCTCAAATTGAGTTCACTCTACTCTGCTTCCTTTATTTAATTAGCGGTCCATTTGGTTGGTGGTTCTATCCAAATAAGTTCTGTTGGATGTGCAAGTAAAGTAAGCTTACGAATTTTTATATTGACAAAATACAAGGTGGTGTTATTACAGTCAATGTATTAACTTTGTATCTGAGACTGTGGACTGTAGATTTGGACTTAGATTTAACTGTTATCATTCGTGTCAATAAGAAATTTATGCAGAACCCCAGAGAGTAGAGAGGTTGGAGAAGTTGGAGTCAGCTTTCCAAAGCGATAAAAATCAGCTGGCGCCTGTTGAGGAGGTGCCTGTGTATGTCCTGTCACCGCCAAGGACAAAGGCTCTCCTTCCTCACGCCTAAAACTCACTTGAATGTTGGCTCCTGACTGTACCAGTATTAAAGAAATCAGATGTGTTCCATACTATGCAACGTTCAGAATATTTAATTTTAACTCTTATTTTGCAGATCCGGTCTTGAAACTCTAAGAAAATCACGTGAACCCAAACCCAACCTCAAGGCTAAATGCCAGTGCTCATAAACATGACACTGACGCGATACTTATATTGTCTTCCTTCAGCTCAAGTAACATTACTAGAAATGTTGCTTTCCTTCCCCGCCTGGCTCTTATTCTCTGTCGGTTTTCCATGTTGTTGTTTTTCCTCGCCATTAGCCTTCACCTTCAACTGTAAGTTCTAGCCCCCAGTGGAACGGCACATGCCTTGTGTCGCACCCTCTCCCTCCCTGGGCTTGTGATCTTTAGGCTAGTGAGAAACATGCAGAGGTGTTCCTTTTCCTTCCTGTTCCATGCACAACTGTAAGTGTGGACGCAAGAGGATTGGATTGGCCTCACTGACAAAAACTTCCACTACGCCACATGCTCACCATCCTGGGCTTATCCTTTAGACTTCATCTGCTCCCACTGTTGGTCTGCCATCTGCATGTCCTTTATAGACACCCATTATTAAATAGTTAGGCCTCACTGAGCAACATCAACCACACTAAAGTGCGCTGAAGCCACAGTTTCAGGTCACAGGAGTGCGCTGAGTTGTAGGTGCTGGGTAACTCTAGATTTTTAATTACAGAGCGTGAACGGTGGTGCGATAAGAAGGTCACGGCTTCCTGATAACCTGTTTGGTGAGTCAGTCGCTGTTTGTCACCCAGACGGAGGGTAAGCAGTGAGAACTGGACAAAACTCTCTCTGAATTTCAAAGTAAGAGCCGCCATCTGCTTTCACCTCTTACAGTTGAAACCACACACCTGAGTCACTATGCAAAGTCTACCTCGTTCGAACTTAAACAATGAGAACGTGGTTGGTTTGCAAGACATCGACGGCGCTGAAGCTGAAAGTCTAAGCGGTTAAGATCATTTCTTCTTAAGTCAGAATGGTCCTGTGATTATTTACACACATTATTTTAAGGCATTCAGACCAAAAATAGCAGAGTGGGTGTGTTGCTACAGGCGTCATTGAGAGGATGAAATACAATCCAGGAAGTCCAGTTTGAGTAACAGATCCATTTTTAGGTTTATCAGATGCCAGCAACACCACACAGCAGTTTATAATACTACAAGATAGGAATTTACAGCCCTCGAAAGTTATCTGTTTTATCCTTTGAGCCAATGATTGTGAGGTAATACTAGAAATCCCCATTCATGTTACAAAGTAGTGTGCAATGGTTAGCACAGTGCATTGCCAGATGACACAGATTGTGGAGTGGTAAACACGAAGTTGAATTTTTTGCTGTGTCATCCTTTATTTCCTTGCCAGAGCTCTCTGCCTTGGGCTCATTCATTTAGGTGAATGAGAAGACAGTACTTTTGGACTCTATAGTTGGTCTGAGCTTTGCTTGGCTGTGGAAATGTTTTGAGTTTTGATTTGCCAGTTAAAAATGTATATACCAATACCTTAAATATACTGCAGTTCCATTCAACAGGCAAATTTTGCCATTCCCACAATGTAACTACACTGAATTATGTATCTCAATTCTATACCAACAATGTTGTTAATGTTATTTATGCTTACTGATGCTCCTCCAAGCTTTGCTCCGTTCATCATGACACCAGGCCAATAACCAGGACCTCTACCAGCTAGCTAACCTGCGGTGAACTCACCAGTCTAGTGCCAGGACACAGCAAGCTACAGCAGACAGGACTGCACTGAGCTCTTCAGCAAATCTAATAAACCAGTTACAGTTTTCTTACTCCCACCAAGAGTGGTAACCAAGCTGCTCAAATATTAGATCTCAGGAAATAGTGGAGGACAATTTCCTTCGAACGTAACATTAGAACACACGAGCCTGGCTCCCGGAGGTTCGGGGCCACCACCGCTGGGCCACTCCAATTAGATGGAGCTTCCCTGCTGTGGCCGAGCCAGCCTGAACACAGGAGCACCCGAAAGGAGCTGGAGGAAGAAATGGAGGAAGGAGAGAGGGGAGACACGCTCAGCCTTGAGTGTTGTGTTATCTTTGGCACATGTTGCGTCTAACGTCTCTCTCTCTGTCTACACTTCTGGCTCCTGATCATGCTGCAAAGTGATCATTAGACGGCAAGAAGGGGGAAAAGAGGTGGTCAAGCACATAAGAAGTAAATGGCATTTTTGTTCCTGAACATAAATGATAATAGGCAGACTGACATGTTTGCACAACCGGTCCTAAAATAGGACAAAACTTGACTGTGGAGTGGCGAGATTCATATGAGCATGAACATATTCCTTTTAAATTTGTGCATACCATTTTTTGTGTGCACTCACCAAATGCAGTTTGTTGACCTTCTCTTTTTCCTTCGCCCTGAAATAGGATTTATCAAGAATAGACTTGGCTCTGCCCATTGTAATAAGACACTGTTTTAAAGCCCTTAAAGTATGCCATTGTTCATTTCACCCCTGCCCTTTCTAAACGTATTAATCCCATTGCCACGGTCTAATGCTGAAATCCTCAGTGGAAACACCTAAGAGGACTGGATCTGCTCGACCACACAAGATATTCCCTGTTCTCCTGCAACAAGTGATATCAACGGTAAAACTAAGGTCACTGCTGAACAGCTGAGAGGAAGTACATCTGCAGGCCATGCATTTGTGAGTATTCTGCAAAGGTTTGGGCACTGGCTCTGATGCAGGTGCTATCCTCTGGAAGGTGATTAGATATCATCACTCTTTCATTAACTCAGTATTTCTAGTATCACCGTGACTGTGTAGCAAGAATGGTCCTTTTCATTGGTCATCCCAGCTAATGAGCCCTGCTGAAAGGACCAGGTTAAGGTGGAAGGATAATGAAACAAGAGAAATGGGGAAGGGGGGGAATGTGACAAAAAACACGACACCAGGGATTTGTGAAATTGTTCAGTGTGGGTGTTTTTTAAATGTTAGTCTCAAAATGTATGAATAGAAATTGTTAATGTTTTAATATAAGTAAATAAGGAGCCTACTGAGCCAAACATTTTGTGGTGAGAAATAAAAAGGATGTAAACAAGGGCAGGTGACAGAAATGACAAGAGGAAGTAAGGAAGCACAATTTATTTTTAGGTTACGACAGGGCAGGCGACAACAGTCTCATTTTCAGCTGATCATAGAAACTGTAGGAGGGGAGGAGGGCTGAATGTTCCATTACGTAGACCAGACCTGAAAGCATACAGGTTCTTTGTGAAAGGTGTCTCTGTGTGCAGGCAGAGGTGCCACACTGACATCATCCAGAGCTGTGGATGGGACTTTTCATGTGTATCGGTGCCAGGAAGCTGCTTGTACTGTCAGTCAGCCTGAGTCAGCACTACGCTCTAGACACAACTGTGTAAAGATCCATGACATAGGAGAGTTTCGCAACGTATAACACAACTCTGCTCAAAACAAAAACATGAAGTGTGGGCACTGAGGGAGTAGCCCATTTTAACAGAATGGCTTTTTAAATTTTCTTTTATATTTTTGTAATTATTGGAAAAAGGTGGTCTAAAAATATAGATTTATTATTAGGTTAGTCCAAAAAGAGATTGGTGACATAGGTTGTACACCTAAAGCAAGAAAGATTGGTTGGCTGAAAATGTTTCTCCATGCACTTCGGAAGTAGGTGAAGTTATGGCAGAACGAAATCTGAAAGAAAAACAATCATAAAGCAGCTAAAATGATTTGACTTACTTTGAGTTTGAGGTATTTAATTAATTCCCTTGTGATTATGGCAGTAAGCAGGTTGTTCCCATTAACAATTGGATAACAGTTTGAAGGGAGAAACTTTAAATTCAACTTTTGCAGAATAGTGGCATCTATGGCAACAAGTGGCGATTACTGCATGACACACTGAATTTCAAAAATTTTAATTTATTTTCAGTAAATTATTTTCTTCTTTCTGAAGTAAGTTGCTTTAATGATTTCTACATTTTGACTTTAGAAACTGTATTTTGACAGAAAAAAAAATCGTATTCAAAGGTCCATTAACTGTTTTTTTTAGTTTTATATTTCACGGTCATCACGTCACGGCAAACATGTTTGTGATGTTTATCTGATGGCATGTGGGCTATAAGTGTAAAATCAATCATGTCAAATAATGCGCTGCTATGTGATGTGAATGTCCTGTGTTGGAAATAACATCTGCATAATAATAGACAATCAGAAAAATGACTCATTAAAGTTCGCTAACATTAGCCTGGTCATACCAGACCAAATGAGTCCACAGCAGCAAAAACCCCTGGTTGCATGTCTTTTAAAAAAGAGTGCTAATTAATTCAACTTCCATTTGCAACATTGTGTTAGTTTGTCTTCCTACCAGTTACATGGTCTCTCTCTAAAAGGAATCTTTGCATTCTTATTTGCATTACAAATAACAGTGACATCACAAGATAAGTGTTATTTTAATTTATCCTTTTAACCTGTCACCTGTTCTCTGTTAAGAGGAACCCTGTTGAGGATGCGAGCCCATTATTAGCCAAAGACCAAGGTAACGTCATAACATTTTGTTAGCACTTAGAGAATGAGCCATTGTCATTCGGTCATAATTACAGGTCAGGCTCTATTATAGGAAATGCAGGAGAGTGACCTGCAGAGATCACACTCCGCTTTTATAGCATTTCATTGTCATTTGAACTGACTCAGAGGTCACTTCACCTGAAGGCATGGAGGGTGCCTTGTAGTCACTCAGCAGAGTTCAATATCGGATTATATTAGTGCTTCAGGTGTTCCTTCACAAAGGTTGGAAGGTGACTATTTGGATTTCATGCAAGCAGCTTCTCTTATTATCATTATACAATGTAACAAGACAAAAACTCCATTAGAAGAAATTTGAATATTATTAATAATATTAAGTTAAATTATGGACTATTTTTGTTGTGATTTTGCAACTTTTCTGACTGACATCATGCATTTCCTTCCCTGCAGATACACTATCAGAGTGCCCGAGGTGTTTGAGTTTACTAACCTGGAGGAGACAAGGCTGAGATTACAGTGGCACTATCTCCACAGGAGGCTGACCAAAGGAAAAGACATACAAAAGAAAGCGCACAGCAGCAATAACCACACACTATACCACACATTTTTCTCCAAGTGTGTGCATGAATTTGCATGTCTGCAGTCTTACTGGTAAAGCCACTGGGAGCTGTTGTGGTTCAGCGTGGGATATCAGGGATGTGTGAGAGAGTCAGAGGGAATAGAAGCCCATCCTTCTGAGGGTGTCACGGCCTTGATAAGTCCTGTTTAAACTTTACCCAATGCAAAATGCCATGTGTCAACAGTCGCCCGTGGCCAAAGCGCTCTGATCTGGTTCGGCAAACACCCAGGACCCATCCATCCCCATGGGACCTTGGCTGACAATAGGCAAGGGTACATTTCTGCAACCAAACTGACCTAAACTTTTCAAAAAGTAAGACAAAAACTATCATTTCGCCGAGAAATTACACAGTAAAAGTAGCTGGAGGGAAAGTTCAGATGATTTGCCGACAGGATTCTCTCAGCTCTCCCTCTTGCAGTCTTCTGCCATGTCTGGGGCAGTTGGCACTAGTTGCGGAAAGTCTCAGCCAGGTGTTATGTCGGTTGTGAGTGGTTGAAGCCACCTCTGCCTCCACTGCTTCTGCCGCACTACTTGTCACTCAGTGAAATATAATTCTTCATGGGTCTCATTGGAGAGAATTAATTAAACACAGCAAGGGTTTTAGTGCAGCTCTTGCTAATGCAGTATATCTAATAGATCTCAGCACTGCCTGCTCAATCGTGGTTCCCATAATGATGACACAAACGCTACAATGTTTAAATAATAACTATTGTATTTGTATGAAATTCTATGAATTGTTAGTACAGCCACTTCATCAAACCTTTACTGTAAGAAAAGCTAAAAATATGACACATGCTGCACTCCTCTTTGGATTCAGTTGCTTTGACAAACACACTTCAAAGGCAACAACCCAAAGACTCGCATACTTACTGTACTGACGCACCCACACACATATGACACTAGAAAGTTTAAAAAAAAAAAGAGGGGCAGTCTGCTCAGACATTTGCAGTGGAATCTGGGAGGGCGAGGGGAGGTGGAGGACATGATTTGGCAGTTTACCCCCAGTGTTTGCCTCAAAATTTTGACGCCGTGGCTCGAAGTCAAGCTGAGAAGTTTCCCAAGACCTGCTCGGCCTGCAGGCGGGTGCTCCATGTAAGCTGCGAGCCTGGCCCCTGAGGATCTGTGTTCCCCCTGATCCACCGTAAGTCAGTCTGCAGGGCACCTCAAACCCTCTGTAGTCAGCAATGCGGGGGCGCGAACATGTCCAACCACACCTCTAATGCCTCTGTGTTAGCCATCACTGGGTTTCCTCCTCTGCATGTCGAGGCCAGTCACTTCACATGCTCAGCAATCTCAAATGGCAGCAGCTCTCATCACACCTCCCACAACAAACCATGTCCTACTGAAAATTACGTCACAAATTCACCACATAATGAGACTTATAATGTTGTTGTCTGCTAAGAAAAGGTGTATTTAATACAAGCTAAGCGTAAGAGTATGTTTTAACTGTCAGTAACGCTGCGTGGCGTTCAGAGGCATCTCAGAAGTTACTCTTAATTGAGGGAAATGGATCAAGGATTTCAGTCCAAGTACAGAGAATCAAGTTACTCTGAAGTGTATAAAATCAGCATAATTATACCTATTAACTGGCGATGGAACAAAACCAACATGCGCTCCTTTCGTTTTTCCAACCATCTCTGTTTCTCACCAACATGAACTGTGGAAGAGCATTTCTAAATTGTATGTCGTTTAGTTGTACGCAGGGGAGCTGACAGGGCAGTCTGCCACAGCCTATAGGCAACCAATGAGACAAGGAGCAGAAATAGCAGGTAGGGCCGACATGTAACAGGCATATTAGGCTGTTTTTAATGAAAATGTCAGGGTCAAGACAGACTGAAAGGCTTTAAATGGAAACCTTGAACCACAACCCTCTTTATGGAGAAAGATGATATGCATGGCAAAATGTTTATTTTTAGTAATGAAAGGCTCTGCTGTGGACGAAGACAATGACTGAACAAACACATTCAAATATAATAAAAGGTGAAATCTATGAAAATAAAATACGCTTACATTATTTTCTACATTTTTTTTAACGATTACTGATTTATAATCAACAACAGCAACACACAAAATAACAAATAAAATCACTATACACCTGATGTTGCCTAATTAATTACTAAATCATGAAGTTGTGATAAAGATAGTAAACTTTCAGTCCTGTCACGACTATATGCGGTCTCATAACTTACAGTCGGATTTGGTATCTAAAATTGAACACATGGATTATAGTGACTGAACTCTCTCAACAAGGTGTCCTTTGTCCTCCAAACATGTGTTGGAGCAAATCCAGCAAAGTAGATTTAAGTGTTGCGACACATTGGTTTTGTTCCAGTTTTTCAGACTTTACATTTTAAATGGTTTGGCTTTGCTGACGAACGTTTAATATCATCAAATAGCTTTCAGTTATTATTGTCATGCTCATAATCATTGTTCTCATCATTTGTATTATTATTATTAGGAGTAGTAGTAGAAGTAGAAGGAGTGGTAGTAGTAATAACTGTTCTTATTTCCATATATCTATATATTGATCGCAGGGATTTTAAAATTGCATCCAACATAGCTGGTCACAGATGATAATGATCCAATTATTATATTATCAATCAATAATCCAAATAATAGAATTATAATAAATATAAAAAGGGGGGGGCTCTGTTTAAGGTATTATAGATGAAGTAGGAGATTCAGTCATGCCACTTGTTGATTCTTTGATTCTTTTTTAAGAAACATTTTTAATGAGAAATCTTCTGTTTTGTCATCCTGACTCTCACCTGGTTTGGATCAATCAATTGTCTCCCGGAAAAGAAGAAGGCCTAGGATCAAAACGTAAACTCCAATCCTGAAATATGTTTTGTAATAACCTCTCACTCTGTTTTGACCATTGCAGCTCCCGCACAGTCGCAGGGCTTCCTCTTAAGTTTCTGGACTGCTGTCTCCCCCTATTGGCCCAAGCGGTCACTGCGCAGAGCAGAGAGACGGCCGAGGGCTGCTGCTCCGTACCAGCTTCACACACTGACACACACAGACACACACACACCGACACACACGGACTCAACTGCCTCTGTGCAACGAGCGCTGTAGACGGCAACAGCCCGCCTTTATTATAAGCATCGCTGTTTATTCCTCTGAAATCAGAGCTTAAAAAACCCAGAAGTTTTTCTTAGTGAGAACTTCTCTTGTTTCCAAATCATCCGAACAGTGCATCCCATAAATCTCACACAAGCATCTGAGTAACTTCAGCACAAATATACACTTGGTTTGTAAGGCAGGGGAATTAAAAACGAGGCATTTCAACATGTAGCGTGAAAATGCAATCTGGGAAAAAATATATACATGAATATACAAATGAGCGTTTCTGTGAAATCAATATAAAGTAAATAAAGTCTGTAACCAAGTGTAGTAAAGTTAAAGTAAAGAACTCAAATTTATTTATGATTCAAACACTCCTAATGAAAATTAAACCTGCTGCAATTCTGATGCTACTGTCTGTAGTCAAATAAAATAACAGAACAGAATAGAATATGTTTTAGTATTTATTTACATGGTTCACATTATTATTATTATTCTGTAACTAAGCTTCTGATTTTGGTGTGATATCTATTTTAAGTATAAACTTCAGGTTAAACTTTACATTTAACTGAAAGCAAAGATTATGAGGGGAAAAACACCTTTTTCTTGTGCTGGGTTCTCGCTGCTGTTGACTGCAAGAGTTCTTCAGAGCAGAGTCATATTACGTCTCCGCCTCCAAAAGTTTCCCCCAATCATTTCCTTGCCGTCAAACATAAATCCAGGCATCGCCTCCTGTGTCCTTAGACTCTGCAGCAAACCTCCAAGGGTAGACCTCTCAGTCACATTTCTCTTTTAAGTCACATTTTCAAAGTGAAGCATTAGAGAGCGATCACTTGCAATTTGCTCTCTTGTTTGCGAAGTTGTGAAAAGTCGAAGGAGCGTCGAAACTTTTTATTTTCTCCATTTTGTTTTTGTTTTTTTACTTTTAAGGATTCAAATTTGCCAGTCAAGCTGTGCGCCCTCACAGGCTGTCACTGCAGTCTTTGGGCACGGCGCTTGGATATTGAAAGAAGGATTTTCTCCTCTTTTTTTCTACCACGAGAAGCTGTTCTTTAATTTTTTCGCATGAATCTCCTCGACCCTTACCTGAAGATGACAGAAGAACAGGAGAAGTGTCACTCTGACGCTCCCAGCCCCAGCATGTCTGAGGACTCCGCAGGCTCGCCGTGCCCATCCGGGTCCGGGTCGGACACTGAGAACACCCGGCCGTCCGACAACCACCTCCTCTTGGGTCCAGACTACAAGAAGGAGAACGAGGAAGAAAAGTTCCCCGTGTGCATCAGAGATGCGGTGTCCCAGGTGCTGAAGGGCTACGACTGGACGCTGGTGCCCATGCCGGTGCGCGTCAACGGCTCAAGTAAAAATAAACCTCACGTCAAAAGACCCATGAACGCATTCATGGTCTGGGCTCAAGCTGCACGGAGGAAGCTGGCCGATCAGTATCCACATCTGCACAACGCGGAACTCAGCAAAACCCTGGGCAAACTTTGGAGGTAAGTTCTCTTTGCACTTTCAAACACATTTGCAGTGCGTCTTTTGCGCGCCGCTGTGCGCAGCGAACGATTTATTTGACGAAACGCACCACCTGCCTGCTGTTTCCAGTAGAGCTTTAGACTGTGGGGATTTTACAAATGCATTTCAAATTGTTTTTCTCTGTGTTGCTGTTTTTTTTTTTAAATCGTGATTGTAGTTACACTTGAAGTTACACTTCTCGGAGTAAACCGTCGAAGTCGAATAGAGTAGGATGGGCAAACTTTTTAGCTGCGTGATCAGAATAATAAAATAATTAATGCAACGAGTCAGTAAACTTTGTGCATCTCTTGCACAAATACACCGCATCTTGTGGTTGTTGTTGATTGAATGCATTTTAACGTGAATGTACAATTCTCCGTGATATTTCCAGATTGCTGAACGAAGTAGAGAAGCGCCCGTTTGTGGAAGAAGCTGAGCGTTTGCGAGTGCAGCATAAAAAGGACCATCCCGACTACAAATACCAGCCAAGGCGAAGAAAATCTGTCAAGAACGGGCAAAACGACCCCGAGGACGGCGAGCAAACCCACATCTCTCCAAATGCGATCTTCAAGGCGCTGCAGCAGGCCGATTCTCCAGCGTCAAGTTTGGGCGAGGTGCATTCTCCAGGAGAGCACTCAGGTAAGAAAAACATCAAACGAAGAAAAAAATAACTAAAATAATTGTCTATATTTTTACAGAGGTGAATAATTTTGGCAGCATTGCAGAAATCAAATCTAATAGCCTTTAGGGCCTTGAACAGACACCTGGTGGGCTAATGATTAATGATTTTACAAGCCATCATGCAAATACACCTGTCAGTACAGTGCAGATAAACTCCTCCTCCTCAAAGTATTTCCATTCATACTTGTGTTTCACTTTATCACAAGGCCTTCATGCAGGAAATATCTTCTTCGGCTGCATCTGTTAGTAAATTTGATTTTAACTGTGAGGCTAACTCTGCTTTTCCTCTAACCAGGTCAGTCCCAGGGCCCACCAACACCCCCAACCACCCCCAAGACAGACCTCCCCTCCAGCAAAGCTGACCTGAAGCGTGAGGGGCGTCCCATGCAGGAGGGCACCAGTCGCCAGCTCAACATTGACTTTGGAGCTGTGGACATCGGCGAGCTGAGCAGCGAGGTCATCTCCAACATGGGGAGCTTTGATGTCGACGAGTTCGATCAGTACCTGCCACCTCACAGCCACGCTGGGGTGACCGGGGCGGCCCAGGTCGGCTACACCGGCAGCTACGGCATCAGCAGCTCGTCAGTCAGCCAGGCAGCCAATGTCGGGGCCCACTCGTGGATGGCCAAGCAGCAGCAGCAGCAGCAGCAGCAGCAGCAGCAGCAGCACTCTCTGACCACCTTGGGTGGAGGAGGGGAGCAAGGCCAGCAGGGTCAACAGAGAGCCACCCAGATCAAGACAGAGCAGTTGAGCCCCAGCCACTACAGTGAGCAGCAGGGCTCCCCGCAGCACGTCACCTACGGGTCCTTCAACCTGCAGCACTACAGCACCCCCTCTTACCCCTCCATCACAAGAGCACAGTATGACTATTCAGACCACCAAGGTGGTGCCAACTCCTACTACAGCCATGCAGCTGGCCAAGGCTCCAGCCTGTACTCCACCTTCAGCTACATGAGCCCCAGCCAGAGGCCCATGTACACCCCGATCGCTGACACCACCGGGGTGCCCTCTGTGCCCCAGACCCACAGTCCGCAGCACTGGGAGCAGCAGCCCATTTACACACAGCTCTCCAGGCCATGAGGAGGCGGCCTCAGCACTGACTGTACAACACCCATCCCATGCATAGACTTCTTTCTGCCCGGTGGCCTGTGTGCCACCATGCCACACACCCTTCATTGCCAACAGAAAAACATGATAAGGACTTTTTTATAGTACTGAAAATATATCTTTGGATTGGCTCACAACAGTGCCTTTTGTATTGGTTGGAATTGTGATTATATTTTTTTAGATATAATGTTTAAAAAAAAAAGCTAAATCCTCTGTGAGGACATACTGGTTATAAATATTTTAGTATGTACTGTGTATGTGTTCTGCTCTTGTCATCATCGTAATCAGTGTCATCAGCATCCTCATCGTCACGATTTGAAGGTTTAACACATCTAAAGGAGCAGGAAGCCGGGTAGAAACACCCTCAGTGGCCTTACTTCTCACTAATGTATTTTTTTGTACAGAAGTAAGAAACATCCGTTTACTGACACTGCCGTCTTATAATAGCCTACGTTCTGCTTTGAATTTTTGTACTGTACATATTTTATCGTAATTCCCATGAGATGCAAGAATTGCGCGTTGCTGGTTCGAAATAGATTTGAATTTTTGGCCATGATATGACCGTGTCATCAGTGAATTAGTCAAATATTCTCCTTCTTGTTCTTTGCTTTAGCGCAAATTATTGTGTCGGAATGTTGCCATGTAATTCTACTAGGGGCCTTAATGTGTTGGTAATGTGTTGGTAACTGAGCAATGCTTGCTTTTATCCGGGTACTGCCTTGATACCATTGGTGCCTCTGGAGCCACAGTTGGGAGGCTCCTTCCACTGGCATTGCAGTGTCGAAACCACAGCATAGTTCTGACTTCCTGCTTGAGGAGATACAGGAAGTGACCTTTGACCTGAGTCTCCTCAGCAGCCAGCAGGTCTGAGTCTGGCGTGCTTCTATCATTCCTTCAGCCCCATGCTTTTTTCCTAACCTTTTTTCTTAATTTATTCTTTAGCATTAATTTTATTTGAAAATAACTATTTGCAATTATCTTTTTAATTCAGCAGCAGCTAACTGAGATGACAAGTTTTCAGTGGAATAGTATGCTGTCGTATGTGGTACAAATTTGTTTATTTATCATTTGTAAATGTTTCCGTATAAAAGTTTCTTTTATTCATGATCTAGTTATGTACAGATTACTTATAATTACACGATGAGTCTTTCTCTAAAATATAAGAAAAACTGGAAGTTTTGCTCTTTTTTTTCATTCTAACAAATGAATTAATGGATATGGAAGCTGCGGCTGTTTTTGTAAAGAGTTTGCTGGAATCAACAGGATACTTTTTGTTATTGAAAAAAAGTTGTGTTCCTCATTTTATATTCTGTATCATTAGTTCTCATTGCATCATCCTCTTAATGCAGTTTCCGTAGGTAAACATGGCATTGTCTTAAAAGCTTATCTTTTGTATTATATTGTTTGCAATAAAAACAAAACACTGAGAAATATGTGATCGTCTTGTGCCATTAATCATAAGCATGTTTCACACAGTATTATCAGGGTTGCTGTGTCAGACAGTATTTATCAGCGACGTGTATTTTTACCAGCTATGACACTGGCAGAACACCAGCTACATTAAGATTTCATTTACTGAGTCTGAGCGACTTTGGAACAATCTTCATCAAACTCATGTGCAGGAAACAAAACAAGAAAACAACATGAATGAAAAGGATTGTTGAAACAGCTGATTTAATTTCTGCGTTAACTACAGTCAGCTTGTTGACCAGACGCAGCAGCAGCTTGGTAAAGTTATCATAACACCAGCGTGAAGTGAAAAAAAAAATCACATTGGAGTTGCGGTACTGGGAACAGTGGTTTAGCTTCTGGCTTCTCAGACCATGAGGTCACAGGTCCATTATTATCACGGCCTATTGAGAAGACGTATGTCCACACCCCTCCCCCCCGCCTGTATACACAACAGCTTAAAGAAACAAACTAGACACTGAATATTGTTTATTCATTACTGGCCAAGTAATGTAGGAATAGGGCTGACCTTAATAAATCAGTGACAGTGTAAACACAATCAGGTACTATAGCTTTGTGTTGAAATTTGAGGCACATTCACAGATGCCGTCTCTTTCCTCACATTAAGGGGACTGAACCGTTCTCTGCCACCCACCGCTGCACCTCATCTCACTGCAGTGACTGGGCAGTTTTTTTGCTTGAGTCCAGAGCTAGTCATTACACATTACACAAGACTATACTACTACTAAGGCTCAGCTTTGAATGGGATTTTGAACTTTCACAGAAAATTATAACATCAATTGCAATTAAACCAAGTTTTGATGAGCTACATAGAATCACCAACCATTTCATCACCTCAGTGTAATATTTTAGTGTTGGCTGGCATCGGCATCTGGATGACTTGCTCTTGATGGATTCTCCTTAAAAACAAACGAACCAGACTTTTATTCTTTTATTCCACATGCTGCACCAATGTGTAAAGAAGAGAAAAGAAAAAGCTGTCTAACCTACTAATGTATTTATTGCTGATACAGCTGATCATGTTTGTTATCTCTGCTCAGTCTTCTTTTTTTGTAACTTTGCTCCAAACTGCTGCTGCTTCTGCTACTGCTACTTACAGGAACTGGCTGCTGATTAAAACAGTGTTGTGCTACGTAAACTGGCAAAAAATGTGAAAAATAAAACAAAGCAATATGCAGTGACTTAAGGCTTGTTGTGTTGATGACAAGACAGTGGTCCTACTGCAGGCTTGGCTCTGCTGTCTCTGGTTAAATACAAAGGCTGACATCTTCCCTTCATACAGTGAGACGAAGGAAGAGTGTGTGAAGCCCTGAGCCCACCTCCCACAGAGAGCCCCCGAGGCACATCCATCACTGGATCTCCAGCGGCTCAGACCCAGAGTGAGGCAGCAGGGCCTCGGGGCCTAACAGGGCAAAGGGAGGCCAGCTATAGCGATGGCTCGGGGGAGAGCAGAAAGGTGCAGCAGGGGGGTCACAAGGAAGGGATGGAACCTTACTAATCCACTGTTATTGTCTTCCTAGCCAAGGAATTGAGTTAATGACTGACATGACTGACATTTTGTAGAAGAATTCAACATGGGACTCATTCTCCAAAACTGGAATGCCAAAAACTGTCAGAAAAACAATTTGAAGGGAATTAGGGAGCGCATACAACACAAACTTTAACATTACAGTTGCTAGGAGAGGTCTCAATGTAAAAGAAATCTGCTTGACTCAAAATATTGGCAGTAATTATCCCCATGTCTTGATGCGCTGAGCCGGTTCCAACAGGCGTATAGTAACACAGTACTGAGGACATGATTGGCTCCTGATGGAAGACGTTACCTAAAAGTTCAACTGGAGCCAATATTTCTGTTCCGAAAACAAGGAAATAAGCCGACTTTGGTAAACACAGGTCCATGTTCTTCCAGTTTCAGAGAATGACCAGAACATTTTTGCTGAATTGTTTCATTCTCAGTTTGTTGGCAGCGGATGTGCATGGGAAAATGTTAAAAGTTTACATCTGAAAGTCCAGCTCGTCAAAAATCAATCATGAGTTCAGATAAACTGAAATCCTGTGATCATATTATCACTTCTGCCGAATAAAACAGTATTTTTTTCATAAAGCTCATGAATGATAAGAACGACTGAAGCCAGTCACTCTCTCTACATGGCCCCTTTTTCTTTATCCAGATCACACGATATTTCATCTGCTTTGCTTGAAATTTTATACAGAAAATTAACACATTTACAAAGTTGCTTTCCATAATAGGAATGGCAGAAGGTGTGCGGATTAAAGGTTTAAAAAAAAAAAAAAAAAACCACCAATTTTCTGCCATCAATAATGTGGAGCGATGATGGCCATTTTCAGCATATTTCATCAGAAGAGCATGTCATGTGGTGTCACAGGGTAGCACCCCATCAGGAAATGACATCAGGATTGAGGCTTTCCCTGCCTTAGACCATGGTGACTCATTCACTGGCCTTGCCCAGTAGCAGCCCACACGTAATGATAAATTCAATATGTTCCACACAGCATTTTGCCAAGAGAAATGATAATCACCGAAGAAGCTTCTAGAAATTTAACTTTGAGGTGACCTAGAAACCTTCAAAGCAAATACACAGCATCTGATGTTCTTCAACCATTACAGTAAATCTGTGCTAAAAAAACAAACCTTCTTTTCTGAACCTTGTGCTGCTGACCTCAGCTCAGAAAGTCTTAGCAGTGGCAGAGTGACCCAGCCAGTAGTGGATTGGTGTTGCGATGGGACTGCTCCCCTCCACACAGCAGGAGTGCCCTGATGAATGTTTCCGAGAAGGATCGGAAACAAGACCAAATTTTTCTTTCTTTTTTTTTTTTTTTTTTTGCAGACAGGCCTTTCCATGGGCAATTTTCCCAGGACGACCCCATTATTATTCCACAGAGACGTCTGCCCCCTCCGAACCCTATGGGTGGTCTTTCTGAAGGCAAAAGGAAGAGGAAAAGAAAAGGAAAATGGGAAAAAAAAAATCTGGTGATACACCCGTGGAGACTGGACAACAATAAAATACACAACAAAAGTAAAACGAGATAAAACAAGACGAAGAGCCAAACAGCACTCCAGCATATTGCAAGCTTACTCTGTCTGTAGTGATGGACTGTTTGGTGTGTATGTGTATATGTGTGCAATTTGCCTATTGTAGTATATCAAGGAGAAATCTTTCTAAAATGGTCTAATCAAGACAAAATTAACATAAAATCATACCTAGATCGATGCTTGTATTTACACCATAATCTTCTATATCTTAAGACCAGTTTATTGTGTGTTCTTTATGTATTTGTGTCAATAGCAACCACGCCTCTGTTTAGATTACCAACAAGGACAGTCTGAATAGACCCCCACTTTGCTTTTAAATTGTCCAGTCCATAAAATTCTTTCTTAAACTAATAAGAAACATCCAGTGGAGGAAACCCTTGCTAAATCACTGAAGAAGACAAGTTGACCACAAGGCCGTTTCCATGGAAGCTACACCCTCAGCTGAAAAACTACTATGTGCTGATTCAAGTTGGTAGCAAAGAGAAGGCACATTTCCTACAAATCCTGAACTGTATTGATTGTTGTATACATTAAATCAGAAGAGTTGCACAAACAACAGTCACATGAGTCAACTCACTCTAAGAGAAATTATATTTATTTAAGTTTACAATCCCCTCTTGTCATCGTTTTTTTGCTTACTGTTTGAGTAGTTTTAGGAAGTGAGACTTTGCCCTGCAGCCATCCATCTTGCGCTGGCCCCATGAGGACATCAGCCTGTGCCAAGAAGCCGAGCTGGGCCAGCCTGCTGGAACCCTTGGTGAGCTCCCTGCCTTTGTCTGAGGATGTGGAAGAAACCTGGCACCGGCCCGAGGTCAGCGTCACAAAATTATATTACCATAATCCCATTAAGTGTGTCTGAGGCCTCATGAGCTCAGCTCAGTCTGGGAGGAAGGTAGGTGACGGCTGGCAGTGGGTGGGTTTGTGGTTGAAGAACACAGTCAGTGCATGATATTTTAGCCTATGTGATATTTTTGGTTTTCATGCCAAATGCAAAGATGTATCGTAAACTCATGTATTAGTGTAGACCTCAGTTGGAACATCCCAAAGCATGTGTTTCATCACAGTATGTGGTAAACTGTTTTCTATGACAGAAACTGACTGAATGGTGAAAACACAGCATATAAATTTGCCTAAGAGCAAGATAACTCTCCATAATTGAAGCCAGGAGCCTAAACGACATGATGGATCAAAGTGGGTTTGTCCATAAGCTTTATATAATCAAGGTTTTTCATCCTTATCTTGGTTATCCCTCATTCTTCAGAAAGGGATTCTCTCCAATAATAATTAGATTTTCCATCCATCGCTACATTTGTTTCCAATTAAGACAATGAGAGAAACAATTTGAGCCAAACATGGATACAGTAGTTTGTCTTTGCTAATTCCCTCATCTGTACCTGGTAAATCTCCACAGAACATATCCTTTTACTGTGCATACGCCCATTAGACACATGTTGTGTGAGGGGAAACTAATAGACATGTCAGTAAAACTGATACTATCCTCACAGGGCATGAGAGTTGATATAATCTAAACTCTGGCAGTTGATCCTTCAGGCATAACCATGGCTTTAACATGTATAGAGAGATTATCTGACGTGTAACACAGGAATGCAGCCTAGTTTCTGCGTTGTTTCATTGTTTTGAATTGTGACCACAGCTATGTATAAAATAACCAAAAATTGCGCTCAGTGTTCTTTTTTTTCTTTAACTATTTATAGATTTTTTTCAGCTACTGAATTGCAAACAGGAGGTCTGCTCTGAGGTTTCTGTTTGCTTTGGGGTCATAATTACCTTTCATGTTTGCACAACCCGAAAAACACTGTAAATTGAAGACTTTTCGCCACCATAGTCAGCTTAACTAACACATTCTCAGATCAGAGCGAGTGTGGGAGTGGGAGGAGTTTCACATGGGGTGTGTGTCTTTCAGGGGAGCAGAGGTATTAGTTAGTCAGTTCTGACTACAGTGAGCCAAGCTTAGTATTGTCAGCAGCCATTTCTTTACTTACACGGCCCAGTATCTCAAACATACCTCCCCTATGTTTGTCCATTCCATCTACAGGACAACCAGTGAGACTTAATCCCTTGTCCAAATAAGTTAATACCTCAACTAACATGTAAAAGTAAAGTTCAGGGCCAAATGCAGATTCCTGAGAGACAGACAGTGCCTAACCTGGCAGTAAACCAATTAATTACACAGAGAGTGACTCAGTTTGTCATGGAGACATAAAGTGACACACACACACACACACAGGCTCTCTCTCACACACACTAAAGACGGAAATAAAACCCTGCAGTAAGTAAAATGTCTTTATTTCACTTCTATTTCAATCCTCCACTTTGTGTTTATGTGTGTGCTGACTGTATATGCATGTATGTGTGCCTGTGTTTTTTTTTTCTTTTCTTTTTTCTTTCCCTGCTTCTCACTCTCTTTCCTTTGCTGACCCCCGGCCCCAGCATGTGGTCTGATATGGTTTGTGTCTGTGGCCTTTTCCTTTGGGATAGGAGCTTAGTGAAATATGGGCAGAATGCCTCATGGTCAATGGGGTCTACACCAGCCTCATTTCCTCCACGCAAAGCTCTGTCAGAGAGCACTGAGCAGAGCCTCCAGGCCTGATCCTGACAGCACAGGGGGAAGCAGACAGTATTAAGTTCCCTTGAAATTAAAGCAAATATCACATCACTGTAATAAATAGAATCAGTAACTCAATTTCAGTGGAGAGGTTTTAAGACACAAGTGTCTTGTGATTCGCTGCTTAAGATTTGCTGGGTGCATTTTTGCAGCAACACAGCTGACTGCTTACATAACTGGGCGACAATAAGCTGTGAGTTAAATCTGCATTAGGTTTGAAACAAAGGCTAATATCTGAGAAATAATTCCAATAATTTGAAACCTAATTTAATGGATCTGTCAAAAAGAAACCTGCTCTGATCGTGTTCCCATCCTGAAACTTTCATAAATGTCTGTGTGCTGCCTCTTTAGTGGATTAATTGGTAGCAGTTCTGGGATGGGGGCTGGGCAGGGCTTGGGTTTGTTCTGCTGTGAGCCCCTGTTATTTTCTCCACAGGCAGTTTAGTGCTTTCCAACTACATCTGAAGCATCAGCAGTTTTGGCCTTACCGTGTGCAGAGGGCAATACTTTGAAACAAGGTGTTGGGGGACTCTCTGCAGGAAGCTTTTATGCAACTCTAATTTTAGAAAAAAGTTACTTTTGCAGTTGCTCATTCTGCTCAGTTTTATCTTTTTGACGGTCATGTCTCTTTTGTGTTAGACTATCATTTAATACAGCCCCAGTGCACATAAGTTAAGATTTAAAATCTCACGAGAATCTTTTCTGGGACTTCTTTTTCTGCCAGAGGCTTTAAAACATGGAATAAGCGTCATGTCCCAGAGTGCTTTGCAGCAGCAGCTGGGGGAACAGGTGTGTTTGGTGAGCACATGGTGAGGGTGATGAGGTCTGCCAAATGTTAAATACAAAAAGGACAACATTGCTGCTTAACTAGTGCAAAGAGAGACAGAAAGAGGTGCTTACTTCTATTGGACCTATGGTTTTTGTGTCCCTGTCAGATTATAAGAGTAGATGAAACTAGCCAATACATCTGGAAAAAGAGACAGTGAAAAAAAATGTAAGAAAAGGTGCCAGTTAAGTGTCTTTTTGACGTGGGCTGGATGAGGGAGAAATTTGAATCGCTCACTTTAGAGCAGGATCGCACAGTGGGATTTCAATAAATGAGTGAGTGCTGTGCCCAAGTACAGAGCCAAAGCTGCCAGACGGTACATCCAGCCCTCTCTCTCTCAGCCTTTTTCTCAAGTCACTTTCTGTAACTTGCTGTGAAATTCCAAGGAGACGTCAGGAAGAGAAGAATCAGGAGGCAGACTATTGGCTTTTATGTGCAGCAAAAGCCAGCTTCTCAAATGCAAGACTGCATGTCTTGATGTTTTGATTATTTGCCTTGAAAGAGAAATCTTAATTCTTGTTGTTGCGTGTGTTGTGTTTTAACATTTTCTCCGTACCTGGCAAATGTCATCATTATTGACTATAACCCCAAGCAGATGACAGGGAGAGGTCTTCAAATCAAATTGCAAAGGAGCATTTCCCCCAACTCCATTACTAGTGGTTGCCATGGCAATAAAGCCTGCAAGCATTCTCTGGCCTCGATGGCGCATTGGCATTGGCTAATGGCAAGTGAGATGGGGCTCCCAACCCTGGGAAAAATCATGCCCTCTCCTGATTTATGATAGCTGTGAAAACTTCAAAATTCTCTCCCAGACGTGTCAACAAACATCACAGCGCAGGTTCAGCTATGCGTGTGCTCATGTGCAAAGATCCAACAGGCCTGTTTGACACCTTGTTAAGGTTTTCCTCTCCTTCCTCCTGCCCTCTCTACCCTTGCACATCCATGCCTCTATGGCCTTTTGGGCTTTGGGTACTGACCCCAAAACTCTGAGTATCACTTAAAGGAGCCTCCAAAACACCAAAACAAGCAACGTTTGGCCTCCAGACTTATTTTTCCTGAGGTTTCTCTGTGAACCTCATTTTAAAACTTCTCTTTATCTTTATTGTTGTACAGCAAATTGACATGTTACCACTGTTTTGGCCGCACTCTGTTTTTATGGCTATTATTGTTTCTAACAAACACACCATAATCATCACTATAGAATCAAACACTCAAACACAATTGGGCAAGAACTGAGAAACAAAACTCTAGAGCTGCAAATTTGATTTGCTTGAAGTTAAAATAATAATCTAAATCTTGTTGTTAGTCTCCAGTCAGTTAAATTCAGTGGTCTGTTAACCTCTACATTACAGGTTTTATGTCCTACCTTGACCATAACAAGGACCCGTGTCCCTGTGTCTAATCTGTCAAAGTACTCCACAATAACCATGAGAACAGACTCTCCTGTAAGGTCCAGGAATGCACTGTTGCATATCAATGACCCACATCAACAGAGAAAGACAGAAAGAGAGAGAGAGAAACACAGAGAGAGAGACAACAAAAAGAGAGGATAAAAGGGCCCCCTTCCCAACACAGGCACACACACACAAACACACTACAAATACACAGAGGCAGGCAAGTCTGTGAAATATGACAGCCCCATGGTGAAGAAGGTGGGGGTGAGGGAAGCCATATTGTAACAATCTTATTCTGTGGTCATTAATCGTATCCTGCTGTTCCAGCCTCCCCGACCGTGTGCGCTGAGCGTATGTCAAACACATTTCCCCTCTCTCGGTGGGCGCACTCCCAGCCAGCTCTAATGCTGCACAAAGACACAAACCCTGAGAGCTCCTGAAGGCAGACAGGCCAGATAATCTCCCCCTCGGACTCCAGCGCCAAGTCCAGAGCCAGCCATAAAGATGCAGAGAGACACAGGCCCACTGGGAATGTCCACTGCCTCTGATGCTACCACATTACATTGACAAAAAAAACATTGCAACAAATCATATATATTGTGAATGAAAAGGAAATATTTCAGCAAGCCTCTTTATCTCTGTCCCTGCTGGACTAAAAGTTGTGAAATGCTACTGGTTAAATGTACATTGCCTCGCTGTTGCTTTTGACCACGTCTTTCCATGAGTGTGTGTTCCAAATAATTGTACAGATGGCTTAGCTCAAATATCAGCAGTATGTAGGCTTATATGATCACTGACACTCTAATGTGACACCGGGTTGGAATAAAAAATAAAAGTAATCATTTGAGATACATTTCTGTTGTATAACTGATTACAGTTTCAGTAAATCCTAAAATCTGTTCAGTGATAAACATAGACAATTTCTGGGCAGCCATGGGTATTTGGCAACTGTAAAGTGGTCTATCCTCTCTTTCTTTTTATCCATCTCTCCTTCCATACTGCCTGTCTTGCTCCCTCTTTCCCCCTCCTGCTGTGAGCTGCCTCATTAGGGAAGTGATAATGTAACTCCTCTGTTTCATCAAGCGCTGCCATTTGTCATTATGACTGACAAGTGCCGAGGTGGGCCAACTGAGTGACAGAAAGGAAGGCCTCCCATTGGCCCTGTAACTACTTTTATCTATCGATACACCTCTCGCTCTCCTTTCTTTTTAACAATGCCTCAGTGAATACTGAAACACATGTTTGAGAAAATATAAGATGCCACAATCTTGCACTGTCACTACCAATGCCATCAAACATAAATACAGAAAATATTGTGATCATTACTCACTCTGTACATTTTCATATTGTCTGGGTCTACATATGTCTCAGAAACTGCAACTGTGGACTATAGTGAGAAACCTGAGAAGTCTCTTGACAAGTGGACTCCAGAGCAATGGAAAATCAGTCTGAAACCCCATCAATCATTCCACAGGAGATTGGTTGAAAGACCTGCTTTTCACTAACAGTCTGGTGTGAGATTCTGACAAGATAATAGATTGTGAAGCTGCCAAAATGGCTAGATTGAGGAGATGTATCTGTCGTAAATCAAAGACTTTCCAGACTGTGCAGCTACTGTGAGTGATATATAGGTATCACTGCTGTTGCTATTAGAAGAAGATCACTTTTTACGTCTTTCAATAGAGCAGCAAAGTGGATCATTATGCACGTTGAAGCTTGGGATATTTTATCTTATCTGACTTGGTTGTTCCCAGCTTACGCTTACACTTACACCACTTTAAATTAATCAGTCCTCTTTTCTTAGTAGTTAATAAAATAAACTATAGAAACTCAAGTCCAGGGAAGCACTTCATGAGGAAAACCGACAAGCAACTAAAGACAATCATGGCAACGATTGTGCAATGAACACTCCTGGCATAAAGACACACTTAACATGATCAAATTATTTTAGCTGTGGTCAAGGGATGGGTGTAAGGAGCTGAAGATGCTTTGACAGAACCCTTGACCTGTGGGTCTTAGTTGGGGTGGATGCCCGTCAGTGGGGACAGGAGGGGGGTGATTGATTGGGTCTCTGTCGGCAGGCTCAGCTGGACATCCTAGAAGGATCTCCCCATCCATCAGATCGTCCAGACTCAGGAAGAGCTGCCTCCAGATGGGCAGCATTGTTCAAGGGCCACCCTGGCAGACGTCTGCAAGACACTGCAAGACCCAAAATGTTTCTGACAGCAGCCACCGACAACCCACAACCTCTGCATCTGTGCCTGTCTGTCTACACGCTTCTAGAGTTGTAGCATACACCCATCCTAATCAATACCATACACCAGATAGGACTTGCAGGAACAATAGCTGTCATTACAATCACTAGCAAAAGCTCAGTGATCATCGGCAGAGCGGAGATAAGAGGTAGCAGTGATGGTGCACTGGCAGCGATCACTGTGCCTAGTGCCTAGTGAGGCATAACATGGGGACTTAATTGTGGTGCAAGGCCTAATTGCATGGTCAGGACAGGGGGTAATGAGTTAATCCCAAGCCAGTCATCCATGATGAGAAGAAACACGTCCTCAGCACAGTAATTACACTGCTGCTCATTATCCTCTAAGCTTCAGGACACCAGAGAGTGGGATGTGTTAGACTATCTTTTCTATATTTCAAATTTCTCAGGCTAAGTAGATTTGATAAAAGGTTGAGCATTTGTTAGTGGTGGTCTTAGAAGTTAAGCAATAGCCCTCATAACATCCACCAGCCAACTGAGGGAGGCCAGAGGTTCAGTGTGTGATTTGAAGGACCAAGAGTGCTTGCCAGGTTGCGAGCCCTGTTGACAGATTTGAATGTATTTTCTAGGAAAGGGCTATTCGGCAGAAGAGAATCGGGGAGATATTTGGGGGAATGGGTGGGGATATATGTGATCCCATGGCCCCACTATGACAGGCGTCACGCCGCCCTCAATGTAATGATCTCTTCCATATGGATCCAGGAATGGTCAGCCTGTGTTTACATGAGCTGATCCCCAAAACGTGTCCAAAGACTCGTTCTCTGGCACTGTAGTCCTGGAGGAGAGCAGACGAAAGGCTCTTGGGCAATCTGGACACCCCCTACTGAAGATCCATTAACGCAGACTGCACAGTGGCACCAAGCTGAGCCGCGACCTGCCAAAAAACACCTCCAGTTTCACATGCACTTAAACACACACCAAGCACTGTTAAAGATTACACTCATCATATTTTCATAATTGTTGGAGGCACCTAAAGTCAAGGCCAAGTCAACACATTTTACCTGGCAGTCTATGAAAAGGGCCATTTATGTGGAATGTATATCAAAAGCATTTCATCTGTGTTTGCTTCAGAAAATTGAAGAAAATATCACGGTGTCACATTCAAATGGCATCTTTACAGAATCTGAGCTTCTTTGTCAACCTTGGACTGAAGAAGGTGTCAAAATGAATTTAACAAGGTGGAGGTCTAAAGTCTCTTAAGTTTCACTGCCAAACTAAATCCTGGCAGCTGGATTTAAGACTGGTACCGGTCAGTGCAATGCTACTACAACCTCCTGCTCTGAAAGAAAATGTGAAATGTCGAGACTGTTTGGTCTTTTGCCGTCAGTAAACTTAGAAAGGTGCATTGAGCAGTCTGGGATATTCATCATACTGATATGAAATGATCTCACAGTGATAGAGGAATCTACAAACTGAATCTAAAAAAGACTGTGGTCATTTCTCTGGTGTACAGATTTGGACCATCAGCACAACATTCACGCAGAAATAAATTAATGACCTCCTCTCCTCTGTCTCCCTGATAGACTTTCCTCTACTCAAAACATCAATTCACCCTCAGAGTATAAACCCCTCTGTGGATGTTTGGAAAAGGGGCTCTCCCCATAGTCTACTTAAATAACCACTTCCCCTGGAATGAAAACAGATCCATTATAGGACACTGGTATCTCCTCTCCTACTGGGGTACCTCTCTCAGTCCTGACTGAGTTCAGGGTCTGGGCTTAGCGATGGGCGCTGTGATGGCGGAAAACTGCCCTTCTCTGTTGACTCAGAGCTGGAAGTGAGTAAGCTGAACTCAGGCCTCGTCTCACTAGGGACCAGCCGCACCCCGCTAATGACATCCAGCCCTTGACATTCTTAAAAAGTCTCTGGTTATTAAGGAAAACAAACAAGGACATCAGACTCACTCACTCCCTGTGCTAACAAACACTGTCCCCAAGCAATCCGGTGGATTGCTGGTGCAACTCAATAGTCCCCTGTTGAAAATCAAATCAGGTTATGGTGATTTGGAATATGCAACAAGTGTGAAGTGAATGACGGAGACAGCGGTAGATTTGATAAGGGAAGGGGGTATGCAAACCTGACTTAGAGTCACAAGTTTTCCAGCTACCTTACTGAGAGGGGAAAAGAAGAAAACACACACACACACACACACACACACACACACATTTTTCATCTTTGCAAGAGGTTTCATGGTGGGATGTGGTTCTCATCCAATTGGAGGGAGCTCTTCCACCCCCTCCACCTGCCCCCATATCCCCAGCTCCTATTCCCCTTCCTCTCCTCCCTCCCTCCCCCATCTTGCCACACTTCATTGCCCTGCTAAACGCTGACAATTGGTGACAAATGGACTGCACTGCACACTGTGCGTCAGTTGCCCCAGGAGACTGTGGTGGACTCGGGGCAGGGATAGAGAGCAGAGGAGGAAGGGAGCAGGGAGTGCTTGCAACAGCAAGGCGCCTGGCACAGGTGGCTGAAAATCAATACAGATCCAGCCTCTGATTGGGCCTGACAGCACAAGAGCAGTGGAGTGTGGGAATCCACTGAGTGCCACACACAGCTAAATTGGATGATGGAGGGTAAGAGAGCAGAGGAAGAGCAGAGGGAAGAGGGAGGGGCGAAGACACGTTATTCCACATTATCACAATGACATTTTGACAGGGTGACAAGGACACACTCCAAACGCATGCACACATAACATGGGATAAATGAGGAAGACACTTTAACAGATGGTATTCGAGCACTTACACACAATTCATATTTTGCAGGTTTCCGTAGCTTGTTTAATTATACTACAGTCCTGAGGGAATTAGACTGTTCAGGGTTAACAATGCAGCAGCTGACAGTGGGATGTTGAGCCATTAGGAGACTAAATACCCTGGTTTAGTGCAAATAGCACCGACTCATGCATGCATGTATACACACACTTGAAGGCATTCTTTCTATCATGCATAAACACACACTTGCTGAGCTCGCAGTCACACTAATTTCAACCAAGGCTCACTGCACGCTAAAAGTGTGGCACTGAAATAGAGATACATCAGCAAGTACACCCAATTGATTGACAAAATTGTCATAAGATCATAAAAAATAAAACATGTTTCTGCATTTTCAGGATCATAATAAATCATGTGTGGAACATATCTAATTTCTTGCAGGTGAAAAATTTACCTGTCACACTGATGTCACTGATATCACAATTTAGTGCAGGGAGCAAACATGACAAATCCTGCAGAGAATATCAGATAAGTGACACAAGTAATAGAGTCTAGTCAAACTTTTAGTGAAAGAATTGCTTTGAATTTTTGCCTGAGGTCAAACTCTGATGTTTTTTCACCATGATTTAATAAACCATTTTATACAAATCTACATATTGTACTTTCAGGCTGTGAATTTGTCATTTGAATCGATGCTGATTAACTGGGGCTTAAGCAAAAAGTTTCTTCATCAGTGAGGAACCCACTCATGGAGGCCCCAGTTCACTGTCAGTCTATTTGACAGGGAGGAACGTAGAGTAAGTGACATTCCCACCCTGCACCCCCTAGTGAAAGACCCCTCCCACATATGACAGTACAAATTAATCAAGGTCCCAGACAACCCCTCACCCTTCATGCAACAAAAGGATTTTCCCCAGCCCACTATGGCCTCACCAGGCAATTAAACTACATGAGCAAGTGTATGTGCATGTGCGCAGGCTTATATGCAGCTATATCAACAACTGCATCACATGTCATAAATTATTATTCATGCATTAAACATGAGCAAATATCTGTGTCACACCAGCAATGTATATTTATGTGCATGTTTGCTTTGTAACAGTGTGTGTGTGTGTGTGTGTGTGTGTGTGGTTGTACATGCATGTGGAGGGAAGTGTGTTTTGAGTGAAAGGGGGGCACAGAGGGGCGCCGCGATCAGCTGTGTGCAGGTTGCCGTCTTTGAGGGGTGGCTGGGTGGGGGTGTGAGGACATGTCGGCCCTGTGTGTGGGAACCCCGCGCTCCTCACTTCTCATACATTGTTCTCCTGCTCCTACAAACCGTTAATGCTACAAAAGATGCTCAGCCTATTGTGGCCTGGGACAGCTGAGGGGGGAGGGCACTGGGGCGGAGGCAGGCAAGAGAGGAGGGGTCTGGCCTAGCCTGTGCCTAGTATGGCTGCCTCCTCTCCTCTCCTCTCCTCTCCTCTCCTCTCCTCTCCTCTCCTCTCCTCTCCTCTCCTCTCCTCTCCTCTCCTCTCCTCTCCTCTCCTCTCCTCTCCTCTCCTCTCCTCTTCTCTCTTCACTCAGCTCTGCCACTTAGCTCCTCTCAAGAGGATTTGGCCGGGCCGGATTTAGGGAGCCGATGCTTATCATACAAAAGCATTAAACCAACTCAAGGTCTGAGCTTTCTCTTCTTGTCTGCTATGGCTAATCTGAGAATCTGTGAAGGAGGGCTTAGGTGATGTTACATTTTCATTAGACTTCTGATGGCAAACGGGCCACTAATGGTAAGAGCCCTGGCTGCCATTGTGATGCAAATCATGATTATTGCTTTAATTAAAGCAACAGAGGGGGGCAAGAGCGGAGAAGGGGTGGAGTTGACACCGACAGAACTGCATGTCCTTACCCCTAATAGACAAGGATTCTCACGTCCGTCCCAGACTGGAGATCTGGGGCTCTGGGGGATTTGGCTGGTTTTTGAAAGCCTGGTTGGGTTAGGGGATTGAGGCTGAGCCTTTGAATATGTGACACAGGTCACCTATACTGCCAACGAGAATATGATTTTATCTAAGCCCCAAACAAGATACCAGATTTTTGTTTCAGTTACTACTAAGGAAGCTGTCTGACAACATCTCCATTTGAAGTGTACGTATATGTTAAATTGGCATCCTGCACTGAATGCCCACCTGAGATTCTCACATTTAAAGTCTTTTTTATCATATTTTGGAGAATGGCCAGATTACTTCACAAGGACAAGATGCTCCTCACCACTGTTCACTGTTGTCAATGCAACATTAATTCTTGAAAAACCAGAGTAAATGGATTCAGTGGGATGACTGTGAGCTGAACTGGAACTGTTCACAGCAAACTAGCAAAACAATTGATAGCTGTGATGACTGTCTATTACTGCAGGATGAAAATTAAGGCAGTTCCTGTTGGTTTCTATGCTGCTCCCTTGAGATTCTGTGCACCACATAAAAGAGGAAGACAGAAAAACATTGAATGTTGGATAGATGAGCGATCCACCCTCAGGATCTGTATTGTTTGTCCTCGCCACGGTTCTGGTATTCATGGGAAGACACTGTGTACCCTCTACGGCTGTCGACCAGATGTGGTCCTAAGATGAGTGTGGAGCAGGACAGGCATTTGAGACAGAGGGAGTGAGAGAGAGGGAGACAGAGAGGTGTGGAGGGGACTGGTCTAAAGTGTGCAAGACACCTCCCAAAACACCTCTGATCACTCTCCAGTAGTTGGCAAAAACTATGTGTGTGTGTGCACACGTGTAACATGGTTGGTGGGGACTGCACGCTGCTGGTGATGACTGTTGGCGGTGGAGGGATGTTGGGGGAGTGGAGGGCAGGAGAGGAAGGGGTGTGTGTGTGTGGAAACCCTGAGAACTTTTTTTTTCTCTTGGCGTAGCTGCGCTGCTCTCCAGGACCACGGAGTGTTGCCCCCCTGCAGCTTAAGCCTCTGTCTCTTTTTGTCCCCAGCACAACAGCCTGTGGCATTCCATGGCAGCAAATCTGGCTGTGCTGTCACATGGGGGAGATTAGCCAAACTAAGACCTCAATAGAATGCTCACTTTACTCACCCATTCCAGCAGTGGTCGCCCCCCGCGCCCAAACACCCTCACACACCCAATTTAACCGTTCCTTGTCTAGACAGAGTGCAAAGTGATCATTATTGGTATTATTAAGACTCATAAGCAATGCTGTTTTTGCCATTGTCACGTTCCCAGCAGTGCACATGAGATGCCAAGAAATGAGCCCTGTTTGCCGCAGTGAAGGACACCTCCTTGCTGGTTGCGCCTGTGCAGAGCTCCACCTGGCCAAGCTGTAGCTTCTGGTACTAGACACAAAATATCTAGGAGTGGATTTACATCTATTTCCTATCCATTTTCCTCAGTGACTGTGGTTTCTCTGGCCTTCGGGCTCCTCCGGTCCACCTCTCCTTCATAATACAGTTATTCTGGGCTTGGTCACAGATATTTAGAGTTATTCTAGCCACACCACAACTACCCACAAACACACCATCCTTATCTGGCTGGGGACACTCGGAGGAGGATCTTCCTGGAAACGAAGCTCCAGCAGGCAGGAGAGGTCTGTGGCTGCCTGGAGGGACCTAGGATGAACTGGGAAGTGGGAAACAGTTGAGATCTGGGTTGAACAGAACCTACTCCTAGGGGGTACTGCAAGAACAAAGCCATCTGACTGCATTTATAGACAAAGAGGGAAACACATATGGTTCATGTTTATAGCATGTCAGACTTACACCATTTGCCCCTTTTACGTAAACCCTCCAGCCTCATTTACATATGTATTCATGCTCAAATGGGAATTATTAGATTAAGATTTACCAGATATATTCCCTGGTGACGTTTTTTCAAACCAGCTTACATCAGGTTGGAGTTAATGCACTGAAAGAGGACACTTCACAGATTATTATAGTAGACAGAATCTGATGATGGTTATGATCTTAGAGTTAAGACCATTGTTCCAGTTATTGGTTAAGTGAGTCAATCTTACTCTTTGGGTTAGCTTTACAAAGATGGGGAAGTCTTCATGAGGCCCAGGAGCTGAGGCCAGAGCATAGTCTGAGTTTGCAGCTGGAGACTGGGGGCCACAGTTGCAGCCGCACAGTGAATAATTAGGTTTATTTTCACGTAATGGTCTACTGCCCAGAGCAGCACCATTGCTAAGCATAGGCAAAAAGCTATTTTATCGCTGCCACATAAAAGCACCTCTCTTTCTGCCTCCCAAAATGAATGTCATTAATGGCCCAGGTCTGGTTGAAAAGGGGTGAGGGTAGGGACATCGCAGGCAAGGGGAGGGGTGATACATCAAGGAAGGATATATGGGCAAGGGCTGCCCAATCCAAACTGGCGAACCACTCAGGCTGTGCCTCAGTGGCACTACCTCCCTCACCTGTTTTACATTACAGGCAGAGCAAAAGCAACAGTAAACTGTGAACCATGAAGTTTAACCATTAGGCATTGCAGTATATAATTGCCTTCTATGGTATATTTGCTCTGAAGTCACGTACTTGACACACATATTGCAGGAACATACAAAATCTGAGCTGCACGTAGGCCATGAGGGAGGATACTCAAAACCTACACTGCATTACGACCTAGTCACAATCTCCTGCCAATACTATGACAGGTTACTGCAAGCCATCTGTCTGAATTGCCTTGCTAATTACGACCACATAATCATACATCACAAATAATAATATATTGTTTACTCTCAGTCACACAAAAATATTAAATTCTGATAATAATGTCAACCCATTTTAGATTCTGCTTCCAAACACATTTGGCTGATTTTGTTTATCCTCATCATTCAGTCTGTTGCTTGATTGTGACGTAGCTATCTGGCAGCTGCAGCCATATCCAGCCAACCCAGCACACCGCAGCCCAGCATAGTCCCAGCCAAGCCTAGCCAGGCCTGCGGCAGCAGAGGGCCTGCTGGCTTTAACTGGACAAATTAAGTCATGCTTTTGCATCTGGGAGACATTGTGAGATCCAGCGATCATCTAAGCCACCAGTGGGCCAACACAACCAGTGGAGGGGAGCACCAGTGACGTCTGTAAATCACATCATTCCCCATCAAGTGCAAACCCTTGCATCCACAACTCACAACAACACTGCAGAGTGCCCAGCTCACCTTGCACCCCTGACTCCAGAGCTGGGCTTAAATCTACATACAAGTCATGTTTGTCAGCAATTCTTGCAATAAAATGCTGTATAGCCAAGAAGTGGTAATAATAAAGCAAGATGAATAGGTCCAAGATAAAAGTAATAGCTTTGGATAACTGCAGAGTTGGAGGTCATGAGCATGTAAATGATCAGAGGGTGGGGTGCTGTGCCCCAGTAGGTCTATGGGTTTTGGGCGAGTGCCTTCATCTTTTGCCTCCATGAGAAACACGGCGCCTGAGTTAAATTTACCTCTCTTTGTCAGGCTTTGGGTGCCTGTCAAACAGACAAACCTTAATCACCTCCTCTTGGCAGTTGACCCATTTCTTATAGGCTGGCTTTGCAAGATGGAAGCTATGGGCATATAGAACATGTCCATTAAATATGGATTAATCCAAAATCGTTACATCCCCAGGGACATGGGATTACTGAAAAATCTAGGAAAATAAGGACCAGATTATATATGAGGAGACAAGGGAATCTTTTTGTCATAGATGACCTCTTGCCACTCTTGTGACGCACAGAGACGCACACACAGGAGAGGGAGTGAAGTCAGTGCTTGGCACAACAACCTAGTGTGGGTACCTGAGATGTCAGGCTCCTGGCTCCATTGATTCAGGCTGTTATTGCCCCTTCCTATTCCTTCCATCCTTCCCACTTTCCACTCACAACAGCAGGGCTTTGCCAGTAAGGTCACCGTCTCACACAACAGTCTCACAATGCTGTATTGTCTGTAATATGCTAATATTGGTGGTAAAAGCAAGCGATTTTAGACAAAAGTTGACCAAAGGTTTGTGATGTTGGTCAAACAACAACCACCCACACCCCTGTTCACCAGATTCTGCTATCAGGCATTTTCCAGCTGTCTCAAGAGGTATAGCCTTTTGCTAATAGCACCAAAATTAGTATTCATGAAGCATCCTACACTTCCCTGCTTGTTTGCTCTCTGCTGTGTTCTCACCATAAATTTGACTTCTGGAGCAGCAATTGTTTAAATACTTCTTGTTTTGTGACCATGTGCATGCTTGTGTGCATGTGTGCCTGTGCACATATGCTGGATACACATGAGTCAGATCATATGTGTTTATTTGCATTTGAGGAACTTATTGATACATACTGCCTACAAGACTTGTAATCTAAGAAGTAAAATCTGGAATTTCCATTATAACTTTTGAACTTTTTATGATTCATTGTTTTTGTAGTTTACCAGGAAGCTTTTGGAACTGTCTTTCAGTTTTATTCTTGTCAGACTTCAAAACAGTTGTCAAGAACACACACAAACCTTTAATGCAACTTTGAAAAACACATTTACTGCAACTTTGAGAGGCAATTGGGAAATTTTAACCCATGCTCTTATGGGGAAAACATACAACCGCATGGGAAACAAGGGAGTAAGCATGCGAAGATACAAGCTGTGAATCCCCACTCCCACAGGGTTAGAGCTGGGAACATGTCAAGTTTGCAGTCCCCATGCCAAAGGGAATGCACCCCTGGAAGCCGCTGGCCACTCTGAGCCATCTCCAACGAAAAGAGAAGCACAAACCCAAAAGGTTATACCATAATACCACTCAGAAAGGAATCATCACATTCACCACGTCACTACACAGTGACATGCTGACAGGACTGCGTGTTTAGAGCAGTTTACAGCAACAGAACCAGAACTTCCCCTTTAGTGGCTTCTGAAAAATGTGTCTGTATGATATCACCCATGTCAGACAGACGTGACAAAATAGAGAGAAGTGAAAGTGTATAATGTCTGTGTTCAGCCCACAGTGATGATGTCAAAGCGTCTCATGAACATCACACATCTGTTCTTGCTGAGAATGCCTCTAAGATGTGAAACATGACTTGGAAATTATGTAAAAAGAAATCTGTGCTTGAATGTAATTAAATTGTATTACTATTACCAACATCTGACTTAATAACTAAGGAATGAGATCAGGGTTTCCTTAATCTTATAATGAGGAGTAACTCTTAAAAGAAATCATCCTATTTTAAGTGCAATAAACTGAGGTATGTGTTTCTGACATATAATGAGTCATTTTGTGCTTGTTAATATTTATAAATTTAATCAAGAGGAAAAGGAATATGATGTATTTCTTTTAAGATTTTGACTTAGGAGTTGTTAAATTACAACTTAAAATATAACTTCATTTAATTTTTTTTTTATTTGTTCAAGTTTTCATTTTATTTCAAAGAAGGTTCATTAAAGAAACAGACACAGATCAGATAGAAAAGGGCTTTCCTCAGCTAGATTCTCAAAATGAGCAGAATTGGTACTCTTGGATGCTGCTTGTAGTTACCATATGTACGAACATTGTACATCTCCCTGAGCCTGTCTTGGCTACTGACAGTAACAGTGACCCTGGCACTGCCTGTCGCTGCTGCTCTCCCAGACTCACTCCACAAACCAAAACCAGTGTCACCGAATCAACACATCACATGTGTCACAAAGATCCTAAACAACAATGCACATGCTGTGAGAGAAATGCTGCAGTCGTGGCCATTGTAGAGGGTTTTTTTCCAGCACCCTTTCCTGAATGCAGTGGAACTAAAGTCTCATACCGGGTATCAGTTTCCACTTTCCAGCTCCTTATAATTGAACAAATTGCCTTGAATCAGATTTACTTGCACGGCCTGTTCTTTGTTATATGGGTTCAGAGTGATTACAGGATCATGACTGAGCTTTGCCTTAAATGATGACAAACTACATGGATTCTCCCAGTGATGTGTTCTACCTCAGCCAGCTTTATGTTGCTTTATTGCTGGCTCGTTGCTGTATGAAGAGCCAGGCTGACTAATTTGGATCCTAAAAGACAGATGAGGATGTTTTTATTTTTTGTATTTATTGAGTAATTCAAAGTAAGTTAAAGTGTCGAGCTGTTAGTGGCTCAAAGAAGCTGCACTCGACTTGGAAACAAATGTTTTTCATATAAAATATGAAAAGTTACTATGTATTTACAAAGAAAATGTAAACCTTTATGTGATTGTTTGCCAAATGCATATGACCCTCTATTTTAACTCACACTTAACATCAATATAATTCATACACAGGAGTGCACACATTCAGCTGTTCATGCATGAAAACAAGCACATGCACACATGCACTCTGTTTGCAAAGTAGTGATTCTGTCATGTCGCCAATATGATATATGTTCAAACATGACACAGCATAAAAAATACAGCAGCAGCAATATAGATTCAGTTTCTTTCAATTTCGATAGTCTTGCTCTCTCTCTTTCTTTCTTTCTTACTCGCATAGTTTTGGCACAAAGCTGGATGGTTACTCAGGCGTAGCAGTAAATGCAGCATGACGTTTCTGGCCTTTTTAATGCATGTCATTTGAGGAACAGTGAGGGTTACACTTGGGATCATCAGCTGCACTGACTACAGCAAATCTGCTGGCATGGAAATATCAAATGATTTAGCGCACGACCTGAGGAAGAGCTGAATAGGAAGAACAAATGATGAAGTAGAAATCACAACACAAACTATCCACAAATCCTGCAAGCAATCTTGATCAATTCATTGAACAAAGGAAGCTCCAACAGGTTCAATTTCCCGTAAGAAAACCTCCTCAACAATGTAAACACAGGAGTACTGTACAATGCTATAGTGCCCTGAGTTTCTATTTGATAGACATTCCCATGGTTTCAGCTGTCCTAAGTGCCTGCCAGGTTGTTGCTGGCCCATCCAGAAGGCAGCCATTTCCTCCCAGGGCCAGGTGATTGACAAAAACACAACAGGACACAGAGCCAAACCGACACGCTGCTCTACTGCCAAGCACTCTGGGTTATAGTGCGATTCCCATACTGAACAAAAGCGTTAAGCAACTGGAGATAAAGAGCCATATCACTTTCAGATTTAATGAGCACCTCTTGTACTCAGGGTTAATAAGTAGAGTCAGCACCCATCATTTGAGTGTGTACCTTGCGGGAACATGGGGAAAAAATGCATTTTATGGTTGCAGTTGTTATTCTAAGACCAAGGTGAAGTCAGCCAGTGGCAGATTTATACTTTTGATAACAACAGCATCGTTTGTATGGAAGTGAGTAAATCATGCCTTTCAGCAATCGTATTTATCTCAGCACAGTTGAAAACATGTTTGTGAAGTGACATGCATCGGAAGTGATGGAACTTCATTGTAATTAAAAGAAAAGTAAGCAGACGCGACAGAGGACTCGACTCTGAGATTTGGAGCTGCCTTGTGTTGTAAACAGCTGCATGTCATCCAGCTTACGGCAATGAGACGTGACCAAGCCTCCCTGCCTGGTGCATCATCTCCCAGGATCACTTCAAGACGAGATACCATCAGACAGTAGTGATAGCATCAGATGCAGGCCCCCAAACATCCCTCCGCAAACAATACCGCTAACTCGTTCCTCTCTCTCTCACTTCCCCAGAGTTCCACTTAGTGTACGTAAGGTTTTGTTTTGTCAAGCAGAGACAGCGAGACAGTTTCCTTGTCAAAACTCTTTTCCTTCAGGCCTCTTTCATGAAGAGTTTGACTTCAAATCTGTTGACTCCACTGATGACTCCACTCATCTGTAAGGATCTGTGTGTGTGTGTGTGTGTGTGTGTGTGTGTGCATGACCAAACATAAGCCTACACATTTCCTTGCAGTAGCTGTTGAGCTCATCAGGTTTGGAGGAGACGGCTTTTCTGACAGGTGTCGTTAAAGTATGAGTAAGTGTATCTGTGCACGGGGACGCTCACGGGCTCACAGTTGCCTATTATTAAAGAAAACATTCTGCAGTCACCATAGTGATGGCAGCGCTCTGAGATGGCTGCTGGGAGTGCTGACAGGCCTGTGTCAGAGCAGAATTTCCACCCCGCCATTTAGGATAACTCCATCTCTCCACCCCTCTTCACATTTCTTTTGTCAAACCACTGAAGCATTCTTTAATACTAATTTTCTTTGCTCATATCTCCTTCCTACCCCTACATACAGTATTTTGTCATTTTTACCCCCCCCACCCCCCCAATCCATATAGGCTCTGCTTGGCAGCCCCCCAAGTCTCTAACACACATCTACACCTCTAGTAGTTCTTGAGAGACAGGCAGCAGCAGGTAGACTTGCCTCAGTTTTCACACTCTACCCCGGGCAACTACTATGTCTTGTCAAGGTGGGCTTTAATATTTAACATACAGTCCTATTATTTCACACTAAACAAAGCTGTCATCGCCATCTGTCTCCATACATCCGGAACAAGTGAAACAAGTTTGTGCCTGAAAGTAACACAAATGTACAACTGACAAGTATACTCAGGAGGAGGAAAGTTAAAGCAGCTCTTCGCTGTAAATAAGTGTTCTTACATAAAATGTGTGATGAGAAGCTCTGAGAAGCTAAAGGGCCGAATAAAAGTGGTTCAGACAGGTAAGAGTGCATATATAGCACACACACTTAACATGGCAGGTATAGCTCAGTGTTTACACTGTCAGTCACTGTGATGTTTATTAGGTAGGCAAATAATGGCGGCCTAAGATGGTGAGTGTGGTATAAAGTAGCACATACTGATTTATGTGTCTCACCCACCCAACACAGTTTACTGGGCACAAGCTGTCAGCTTATGTGTTCTGCATGACTCAGATTTTCTGATTAGTGGCCTGTTTGCATAGATACAGCACAACACGAAATAAATGGGGCTGAAGAATAATGGCATGTTCAAATGAAAGGAATGATTTAATGAAATTGAAGGTTCAAAGTACGGTCAGTGACAAGTGCCTTTAACTTCTGATCGCTAACTGTAATTTATCACTGACTGTGCATAACATGTTTGTATGTCTGCATGTATGTGACAGGGACAGATGAGCATGGATTAGCCTAATTCTACTCTCAGCACCAATACATCAAAATCTAAAAGCTTTTTTACACATTTTCTCCTGTTTCACCACTTTATCATTCAAACACAAAACAAACACGCCTGATAAAAGGATGTAACTTAACAGTTTTTTTCTGCTAAAATGAAGCACGTATGTATGTTGTGATATACGTTCTCTCTTGCATATCTTTGATACTCTACAACAACAAGCGGTTCAGTGAGCTGAAAAGGCAAAAAAGTGGAAAAGCACCAGGCTCAAAACACCAGCAGTTTGTTGTAGTTACGACAACGTAAAGAAAAGCACTGCTGATGGATTGGACCTGTAGATGTGATGACATGTCACCTCACTGAAAGATGACAAGTCTCCACCCTTTTCAGTGGGCAAGCTAAGTAAGTCTAATGTAAGTGAGGGTGAGAGAAAAGGCTCGATATGGATGAAAATCTGGAACACGTGATCCTTTCAATTATTACATTCATTATATTTCTATGTGACTGATAGATTTGTGAAAATTAAGAGCAGAGCTGTACCTCACTAAACAGAAAACCTGTACTAATAGAGTGTGTCTAAAAACTGTTAATCTATCTTTGATCTGTTGTGACAGATAACAACACTGGAGGAAGCTACGGTGTCATAATTGTGCTCATCACAGTCTCTACAGAGTGCCTGTCATGGCAGTCACGTCCACCTCAGCATCACTTTCACAGGATGACATTTTTATCATCCATCTACATTTGCATTTTTCAGATATTCTGGTTGCAGACTTGCACTTTGCAAACTGTGCGTACTTTTTAGTTGGCATGTTCTGGCATCCCGGTCTTTTTGAAGGTCATGGTCATGTAAAAGGGAGCCTTTGAGATGTTTGTCACAGCGCAACTACGTGATTTATGAATAATTTTCCACCAATGTGAAATCATCACCAGTGTGCTTTTACAAGCAGGATAATATCATAAAAGATTTGGCACCTCCACCCAAGTTCTTTCATCTCATCCTCTCATCCCCCCTTAATTTTCCTCTTAATTTTTAAGGCGCGCGATAATAAAGTAGCTAGTAAGAATGTGAACAGCTGGAATCTGATGACAGATTCATGGTGAGTTTAGGAAGAGGCTTTTCATGTGACGCACAATGAAACGATTACATTTGAAGGCATGAATGGAGTTTGGAAACCTTGCTGGATCCGACCTGTTAACGAGCCACGACTGTCAAAATACTTAAGGGTGAGGAGCAGTAGGTGTTGTGCTGTGCCAATACATTAATGTAGGGCAACACATACACACACTTTATTTATCTTTTTATTTATCAGTCACCTTTGCTCTCTCATTCATGTGTGCAAACACACACACACACACACACTCAGGCACACCATGAACAGAGCCATCAGATGCAGAGCTGCTGACAGTTACTTTGGACTGATACTCTCCGGCTACAGTGACAGGCCAAACAAGTCTGTGCAGCATATATTCATACACTTTTCATTACCCTTGGCCTGAGGCCTTCGACACAGTAGGCAGTCGCAGCAGGGTGTGGCTCGTGTACCTTTTACTATGGCATCAGGCAGCACAGTAATCACACTGCTGGGCAGCAGTCCTTAGACTTTGAGTTCTTAGTTCAAGCCAATCTTAATGGTGATTGTTTTGACAGATCTGAATCATTTCATGTATGGTGGTGAAGGTTCAACTGCTTCATGTTCCATGACAAAAGCACCTGAATTTGAAACCGTTGAAAAGCTTTGTAAAACTCTGTACAGTGTGCGCTCACTGGAAACACCTCATCAACAAAGAACTGCGCCATTCCCTCTCACTGACTACGGCCATACGTGACATCCCATCATAGCATAATTTGAATCCTGTCTCATTCCCAAGTGGTTGTGTATCACCAAGACAGCTTCTATGTAAGCCTGTCCTCCCAGTGAACTGTGCTCAGTGCCCTGACGAAGCGAAGGGGAACAACAGCCCTCATGGCTATGGGACAGGTAAATTGCACTGTGAGACAAGGGGCTGTTTGTGTGAGACAGAAACATGACACGTTCTGATGCAGGAAGTGAGTTTTTTTTCCTCAAACAGTAAAATAAAGAATTAAACCCTAGGAAGAGGGAGCATTATAGAAACAATACTGGCACCTTTGTGTCTGTAAAGGTGTTAGAACAAGGTAATGTATGACTGAAAAGCAATATGTTCCCAAGCTGTGCATGTCTCATCATGAATAAAAGTGCAGCACAGTTTGTACAACAGAGGGATATTACCGTTCGACACTGTATGGTACAACAAAATTGGCCTGGGAGCTTGCCCAGGCAGTAACCAAGCTCGGGAAGTGTAACAGTCTTCTGTGTGCAAGTCACTGCAGAGCAGACATGGAACAAAATCTAAAGTTCTCCTCTTTCCTATTTACAATTGCTTGGCATATGTTGCTACACTGGGCAGCTTTGTCAGACCAAATACTAGAAAACAGGATCCAGCATGCATAATCTCTAATTTGTAGGATTCAGCTATTTTATTTTACCCTTTCGCCACTTATCGGCTTCCTCTTGTCCCCTGAGAGAAGTCCTTGTGTCTCTGAACATGTAAACCTACACCCTCACCATGCACAGTAAATCTCAAAATCTCTAAATGTAAAAAAATACTTGCCCAGTTTAACAAGGCAGCAATTAAGAAACCTAAGGGATGTGCTGACTTCTGAGAAAGCTATAGGTTTGGCTCAAGAGTTGATACCCTTCTGTGACATGTAACAGTATCTGAATATAAAATCCCGTCAGCCTTACCATATAGCCCTGTTTGGCAGCACTGCAGTTATGCTAACATATCACGTCATAGAACCATTTTGTAATGCCAAAGTGCTGCGACGCTAATGATTTCTGCTGTGGGAAAGCTGGTGCAACATCTGAGGATGGGATCTTTTAAGATCCCATCCTCCCATCCCATTCAAAGATGAGTAATATATGACCATGATATGGATACCATATGTTCCCCTGCCTCTCTGCAAGAACGGGAGGTTGAAGGATGATGAGGTGCTAGGACGTCAGATCCTTGACACTCAGAAAGCTGGATGATAGAGGGGACAAAAGGAAAGAGATGAAGAAGAAAACGAACAGGGGATGGGAAGTATGGGTGCTGAGAGAGATTCAAAGACAGTTCCCATGCATCATGCCAAGCATTAGGCTGGGGCATACGGTCTATGACCTCACTGCTCTGCGGCTGGGTAGAGCTGCTCAGCAACCTTACTGCATTAGCCTCTCCACTTTTGTGGTTTTGTTTGGGACGGATCAAGAAAGCCCAAATGGAGCACAGAACATGGAGGTGGGCTGGTCGCCCAAAAATGAGCCGGAGCCGGCCAAGTGCTTGTGGTCGTCTAGTCAGGTCAACCCTGGTCAGGGCAGAACATCGCCCCATCCATCCAGCAAAGAAGGCTTACCCTGGCCTCTGTAATGACTGCGTCACAAGAGAGAAGCCCCTCTCTCTGACCCAGGCCTTTAGTCTGTGCAACCCCTTTGGACTGAGCTACCATGTTGCTGTACTGGGGCAGAGGCTGGAGCCGGAACAAGGATCACAGCCAACTGGCAATGGAGGTGGAACCACTGCTCTAACCCTGCACTAATGTGAAAAGTAAGGCTGTATGTGAGAGCAAGGGGAAGGACCATTTTGGGATTAGGGCACAATACCCTTAGTGGATAAATTGAAGTGGTGATAGAATACATCCTGCTGAGACAGAAATGGAAAAAAGAAAAATGATGAGGGATAAATGTCTGAAGAATGATATGTTCTGGACAGGAAAAAAGGTGCTTCAATCTTAAATCTTGTGCTACCCATCCTCTGGTAGTCATGTTAGAGAAGCTTAACTCCAAGCAACCCTGAAGAACTGAATGCCATTCTAAGCATTTCATTTGGCCATCTGGACAAAGCACAGTAGACATCATTATTCAGTACAGTTGAAGTTTGTATGCAGGTTTAGAAGGAATAATCAGATACAGTGACGTGGTTTTTTCCTTTCCTATCTACCACTAATGGCATATAAACATATAAAAATTAGCATAGTTTGCCTTATTAATTTAGCCTGGTAGTTAGAAAACAGCTATGTTGTATCTTATTTTTCTACCCCACTGGTTTTATATTGCTGATGCCCCCTGCACAGCTACATGCCTGTGTGTACACTAAAATGTGATTTTGAGAAGATGCGTGAAGCAGCTGCAAACTGCCTACTGTATATGACGTATAGAAAGAAAGAGTTTAGGCCGTGCATGTATGAATTGATTTGTAGGTCTGAGAATCTTCATGGGACGTGTGGCAGCATTCACGTCATGCTCACATTAGAAAGCTCTTTCTCTCTTTGTAACTTTTATTCCTCTCCCACAGAGTTGAACTTTGTCCAGCAGCTCTATCCAACTCTAGCTAGGATGCTAACCAGTCCCAGGTGCTGTCAGAGCTAGGCTAACACAGTAGGCCCACCTAGACTGTGAGGCCTTGGGTTTCACCTCAAACCGCATGCAGCCCTCACTCAAACATCCAAACTATACCATAAAAGTGCTGTGGCTAAATCGGACTAGCCCTTGTGCAAGCACATCCCGTCATGCATTATAAATCAATGTACATTTCTATCATAAACTATGAATATCAATAACATTTCTAACTTATATAGACCGAGCTTGTTTGCTCTTGTTAAGTCCCCTGTGAGTTCTGAACAAAAGGGATTGCTCAATGCTTCCTGCCACCCAATAGGGCAGCAAATAAAAGATTAAGGAATGCCAAACCTGAAACCAAACAGGCTCTTTAGAATCGAGATACATTTGTTGTGTTTTGTATATTCTGATCTTGATGAAACAGCACAGAGTTCTGTCTTTGTTGGAACTTCCTGTATTACCCACAATACTTCCTGTTTCTGTTTGATGTGTACTGTGTGTGACTGGTAGATAAAATGAAGAGGCAGAACTAACCCGACTTTTCTTTTGAGTTGCTGTCTACATATTTTTACTGTTCGAAACTGCAGAAATGTGACATTGGTCTACGGGCGAGCATGTTGTTTGCCATCAAATAGCAAAGCAATGCAGCTCCCGCTACCGTCGTTGTGCCTCAACAGTCTGTCAGGTGTGGGTATTTGGCTATACAGGCAAATGTGGTCTGCACATTGCCTACATGGCCTTTTGCCAGCAGCGTGTGAGGGCAATGTGCTTGCAGACACAGGCAGGTGAAGGGAGGGGTGCAGTGGCTACGTGCCTGCAAAATGGTTTTACAGGGGAGGAGGAGGAGAAGGAGAGGATGTACTATGATAAATCTCCTATACTAGGCCCTGCCACCATGGCATATAGATATGCCATACATATTATGCACTCGTGCATACCATGAACAAGCTAAACAACACGTAATCCCTTCCATATCATATCAATCACAGCCCTTCCAGTGTGCTTGTATAAACTCCCCTCCACCTCACCTACAACCTCCATGAGCCACTTCCAACCCTTATCTTTCATTCCTCCCCTTTCCGTCTTCTCCGTAAGTTAAAGCCGCCACCTTCCATGAAACCAGTGGTTCTAGATAGCAGCCAAAACAGCTCGATGACATCATTTTTTCCACGGCTACTATCGCCCCCATTACCCAAAACCCTGTTCGCCAGTGTCATTATCTCACCTGGCATCGGGCCCACGATTCGTTGCCTGTGCTCCCTGTCACTCCCCCCCATGCCCCACTACAATGCACAAGCATGTACGTACACAAACATGCATAAACACACATTGCCACCTCTACCCTGGAGTCTGAGCCAAAGCCTGCAGCAGGCACCACTGTGAGAACATGTCCCCACACATCCACTTTCTTGGAGGCCATTTTAGCTTGTTAGTTTGTCTAAGCCTGAGCAGAGGAGACGGTACAAAGCTGTAAATCATTTATCTTCCAATGCGACATGAATCCTTTTCATATCACTTTACGTAAGCAACACCATGTGATGAAACGCACAGGGAACGGTATACATCTCGCTGACTTACGCTTTAACACAAAAATTATGTCAGTGTGCCAAGCAGATCCCACCCCACAGCTGCATCGCTACAGCTTTTGGCCTGTATTGGAGGTACAGTCACACACCAACAGCACAAACCCTTTATGACAGACATAGAAATAAATCCCACCACCCCTCCTAAAACAGAATAGAAGTTAATCAATGCAAGAGACACATCTCTATACCAAAATTATGCAGTAATTCCCTTTTTATGCCTTGCTTTCCTAACCAGAGATTTATCACTTCATCTTAAATGTTTGATGGATCTGCTGGGTTTTTATCTCTCCATGCCTTTTGTTGCTGTGTTGCAGGGTCAGCCACAGGTTAACTGATGTCATCTGATTGTGAAGGCTGATTTTTTCCTTTTCTTTTTTTTTCTGTAGCGTTTCTATCAGCAGTCATCCCATTCAGCTACTGTTTGCATTTCAACCCACTGAGAGACAAGACTCTTGTCAGCACTCACACATGACATCATGAGCGAGAGGCAGCTCATTAGGGCTGGGAGTTGTCGGGGAGGTAGAACTGCTATATTTGTGTGTAAGACAGACAGAGAAACAGATATGGAGGGACAGAAGAGGAGAGAGGTAGAGCACGCAGTAGGCCGTGAGTTATGGAGAATGAAACATAAGATCCCTTTTAAAGCCATGTCCTGTGAAGAGGAGCCCTATGGAGGGCAAGGTAGAGGCCTTTGGTGACCTTTGTCATCTCTTTCACAACAAGGATCCATCCTTAACCACTAACAGATACAAGGTTCTGCCTAATAATGCAGACCACATTAAAAAGCTGCAATGATCATTTCAAAATAACATTCAATAAGTTTTAAGGTAGCACCAACATCTTACATACAGAACTTTCTTTCTGGAAAAAATTGTAATCAAAGTTTCCATAGGTTCAATGATTTCTTATATTTGTATTACAGAAATCCAGGAGTAAAAAAATAAATCGTCAGACCTGCTGCACAACTGTAATGAGACTTTCTAATCTTGATATGTCAGTCTTACGTTATACAGTATATCTCTTTGTTAATGCTGTCTGAGTTAATTAGTGAGTGTTGACTGACTGCGTGGGCGAGGAATTACAGAGAACACGAAAAACAAGTATTGTTACCTGCCTGTCACTGTGACTTTTGCAAAAAAAAGAACAACAAATCACTTCCATTCATGCACCTTTGGCAAACATCCATTCATCTCAGAGTTGGGCTATGGAGGCTACCTGGTGATCAGTGTGTGTTACAGAAAGGGAGTAATTTGTATGTTAAATGATCACATCCACAAGTATGTTGATGTGTTTCAAGAATATCTTGACTATCCTGTAGATTAACGTGCAAGTGTGTGTCCTGTCCAATGTCATGCAGGTGCAGGGCAGAAAGCAGGGAGGGATGAGGTCAAGTACTGCATGGTGTTGTGTTGCGAGGAGGCAGTGGGTGGTAGAGGTGGAAGTGCATTGGAGATAATCCCCGGCTTTTGCCCTAAGTCCTGTGCACGCTGGGCAGATCAGGGACTGAGGGAGGGGTGGTGCTACCCCGTGGCAGTCACCCAGCCCCGAGCCATCCACCTGACCAGCCTGGCAGCCCTGCAGCCTGCAGGCCTGGAGACTCAGCCTTCAACTTCGATCAGGAGCTTCTGAACAGTTACGGCTAAGTCTGGCTGAGCAGACTTTGAGCCTGCTGTTGGCGTGACTGTGTCCTAAACTGCCCTTGTCCACTCAGCATTAGCATGCTCTGAGTTTTTGCCTACATGCAGAGCCTCCTGGTCACCTCAAATGCTTCATCACAGCTCACATTTTATGTTTCATACCATTTGCAAATGAGTGTCTTGAGGCATACGATAATAGGTATTGTTACTACTGAATGAGGATGAAGTGTTCTGTGTATCAATGAGCAGGACAGAGGGGGTCAGTGGGTTAATGCGTTCAGTATGGTTCTGCGTTTGGCTCTGGGGAGAGATGAAGTTGAGAGGTTAACCCAGGGGTTAAAAGGTCATGTAACCCCAGAGCAGTACTCCAGGCCAAGCCCTGATTCAGCTGGACACCCTGAGGAGAAACCCCTTCAACCCACACATCACCCTGCATGCAGTTGGGAGCACCAGCTGTTAAGAAGAGCAATGGAGGGAAGGAGGGAGGGAGAGGTAGAGAGGGAGCTCAGCTGACAGGATGTGCTCCAGTCCCAAGACACTCTTTTGCTCCCATCCATCCACCCCACACTCTGTGTGTGTTAACTATCACTCTAAGCCCTTTCTATGTTCATTTAAAACTATTTCCCTCTAACTCTAACTTTAAATGGCTTTAAATGACACCAATTTTTGAATAAGGTCTGGATGTGGAACCAAAAAAACATTGTGGTGTCAGAGTTAATTGGTCCCCCCAGTTGCAATAAACTGTGGCTCTTCCTCAGCTGGTCGTAACCTCTCTGTAACCCCACCACCACCACTGTCATTATGGCCATCACAAGAGCTCTAATCATTTGATATGCGAAGCTTGGCTCCAGCTGTGAAGCCACAGATTCACACCCACTGTCCATCGGCTCACTTAGTGACTCCAGCATGCCCTGGTTGTAAACACGTAAACAAGGTCCTAGTACATTGCTGTGCTGCAGGGATTCTTCAGATAGCTGAGCATAATGTTTCCCCATTTTACACCGCAAACTCACTGTCACTTCCCTCTGTCTGTTTTACTGAATAAGTCCCTCTCTTGCTTTTCTCTCTCTCAGGGGAGTTCCCAGGTGCTTTAAATGAATCCAGAGGGTGAAATGTGAGAAGATTGTATCAAAACAAGAAGGGCTTGACTAAGGTGCATTTAGTGGTCTGATTCTCAGTATATGTCAAGCATCAGTACAACAGGATTTGAGTTAGGTGTTGTCGGTGTAGTCTTTAGAAGGTGAACAAAAGTTGTGTAACTGGGTGAAAATAGGTTAATTAGATGATAAGTATGCTGCTTTCTCACAGTACAGAAAATGAAAGGACTTCAGTTAGAGTACCTCTATACATTCGTGGGATTGCCCTGTAGACCAAATGATAATTGCATTATACCCCATGAGAAACTGGGCCTGATCAGGTGCCACATTACAGTCACCTGCAAAGATGACAATGTTGTTCAAAGTGCTTCAGGTGGAGATGATGGGACTTTTTGCTAATGGCTGTTCTCAGGAGGATTCAACGTGGGAATGCATTTTGAACCAACCAGTAAACACAAAGAAACTTTTCACATTTGCATCCTTGGAAAGAGCTGAATCATACCGTGCACAGAGGTTTTATGAAAACACAGACAACAGAAGCATACAAACAAAGCAACAAATTTGCAATTAGAAGTTCCTGCATTTTTTTCAAGCTGAAAAATATATACAATCAGCAGTCACTGTAGGCACAAGAGTCCTACAACCGCATTTTCAGAAGAGGCTGGAAGGCAAACAGCCCCTGGTCCTGCTATCCCACACAAACATGTCCCCAGAGAGAGGACACATGGAGCCAACTGCTGGAAAATCTTACACAGTCTTGACTTAGTCACATCAGGCACCCACCCTAAAACACCACTCACTGTCAGCGATTGATGTGTGTTCATACAGGCCCCAGAAAATCAAAACGTGCCTCAGCATATGAGCGTGTCACACAAAACAGCCATATTCAGATAGCTTGGCCTTTTGGAATGAAAGAGGGGGTTTTTAGTGCTCCACTTTGCCTGATCACATTGTATTATGTGTCATATGTTGCCACTGACAGACGCTACTGCTGCACTTTACTCCAGAACTCACACTGACTGGACGAAGGCCAGTGCAATGCATTTCTCCATCCAAATAAAATTCCCTGAAATGAGCGAATTCATGTTTGTTTCTGAGCACCGTCAAAGTAAACTCTGGGGAGTCGCTCAGCGCAATTACTGTGTTGTTTTAGCAAATGGACTTGCTGAGTCGTGTCCAGACACTTTTGAACTGCTAAAATGCACAGAACTTAAATTAAGAATCTCTCAGATGTTTTGAAAATGTCCATGATTGGATAGGCTCTAAAATGAGCATCGTCATTTGGAGGAAGTGTCACTATTGAAGAAAATCTGCATTTGCACAATAAATAAGCTTTTTATTTCCACTGTACATTGATTTAATATCTGTAATCTTGATCATCTTGCAACATTTTCATCCCTTATTTAAAGTTAGCCTGTAGAATTACTGACCAGGAATAGTGGTATGTAGCAATGTTTTCAAGGATGTGTTCCCATTTTGTTTGTTGTTGTTAATATGTACAATGGGGTACATGCATGCGCAAACATTGATGATGTGATACATATTCTTGCCAATTTCTTCACACTGTTCCACTGATCTGAACGCACCAAGAATTGCAGCCAACAGAGGCAAATAAAAGCAGATGTGAAAAGGCAGGTTTAAATAAAATAAATACAAAAACCATTGCAAATGTTTTGTGAGGAAGAAAATGCATTCATCATGTTTGTGAGGCCTCACACATAATGCAGTTTGGTGAGTAACACTGAATGAACACAGTTTTACAGGAAAGGGGCACCATTAATAATAAAAAGATATACATCACAGCTGTGATTTGAACCAGCTGAAATCAAAAGTAGAAAATCACAAAAGTCAAATAAAAAGCAACATGAATTTAAGCTCTCAGATGTTTATGCAAAAAAATAACATTTGTTATAAACTATGAGGACCTCAACATGAGTAAATTACTATTCATTCAAAATGAATGAAATGATGTGAATGTGATAATTATGTAATTTGTTACTCATCGTACTCAATCCACTGGATTAAACATGATATACTCTAAAGAATTATGAATAGTGTTGACCCCGGAGCTTTCGAAGAAGCAGGAGGTGTTTTGAATTTCTGGGGCTTGCTGATAAGATCACACAACGTCAACTTTCTGGGCTACATTTCAAGCAGGATGAACAGGAAGACAAAACTGCCTTTGAAATACAAACATGCAAAAAGAAAAACCCTGAGTCTGCAGGATTTTCATCATCCTCTATTTCAAGATGAAAAGCAGGCCTAATTTTGTCTTGGACTCCTTATGTTTCAGCCCTACTGGATGCACGCTAGATTTAACCTCTTCCCTCTTTAGCATCATTATCAGCCATTAACAGCCTAAATATAAACTCATTGAAATCCAACCACAGTCATAGCAGCACTATGACTAAATCCACTTTTTGCCTAAAACTCATTCAATCTCAGCTTGTGGTAGATTGAAAGTCCCTGACAGAAGGTGGGAAGATGGTGTCGATTCTTTCCATATCTATGTCATGTCCTTGACCGTGTGCAAATACGGCTGACCAACGGTTATCTTGGTGTAGATACATGTGCAACAGTGGTGAAGCAGCTGAATCAGAGGTGCTGAAGGCCTTACTGACTGTGTAAACAGGGCCTGAATACCCTGAGAGCTGGTGGCTATTGACCATCCCAGACCAGGAATGACAGGTCTTATCTGGATGTCTATGTGTGATTGTGTGTGTAATACCTTTAGTGGGTTTTAGGTGCTCTCTGTTCACGTCTGTGGAGGGATATGTTCAGGCTTTGTGCAGGAAGACATGGACACAGTGCCTCTGGAAGAGCGACACACCTCCACAATCTTGTTAGTGCCATCATTGTGATAGATGGCCGTGTGAGTTCTCGTTGTTCCTCACCCCTCTGCCAACTCTAGACATCAGGAAACGAAATTCATGTGCTGCATGCAAAAAGGAACTTTGTGTGTGTGGGTCAAGGGGTCAGTCTTTTCTCTGACCAGAGGATTCCTGCAGTGTGGGAGGCAGCAAACTGTCAGATCTGTTGAGACAAAAAGGTGAGATCCTGATATACAGGCCTTTATCAGACATTGTACACCACAGTGCAGGGGATTTCTTTTGATCAATAATAGGTCTGTGCTATGAATGGTTTTAAAAGCAGACAAGGTACTGCAGTGCAGAGGATTCAGAGGACACATTCATTTTAAAAAAATACAGTCGAGCGAGCAAAATGTCTGAGCATTTGCAGGAAATGTGAAACTCTTAAGGAAAATATACGAATATATTACATGTGGAACAGGCAGCATTTTAGATGTCATACATTTACATACATATTTATACATCAGTATGTTGTATCTGGGTATCTGATATGCCATCATATGATTTCCATATCTACTTTTTGGGGGGCATTGTTCTGTGTGATCAACTTAAAAAAAAAAATGCTTGCTGGGATTTTTTTCTCACACATAAAACATCATTTGAAGTTTTAGCGTGTAGTAGATGTTGGCATATATATATATATATATGTATATGTATATTTTGAACAGTCTGTAATGCTGCATGCATGGTACACAGATAATGTGGCCAACTTATTGCAACATTTCTGTCTGACAGCCTCATATGAATAGATCATTTATCCCTGCAGTTGACAGGTTGACACCCTCTGTCTAAATTCACCAGAGGCATAATGAGACATCTCTATCTGACTGTGTTTTCCAGGGTAAACTCCAGACCATGGTCAGGCCTTCTATTGAAGAGGACAAGTACCTGACCTTTGACTTGACCTTCCTTTCACAGAGAGAAGAAATGAGCAACACTTTTGGGGAAAACGCACCTCTAAAAATTTTTGTGTCTTCCATTTAAATCTGATCCTTCCTCTTTGCCAGTCAGTAAAGGTCAAGCCATTAAGCTGCTTCTCTGAATCAGCCTCTGCTGGAAAATTTTCAGATTTACAAGTGAAAAAAGGGGAGAAAACAAAAATCATTTGTCATAATTTCCTCCGTCGGACAGATCTGGCTCTGCAGCCAGTCGGCAAAAGTTAAAACGTGGTGTTCTGTGCTGGGAGTGACGTTCTCACCAAGCAGGGACAACCCAAAGTGTTTGAGGTGGTTTCTCAGCAGGAATTCTGAATCCAGGAGTGAAATGGCCTGTCAGTGTGATGTATGATGCAAAGGGGACAGCAGGCTGGCATCCTGGACCTGAGAACGTCTACAATACCGCTTCATTCCACACAGACAGGCAGTAAGCACATATGAAATCTTTTACTGTCTCACACAGCCATATGAACACTTATGATATACTTGCATGAAATGTCATTAGGAGACAAACAGTACAACAACAATGCTATAAATGAAATTGAAATCCAAAACTATGACTATAGTCAACACTTGCCCAGTCATATGTGACCTAAAACATAAAAACGAAATGGCAAATGACGTAATCAGTGATAAAATGTTCATGATCACTGCCTACGCACTTGATGACGTACTGTATAGTTCCTCTGTCTATAAATGTTTCTTTTCTTGTAATCACTTCTCCAGAGACCACACACAAAGAGAAGAGAAACGCAGCGCTGGATCAAAATGTGCTTACTCATAAGATCAAGCTCACATCATCTTTGCCATAAATGAAAGTAACCCGCATCGCTCTCCACCTCACCCTCCCAGTCTCATTACACCCCCCATCCTTCCATCCCGCCCAACCCCACCCCCAAAACTCTCTCACACTCCCTTGCCCCCGCCCCTCGCCTTGTCACTGCCTCTCTGCATTGATGCTAATAATTACCACTGAATGGATCTGCAGATTCCCATGGATGTCAGTGGAGCCTTTGGCCTGTTCTGTTGCTCCCCTCCTCCTCCTCATCCTCTCCTGCTTCCCGAGTCTCCCCTTCCCCTTCTCAATGGGGATTAAGAGAGAGGGAGAGAGGCGAGGGATGGAGAGGGTGAGAGAGGGTGCTTTGCCAGACTGAGGGATGGTTTCCCATGCAACTGCCTCATCCATGTCACCTTGCCAATCAAGGCTGTCACCGTGAATAAACCAGAAACACTGCTGCGAGTTTTATAATTTTTGGGAAGCACATAACTTTAATGTCACCATCAATTTGCCATTGTTGTGTTGACAAAGTTCTTACTTCGGTAAATGTGGTGGTAATAAACTCAAGGTAAATCCCATGACACATTAGAAAGTGAAAACCTGTTGGAAAATAGGTTACCTCTATAAAGAACAATTGTGGAAAATACAGAGAAGAAGGAAAGTAGTGAATTCCCACCATTTCTCCTGTGCAAGCAGAGCTGAGTTGATCGACGTCATGGTCACTGGGAGCCCACGCACCCTCTGCATGCCAGAGGTAACCGATACCCAGTCAGCGCTCATCCAAGCTCAAAAACCCACTAAAGCTATGCTTTCTTCCAAGGAAGTCCAAGGAGGGGCCAACCCGGCACACCACAGTTAATCACATCACACCACAAGGAACAGCAAGAAAGTGAAAGCATGAAAACTGTAAAGAGGTGCACTTTAAAGTGGGTAATAGACTTGGCATGATGGACAAGATAAAGACAAAAAGCTGTACGGGAAGAGCAAAAAGAGAGTTATCTTGTTTTTTCCATTAAAACCAGAATGTACCAGCACCACCATGCGTCATACATGAATCTTTAATGCAATATGTAATGTTCAACATGAAATGTGGACCTTTTCCAAGACCAAGTAGTAATTGTGTCATTTTCTCTTCAGATACAGCTCCAATTTGAGGAAATGGTTTGGAGTGTGCTTAAAGGCGTCTATGCTGCAGGAGTGTTTGGAACCAACAAGGTTTGGCTCCAGGCTGCGTGTCAACCTCACTTCAAATTATCCTCATTAACGACAATTCCAAGGGGAAACGACCATTTGTATGTGTGTGATACTCCGGTGTACACGGCCTGTAATAGTCCTGGATTCACACCAGCATGAAAAGTGGCATTTATTAGTCAGGGTCACAGGTTGTACTGAGCTGAGCAAGGCAGCCAATAGCAGCTCCTCTGGCTCTGATACTGTGGGAGAACCCGGGATTTGTTACTTGACGTCATAGACTAATGAATGGAGGAACACCCCAATTATTGTCCTTTTCAAATTGTGGGTGCATAGAGAAAAAGGGAAAAAGAGTTTATCTGTAGAAAACATGCTGTGCATCTCCTGGAAAGTTTGACTAAAACTTCCATTTCAATTTTCATTAGAAAAAAAGTATGCATGAGTATGTCGATGAAATTCAGCTTCGGGCAGATGGCGTGAATCTCTGCAGCAATTACTTCATTAATTACAAGGAAATTTATCATGGCTTGTGGGCTGTGCATGAGCCCATAGCCCTCTTCAGATGCCCCCCTTACCCATCCTACAAACACACACACTCCCTCCTTGAACCTCAAACTGAGACACAATGAAACTCGCACCAAAACTTGGCAGAGCTTCAAGTGAGACCTCAGCGGCCGACACAAAGCTCACGCTTGACACTAAAAGTTTGTGGCTTGATACTTCGTGCAGGAATACTTTTCTTAATGCAGTAAGTTACATCAACACTTCCTATAGGGGAGAGGTGGAATGAAGAGGGAAGTTGCCATGATATCTAAGACACTGTTCCTCATCGCTCCCCTTCTTCCCGTCTCCTTCTATCATTTCCCAAGACTATTTACCGCAAACACAAGAGCAACGCTGCCTGAGCTCATTGTGGACAGCCAACCCGCAATATAGTGCCAAGTCTTGTCCCACAGCCTGAGCCTAGCTGTGTTGTCTTGGCAACCCAGCATCCAAGAACATGGAGGGGAGGGTTGGTTGTGTGCTGGTGCTGGTTGTGATGTGTTTGGGGGGGGGGGTGTTGCATGATGTCATCGTGTGGCATGGAGGGGGCCAATCAAACCCTGAGAAAATTATGTCACCTTTTGTTGAGCAGGTCCATTGAGGACTATAGAAGTGCAGTGAATTGAGAGCTGTAGAGAGGTCATTTTTCCCCTGAGCTGTGTATGTGTGTGAGAAAAAGCGGGGGAGAAAAAAATAAAAAGGGGTGGGGGGGCGGGCTAGCAGGGAAGTCCATTGTGGACATGCTAATGTTGTTGACCATAAGCAGGGCCATAAAGATGTCATGAAGCTCAACTTCCAAAACATCAGCGCCGGGGCCTTCACACCCCTTTTCTTTTTCAGACGGCGATGACCTCGTCCCCCACAAATCTGATTCTTAATATGATGCCTATGATGCTTTGAACAACTTGTCAGAACATTGTCAAGCGCTGGAATAAAAGCCTGAGCACACTGCAATGGAGCCTAACCCGGACCGCTTTGTTTTATCGTAGAGAGAAAGACAACAATAAGCAACCCCTTGAGGAATAATTACCCCCTTAGCAACTCAGCTACCGTGCACCCACGTCCCATCCCCCGCAGGGCCCGGAGCTGTAGAGCCCCCACCCACCCACCGACCAGAGCCAATCCTTATTGAATCACAGCTGAAATTGACAGTGAAAGACAGTTGAATAGGAAGTCACTGTTGAATTGCTGAACTCACTTAAACTAACAGAAAACAATAAATGCATTTGTGGTGTAGGTTGGAATGTCTTTCTGCAGAAGGAGCTGTGGGGATTTTTATCCACAACACGGTGAAAACTCCCTTAAGTTTCACCTCTGTTGACCTATACTGTAATATTAAGCACTTCTCTGTCAACATCATACATATAAGGCTTATAGAAACTAAACTCAGCAGGCAAACACATTTTCAGTGATGTCTGATACATGTCTGTATCTTTTTTCAGGAAAACTCTAGACAACTTCTAGAGAGAGCCTTGTGATAAAAGACAATGATGTTTTTGCCCAACACATTTTCTATTACTTCAGAACTGGCCTATTATGCACACTGGTATTAGTGAAGTAAAACCCTGTGATTTCCAATAACAATTCAGTTTACCACCATTTAAATGTCACATTTTTCCATTTTCACTTTAAATGTCACTTTTACTTTGCTTTTCATTGCCTCAGAAGGAGAAAAAAAATTAACAATAACGATACAGCTCCTGATTGTCCCCTTAGCAGATCAGCACATACTGGCCTAACTGGTAATGAATGAGTAATACTAACAGCAGACACACACATGCAGACACATAACAAACATCATGAATGCATCTTGTCAGTGATTAATCTCATAGATCTGCTCCTACAATGGCAAAAAAAAAACAGACAGCAGCTTGGATAAAGTTTTTTTTATTTTTACTAACAGGGTTTCACAGACAAAACAAAATTTATTGAGCCATAAATAATCATGAGAATGAACAGCTTGACAGGGCAATTAACCAATATCAAGGCAGGCTGCCAATGTGTCACAGTGAAATGCAGTGTTAAGAGTTTTTGATTTGTATTCATCAGCACCTTGATTACAATGGCTTCTTTGTGATCACAATTAGATGTCAAATGATAAAATTACATTTCAAACAACTGAGTAATCCTCCTGAGGAATCTTATTGACACATCTTTTGATTAATTTTACACTCTCTCCACTAGATATATTTTGTATGTGACAGCACTGTGGTAAGTGTTGTCTTCAGTCTTTAAAAATAGAGCTAAAAATGAAAATAGCGTCTGATTACTTTCCATTTACTGCTCCAGCGCTTGTTGATACTGTATCCAGAACAACACAGAGTACGTCAAAACTGCAGTGTATGAGCAACACCGTGAATAAAACGAATGAATATCAAAAGCAGATGTATATACACTAGAATATTAATCCAGGCTCAATTTAGGAAAAGTCAAACAATGTAGATCCACTGTGGTAATTAGGGTAAATATAAATATATCGAGGTACCTTTCCTCCTTTCCTATTGATCACCTCTCCAGACAGGCTGACTGATGTGCTCCATAATGTCTGCACAGCAGAACACACTCCACTGTCCTGCTGAGTTTATGTCACAGCTTCTCCAAGTCCAAGCTGCTGGCGCTGGGTCCTGAGAGCGAGCTTGTCAGTGATGGAGCTCACGCTGTTCGCAGCCATGCCAGGAGCAAACATCTGCTGCAGGGGATGCTGGTCCCCAGTCCAAACCAGGATTTAGTATGATCCTAGAAACATAATACAGAAACTAATGATTGATTGAGGCCAAAAACCACTCGAAGCTTGAACACTGACACGTGTTTCTCATCCCCATACTAAAGAAAATTAGAGGTGTATAATCTTTTCTTTTTTTAAAACTGATCAGTGAGGTTAGTTAAAACAAGTCGAGATTCATCACATATCCAAAATAGATCAACACAAACTTGATTCCTGATACCTTTCACAAATTTGGCCGCTTCCACAAACTTTCCACACAAAACGGGCACGAGGATTCAAACTGGCATTAAGATGTTGCAGACAAACCACGGCAAAATCCAGGCTGCAGCTGGACTAAGAATTAACATGTCAATGTAGTCTTGCTTAAGGTAAAAAAAATCTTGATTACAACAATATGTCTCAGTTCAACAAGTAAAGGAATAAAATAGCACTTTTATTGAGAACACAAGTACGGTAACAGTTCAGGAAAGAGATGAAAAAATTGTTTGTGTATTTGTGTTTTTCTGACAGCAGCTTGCACAGCGACTAGATTAATGTGTTGTTCCCTGAGAGCAGTGTTGATCAGTGTACGACATCTGCTGCAACATCAGAACAAGATGAGGTAATGCAGGTAGGTGGCCTTTTGACAACCTGTAGTCTGCTTTACCTGTGCTTGCGCATACAAAATGACAATGCGTTGTCTGCCCCCGCACACCACCCACTCTGCCCTGCAGTTGTCTTAACAGTAAAGTGGTGAGACCGGCCTGTCCCGCCTGTTCTTTGCCCGGGGAAGGAACAACGTGTCAGAGGATAAGTAGTCATCAATCAATGTTTCTCATCTTCTTTCTGCCTGTCTGCACCTCTGAGCTGGTTTACCTGCGAGGAGTCACGTTCCACCAGCACAGAGGATGTGGCCTCACTCTTGTGCACTTTCTTCATCTCCCTCCTCCACTTCTCTCTCCTTCCCCTGGGCCTCACATCATCATCATCATCTCTTCCCAGCTTGCTTCCCCTGGCCTAAGCTACAACCGCTCTATTGCTTTTTCTTAACACCCTCTGTTATTATCCACCCTAATTTTTCACTGTATGCTTTTTCAGCTTCACCATTCAACAATCAGCCTTTTACCTGATTTTTTTTTTTCTATCTCTCCATTTGCCCTCTATTCCGGTTTTTCCCTTCCCACGTTTCTCTCCTGTGCCTCACCTTGGAGTGGAGCCAGCAGAGCAGCATCAGGATACAGAACCAGGTCCCAACCTGCCTCTGAGTCTCAGCCTGCCCGTGTACGCCTGTCTGTGCCTGGGGCTGTGACGGAGGCCGGCTCCTATCGGCCTCCCTCATCAGCACATCTACTGTACCTGTCTGCTGGCACCCTGCCATCCACACACACAGTTCCCCTTCATTTACCCAGAGAAACTGGTAGAGGAAAAAAAGAAGATAATGCAAGCTTAAAATCTATGGAGAACGAGTACTCATGTTGGGGTCAAGGATGTTTGACCTTCATTGAGAACACCCACGGGTACCCTGAGAGGCGCACGTATACAGTACCACTCATTCAGCCTGCTGGCTGCCCTGCACAAGCCCATCAACAGGTTTCTTTGAAGGCCACCGACTCTGTGGTGGGCCATCAAAGCATATCTTCATTCAGTTCCACTGAAAGGATCTGAGGCTCCTGAGAGACGCCGTGTTTGAAGTGATATCTCTATGCCACTGCATTCTTTACCGTGCTGTCATGACTTGAGTTACACAATAAAAAATAAAAAAAATAACAAGCACGTGGGCATAAAGCCAGTGCCACAACCCTGATCATGTCTCACATACATGTGAAGTACCACTGCTACCTCTGTTTGATCAGTGAATGTAACATACTCTGGTTGTTTATAGCAACTGTCAGTCCATAATATGACTGCACTGTGTGTTCACATATTCCACTGAATGAAGATCAAAGAAAAAACAGAATCATCCCTACCTGAGAATCTCTTGAGATCATGTTTCCATTACTCAGCCTCTTCTCTGTGCTCACCTGAGATCATCTGAAAAAGACAAAGGATTGGGAAATGAAATGATTCACGGAGGAACTCATTCAAGAGCAAAGTTGACGAAAAACTGAGGAATCAGATGTAATTACGTCCAGCTCTGCCCAAGCTTGCATTTGCACTGCAACAAATATGTATTTTCCCACAGAACAATATGTGGAATCTGTTCCTTTCTCTGTTTTCCTATGTATATAATGCAGGTTATAGTGCAGATGACTAACAGGATAGAAATAACTAAACAATATTGCCCTGATTTGAAGGTCTGATGAAGGTCTTGCTACTCAGGCTTAGGCTATCATTCAACTGCCCTAACCACTTTCTTGTCACATTATTTCTAAGGCCTTTGGTTAACCAAAGCTGGTTTTATAATGACCACATGAGTCAGACCTTCTCCAGTATCTTCACAGAACATTTAAAAAGTCAAACTTGGAGTAGCGACATAGATCAACCCACTCTGTTTTATGTAAATCTAAGGTTTCACTGGAGCTCTGCAGTTGCTGGCAGGTCAGGAGAATGGAGGCAGTCAAAGTGGCTTTTCCATTGTACCATTTAAATTACGTGGTGTGCTGGTTTGATTTTATAAGGTTAACAGGTTCAGGTATATATTGGATCAAGAAGATTCTTTTGATCACAAGCTTCTTGATACAGACAGGTTTAAGACTGAAGCTGTGCTCTCTGGACCAATGACAGCTCCGGTCCCTCTTCGTCCATTCATGGACAAAGGTGCTCTCCGCTCCTGAGTTTCACTGTCCCAGACCTGTTACCTTGGCAACAAATGCACTGTTTCCGAGTGACACAAAGCCTGAACTTAAGAACCTCCTTTCAGGTTGAAGGCTCCAAGAGTTGAGGGGAAAACAGCAATAACAGGACGGCGGGGAGAGAAACTGAATACCAGCAAATTGCTTCCCAGAGTTTCTGGAGGACATGGTAAAATGATTCTTTCTTTCCTCTCCCTTTTAAAATACCTTTCCCTGGCACCAGGCACCATAGGTAGTTGTGTAGTGGTCCCATTTCTTTTATATCCCTTCTTATATTTCCGTTTTTTTCTAGCTATCGTACTGAGCTAAGTGAGTTATCATGTTCACCAGCAGGATGGAGCTACATGTGGCTAGGCTAAGCCTCCAGATGAGGTAATGTTTAGAGGGTTGGCGAGCCAGGAGAAGGGTTGGTCAGGTCTTGATTAGCTCAGAGGTAGGGGCTCTCTCTAATATTGGACACCCCTTTGTGTGGTGAGATTACTACCTTATGAAAAACTGCCCCTGCTGACACGCCTGATGGGATCAGAGCTTCCTGCCTGCTGCATCGTCGTGCTTATGAGCTCTCCACACACGGGAGAGAAAACGCACAACCGAACACCGAGCGCACACACTTGAACCTCTCGGAGAAGACAGGCATGAACACTGGGAGGTCGTGCACAAAACACTCAAGTTCTGTGCGTGCTTACACGCAAGCAAGCGTGTACACAGACACCCTAACAAACACATGCATGGCTGCAAACGTCACCTCCTAGGGCCCCTTCTCTTCCACTTGTGTATTTGATGACCACAACTGATGACCCCAAATGGAAAACAACCTACATTTATTAGTAAGGCCAGATGACACACAAACACAGCCTCGTGCATGCACTCTTGCTTTTACTGTGGTCGTCACCTCCGGCCACTCTCCAATGAAAATCACATGATGGACCACATCCAGCTCTGAAAAAACAACCGAGAATCTCCAACCCAAAAAAACATCAACAAACAATGTTAAAAAACAGAGAGGAATCAGAGGCAAAGCTTTCGGGGATTTGATCCCAGCAGTCCTCTAAAGAGAGCTGAGGCTATAGGATGATTTCAATTATTTGATATAATTTCTGATGGTCCATTAGTTCAAAATAAAGCTCTGATTATAAGAGATGTGTAAACACAAAGTTGCAAACAAAACCCGCATCAGAGTCTTAAGCACTGCTGTACTTTTTTCCAGATGTGTAATCGACTGTTAATTAGCAGTGGCCTTACTTTCATGTAACCTTTCCTAAATAAATCTAATTTATAACCAAGAACAACAGAGTAAATGCAGCATTTTGGTTCGTTCAACCGCACAGCAAACTTCAACACCTTTCTATTTCTACTGTTCAGGAGCCTACTGTAACAAACACTTATATTTCTGCAGTACACTTTGTGAAAACAAATAAATACTGGGTGTATATACACACGCATGCAAGCACACATGCATCAACACACACACACACACACACACACACAAACCAGTCAGGGACACTGGCACAACCTTGCGCCAGTGGTCCTTTAAACCAGTCATGTGAACCGACCCGTTTCTTTCTGCAAATCAGATTACATCTCCAAGCTGAGGTCTGCAAGTCCACACACACATTTAAAGCTCGGGGGCCCAGGTCCACGCAACACACACACACACATGAACACACACACAAACACACACACAACTTAATCAGATTTTGCCCCACAAACCTTCTTGTCTTTGTGAATGTACACAAACTGCTAGTATCAGTGAGGCCCGAAAATACTGACTCAAAATGTACATACAAACTTAGAGCATACAGTAAATATACAGCATGTACGGCCTGTATACTGTACACTAAAATGAGTGTAACTAAGGCCACAGATCCCCCTGAATAAGAACAAAACAAAACAATTTCTATGTCAAGGAAAATCATAGAGGGCTGTGATAAGCCTCCTTTCAGCAGCGCTCAACTGCTGTTTGGCAGCGCTGCTATGGAATGAGCACATGTGGAAACATGTTTATAGTGTGTTTGGCAGGATTGCAAATGATAGAGCAAATGATTCGAGTCCTATTCAGGTTACTGAATACTGATGTGTTAAAGCAGGAAAATCACACTGATTAAATTGGTGTCCAATTCAACTTGGTCAATGTGTTTTTTTCTTTTATTTTTAACAAGCTAATTTATCTCGAGTGACTGAGTTAGTACACGCATGGCTGAATATGAACATAATAGTGATAAAACACGGTGAGTATGCAAATAGGTTCATGCTGTTTGCCTCTGTGGCAATGAACACTTGACATCTCTGCACACTTTAGCAAAAACTATTCAAGTATTTTGCTCCAAGTCTTTCATTCTAAGTCACAATGTAAAAGAAGGTGGTTAGATGGCTGCTGGAGGACTGGTCGGCCTAATTAAAGCCAGACAGTTGGAGGAAGTACAAGTCTCTGTCCCTAAAGGATCTACATTAAGTCTCCACTGTGCTAATCAGAAAGTAACCTTCAACTACATCAGCATGTCCCTTTGGCCCAACCAACAATGAAATCTTTACAACTTTTAAGGAAACTTGAATTACTTTGAGTCTGGAGAATCAATCACTGCCATCTGAGCGTTCATTATAATACATAAAATCCTAAATAGATTGGCTGTGTAGCTCATTGTCTGTGCTCCCTTTGCCCTTGGTGCCATGGAGGTCAGTGGGTGGGAATTTGTGGGTGGCAGGAAGCTGAGACCGTTGTGCCTACAATGGGGTGTCAGGACTTATCAGTCAGCCCAACTCAAGTTCAACTCAAACGGGTCATTCTCTCTTCACAGTGACACCTGAGAAGACCAGCGATGGAGACCGGCAGCGAGGGGAATGGAGGAGCAGGGGGACCGCGCCCTGGGTTAGATTGCACTGGATGCTCAGATAAGGCGACAGGAAAGGGCAGATGGGGCAGGGCAACAGGGGAAGCTGGCTCAGGCTACTGTTACCCCAGGAAGAGCTCACTCATCCCTCAGATCACCTGCCACAGATGTGGAGGCCAGGAACTGATTCAGTCACGCAGTGCCATCAGCCAGGAGTTAGGAATGGTCACCATAGCCTCAGATTGGTCTCAACATAAACAAATGTAGGGTAACTTTTACATCAACTATGTACAATAAATTACTGTAATAGTGATTTTACATTTTTTAAGTATACTAGCAACAATTTTCAAAAATGTAACAGGTTTTTAGCCATTGGTTTTCCATTCATTTCAATATAGACACACAACTTGCAGAGAGACCTGAAACATACTTATGATATATGACATTTAGAGAAGCTAAACAATTAATCAATTCATTGATATGAATTCAAAAGTTTGCTGGCCTAGTAAGTAACCAGACACGGAAATGCTGTGATGTATCTCAAGAGACATATGGTCAATCCTGACAACACACACACACACACACACACACACACACACACACACACACACACACACACACACACACACCATTAAATAAACCACAATGTAGTATCTTCATCTGGAGTGCATTTCCTGTCGTCAGGGCTGGCATATGGCCGCTAGTTCCTGACATACACTGCTGCATCTCTCTGTCGAAGTCCCCTGCCTGCACATAAACAACTGTCTTACCACTGGAAACAAGACACAACTTTAGGGACAGAGACCATGACCTTTGACTTCTTTTCTATGTGTTGAAAAGCTAAAGCATTGAAATGTACTCCCAACATCTGGAAAAATCCTGCATGGTGGATTATGTTGGTTTAGGATATAGTTTTGACAAGCACAGTTTCCAGTTTTGCTTAATTCTCTCACCAAGAAGCAAAGAGGTGCAATCATCAGGGTCACACACACTAACCCGAAACTCAATCTGGAATGGAAATTTAAGAGGATAATAAAGTTACATCAAGCAGCTCTTTAATACTACAAATTAGACAGCTCAACCCTCCTGCCTTGGTGAAAATACTTTGGAAAAAAACTAATTTCGGGTGTCAAATTTTACAAGGTGAGAAGTGGAGGTGGAGGTGAGGAGACAGATCTTATACGGCAGTAACAGCAATGATGAATTGTCTTGTCTGAAATAAAAATGTCACCGAATGATCCTCTATCACCTTTTTAAACCAGTAGAGGTAGTGACCAGGAGTGGTTACAGGAGCTGTGAAATGTTAGTTTTAGAGTCAAGGTAAACAGCCTCTCCCATGGTGGGCCTGTACCCTACACAGAGTAAGCACATGTTTCCCATTGTGGTTAAAAGGGAAGGGGATTAAAGTGCAATGCAGCCGGAGCCACAGCCATAGCCATCCACCCCATGGTGGGATCACAGTCTTCCCAGGTCTTTCAGTACTGCTGATGCAGCCCAGTTGGAAGTAGTTGGTGTGTAGGGAGAAGCTATGGCCAGATCTATCAGATGGACTAGTCAGGGTCCTCTGGAGCCCAAATTTGAGGCCTTTCTTGGGGCTGGGGAGGCAGGCATGTTACCATGTTGACAGAGCTGCCTGACTCAGGCTGGCAGACACTCACACAAACACAGGCTAGGCAAGGATTATGAAAAGGTGTTGAAACCAAAAGGATTTTGCTTTTCAGAGGCCCAATACCGTCCCTATGAAAAAAACCAGATCACCTTCACAACTCATATTAAAGGTAGGAACAAAGGTAGAGAAAAAATAGAGGCTAAGGCAGAGTTAGACAAAAAAAAAAAAAGCAGAAAAAAATTAACTTAATGGTCATTTTGGCTGCCAAATGTGATGTTTTCACCCCTGGGCCTCAGGGTCAAATAGGCCACATTCAGGTACCACAGGGGACAGTTAAAGCAGGAGACTGTGACTGTGCAGCCAATTAAAGGACACTTTAAAAAGGCAAATAGTGCAAGGGACATTGAAGAAGATATGCATAGTGGAGCATATCTGCACTTACCAAAAACTGCCAATTAACCAACACCCCATGAAGCTCAGCTGCGACCACTTCAGCGGGACAGCTTCCATGTGCAGTGAATAAAAACACTTGCTTTTTTACCCTGCGCCACTGTGCAGCGAAGAAAGGATGTAGAGGGAGGGTCAAATACTTTTTGAGGGTTCACTGAGCTTGAATCAAGCTGATTTTCACAAACCAGTCATAAAGTTAGAAAAGTTATGACTGGAGACCTGACTGAGACTTGACTGCTCTAAAATGTGAATGCCTTGACACTTGTGAGCTCAAACATTACAATCTCAACTTTTGGCCTGAAAAATCATACAATAAAGAAATACATAGTGTTTTGTAAGACATGCATACACACGCACTGCAAATGCACTGCCATTTATCTGCACCTCGATGGAGACTTATGTCTTGACTTTAAACTTGGGTTGGCTTTGGCCCAAATCCTGTCCAGCACACTTTACTCCATTTAGTGAGACAGAGTTCTCACCCAGACGAGTTTGAGTCAAGTTTTACAAAAAAGGCGTCATTCTCAACCTTTCGGCCTCAAAGCCATAAACATAGATAATTGCATGGCTACGTCATGTGTACGTCTGTCAGTGTTGCAAAACTGAAGTATCTGCTTCCGTACATGTTTGTGGGAGCAGTTGGGACCCAAGGATTCTGTGCAGGGCCTAAGTGGTTGTGCAGATTTGCAGGACTTTCTCACCCACAAAAACATGATGGGTGAAAGAGTACGGCATGTTAATAAGCATGTGCGTGGTTGTGTTTTGAAACTGGAAACAGATTTATGTAGTGTTCGGGATCAGCTCTTTAAAGGTCACACTGAACAAGTTAGCTCAGTAAACCTCTCTGATCCAGGTGACTCTCGGCCAGTAGTTTCACAACACACGTAAGCACCACTCTCTCTTCCTTCATGACATCAGTAATTTCCGATTCCAATGACGCTGCACTGACATTCAGCATCTTTGATTAATTGGTTCCTATAAGGCTCCTGGAGTGTTTCCGTTTTAAGAAAATAAATAGGAGACAAAAAACACTTTCTGGAGCCCTGAATTGTGAGATCTAAACACGCCTGCAGCTGCAAGCACAACCACAGAGCAAGATACCCTGGCATGGGATAAAATATCAGCCACAGTAACAGAGTTTTCCTATTGACACTGATCACAGCGTTACATGGGATGGAGTTAGAGGGGATATCTGTCAAACTCCCTTGATTACAAACATCCTTCAGCAACACATGTGACACGGCACACACACTTAAATCCACATTCATGCATCGACGCACAAGCCTAGAAGCACGCCATTGCATGCACATGTGTGTGTGTGTACACTGTCCACGCACGCATTGACCAAACACACAAAACTGCTGGCGTAAATGTCCGGGACTACAACGGTGGAAAAAGGTGGGATGAGGAACACATCAAGGTTTATCCAGCCGAGGATTAGGAGTAGGCAAATATCACCAATAATAAACAAATGACTAACATTCCCAGTCTGTGTGGTTTCAAACTCCAGGGCTTCAGCTAGAACCCAGCAGGGTCTGGATCCAATCCCTGCTGTTTATCAGTGTGAGCACAATCGGCCACTGGTGAAACCTCCGTGACAAACGCTCAGGGGACAAACACGGACTGGGGAATAGAGGAGTCCCACCAACTGCTCCTCCCATTTTGATTTACAGCTCAGACCTCAGAGGCCGTAGCTTGATATTCAGACTGAAATGGCCTTTTTATTACCACTACATTACTCACTCTGACAGTGCCTTCTTGTTAGCCATATTCTGAGGGGTGACATTTGGATTTTGCCCTAACCAACCTCCAGTGACTGACACATACGCAGCTACTTTTACGTAATTTTTAGTCGACGCTGAGACTGAGTTAGCCAGCGTACAGTTAGTACAAGTTATGCAGGTTTAAAGATATTAAGCATTACACATTTTGTTTACACAAGGGAGATAAAACACAATAAGTTGTCTTGATTTAGGAAAACATATCTCAGAGGGCACCTCAATCTTTAAGAGTATAAAAGTAGTAAATGTTTACTTTGCATTTTTCATAAGATTACATGTAGTTTAATGTACCACAAGCAATGAGTTAGAACAGTGATTCAACCAGTTCTGAAACTGGTAAATTAGTCACTTGAATACATTTTTGGTTTATTGGCAGAGAATTAGTTGACAACATTCTTCACTTAACTCCACTTCTTAGATATGAGCATCTGTTGCTTTTCTCTGTTTTATATAATTTCAATCAATTATATCTAGGTCAAGGACAAAACAGATAATTTCGAAGATTTGTTTTTTTTAATAGACATGTGTCACCATATTCTGGCACTTTATAGACTTAACAATTCCTTGTAAAAATAACTGATAGGTTAATAATCTAATCAAAGCTGTAGCCCTAGATAGATGACCTAAACTAACATGTTACAATTTGACAAAATGTGCTAATTTCACAAACTTATTTTACAGGGAAAAGGCATTTCACCAGACTATTGTGTTTTCTTTATCACTCGATAAAGTTTGAATGTTAGTGGCAATTCAGGGGCCTGAGACCATGCCACAAAGTCCAAATGCTGAAGTGCCGAAGGAATTTTATGACACAAGACGTCAATATGGGAAATACAGCAGAGAAGTACACCTGTTTATCATTGTTGACAAAGTATCGATTGCTTGTCCAGGGGTCGCCATGGAGATTATTGCAGGGGAAAGATAAAGTAATGAGCCATAAATTCTCTAAAGTTGTAACAGGGTTGATTAATTAGCAGCGTGTGGTGAAACAGATCAAAGGTAAAGCAGTGAAAGCAGGTTTTCGTCAATGAAACTTTTGTGCAACCAGAGGACGGTGCTCGAGAAGAGAAAGGACTTCCACTGAAAATGCAGATACAGTATGTTTCCTCTCAGCTCTTTTGTCTTATGTGACATCAGCTGAGACGCTTCACTAAGTCTTAACTTGGGAGGGTGTTCGGAGGCCTTAATCTCACTCTGTATATAGGTGTGTATATTTGGTATTTGTGGGTGTGCTGAGAAGCTAAGTCTTCGCTTTGCTCTAATCCATCTATTTTGTTTTGGTCTGCTGTTCAGATTCAAGGTGGAAAAGTGCAGAGACTGCAATGTTTTGCCTTCTCAGTCTGTCTAGCCCACAGTGTTTTACCTGCTGGGCCCAAAGACTCACCAAGCCTGAAGGCCTCTGTTACTTTAACCCTGTCCCCAAGCATGTCCCTGGCCTGCACAAAAGCCATCTGGGGTGCGGCTGAGAGCTTTAGCAACAAAATAACTCTTTCAATCTGCACTCTGCATGGTTCTGACTGCAGGGCGTTGAGGTCGCCAATACCAAAAACTCTTACTGGACCTCCTCCTCCTTCTCCTCCACCCTTCTAATCCTGGCCTACATGACTGACTCCAACTGAAAGCACCACACGCCAGAGGTGGGAGCCAAAAGCACTGTGAGACTCAAAAAAAAGACCACCTGCTCATCAAACTAAATTGCACTCACTGAAGGCAATGGGGAATAGAGAGAATGAAAAGGAAGGGAGCAAGAGGAAAAAAAAAAGAATAAAAAGAAAGACAAGTCACTGCTCTCCCTCTGTGATCTTGGCAGACAAAAGAACAAATTACATTTCTGCATCATGGCACCCGAGGGTCAAAATCGGCATAGGGTCCCTCTCAGTGCTGTTTGTGTGCAAGCATGTTGATATAGGTTCCATCAGTTCCCAGAGGAGAGCCACAGAGGTGCACAGGCCTACCTTTGAGCCTTTCATCTTGGCTTCTTTTGTATTCTGCTACACTTGCGTCTGCTGTATCTCCCCTCTATTGGGCAGAATTGACTGTTATTATTCCAAACAGCATTATCTTTATTAATGCCACAGGTCTTAGGACTGTGCACTCCCTGGGAGCCGGGTCTGGAAAGAGCTGCAACCAATCTCCCTAGATAAAAGCTCAGCGGAGAGCTGTATGCAAGCCAGACAGCTCGGACAGGCCTTCATCCTCCCTCCTCATTCTCAGAGAGAGGTATAGGCCCTACAAAGACCAAGATATGGCTTTAATCTTAGCACTTTCAGTCAGTCAGACAGAAACATTTGAACTGAGAGCTGCTCTCTAGAAGGCCATCAGAGGTCACTTCAGGTTGTTAGACACTAGTCAGAACAAACAAATTGTAACATTAGTCAATACATTTCTATAATATTTGAAAATTGCAAAAATAAATTGATCATAATGAAAAAGTTTTGAAAACCTAGAAACTGAAGGTTTTGGAGTCACAAACTGTCCAGCCTTAAAGTCATGAAACTTTATCTTGTCGTGCTACAGTTTATGAGTGTGCCCTTTATTTCTGCTGTGGCTTATATTATTGGTGGCTCCTATGTACTTGGAGCTGAGGCTGTTTCCCCGAAGTCAGCCATGCATGACGAGTTATTTTAAAGGTAGTGTGGAGAGCTGACGTGTGGCCAGGCCAGGGCAGGGCAGCGGCTGGGGTCTCGGCTTAGTGCCTCAAGCCCCTCGCTCCAGTGGTCACACAGCATCAGCTCCCGGCCCGAGCCCGGACACTGATTTATGGGCCAGAGGGATTACCATCAAACCAGCCGTGAGGACCACCCAGATGGTGGCACAGGACGACAGCCGCACAAGCACACACAGGCACACATGCACGCAAATTCAAATATACATTCAGACAAGCGCTTATATGTACCTTTTTAACACAGGTATCCATATACTTTAACAAATTCATCACAAGCAAAATCTTGCTATTTAAGATGTTAAATATTAAAGATGAAAACATTCTGGAAATATCCAAACATGAAAAACTGCACATGCCATTGGTAATGGCTCTGTTAACCACTCAAGTGCAATGGGAGGGATTAGTTTGCTGAGGCTTCCTCATTACCACAAAGCAAGAGAGCCAGCTTTGCTCATCAGGGCTCATGTGTATCTACAGGATGCGCCTGGTTAGGATTAATTCCACTCAATCAAGTCATACTATTTCTTTTTTTTTTTCCTCATTTCAGTTTGCCTAATGCACAATTGAAGAGTCTTGTGTAATTTTCTATCTCAGCGGTCACAAGTCCAAAACAAGAGCCTGGTTACAGATGGAGAGCAAAAGCCAGGCTCCAACTCTGGTTTTCATCACAGATTTATGTAAATTCTCTGAAATCGGTGACATTCAACTTCATCACGATGTTTAATAATTGACTTTCCACTTTTCATGATGCAGGTCTGGACTCCTCTCATTTCCATTCCGATGCAGTTACCATCCTTAATACTTTTCCATCAAGTAACATTTTCATCCAAGAACGTGCAAACGCACTGAGCAAAAGAGGAAAAAAGGAAGAAAGGCACATATTTCTCACTTGCCAGGACACAGCACAGCTCAACCTCAAGGCACCAGTTGGATGAGCTGAACAATAAGAGTCAATGACAAATCGGACGTGGCGCATTCCTTGGGCAAACACTCACCTCATAAAGGGAGACAGGTAGGCAAACACTCACCTGCCCTAAGCTAATAACGTGTGTGAAGGCAAACACACACACTCGCACATGTACACACTTCAGCTTGTCGATATTTTGAGACAATGATGGGAACGGGACATGTGCAAAATTGTGTTAGCATAAGGATTGCACCAGATTTGCTCAGGAAAACCTAAGGACAAAGAAATGCATCTCAGAGAGAGCCACATGTAGCATTTTTCATAACAAAATCACCACACCAAAGAGGAATTCAACAGATCTGTGTGTCTTTGTGCTGTATTACTGTGCTATGTGAAGCATGGAAATAGACTAGTCCACAACTATAATGTATATGATAGGTCTGCTCTGTTTAGGGTTTCTCTTAATCATAGCACTGCAAAAATAAACAAAAATTTAATTATTTTAACCAAAGCCATCACAATGGCTGCAGGAGGAGGATTTAGGCAGCTTACACAGAATGTATTTTGTAATAAGTTGCACATTATAAACCACATGTTTGTATGTAGGATGCTCAAAACATGTGTGTATGTGTGTGCATGTGTATTTCTGATTGTATGTGAGAATGTTTAAAAATGTCTGCATTCTTGTGTGTCAGGTAATCATTGATGATTGTGCTCGCTTTCCTACCAAAAAAAAATAAATACACTCACTTTCCCCTAAGGCCTTGTTTCCCAGCAGAGCAGAGCAAAGAAAACCTCCAGTGACAGCACTGATTCACTCAGTAGGATGCACCCTCAACACTTCCTGACCATGTGACCCCCTCCAGCTGCCTTTTGATTGGACGCTCACAGGCGAAGAGGATGAGGAGAAGAGGGGGCAGTGGTGGCGGGGAGCCGGCTGGCAGCGGACACATGAGAGAAAACAAATTCCTGCCCCATTGCCATGGAGATGAGTCAACAGCAGGTCGGGGGTGGGGGGGCAGAGAAGGCCGGGGGTTGTGGGGCACAGGCTGACCTGCTGTAGTTAACAATTCATCCCCATATCCGGCTCCCAAATGATTGGGCAAACACGGAGCACTGCGGAGTCAAAAGGGCCCCAAGGGGCTGAGAGAGGGGCATCACCCTGGGGTGACACGCTGACAGGCACACACTGGTTGGTAGAGGGTGGACCGGCTGAAAGAGGGAGTAAGGGATAGGGGGCACCAGTGGGGAGGGAGCGGGGCTGATGAGATGTGGGAGAGGGGATAAGTACACTGAGTACAACAGGCTACAGCACAGTCACAAAACAGTATTGATGGCTTTGGCTTTGAAAAGCAGTGTAATTAAATGATTTGTGTTAAAATGCCATTTTGTGGATGAGAACAATGCTTTAAACCACAACAAATATCATCCAGTGAATTCTGCATAAATTCCTCTTTTGTTTTGCTACCAGTTGTGCAATCAGCCAAAATAAGAGTTGCATTAGTTTTATAAGCTTAAACCAAAGTAGCACTATAAGTCTCTGGCATACATCTGCTTTGTTACAGATAGTGAACACATTTTGCACATCTGGGTGAGCCACAGGAGCTGCAAAGCAAAACACCAGTGGACAAAAAAAAAAAGGAGGATATAACATCACCTTATGACTATTAAGCTTGCCCAATAGGGACACATGCTTAAGCACATGGACAGAGCTGAGGTTTACGGGGGAGAACTTAAACACTGAAGTACCGCATGCACTCTTTGCAGTGTCTTTAGAAACATATAAACTCACCAGAAGATCCCTGGGAAGCAATTAAAGGTTGACATCTCATTCCAAGAGTTCGGATTCCTTTGCTGTGAAAAAAAAAATCAAAAGAGGACAGACGTCACTTCACACAGTATTCCATATGCTGTATCTGCTTAACTCTTCACTCGCATTTGTTCAGCTGGGTTCATTTAGGTAAAACAGTGTTAGAGCATGTAATATGAGGTACGAATGGAAAATGGTTCAAAGCCTCAACCCACAGGACCAGGTTCCAAAACACTGACCACTTTACAGTGGAGCAGAGCGCCACTTGACAATGACGGGTCAGAGACAGAAATAACAGACAAGCGATGAGTGGATCTCATCAATGTCACATCATACAGTAGAAGAACCGCAAGCCTTCAGTACTGTACTTATATCTGGCTGGACTTTGTGTAGTGTGAGCTTTTCTCTCAGTCAGCACAAGCTGTCATATGTAACTTTATGCACTGTCACGGCTTGGTTTGCTCCCCAGAATGACAAACCAAATCCCATTAGCCAATTGGCCATCTTACTTTGAAGGGCTGAAATGCCACCTTTACAACAGACATTTCACTGGGCAGCGGTATAAGGAGGGTGTGTTAGCAGAGAGGACCTGTTACTGGTTCTCCACGGCTACTCACGTCAGAGCACAGTGTTTTCATAAACACTGCTGAAGCATGTCCTTCCCTTAGTGAGCATTAGGATCCTCTCTATAATAATCCACCCAACAAATCTTATAAATGAAAAACAGGACTGCATCATTCATAGTGTGTCCGTCAGAGAAAAGAGAGGAAAGGAACAAAAACAAGGGGAAAAAAAAGTAAGATGATGATAAAAATAGCAGATGTTGAGAGTCACTTCTCGAAAGGTGTGTCATTCGGGGAGTTTGGGCCAAATTTTTGGCCGCGGCTGAGCTCTAAATTTAGCACATTTGCTAAAATAAAAAGTGAGTTCAACCACTGGCGCTGGAACTTTCTCCTCCCCATTCATGACCTCAGTGGTGGAGCCGGCGTCACTCATGACGAAATACAAACCATATAAAACAACAAAAAAAGACCTCCTCAAATACTCTGAGTACATAAGGAAACAACCACAATTTAATGTTCCCTGTAAATGATCCTATTATGGCAATCCAAGTCCAAAGCAACAGAAAAATATGGCTTTGCAGGTTTTAAATTTAGAACAGAGTTTGAGTTTGAATTACCTTGTACATAACAACAGTCCCTCGGCTGATATTACAACACTGAGAACTAAAGCCTTCTACTTAGTTTCTATGAATGTAACCTTGACTGTGTGTCCATAAGGAAAAATAGAAGGATGTATGACACACGTAGAAGTGTTTGTTCCCTGTATCCATACATACTGGGGATGAGCCTGTGTGTGTGTGGCAGGCCGGGGGAAGATGCCCTTGAGCCAGGATGGGGAGTAAGTGAAGCAGAAGTCCCATCTAAGCTCTAAAGCATGCGAGTGTCAGGCCTGTAACTAAAACACAAGCATAAACACGGGCGGTGTTAGGGATTACACCCTGCAATACCGCCGCAGGAAACCACAGACAGCACAGGTGGAAGCATCGCCACGGACACATTCTTCCCCATCTGTATTCTGCCAGTGGAGGTCTGACTGACAGCTCATCATCCACCCTTGTTGGCTGTGTGAAACTTGTGTAAACATCTGCGGGCATTTGTGCGTCTGTGGAGCGGGAGCCACAGGTGAGGAGGACACACACACACACACACACACACACACACACACACACACAGAAGGATTACAATGGCCTAATGTCATGTCAAAGAAGCCTTGCAGCACAATACCACACATTCTTTCGAGAGACTGTAAAATCTTTCCTTCGAAAAAATTGCTTTTTTATCCATTAGATTTTATATTATTTGTCTCACTTTCCCTCGGGAGTTGAATCTGATCAGATCATATGATGTTTTCTAGTAAGCAAAAATTAAAAGATTTAGTGAGAGCAGGGAAGAGTGACGGGGAAGATAAGCACATTTCCTCAGTAAACAGCACCCTCTAGAGCAACACCCTGCATTCAACCCTGCACCTTCCTCTTTCTGTTGCTGCTTCTCCCCATAAACAGCAGAAAACGAGACTCATACGGCAGATTCACTGGTAAGAATTACTTTAAAACTGAAAACTCCTGTGAATTTAAGATTTAAAATGAGAAAGTCAGACACGCTCACAGGCTTGTTGTGTTGCAGATACTAAATAAGTAGGTTGTCCTGTTTTTGTTTCTGAGCTACATATGTGTGATTACAGAGATGAGGCTCAACCACTCATTTTCCCAGTGTGAGCTGATAATGAGGCAGGCCGTTATTAAGATGTTTGCTTTAATCGTGTTCAGGGTTATTAGGGGCGGTTTACAGTGCACAAGAGAGATTAAGGTAGGCCACGCATGACGGAAAGGGCTGAGGAGGCCAACGATAAGACAACTACCCACAACTGTGAAGCGGGCTGAGAAATATGAGCGCACAGTAGGACATGAAACCTAGCAGGACAAACCTTTCGCTCTCTCCCTCTGTCTCATTCGCCCTCTCTCTGCTCGCCTCAAATCATGTTACACAACCACAAAGGAATGCCTCGTATATCGGAGACAGATTTAAAACAAGCGGAAAAGAAAGGAACAGTAAAAAGAGGATCGCAGAGGGATCTATAGAAGCAGTAGGTGTTGTTTGGCTCCTTTATGTTTGTATAAAAGGACACCATGGCAGAGAGCTTGGCAGTACTGTAAAGGCCCACTGCAGTGACACACAAGTCCAGACACATACACACCAAACTACTGCACACATGCTTACATAAACTAAATCAGCCCAAGACGCACGGTTGTGTGCACCAACCAGGGAGCACTACACACTTCCCCTATATTTTTCCATGCCATTAATAAAAATAGACATTGTAGGGTTTCAATACATTTTGTTGGAATTTGGGGAGCACTTGAAAATCCATCTTTTTATGAGCTTTTGAAACTTTCCCACAGAATTCCCACCATTTTTCCGTGCATTTCACCCACAAGCATTAAAGTAGCACTCAATTAGGAATGCACACAAAGCCTGAAACCGGGCACTCAAATGCTACTTAAACATGACATACAGTTCCCACCCATGTTTATGAGACCCGTGTTGCATTAAATAACAATGCTATTTCCTGACATGTACACGATGGAAAGTCATTCATTAAGTATAATTACAGGAGATTTGTATTTTTTAATATTTAAAAAAAAAACTATTTACTAGTAAACTGAGGCCAAAACTGAGCTGCACCTTGTCTGTAACATCAGGTGGATCCACACTGTTGTAATATTTACCCTCCACAGTTAAAGCACTTTGACAGGCAACAAAAACTTATATTTGGTTTGCATCTGCATTATCCATGCTTTGTCTTGCACGACGAATAAACCCCGAAAATCTGAGATTAAAATGAATTTTTCACACATCCTTTTGCACAGCATGGTTTGACTGCATTAGCAAAAGGTGTGTGTGTTTGTCTATGTGTGTATCAAGTTAGCAGAAGGTCAGAGTGGTGAAGTATTACAGCACTGTTTGTTCTCTTCCATGTACACTTGGGGACCAGCCTGTTTGAGAGTTTGAACAGTGACGTGTGAAACCCGTAAAAACAGGACATAGCGCCGCTCTGTTTGTTTAAGAACACCCAAAGAATGGACTGCCATTACAAAACAAATCCCTCAGCCAGCATTCCTCCTGTCCATCAAACCTTACCTGTTGAACAAGATACAGAACGGAAAAGGTAGTTACTAGAAGATCTACTTCATGGTGGGGTGACTTGCAATTTGTTCAAAGGTTGCCAGCTCTGTGACCTTCATATCGGACCCAAGGAAAGAGGCATGCATCTACAAGTTTGCATGAGCATAAACTCCTTTTCTCCTTCTGTTAGTGTGAACATGTGCAAACTAATACAAAGATACATCCTCAGTCCTGTAGCCAGAGGAAACGTCTTAGACTGCACTGGTTTGCCTGGACTTTTTTGTTTGCTTAAGCACTCATTAATCATTAAAAACAATAATGGGAAACAGTGTGAATATTGTAAAATTATTATCATTATTTTTACAATATTATTGAACAGAATTCGGGGAGATGTCGTGGCTGTTGCATTGTGCTTCTTAGGCAAGATTCACAATATTATTTTTATGCAGCCAATACAACCACAGTATTACAAAAGACTTTTACGTAATGCCCTAACAACACTGTAAATGACATCTTGACAGCTCTATTTGACGACTTTTCAGCGAAACGACATGACAGTTTGAAAACAGAAGTGACTATTTTCATCAGTATGACTACACTGACAGCACAGAGACAGCAATCATGACAAAAAGACATTTCTTAAGTGCTGCTGTTGGCTGAAAGCTGCATCTGAACTATGTTTTGAACATTCAGAGACGCGGTCTAAATCCAGTCCAAACCTTCCTGCCACAACAGATCAATGGGCCCACAGACAAGACAAATATTAAAGGAAGGTTCAGCCAGCTCTAGATAATTAAAACAAAAGATACTGCAGGTGACGGGGCCTGGGAGAGGTGGGGTGTAACATCACACACATCACATCACCCACATGAGGGTGAGTGGGTGCTGGTGCACCCTCACACAACTCTCCTTCCTGCGGCTGAGTCTGAGGTCGATGTGTCTGTGTGGAAGGATCAGCAGTGACATCTATTGAGCTGCAACCATTGCTTGGAAATTCATTCTATTTTTGTTTTTTAACTTTTTTTGGGTGGGGAATTTGGACTGTGAATCCATCACCTTGAGCTCAGAGAAATTGTGTTTTTCACTATGTTCTGGCATTTTTTACACTAAATGGTTAATTAAATAATAGAAAAATCAATAGATTATAGCAGCAACTAATTATTTTTTATTATTGTTTAATCTGCTGATTTTTATTAATCATTCTGAAATATTTGAGAAAACAATGACGTTGCAATTTCCCCTTTAAAAGTCTTGCTTTGTCCGGCCAACACTCCTAAACCTGTACAGGTTTAATTTACAATATGTAAGATAAAAAAAGCAACGAAGTTGGAGTCATAAAATATATATAAATATATTGTTGCTTGAAAACTGAATTGAATTATAAATTGATTGTTAAAAATGCATATTACTTGATCATCAAGTAACATTGCATCATATGTTTTGAGATACCAACAGACGATGTCAGACAGGCAACAGAGTAGTTAAATCACGGTGCCTTTTTTCTGCCTTCTGTGCAGCATCTGTTCTAGCAAACACTTTAATGATGTTTTCAGCAGAGATGCCCAACCTGCACTTACGTAATGTGTGATTCAGCTCATGAAAACAAACTGATGAATCTGATAGTAAAGCTAGGGTGACACTGGGTGGAAATCCATCAACTGGAACATATGAAAAGGGAGAGAGGCACCGCAAGTTTCCAGCCCCCTTCACTCCCGTCCACTCCCCTCACTGCCATCATCCTCGTATCAGAGGAGCCATTGGGAGAACTGGATGTGATTTGTATGTGTGTTTTTGAAGAGGGGTGCTCATAAACAGCCATGAAAGGGGCCCCTCTATTCAGCCCGCCAGCAGAGATGCGCTTCACTGGGCCGGCCTTTTGTTTTCCCCTGTTCACAAAACTTTAAGCATAGAAAAAAGGGGTTGATTCTCTCGATGTGTGCAGGCCCAAATGATGCCATTAGACTGGGTGCCCGCTTTGGGTGAAAAAGGCTTCAGTAGCGTTTGAAGTGATTTAAAAGATGCAGGAGAGAGCTGCCTGCAAATCCTGTTTGGGAATAGCACTGGAGGAGAATGGGGAGGTAAAATGCCAAGCTAGTGATCATTCTATAGTATGCAAAATTGCTCTCAACTCTGTGAGTGCCGTGGATGTTAAAACAAAAGATGCGGAACATTCCTTTGTCACGTGATGAGGGTCAATGTGCTGTAGTGGTGCGTGGGGTCAGGAAGTTCACCAAACTTCCCACGCTGCCTCACAGTTAAAGCCTGTAACACTCTTCATTATTTTGTTTTCACAAGGGCCAGCGCCCAAGTGCCCTTACAGGGATGAGCAATCAGAAAAAAAAATACAGGACCTCTGCATCAGCATGACAAAGCTGACACAATGAGCGCACACCCAGGGCAAAAAATGAGAATGAGAAATATTCTCAATGGAAATAAAGGTTTTTCACATGAATCACAGAGAATATGTGTCAGGTATGTCAGTGATGTCACAGTTATACAATACAGTACAGGTATGTCATCCACCCATACTAAAACACTCCTTTCTCCTTGAGTGGTCTAGAACCATTCCAGTCGAGAAAGCAGGTGATAATTTGACAATGACACTGTGCCAGCCAATGGCATTGTGCAGGAGATGTCATCACCGTGCCCGTTTGTCAACAGCAACCTAATAGGCATGAGAACCGCGCAGTATCAACAAAGGGACAGTGCCAAACAAAACCACTTGCTGTGAGTAAGAGGGCTCCTGAACAGGCTAGGTCCGGTTCCACTCCACTCAGCCTTCATTTCCAGCGACATTTTGCCTCCTTCACTTCTCAGCTATCAGGAAGAACATTTCTTGTTTGCTGTTCTTTCATAAATGATGTGCTATTTTCGGCAGCCACCCACGCTTACTCTCAGACGGCATTTTTAGTGTTTGAATTCTTTGGACAATGCACTCATCTATTTTTATAACGTTATAAATTTCTTTTGTTGTTGCTGCTGCTCTGTGACAGACGGACAAGACCACATTTCCCCACTTTACTTCGTGTTTTATCTGTGCAAAGTTTTCCTCATTCCAAACGATGTGAACTGAAAGCAGCAATCATCTGTTAATAAATATACAGTCAGATACAAGGAAGACATTACCAGAAAGCCAAGTTTACCAGTTTACCAGTTTACCAGTTTACCGACACATTAGAAATAAGTATTTGTACGCACCAGGTGAGCTAACAGAGAGTCAGTTGCAAATGTTCAGTGACTCAAACGGGCTTGAAACCCGTGGGTTTTCCCCCACTTAGCATATGTCAGCTGTCTGGCCTGCCACACTATATCACCTCTGATTGCACATGACAAGGTAGTCAAATGCCCTAAATACCTTACTTATCAGTGCTTGTTCGTAACACAGTTTGAGAAGTTAAGAAGAAGAAGATAAAGTTTCTACTGTAGACTATGGCCACCTCTGAGACGTATGGACAGTAACTTTATGTAGACACACTGTTTTCTTCTCGACAGGGAGTCACATCAAGTGTATCTGCTTATTTTCAAGGTTAATCTTCCACTGAGGAAAGGATAGTGAAGCCACACAAATGCTGTGAGGAGAAATTTGAACATGACACCGCTGCAGCTGCTGCTCAAGAGCCTCAGAGCACTATGTTTCCCACATGCTGCACCACATGGTATGTAAAAGATAGTAAAATGAAAAACATAATTAACTACTTATCAAAATCTGTGTTTATGAGAACAATTTGATGATATCTTCCGGAATGCAACCACACTCGACAGATTGCAGTAGTCAATCAAACTCGGGTGTTCCCCACCAAAACACTGCTGGAAAATGCCAAGACGCCTCTTAAACAAGGACTGTTCTTAAAAATTAAAACATAATTCATGTCATATCAAAACACACTGGTACGGCGGCGATACCAAGCAAGCTTTCTACCCTGGGTTTCAATTCAGCGCCACCAGATTTAAGAGTCAGCAATGCTGCGGCACTCGTTCCTTAAGAGGACACCTTTATATGAAGTGTGTTCAAATTATAATAGATGCAAGACAATATGTGGTTTCATGTTCTTCATGCTTCCTTATGAAACCGAGAACAGGTTCTAAAAGATGAAACTATAACTGGGGTAGACCCTAGAGGCCATGATGTCAGTGGAAGTCTTTACCAGGATGCTTGATATGGGTCCTGTGGGCTCCTGCTGATAAGATTGAGGAGCAGGTCTTTAGGAGACCCTCAGCTAACTGCTTGTTGGCTAACAATGCAGCCTCAGTCCCAGCTATCGGGCAATCTCACCACAGACCACATGTGGGCTCGCCGGACACAGGTAATCAGGGCTGTCAGAATGGGACCAGCTCCTCTTGCAGAAACCATAAACCACCATCTCCACCCTATAAAACTATTCATACTGAACACACAGGATAGAAACTTGCACATAAACACATTTTATAATTTCTCATTTTATGGAAATGTAATGGAAATGCTTATAGCTGGGCACCTTTGCAACGACTCACTCTGTACTGCGTTCAGCAATGTCGAGCAAACATTTCCCACTTCTCCTCTGGTAAGTGACCCTCCTTGCACAAGCATCGCCACAGACTCTCTGTCGAACCGGTTGGTGGCGAAATCACTGTTCATTGTGATCCCTGTTGTCATGGATACACCCAGGTGTTGCTCACGAGCCAACGCAGAGGAATCAGAAAGCCAAGGCACTCACTAATCCTTCTCCATACCACAGTGTGTCAATAATCAGGAATGTACTGCCTAAACTAAACCATTGTTCCTCTGCCAACAAAATCACAAATATAAGCACTGACACTGCCTCTGGGCACTACCGTCTATGGGACTGGAAAAGAAATGAACCAGAGAGAAACAACAAGAGTCAGAGATGGATGAGAGAAGCTTTGATAACTCTCCAGACAGCTTAATGCTGTCTAAATCATAAGGCTTTCTACTACGGTGCACGGGGGGATGTATAGTGTTGTACTGTTGGGGATTGACTGAAGCAGTTGAGTAGAAGCTTTTTTTATAGGGTAGGACAAAGTCAGAGCTCCTGAGAAGACCAGCTGCTGTCAACAGTTGGAAGGCTTTGAACTAGCACTAAGCCCTGAGACAGCAGGAAATATCCTCTTCACTTCTTTGAACTAAGCCCCATTAGAGTTCAATTCAGAATATAAAATGTCATAGAAAAATAATCTGACAAGGATTTATACAAACGCACCTGACAATAGCGTCTCATCTTTGTGGACAAAAGCTACCAAATCAAACTAGCGGTTACCCACTGTTCATCTGTCATGGAGAAAATTTTTATTACTTGGCTGAATGGTATGTGGCAAGTTGCCATTTTCAGAATGACAAGGGACCTCTCTAAAAGCCACTCGTCTTCTGTGTCATTACTCCTCTATGTCTTATTTTTAGGAGGTTAAATGGTAGCCGACACATTAAAGAGCCACCTTGCCATAAAGCAGCAGCAACTCAAACGTCTTAATCGAAACCACAGCTCATACTTTTCAGACATCAGACATGAGTAGTTCTGAGTCCATCGTATGGAAGACAAGACAATAGCTCGCCTGTTGTCTCTCCTCCTCCCTGTCTTCTTCTCTGTGTGTGTGCGGTATCACTGAACAGAGGAGCGCGGAACTGGGCAAACGGATGCGGCCGGAGCGGTGAGACCATTGTGGAACGCCCCGGCACTGAAAAGGTCCTCTTGAGAGCTTTATTGTGTGGTGCGGCTCGCCACAGCAAGTTCTGTTTCCCCAAGATGCAAAGCCGTTCTGCAAACCACAACAATGAGCATCTTTGTCAGACAACACTATTATCTTTGCTATAAATGACAGGAGAGGGTGGTGTGTCGAAGATCCCATTTAATGGGCTCCAGGTATGTATGTGCTTGTCATAAAACAAGAAACTAATTGAAACTCAGAGCTCATGTGCCCTCACTGTCTAAGAGCATGTAAAAAAGTTTTAGAGTTTTTAGCTCTGCGGAAACAAAGTCCATAAAATCTGATCAGTTATCAATTAAATATCATCTCTTAACAACCTTGGGATATGAGCTCTTTCTAAATTTTATCTGTTTCAACTGTTATATGCTTTAATCTTGAAAAAACATTTTGTTTTTTTGCATACTGCTGTATTCACCACCTTTCTGAAAGCTCAATTTTAGCTCCTGTCTCTTCTGAGAAGCTCTCATTGGTCAGCTCCCACAGACCTGAGCAGGTAGTGGCAACAAACTCCAGCATCAGCTCTGCTGCCTCTGAAGCTGAAACACATTAGCCGAGCGACATGATACACCAAGATCAACAGGCTAACCTGTCAAATAAAAAGCAAAGCAACATGAAACATACAGTCTGAAGTCGGGTCATGGACAGCTGATGTTGATCCATCCAAAACAACGCTACACACACAAAACCACTGTGTTTTGCAGCCATTATGGGGACCAGGTCCATCCAAAATAAAATAAATCTTTATTGTTGTGTGGGTTTTTGCAGCCACTTCCAAAAATACTTCCAAAATCTCATTATCAGAGCTAGCATTAGTGATGGTGGACAGCAAGGTGGACTGTGGGGAGGGACCGCCAGCCTTATGAATGGCTGAAAGTAGGGCAACGTCAGTAGGGTTTGAAAGCACATGGACGTTTTTATCAGGATGCGGTCCAACAAAAGGAAGGAGTGTGGTGGATTGTTTATGTTTACATAGTGAGGTAGGTAGGCTAATAATGAATGGGACAGATCATGACACATGTCTATATAAAGTGCTAAAAACAAGTATAATGTTATAAGTATTATTTTAATTGTGAAAAGTGAATTTTGAAAACCATTTTGTTGTTTTACAGATACTTGTCGGGGCTAAGGACACACAGCTTGACAAACCGGGATGTCTTGTCACTGTAGCTGAAGGAGGTTATATGTTCAACGGGTTCCTCATGTGGCGTCACAAGTAGCGCCAAATCTAAACAGAACGTTTTCACACACATGTGACCGTACACACAATAAATTGTTATGCTTAGAAGAAGACAAAAGTACTCTTTTTTCAGTCTGAAATTGTTTTTCATCTGCACAAACACATAAGCAGTCCACATACTGATTGAGTCATCCATACTTGGTGTAAATGCATGTGGGATAGCAAAAAACACACATCATCTTGTTAAGTCAACAGGTCAAAGGCAATCAGACAGGCAGAGGCACTTGACCCTTTCTGCTAGGTTACTGCTCAACCTGAACTTGACCCCTCTGTCACCTGATTTAAGAGGCTGCATTTTAGACGGAGCTGGTTGCTTGAGGATTATCTGACCCCAGACTTGTAGAACTTAGCCCTCCTCACTTGGCAAGTGCTCACTCGTCCTGATGTCATGTGTCTAATTGCTGTTGCTGCGTGGGATGTGAAGTCTGATATAAGGTACACTGTTGACTGTGTGCACGGGCTAGTGTGTGTGTGTGTGTGTGTGTGTGTGTGTGTAAGTCATCAGAAGCCAAGCTAACACTTGCCTGCAGCAACACACACACTCATGTCTTCACCCGCCACAACCTATCATTACCGCTGTCACGTAGCCACCTCCGCAGCGGGCCTCACAAGCCCCGACAACCACCAGCACACACACCTGGAGGGCCAAACACTTAGTTCCCAGCTCTGTGCTTCATAAACACAACCTTTTAACACACACAGACATACACACACACATATATATAAACACACACACACCTATTCATATCCTGCAGCCTCAGCTTCTACCTTGCCCCTCCCATTTGCTGTAAAATATGTCTCACTTTTCTATCTCCCCGACCGCAAATGCTTTAGTGCTATTTAATTTATTTCCTTTGTTATCATTTTCCGCACCAGCTGAGTGAAACGGCACACAAACTGCAGAGCCAGGTTGGCAGCCGCTTCCAGGCTGCTCCTGTGACTAGACAAACAACAGGCCTCAGTATGTATTCGAGAGCAAACACAGTACGGAGAACTGGATTCTGAGAAGCTGAACTGCGCAGTTCAACAAATGGAAAGGATCTTTCTAATCCAGTTTCCTGTAGAAGAGATTATAATCCTATAAATTTGATATTCAATGTCTTCCTTTTAAGTGTTTCTTCTAGGGCAACTTGAGAGTGTGCACAGTTGAAGGAACACATAAGACCACTTAGCAAACAAGCAGCTGACGTTGCACACCTGAGCTCAGCCTGACTGCCACACAAGCGTGACCTTTACAAAAGCTGTCACCGTAACAAATCAGGTACAAGAAAGACTTCTGAAGATCCCAGCCTGCTGGTTTAGGGCTGCTCAGTTCAAATAGACACTTCAGAGTCAGAGTTAATCGAGGGAACAATGCAGGACCTCCGGAACGTGTTACCCTAACAGAGGCCTTTGAGAAAGACAAGAGTCACTGTGGTGTTTGTCCTCCTTTGTCATGCCACAAGGTTGACTTGGGCCTGTGCTTGCTCTGCACCATGTCCTATTCAGAAAGGGCTTAGTGAGTAGCAGATTACTCTGATAGGTGTGTGAAACCTGAAACTCTCAGGCTTTAGAGGGAAACTGCAAATGGAGAATCCAGAAAAACAGCATGTCACACCTTACAGGCTTAAATTACAAATACAGGGGAAGCACATTATCTAGAACATCAATGCATTCTCTTACAGGGACCTTGACCACGAAGATTTTTTCTTGAAAATTACAAATTGCAGACAAATGACAAGTGTATATATATAAAATATAAAGTAGTTGGAGGCAGTAATTAGCAGAACATGCGGAGGTCATGGCAGAGCAAAGGCATCAGGCAATGGAAATTTAATTCCGCTTTTCTAATGGATGGAAGAATAGTTTCACAATTTGTCAAGTCTGTCACAAGGTCTGCATTAACTCTGCCAATTTTACACATCAAAGCCTGTTTACGGGTCTTGAGGAGTCGTGCTGCAAATGTGAAAAAGTTGTATAAAGTTGTGGCTCTAGAGGGAGCTGCGCATAGTGTGATAAATTGCCATTGGTGATGTTGAAGACTGAAAGTTTGAAATGGTGGTGAGCAGTTAGAGAGAGGTGAGTTTACCAGACCTCTGCAGCCCGCTCCTCATCTCTGCTCGAAACTAGCAGATGAGCATGACACAAGCAACTAGCGTAACACAAGCCGTCGGCAGTCGAGTTGCATTGTGGCCAATGTAGGCGTGAGGTTTTGACAAGGATGAGGAATGTGTGGAATAAAAGACAATATCTGCGGTTCTGCTGCTTCACTTTAGATCACCAGTCTGACGACGTTATACTATACAAGTGAAGCGCTCAGTCTGAGGAGTATACGATGATATAAAAAACAGATAATTACAGATAAATCAAATATTCTGCCTAATAAATTACCATTTTAGAGTGAGAATATACAGTATATCTAGCACTAGTCTAAAACACAGCCTCCAGCAATGCAAGACTTCCTTATTTCTATGAGTGCATTGTGTGTGTGTGTGTGTGTGTGTGTCACATATATGTGTATGTACTGCATGTTATGAATGACCTCATCAAACCCTAGAGTATACAGCAGAAGAGTCTGGGCAACATCAGGTCCGAGCTACGCCACAGAGCCCCGCCGGTGTTGCCCCGCTTCATTTACATACAACAATATACATGTCCACAGCCCACTCCCAAACACACATACACAAACCATTCACGGCATGCTAAACTCAATCTCACTCAGAGCGCGTCTGTGTGCACGAGAGTACGCGTGTTTGTTTGTAAGAGGGTTGAAGAAAGGGCAAGATTCCCCCCAAAAAATCATGTCATCTTCATTCAGTATGGTGAGCAGAGTGCTTTAGTGGCATATAGTGAGATGGTACAATGGTTTGGATGCTCAAAATCAATTAAGTAATAATACTATACTGTTTTTTGTAAGTGTAACAGTTAGCACGAGGGCTTGTGCTTGTGAAAACGTACTCCTTCACTTCTCTGCTAATAGAGGCATAGTATGTGATTGCTGTGACAAATATGCAGAGCTGTCTCCAGTTAGAGAACTTGGGGAAAGATCCAGCCTCAGGATATGTGTGCTGTGTGTGTACATGCAGAAGGCTCAGGCATGATCAAACAAAGCACATCCAGGTACAGTATGCCATCTGTACTCCCCCCAGCCCCCTAAAAATTTACTCTCCCCCTCTCTCTCCATCCCAGCGCAGAGTCTTTGCGGTTCCGAGTGTCAGAATGAAAGAGGCCTTGTCTAAGAGGCTAATCCTTGGGCGATTAGTCAACGCGTCTCGATTAAAAGCTGGCGATGCTGCCACGCCCCCAACCCTCACCTCCCCCGCCAGTGGAAAACGGCAGCCCACAGGTGTCCATACAATGTGTCTCATTAGAAAAAAATGGGCGGCGGGAGCTGGGTTGGGGGCGACTTTCACATGAGACGGAGGAGAGGAATGAGGCAGAAGCAGGGCCGGAACAATCCCTCACAAAAGGCTTGACAGTGGCTGCAGGAATGCCAACACAGCCAACCTGTTAGAATAAGCTTTTTCTTTAAAATTCTACTTTGTATGTATACTATCTGCAGCGCTGAGGCTACAAGCTAAGAACCAGATGAGTCATTAAGAGAGAGAGAGAGAGAGAGAAGTGGCACATGTATTTTTGACAGATTATCCCTTCATCAGTCTGTGTTTTCTGTAAACAGCCATTTTGAAGTGGAAGGATTGAGAGCAGAGACGGGTATTTCACCTAATCAGCCTCATACACCCTCGCTTTCCACCAACATAAATACCTCATCTTAGGGTATTCCCATGCCACAACATGTCACCAATGACTAAAATACTTTGATGGAACTATACACAATCAGGTATACATGAGCTTCGGTGCGCAAATGGTCATCAACTGACAAAGACACAGTATGTTTGTGTTGAAACAGATGACTGAGGCCGTGAGGTGCTTTTATACTGTATTCTTTACGATTGTAAATCACTTAAGTGCGTACGCTATAAAGGGAGTTATGCGTTTTAAGGGGAAAGCAAGAGATATTACGAGAGCAAGAGGAATACAGAGGCATCTCTCTCTAATAAAAAACAACAATAAAAATAATACATTTTTACAACGATTATTTTTCCCACCAGCTTAATACTCGTCATGAATGCTGATCAGTTTATGTAATTACTATGTAACTACGTAACTAGTGGCTTAATTCCTCAATTGTCATTGTGAGTTTAAGCCATTTTTCTTAATCTGCTCCTTGTTAACCCGTGGCAGCTTGAGTATCAGGAAATGACCTTTGGCCCCAGGGACAGACTACTGTACTTCCCCAATCACATCCATCGTGTGCCTAACCTTAAATGAAAGCTCCAAGGGGGAGGGCTGTGTATTTGGAGACCGGACACAGAGAGGAATCACTTACCACTTTCCCCAAGAGACCCCAGTGGAGTAATACAGAGGGGGGATTCAAATAACAATGACAAGAGGGAGGGGCTGAATGTTTCCTGGTGTCACATGTTGTTCAGAAGACCACAGCACTTGCCAACCAGCCAGCCAGGCCGGCTGTATGCGGAGGTCCACAGGGTGAGAACACACATGGTTTGAGTTTGGCTCCGTGTAGGACCGGGAGGAAAGAAGGGGCCTGGTAACAGGAACCCTCCAATTCTCACTTCCTGCTTCTGCTAGAAATGTGATCCGAGTGCCCACAGTGCCCATCAACACAGAGCGCAGTGTTCACCCGGCATGCACAGGGCACCCCATCACACCAAATCAGCCTGTCAGCACCCTGAAACCCAGGCTGGTGTTTCCCTAATGAGCTGGGAGGGGGGGCAAAGACAATCCCATTCAATCATGCTGTCAATCCTCCTGCACCACAGCGGCAGCTTCGGCGGCATTTCTTCATTTCAGAGAGACTGATAATTAAATGGCATCTGTCCAAGCTGAATAGGCAAAATGTGAGGAGTGTTTCCTTCTCTTTTTTTGTTTAAGAAGAAGTATGATTTTGTCAGCAGCAACACCGGAAACAAACAATATTTAAGTGCCGGAGACCTGGTTTCAACTACATACAGTAGATAGATATTTACAGCTGATAATGAGGGTAGAAAGATAGGATACACATGGCAGACGCATAGGGAGAGGCCATAATTACACGCTTGTGCAACCATCTCAATCACCTTTACTACCTGAAAGCTAAATCAATGTCACTTAAACTGCTCCTGGAAGAAAAGCCTCCAGCTGACCTCGCCGTCCCTCCTTGACAGCGGAAGATGACTCATCTCACAATACCGCAGGTTACATTTGGTCAAGTAAACACACCACACTAATAAAACCACTAGGAAGGACCCACATGTAAGCACCAACGGCCCACGTTTGATCTAATTACTACAACACTGAGACAGTACCAGGGCTACTCTGGACGATTTTGCAGGAACCGAAGCAGCTTTTGGGCAGCGACAAAAGTTGCGTGGTTTAAAGTGTGTGCTGTTGTGTGTCCATGTGCGCTGTGTGTGTTGCCACGGCCCAAGCTCCATTGTTTATGCTCTGCTGTGTCTGGGTCAACAGGGCTCTTGACTGAATTCTTGCCCCAGCATGCAGAAAGCTTTAACAGTGTTGTTGCAGGAGGAGGAATGATTACATTATAAAAATACACCGCACCATATGTCCAAGTGAGAGCCCAAACCACACGATGACATACAGTAGACTCCAGCAGGCCTTTAACCCTGCTTTTGCACCTCACAAGCTGACACAGCCTCATCGCGGCTTTGGGCGATCCACTCACCTGAAGTTATTTTCAGAAAAAGAAAAAGAGTGGAGTGACTTCCAGGACAGCAAATGCTTATTCAGCAGGGCCCTAGCTGATGGAAAAAATGGGACCAAAAGACATCACAAGGGAGAATCTGTGCTTAAGAAAGCCTTCGGTTAGCTAAACGACTGGTTTTCAATCATCCTCTGTCGTGACCCCAGAATTGGCAAGTTCTCAGTCCAACCAAACACATTAGCAGCTGATTTTAATGATGTCCACACTCCCCCCACTTCTCCTTCCTTTTCTTGAAGATGTGCCAGTCAGTGCAATTAGCTGGTGTGGTGTATTTAGTTAGGGTGAAAACATGCTTCTGGACCTTGATGACACTATTCAGCTACAGAGTGAGGCACTGTGGGAAAAGGTAACGGCAGAGAAGAGTGAATGCAAATGTGGCTCTGGCTGCAAAAGGTCATCTGTGCTACTTCACACATACACAAACGTGGCACGACCAACTGGATACACAGCTTTTGCATACAAAGTTGCTCCTTCTGTGTGAACCTTCCCACACAAGTTCACCCTGGTTAAGAGCCAGTCGGTTACCGCGATCAGAACCTCGCCCTCTTTCTTCCCGTCTCCATTTCACTCTCTCTGTGCTCTCCTTGTGTCTCATAACAAGACGGAACATGCTCACTGTAAACCTCTTGGGGGGTGAAAGGGATTGGGAGATTAAATTTATTTTGAATTCCTTCCCCTTAATGTGGCAATTACCCCCCCGTCCCCCCCCCTCCCTCACCTCTTCTCTCCTCTCCCAGCAGCACAGCGCGGAGTCTGTTCCAAAGCACATCTCGTTTATGTTTTGTACACAGAAAGCATTTCTTTCACCCCCAGCTGAATCTCAAACTTCACAGCAGAAATGGCCTGCCACTCATCCAGTTTAAGGTAGATTAGATGTACTCGCACAGTCTAAGAGTGGCTCTGGAGTATGACTTTCTTGGTTTGCGAAGAATGAAAAAGATTCAGCCAAAATGACTGCTGTAGTTTTTACTTTGTACAATAGTGAAAGCTAACACACATGATTAGTTACTTTCACCAAAACTGCTTAGAGGGTCATGAAAATGCATATAAAATGTAATTCTACAATAAATCTAACTTAATGAAATCCAAACTTTGTTTGCGAATTGATTTTCTTGCCTTCAGAGCAAAACACCTCTTATAATTACATGCATACAGGTATATTTGTTTCTTAAACAGGCCCTCCCCTCGCTGAACTAGTCTTTCCTCAATGAGACAAAAGTAGATGGCTAAACACTTTAAAACCGCAATTCCATGAATCTTAATCACAGCATTTTGCCACGTCATAAACCAGGTCATTTGTGACTAATCCTAGTAAGCAGATCAGACACTATGTGTGTGTGTGTGTAGGTCACTGTGTATGTGTGTGTATGTGTGTGTGTTTGCTGTGCAAGATGCTGCTGTGCCATTTTCCTGCATCCCTAGACAAAGGTCAGGAATGCTAAGGTCAGCTATGCTTCAGTTACAAAAGTGTCTCAGTGACGTCCAAAATCCCTGATCCAAACTATTTGTGTAACAAAACCGGCCAGGGATGGAGATTTCTCGACTCAATTTTTGTGCCACTTTTCAACGCTCTGTGTCCGACCTCTCACAGGCGACACAGCCTTTCCTTTGGTAAACGAATCCCACCAAAAGGCTCCATTTCCCTCCTTTCTTTGGTTGGAGGGCCAGTTACAACCCCCCTTTTCACTGCATTTTCACACATTCAATGCCTCCAAAATGGTCTCGTTTTCTATCAACTAAGCTTCTTAATTGACAGTTCTATACAGGGAGGGATTAGCTGATAAGAGGGGGTAAAGAAATAGAGGGAAAGCAAAACAAAAAGAGGAAGTAAATGGTCAGTTGGGGGGTGGCAAGACACCAAAGGATTACCCCTGTCATCTGTTCTGTGATAAAAATACATTCTCAGATGTGCAGAGAGAAGGAGGAAAGACTTTGTGAGGCATCCAAGAAAAACGTGTGCTATCAGGCACTTCGGAGGCACCCTCTCTCCAGGAGAGAACAGAAGAAGGCCCCTGCAGTGAGGATTCAGTATTTCCTGCACCAGTAGCTACTGTTAAGACACTCTGAGGACCTGAACTCTTTCCATAGGCCCGTCTTCGATGTTCTCTCACAACGCTTGGCTCACATCTCCCCTGCTCTCTGTTTCTTTATGTTACTTTACACAGCTGCCCAGGGCCCATTCGTGTGCTAAATATTTTGTCGTCACGTCATGCTGTAATGTTCTAATCTGTTCTTTCCATTGTTTGCCGAGTTGCCAGTATATGCTATGATTTTCAGTACAAACAAGGAAAGCAGGGTTGTAAAAGAAGGTTTCGTGCTGTTGTGAGATCTCCAAACTCTTTAGAGCAAAGCTGCAGAATGACTAAGTACAACAGGGACTGATATAGTGTATAACCTGTGAGTGCACACACACACACACACACACACACACACAGTCACAGAGTGCCAGCTGTGCCACTGACGTAGGTGGAGTCCGAGTATCAAGCCAACACAGGCCTTTATAATCGTGCTAGATTTATAGGTGTGGTGCCTAGTGTTCTATATCTAATTACAGATTTTTACAATGATAGCATGTTAAGTGAAATGTAATACAAGAGCGTTAGAACCATTGCTTTGACCTAGACTTAGCAGCTTACGAAGCCCTACCTTTTAATTTCACAATATAGGGTTTCAGCGAAAAGGGCTGATATGCTTCCTCCTCAGGGTGCAGAGGTAATGTCACTGGCAGAAAAGCAGGCAGGAAATGTTTATCTTTTTATCTTTCAGTCTGTCCTTCATCACCTGCATCTCATTTTCAGGCTTGTTACTCCATTCTGCCTCGCTCCACTCCTTTTCTCTCTCATTTCTTTTATCTTGTATTTGACAAACAAAGGTGCTCTTAAATGGCATACCTTCTAACAATATTTAATTAGTTTAAAACAAGTAGAAATGGCCGACTCTGACTCCAGGGAAATTCCAGCGAGGGATGAGAGGGGCTGCGGGGTAGTGAGAGGTGTTTGGTGGGGGTGAAACAGTGCTGGGGGAGGGAGGGCGGGATGAAAGCCGAGATCCATCTCTTTTTTTTTTTGATGGATTGGTACAGACACGGGGAAACTTTACACGCTGTTTATTTGACTATGCTTTCCGTATGCATGTATCGTATTAAAAACCACAAGTGTTGGGAGAGGAGTCAGAAGAAAGGGCTCTTTCCTTCCCTCAACAATACCCGAGCTGTTCGGGCTGATTTATGCAGCACAAAGGTCTCCGCAAGGGGACAGAAATGCTCACTTTCATGTGTCACTCACTAACATCCTCTAATGCCACTGAAGATTTGCAGTGACACATCTAAAGTGCCATGTACACAAACACACATAAGCAGAGGGATATATACATACACACACACACACACACACACACACACACACACACAGCTGTCAGTTGTCGCTATAATCTTCAATCCAACACCTGGCGATCAGCAAACAATTATAAAGCCATCAAGCAAGCAAATCCTGGTGGTGTTGAAACCATGATAAAAAAGGCCGCGAGGTGAAACTTCATATTTTACATTGTAAACTAGAAGCGCTGCATATCTTCTAAAATACCAACTTGTTAAATACATTATCAGAGGGTATTCAAAACAGACATGTAATTTACTCGTGGAGAGAATAAATGCAGCACGCTTTAGAATGCTTCTTTACGCCTGCAATGAAATTCTCAGAAACCAAAACACGCCATTACATCTGTCAGCAGCATTAAAAATCACAATGCATCAAATTGTGCTCCAGCTGAGGAATCTTAGACTCACATTTGCGTTCACATTTGCAAAGCAGATGTCTTGATTAGAACATATCAAGAAAATCTGTCACTCCGCCCCCCCCCCAACAAGACTGAAAAACACTGTGTTCATGTAACGGTTTTCTTTTTCTAATAATGACACAGTATCCCAAAGAGTCAGATTGTACAATAAATACATTAAAAAATACTTGATTCAGTCCAAGATGATTAGAGAGGAAGAGTGAAGACCACCCGTGTTTGCTATCAAATCTAAAAGCTTTATAAAAACTGTGGCTCTCATGTCCAATCACATATCATAGATCAGACTGTTTATGAGACAACCTGTAAAGACCAGAGGCAAAGGCTCAGCCACATGTTTTACTGCTCTGTTTGAATAATCAGGTACAAGTAAAACAAACAGCTACAGATGGGATGTTTAGCAAGGAGCTCAGGATCCAACTCGGGGTAATAAGTGTTCATTAGTTTTAATGGCCTGGCTCCTGAACTAAATGAAATAAAGACCAGGAGACCACATCCAGCTAATGTAAATAAACCAAAAATCTCCTCCGCTGTCTGTCTTGAAAAATTTTCTCTCACTTTCTTTAAAGATTAGGTAAGAGGGAGTAAAGCAGGGACTGGAAGGTTGTGCTGTCCTGGCCAAAAGGTAGAGCTTATAATTCTGGAGTGATTCATTTATGAAAGAGGGTTGGAAAAAGCATCTTACAATAGTCGAGCATTTGAAAAATAATGAAAACACTCAAGTTTAGATACATAATTAATGACTATATAACCACAGCGACTCTAAAATCATATTTGGATCTTTTTTTCTTACTGTTTAGTTTTTAAGTGCTATGCTAAGACTGCAAAGTGTTAAAACAAAAATGTGTGGGGCACGAGTCAAGGATTGTTTAACCTTCAATAAAAGTTTAAAAAAATATATCTCCAATGACCCAGTGGTTATGTTTTAAGCCTATGTTAGTCCATTAAGCAGATGCTGGTATTTGATGGCACATCTTGATTCCACCTGAGCCCAGAAAGAGGCGGTGAGGCAGGCCCAGTGGTCCAGATGGCCCCCCAACACAGGCCTGAACATAAACATGGCTTGGGTCTGGTTGAGTAGAGGGAGACCCAGTTTATTTATGGACATGTCTGGGTCTGGGACACAATTATAGAAAGATAGATAGAGGAGGCGAGGGACAAAGGAAAAGGGCAGCAGAATGGTGCGTCCAAACTTACACATGTGGGTCGCTTCCACTATGGTCAGACAGTCGTGAGATCTGGCCCACCTACACGGTAGTAACTGAATATTAGTGTGCGTCTGTGTGCGAGTGAGTGCAAGGTTAAATATGGCTATTCCCACAACCTGTACTTTCTTATCTACAGACTCAGTCCAATGTGCAAACTATAAAGTCAAACGTCTTTTTAAACTGGAGGCTAAGAAGCGACAACCCACTCGCTAATCGATCTCTCTGTGACGTCAAGCGCGCCGCAAATGAGCCCGCGTAGCCAGAGGTATTGGCTGCGGGGCGGCAAAAGTAGAGTGAGGGTGTAAGGCCGGGGAATTCAAAGAATTTCCCCGTGTGCTTACCAGTAAAAACCAAGCCCACTGTAGGTTTATGAAAGTATGGCTGAGCAAGGCCCTTTTCATCTTTGCTGCACTCTCCTCAGCTATATCAGTTCAATCTAGATTTTTACAATAGGGCTTTACAGCTTAATAGCCTGGCTACAGAAACCCAGACATCGTAAGGTGTTTTATGGCTCTTTTAGCTCCCTTTATGACTGGGCCAAATGTCATTGCTTTACTGTACAGCACAGGGACAGGTAGTTCTCAAGAAGAGGAGCTAGACAGTTAGTTAGATTTGATAATCACAGCAGGTTCCGAGGCGAAGGCCTTAATAACTGTGGTCAGGATGAGAAAGCCACGATGAGTAGATCACTGGCCCTGGCACACACGTACGCACACAGTTTGCACTCAAAGACCACAGCTTGGACTACAGTACCGCACATTGCCTCACAAACCCTGCCAGCTCATATGTTTTCTGTTCACAAAACAACCATCCAATGTGAAAACCAAGTTACACGCTGAACCAAACTTATGGGAGACGAATCTGAAAGATGGTTGTTTGTGAGGAAAGACAAATCAGTGTCACATGTTTCTTACTTGAAACATTTTTTGTAATGTTAGGCACAAAGTTGCACAAAGTCAGATGAGGTACGTGTGTAGGTGTTACAAAAGCTGAGTCGGTGACATTAACAGTTATCAGTCACCATTGTCACTGTGACAGGCGTGTGCTCCTTCTCCCGCCTCAGCACGAAGGTCCTCTGCTCGTCTTACGGTGTTGTTACAACACTGCACAGGGCAATAAAACTCAGGCTCTGTGATTAGCACGGTGGCCTGACACAGCATGCACATACTCACTCACACACACATGCATGCATACGCACTGAAGTATAAACATTACACAATCACACCAAACATATGCGCAGCTTCAGCTAATTAAGACCATGCTGCCTTTTAATGCCTGTTTATATCTGACTCTTAAATGAATGCTGCCCCTGGAGCTGCTTCCAAAACAGCTCTCTCAAAGAGGGGAGGAGAAGGAGGGAAGGAGGTGATAGGGAAGGTGAGATGAAAATTACAGTAAATTGGGGGGGGGGGGCAAGGCAAAAAAAAGTATAAAAGTTCAATGCAGAGTATTGCAAAAGCCATTTAGCCCCAGGGTGGTATTTATATTGTATTTATATTATTTTATACCTTTATACCTGCTCATTATTATGATTAAAGATATCTACACCAAGCAATTTGACTTAGCACGACACTTGAGGCATTAAGATTATCAAACATGCTGGGCTGCTTCAATTTGTTTGATCTTCATGATTCAGCGAATGATTGAACACAAGTGAGAGAAAGGGAACTTTAATACCTCTCAATCAGTACCATGTGGGGCTTTATTGGTGTGCTGCTGCCATTCTCGCTGCCTTGGCGGGCATGAAGGACACGGAGACCCAGGGGGCAGAGGGACTGGCCATCGCTCGCTCACATCGTTAAAGTCGATAAGCTGGCAGCTGGCAGGAGGGAAACTTGCCATCAGTAACCACCAGGTCCCTGACCACTTCACTCACATTTTCCAAAACCTCTCCTCAATCTGCTCTCTGCCTCTTCTCCCTGGTTGGAGCACAGCGCAGGCCAGCTGGTCTGACGCATGGCGCCGCAGCTCTGGAAGGGGGTGGAAAAGACCAACCTCCACCTGAGTGACCTTTACCCTGTCCTCCAGGCCACCAGGCTCTCCATCAAGCCTCTGAGCAACAGTAAACATGTGAGACCAGCTACTTTTATATCAATACCTCCACATACCTCCCTGCCTTTACAGGCCACACAGTGCACATGACGCACAAATAATACAGTACATCGTGATTTTAAAAAATATCCCGTCTGTAATTATATCTGGAGGTGGATTACCCATTTAATTATGCACAGATATTGGGTTTGAATTTCACGTTGCAGCTTGTATGGAATTGGGGAATAACTGAGAAGGTGGCGTGGACATATGTGTGCATCAGGGAAGGAAAGACAGATGTCTGGAAGAGGCTAGCTTGGCAAAGTTTACAGTGGAGGAGTGTAGGCTCTCTAGACGAGCAGAGGAACACACACAAACATGCGTACCCACCTCACACAAACACCACACTGAAACCTAAGCTTACAACAGCCGTGCACCGCTGCTAATGTCCTCGCTGTGTGTGCGCTATATGTCTGTGTGTGTGCTTGCACATGTGTCTATGTGACTACTCCAGCTATGCTACAAGCTGAGCTCCAGACTCCATTTCCACAGCTGTCCACGCCCCAACACACGTGCACCCCATTTAGGCTGCTGCTGATTGAGAGTTGAAGCCCCTGTTTGGGGGCAGCAGCATAAGGGGAAGATATAGTTATTAGTTTTCATTGCGCTAGGATTTCCCCTGGTTTCTAATTGGGGTATTGCCAACGTCACCCAAGGAGGCACAGTGGTACAGTGGAGGTTACCCAGCGGAGGGGCGAAACAGTTTTGAGCAGAGAGAGGTGGGGGTGTTACGTACGTTAAAAAGGCCAGTAAAGGAGCTGCTGCCACTAACAACACCCCATTAACGTCAACCACAGGGAGCACAGAACCAGAAGAAATAGTTCTAGAGAAAGAGCTCACCATGTAATGCTTTATTGCACTGCTGCAAACTGTGGTTAATGCAACAGCCAGCATATGCATTCTGAGGTTTAAAATATGAAGCATGCTGCTAGTGAACAAATGTTTTCCTAAAGCCCTTCTTGCCTGCAAAGTACAGACAGATGGATAGTCCAGGGTCGATTATTAACTTGAGCAGACGGAGGTGTACCTGAGCCATCAACTAGACAGATATGCACTCAGACTTCCTCCTCTGTGTCTCTACCAAAGCTCCACCTTGACTTACTCACTCTAGCTGCTCTACCATGTCTCATCATGGTGTCTACAATAAACAAGAGCTTGGGAAAAACACCGATCTCTTCCCTAAAGGCAGGTGGGCTCCAGCAATATCTGCCTGCCGGCCTCACACGTCTGTTCAGGTTCTCAGCTTCAGCTGTTATCAAAAGCTGCTGAAGGATTTAGATGATCAATAATTATGAAGAGATGAGTAATTTTGGAGAGCTTAGAGAAGATGGAGGAGATAAGCAGCTGAGAGCAGTGTTGCAACCACGGACTTCTGTTGTGGGTTACCAATTGCTACACTTAAAATGAATGAGATTTGACGCAGGTGTTAATGTCAACAAGCTCTCCACAAAGACCTGAAAGTAAACTGTGGGCAGTGCGAACTTGCACTTTCAGTGAGAATAAACAGAGAAGAAATAAAAAAAAAAAAAGAGAAGAACAGAAGCAGAAGCAAATAGAGGCCAACAGCTTTGATAAGGCCACAGTTTGAAGTTTGATTTTGGTTTTGGTAAAAGAGCAAGAGGTAGATAAGAGGGAGCCGCAGGAAGTGCACACAGTGTATAAAATATTACAAAGGATATGCAGAGAGGTGTGTGTGTGTGTGTGTGTGTGTGTGTGTGTGTGTGTGTGTGTGTGTGTGTGTGTGTGTTTACCTTTCTGTCTGTGTGCACAACTTTGTGACACAGTTCTTCAAGGTGGCTAAAGTCCCTTTAGTGACAAACCCAAAAGGAGAAATGTGATTAGCTGTAGATTATGGACGACCCGTCATACATTTGTACCAGTGCAAGAGGTGTGGCTATGTGTAAGTACACACACACACACACACACACACACACACACAGTACTGATACACAAATGCACTTAATCTATGCATAAAGATGTCTCACTGCATATGTGCACTTGCGAAATAAAGTTTGAGAAACTACAGTTTCTTCCCATGACACGTTTTGCCAGAATCACCAGTTGACAGGAACCTGAGTAACTACATACTCTGAAATCTGATTTGCTGAAAGCAAATTGGTCAGCATTCAACAATGTAGTGTACACAGTGAGAGGAAACGGAAGACTTGGCCTTCCAAAAAGGAGCAACAGGTCTCTTCAACTGATATTCATCTAAAAGAGCTGAATCAGGAGGATCAGTCATATTTCAACAGTGGCTATGAGGAGTCGAATTTGCAGTGGTTCAATACAGATCAGAACAAAAGTTCAAGCACATGTACGAAACAACAATAATTATTATAATAACTACCACTTAGGCCCGGACACGGTACTAAGATACACACATACAGGAAACCAGTGGGAACTTCACGGCAAGTGGCATCACACTCGTGCTATCACTGTCGCCCAATCATAAGCTGCCTCACCTGTTCCTTAACTGTGTCACCTGTGTCTTTCTCTCATCCATTCTCTGTGTTCTGTAATGTCTGAAGTTCACAGAGGAGGAGTGAAGCCAACAAAGAGCTCAAGAAACTGCCAAGTTTCCGTATCATGATTCAAACAGCCAGCAGCTAGACTGGTTGCTAATGCTTGTTTTCACATTGCCATTTAGCTCCTCTGTCTCTTCTTGCCGAGCTCCACCACCATACATTTAAAGTTGCGTTCCCAACCTTGCTGAAACCGTTCTGAAATCTCTTGTGTTGGCTGACTTTGAGCAATCAACATGAAACGCGGCCCAACAGTTGACTCTATTGGATCAACAGTATTTCAACAAGCGAGGACGGAAAAGGGTTAAGAGCGACAGATGTACAAAGTGAACAGTTGGCTTTATTGAAGTTCACTCTGGGTTTATCAGTGTCGGTACACAAAGAGGCACACGGGCACTTTGATCTTCAAAGGGAGATGAGCTAGAATGAGGGGCAATAGGAAGATAATAATGCCAATCTACACCCATTACTCCACAGATCACAGGCTTTCTTCAACATGCAAAATAGCTTTTACCTTTCAGATGTGGACACGTATTTCATGCTACCACATTGCCATCTAGTGATTCGACTTGAGACTAACCTTTTGGCGAGCAGAGATGTGCTGATTGCACTATACCTGTAATGGCAGCTTAACATTACATACTAATCTAAAAATCAAACATATTGAAAAATAAGTCTAAAAAGCAGTCTGTGAGAGACTTTTTAGCAAAGCAGCAGAATTACTGTATGTAGAGATTTTTTTTTATTGCGCTAGACTCTTCTTTTGGAAATGATGGATTTTAAACAGGAATAAGTTGAAGAAATAGAGTGTTAGTGTTAAAGTGTTCAATCTGAATGAAGATATAATCACAGTGGATATCTAAGAAAACAAAAGCAGAAAGGTACTAGAAAGTAAAAAAAGAAAAGAGAAAGGTAGAAAAGTACGTTTTCTCTGTCTTATGCAAGAGCGACACCTTGTGGGTGGTGTAGCCAACTGTCGCAGTAACATTGCACACACAGAAAACAATGAAGCTCTGTTCTTATATTCAGTTCAGCTAAAAGTAGGGGAAAAAAACATGCAGGTAAAGTCAGAACTAACCTCAAAGTTGTTTCTGTTCCACACAATACAGAACTCTGACTCTGAGTCAACTGTGATGTGAAAGAGAGAAAAATGTTTCTTTCATGCCACTGAAAAAATAACTGTCACAACCAGACTCCTCTATTGTTCTTTTCTCTTATAATAATCAAGCAGTGGGGTCTTCCAGTGTTTCTCCAGTCCAAAGAATCAAACGCTGACCTCTAGTGGTGTTTGAAGAAAGTGGCACACGTTTTTGTATCTATCTATCTATCATATATCTATCATCTATTTATCATCTATCTATCATCTATCTATCTATCTTTAGAAAAGCATTACATATATTTGCATTAAATGTCTGCCTCACAGTCTTTTCCTAGCTCAGTTGCATTAAAGACGCTGATAAACAAGTCTAATTAATTATGCAACCTGTCTGTAGAACAGTACAAAATAGAAAGAAGAACATAAGTTTAAAACATTTAGAGCAAATTTGAATATATTCAGAGTAACTGAGTGGCAAATCTATCATTCAATATCCGTGCTAAACTTTTATGTTCCATTTTACTATGTATGATGAAATTTGAGCATAGCTGATATAGATATTTTTGTAAACTGCTTACTGACATAAAAAACCTTCATGTCCTCACTAAGGTTGCAGTTAGCGCCACAGCTCTTGTGGCCAACAGAGGAAATACAGCCCAGCAAACTGTCGTTCTGTTATGGCCTAAATTGTCCACAAGGGTGGAGCAGAGTCCAACAAATGCACACCTCCAAAAACTCCACCGCAGACTGCAGTACAATTTTCATCAAGAAATAAAGGTCTTTAACACACCAAAATATAACTCAGTGTCATTTTCTGTCATAAAATCATTTCGTGCAGCCCATCGGTTAGTGATTAAGCTTTAAACCTCTCAAATGTGACACGAAATCCAATCAGCAACAGCCCGCTGAGGAACATGAATGTCTCTATTGAATGAGTGATGCCCTGCGATGACAGCCCTGAAGTCTGGACGGCCTCCAGTCGTTTTAGCTGTCATTACAGCACTTTGGCACCGTGTGGTTATCTGCTCCTCTGACCGGGGACACTGACAGCCACTTCCACAGCGTGTCTGTCTGAAGCTCAGCGTTCACTGTGGCAGCTTGACCGCAAAGCACGCAGGCCCACAGGAAAAATAATAGAGCATCTGCCTCCCAGATTATAGCTTTTTTATGAGACATCATTTGTGTGCACCTTTTAAATTCTTACTACTTAACAAACCAGCTTAATTATGCTTTTTAATATAGCAACAGGTGTACCTCTACTACTATTCAATCTCCTTTTAACAAAGCAGATAAAGACAGGCATGCATTTAAAGCAGTCAGCGTCACAGCGTCAAGTAAGGGTTTAACACACACACACACACACACACACACACACACACACACACACACACACACACACACAGAGAGAGTCTTCTGAGGAGCCTGGTGGTCTGCTGTGTCCCGGGGAGGTCACGCAGGAAATTTCACGCTCCTCTTCACACTGAAAATGTCTCCTTTATCACCCCCACAGAGAACGAGAGAAAAGGGAAGAGGAGTGAAAGAGTGGATCGAATGAAAAAGAGAGACCCGGCTGCTGAATGAGGATGGCTTACTTGTGTAGGTGTGACTTGCTGAAACGCAGCGGAGTCGCCGTGGCAACCCACACCCAGCGGAGTAAAGGCCGAAAACGGTCACAGGTTCAGTGGAATGTGACATTTGTAAGAGCGGAAAAACAAAGGGAGGGACGTTTTCCCTCCAAAACCAGAGCATGAAAAGAACAAGTGAGGTCAGTTTGAGAGAGAGCCGGAGAAGGAATGTCTGGTATTTGAAGCATCGCAAAAATCGAGATCATTTGGAGTTTTTATTGCGTGCAAGGCAGGTAAGAAGACACCTGAAAGTCCCCCTGCACACACCTGAAGGTGTGTCACACACACATGAAAATAAAAATCTATTACAAAATGAATTACAAAACTGTAAACAAATGTCATGCGCTTCCTCTGTATTGTGCATGTGAAGTCAAGCCTCACAGTGGGTCCCTGCCTGCAAACACTATTCCAGTGTAAACAGCAAAGTTTTCGCCTCTTCCTAGCATCTCTTATTCACTGTGCGGATCTGTAGTGTCCTTGCAGCGAGGTGGGTGGTGTGTGCAGTCTTCCTGTGGCTGAATGGAGTGCTGTCCGTCTGCGTCCGGGCCGACAGAGATGCCCCTGTGCTGTACTGTGTCTCTGCTGTTTGCTCTGTGTGTGTCGAGGGCGCGTTAGGGAAAAGAGCCAGTCCTCCACCCGTCTTTCTCTCACCTTTCTATGCTCTCCATCTTTCCCGTGCTCTCTTTCCTCTATACTCCCGCAGAGTTCAGTGTGGCTGCGCATGCACGGGAGGTCAAGGACAGAAGGGATAGCGGGATTTAAATGGAAGTCAGAGGAAGTGTGCCACGTTTTATCGCCCCATAGGGAATGGCAGGCCACTGCGGCTGAAAGGAAAGGTCTAAACACCAGGTGCAGGGAGAGGTTTATCAAACAGGACAGACTTTAAGTGTCACACCCAGAGGCATTATTTTAGAGAATCCCCCACTCATGTTCACCACTTCCTCTAAAGCACCCTGCCACACTCTCACTCAAGCATTAGCTGTCTGTCTCAGTCTCCTACTTCCTGATAACTCCCAAAGCAGGAGAACACCCTCCTTTACACACACACACACTCACACACACACACCACCGTCTAAGTTGTGGTTTCCTTATAGGAAATCAGCAATCTGCTGCCGTTACCCAGCAGCATTTACACCTCCTCCTTCTTCCTTGTATTTCTTTACCTCCCTGTTTAAACAAAGCATCTCTCCCTCATGAGCATCATTAGACAGAGAGGAGACAATTGCTGGTGGGCCAGTCGGAGGAGAGCACCACACAGACTGTGGCAACGGGCCAGAGAAAACACAAAATAGCTAATTAGTCTGAAGCGGTGGTTTGGTGTCGAGGCATCGTGGAGGTCTTTAGCTTTGTGTGGCATGATAGACATGCTACTCTGCTGTGTAGTCATGAAGGCACTTGCTCTGTAATTGAAGTATTTGGGTATGCTTTGGCACTTTGAAAGTAAAAGGTCTTAAAGTGTATCTCCTGACATTTAAATCATTGTGCATTTCATCGACAGAATTTCAAATTCTGAGGAAATGACCACTCACAAAATGTTATGAATGGGCTTTTGTGCCAAATAACTAATTAATTCACCCCAATTTCTTATGAATTCTCCTTAAAGCAGAATACTGTGATAATCTATCACAAAACTTACAGCTGAGTGAAAATCACAAATAAAGGAAAAATCACCATGGAGAGAAAGAAAAAAAAAAAAAAAACTTAACACAGTTTTCCCAGCTTTTCAAAACCTCACTCCTTCTCCCTAACACACACACACACACACACACACACACACACACATAAACACATAGGCACAAACACATACACCTCGAAACAAAGGTGCCATTTTACTCAGGAAGGGTCAGCAGTTCTCTCCATCAGACAGGGGCTTGTTCTTGGTCAGAGGCTGCTGCCCAATCTCAGGCCACCCTCCCCTGGCTCCACCGGCCCCCTCTGGCCCCCCTCTGGCCCCCACCACCCCGGAGACAAGCTCCCCATTGTTCCTGCACTACTAATAAATGACAGTTCTCCTGTTCAGACAAACTTTAGAGCCCATTCTAAACACACACACACACACACACACACACACAGAAAGAGTGTAAATGGTGCTCTATATGAGAGGATACACAACAGCTTTTTTTACAGCCTGATATTTCTCATGGAGCTCATTAAAAGGTTATCTGACACTAATGATTGAAGGATATTTTCCTGTGATTTGAGCTTTGTGCCCCACAGACCCGATGAGGTAATGCTGAGGGCACATTTGCTACAAAAACAGGGTGTAATTAATACGTAATAAATGCTCCCATCACTTTCCATTTCCCTTCAGTGGTCAAGAGCGGTTATGACATCGAGACGTAGTTCACCAGGAGGTCACGCTGCTCAGTCAGTGTTGTCACCTGTGTGCAATGTCACATACAAACACACACACACACACCAGATACTGAGCTCGATCATGGCCAGGGACCTGAGGTGAGCCTTGAGTTTGGACATGATAAATCACCACTCAACTTAAGCTCATAAACACACCATTAACACACCGGACCACAGCAACTCGATCTGTTTACCTTTAACCACTGTGCAGGGGACTATTGCTGTCTGGCAGGCCTGTATTAGCATGCCTGGGGGCCTGATGCACATGTCTATCACTGGGGCCGGCCAGCCCCAGCTCTGGGACACAAACTTTTCTCAGTGGTGTTGCTTCAGCGTTGTCTCAACACCGTATGAGGTAATTTTCCAGCACTTTGGGCTCCCTTCCATTCAGACTAGGTTTTTAACCCCCATGAAGCAGACTATAGAGCCCTACAGAAGTACTGCTCAACACCACTGGCGTGGAAAGAGTGTGTCTGTTTAGTCTGAAGTGTGTGTTTTATCTGATTTGTCCAGGTTATGGAAACTAGTGTTAATCATCCGAGGAACATCAATTGCAATTTGTGAAAAAAAAAACTGAAACTGAAGGAGGTCTGACATGATAAAACAGATGACAATACAGCCTAAAGTCAAAGAATTGCAAGTGATGAGAAAGTTCCTAGGAAATGTTGAGTGGAGTAAATACAGGGTTGTTAAATGAGTCTGACCCTGGTGTTTATATGGCTCTCTACTGCGGTTCACCACAAGCATATCATATGACAGCTCAGCCAGCACACTCAGCCCGGTGAGAAAGCACATTCCTGCTTTGCTATTCTCAGCTACAGACCAAGACATAAACAAAAGTATCCAAGAAAAGGACATCTATTGAAGTGCTCAGCTGCTTTGATGTCCACGGATAGCCTGAGTGAGAAAAGCGGGTATATGAGAGTGGGCGTGCGTGGGTGTATCTGTGTTTATATGGTGCTTACAGGCACCGGGGTGATGTTGGCAGTGTGCAGGACAGATGCTGGGGGATCGGGGTCACGTCAACAGACATGCTCCCGCTCTGCTGTTCAAATGACAAAAGGAGGAGGAGGAAGAAGAGGCAGAAGTTGTGAGAAGAGGAGTAAAAAAAAAAAAGCCCTAGTGTTTAGTCAAGGCCTGCTCACTGACACAAAGTCTGTCTTTGTCTGCCTCCCAGGGTGCCAGATAAAGGAATTCTTGTGTGTCGGGGGCTCTGACCGAGTTTATTTGACACTTCAGCTCCTTTTGTGAAGCAAGTGTCCCACCGTCAATGCTGGCCATGAGAGTCACTTGGCATTAGACAGAGGGTCCCTCTTCAGTGGAGAAAGGGGGTCTTGTTTGGAGAAGATTTTTAATGGAGGGGGTGTGTGGGGGGTGCTGAGTTGGACGGAGGGGTGCTCAGTCTGTGCTCTGCGCTGTATACAGACATATAGTAGGGCTCTGTCCCCTGCCCCAACAATAGGTGGAATTCTTCATTGCAAAGGAAGTGGACGGGACCGAGGAGGGAGAGCTGAGTGAAGGAAGATGAAGGTGCCCTGAGAAGGTGGATGCTTCATTAGATAACTTGCATCAACACACACCTACCCACGAATGCAATGCCATTTTGTCAAGGTATGCAAAGCAAAGACGCAAATGCCAACATGCAGAAGTGGTGCAAGCACTTCTCTCAGGTTCACGTCACATGCAGCTGAGGGCTCCACTCAAATGAAGCATCTGAACATCATCCAAGTCGTCCTGAGTAGCAACCTTTGCACAGAATGGATCTCCTGTACATGCCATGTGTCAGGGAGCCCTAATGACACATAACTTTACCCCCACCTCATGGAGGGAGATTTACTTTCACCTGAATGGGGTCAGTGTAGGAGAGGCGGGAGGACTACATGCTGCTTTCAGTCACACTGCTCTGTTATTTTGTTGCACCACGTCTGTCACAACGTATGACGTGGCCAGGTCGTGGCTCTGTGAACGGTGTGTGTGGACACCTGGCACGGCAGGTGTACGACAACGTCAGTCAGAAAAGTTCAGCATTTTCAAGTAGGGGCAATTAGATTCCGTGCCTGAGTTCAAATCATGCGTTTGACAAATACAACTGAATCCATTTGAGTCTGTTTTGAGGGTGAGAGATGCGCGCGTAATGAACCCAGAGAATAACGGCGCAGTGCTCAAACCCGAACAGGTGAACTTTACTATGTGAGGTAGATCATGGGTTTGACGAGGATTTTTTGCATCCCCCCCCAAAAAATAGACACACATTAGACACATAAGCTGACCTGATAAGTGTTGTCTTAAGGAATCCGATGGGAGAGTTTGTCAGGTGTAATTTGGTAGTGAAGATGTAGGCCAAATGGGTGTGTAGGGAGATAACGAGAGAACCTTTGGTCAAAACTGTTATTGTGAGAAAAAATAGCGGGTGAAATCAAGTTATTCCTAAGTGGGACCCCTTTGGAGCACCCCAGAGCGCACTGACAGTGCTGCAGGTTTTTACAACTCAATGTGTCAAAATGTGTTTCTGACAGAAACTAACTCACTGGCAAAGCGTAGAAGTCGTAGGTAATTGTCTTTTGTCACATACCTGCTGGATGAGGGCGTGAGCACTGTCATTATCCAATCTGCTGGAGATCTGCTGAGCATCGCTTTCAAAATAAATCCCAGGGTATTCCTCTCCTTGTGCCAAAATCCACCACAACAAATATCGATTTCTGAAATCACGTCACATAGTGGTATTGGCCATCTGTGACACCGGCCACACTTGAACACGCGTGAAGTATCCCAAGAGACTCGTCTGTCCGACACACGGCTTGTCCGGTCCAGCAGGAGTAACCTCTCTCATCCCGTTCAAGAGACAGCGCTTCCTTATATCCCACAGGACGACTCACAGCCGGAGTGTAGAATCCATCAACTGTTGCCATCACCAAGTTTTACCAATAACAATAATAATGATGATAATAATAATAACTCCTCCACGTGTGTCCGACCTGGACCAGCAGCATTAAATCCACTTAACGCGTCCAAAAAATCCTTGCGTAAACTGACTGGCGCTTTGGCAAATCAAGCGGATCGATCAGTGTGATATTTTCCAGTGATGAATAAATGAACCTGGTTCCTCCTTTTGATGAATCCAGTGCGGTGATGTTCTCTGCTGGAGCTCCGATTGGCGTCTCTGTCGCTCATATGATGCGCTCCTGTGAAGAGCCTGAGCCGCACTGAGCCATAGTTGGAGCAGAGCGGCGCAGCACATGCTGCTCTCAGCACAACGTAGGCGCGCAAAGCATGATGGTAGGTGTAGTCTATCATTGCTGCTGCCAAATATTTGAGAAAAAGAGTATGACACTCGATTAAAACATTTAAGAATAGCAAAAGACAACAACTAAATACATAACTAAACAAATAAATGTATAATGTAACGTAATGTGGCAACAATATAACTGAAAGTACTGTATTATTCATTTTGGATGACACTGGAAGGTAAAACACATTTGTTACATTAACTTACATTAAATCAACCCTGTTAATATAAAAAGTGCTGCTGGTATTTTCAATCATACGAGTTTTGATGATAACGTATCCTCTTTTACGTCTCTTATTATCACTGGTAGTAATAGTATTATTATTAGTATTATTATTATTATCATCTGTAAGAGTCGAGTTAGTTATTATGTCATGAAAATAGGCTATTATAATCTTGTGGCAATCACTCATCATCTGTCAGTTTGATCCCAGGTTGCGTGTGAGCCCTGTGTGAGCAGTGTGAGTGAGTAATAATGATCATCTGTCGCTGTGCAGAGATACAGGGCTGTCGGTGCCTTGAATCACCTTCCCATGAATGAATCTCTTGTCTTACTTACCTCACTTTCATGTCCTAACCACCTCCAGGCTTGCTTGTATTTCTGGGATCATAGCTCGCCTTAAAGGCCAAAACAAGGACTGGATTACGGGGAATGGAGCCTTGAGGACTACAATTGCAACACAACTGAACACAGCATATTAAGACAGTTAAACAAAACTACAGGTAAAGTTTTACTCATTAAATGTGCATCAGGACAACAACCTCAGTGTGATATTCACAATCACTTGGAGGTTTGTTGTGTGTTATTTTTATTTTAAATGCCACTATAAAACCACTGTGAACACATTGTCTATGACCATGACTATGTGGGTTATAGCATTCACTCTGATATAGTATAGCTGCATATAATAAAGGTTGGTAAAGTAGGTACATTTAGTGTATTAAAAAAAAAAAGTTTCCCATAGAACTTATAAACTCCATTATATCATCCTGTGATTTATATATATATATTTATATGTAGGAACGTTTTTTTTGTTTTTTTTCAATTTCTGCCATAAAATATTATGTGTGAGTGAAAGAAAAATAGAGATACAGTGGCTTTACTCTCTACCACACCATTATTACTCATTTCCAGTCACAAGGAACAGTATATATATTACACTTGGAGCACGTGAAGTTCCACTCCACCTTTTCCTTTACTCCCCATTTGGCCATGCTCCAGTACAATCCTGGAGTACCTGAATTGCACGCGATTCTGTCAATTGCAGGTACTTGATGGCTTTCTTGTGTGCTGGGGTTGAAACGTTGCTGGAGGTTTGCACATACAGCATTGCGTGACTAGAGCTGGAGATGAAAACACAAAGACATTGTTTTCAGTGATCAAACCCCCTTTATAGTAACTCAACAGCATTCCTGTCTCGCATTCCTAAGCCACCGCTGCTGTGTGAAGGGTTTTTTTTTTCCCTTTTGAGAAGAAAATAAAAAGAAAGAAAGAAAGAAGGAAAGAAAGAAAGAAAGAAAAATGAAGGTTACACGTTTTTATCTGGGTCTCTGCGTTGACCTTGCTTCTTGCACTGAAGTTATTCTGCTCCCTTAGCTCATTAATCATTAATCAAGGCTGAATTAAAGTATTAGCGGGGTAATTATCTTGTAGAGGTAATTAAGAGGCAATGATCTCTTATCTAAAGCAATGTGACGAATGTAAACAATAAAGCCAGACGTTCCTTTCATGCTCAGCAATCAGTCATTCTCACAACAAAGCCAAATGTGAATGTGTTATTTCTCAATGTGTGTATGCGTATAATGCATGCGTCTGCGCCCTCCTGTGTGTGTGTGTGTGCGTGCAATTGCCTGCAAGCGTGTGCCCACTTTGTGCATCCTCCTCCTTCATGTCTCTACGCACGAAACTGTGTGTAAGTAGGTATGCACTAATGTGCACACAAATGTTTTCCAGATTGGTGTGACAAGGATAATCATATCCAGAAAGAGCAAAATCATTCGGAGCGCTGTTCACACAGATGGGAGGAAAATAAGGAATGCATCAGAGAATTTGGGGGAAATGAGGCTGACTGAGTGAAGAGAGGATTCAGATATTTCTCAAGCAGAGTAAATAATTTTTTTTAGCACGAGCATCAAGGCGCACAACTTTAAAATGTGCAAGTCAGGAATACGGGATTTAGGAAATCAGCTCTGTCCAAAATAGCCCATACATACGGCATAGTGATCACCTGGTGGTGGTAAAACAAATCTAATATTTACTGGAAGGGATGACCTCGGCGACTTCTGTCTTCAACATACAAAACATAGAGAGGAGGACAATGGAGTCAGTCATATCTCCAGTGTGTGCTCTGAGAGTGATTAAGACTAGAGGACATTCATTACTGGCCCGGCTCAGACAGAGAGGGGCTTCAGAGCAGAGCTCTTGTGCTGGACTGTTTGGATGTCCTATCCCCTTGTATCTCTTTGACTACCTCCAACACAAGGCTCTATTCAACCAGACTGAGAACAAATGTTTCCTTATGTGGCTCTGAGTGCCCAAGCTCCGGCGACAGGATAGAGAGCAAGAGCCTATGAGACCGCAAGACAGAGAAGGTTACAATAATGCAGGCCGTACCGTAGCTATTTAACTCTTGAGCCCATCTTATAATATGATGTGAGCTGCGTTATTAGGTAGAGGGGGGCAATGATGTCATGGAAACCAAGGGGTAGATGAGAAATGACAAGTATTTCCCAATAAAAGCACGGCCTTTCACTGGCACGGCCCCAACCACCGGCTCACTAGCCTGCCACACTTGGTTTCCCCTCCTTATTTTCCCACTCTCCCACACTTCATGGGTGTTATTATTTCTACATCCGCCTGGGAATTAATTCGGTAAATATCAGCCAGGAAACCTGAGGTTGGATTCCATGTTGGCAGCTCATGTAATTTCATGTACGGCCAATATGCTGACTTCCGTCAGGTTTTTGGCCTCTCCATGGGAACGGGCAAAGTGGAGCTAAACAGGGGTCACTGCAGGGTTTCATGGTGACGTGGGTGACGATTAGTCATGTGAAAACTGGTAAAAAATGGCTTGTGCCTGCTCTGTATAATAACACATAATGTGGCGTGTACCTCTTTTCTATAGAATCACGCAGGATAAAGAGCTAATCCTCTTGTGCCATGAGACTGATAGGGCTGGACTCCTTCCAGCACCTCAGGGAGTCAGATCAGTGGAGGAGAGGCTTTTTCAAAGGAAACCATGTAATCAATGACCCCCTTCCTCCTCTGTTATTCTTAACATTCGATTGGTGCTGGATTTTGGTTTTATTCTGAACGTTCGTCGTCTCCCTTTATCCCTCGCTCCCTTCAGGCCTTTCCCCTCCCGCTATGCATTAAGATGTCAAACTGCAACAGGGCTTCTAATGTTTACTCAAACATGTTTTCCCACTTAAGGAGAAATTAAATGAACTTTTGGCCTGGACTGGCTATACAGTCCTACTGACATATGCATGACTCATTCCTTCTCCCCCCCCTTAATGTCTTACACTGGGCAAAAGGGGAATTTCTTTGGACAAACACACCCTTCCTGGAGCTTCACCATAGTGTGATGAGAATTGTTTTAACCTGCAGGTGCCTTGGTTTATTGGGTTTCTGTGTGAAAGAGCACACCTTGTAAACAGCAAATATAAAGCACTGATTATAAACAGAATCCATCTTAATTTCTTGCAGATTTTCTTTTTGAGAAACATGTGTTTTGAGATACATGCATTTTGGCCTCTTAACTCCCCAAAGGGCCCATATTAAGGTTTGCTTAAGGTTAAAATCTGAATTAGGAAAAGGTGAAGATGAGTAAGAAAATGAACATCTGTAGTCAGCATGTAGATGCTCTTCTAGGTGTGTGTGTGTGTGTGTGTGTGATCTCAGTGGCAGGCTGTGTGTAGGCAGCTGGGAGTGTGGCAGGGCTATGCGTGACTAGGAGAAATACACCTGTCTCTGTGCTCAGGTACGGAGGGGGGAGCCGGCACGCAGGGGCCTGCCAGCCGAACAATGCTCCCTATTGTACCTGCGCTCTGACTGCAGACGCTCACAGGAGAGGAAGCCCTGAACCCAGTGTGTGTGTAACGCTCTCTCCCTCTCTCCCTCTCTCTCCCTATCTCTCTCTCACACGGCATACAGAGTCAAATTATTTATAGTACACATATTGTGCTGACCGCAGACGCCCCGGGCTAAATCCCAATAACTCTGCCAACCGAGCTGCCAATCAGAACTGTGACTGACACATTTTACTTCCAATCAAAGAGACGACAAAGAGTCTTGAAAACATTTTGCATGCGTCGCGTTATTAAGTTAAATGCAACATTTCATGTTCCTCCTTAAATGCATGCTAAACAAATGCTAAAATTTGGAAATAGTTGTCTATATTAGTCATTTAATTATTACAACTTCATAGCCAAACACACCTACACAGAGACAAGTTAGAGGTGTTACTATATAAGGCTATAGTAACAGAGTACAGGATTTTCAGGACAAACTAATGATGCAAGTGTTTTTAAGTAATCCATTATCACTCCTACACAAAGTTTTTCCATTCTTTTTGTTCTCGGTACAGATAAGGCAACCTTGAGATGGAGAGCCAAGATACTGTAGATGTTGAGACAGCAGGAGACAGACAGTCAGACAGAAACCCAGAGCGAAAGCAAGAGAGAGAGGTCGCCTCGCCGTAAATCACTGGGGTTCTCTGTGGTTTCCACAACAAAGGCTGACTCTCATTTTGTCTTGATTTGTTGGCCAATTATGATGAAAAATGAACAGGGCAACCGCAGAGAGGGCCAGGGACGAGAGGGAATGCTGAACATCTGCTTTCAGAAGTTTTGGTTCTGGGTTGAGCTTGGATGGACACAAGTACCCCTTCTGTCAAATAGAAACTCCAGCTGTTCCACAGATGGGGTCGGTTATATGGTCCCATTTTGGTGTATAACGTGTGGCCACAAAAGGGTCCAAGCCTCTTTGATCCCATTATCTGGAAGTCACGAAGTCTTTCCACACCACTTTTATTTGGTTTTTTTCCGTGGAAAGCTGCAGATTAAGTGTCACGATTTAGTTATCTATTCTTGGTAAATTCCTTGACGCGTGTGTGTGTGTATGTGTGTGTGTGTAACACCAGCGGTATCTTATGTGTGTGTGCTCACTGACTAACGCAATACAGTCTTCATAAAGGTAGTATTGTTAAGTTGCGTGCGAAGCTCATGCTTTAGGCTTTGGGTCCCCGCCCACCCCTGTAAACCACGGCCTTTTTTTCCTCTCCTTTTTTTCCCTTCTACACCTTCCCCTTTCTTTTTGTTACAGGTAAACATTTGATGTCCGCACGCAATCCCCAGAGAGTCTCCTCCCCTTGTTCTCTCCTCGGCTCTCTGGCTTCCACTCAGTGTTACTCACACTCTCTCTCACCACACACTTACACACACACCTCTCTCTCTCTCTCGCCCATGCACACACAGACACGCTACCCTTCCCTCCTCATTCTTCTGACATTCCTCTCCTCACTGACTCAGCACCTGTTTCCTATGGAAGTTATGAAATTTATCTCTCTCTCTCTCTCTGAAAGTTGCTGAGTGACTGCCCAAATTCTCTGATTGACTTTACTGGCACCTTCTACGTTTCTGCTTTATCTGCCTTAGTAACCTCCTACGTCCTAGGTCTTTGTTGCAGCTAAAAGTTTGGTTTGGGCCATTTGTAATGCAGCTTGTCCTGCTAGGAGCCTGGATCTGTGTGTAACTGTATGAAAATAAATGTCATATTTTGTCATGATATGTGTTCAATTATTTAAAAAAAATTTACCTGTCAGCTAAAGAATGTAATCTAACCATACTCTAAATTTACACCAGACATGAGACATCAGCATTACGTTGAATCCACACCAATGAGAGCTTCTAAGGAGCTGAAAGGACTGACGAACGCTTGCCACCTCAAAGGCCACCTCAAGAGATGATGCTTCTCTAAGAAAAGGAAGAGAAAGATTTGTATTTCAAAATAATTCCGGGAGGTTGCGTGTCTCAACATTGGATGCAATCTCTTCTGTGAGACGACGTCACGTCAGAAACCCACCGATAACTTTAGCATTGTACTTCATTGTTGTCCTTGGAAACACGTGGCACAAGAATTTCTCCTTTTTCTGAGCTTTTGACAGCATCTCACATCCTCATCACCTACAGGACAACTTCAAAAATGCTTGTGGTGTGTAAGTCTAACCAAAATAACTTAGCCAAACGAATAAATCTAACCTCCCTCTCTAACAGTAAGAAATAAAATCATTCGACACAACTCGACAAAATAGGATTGATATTTGATGACAGCAGTCTTGTAGTAAAGTATGTGCTTAAGAGCATGTTTCTTCATCACTTCTGCAGCTTTTGTTTGCGGTTTCATGTGTGTGATGTGATGCTGCTACATAGTTTCGGGGTATGCTTTACACAAAGACAAAATGTATGAATAACATCCAAACTATTTATTGGTGTATGTGAATGATCACCATCTAACAGATGTTAAACACTACCAGGGAAGGTAATAAAACAAGTCCAAATCTGGTCTGTGAACTCCAGCTCTGTTAGCAATGCCAATCTCAGTCACGCACATCCCTCAAGCTGCACTGCACAAACTCCGAGACTGAGGGAAGGTCTGACTGGTTCTGACACATCATGGGCGACCATCATATCCAAGCAGAGAAAAACACGGACCTCTCTGCCAATGTTACCAGCAGCACATATGACTTCAATCAGCTCTAATGATTGTATGGGCAGAGAAGAATCCTTTTTAGCTTGTTAGCAATATCAAACACACACACACCCTCTCACACATGGATGCATGTCTGCAAAACTACTCACATACTGACTATTGACAATGAGGGTTAAATTAATGCATGGAGCTTTTGCATTGCATGGTTGCCAAACATATTGCATTGTTCCTGTATACAAGTCATTAAGATTCAGTCATATACGAGCATAAACTTGGTGACTCCTCTCATTCAAGACTGATGTCTAAAGCTTGATGGGTAGCCTGCTCTTTGGAAAAGTCAGATTGTCAGAGAAGAGAGGAGAGTCCCATGCAGGCATAAAAGAAATTATTTCAATCCCTACATTGTTGTGTCTCCTATGATAATTGTGGCCGCTGCTCTCTTTCATCAGGGGCTTTTGGCTCCCTCCAACCAGCCCAATTAGCAGCCCTGCTGAGGTGGAGTGTATTATGCAAATACAAACAGTTACTGTACCAGCATGAGCAGCCCCCACGGGTAGCCTGCAACAAGGCTATGTTAAATGAATATTAGATTTGTTGTGCCTACAACAAGTTACCTATTGTTGTGCTGGCCTTTCTGCTGCTCTGGAAAAGCCATTCAAACAAGATAATCTGTCTGCGTCTCGTCATTGCAGCGCACTGTTTCCCCGTGCACGGACAAAACACTGAGACAAAGGGGCTGTTTGATTGGGAAAATGAAGCAATTGGTGTGGGAGAATAAAAGGATACTTCTTACAGTCTCCACTGTTTGTCATTGGACCCCTTCATGCAGGCACAAACAGTGATCCAAATAAAGACAGCAGAAATTCTCAATTTCGCCCAAACTTTTATAATCGCCCATCTACTTTTCCATATATTTTTTCTAAAATTTCAGCTCGGTCTTGCTGCGACTTGCCTGTGTCTATTGTTTCGTGCTTAGTTCATCTCGGTCCCTCTCCGCTCTCATTGGGAACAATTGCTTTTGTCCACGAAACAAGTGGATGTCCTGGATATAAGGTGTGACAGTTGGGTCAGGGCTGTGAAAGGGCTGTATTGTGCTTCCTCACACCGCAAGGTGTGCTTGGAGACAAACCAACAATGTGGCAATGTAACAGTGAAATACGTTTTCTTTGTAAATTCGTACCACATGGCTGCTAAAGGAACCATTGTTCCTTTTCATTACCCGCATTAAGTGCTTAACAAATGCTTCAGTATGCATCCATAAAATACTGTAATACAAATGGTGCCTTTTGGACGTTGGAAGACTGATGTAATGTTGCCTGATGTCTTTACCATAGAGCCAAGAAAATTGTCAGAACTATTACAGATGTTATTTCTTACATTTTTATTATATTAGAAACCGTTATTTTTTTGAATTATGTTTTCAGAAGCACATCCTACAGCACAGTGCTCCGACACGATAGCTTTGTTATGACACTTAAACACTCTAATGTCATCCAGTCACGCAGACGGAGACAGACAAGCTGGGGGTGTGTTATAGTACATAGCGTGTGTGTCACTTTCTCTCTGGTCATGTCAGGCAGCTGTTTGTAAACAGTACTACCCGCACCCCAGCCAGCTAATGACAGGGTAGAGCTGGAATACAATGGCTGCTTCCAGGCACGCTGTATCTGAGAAAAGAACAGCACTGACGAAGAAACGAGAGCAAGAGGTTCATCAGAAACAAACGTGTTAAAATTACAGCATTTGTCCTCTGTGCTCCATCTACTTGCATATTGATGAAAATTCATGGACCTAAATACATCTTGCAGTTCTTCACGGGGGAACGATGTCTGTGGAGCATTTTGTGGAGCAGTGTGGGATCAATTTGCTTTATCTGAACAAACAAAAACAACAATTTTCTTTTTCGTGAATTCATTGCTCGCGATTACACCGAACCTCTTCTTCATGTAAGGCTCATTTAAAATGCTTATATGAGCTGTCACAGCTGAGCTGTAAAATCCAAGAACTCAGGGACATTTCCGGAGGAGCAAATGCGTCATGATGATGATGATCATCATCATCATCATCATGAAATACTCAGAACCGAATATTCCCCAAAAAGCAAGCAGAGAGTTCAGCCACACAAGCCATTATTCAGCCTCACCTTTTGGCTCATTTACCACTATCACATATGAGAAAGACGTTTTTCACCCACCCCCCAGGGCCGAGTGTTGGTATTTGGTTTGTTGTTTATTTGTATGTCACACACCGTACTATCATTCATTACATGTTGCATGCATTAAACGCTAACTTCAGTTATAATTGTACAGCTGCGTGTGACATTTGAATGGAGGATTACCATTTGTATTGCCCTCTCTCTATCCCTGCCATGAAGGAACACCCACAGGTAACACATCTAAGAACCACATCAAAGGAACAAATTCTTTGACTGGCAAATCCAGTATTCACAGCAATTATACTTATGTTGCCATTATTGCCTTTTTGTGGCACCTAGCAACCCAAAGTTCACACTACACAACATTTTGTTTGTACCAGCAACAGAACTGGTCAGGAATATGTGAATACCACGCTATGCAGGCTCAGCGTATGGAGTCACTTTAGTCTGCCTTTGATGTGTGAGAATGGTATGCTGAGGTCCAACTTCTCTTGATGACGCTGACTGACTCAACTGGGAGCTAGCGTGACAGCAGAGGCAGGTTAATGTGTTCCCCCTCCAGACAAACACAGTGAAATACGACTGACTGACTGTTGCCTTAAGCCAGAGCACATGAAGCGCGGAGGAAAAAAAGCTCTCTGTTTGAACATTTTGGGGGTTTTATTAGCAAGTCTTTCGCTTAAAAAAAAAAAAAAAAAAAAGCAATTACATGGGGCTTATCTCATCTTTTATATCGTCTTTTATATTTAGGAAGTCAGACCAATTAGAGTGAAATGACACTACAATCCTATTTGAATCCACCAGTGAATGTAAGTCCATCCTGCCCCTTGGCAGATATAGTGCACTCTGAGCTCTATTTAAACATTTATGTCACTTTTAACTATACTTGATAAATCAATCATCAGCACGACAGTTCTTCCAAATGAGGTCATGGCAACTTTTATTATGCTTAATATTGATTTTATGCTGCACAGTTCTACATGAAAACGCAAACTTTGAGCAGACTCTTACAACATCCAGATTTTTAAAGATAGAGCCGAAGAGTACAAGCGACACTATTGTTAATTGATGACTGATTGTAAAAACAATAACAGATCAGAGTGTGACATGTCCGTCTCTTTAGACAAACAACAGCTGTCTAAATCAACCTTAGCACTGTCGTGGTTCGGTAGGTACAGTTGAACACACATTGAGAGGTTGTGTGTATAAGCTCTACAGCGTTCACTACAACCCTGTCTCAGATGGCTGTCAAAGCCATAGAGGGTAACACACCTTAAGAGAAATATTGTCTCAGGCCTACAGTTGCACTTACAGCAACTTTTTATTTTTTAATACAGATATACAGCTGAAAAACGTGTGTAAGCCTGCAAGGAAGAGCGACTGCAGCAACTTTCTGCAAAACACCAACAATATGTTTCTGTATTCACCCGTATAGTAAGGCAATGTGGGTTTGGGCAAAAGCAAAGCCACGTAGAAAGCTTTCCAGAAGCATATCAACATTTTAATCACTTTCTGTTTATTTAGTCAGAAGTGTAAACCATGCATAGTTCCTGCTGTTGGATCACTGAAGAGGTGGGGAACTCTTTTCGAAAAGCATGGTGGTCCGGCTAGATTGAAGTGGGGGAGCTATAAATGATCTAAGGGCAAAGGGAAGTGGGTAAGTTAAGTAGTATGTGGTGGTGGTTTGTAGAGGTTGGATGATGTCTTCTAAGGGAGCAAAGTATGTGTTTTGGAGTGGTTGATGGGGGCTGAATGGGGCACTTGTCGTTAAAAGGAGATATTGCAACACGCCCACTGCTGGTGGCCCCTTCTTTCTTTTTATTGTGCGGATCACTGTATCTCTTCTCACAGGAAAGGAGAAACCAGGGGGGGACCAGGCTTGTGATAAGATAACAAAAGATCCAGTCTATTCATAAGAAATAGTAAGCCCCTGAGACTCACATGCACTCACACATAAAGACAACATGCTCATACTGGAGCAACACACAACAGGTGTTGCTACACAGCTGAATTTCCACTCTCCTGCTCTCTCTCTGTCCCATCTCTTTCAATTGATTGTTGTTTATAGCCTCAACAATGGACTGTTAACCTCACAGTAGCTCTTTATGATGGCAAAGGATCTGGATTTTTATTAGGGGCAACTGTTGAAATTACAACTCATTCTTCTCCCCAGCGCTGTGATGTGTGATTTCTGCCTGTGACACAAAGTCCAGAGTCTGCTGCCAACACACTAGGGATGACGCAGAGGATTGATTCACCTACTGAACCCCAGTCAGATCAGAGCAGATTACTGAGACAGCACGACAGTCAAGTGACCCATGGTTTCTCTAGGTCAAAGAGTCATCCCGGTGACTGACGAGTGCAGAATAACGAGTACTGATACGGATCATAAATATGAACGTGAGAAATCACATAAACACAATACAACAATAATAATAATAATAATAATAATACACAATACAAAATAAGACAAGTTGTTTTTTTGTGACAAACCCTGAGCTGGTCTCCAGCTGTTCCTTTTTTTTGCTTTAGGTGTTCCTTCTTACAAACAGTATCACTGTGCTAAATCGGTGTGTATGGTTTGATAATTTCTTGTTCTTTTGGAGCTGTGTGTAACAAAAAGCAATTTCCCCCTGGGGATTATTATAGGAATTCTGATTCTGATAATATCACACTCAAATGTCAACAGTAGTTGACTCGCTCATGTACTTGTAGTAGCTATAATAATTCTTCCCTGGAAGCTGCTGCTGGTGCTGCAGGTACTGATGAGAGAAATGAAATGAGACGTTGAAAATTGTATCTGTGACATACACTACTCACAGAAAGTTAGGGATATTCGACTTTCAGGTGAAATATATGGAAAATGTAAAAAGTGAATGCTACAGTGATATTATATCATGACAGTAGGGCATTTAAGTAGAAGCATGCAATGGTCATTTTATTCATCTTAAACAATTTATTGAAAGAAAAGCTAACAACAGTGAAGGGTATATATTGGGATGTGGCCAAAGGACGTCCACTCCTCTCCTTTCTGTGACTCTTCCAGTCTCTGTATCACTGTTCCAACCTCCTGATGACACTCTGTGACCCTCTAAGCTCAGTGAACACCTCCGTCTGAGGACTTCCTGTTTGAAGCCTCCAGTGTTGAGGTGCTGCTGATCAACTGTTAGGTGTCGTCTTGGTCTCATGATGTCAGAATGTGAACAGCACGATGAGGAGGACTGTTTAAATACCAATTCTAACTGGACCAGGAAATGTATTGGTGGATTCATGGATCAAACCTGTTGTGAATTTTGCTGTTAAGCTTCTTGTTAGAGAACAGCAACTTGTGCAAAAAGTACTGAAACACTGAACAGTTGGACATGTGCATTCAAAAGTTTAGAGAAGGTCACATTAAGTTCACCTGGAAAGGTTAGAATGCATTTTAGGTTCATCCTGAAATTTCACCTGAAAGCCGAATATCCCTAACTTTTTGTGAGTAGTGTATGTACTAAAACAAAGACCCCAAAACATGAAAAATTAGAGGATTTGGAAAAAAAAAAGATACACAAGCACCAAAATCACATTGGCTATATGCAGAATATGCAAATGCATATCCATAAAACTACTTGATGTGTAAGCGTCTGAATGAGGAAAGAATGAGTCAGTGTGAGGCAAAAAAAAAAAGAGGTTTCATACATGCCAACTTGCATGCCTGCATGTGTATCTAAATGTATGGATATTACTCTAGGTGTGATGTTCAAAGCCGCATCCAGAGTCATTCCTTTGTTGTGTGGAGCAGTGCTGCCCCGAGGGCTGCAGCAGCATGAGTGTGAGCTACGTGGAGCTCTGGAAACAAGAAAAGCGGCTCTGTTTTTGGATGGCTGTCTTGGCTTTGTATGAGCACTTGCTGGCACGCAGTCAAGATCCTGCCCCAAGAGAGGGAAGATTAATGACAGCTAGTCACGGAAAGGCTTTACAGCAGCAGAGAGCTAAAGAGAGGAATATAGTGGGAGAGGGACGATGGAGAGAAGGGAAGGAGGGAGGGGGAAACACAAAGGTGAGTATGAGTAAAAGGTGTGTGACTGTTTGTGTCTGTGTGCGCATCAAAAAAAGAGCCCAGTACAAACACAAGTTAAGTAGATTAATACAATCCTCATAAACATTCATAATAGTTGTAAAAACACAGTGAATACAATGAGTGGGTGCATTCTTCCTTGAATTTCATCACACTAATCCAGCTAATGTCCACATGGCAGCTCTGACAGCCACTTAACTCACAAAACATCACCCTACTCCTCCCCCTGTGCTCTATATGCTCAACACTTCTGCCGAATCCTGGGGAGGGTGAGAGATGGCTAATTACACAGGTTTTGTTTAGTTACGGTCTAGACATTACATCTATTCCCAGTACTGTAATGACACCTGAACAGACAGAGCTGCGAATCCTCATCTAGCGCTTTGTTTTGGTGTTCCTTATATACACCATTACATTTGCTCACTGTAAAAGATGTCAAGTGTTTTATCTTGGAGAACATTTTTTCCTCAGTGGGAAAATGGAGATCAAGAGATCAGGCAAAGAGAAGAAAAAAAAAAGAATCAAAAACTGCTCCTTAAGGTGAGTAACCTGGGCCATGACTTGTATGCGATGAATGAGCCAAGAGCTGAGGAGAGTGCGGTGCCGCCAGGGCTGACCTCTCTCCCTGTCTCACAGTCCAAACCTCAAACCAAAGTCCCGGGCTCCAGGGCAAGCCCAGGTCACGGTGAACTCACTCTCCTCATCTCCTCTTTCACTCCCTGACCACACAGCTGATGACCTCACTCCTTCTGGAGTCCGTAATCGACTTACGTCTTTGTATCACAGATGAAAAATGATCCTGAGCAAAGTTTGCCTGATGGGACCAAAGATTCCTCAAACTGAGAGAGGGGACGAGAGCATGTGTGTCTGCTTTTCCAAGCTGTTTACTTCATTCTGGAGACATGCTGGATTCCTCCATCATAATGCATGGTAAAATGCTCCATTTCATGGTGCCAGGCAATTCTGACCACAAGAATGAAGGGAAAATTATTCTGTAAAACCATTTTATCCAGAGAACATCTCTCTGAGCAGAGAAAATGACTTCATAAGACAGTGTGTTGAAACATCAAACTAAGGCCTGTATTCAGCACACATTTCCAGTGTTCAGCGCCCAGTGCCAACGCAGGGAGTGAACTGAAAAGTGTTTTAGACACCTTACCTTACCTTAAAGTGGAACTGCACAGATTTCACACATCCAAATATGTTTTCAGGTGTTAGGGAGAACAACTGCATGTGTGAAAAAAGTTGTATACAGGTTTTTGTGGGTCCAGAGGGAGCGGCTTGTCTGATAAATTTGTCACTTGGGGCTGAAGATAAGTTGGAAGTCTGTAGATAAGTCACACTGTTTGCTAAGGAAGACCACGTGGATTGAAAAAGACAATATCTGTACTTCTTCTTCATCAATTTAGACCCTTTTGTCTATCAGTCGAGCATTTTTTTAACCATACTTTAAACCTGCTTTTTGGCCATTTGGGCGCAGTGGGAACAAGCTTGAAACAGAACATTGAAATTATTAAAATTATTATTCATTTGGAGTCCTGTTCCTGAAGACAAGTCCAATATTCACTCTCTTTTAGCTCCAGTTTTGGTCTCTACCTTCTCTAGTTGCTAACTTTGTCTGCCTTTTTGGTGCTGAGAAGGTAGTGCACAGTTGGCTTTTAGAGCCTATTCACTATGTCATGAGAGCGATGAGAGGGAATCAGAACAGTAAAGCTGAGGACCAGAATAGTAAATTATGAGCTGAAACTGATAAGAAAGTTCCATAAACCTGAGGGGAGCTGCAGATTCAGGTAATAAATCTCTGTAGCTCCATCTATACAACTGAACCCTTTCACACTATCACATTGTTATTCACTATAGAGTAACTTTAACTATTTAATAGTATAGCTTTAACAGTACTGCAGGACATTATGAAAGTAATGGATAAAATAACGCTCGTGTGACACTAGACGTCTTTTGGGGGTTTGCAGAATTGCCAGTGTTTGGCGAGGGAGTTGCTGTATTTGCAATATGTCAAAACACTTTGCAGAGGGAACTTAATCTATTACTGCCATCGCCACATTAGGAGTGCAGTTTAACTGTAAAAGAAAGAAATCTATGGTACATCACTCACTGAATCCCTTCAGTGTTTCCATCGGTGCACCTGGAGGAAATTAATTTAGCTAAGCAAAACAGTCAAACCCAATGGTACCTTTCAGCGCCGTTTTATCTGGCAGACTATACAATACATACTCTCCACAGCTGTGATATCTCTAAATCAGTGCGTGGATAACTTTAACTACTGGGTATCTACCGAAACAACAGTGTGTCTGTCTACATCTGTTCCCAGCCAGACTTTACACCTTTTGAGGCAACTCATATACATACTTCCTCCTTCTTTGTCAGGGCATTTTACCATGTCACCTGCCACCCATTCTGCTGACATGATCAGGGAGAGAGCAGAGTGGGCGGCAGGGAGAGAGGGAAGAAAGGAGGGGTGCTATTGTTGGCACACTCCTGCAGTTTTGTAGGCTGGGGAATGTGTAGAGGTGGAGAGGGGGATTAAAGAGAATAAATATTATTCTTTCACTGAACTGCTTTGAATCAGCGTTGAACAGCGTATTTAAAAAGGTGCATGGATTGGATGAGATCATTTGGGGGAAAATGCTGCTATGGTGACCCATACAAAAAAAGGAAAAATGTTCAGTGGTAACAGGATAAGACAGAGACAAAGCCAACAGAAATGGAGACAAAAAGAGGGAGAACTTCAATAAAGGTGGATTCATGTTGAGAAACTAAAAGGGCAACATTAAGATAATTACTTTGCTCTTTTTAGGAGATACTACTGAGAACTTTTAGAGACAGTGTTGGTAAGGCTTTTCTAGCTTAAGGCTCTTGTAGTTTTGTATTTTTGGGGACATCTGTGAGTGGGGCTGCCTTAAATAAACATGTGGCAGAGATGAATGTATATATATTCTATTGTTTCCTGCAGATTGTGAGCTTTAGGGGCATGTCAGCCAAACAAAGAGCTGCTCGAGTTACTGGGCAGTTATGCACACGTTGAAGGCCTTCAATGAGGCACAGCAATCATCGCTGGCAATGAAATGCTAAGGACTATAATTTTAAACTATGAACATATGAACATCTCTACTGATTCTTGTTTTCATCTTCGACAATGACACTGGGACTAAGGTAGGACTTATCCTTGATGGGTGTTTTAAGACCCGTTCTCACAGCACTCTCTCACATCAGCACTTACAGGAGAGTATGTAGGTAAAGCAATGTTTATTCCATATATCCTTATGGATGTAACCAAAGCTAATATTAGAGATAGCCTTAGCTAACATGGCCGTAGCTAGCTGGAGGTTAGTCAGACCATAACAGAAAATAATATGTGTATTAGTGTTGATAAGTGAGATGTGATCGCAAAAATAAAACTCCTTGTCGTGGAACATTAACCAGGCATGCGTATGGAATATTATTTAGTATATACAATAAATATGAGTAACCGGTTGCTATAATTGTTTCATAATCTTAAGATGTTAAGGAATATATATCAGGTGTAATCACTACACGCACACCTTGTCATTTCAGACTATTCAAAGATGCCAATCAAATCTGTATCAGTAGAAAGTGAAACAAGCCAAACAACCCTTTTACTGCTCGGAAAATAAAATCATACCATTTCAGTTGCACTCACAGTAAGTGAGCACAACTACATGCCCAAATCTTCCCACGAGACTCGCTGTACTGTGGCCAGAAGTGGGCAGTGAACCTGTTGAGATTTGGCTGAAGTGGTCATGGGGGTGATCCAGTCCACAGAGGCCTGTGGCAAGGAAGTGAGACGATAGTTGGTCCTGGGTTGCAGGGCACAGAGAGGGCAGTGTCTAGGGGAGAGAGGAACTCTGATAGACAGGCACAAAGGGACCATTGGTTTGGTTGAGACGCAGCAGGAATCCAGTTGGAGTTCCGTGGGAAGAGTTGAGCTCAATGAGACAGATCTCTCTCCCTCTCCCTCCCTCTTCTCAGTGAGTTTGTGACAGAGGAGATGGAGACATCAACAAAGCCCTCACAGGCAGCCCTCAATAATTCAGTGCTTTGCTTCAATCTAACATGAGATAGGAACCATTACAATGCTGCAAGCGAGGAAGTAAAGCTGATGAAATGCAGGGTAATCAACACGTATCATTAAAAAAAGAAAAGACTACTACTTCTGGAATACATTATCTGTAATAATTAGCATGCATTTACTGGGGTTTTGTTCATTATTGGTAATGTTGGACAGACATAAAAGAAAATGAGAAAGCACCCAGGAATGTAACAAGACTTGTGTTATTGATCCTTTGTGCAATATCTGGAAACGTTTTTTCTGCCAAATCCAAATTAAAATTCAGACTTATTCCCTATAGCCAAGTTCCCTTCATTTTATCTGTACCAAGACCCAAGCCAGCACATGTTGCAATCCAAAGCACACACCGATTCCCATGAAATAAAAACATCAATCTGATCCAAAATTACTACAGAAATCCTATTGTTCTTCATCATGCAACACTGACCCTGCACAATCAGGCTCTTTTGGGAAACTCTGCACTCTTGTTAAAAACACAGTACTGAAATACACATATGCACACACTTCTGAATGTCCCAAGCAGATGTAGGGAGGAGGAGGGCAGTGGACGAAGAGGGCAGCACGTGACATTTAAACTTGAAAAACAACTTACAATGTTTACTAGGGCGTTTTTTAAGCTGCCCTGATCATTTTTACAAGAGCATATGTTGGCCGCAAAAAAGCAGTTCTGCTAAATCACTTGATACAAAAAAAGGACAGATGTCTAAATATTTCTTACACAACGCTGTTGAATACTCGATTCTGATTGGCCAATCATGGCATTGGATGGTCTGTTATTTCTGTATAGCAACCCGTTGCTGTGGATACCATTCTGATAGCAGAAGCCATAAAATCATTGTTATCAGTATTTTGTCTCAACCTGTTAATTTCTTTAGTCCAATGCCAGGTGATAAGTGGGAAAATGCACAGCGAGCCGCGGTCATTATTGCAAAACAAACCTGCATCACTCTGTCCGGGTTTTTTGTTATAATGAACGGCTAACTGCACATTATCTTTTACATATATCATTTTCACTCCTCTGCATGCCTAACTATAGCTTCTTCATCTGTCACTCACTCGGTCTCTCGAGGACGTGTGGATGGTCCTTACGCACTGTTTTGATTGTTATCACATGCCGTGAAGGTCTCGTCTGTTTTGAGTTGCATGAGTGCATCGCTGCATCCCACTCTACCTAGTGGACTCTTACGGCCACCTGTGGCACCTGGCCTAAGGAGCCATATAAACCACAGGGTCCAGAGGGAGCAATTCCAAACAGTGCTAACATTTAGTCTGCCCAAACCCCCACCACTGGGCATCAAACTATCCCGCACTGGAAAGAGTCAGGAGGAATGTCAAAGAACTGTAATCACCAAGTTTCTGACTGGATTCACCTGTGTGTGCTTTCTACTAAAGTTTGCAGAGGTTGTTTCAACCCAAGTTTACTCTGATGACCTCTAGCCTCCAAGTCACGGCACTATTCCCAACAGCTACCCAAAAGTCAACTACTCTTGTTCTTACGTCTCGCCCCCTGCAGCCTTTTCGATCCCCTCCACTGCTCTAATACCCCCGTGACCTCCAGGACTCTCCCCTGCCTCCTGCCCCCTGCACTTCCCCACCCTCCTGTGCCCTCCCTGGCACCTTTGCCCCACGGCCCGGCCTCATTCATCTAGCCACCCTTCTCCGGCCAGGGGAGCTGAAGGCCCTCTTTGTATGCGCTCCCTGGGAGATATTAACCCCCCGTCTCCGCGCTCCCACCAAACAAAGGAAGCACTTACTAACCGCTAAAGCCTTAACAAACAGCGCCTTTCAAATGAACCCTGCTCCATGCGGTGCAGAGGGAGGGGAGTGCCCAGGAGAGAAAAGCCCAAAACATTTGCTTGTTTTCGCAGATTACAGAAAACCTGGTGGTGCTGTACTCAGATCTTGTCGAGTTGACTCGTTACACCGCTACGTTCCTGCTCAGACTCAGATGGATGCCACTGAAGTAAGCAAGGAAGGGAAAGTCCATACACACTCACACACTAGAGGTATCTGTTTGTACTAAGAGGACATCCTATTGACACTATAGTTGTAGTGCACACTGCTTAAGCCCTGATTTTAAGTCTTACCCTGACTTGTGTTTGTTTGACTGAATTCCCATTTCCTCTGCATCACAGCAGGTATTTTGTACTGGAATTTAATTAAGAATTTAACCCTGTGAAAACAATTTCCGTTATTCATAACAACTTATGACTACATAACATACGAAGGGATGAGTGATTTGGGTGCTCCATTGTGGTAAAGGTAATTTTATACTGTGGCGTGGATATACATCTCACAGTGTACATTAATTTGGTAAGTAAAGGTGTAATGGCTGTTTTCGGCTAATCTAGTTAAGTGAATGCCTGAAAAGATCACAGCACTTCATCGGATTGATGCAAAATATTCCCAATAGACAGTTCTGAGAAATGACTTAGCAAAGAAACAGTTAGTTTAGGATAGATGTCTCGATGTAAATGCGATAAAAAAAACAATCAGACTGTTGACAATCTTCTATCAACTTACAATATGTTACCAACCATAAAAACATCAGTAATGATGTCAGCATTAAACCTGCAGAGCGTAACTGTTGCCTCCCCCTGCTGGCAAAGAAATACACAAATATTAGCATGATACATGCTCGACATATGTTTGTGTTACTTAGAACAAAACAGAGAAACTTCAACATGTCCGAAGAGAATAATCCATTATTTAGGGGGTAGTAAATGTAATAGCTACAAAGCCTTCTCCAGTATTTTACAAATACCAACATATCCAAAACCTAACGGCTGGTTGACGTAAAGTGCATCACTACTGGGGAGTCAGCGCAGGAACGTCACCAGGGACACCAGATTTAAAAACTCCGGTGCACTGCGAAAGACTTAACTGGCTTAATCAGCATTGTGTAAACTTGTTTGTCAAGGGTTTGAATGTAACTGATCCTGCACTCCAGCTTTAAATTAACACCTTAGGATGGCATGAGACAGTGAATAGCAAACATCAAGACACTTCCTCTTATTGACTTTTGAATTGAAATTTTAGTGTTGCTTTCGTTGATCAGGACCTATCGAGACACTAAAAACACATAACCACGTCTTACACAAACAGGCGCATGCTCAAAAACCCACACACCCGAGTCTCACGAGTGAGTTTCTGGGCGAGTGTGTATTGCGGTTGAGGTACGCGACACGATCCAAAAATCACCCAAGCTGCCTCCCAGGTTTGAAATAAATCTGCCAGTGACCTTTTATCCCCTCAGAAATGTGCATTTAATAATGATGGGGGAAATGACTTTATGATGACTTAGCCCTCAAACGCTTTGGCGAGGGGATTGCTCTCCAGTTCAGGGCAAGAGAGTGAAGGGGAGAGAATAAGAAGAAGAAAGAAGGAGGTGGAGAGATAGATAGAAATCGAGAGCAAAGATGCAGTTTAACTATTGGGATTAGATTGTTTTGAGAGTGATGACATGGCACGCCTGTAATGAAGAAAGACAGAATGATCACACATTACTACCAATGATGTATTTCACCAGCGCGTAGCTGAACGATAGGTCAACAACCTCGGAGCCCGATGAATGTCTTCTACTCTCGGCAAACTGGATTGCAAACATACAGTACAATTCTAATTATACTGTGTAATTAGGAGAAATAAGAACAATATGTTGAATAAAAAGGAAATGTTTTGAGAGAACTGTGCTGAATTTCACGAGAACATTTACTACTTAGCAACTGTATCAAGAGTTAAATAGGACACTATGAACCACAGGCAGCTGCAGTAAACGGTTTTATAGCCATTGTTCAGCTGAGGTGATAACCATTGTTTAAACTGCAGAATATGACCTTTATTGGGCTTCATTACGCTGTAATGTGCTTTGCATTTGTTGCCTTGCCTTCACTGCGTATGCAGGATGTGAGGGACAAAGACTATATGTTTATATCTACATGTGAGCTTTTGAAGGGCAATGTTTGATTTTTTTCCTGAGTGTTTGGAGTATTAGTCATATTTGGTGGAGCTCAAAGGTTAAGTTTCACCCAAATGTTGGCACCTGTCTATTTTTTTCCTAAACAGTGAGTCACACAGCGCAGTTAAAAGAACTCATGGGTAAGCTGTCATCAAAAGGTTGCCTGTCCTCTCAAAGTGTGCCATCGACTTTACAGCTGTCAGGCGTCTATCTGTGGGCCACTGACTTCTGGCTTAAGGCGCTGGCAATATACCCACTGGCTGGCCAAACACAACATTAGCAAACAAGGAGATGAATAAAAAGGTTACTGGTATGCTGTAAGTCATCCAAAACACACACATCTGTTTGACAGGTTAATAGAAAAGATTAATTGTAAGTACAACACTAGATTTTGTAGGCAGCTAATTGTTCCTTGTGATATATATTGTTCATTTTGAAGGATCTCTTCTGTCTACTGTCAACTGGAAAATGTGAAGTGACCACATCGAGCTCACATCAAAAGTTAGATGAAATTTGACTCCTTTCTCAGCACTAATTTAGGGAAATAGCCAACGGTCTACACTTTTCAGACAGGAATATGGTATACTGTGTAAATGCCTGCCTTCCCACTGACCGATCCAACATCTCTCTATCCATCCAAACACATGTGGTACAACCCCTTGTTCACAGGACTACATGAGATCCAGAAGGAGTGGACCAGCCCAGGTCCAAGTCACAGGAATCGTCTTCCCACATCTGAGCTTTCTGCCAATGAATGAGGCTTTGTCTGCAGAGGAATGAGATCCATATCTACCATTTGGCATCGCTCATGTCGTCACTAATCAGAAGCAGATGAGCAGACAAGTTGTGCTTTGCGCTGACTGTGTGTGTTAGCGGCTGACTGTAAATGTGTTCATGTGTGTGTAGAGCTTAGATGGGTTTTAGTGCTGGGCTACGGAACATGAACGGGGTTAAAAACACGGTTTATGCAGAGATCAGAAGATGTTGATGTAAAACATTCTCTCTGGTCTGTATCGCATTTAGCGTCGGCTGTCAACAAATTATTCACAAATTCAGGCATAAGGGACGTCTTCATTATTGGTACAGTCAAAATTCGGGCTTTGTGTTGTGAGATGTACAGCGTTTAAAAGTTACCTATGTGGTATGTTTGTTGTGAGTCTGAATAAGAAGTAAAGAATAGTATGTGGTGTGCTGTGTAAACAATTTAATAGTGACAGTTTAACACTTGTGTGTTGTATCTCTTGCTATTGTTAACAATGCCCAAAATGTCAACGGCTCCAGTGGAAAAAAAAATGACAAAGAAAACTCAAAAAATGAAACCGATCTATTGAACATCTACCGAGGAGGCAATGCAATCAGGGCTATTTCTACTTAAGTGTGCAGTAGGAGCTCTGGGTGTGAATAATACAGTTGCATAAAATTAACAGAAAGTTGTAACAGTTGCTATAAACTCAAAACACGAGGGGTTTGTTTTCCACCAAGCCCAATACCGATGTAAAATATCAAGCAAGAGAAGTGCAATAAAATAGGTCCAAGAAAAGTGTTTATGAAAAAGTCCATTAATAAGTCCAATGTGCATATTAGACTGGCTGCAAAACGTACTGACTGGCAAGAAATCTGTCTGGAGCATCAGCTGCACCGCAGTGTGCAAGGAGCTGGTTGAAATTCACTGCGTTGCTCAAGGGCACTTAAGTAGGGCAGATGCTTGGAGACACGGGGTTTGAACAAACGCAGTTCAGTCGAGGGGCAGCTTATATAACCACAACCTCCACCAAACACCTTGCTGCGTCTGCCACAGACATATTTTGGATGAACAAGTGACAGCAAAGCCGACTTAATGACATTCATCATTCAAAGCGCATTTTTCTGGTTGCGTTCCCACACACTTCGTAGTTGTGGTGTGGAGTGTCTGGCTCTGTCTGTCAAAGGCAAGGTAATGGACATACGGCCGACCTCAAGCCCCTATGTTGAAAGTAGATGGTTTCCTACCAAAGGGGCTTTTTAAAAGCAACTTTGTGATGTTTCTCAAACCATGCCGTTCCCAAAACTTCTCATGGCCACATTCACTCTGTACAAAGGATCTCTGTTCGCTCTGGCCTCTCTCAGTATCCCTTTGTGAACTTAGTCGGCAAGTCCTCTGCACTGGAATGCTTGTTCTCAGGGTTAGGAGGTAAAACGCACACAGAGGGACACACAAACACATACGCATACACTTTCCCACATATTTTTCAAAGACACATAACCGAAAGCCAAAGACAGGTCACTTGTGCTTCCCAAAATGGAGAATACGTCTCTTCTAATTGAGACATGTGGCCCTCGTTGTCATTCCGGTTAACCACGACTCATAATGTTTAATGATTACCAGAGTCTTAATGGACCTGAATGGATGAACATTCACTCCAATGAAGACAGAGAGACGGAGCCAGACAGAGTTTGAGAAGGGAGGGAATATCGGAGAGAATGACAGGAGATGTAGAAGGAGAGAGAGGAGGCAGAAAAGAGTGAAAGCTTGGGAGCTTCAGACGACCTCTTCACCAGTAGAGACTGTATGAGGGGGATGAATGTAGCCCTTTGTGCTGGGCAGACTGTGGGCTCCAATGTATGTGTGTGTATGTGTGTGAGTGCGAAAAAGAAAGAGAGAGCTAGGCGGCCCAGGCTCAGGGCCTACAGATGTCTGGAGCTGCGCCGCTCACCCCCGGCCTCCACAGGCAGCAAGCAGCTGTTGTCAGAGAGAGACAGGCCGCCCCGGAGAGACTGGGAGGGGGCCAATGGGCAGAAAACAAGAAAGAGCCTCTTTCACAGCCTGGTATGTCCTTCTGGATCCCCACACAATGTATCCTTTGAGGACCCAGAAGAATAACATTTAGATTTAAAGTTTTCTCATCCTGGGAAGTTTGGGTCAACTCGCTCGGTCCTCCCGCTCTCTAAACTGTTGATGGGTTGGTGCTGAGGTGAGGGTTGGGGCTTGGGGCAGCCTGTGGCTGGAGATAGGACCTGAGCTGTGTCCGCAGTCTTCAGTCCGAGGATTCTGGCACATAAAGCACCCAGAGCTACTTCAAGCAGCGCTTAACTAATAGAGACAAGACAATGTTAAATATGTTGTGAAGAAATTCAAGAATTTTGATGACTCAGACAGTTGATTTCCACTGTATCAATGACTTAACCTTATGGTGACTGACACTGACAGTCCAGACCGCCTATCACTTACACCAGCCCAGACAAACACAGTCCAGTGTCAATCAGCCAGGATTCAGAGCTCCACACCCTCCAAACTCCCCGCAGGTGTTTATGAAATGTGCTCCCAGCACCTGCAGAGTCAGGGGGAACTGAGCCACTCTGTGTTTCCACGGCTCTGAAGTCAAACAGGGCACAACACATTACTTGTAGTACAGAATGTGCCTCCGCAGCTCTGGAGCCAGGTTTGTCGAGATGTTTCCACAGAAGAATTCAGGAAGTAATATATATATAAGTGTATCAAGGGAGGAAGGATTTTCTCTGTGGTCTCTGTGAACAAGCCTCGTCAGCTGGAGGGGAAAGGAAGGAAGGAATTTCTTTTTTCCAGCATTCATAAAAAGGCCAGATCTGTCATATTACTGGAGTTGGTTTTAAGTACACAGGTTTTTCCTTGGCAAGGAATGTTACACCTGTTGAAAGAAAAGTAAAATCTAGTCTGGTAACACACGGTGAAAGACAACAGATTGTGTCCAGTAATGTGTGTAAAAATATTATAGCAGAGACACTCTAGCTCAAATGTGAATGATTTAGATTTTAAAGGGTGATATTGTTACAGAATTATCCTTTAATTATATTTGATCAATTGTTTTTATGTCCTAAACACCCATCACTACTTTCAATTCTTAATCAAAAGCCAGTATCAGTGATTGACCCCACTTCTGACCTCCAGGGCAACCCACTCGAATCATTCGATCCAACTAAAGGAGGTGATATTATTATGTTCTAAAGCAATATTGTATGCGGTCAGGCCACTTTCATGTGATAACCAAGTTACTCACTCAACAGAGAGGTTATGTATGGCAGAGAAGCAAAAGACTGTGAGAAAGAAAAAGGTTTTTAACACAGACAGACAGGCAGAACTGCTCCGTCTTCATGGTCATCTGTGGAAGCACATTGAAACTAACCCTAATTCCTGTCAGCATTTTCACCAAGATTAAGAGGTAAAACAACTGTGGTTTGCATTCAATTAAATATTACAGCAGTGGTTGTTTAAATTCAGTAATGTCAGCCAGCTGCCGAAATGCCTTTGTCCGTTAACTCGTCAGTTATGTTGGCGACACACTGGGCAACTTCTTGGTCAACGGGAGGGGCTGATACGCTTGCCAACAGGAATTAACGTAGACTGGATGCATTTGCACACTGAAAAACAAAGTCTTACTACAAGCCTCAAAAACTGACATCCGTAGAAAAGTTTGGTCTCTTTTTGAACTGTAGAATCTGCAGATTATCCCTTTCCATGTTATGATCCACTTGTAGGCACAGTACGAGATCAATAAATCCAATTTTCTGTTAACACCCTTTTGGCTGTAAGGGAGCAGGTGTTAACAGGTGTTGTGTTGAAGTCTGTTTGCCATCAGATATTGTTTCTCAGAGCGGTGCCCTTTACATTAAGTTATACTTGGACGTATTAACGATAATGTGGTGAAGATCTGGTCTCTATTCAGTGCACTTTTCTAGTTTGTTTAGCGTTCAGAGCAGGTGTGGGATAAAGGTTTTGAGCAGCTGGACATGGTTGATGTGGCGTAATAGAAAAGGGCAGGGTGGCAAAATAGATCATACAATGAGGGATACACGCCAAGACAAACACATAGGAGAGTCAGGAAGTGACAAGGCTGTCTGCCATATATGCCCAGGCCCGACCAAAACATTGACATGCTGACGCACGAGTTAAACCCCCGTAGATTAAGTTAAATCCACTGATTAGGTCTGGCTGTAAATGAGACAAAACAAATGAAAACAATCAGACAGAATTCCAGACAAAATGCAGAATGTATTGCATAAAGTCACACATTTAATTAAAAATCTGAGGCCATCTAATGCTCACCTAAATTATGTTAAGAGTTAAACTCACACATTTATATTATTATACAACAGAGACTTAAGTGCCAACTGTCCTAAAATGACCCTGAGACACCCCACTGCTTACGTGACTCCTGCCACACTCTGAACAATGAAGTACATAGAGGTACAAGTAAAAACACTATTTATTAATTACTAATATTTATTTATATAGTGTGTGAATAAAACTCAAACAAGTATTATGACTCAGCCTACTGGCTGAGTCACTGTCTAGGGAAATTTCAGGGAATTAGACTGAGGTGGAAGAAGAAGTCAGATCATTATTCAAGTAAAGGTATCATTATGAGATTAAAAAAATATGAATCTATGTGGTAAGCAGTGCCTCTTTCTTTATTTGGGGGGTTGGGGGGGGCACACTACTTTCATTATCTATTTTCAATGTGTAGTTATATATGGTAGCTGTGAATGAACGTATCAAAATGACATTTGATTTAATTTTCTCAAGGTTTTGTTGCATCACGAATTCAACAGTGTGTATCTTTTATTGTTCAGTTTTTAAGTACATTATTTAGGTGTACTTAAGGACAATTCAGGGACCCACCATTGCCTTGCGGCCTTGAGTAGTCAGTTCCCCTATTTCTCGCCACCAGCACACATCAGGCTAAGTTACCCACAGAAAAACTGTGTTAACATTTAGCTGCATACTTTCCAATCCAAGACAAATTAATACATTTGAGTTGAACAAGTGTTAAGGAATGTGCTCTCTATCCATACTATCTCATATCACTGAGAACAAAGGAGCTGTGGAAAGAGACAAAAGGGCAAAGACAAGTTAGGGAAGCGATTGAGAGAAGGAAGGAGGAACTAAGACTGGAAAATGTTAGAGAGAGACAACGGGAGAGAGTGGAACATGGGAAACTAGAATAGCTCGACCACAAATAGGCTCATACCCTGAAAGAATGTATAAACATACGGTTGAATTTCTTGGGAAGTCTGGCTGTCCTATGAATGGACTGTTTGTTTGTCTGCCACCGAAACGATGCAGGGAGCAACACACGAGACATTTACAGGGACAGTAAAAAACCCAGAGCTTAAAGCGGATGAGAAAAGAGAAACTGATTACTCTGAAAGCCAACAGTTTAACTGCAACCTCAGGGTTCATAGCACACTGTGCAACACTGCCTCTGACAGCCCAAGTGGTCTTAATGTCTAGTATCTCTTCTACTGAAACAAATGGAGAGAGTTTGGGAGAAAGAAAGAAAGTGGAAGAACCAATCTGGCCACAGAAAAAGCTTTATGTCATCTCACCTCCTACTTTCAAACCCCTCTGACCATTGCTGGCATCAGACCCGACGGCTCAGAGAGGTAATAAAGACTGTTCGGGGTATGTGTGTACTCACACTCATACTTCACTACAGTAAGAGTGGGGACATTTTTGGAAAATGAGGACCTTTTGGTTGGTCATCATTGTCACAAAAACATGCACATGTCTGTGCTGGGCGAGAGAAAGCTTGGCTGATGTTCCACAGATGTTATTCTATGTGGCGCTTTGCTCGACTTGTGACTTTCTAGATGTTATTTTGTTTTGTTGGCAGTTAAACTAATAGATATACCCTAAGTGGCCTCTTTATTGGGTACAGCTCTACCATCCAGTACAACAGCACTGCCACAACATCTGTCTTTACAAAGCTAATAATCTTCACTTTTTGGTGACATTATCAGAAATGTGTAAATTCAATTCATGAGGCTGTCAGAGTGTTTCAGTCCACTCAGTATAATGCAGACCAGTACATCACCAGCAGTACCTATGACCTCAACACTAAAACATTTAATTAAAACCTCCATGACGGTGTGAAAATAAAACTGAACATTATAAGTGTCATAAAAGTAGATTTTATGGCAGATATACAGGATCACATTAGACTGTGAAGGTGTTCCTAATAAAGTGGACACTGAGTGCATGTGTGAGGAGTATAAATGGCAGCAGAAAACATTTTAGGGCAAGAAATGAAGTAGACAACCTCTGAGGTAAATCATGCCCTCTTCCAATATCAATCTGACTACAGATACTGATGTGACACTTTAGATAGTGGCACTGCACTCTTAAAATTAAAATAACTATTTGAGGGTCCAGATATGGTTTCCAGGTTAAGTTTACAATAAGAGTTGGCAGCCAGCGTGTGCATTGCATAAATAGCATTCTTTACAAAAACTGTGTGAAAGTACAAACATGTGAATGCAACATGCATGAATGTCGCGGATGCAACTCGGGATTTTAACAAATACTTGCATGTGTTTGAGGTGTGTGTGTGTGTGTGTGTGTGTGTGCGTGTGAGGCTAATGTTCCCATTAGGACCCAAATGAAGATGGAATGAGGAATCCAGACAAGAGGATGTGGAGGGAGGAGGAGAGAGGGGAAAGGACCCCTATGGGCTTACCAAACAGCCCAGGAATGTGGTGGTAAAAATGAGTTGGGCTCTCTGGCACAAGATGGCCCGTGTGACTGGGTTTAGATGATGGCCGTGACAAAGACTCCTTTCTTACTGACTTTAATAACTACAATGCGCTGCAGAGCCACACACAAGCAACCGCTTGTTTTAAAAAACACAGATACACACTGACATGCACACACATAAGGAGCACACCCTTAACGTTCAATGGAAATATACTTTCACCTAGTCTATGTGGAGAGCCGACACTGTCTTCAGGATGCAGGATAGTTTAATCTTTTTTTTTACGCCTGTGAGGTATTTCCTCTTAAGAACTCTGCAGACAGAGAACATTGTCCAGCATGCACTGTTAAAGTAGACTGCTGTGGGCTCACAGCTCATCACTATTTAAAAGCAGCCGATTTATGCTTTTTTGGCACACGACCAGAGTTGTGAGAGTGTCAATTAGTCAAATGGACCCCTGGGTGCTCTGGTCTGTAAAAACACTTTCTTTCCTCTCAATACTTTTCTCTCAGGGTCATTCTGAGGGAGAAGCAGGTCCCTTTCCTGTGGACAGACAGAACTGAGGGACCCAGAGGCAGACATAATGGATGATGGATATGCAACAGGCCTGAAAGCCAGTGACAGTCAAACACATTCTGTACACTTGACGTGATCGCTCTCACATTACACACACATCTAATCATTCAAAGGCAGGCAATAACAGCGTGTTCACTAACTTAAAGGATGAACCTAATGAAATATGGATCCACCGAAGTTGCCTCGGCTCAATATTGTGCACCTGTGAACATGCAGCACTGGCAAAGCATGCATCAAAATATCAAGTCTTTGTAGGCTTTATAAGCAACTTAGTGTGTGTGTTAAGATGTTGTGTATTAAATGATTGTCCATTTTGACTCAAGATAGCAAATATTGTGTGTGCATGTATGCATTTGCATGCAGCATTAAGATTTTACTTTGTTACTGTAGCTGTCTGCTGCACTGATACTGTTCAGATTCCAACTATAAAATAAGCATGCTGTATGTTGAGTGTCTCTTGGTAAAATGACATGTAAATACCAGACTTAACCAAAAGTGCACACTAAAAGCTTGTCATGCAAAGAAAAATAAATAATGGTGGTTGATTTTTGCAGGGGATTGTATTGTCGTGATTATATCAGTTAGATGTCCATCCCTTTTCTGTTGTATTACTGCTCAGAACACATGTAACATATCACCTCCACCCCCTACCCCCCCCAGCCCTTCCCCGACCAACGGTACTACCACACCCACCCCACACCACTATCCCATATCCTCCACCCAGCTTTGCCCCTCTACATCTGGACAGTGGTTTCCAGGGCGTAGCGCAGGGTCTCTCAATCGCTCTATTCACTAACCACCCTGCATGACCTGCACCTTACATGTGTGTGAAAAAGATTTCCCCAAATGTTATTCCGTGTTTTTAAAAAAAGAAAAGGTCTTAAACTCCCAGCAGCTGCCCATCTAATTCACAGAGCACAGATCTGCGATAAGGAGGCTAAAATAGTTAGGTATACTTGACCAGGCCTCCTCCATAATGTATCCCATATGGACTGGAAATAAAGTAATTCTATTCACTCTTCATAAAGTTCCTACCTGGATCTGTTACAGCTGATTCTGGTGGAGCAGCTGTGAGAGCCTCGAGGCCTTCAGACGTTTTAAGGAGTTTCTTATTTGAAAAATATGACTGTGCAGTGATCTTGAAAACAGTGCTCTGTTCAGAAACGCACTTAGATCTGAACATGTTGAAACTTCAGGCTCTCCACGGGAACTTTGTTCCAGTGGAGGTTTGTGAAGGTTTATAGCCTCAATTTTTGAGTCTTTGCCTGAGGAAAATGTATAAAGAATCAAATCAAAGACTCAAACTTGAAAGAATCTGCATAAAAGGGAAAGAAAATGAGAATAAACTGTTCCTGTGAAACAGAGGTGGTTTTGTTATTGAACAGTTTAGAAGACTTACTGGTAACAGACATAAAACGTGTATTCCTGCCTTTATCTGTCTTTGAAGAGAACACTACTTGGCCCTTGTACAAAAGCTAAAACCTGCAGTAAGTGTGGTATCATCAGATCTGGGCAGACAGTAAGATCACACACATATGGACTTTTGCCAGAGTTGTTCCTTGGCCGGAGATGAGCCATTTCCCATCTCCTTCTGATCAGTTTTCACCTCTGCTACCAGTTCAGGTGTTACTCTCAACAATAGCCATCTTGTCCAAACCGTCACCCATCGCATTCCTAAACCCGTGTAATCCCAGCTCCACTACATCATAGTATTACCACAGGTGACGAATATCTCTCGCAGACACAGTGTGCTCTTTGTTCGCCCTATGTTTGGTTTTCCTTCTTAAAAACACAGGATGGCCAAGAACGGACACAGATGCTGGTGAACTACATGGGGTGGGATTCATTAGGAACCTGAGTCAAAGACAGGTGTACAGCTGGGAGACCGATACCCAGCACCTGTTGAACACAGACTTATCAGCTCATCGAGCCTCAACATGTGCAAGTGAATGCATACTTTATACATTCGGCAAAGACAGACATATGACTGTATCGTATTCTACAGGGTGAAGAAATCTGCAGGTTATTGTGTCTTTATCACGAGTCCACAGGGGCAGTTACAGGAGGGCAAGTGCTGTAAATCACTCCAACAAAGGAATGCTTTGTCTTGAGCAAATACACCGTAGACCTCTCAGGCTGAACGACCAAGATGTACATTAGTTAGGGAGCTTTTAGAGTTTTAGAGGCTTGTTGATAAGAAACACGCAGTTCCAATAGTGTGCGGCCAATGTTTGACCAGTAGGTGGCATCACCACACAGCAGAGGGAGCTTTACACTTGTTAAAGCCTAACACACTCACTCAGAGAGGAGTATTTTTCAAACAAGCAGCCATGCAGAAAAGATGCGTCTTAAGCGTCTGCTGATGGGTTACCTTTCAGGGATTCCCTGTGTTTCCTGCATCAGTGGAACCGTCTTTCTGTGGGATTACATCTAGACAAGGAGATTTCTATGTTCCATGGACCAGACATTAAACTAAACCAGGACCATAACACTACCGTAATTTGTATCACTGCACAGGGTTATTGTGTCTTTGGTACTGCCATCAGCTTCTAGATAGCAGAACGGAAAACATATGTAACAGCTCTATCGCTGCACCCCGTCATTTTGTCTGCACTGAGTCTTTCAGGTGTCCTAATGTGTGCCTCTTCCATCATACAGCTTCGATCTCCCTTCAGAATCTCTCTAATGATTTCTTCAGTTCTGTGTTATAAGAGTCACTGTGCCATTGTACTCTGATAAATCACCCCTGGCTGTGGGAGCTCTGAAGGCTGCTGGCAGCATCCTGCTTCATTCATGAGCAATTACGTCCTCTAGACCATTCCTCATAGCAGCACAGTCCCTCTGAGAGAAGCAGGGGCTGTTTATGAGAAACACCACTGCTTATATCTGCAGATAACCGGGAAGAGCTCCAGAGGTTGTCTTCCTAATGTTAGAGGTACAGTTGGTATTCTGATTGTACAGCACTTTGGGTCAACTGCCGCTGCTTTTAAATGAAGTTAAATTGGATTGGATTTGCAGTGCAGCAGGTCATTTCATTTTCTTACATTTCTGTTACATATGTAAAAGGTATATCTTCTGTCTCTAGTGCCCCCTGCTGCAATCTTCTGTACATATTTCTTGCTACACTAATTCACATTGTTTTCCCATTTGCTATTCTTGCAACTGCCTAGTCTGTCCGCCTATGTTAATGTCGAAGCCATGGTTACTTACTTGTTCCCTCACAACATCACCTTGTTCTGCAATGACACTCCACCTCTGCATTTACTGCAAAGGCGCCTGGTAAAACAGCACCACCACCGCCAGGGGCCATCTGTGCCTTTCTGCTCCAGATCTGCCTGCCAAACCCTAAATCACCAAATTGCTCTGCAATGTTCTCACTGCATATTTGTTCAGTCCCTGCTCTGAGACAAAATGTGACTTCAGAACAAACGTGGGGACGGAGGGAGGGTGTCTTAATCATTCCACCTAAAATCTGCTTTTGATTGCGTAAAAAGCAGTTTAGATCGCAGACTGCAGCAGGTGTGCGGGAGATCATCGCACATTCATAGGGGGCTTCAGCAGAGATCACAGGCATCCACCTCGTCTTGCAAAAACATCCCACTCTCCTCTGATGCATTATCAGAGCTTAAGAAAAACAGAGGGGGACCAGTTTGATGATAATGTCATAAATCTTTCAGGATAGACTGCAAGTCTGCGCCCCCATATTGAATCTCCTAGATAGATCTATAGGGCTCTCAGTGCCGTCTCATAGGAGAAAAGATCACTGCTGACCTGGACTGAAGTGTTATTAGTAAATCTTTTACTTCTGAAATCAATACTGCCTTATCTAGACACGACAAGGGGATATTGCCGTGCTTATGATAAGTTATTCCAGCCGATAGAGGCACTACCAAGGGAAAGTTTGTTGTGTCATGACCATTTATTTACTGGGTGATCCACAGACATATCTCGAGCACCGGATGGTAGATGGCAGAGTAAATGCAGATAGTGGCATTTTGACGGGAGTGTTGTTGCTGTGTGGGCGCAAATCACACGTCTCTGCATGTGCAGCCAAACCACACTGATGGCCCATCATCTCTGACATCACCAAAGTGTACTCCACAACACAAGTGTGAAATCTATGCAAAGGAAAAGTGATGAACACCTCTCAGATATGAGGAGGGCTGCAGGGAGCCCCTGTCTGTCGACTTCTGAATGACGCACAAAACTCAGCAAATTGTGATCTCACAAGATCACCTTTGAGATAAAGACACCATGCTTCTGATTGCACTGGGCAGTCTATGTGAAAGAAAGTTAAGCCAAAGCTTTCCTCTTTATTTACGATCAACACTAAGTTCGCAAAATTGAAAGAAAGGAAGCAATTTCAAAGGGACCAATTTTCAACAAGACGTAATTGATGCAGGCTTATGCCATCAAGGCCTTTGCAGTCCTCTGAGGACTGATTCAAATAAGTATCCTGAAGCCAAAACCACCATCTGCGTTCCCCTTCCAAACCTGTCTCCTATTTGTTTCATTGATCTTAACAATAAAGCCTGGAACACCGAGCAAGCTATGTTGATTTTGTAGTAGTTATTTCCGCTCAATTTTTCCACAGGTCTTTGTTCATTTTGCAGATTTGTTTTTCAGGTCTTCAATGAAACATAAAAGCTACGGACTGCAGTCAGTGAAGATGGGACTTGACAGCGTATCAAGACACCCACAAAACTTTACTCTAAGTTCACAGCAGGAAGGTCTCTTCTGGCCACATGGAGTTCCTATACAGAGTTTGAATCGATGTTCAAGCAAGTCTGGGATACGTGTGAATTTGGTTGATAGCTTGACAACCTGTCCAGGCTGTAACCTCTCATCCAGTGCCGGCTTCAACACTTTGCAACCCTTAGCACAACAAGCAGAAAATAGGTGGCTAGTTTTTGTTGTGTTGTGTTCATGTTAGCGGCATGGCTCTTTGGATGGCAATGTCTCACAGTTAGTCAGCTGCTCCACCACTTTAGTTCAGACTGAAATGTCAATGCGAATAGATTGCCATGAAATTGTGAACAGACATTCATGATGACTACATGATGAACCCCCACGTCTTTGATGACCCCCTGACTTTTCCCATAACTTCATCACCAGGTCAATTTTTTTGATTTGTCCTGCACTTTCTGACTACTATTAGTAAAACTATTGACATTCCCATCACCCTCAGCTATACTTTGCCTTGGTGCTAATTTGCAAATGTCAGCATGCCAGCACGCTAAACTAAGATGGCGAAGATGGTAAACATTGCACCTGCTAAACATCAGCGTGTTAAGTGTTGTCACTGTGAACATTTCTGATGTGTCAAAGCAGCGCCGTGCCTCAGCACAGCCTCACAGAGACACTACCATAGCTTCAGACTCTTAGGCTTGTTTATCATCCACAGGAAGAATAAAGAGGCACAGGTCAGACCTGTGGTATTCAACAGAAGTTAATGAGCAGTATTTCATTTTAATGACCTGCCTTTATGTAGCCTTCCCTTCTTGCCTGGCATTTGGGTTTATGGCTAGCCAGGTAATTGCAAAGCTGTCACATACCCACAGGCACACATTGTTATGAGCATCGCTGGTTGTCACAGTCTTTCCTTTTGTCTTTTATAATGAAATATTCATCATGTTTTAAGAATCATCTGGATGAGCATAAAGGTTACGCCCCACAGGAATGTATCTAGAAAGGGAACTAATTTGTTCAAATCATGGTTGAGAGGCTCGCTGTAAAACTAAATGAGATAAGAATGATCCCCAAAATAATGTTCCTGTAATTGAACAAATCTGTGTTACATACTGAATGCAGGAAAAAGTGATATTGCTATTCTTTCCCCCCTGAGGGTTCAAGCCCCCTCCCATAATAAACTAGCATAGAGCCCTCTCCTGTCTTCGTAATGTTTTCACGGCTTGACTTCAGCAACAGTTTAGGGGAAAAAAAGAAGTGCATGTTTGCGAGGTTTCATTTCAAATTAGTCATTATCTGCAAAGATAATAATGACTCTCTGATAGATATTTTGCTTCAACCTCTTAAGGAAGTCATTAGCTTTCAATAGCCTTACACTTCTTTGACTGACTAAGTGCAGAGGGAAAGTGCTATTGTGTACTAATTTGTATGTATGCCCCACCTCTTAGATACAAAAACAACTGACATGGAATCCTCACACCTGGATTTTAGGTTTAGCAGAGATTCGCAGCATCTGCAACCATTCACCTTGGAAACAATCAGGGTTTACGGCTGTTCTGTTCCTATTCATCACGAGAAAGTTGTGCAAAAGACTCTGATAAATCCTTATAAATTTCCTTTACTTCCATCATAGTTGGCTTGTCTGCTTATAATAAGCTTTTTTAGGCTTGTCTTATCATAGACTTGCAGGAAAAGATTGGCATTCAGTTTCCTCAAGTGCATGATGCTGTCATGATAAATCAAAAAAAAAAAAAAAAAAGAACCAAGACAGCTGCTCTGGGTTTTCCTAGTGATCTTAAGACAGAATGTTCTTCTATAAAAACTTCAGTTGTTGTGTACTTTTCAAGTTAAGACTAAGTGGTTCAACAAGTGTCCAAAGGCTTAAAACGTGGAGAAAATATAACATAAGGTAACATATAGTTGAGGTGGAGCAAGAACAGGAAATACATTATTAAATAAAAAAAACTAATTGTCAACAAGCACACATGCATCACAGGAAACAAACTCAGCTCCACTTCACCTCCTCCATGTCCTGCCCACGTGCTTCATCGCCAAGTAATTATCAGAAAAGGTGGCAAACAAACATTATATCATGAGTAGATGAGGATGTCACTGGTTGGCTGCTGTCGAGAGCAAGATGTGATGAGGTTTATCGAAGGAAAATTCTGGATTCTGGCATCTTCCTGGTTCAACTTGAAACTGTTAGACATTAGCCTTCAAGGTTAGGATGTAAAATCATTGCTTAGAGAGCAGAAAATGATTTCAGTGAGCAAAAGGCTTACAAAACATATTCTGCTACTGCTTTGTAACTACCCAGAGAAGATTCTGATTCTGAAACCATTGTGAATCTGAAGTAAAATGTAGAGGAGCCGCTATGACTCTGATGATGACAAATCAGGGCAGTAAGTCAGGATGTTGGTACATTTACCTGCTCACACCAGGAAACAACCTTCAGTATCATTTCTTTTTTCCCTAAAAGCAACATCATCTACAATAGGCAGGAAAGGCTTTCGAATTCAGTAAATGAAAGGAAAACAACATTTGTCATATTCGAATCTGTGCCTCCAGTGGCACTTTGGTGCATTGTGGTTGTCAAACATGATGAATTCATCAGGTTGATTAGATTTTCCTCCAGTATTGCTTCAGCTGCTGTTTGCCAATACAGTGTCACCTCTCTGCTGATCATTTTGACTCCACTTCAGGTGATAAAATCCAGCCAAGATTAATTAGGATTGTGGAAATAGTAGATAAGACCCACTGAAGCGGCAGGGGAGAGATGCATGCCGGTCTTAAAGCATCCAAATAGGTCAAGAAGCACAGTGGCAAGTTGACTGTTTGGATGCTCGTCTGCTGGTTGCAATAATGGCATATTTTTGCCTGTCATCTGCCTGCTGCCCATGTCACAGTATGCTATTTCTTACCTACAATGGCTTGAAAAAAGAAAAAGAAAATTAATGCAAGAAAACAGCAGGATACACCTACATTTTACCTGAAACTATCATATATGAAACATATATAAAAAGGTTGCAAAAAATATGGTTTTGCATACCATCATAATATCATCTGACACCCTCTGGCATGGCCTATTGAAGTGTATGAAGGAAAAATAAGACTCACAAAATAAGTCTACAGCCATTTATATAGCGTTTCTATCCAAAGTGCTTTACATTTTATTCAACCACCCACACACACACACACACATGCACCAATAGCAGCAAGCTACCACACAAGGTGTTCACATGAGGACATAATATATACATAATGGACAACCATGGCCACTTAACTTTAGCATGTTAGAATGCTAACATTAACCAAGGAGCACAGAAAATAAAGTACAGCCGAGTCTATTAAAAACTATTGGTCGAACACAAACATGCGACTGGATAAAGTCTAGAATTCACCAAAGTTATCATGCTTTGGGGCAAATTAACGTCTGTATCAGTTGTTATGGCAAACATCCACTATTGAGATATTACCAAAACCATAAATGTCAACCTGATGGTGGCGCTGGATAAAAAGAACAGGGATCACTGAGGTTCTTACACTTCATCCTAAGGGGGGCATGGGTGTCTGTGGAAATTCATCCAATACTTGTGCTATTTGTGCACTAAAGGAGTTGGAGGATCAACAAATATTACGAATGCCTGTAGAGAATTTAAGGGGTGATCCATTCAATAGTTTTTGAGATGAATCAGTCTGGAACAAAGTGGTGGACTGCTGGTGTTGCAAAAAAAAACACTAGGGGAATCTGTAGTGAAATCTCATATGTGAAAGAATGAGTGTTGAAAGTCAAAGGTCACAGTCATTGTCAATGCAACTTATTGATCCACCAGACATGACTGTTGACCATGCATTAACACTTGTGGCCAGACAAGCAGTGGGATGATTGCCTAGGGCTTGGTAAAGCATAAAACTAATTACTCCAACACTATTAAGAGAAGCCTGATGGGAAAGTGAGGACCGTAAAAAAGCATCGACCCTATAGTATAGCAACACCTGAGCATCCATATAACTGCACCCAAGGTGGCTGTCAGGCTAAGCGGAAAACCAAATTTGTGTGTGTGTGTGTGTGTGTGTGTGATTGTGCATAAAAGTGAGTCAATGTTTACACTAGGAAAAAGCCAGGCAGTGTCTGACATCAAACCACCCTTGGTCCATTGTTCACAGATTCAGATCAATAAGAACGGAATGTAGAAACAAGCTGGCACAAGCAGACAGAACGCCGATAATCAAGAAAGCCTTTTGATTGCTCTGTTTTAGTTGTTTTCCTTCTGAAAAACGAGCAAACATCTCAGCCTTATTACTGAACACATTGCTGGTCGAAATACCGCTGTGTTGCTTCTATTTATTTCCCTGTTAGTAATACAGCCTGCTCACATTCAAATGACTTAATGGGCACATGAATCACATAGAAAATGTTGTTCTGCCTCGGCCTTTGCATGTGGATTGAAAAGCATATTTAAAAAGCATAATTACTTAATTGGAAAGGAGAGTAAAGTCAATAGGAACACTATGATGAATTCCAAAAAATTAATCGTAATTGAAAACAGTTTCGGTTCATTTTGCATATTATCGGTGTGAAGGTGTATGTATGTATGTATGTATGAATGTATGTATATTACCCACATTAACAGCACTGCTTCATGCTATGTGGCAGCCTGTGCAGCCCTGCCGTTCTATGACTGAATTGGGTAAGAGTGCACAGTACAGTATGTCGTCCCTGAGAGGCAGCTGGCTCGACAGGGAGAGAAGGAGGTGAGAAGTTTCTGTCATTCGCCAACTGGTCTGATGCCCTTGTAAAAGAATTCAAGTAAGACTAAGTCGTTGAATGTCACGGATGTCACAGAGCAACCATGGTGATGACCCTGTGACGGCAGGAGAAAGTGTTTTAGAACAGCTTTGATCACAGATGAAATCTGTGCGGAGGCACAGCGAAGGTGGAGGAATACAATGGTGCATCCTGGTGGTTCACTTGGTTAAGACACAAACTCTGATGGTTTTCATGACCTTGCCTGCTCTCTGTTTTTCCCTGTACTCTACAACATCTAAAAATTATTAAGATTTATTCCTAATGCCAGAGATTGTGTCACTTCTATTGCATCTGCAAAATGAGAATTTGTGCACCTTGGTCTTGTGGCACTTAAGCTTTCATTTGTTCTTCTGGTTAATCAAGTGAGAAAAAAAATAGTTGACTCCAAATAAAGACATGTGACTCACTCTTTGAAAATATTGATTTTTCTCTGCTGCCTGATGACATGGCTAATTTACTGTCAAGCTGTCTTTCAGTCAGGGTGACTGCTGAAAAATGCAGAACGAGAACTGTGGCGGAGGACTTATTGGCCACAAAGGGAGACTGTCTCGGTTTCATAACCAGCCTCGGTGAACCATCTGTCAGAGTTACACCACAGGCAACTCTGGACGAGCCACCACACCAGCAGAAAATGTCTGGTGTGGACATGACTTAATAATTCTTATCGCTGCAAATGTGAAACAGCAACCTATCCAGTACAGTTCCCATGCATTGACTCTATCTGTTTATTATTTAAACAACTATTCTGACACTTTATTATTGGCTCACATTAGTGCCTTATCATTTTAGCGGAAGTCATAAACATGTGGCTGTACTCCCTCCACATCTAATCTGAACATTCATACTATTTTACCAACATGCAAAATAGTATTATTAGCTAATAATTAGTGCAAGTTACAAAACACACTTAGCGCACACTTGTGCACATAGTACGTAGTCCTGTGTAGTGAGCAGAGATGATAGTAGCATAAACTATTTGATTTTTTTTTAATTTAATGACTATTCAAATATTTGAAAATCCTGACCCATCCCTAGTAATTACAGTGGTAAAGTTACACTTAGGCAGAGCATGTATGAGGCACTACTGTGTGAAGAGTCAAGACATCAACCACTTGCATGGCACCGTTCTTATAATATTATATTAATCTTCCTGAGTGCCAAGCAGATATCACAGGATATTACCAGGAAATTGAAGAAAATATCAAGCCTGCATTTGGTTTTCTCTGCATACCTTTTTTAATCTTTCATTTAGTCGATGTGAAACAAAACTGAGGTGCATTCCTTGTGTGATCTTTGCATTTCTAAGGGTGCAACGGATATAGATGGGCGAGGATCGTTCTAAAGAGATACTTGCATTCTGACAAGAAGAGGAGATGGCCGAAGCGATGATTTAGCGGCAAGTGTCAACCTATCATACAGTATGTGTGACACACAGCGACTGATGGTGCAACAACTGCAGAGAGGACACACACATTCACACCAACATATATAAAACACTGTGTGTGTGTGTGTGTGTGTGTGTGTGGCCCTGCATGCCAATATCATAACATAACAATATCATATTTTTCTGTTGCTAGAAGTGGCACTGTTAAAACTATGATACCTTCAGTAAGAGAAGCCTGTTTGATGCTGTTAAAGATTTTTGTGTGTTAAAGAGTTGCTTGACTTTGCTGAGATCTGTCCAACAATACGTGTGAATGGTGGAGTTTGTGTAGTCCAACATTTATAAATAAAAAGGCTGGTTTCTCTGACTGAGAGAGAAAAGCAGGAAAGAAGAATATGTTTGAGGGTGGTCATAATAAATGCCCCACTATGCGTTTGGCCTTTAACTCTATAGACATGGGTATTTTTCTCATTTGTGAAAACAGACATGTGCTTTTAAACTCAGATTTACCGAGTTATCAGTATGTATGAGTATGTAGAGCTCTCCTAATACTTGATTTATTACTCCCTCTCCTTCTTATCCACTTCCTTACTTCCCATCCTATCATCCAACTTCTTCCTGTTGCACTTCAAATGATGTATGCATTGCATTCTTCAGACTACACAGGAGCCAATCATTAATCACTATCCTCTTTATCAGCCCGACTGGGTGCTGCTTCAGGCTCCTAACACAAATCCAACATCCAACAACGATGTGCCCCATCAAAGGTATCAAGGACCAGCATCTGGAAATTGGTCTAAGAGCTTTTGTTGTACCACAAAAAGTCAACAATAAACAATTAAAATTTTCCTCTGAGTTTTTTGGATTGGAATCCCACAGCTCTAGTTTGTCCCATTTAAAATGTGCATTTATTGCATAAGAGAGTAATCACATATCACATAACCCTGTCAGTTAAAAACATGATTTATGACTGAGGGTAAAGCTGCCTATCAATCTCACAGCAGTGCAATCATTTGGCACCTAGAAGGCAGTTTGTAATTAAGGCGATTTCAAGCTGAGTCCTCCCATATTATTGTGCAACAAACAGAAGATCGCCATTAAAGTCAAGAGTGCTGAGATGGGCACTGAAGAGCTCATCTGGTCTGTTTTTACATAACGATTTTCTCTCCAGCTTTTTGATGTGCCAGACTAGGACACCAAAGCAAACAGGCTGGCTGAGAGAGTACATCTTGTAGGGAAGATAACACGCACATATCCAAAGCAGTGGAACCTCAAACGGCTGATAAAAAAAATCTGCATCTAATAGGTGCGATTATATGACGGTGTTGAAAAGGTCAGAGATTACATATCAAAGACAGTGAATAAACAAAATGATGGATGGTGGCTGTGCTGAGAGTTGGAGACTCTGAGTGCGTGAAGCAGCGGGGCCACTCATAACACTGTTTTGTTTGCAGTTGCTAACCAATTAGTACATCCATTAGAGTTACAGAGTTACAATAGGCCCTTGGACATGCATGCATCTTTTGTCTGACACTTGGTAGACGTGGTCACAGCACTGTGGATAAAGTGTGAGCTGAATACCTTCACTGAGTGGTGCGTGTCTGGTCCTGGTAACAGCCATGTCCATATTAATGATGGAGACAAAAGGAAGACAATTTTGTTTAAACATTAAAAAAAAATTAAGCATTAGTATTAGTATTTCAAAGTAAAAGAGGAAAGTGTCCCTTCTAGTATTCCTGACAAAACCTCTATGCTTTGTTGGTGACACACTATTTATCAATTTGAACAAGATTTAATTACAGGTAAAAAAAAAAATAATAATAAAATGGCACAATGCTATCATTGGCACTTTCAGGGTCCCTTATCTTTTACATCCTGCAAATTAAAGCCCATTGTTATACTGCTGGCCACAAACATGTTTCTGTATTTCTAAGATCAGATGCTGATATACTGATTGTGTGTGTGTGTGTGTGTGTGTGTGTGTGTGTGTGTGTGTGTGTGTGTGTGTGTGTGTGTGTGTGTGCGTGCGTGCAAAGGGGCAGTGGCAGCTGACTTGAAGCTCTAATGAAACTGAGCCTTCTATCTGCCCTAATAATGAGTGTCAGGGAACACACCGTTAACCCTTAACCTTTCAGACCGAGAAAAAGGAAGCTGTCGCCATTTTTCTTGCACACAAAGTCCGTCTTTGTGAGTCTCGGGGCCCATTCATCACCCGCGTTAGACAGCGGATGACTGCTGCTTAGGTTCGGGCAATATCCTTCCCTTACGCTCTATGATCTTTGATGTGTGATAACACATCAGGTGCCGACTTTTCAGTGCTCTGCTGTTGCTGTGGCTCAGACAAACACAGATGGTAATCAGTGAAAAGCATGAAGGCAACAGAAGAGAAGCCACAAAGAACAACGTTTTTTCTGCTAATATCAACAAATCACCAAAGATAAATGAACAATGTAGGACTTTAATATTGGATGCTACTTCTGATATACACTGCAAACATAACGTACATTAATATACAATTATACTGCGTGTATCAGATGTTTTCTTGTAACAAACTGAGTGATAAGCAAGGGGAAATAACATTAAGACCATAGAGGTTCTATAGGAGGAAGGTATGATTTATTTTTTAATCTAGTTTCATCATTTAATTTAGTCTAAATACATTCTAAGTGTGCAGCGTAGGTACAACAAGTGAATTATTTTTGAGACGAGCTGAGACTCCAAGGATGCGCGAAAGGCTTCAAAAGTTTAAAACACAAACAGAAAACAAAGAAAAACTTTGATTTCGCTGATAAACCCACTAATAGTAATAATATTACTTTTACTCCTTGGAATCTCGAGAAATGTAAGAGGCACAAACTGCCAGCATAAAGCCTATGCCTATTAAGAAGCTCTGCTATTATATCTCCCCTCTGTGTGAAAGTATTATTGCTAATCCCATAAAGCTTCTTAGATTGAAAAGTACCACAAAACCCATTAAGTGGAGCAAAGAAAACTCATTTTGCTGTCCTCAACTTATCAGACTGACGTACTGAGCGGCACTGTTTGCTGTTAATACCTCTCAAAGTGTGGTGAGGAATGCTTTCATCCACAACCTGCTTTACTCCCAAAAGTTTATTTCATTTTGAATCTCGTTATGGCTTCTCTGTCATCTTTGAATGGAAACAGGAGGAACAAGCACGTTGCCTAATGCGTTACCTTCCTCCATCCATCCGGTAAATCGTGTACTATGGCAATGAATTATTGGTTTGCATATGGATAGTTAAACCCAGAGGAAAAGACAGAATGGAACAGTAAGCAGGATGAAAGGGGGGAAAAATGGCACATTCCCTATAAACACAGGACTTGTAGAGGTCAAGGTTTTGTGTCAATCTCTATGGTTTCCACCTGAAATATCAGTCAGCATGCATGAAAAAAACCTGCACTACATTTATGTTTTAAAGGTTGCTGCTTTATGTGTATTTAATACTTATTTTCCTTGATTAATGTTTAATATATTCTGTTCCATCTGTTTCCAATCATGATTATAATTCATAATATTAAAACATTTACTATGATCTTATTTTCACATTTACTTGATAATTTTTATGATTTACTTATGAAATATCCCCATGTATATTTTATCTCTTTACAGACCAATCCAAGTATATCATAAGACTCTTTTTTACCCTCAAATCTGTTTTGGCATTGTCCTGGCTATATTTACTACTTGAATATTATTATCTAAGTTAGACAGCATGGACTCTGTGCACCTTTGTAATGTAATTTCCAATTGGAAATCTCCCACAGACACACACTGAGTCAACCTTTGGACTTTGCATTGTCACAGACTCTTCACACTTCCATATGTCTGCACCACGGACGCTTAGCAGAAGAGAGTGCAGTAAGAACATGCACTTAGTGATATGAAACCCCTCCTACAACAAGCCTGACCACTATACAAAAGTCCCACTTGGGATGTAATGATTTCAGTCTTTCTCGACAGGTGCGTTCTGGCTCTGGCTCTTATTTTCACCTAAATTATGCCTCGGGATATTGAGTTTGGTCATTCAGAGCAAAGCATGAAACAGATAATTTATCAGGCCATTAGAAAGATGGTAATGAGAGTTATAATGGACCCCGGAGAAGTCAACACATTTGGGTCTGGAACTGCACTCAGACTCAGACTTCGTTTAATTTCAGTGGTTTTTGTCACTGTAGCAGCACTACACATCAAGATCTTACATCAAATACACTTTTCAAAAAAGACCACAACTCTTTTCCAGTCACACTACAGATTCATCAGTAAGTTGTTCATATATATAAATATATATATATATACACATCTATTGACCACCACACATATACAGTACAGTGGTACAGTGATCCTGATGATGATGAATTAACAAATAATGCAGTCTCTGAGTCCTTTCGTCTGGGGATGTCCCCTTCTACCATTACTGTATTATTTGCCACATCAATCAATCCTCTGGCCATTGCCATCAGGAGTTACCAAGTGTTTGCTGCCCATTTTGTTGTTTAGGTATGAGGGCTTGGTGGGATACACACAATGTGTTTGAAAAATGTAAGTTAAAGTTGTGTTAACAATGAAAACTCCACAGGATATCTTAAATATTGCACGATGATTTATAAAAACTACGCGCCCTCTAAATAAAAACTATCTATCTTTTTCTACCAAACCAACCCACTTCTTTAGGAATTATTAGCTGGACAGAGTTTGGCCTTTTGGCACTCTGTCACAGGACACTTGATTGATGATGGCGGGCAAAGGCTTCCCTCCCCTGAGCCGGAGCCTACTTCTTCTGACACCTTAATAAACCTTAACGCAAACCCACAAACATGGAGCACACACACACACATAAAAACCCAAACACACATACTGTGAATAGGAAACCACAGTGTGATTTTTCTCCCAGCAGGGGCAACCTAATAACAGTCGTCAAGACATGCCACCAAAGAGGTCACTGGCAGAATTTATTTCACATGGACGGGGAAAAGTAGAGCATCTGCCTGAAGTCTGTTTCTTTCTCAATGCACGTAATAGGTTGTGGATTTTATCCTGTTAACAGTTTTCCAGTCTGTCACCTCATGTAATTCCTAGTTAGGTTACGGTCAATTTAATATTAATTCAATTATAATTAATATGGTTTTCGACGTATATTTTGAAGTATGCTGTTTGATGTTTTGATAAGTGTTTTTACCAAACACAGCAGCATAAAACATCAATATAATAACCTCAGGCTGTCAACAAGCAACTGTAGAATAATTCTTACCCTCATTCACATCTCTGTTCATGCCCAACAACACAAAAAAGCTAAACAAAAATACCTGCTGACATTCAAAGAATGTACTGCCGCTTTCCACATCTCAGCTGTAGCAGATCTGAGATTGTTTTAGTACTCTGTTTGCAAAGAAAGCATTTTTCTTTTCTTGTCCGCTGCATCTGAATGGGTCACTGGGTTCATTTAAAAACCTCCGAGCGTTTGGATCCTTGTGGAAAAGATCGACAAGTGCGCGTGAATTCTGAACCTGGGGGAGGGCACATCCATTCTGAATGCTACATTTGAGAGGTAGCCGAATTTCTGCTGAAGGAATAAAAGCATAAATGGAGGTGGTACTGTTGCTACTGAGAGGTAATTGGAATCAGAGGCAGCCTAGGGTCATATAATGAGAGGTTTCATGGAGGCGAGCTTGATTATGGGATCACAGAGCAGCGGGAAACAAAGCTACACCACTTTCAAGAGCCAGAAGGATCATCTGAGGGAGTCATGGTGATTTCTAATTGTTTATATGTTTTTGTTGTGCTGGCTGCATCTTCCTGTGATATTTGTTCACAAACTGGCGTTTTTCTTTTATCTATTTACAGCAAATACTGTGTATGCCTAAGTGACCAAACAATGAGACACTCAAATCTTTTGGTACCACTTTCTAATAAGGCACCTTTCATAAAGTGCTTTGTCATAACTAATGGCTTTTTAATGGTTATTAAATGAATTTTAATGGTTATTTTAATGGTTATTAAATGAACTACTTTATGGCTCACTTATAATGTGTTGAATTGCCAGGTCACGAAGCAACCTGTTGTGTTTACCCTTTCCATTTGGTCATCTCTGCTACTCCTAATCTTAACCTGACCCAAACTTATGCTCAACTGTGGAGGGCACCGCTACAGCGAAGATAACAGGATTTATTCTTGTCATATCCTCCCTAATGTGGATCATAATACATCAGGTGTGGAATTAATTTGCTCCTGTTCAAAACCAGACTAAATCTTTCTATGTATGTCATTTTTTTTGTTCACGACAAAAGCCAAACTACGGCCTGTAACAGACTAGGTAATGCTCGTTTTCAGCCTTGCCAAATGATTTTTGGGCATTCGACTAGGAGCATATGGAGCATAATTGGAAATATAACAAATTTGAATCAAATTACACACAAGCTCCTGTTCTCACTTATTTGTGAAAAAGCACGCCATAAAAGTTTTACAGCCAGTCTTCAAGTACGGTTGTTAGCGAAATTGGTGGGGGTAGAGTATCACTTGAAGCAAGCACAGCCATTGCTTCACTGAAATGCCCCAGGATATATTTGATTGCACTTCTGACCTTAATGATGAGCCATCTGTGCTGATTATCACCAACAATTCATCACCCCCTGTGGTGCCGAGCTTTTGCAACCTCACCGTCTCCAGCTTGGCCTTATCACTGACTTGCAAAGAGACATTGCGTTGAAAAACAACATTTAACAAGTAATGACATCTAAGACATATCCCGTTTTCCCCAAAACAAATTTGCTAATGAAAAATGGTTTGCATGAATTATGAAATTAATTTCTTGGAGATACAGTTTATCACAACAGTGAGTGCTTTATCACCAAAACTGTGCCAAAATCAATTCAAACATTAATATCCATCAACACAAGTAGAGTGTGTTACTACATCTAATTAGCCTGCACAAAGTGGAATGAATTGTTTTCCTTGTGTTGGACGCAGAGGAAGAATTTCAGCATGCTCCAATTTGAGGATGAATTTGTAAGCCAGATAAACAAAAGAAAATCATTAGACCTGTTCTTTGTACCACAGCTCTTAGTCCCAGGGGTCCTTCATCTCATCATGCCACCCCTTGTCTCTCTCAGCCCTAGTGAAGCCACAAATGCTTGCTAAGCCTTGCAAACCTTCACCCCAGCAACTCTCTTGGCAATACAGCAATTTCAGTTCTACCTTGACATGGTGGGGGGTGGAGCTATATCTGCTGTGATATCTACAATCCATCAAAACACCAATATATGTTTCATTCTCTGCAGATTAAGCCATCTCATTTTGCACAATACGTCCTGCACACAGCTTACACTCTCAGATACTAATTCCAGTGATTTTGTCAGTTTTGTTTTTGTTTTGCACAGCCATATGGCTCCGTGATGGCTGCAGTCATTCATCTCCATGTCACAGCCTTCTGTGTCTCATTTAAAGATTTACCCCTCTGCTCAAGCGGCTTCGGAGCTGCTTCGATTCATTTATCATCATGCGCTCCGTTACTTTGAAGAAAGTGAGGATCCTTGGAGAAATTACATGGGTGGGTTGGGATGTTCCTGTGCGATTGGTACACTAAGCCCTAAATTACTCCTGACACCTGCTGTGATTAGCTAGGTCACAGCACAGTAGTTATCTGCACTGATGTCAGGTCCATGCTGACACCGTTAAACGCTCCAGTTCAGCATCTCAGTCATCATACATGTGACCTCTATAAAATCCACAAGAAATACAGATAGAATTGTGCAGACCAGAGAAATTGTAGGTACATTTCTTTAAAGATGCAGCAGGAACTCAAACACATCGCAACATCATACTGTGTGTTATATAAATATATTTCTTACTGTCAAACAGCTGAAAAACTGGGGCACTGGTTTAAGAAGCAGCGAACAGCTGTAACTTTCAAAATGATTAAATACAAAATAAAAATCTAATGTCTGCTTGCAAATAAAACCAATGCAGATATGATATAAGGATTATTGGGACATAAATCCCCCATCTATTCATTATGAATCCAAAGAAAAACCCCTATGAGTTGCTTGTAATCCAAACACTATTACAGTGGAGCAATCATGCAAAAGATGACGGAGGTCATGCAGGTCCATGTTAATGTGACCCCCAACTGCAATCCAGAGGAAAGCTTGTACTGCAGCCTGTTTGGATCTTCTTGCCTTATAAAGAGTGTTGTATTTGTCCTGCAGTTCTATGACACAGTGCTTTAAAGAGAATAACAGAGGATGTCACCTCCTTCTCATCAAACCAGATATCCTCACTCAGTGTAAACTCGGAGAAACTCTCGACTGACAGCACTGGACACCTTTTACTCAGGAAACTTCAAGGTCTTCTGCACCGTGGCAGACCTAATGAATGTAACACAGTCACGTCTGTTGTTTTCACCTCTCAATTTGCTCTCCTTAAGGCCCATCCATCCACATCAGTTCACCTCAGCAGAGGCAGGTACAAGAGTCAGAGCGCCAAACTGTCACAGAGCGTTACGTAAATATAAGCAATGAGCTGTGGATTCTTGCTCTCGGTAGTGTGACAGTGATTTGAAAGGATGCTTACTGGGTAACATTTGGTGTGAAAAAAAGAGTGGGCAGGCTATTCTCTCAAGAATTGTTTTTAGACGGTGTAAGCCAGAATTCGCTCGCCACTACACCATACATTTGAGTGTTGATTTGTCATTATTTGCTCACATTCATACAATATTCTAAGTCGCATACTGCAATAACACTACAGAGATGATGTCAGTGCACTTTATTGTATTTTAATGACATATAATTCATGTGAGAGTAAAGATAATAGCACTATACACTAAACTCTGAACAACATTAGCTACAATGCCTGACAGCGTACTGTTTGCAATCTGTTTGCTTCCATATAATTCGGGTTATTTATATTTCATTACTGCACCATTTACAAATCTCCTCCTCAATTACACATCGCAAAACACACAGCGTGTTCCAATAGTAACAATGCTCTTGATTTGTTCAATATTAAAAATTCATTAAGAGGCGGGTGATGCTTTATTGAAAGTAGGTCTGCTGCTGCAGCCGGAGGCAGCCGAGCTCTCCATCTCCGTCTCCAGTTGTGTGTATGACAACACACCTCTGCTGCTACAGGAAAACAACCATCTCGCTTTCTCTCTCTCTCCCAGATTGTGACACTTGCTGCGTTTCAGTATCTCCTTGCAAGAGACAGCAAAGCTTTTAAAGCCTAAATCCTAAACTGATGATTATCATGATTATGTAACTTGTGGTTACTTACCCTTTCTGTGTCTTTACAAGTAAACCATCGCCATACAAAACTAACTAGCAGCTCCTGTAATCTGTTAAACAGTCCTGATACTACAGTGATCAGAGATGCGATGCAGCGCTGGAATGACACTTTATTTCTGTTTACCTTCGGTGTACACTTTTCTTAATTGTCATCATTTGATGAATACTCGTATCATTAAAGTACAAGATGATGAGGCTCAACCTGGTTTTCCTAAACGACTCTTGCAAGTTGGACCATTTAGGGAACAAAGCAAGGACCAAATGTGTTTGCTAAAGGCTTAAGTGTCTGTCTATCTATACTTTGAGACAGATAGATAGATAGATAGATAGATAGATAGATAGATAGATAGATAGATAGATAGATAGATAGATAGATAGATAGATAGATAGATAGATAGATAGATAGATAGATAGATAGATAGATAGATAGATAGATAGATAGATAGATAGTCGGAGTGTGATGACTACAATATTTGAGAATCCCGCTGTCTTTGTTAAGAAGCTCATTAACGACTTGCCATAACTGTTATTATATTGCCTTAAGGGACTACTTAATAATGCTCAGTATAACAGAACACTTGAGGGTGCACAAAAAAAGATTAATGATTGATTAATTAGTAAAGAATAAGTCATTCATATTTAATTAGGAACTACTAATGAAGAAAATGGCCATTATTCTGATTGACAGATATTTGTAAACTAATCATTACCTCATGATTCATTAATATAGCGTCTTCCAGTAGGTTTTCTAGTAACACATTATTTACTAGCTGTGTGCCTCCAGCAAAGCCAGTCGCAATGACGGCTGTGTGACAGAACAACCATATCTCCAAACAAGCCCTAAAGGCGGCTTCCTTAAAAGCAGAAGAAAAAGATAATACAAACAACAGAACAAGTTTTGATGTGTTGGCGGCAAAAACACACATTATTCATGTCATAATCTGGGGGTTTGCATATCAGTAAGTGTGTTTGAGAGACTCAGGCCAGTGGCATTTGAGCAGGATAAATATGCACATCCATGGCGCAGGAGATAATCCCCGCAGTGCCACAGGGGTGCACATTGTAAGCATGAATCAAGCCAAAGCCGAAAACAACTAATCCCAGGCAAGCAGACACGCACAGACAGGTGGACGGACAGGGACCCTCACTTACAGCAGGTCTTTTCATCTAGCTTATTAAACTGGACATTCAAATAAGGCTTTTGTTGTGCTGACCAGCTCTTCCTCCTCCACCCTGCCACTACGCTGCGTGCGAAAAGCAATCTGCCTTGTTATTGTGTTGTTATGTGCATCTGTAACGTCTGCATTGTGCTGGACAGACTGTGGGTTATACTACAACAAAGATGGCAACAAAAAATGTTCAATACACCATTTTCCAGTTAACAGGCCATAATCAAATGTAGCCAAGGCTTTGAAACACTGACAAAGGTAGAATTTCACTCTGATCACATCCAATTAGGTTTAAAGAGAGATTTGTCCTTTTTCATGATCTGCTGAATGCCTGATGTGCTCAAACACAGAATGCACATAAAGGGCTTTGCAAGACATGGACTGAATCATTGCAGCAACAGAGGTCTCTTTAGGGCTTTGCACAGTGCGCTAAGGATAGAAGAATATGTAGTGTTAAAAGGCCTTTTACATATGTAATGTGAGATGTTACAGATGCAGTATATTGCCATAAATAGCCTGCTGAACAGAGGAAATAAGAAAACTAAGAATGTTTAATTTCATTGGGTAAATAAAGACGAAATATATGAAAGATGGATGAAATGTTTTGACATCACTGGTCTTCTAACTCGATTCTGTGTTCCTCAAAGCTCGGCCATGGGCTTCTCTGAACCTTGGCCTATGAAGCAGTAAAATAAACACTCTCTGCCACTGTGAACAAAACTGCATGAATGTAGATAACAGACTGGCTCTTGTGCTCGTTTCTGTTGTTCTGATTTCACATCTGGCTCAGATTAAAAGCCAGTCATGCTTGCTAAAAAATCATGTGGCCGTGTTGTTATGATTTAACGGAAAAGGCTCCACTGACGACAACAGGGGAGAGGGGAGCGGAGAAAGATGAGATTTAAGTTGAATTTGATCCTCAAGTGCTTCAGACACTCTTGACCTACTTTGTACATGATGTCTTAACAGCTCATGTAATTGAACTGTCCCCTAAACACTGTCCCCAGATCTCAGAAGAACACATCAAGAGCCAAGATAAAGTCCATTTAATGCCTCTTACGGGCACAAGGATTAGGTTTCATGAAGCTTGTTGCTGTTTAGTCACGGTTGTTGTTAGAAACATTTATTTTCTTTATAATAATATGTCCAAAGAGGCTACGATATGAATCTTTGAATGTTTTAGCAGCATGCTGGACTGAGCCATGGAAAAATACACCACACTGCTATTGGCAGATAAAGCTGAATTATGAATTAGTTCCCAGGAGATGCTTTAAACTCAATATCAATATATATAATATGTTATGGTCTGACTTACTGCCGGCAGCGGTTGAAAATGGATGGATGGATGGATGAATATGTTATTTCAATTAAGAAAACCAAAGCTGATTGAGATGTCCTATAACAATCAGTACTACACTTTTGAATGAATTTTAATCTACTGACAGGAATTTTATTATAAATTAAGGTCAGTGAAGAGGAAATAGCCAAGCAGACAAGGGCTTTAGTCCACAAACATAGAAACAAGCAGACTGTAATTATTCATTTATTTAAGCCCATTGCCAAATAGCTTGTTCTAAATGCAAACATATATTTGTCAAGCAAGTTACGTAAATTATGATGAACTACCAAGAATCATGTTGTAGAATTAGAGTTCTGGCTATTATAAGTTGTAATTTACTTTTACAAGCGATCTGATTGGTGGCAGGTGTTTCACTTGTGGCTGGTGGACGAGACGTCTGTGTTATGCAGATGGCTCTGCATTCTGTTTACACCTCTCCTAGAGAACGGTGCTGCAGCCAGATCTGCCTCCCCAGCCCTAGTCTGACTGCTAATATATCATGTGTACCATAGTCACACACACACACACAGATGGCTCTCTGAAGTGGAGTCCTAAAAAAAGCTCCTATATCTTTAGAAATGTCTGAACTCTCTGACACCTGTTGTGAGTTTGCAGTTTTATCTTTTTAATTATAATTCATTAGAATCAATTAGGTTAATTATCCTGTAGACTTCCACATGGCATGCATATATCCATTATATTATAGATTCTATTTTAATAACTATTATAATCAGTGATTATTCTATTATTTTTGTCATTTTGCTATTTAATTTCAATGGACCAGAAGCATTGTGGTCATCAGATTAAACTTTTATCATTGGAAGTTTCTTTGTACGTTTGCAGTCAAATATCAGGCTGCACAACATTAGCAGGCTGGTGCTTTATCTTCCATTTGTTGCTTTAATAATATTTAGCTCTTATGGGTCAAGTTTTAATCTATGCCTGAAGCAGGAACAGAGCTGCAACGTTTACGTTGTGTTATTCACCCCATTAATTTTCCTACAATCCAAAGGCAATTTATGACTAAAATCTACTCGCAATCATACATCTTCATTTTACGCCCAGCAACAGGCCTTTTTTTTTTTTTTTTTTTTTTTAACATGGCACACTGCACAACATTTATTAGAGCAGAATCTTGAAAGTACAAACAAACTCATTAGATCACTGAACTTTGTGAAGAGCCCAGCAGGTATTAGGAGAATGTGTTTTCCATTTGTGAAACACCAGTGTGATGAGTAGATGTTCCCGCTGATGCGTCGGCAGCATCAGTCATTCAGACATTCACTGCAACCTACAGATGCAAAAGAATACACATTTAATGGTCTATTTTGGATGCGGACGAGTGGTATGTGTAGGAATGAGGGTGCAGCAGCAATTTTCCACAGTTTGAAGGAAGCTCTGCACACCACATAATGTGATGTTTGGACTCAGTTGAGCTGGAGATCAAAAATGACAAGTGAGATAAAAAAATAAAATAAAATAGAACCAGTGTTCTGTATGAACGAAGAGGCTTTGTTTATCTGCAATGAGTGTTGAGTATTCTGAGATTATAACTCCTGAGGGGGAACGTTGCCAGACAGTACACGGTGAGTCACAGACAGCCAGCCAAGGTGGTTCGTGCCACTGACAGCTCATTCAGGCAGAGCCCACCTGAGAAATCCGAGCTGACGCCAGCCCTCCTCCATGAGCAACATTATCTATCATCAATGGGCTCTGAAAAGAAGAGTGAAAACCAATTCTGGTTTCATGGGATTAGAAAGCCGCGCACAGTGGCCAGGAGCTCCACTGTTCAGCTTGTATTCTCACGCGCAACAGTGCCTGTAAGTGCTCTTTCAGATAAAAAGGTTCACCGATGGAATGAAAATGAGCTCATAATTGTCAATAGATGCATCTAATTGTGGATTACCGTCCACATGCTTGAAGCACATCTTGTCACATGTCTTTGCTGATTGGATATCACATGATCCAAGGATGTGCACTTTCAGGCATTCCCGTCACGTGTGAAAGAAAAGAAGATATAGATGCTGTTGCAAGCGGTGTGACAATTTGCAAAATATGCTCTTTAGATTTTTTTTTTTAGATGTGACAACTGATACCAAAGCTCATATCTGTCTGTAAAATACAAAGCTACAGCCAGCAGCCAGGAGAGATGGCGAGATTGAAAAGTGACGGGTGGTACGCCATTCGTTTTCCAGCGACATTTGCCGAATATGAGCTGAATTTTGAAAAGTGCTTAGCAGCATACCACTAAGGATCGACATGTGGCACAAAAACATGACTAGCACATGACTGGTATGCCAGTGATCAAACAGTTTGATGGCCGACACTGCGCCATATCATACTCAGCAGTGGCATTTGTGATTAAGAATGCTGGTGAAAAGTGGTATGTGACATGAGTGCCATAAAACCAGGAGAACAGCAGCGGATTACCAAAAACTTTGTCAGAACAGGATTTAACCATCAACCACTTCTGGATCAGCAGGCGAACGCCAGTTAGCTTTGCACAAAGACTGAAAACAAGGGGAACTGGCTCCACCGGCTCTGTCAAATGACAACAAAATCCACCAACCAGCACTTCTGATGCTTCGCTAATCAACACGATGTTCTCTATGCTTTTTCCAATACCAACAAAAACAGAGGCGTGAAAACGACAACTTGCCGTTTTACGAGGGGTTGTGTGTCACACTGCTAACTGGGCTCTGAGCAGTTGCCAGGCAACAGAGACTCCAGGTAGTTACTGTGTCAGGCCAAGAAATAGTCGAGCAAAGTCTTGCACTGAAAATGTCACTTAAGTAAGTATAAGTGTGATAAAACAAATGTACTCAAAATATCCCAAAAAAGTGACAGTACTCATAATGCAAAATGGCCCCTGTGAGTGTTTTATATATTAAATGAATGGACTATTACTACTGATACATTAAAGTGTAGGTTGAATTTTACTACTGGTTCGGTTGGTGGAGATGGAGCCAATCTTTTTGTAAACTGTTGGATCTAATTTATTCTATAAAAGCACTTCATATTTTATTCATGCGTCATATTGGATGTTTTTTATAAGTAACTGGTAACTAAAGCTGTCACATTTCTTGTCATTTTCAAAGATTCATTTTGCTGGTTCTAATTCTCCCCCTGGTTTGGGTGCGTTTACTCACAGCAACTACAAGGGTTTTTTTGTTTATTAGAAATATAAATGTCTCGGCTACAACCAGCCAGTAATCCTTTAAAAGGAATGGGAATTGGACAATATTGCTGCTGTGAGTCTAATGCCTGGCATTGAAAGTGGTTAAAAACATTTCCAAAGCCCTTTAAATCTATACCAAGAAGAAAGTAAAAGGTTGACTCTGCGTTCTTTGAGGGAAAATCTGATAATGGGCTAACATTCAGCACTGTATACTGTCGCTACCCCTAAGACATACTGCAATAAAGCCAACCCACATACATCTCTGGCTGCCAAGCTCTGACATAGCATTGATATTGAAGTCTGAAAATAGTATTGAGTATGGAATAGCCTCATTTACATTTTAATTAGTATGTTCCACTGGAAATCAAACATAAGTATGCATAACCAAAGGGAAAATTAAATCAGCATGAACCTGACATGAAAAACACAAAGTGCCATCCACTGCAGGAATACATAAGAGCGCGGACCAAACAGCACAATTAACATGGATTTCATGTCTTTAGATGTCCTGATCGCAAATGTGATGAAAGACGTTTACTGCCTGCGTTTGTTACAAGAAAAGGGAATTTAAGAGAGTTGTGGACTGAGCCGGGGAGCTTTAACAAGTCTTGTCTAGCAAACAATCAATCACACTTAACAGGCTTGAAAGGAACAGTTCTTTTAGCTCCCCTGCACGGTAAACAACAAAAAAGTGATCAGCAGCCGCTTTGAATACCAGAGAGCAGGTTGCTGAGGCTCTAAGGCTCTGAGAGCACAGTTACAGCCACATGAGGAACTGACCAGCTGTCAGCTATCACACGCAAACTCAACTCTCTTCCCCGTCAGGTGAATGTGTTATCATGGAGTATGATCCATCACAAAGCACGTGTTCATTACATCAGAGCTGCAGCTGTGACTAAAACCTGCACCGGTGCACCTTACATGTGCTGCACAGACATATACAGAATGCTATATCTGGAAAATTACATAAAACCTGTCGGAGTTTGATTTCATCCAGAACACCACAGGCAACGTCAATATTGCTAATTAACCATTTAGCAGTTTTGACAACACAGAATGCACAGAGGCATAAGTTGTGCCAAGACTCCAGTATGTCCTCAACTTTACCCACAAATTCATTCATAATCCAATTTCAGTTGAAGCAGTACAGCCATACAAATAAATGAGTGATTTCATATGCGGATTTGCCAAATGTCACTAGTACATCTGTTGTGGGAAATGTGGAATTAGTTGGTATTTATATTCTCTATTTAGACTCCGAACTGATTCCTCATCATCGTTCAGATGTTTTGGCTCAGTTGAGAACACAGACTCAGACCGTTTTGGTCTAAGTTTGGTTATCAACTGCAGTTTTATGTCTCTACCCGCTAAAGAGATGAACAGCACCATTCCTGTGGTTCAGCAGAGCTTAAGGACGAGCCCGAACTAACGTTCACAGATGAGCACCTTTTAATTTGAAGTGCGTCTCCTTCAGGAATCACCCCAAACATCACATCTACAGGGGTGGGCAAAATAACAGCCACACGAATCTTTGAAAACAAAGTCAAAATCAAAACTACAAAGCAGAAAGACATTTTCAGCAAAGGTCCTCGTACCAGCTTTTTCCAGAGCATTCACCCGCATCTCACACAGTCATCAGAGAGCTTTGCTCAGTTGTCATGGAGGGAAAAAAAAGAGAAGAAAAAGAAAAGAAGAGCTTAAGATCAGTTTTTCTCAAACTTCCAAGGTCAACAATGAATTTTCAGAGTCATGTCAGCAAAATGGTTACACATGGAAACAAGAATGGTGATAGAAAAACTCACAATATACACATCTTTAGTGATACACAATATCTATTATGAGCCACTAAACCATGACAGACACAACAAGAAGCATCTCAAATTAGCCGGATAATTAAGAACAACACTGTGTGTAATACTGCAATGCATCATGAGCGTCCAGGAACTGATATTTATGGAAGGTTTGTGATCATTTATATAAAAAAACAGAGTAGTTTACGTCAGAATCCAAGACTGAGAAGGCAAAAAAAAGAATCTGTTTTAGTGACATCAGGAAAGAGGTGTGCTGGGAGAGTGATTCAGGGACATGTTGCAAAAACAGAGAAATGAAAATCAAATTCATTTAGCATGAGGCACATTTCTGCCTCTCGCAGCGCTCGCTTTTGGAACAGAGCCTCTGAAAAAACATCAACAGAGGACCGATCGGCATCTTCCAGAATCACCACAACAGTGTCTCCTAGGAGCTAGAGTTAGCCTCAGCAGGCGTTATCGCAGCAGCCAGACTCCTTTTATCTAAATAAACAGCTGTGTGTAAAGAGTACACATGGAGCACACTGATTTCTTTTCTTTTTTCTGAGTCACAATGAAAGAGTAGCTCAATTTGATTATTTTGGCCAACTTGTTTCTGATTGGCTTATAAGACGTGCTTGAGAAACTTGGATAAGTTATCATTTTCTACACCAGTGTGCAAAGTACACTTAGTTGCCAGTTTATTAGGTACAACGAACTAAAACAAATGCAGTCTGTTACAACAATAAATCCTTCCTTCAGTTTCAGTAAAAACTGGACATTAAAACCTTCATAAATGGAAGATTTATTGTAGATCTTTCATTATTTTCTGACATTTTATGAACCAATTAATGGAGAGAATAATCAGCAGATCAATGAATGAATATAATCATTAGATACAGCCCCACACCACTTTCTTCATACATCAGAACACCTCATTATAATAATCATTTACATTATTATTAGCTCTATTTCTGCTTTTAGGCAGCTACACATGTAATCATTTTCCATTTTGACGCAACTGTTAGGGATCACTTGTCAGAAGGATAAACAATAACTCAACACAATGGATGAGAAAAAGAGAATTGAATTAAATCCATAACAACCTTTAGTTGTCAAACAGGGAATTGTCACAACGTCAGGAGCTCAGCGAGGCGACACCCTGATAAGAACAGATGAAAGGAGAAATGGGACAATGGCCATTCTGATGAACATGTGGCTTTAAAAAAAAAAAAGGCGAGTGTTACGACAATAAATTGGACAGACAAAATAAACCGACTCACTCCACAGTAACATCACATCAAGTGGATGGAAGGAGCACTGACTAACAGGCACTTGAGAAAAACATGAAGGACGACCACTACATCAATGGCAGCATGAAAACAGACATAATGAAATGTGCAGCACCTCTCTGATAAAACACCAAGACAGATATGTGCCTTGGATCCATCAATTCAAAATCCAGCAACACACAAGTCTTACTTCTCTCTTGATAGATCAGAAAATGAGACAGTGTGCTTGCAGCCAATGACGAAAGTAATTCATTTATTCCGTGCTAAGATATTGCAGCAATACCTTTCTGAACACTTGGCTGATTTGTTTATCTCATAGTAGAATCGTTGAAAAAAAAAAAATGGCAAAAGCATACAATCGTATTTCACAAGTATTTTCCAGCTGCCTCAGGCCGCTAACTGTTGTGTGTCAATTTACCCGAGCAGGATGTATAATCAATGCTTTCAATTCAGGCCCTGAAACTGGAAGGTGCTTGGTCATGTTTCAGTAATTAGAGAGCAAATAAAGACCTGAGCTTCAAGCTCTCTCCTGCATTATATCACCACTATCAGTTAACAAAGAACTAATCAACCCAGGGAACCATCAAGATTTCACTCCAGACATCCCTCAATAGCAATATGTATTGGCATCCTTGTTTCACTCCGAACGAATACTGATTAACAATGTTCGCACCTTAAGGGTCCTTTAGGTTTGTGTTATTAACAAGCCTTTTTTTATGTTCAACTGCCCAAGGGAGTAAATGAAAACACATCTCTCGTTAAAATGTCAACCGCTTTAGGTTACCTATTTTGTATTCAAAAAAAAAAAAAAAAAAATCAAGTTAATGGGTCATTGATTGCTCCTCGTCGTTTCCCTTCTTAATAAGTTTAATTGCCGCTGTAACCTTTTTGCCTGCACCAAGCAGGGTTCACGTCAAAACAAAGCATCCACACAGAAGGTGAGAGAAACCACCTTTCACAGTTCAGACGTTCTAATTTTCCTCCTCTCATTGAATCATGATGTGGAACCGCGCAGTGTTTAGTTGGCTCGAGTGGGTTTCAGAGACAAAGTAACAAGCATGCATACGTACAATATCAGCGTCCTCTTTTAATCAGGTAAGAGAAATAAGTTGTGCGGCACATTCAGTCACTTGAATCAACTTAACGGGGGTCTGCAGGTCAGGGATAAAACAGGCGCTGTGTGTCAAAAGACTTCACGCACCTCAGAAGAAGCTGACCGCTCCGCCTGCCGATTTAGATTAGGTGACCCGCTCCTCACCTGCGGGGTAACGGAGGCTTCTTGGAGGCACTGAAAACTAACTTTGCTTCCAAATTTGGTGACATCAGCACCCCCACTGAGATGATGAGCTGCGTGAAGAATCTTTTGACTTTTGAGTTTGCAGTGACAGCCAAACAGCAGGTTCCTTGTAGCTGCATGAGACTTTCAGCTTGAACGATCTGACATTTAGACATCAGATGACATATAAAAAAAAAAAAAAAAAAAAAGTCACGGCGGCTGATGTGATCTGAGACGTTGTGGGTCAAAGAAAACTGAGCAGAAGCGCTCATGGAGAAGCAGGCCGGCACATCACGCGGTCATCTTCACACTGAAAAATGGAAAATCTGTGGTCACGGGTTGAAAATGCCGAAGAAATAAACCAACACCAAACACATATGTGAAGCTACAAGTGGTCCAGGAGGTGAAGCCACCATTTTAGGTTACAGAGGATGATACCTGTCGTGTTGAGTCCTTAGAACACTGCAAGTCAAAGATTGAACGTCTTTATAAAAACTAATTCTCCTGTCTGTCTCTTGCTGGCAGCCTTCTATTTGGTTTTTATCTTTTTCCCAAAAGAGCAGCACTTAGCTGAAAGATGCTGTCACAGTTTTAAGAATGCGACTGACAGACACAAAAAGCTCAGCAGTTTGTTGTGCCATTAAAAAAAAAGAAATCACTACAAACAAGAACCTCCTATCGAACAACTACTGCTCAAACACAAAGTAAGTGCAACTTGGCATGAGAGAGAAACGACAATCTGCATCACAACTTTCTCTTAGCCGTCACCAGCCACTCATTTACAAACTTCAAACATCTACAAACATCCAGAAACTTTTGATTGATTGATTTTGAAAAACATTAACATGGCCTCCAGAGTTTTGGAAACTGGATTTGGGTTCATCATAATCAGCTGTTAGGAGAAAACCAGGAGAAGGTATGATGTGGGAAGAGCAAACTGCAACCATCACAACTCGAGTCCTGCGTCCCTGCACAGATACTTATTTCACACCTGTATATGTTTGATGAAACAATCACTTACCACAAAACTTGTCTGTGGGACTTCCACGGCGCGTAATGTCAGCGCTGCACTGAATCTTTGGGCTCAGTGCTGCCTCTGATGGCTGGAAGCTGAACTGAAGAGGATGTTGAGGCCTGTGTTTGCAATATAGTCTCTGCGCCGCTGGTGGCACACGTGGTCCATTGCGCAATAAATAGACTCAGGCGTGCGTAAAAGCAGCGCTTGCTTTGGTGCGTTTGACCAACTGGTCTTTGTTTTGAAGGTTGATGCGTTCTGAAAGTCCACATGCTCCTGCAGAAATAACTCTTGAGAGCCTCGCCTGGGTTTCACAACACAGGGAGAGTTTTATTCAGCCATTACCACTGACCCTCTGGTGAGAACTGGTGAGAACCAAGAACCACTTCTCTGTTTTCATGATATTTACTGTTTAAAATGACATATTCTAAAGTCTTGATATCCACCTCATTTTCACTACTATCAAGATGTTCAACCGGTGCTGAATTTCATTCGCCAATTACTCTCATCAAGATGCAGTAGTACATTTACTTATACACTGGACTTAAGAATAAATTTGAGATACTTGTTCTTTATTGGAGTGTTTCTATTTTCTGCTGTTTAATACTTCTTGTGTCTGACAGTACAAAGTATAATCAATAAATGATTTCTGTTATTTTATCAGACAGGCTTTATTGGTTCATGGGAGGCCTTTACATGCTGCCCAGCTGTATGTAAAGTAATATATAAAATAATATAACTGAATACATTACAATTAGCTCCAGATTTACCAGCTGCTGCATTAAAGCGATGAACAATAATCTGAAATGGCTCATCCTGCATAATGAGCCCCTTTGTCAGTGCAGCACTTTGTAACTTTTACAGTGTTTTTTTTTTTACTACTTTGTCTTAAGTTAAAGATCTAACACTTCTTTCAAGATGCCACTAAATGTAGGATTTGTTAATGCTGAGCTCCATCTGCACGCAGTACCGGATATCTGTGTCTCAGGGGACATCCTCTCCAGTGCAGAGGTGAGTCTCTTCAGCGCCTCCTCGACGCCGTTTAACGTGCGTCCTTTCACACACACACGCGCGCTCTCCAGCTGGAGACGGTCACAGCGCGCGGCACGGTGAGAGCGCATCGGAGCTTCGATCAGAGCAAATCAAGCGGCGTTTTTTTTTTATTTTACTTACCTTTTTTTGGTGATTTTCCTCGTGCATGTGAGGCAGGCTGCGTCATGGGATTGTTAAAAAGAAAATCCACGTTGCAGAGAGGTTTTCCACTTCGATGCCCGTGAGACAAACTTGGGGAATACATTAAGATGGAGAATCTGCCATAAACACTAAAACACTCTCATCCGCACTGAAGTGCTGTATTCTATGTAGGATGAGATTAAATCCAGCTGCAGGTAAGGCGACACTTTTGTTGAGTTATAGTTGAGCGATTGTCACAGATGTCAGTGGATGTACAAAGATGATAATATTATTTTCGTGTGATTATTCCATTCAAATTAAGTTGAACAGAGTGCACATGCTCGACATGTTTACTGACACATGTTCACATATTTACTGCAGTGTCTCGTTCTTTCTCAGTAGTTGTAGTGTTGACTGGTAAAATGACGACGTTCTTGCATGTGTATTGGAAAAAAAAAAATGTGATTTCACACCACAAAATCCTCAGCTGGCAGAGTTTCCAACATTGCAAATTGAAATTCCCTGACTTGCCCTCATTCTCACATTAGTTTCCATAAGCTGGATTTGCATGTTTAACTACGAGCATGTAATAATTTATTTAGCTGAATATCCACCTCCTACCCTCTAACAAAACAAAGTTCATGCCCTTGAGCAGTGAAGAAGAAGAAAAAAACCCACGTTTTATTAAAATGTTACCAGCTGTTCTGATGGCAAAGCACATTTTCACTTTCTTTTGACTGTGCTGGCTCTTACAGACACAGTACCTGTTGCACAGTATGCACAATGCCTCAGTTACAGCAGTTCAACTGTTCACCAAAAAAACAAAAGACAATATATTACTCATAGCAACTGTGATCAGGGGTTGTGATAGATTCCATGGACTGATCACCTAAGATGCAGATCTACTTCTCCAGCGGGAATTATGGTCTGTTTCTGTAGGAATCTTTGATTATCATATGCTTGTTTATCTTATGCAACACAAACAAAAGATGTCTCCCCTAGTGGGTTTCCAACTGTTACATTACACAATATTCTGTCCATCCATCTGACTCAGACGACTCACATTAATAGACAAATGGGCTGTGTTTTCACTGGGCTCGAACGTCCCCTTTACTAACATTTTGTCACCGTTTCACCAAAAACAAGACTCCAGGCAGTGTCCACCCTATGCCGCTGCCATGCTGAAAATGATAAACTGGCATAATAAAAGCTCTTATGTTATTGGCACCTAACTAAGTTGTCAGATCATGTTTGCCTCCCGTTCATTGGCAGTGACAAGCACTTCAATCTGACTGTGGCAAGGCTATTGGCAGTACAGTCATTCCACTCATTTCAATTACTTAGGCTGGGATTAATTTACATCCGTGCCCACCCCCTAATAAATTGAAAAATTGTGTCAGCAGAGAATTCAGTGTAACCCGTTCTAGCTGCTCATTTAGCAACATGTGAAGGGCAAGCATTTCCCCAGAGAGAGCTTATGGCTGTAGGATGTGCAGAGTGATTTCCCTCGGTAGCACTGTCTGACCAAAAACACGCACAAGGAATGTTTGCTCTCACTGAGATCCTGAGATGCTTTGCTTTACACGCGCCATCAGTCAGGTCTGTTTCCAAGAGAGAAGAATCAGATGCCTACTCTATAAAATCGCTGGACTTCAGGGCAATTATAAAAAGAACATTTTCTTTCTCAAAATGACACAAGTCAACATATTGTAACACCAAACATGATTTTATGTTGTATAGTGTGGTGTCATTCATGCACACCGTGCTTGCAAAAGGAATAATGATAACTACTTGTTACATTCAGATCAGTTGGTTCAACAGACAAACATCTATCAGCAAGTGGTCTGAATAGAAGAGGGAAGAAAGATCGCATTCAATATCTGATGAAGATGATGACTATGGATCTCCTTTTTCTTCCTCTGGAAAATAGAAAATCAATCTCAAAGTCCATAGCAAGTGGAATGGTTATTTTATGCTCTGTCAACCAGACAATAACTGTCAGGGTTGTAAAAATCACTTACAATGATGAATTCAAAGTTATTTTACACAGTGACTGACTGGAGTCTTTGTGTGTGCAGGTGAGATGCCATAATCCACGTGAGAGACAGCGAGAGACAGCGAGGTATCATGGACTCCTGGATCTTCCCATCGTCCCCTCCGAACTTGTCGGAGCACCTCATGTACGACAGCTTCATGCAGGCCAACGAGTCCGACTCCCACGGGAACTACACCGACCACAGCTTCAACAGAACCAGCACGGTGGTCATCACCTGCATGTACTTCCTGGTTTGCACCGTGGGGCTTTGTGGAAACGCCCTCGTCATCTACGTCATCCTGCGCTACGCCAAGATGAAGACGGTCACCAACATCTACATCCTCAACCTGGCGGTGGCTGACGTGCTCTTCATGCTGGGCCTGCCGTTCATCGCCATCCAGTTGGCGCTGGTCCATTGGCCGTTCGGTCCTGTGCTCTGCAGGGTGGTGATGACCCTTGACTCCCTGAATCAGTTCACATCCATCTTCTGCCTGATGGTCATGAGCATCGACCGCTACCTGGCTGTGGTGCATCCCATTAAATCCACAAAGTGGCGCAAACCTCGCATGGCCAAGACTATTAACTTAACAGTGTGGGGGGTGTCACTGATGGTTAACCTGCCCATCGTTATCTACAGCGGCATCATCACGAAGCACGACGGCTGCTTCTGCACCATTGTGTGGCCTGAACCCCAAGAAGCCTACTACACAGCGTTCATGTTCTACACCTTCATCCTGGGCTTCTTCCTGCCCCTCATGGTCATCTGCCTTTGCTACTTGTTCATCATCATCAAGGTGAAGTCCTCAGGCATCCGCGTGGGCTCCTCCAAGAGGAAGCGCTCAGAGAGGAAGGTGACTCGGATGGTGTCCATCGTGGTGGCGGTGTTTGTCTTCTGCTGGCTGCCTTTCTACGTCTTCAACGTCACCTCGGTGACGGGAACCATCAGCACCACTCCCATCCTGAGGAGCACCTTCGCCTTTGTGGTGGTCCTAGGATACGCCAACAGCTGCGCCAACCCTATCCTCTACGCTTTCCTGTCGGAGAACTTCAAGAAGAGTTTCCAGAATGTTCTGTGTCTGAAGAAGGTGGGTGGGCTGGATGAGGTTGAGCGCAGCGACAGCAGGCAGGATAAGTCTCGCATGATGAATGACCCCACGGATACCCAAAGTACTCTGCTGAACGGCGACCTGCAGACCAGCATCTGAGAGGACGGTGATAGGGCTCACACACACTCATACAGACAACCATCTCTTTAATGCTAATAACAGTCCACTCCGTCCAACATTTGTAAGGTCACATCAGCAAGGGACATGATTAAATGGTAAACAAGGAGTTCACAGTGGAACATGTCCCTTGTTAAAGATGACAAAGCAAGGTGGACTGTTCCTTTATCTGTCTTTGACACTCTGTTGGGGTTCTCTGGCTGTAAACAAATCCATTAAAACATAACCAGAAGTTCATACAAATGTTTGCTCCGTGCTGTAAATGAAAATGCAACCTGTTTGCCTGTTTGTGCTCAGCGTATTGACTCTGAGGTCAGGTGGAACACACACTAACGCCCACTTGCAAATGGCCCCCTGGGTGACGTGAATTTTCCCTGGAGACGCAGGATTATATACATAGTTTACAGCAGAGGGCCTGTGCCAAGTTTCCACAATCCTGTTTTGTGTGAAAATAACAACATAAGAGCACGCTCGTATGCTGTACGACAACATACTGTTGTTAAAACTGGCAGCCTTATCACTCCTCTATTTTTGTTTCGGTCTCGTCTGCAGGTTTTTCTCTCTGGTGGGTGGTTTGACTGTAAATAACTGCACAGAAAATGGGCACAGAGACTGTAAACAAAGTCAGAGGATTTTATTCTCCCACGTGATCCTATACTGTCAGTCAGTTTGGAAACTCAGACATGTGAATAAGACGCAATGAGTAATGAATGTCAGTGCCATTGACTCTCGTGTTTTGTACTAGAACAGTCTGATTTAATATGTGTGGCCAATTTCCTTGTGATAGAAATGTATCAAATGTAAATGTGAATAACAGTGTTCAGTCAGTGGACAAATATTTACTCCCGAGTCACAAGCTGCTTCATTATACAGTAGCAACATGCATAATTTATATTACATTGATGGGCAGGTCCATATGCCAAGTCAGCCTCTAACCAAAGTGCTGCTAAGATGTATAGAAATTCAATGCTGTATAGTTTTACTCAAAGTAATGTCACTATATGCTTGTTTCTATTTAACTAAATTGCTATTGGGAACTGTTATTTTTCATAGCCTATTTAGAATTATACAAATACTGTATATCATGTAATAATGTTGCTTTCGTTGTTACAATGGCGTTAAAATATCAGACTGCATGATTCTAAATTATTCAGTATGAATGCTGAGTAACGGCTCAGCTTCATGTTTTTAATGTCATCTCGGAGCAAAAAGCCTGCTCACATAATATTACACAAATTGTAATTTCCTGTGCACCAATCTCCCTCGGGCTGTAGCGTGTGTCAGAGGTCAAAGTTTGTGATCATTGTTTCCCTGTAACTGGGCAGAGTTCTAAGAAGCAGATGTTTTACTATCCTGGAAGTAGTGCGCTGGGATTTTAGATGGATTTAAACATATTCCATCTCAGTTTATTGTTATTTCACTGTGTTGTATTGCAGAAAACAACTCCCTTTGTGGTTGCTCCTCTGTGTCACTTTAACTTTGCGAATATGCTGATGCTGACCGATCCCTCTCTTAAAATCTGTGGCATTTAGGAGGCCATGTTTCAAGTGTGGTCTCTGTCTCCCGTTGTCTGAGAGATGTGAATTTGTGAAGGGCTAGAACACGTATCCTCAAGAGGCTCTGGTGTTCCTTTATCATCATGACTGTGCTGCTCCAGGAGTCCACAGTTCATCGTGCCACCCTGTGACTCCTTGTCTGTTGCTGTAGTCAGATTACATTCTACATGAATTATTAAACCTTTACCCCTCATATACACCAAAGCTAGGGACACATCAAGAGTCTGTTGCATTGATCTGGTCTCAGTGTGTAGAAAAAATGTGAGATAAAATATAAAATATGTGTTACTATATATATATATATATTCAACACATAGAAACCATTTGAAGCATGTTGTTTTGAATATCTACATATAACTTCTTCATGTGCCAGAATTACATGATGCACAAAAATGCATACACACATACATTGTGAACCTTCAGCCAATCTCTTTCTCTGCAGGGCTGCAGAAATAGTTACCTTTATTGTAACATCTTATTACCACTGAAAGACATTACACACCTCTAGTGTCCTATATTTCCATAGCAACCGTGACCAAGAGTGTTGGTCCCATGGTTACATTAATTAGCATAATAATAATAGAAAGATGACTGTGGGCATGAATTATGAATGTAGACATTGCTGAAATGACTTAAGTTTAAAAAAAAAAAAAAAAAACTCACCTCAGCTACATTAAACATGATAAAAATGTAAAGTTTGTATTAGTGTGCCGTACAAAATGTAAAAACAAACCAAACACTTTGCTTTGTGTAACAGCAGATATTGAAGAACACACTAATTGTCATTGTTTCCTGCTAGTTGATGCAGACTTGGCATCCATACATTGTAGAATATCATTCACCTGTTGTAGAGTCGCTGTAGTAACGATGATTCTTAATTTTCCCACAGCAATGCTCATAGCTAATTTGTCTGCTTTATAAATGACCTGCATTTCTTCAGATCATGTTGCAGCTTTTCTATTTGTTTTTTGTCCCATGTGTTTTTTTTTTTAGCTCTGCATGGTTTTCATGATGAAATGTTACGTCTCATGAGCTTTGAGAGGCTTCACCACAGTTGTTAAAAGGTTTTGCTGTTTCTATAGAGTTTGCATTATGTATGCTCGCCCGGTTTCCTTCGCGTTCGATCACACTGAGACACCGAGTTTGATGGAGCAAACAAAGATTGTGTGCGGTTGTGCCGAAACTAAATAATAAGTGCAACATTATGGAATGCTCCTCTATCCGAACAGTAAAGCCTCAAAAAGTGTGAAATAAAAAGCCAAATTAATTTATGGTGACAATTCATGAAAGGTTTCCACAACAGTCACAACAAATCACACATCCTGTGTAAATTTAAGCTTGTCACATGTAATATTTTAGTTAATATTAGTGTCTGCTGCTAATTACTGTGAAACTGTGCAGCATGTTATAACAAAAGTATGAAAACAGTATTTAAAGTGAGGTTCTCTCATTAAAGGTGTATAAAGTGCTTTTCTTTGTCTGTTTCAGCTGGAATGTGTTTACATACCTGCATTGCAAACACTCCTAAATGTAGGTTTTCTTTTTTTTTTCCCAGAACTCATCTGAGCTTCTTGGTGTGACCACAAAGTGGCGCCATACCCAAACACATAACTAGAACTGATCCGAGGCCAGAAATAGAGCAGTGTAAAGCCTAGACAAGCTCACTGTATTCAATACATCAACTTTTGGCCATAAAAAGGTCCCGTTTTCTTTTCAGTGCCTTCTTGTTCTACCATAAGAACACACTGGCAGCGACACATGCTCCTTGAAGCACACTGACACCACTCATTTGGGTTAGTATGGGGCAGATAATACAGCACTTCCCAATTCTGGGAAATTAATTGTCCTCGTGCCGGAAAGTGGGAATGGAAGGATGAGACAAAAGACAGCACATACTCATTCCAGTTTTGTTCTGAGTTTAATCACTGAAACGGATAATGAAGCTCTCCTCTTCCTTTTCGTTTCAGCTGCGTCCCTGAATGTCCTTGGGTGGTCTTAACTGCTCCATGATACATCAAAACCATAGTGCGACCATTTCACAAGTCTTTGATTTTACTGTTCAGAAAGCCACCAATGCCCTCTAGCTGAGGTTCTGCAGCAGACCGAAGGATATGCATGTTTGTTTTCAGTCACAGAGCAGCTAAACAACCAGGGGTTGTGGTTTTTATGTGGCATTACTTTGTGATAAGTTAGAGCCCTCATCTTATACATGAGTGAGTATTTTTTATTCTGTATTTTTTTATACATACACAATCAGTGATATTCAAACAAAACAGACCACAACACCCTGATGTGTATGTGCATTATCTAAAGTCTGACTTGACAGCATACTGATTGAATAGAGCACTGGGTTTACTGCACTGCAGAGGCAAGACACACCACGAACCACACCGGTCTACACCAGCCACACAGTTGCCATGGAGAAGATTAACACTGATGGATTCAGAGCCAGGCTGTGGTCGCGCAGCGCCCATACACGTGCGATGTGTTTTACCCTGGATACATCTCACATGATCGTCTTCCCATCCCCAAACTGCAGAACATAAGTCGTGATGGGCAGCAGGCCTTGAGGCATAACTGAGGGCAGATTATAAGATCATGAGAGCCCAGTCGCATGCAGTGTTGTTAGGTGGGCTTTTTTTTCTTTTTTTGTTTCTTTTTTTTTTTTTTTTTTTGCACAGAGCATTCAAGCTGTTCAACGAGGAGAGACCACGGCATTCTCGTGTATTATCGGACCTCATCTGGAGCTCATGTTATTGAGTCTTCTCTTCAGAATGCCATACGAAACCCAAAGCTCACATTCAACATACAATTCATAAACAGTAAAGGTGAGCCAATTTAATCATCACCATCATTATACCAACAATTCCACAAGAATGAAAGTATAATACGTCCAAAAACATTTCCAGTACCAGGACAGCGAGGGACATATGACTGTACTGAAAACTTTAAAAAAAAAGACACTGAAAAGAACAGTAAACAAAAACTCAGAATTCAATGAGTTGCTAAAAAAATACATATTCCCTGCCCTCAACCAGACTTAAAAATAAAACAATCAACACAGTAAATAATGGAACATGAGCACACTCAGGTCCAAATCTGCTTAGTTTCCATGGCAGCACTTCCCCAGCAACTGGCAAAGGCAGCGTCTCTAAGCTCTCCCATGTTTTCTTTGCTCTTAAAAAATAGATGTATACTAGAGTCATACAGTATTTCATAACTAAAGTCACAAATGATAAGAATCATAACCATACCTTTAAAAATGTTCTTGCAAAGTTCATAATACGTTGATTCTATTCTTTTTTTCTTTTTTTTTTGCGGTCAGTCCCATATGCATATGACAACGAACTGTCTTCCGTCATGACTAAGTTAAATGCTTGGTCAGTTGAAACGAGAGCACCATGGGAGAGAAATGGAGGGGGTGTGTGTGGGGGGCGGAGGGGCGTGGAGGGGGGTCAGAATACTGTAAGAAAAAAATCCAGATGTGCCCAAACATCATGGCAGGCAGCCGCGCTCGCACTCTGCCCCTGCAGCAGGAAGGGGGAAGGGAGAGAGAGTGAGGGGTGTGGGGCCTCTTCCCTCTGCCCAAGCCTGGAACTGACCACGCCCGACTCTTCCTCATCCTCCTCCTCCTCTCCTCTTCATTCAGTTTTGTCAAGTAGATGCCAAGAAGTAGCTCAGTGCTTGTTTTTTTTTTTTTTTTCTTTTCTTTTGAAAGGTTGCATGATTTCACACGTCTTTTTTTTTTTCTATTTATTTCGTCCTCCCGAGCTGGAGGAGCAGACTGGTAGTCAAAGAGTTTCAGGTAGGTTTGTGTGTTTGTGTTTCATCCTGTCCCCAGTCCCTTGATTCTCTCAACAGAAGCAGTGGTTCTTCACGGTCAGTGCTCTCAAAGACTACTCATACTCGAGGAACTGTTTATGGTAGAATAAGAGATACCTGAGGGAAAAAGAAACACTGGATTCAGATTTCATACTGTGAAACATTAATTAGAAATGCCACTGCCTTGTTCCCATCCTTACCCTTCACTGTCGAGTACATCCTTAATGCTGGCCTTGGTGATTATGGCGTCATCACATTTGAACCACTGGTCTTTGTGCTGGCGGATGAAGCTGGTGTAGTGGCCACTCTCTAATGTGCCTTGGTGGTTGACCACCGCAAACAAGGAATACCTTGGAATAAAAAGGCAAAGAGACGTGACTTTGCTTCCTCATAAACCCCAATCATCCTCCTCATACATGGGTGCCTTCATTGGTCTTAAACCTTGTGCTGCTGCTCTTTCAGGTCTTCTTTTTGGATTGGAGGCCTCATTCAGGCGCACCACGCATACTACTCTACTACAAGAAACTGGTCGGCTGTATTGAGACAGTAAATTCCCCATAAATGTCGTGGAAAATTAAAGTTATTGTTAACAGCCAAGGATGAAGAAAACTAAGCAGCTTTTAATAGGCTTCAAATTGATTTCATTTGGGGAAGTCACAGACGGATGCTCCACGTCATTAGCATGTGCTGCTGTGCTAGACAGAGTTTCTAATATGGTGTGTGAAGCAGCAGTGTTAATAAAGGAGACATGTTTTCCAAGGTACTCACTTATTGTCGTTGTTTAATACATCGACCGTCTGTTGATACTGCCCGTTCATTCTGCTCTCTTTACTGCGGGAGGAGGATAAATAACACCGAGATGTTAGCACTCATGATGCTGCATGCATGCATGTGTAAACATGCTACACTGCCACATAAATCCGCTAGGTGGCAGAATGATCCAGCCTATGAAAGCTGATATCTTCCCTGCCTGCACCTCTAATGATCTTTCTGTCTCTGAACAGAGCTGAATGGATGCTACAGCCAGGGGTGGGGCAAGACTGCTGCTGCATGCTCTACTGACACTAGTATATATTTATAGGGAGCATTTTATAAAGCTGTTTTGGCACAGATGCAGATGTGTGCAATCGCTGTGAGTGCACAGTGCTTATGCGTTATCATACAGTATGTACACGTGCAAACATAAACAGGTTACATACTAGTTTAATAGGCTTCTGCTGGGTTTAGAATAAACAGTGCTTATTTCTATGTGGATGTGAATACCAGCGGGATGAGACTCACTATATGGGTAGAGAGGCTAAGGGGCTGGTAGGTGGACGCTTACCTGGATGCCATGAATGGCGTCATGTCCAACTCTAGAGGGAAGGAAACATATGTAGTGATCTTCCTCCGCAGTTTAGCAGAGTGCTCAAACCGCTGGGGACGGCCAGAGAGGGAGGATGAGAGAGGAGTGAGGGGGGAAGGGGCAGAGACATGGCAAGAGAGGGAGAGTGGGGGAAGGGGAGAGGACACATATTTAGAAATAAAAGGTGTCATTGTTACAACGTCCAAAATAAAAACACAGCGAGTGAAAGGCGAAAATGCATGTTTTCCACCCTGGCTGTCACACATTTACACATTCATAACAAGATAATAACAGGCTTGGATTGATCTAAGACACTCTTCTTGCAGCCTGTTCCCATGAATATCATAAATACGTTATGGGCCTCAGATACTGTTAAGATAAATAAAACATGGACAGTCGAGGATGGTACGAGTCATTAAAATCACAGGTGTCCTGGGAAGCTGTGTGAAAGGGCTGCACAGTAGGAGGTAATGCACCAACAACCGAATCAAATTATGAACGCACCTACGCACAAGCAATGTACCAGATAGTTAAGTCACTGCAAAAATCTGAACTTGGCCTCCATCAGATGTGAGGCTGCATACACGCTTAGAGAAACAATCATATACTATTGCAATAAGGAAGAATGCAGTTTTTAAAGAAACATAAAAATTAGAGAGGATTAAAAAAAAAAAAACATCCACATTTGCTGATCTTTAAGCCAAATCATATGGTCCTGTTTACAAGACACTGCTGTATCTGCAGTTTTGTAGTTACAACTGACAAAATTAGATGTGTGAATGGTAAAAGCTCCATGTGCCCTTAAATAATCAGATTGTCAGACAGTGACAAATGATGTAACAAGTGATAATTGGCAGCACGGTGTCGCCGGCTGACTCACTTTGAGATGGAAACATGCTACGATGGGGAGCTTCTTCATTGTCAGCTGTTTGGTGGACTCTTGGTAACTATGGCAACCGCCACACTTGATTTTGGCACTGCTTCCTAGATGCTCGGGGCGCGTGAACCTGCAGAGAGAGGGATGGAATAAAAGAGAAGAAGAGAGGGTGTGTGAGAGCAGAGAAGGTGGGCGAACATAGACAGGAAGTAAAACCTGGGGTAAAGAGGAAGAAAATTTCCATGGTTCTATTTTCTTTAGTTATGTTGCATCCGCCCTTTGATCTCGCCTTTTGCACACTGCACCCTAACCCTGACCTACTTTCAGTCCTACAGCTCCAGCAAGAAGTTTCTGTAGGTGTATGAGAGCTTGTGCATCAAATCTGCCTGCAGAGTTTTGGTGCAACCACTGTGTGTGTGTGTGTGTGTGTGTGTCAGCAAGCCCAACGCAGAGCCCTGCTGGTATTGCCAACGCCTCTATCACCACGGCAACAGCACCAACCAGTTCTGTACCTTTAAGAGACTTGCTGCAGCAACTAGGGGTGTGTGAGGAGCTGCAGTACAAAAAAAAAAAAAGTCAGGAGGGAAGGAGGCGAGAGAAATAGAGGGGGAGGAGTGCGAGTGGTAGAGAGTGAGGGCATGGGGGAAAAGGAATTAGGTGGAGAGGGGAGGGAATGCAATAAAGTAAGGAGAGGAGGAAAAGAAATTGCAAGAATGAAGAGGCAGTAGAGGGGATTTGAGAGGTCACACCTGCTCTGCCAACCTGGTGATGATGAGAAGATGAGATCGAGGGATAACAGGGTTGTTGTGCCTGAGCGGACACCACATGAGATCCCTCGTACAAGTGGAGGGATGAATGAAATTGATATCCATGAATTTGGAGAGGTGGAGTAAGGGATGCAGGAAAGTAAGCCGAATAAAAAAAAAAAAATAATAGAGAAAGCGGCACTAGCTCCTTTCCAAATGTTATGAACATGATTAGTTTTTAATTTTAACACCATCAGTGTGACTGTACATCAGTAGTAGTAGCTGTGCATCAAAGGCGTCTGACCTCTGGGGTTTTTTCAAGAAGCACCTGCGATTTAGCATCATTAAATCTTTTACAGCTTAGATGACTGGACGACTTAGATGAATTTAAATCGGATAGTTGGAAAAAATTAAAGACAACCTGACCGACTGGTGTCAGCTGAGACTGAGGATATACCTGCGTAGGCAGTCTGTGAGCGTGGTGGACCCTGACAGGTGACTCTCTCCGTTGACTGTGCTGCCGTCCCCTCCAGGGCTGAGGGGCCAGAAAGGCGTGGATGAGCCAGGGAGGTCCAGACTTATGTCCCAAAATGGATCTATCGTCGTGGAGACCCCACTGGAGAGGGGGGGGGAAAAGGGGGGGGAGAGGGAGTCCAATTACAACGGTTAATTAATAGTGCGTGGTTGTGTGCAGGTTTATGTGTCACTTGTTACAGGTGGTGATGAAAGGATGATGACATGGATGGCAATACATAAGCTTGAATTAGAACAGCCTCTGTATATTCTGATCATGTTTTTGTTCAAGCCTGCTGGAAGATTGCGTGTGTGCATGTGCATAATAACCACACTGTTCTTCCAGGTCCATTTGCAATTCAATGAAGTGTTACATCAGAGAAAATTGGCTTCACATAAGGAATTTGTATTATTATGGCCCGATGACTGAGATGGACTGCGGCCTGAGAAAAATGGAGGCTTCCAAATGCAGAATGAATGCAGTACACAAAAATATATGGGCACAGGGGATGGGCTGCTGCACATTATCACTGTTGATTAGATGAGTTGTGCTGCTGCAATACCCAACGGTATCAGCAGGAGGCTATTAAGGAGTGGAGACACATTTATGGTGGTGAGAGTAACTCGGCAGTAATATGGCGCCAATTTTGCTCCATTTTTGCCCAAAGAAGCCTTTGAAGGATGCATTTTCTGTTGCTCAAGGCCTTACACAGTAACCTGTGGTCAACAGGAAAGTTGCTTAATAATTATGAAGGGGTTAAATTTTCACAGACAATCATAGACAAGACAGCAGCATTAGCTCTACATCAGCAGTCTCTCTTTTCACGGTGGGAGCAGGTAACATCGCACTGAGCCGGACTCGGCTTGCCTGCTAGTCTGGGCGAGGTGCTTTGCAGTTCAGTGCAGCGTGCTAGTGTTAATGTGACAGGACAGCTCTAGGGGGCAGGCAGGCAACGCTTGGGTTGTGCTGCTGTCTAGACAACCCCCCTTACAGCAGCTCTGCAGGGGCCGGGCCTTTAAATAAGAGCAGTGGAGAGGACACAACCAGTGGTTCACCCACTCTGGGAGGACAGGTGGTGTCCACATCGATCAGCCCGGCGGTGAGGGGAGACTACGGCATCAGAGGACAACAAGGATGCATGTATGATGGATGAATGAGTAAATGTAGGAAAAGGAGGTATGGGTGGTGATGTGATGCTCCATCAAGATGAATGGACTTCTCAGGTTGGACTTTGCGCTTTTCCAAATTTCCTAAGCTTCTTTATGCACAAACAAACTAGATACACAAACGTACTGGCAAACTTGACAGGTAACATCTGATTGCAGGCCCCCGGTGAAGATTTGGTCAATGATGCAGTTACAGTGGTTTGGATTGTTGGCCTTCTTTCCATTGTCATCTCCTGTGGACCACAAAGAGCAGAAAGTATAAATACACACACAGAGGACACAAACAACCTCTTTAGCACCTCTGAAGGACTCAGTCTGGCCCTCTTTCTCACTTTACCATTCCCCTGCAGCGGAGCCTCCCTGACACTTCACAACTATCTGGATTCTCTGTAGCTTATCAAAGCAAGCCTCACTGCAGGGTCTGTGGGTGAGTCAGCTTGTCATTGCACTGCAGCAGGGCCTATTGACATTCCTCACACTGCTTGCTTGCTTGCTGTCCCCTTGGCACACGGCATTGTCAGTCTCCTTCAGTATGTTTCCAGTGAAGTAAAGCACTGCTCTGCGGGTAGATCGAAGGTTTAACTCCATATGCTGGAGCTCAGAGGCAGCAGGTGGCACAGTCCCACACTCCTCGGTCTGAACTGACACTACGCTGCTGCGTTTTACAGGTAAACCCTTCGAACTAATTGCATTCAAGAACAACAAAGACGAGATCCTACAAGTGAAGGTCTGGCCTTCATTAAAGAGCAGTTTATAAGTTGTGCTGCTCAGACTATGGACCGATTCATTGTTGGTGTTTAGTGAATAACATATAAGAAACTTTAAAACAAAAAATATACTGCATACTGATCGCAATATTACGTAGTGGTATGCACACTGGGGATGAAATTTGATTGGTAATATAGCTTACTGATGGTGTCCCCTTTGCAGTGCCTGTGTAGTACATCCAACGCTGCGATGAGGAACTCGTGGGCGTCTTGCTGCTCGTAGCCTGCGAGGTGACGTGCGTGAGTCCATACCAGGTGCAGCAGCCGGAAGGGAATGTGGGGCGAACGGTGGCCCGAGTAGAACTGAGAGCGAGAAAAGAAAGATGGAAGAGGTGGGTAGGGGTGAGGATGAGAGGGCAGTTAGCCTATTTTTCCAGGTGTTACAGGGTGTATTATATTTCATCACCTTTGTCAATCTCACAGCTACATTGCTCACTGTCATCTAGAACTTATTGCTGAACCAGAACACAAATGTACTGTCAGTCGAGGTGATTTTGTGACTCTTGGCTGTTACTTTCTACAGGCTTAGACAGATATGAATGAATTCCACCTCATGTCGCCTAACAGCCCCAGTTCTAATGACAGCGCATCCGTGGAGAGGAGTGCGAGGTGCAAGACAGAGAGGACAAAGTGGCTGGAAAATGGGAGCATTTGGAGCAAAAACATCCATCTGTGAAGAGTTGCAGAGTCTTCGGGTTACCGTGGGATTTCAACTGAGTGACAATCCAGGTCAGGGTCATGAGATGTGGATGGGAAAGTATCAGAGCTGAGCGGAGCAAAAGAGGTGGCAGGGTGCGAACGCTACAATGAAGTTCCAACCAGAGCTCATTAATGCCAGAGAGGGCTCTCATCTCTCAACACGTAGATGTCGCACACACCTCGCCTTATTCTCCACAGTTCTCTCTGAATTCTGATTGAGCTTTGAGAGGGAAAAACACGCCATGCAGGCGCCTCTCGAATCTTACAAACTCGGCTCCTTCCCGGCAGTTTGAAGGTGGTTGACAAACGAAAGATCCTACAAGAGGAGGAGGAAACGGGGGATAGAGAGAGGAGAGCGAGCTGCTGATCAAAGCGGGCTCTGCCTCTCACCTTGACATCTAAAAAGCTCTGCGTGTGTGTGTGCGCTCGCCAAGTCAGAAGACAGCTTTTGATGACAAAATAGAAGTGGGTTTAAAAAAAAAAAAAAAAACACACACACACGGGGAAAGGGAGTGGAAGTAAGTAACGAAATTAGAGAGCTGGGGACAAGGTGTGGGGTAGAAAAGACTTGGGCATGATTCTGTGTGTTAGGGAATAATTAAATTATTTTTTCTTGTATGAGTGACCCTGAATTCTCTGTCTCACACAGCTGAATACTCAATCAATGTCGGCCTCCCTGGTGATAGAGGTGAGCCATTACCTCCTTTATGTGTTATGTAGCCGAACGGTTCAGCCAACTGAGACAGGGCAGGGCTCTGTGTGTGTGTGTGTGTGTGTGTGTGTTGTGGTGTGGAGGGGGTGGGGGCAGATGACTCAACTCATTATAGCACCACTTGCCATCTGTGGGCCCATATATACTAGGAAGTGAGAGGGTGTAAGAAAAAAGCGAGGCAGTGTGGGAGCATACCAGGCAGAAATTACGTAACATTCAAGGCCAATGAGTTTGTTAGATGTAAAAAGAGAAACTTTTGTATCAAAGAGCTGGTATTAAAAGGCTACACATGGCTGTGCAACATACTGTATGTGCGCTGACTGATCGGGTTCAATAAAAGGTATAATTACTGCATTCATTCCTTTCAAACAGGATTTTTCTCTCCTCCCTCTTTTGACTAAACAATAGCGGGTTAATGCTGTGAGAGAACATTCATTTTGTATTGATTGCAAAAAAAAATATATATATATATTTTTAAATAATACAACTTTTTCTCTTCTTTGGTGGATTAAAACAAACCTATGTAATGAGTTCACACATGTAGACTGTGCATCATACCTCCTGAAAGAGCTGCGACATCTCACACACCAGACAGGAGTTTGATTGCATCTCGCACTTGTGTCTGTCGGAAAGAAAGAAGTCTCGCAGCAGTGGTGTGTGTGTTAGGGCCTGAACTATACAGTTCATGAAACATGTGTTGCCCAGGTTTATTAACCCGCGTAAACCTGCAGGACAAGAGGAGACAAAGAACAGTGAGAACGACTTTGAAATCTAGATTAAACATGACACGATTCACACTGCTGGTAATGGAGGCGATTAAATTCACCTCTAAAAACCCATTAGACACCAACAAAATTTGAGAGCATAACTAAATAATACATTGGTAGCCAAAAGAATCACACACAGTGATGAAATTTTCATAGATAATTAATTTTTCAAGTCATTCATTGAGCAAAAATACCAAAAATAACCTAGTTACATATTCTAAAATGTGTGGATTTGACACTTTTCTTTGTCTTATGTGATAGTAGACTGAACATTTTGGTTTCGGGTTATTGGTCAGTCAAATAAAATAATCCAAAGTCACCTTTAAAGATATCGAAATGTGCATTTGAACTATTTGACATATTTTTTAAGCCAAACTATTAATCATTTAATCTGTTAAATAATTGCAGGCTTAATCAATATCACAGTATCAATATCTAGTACATCAATATTTAGTAGTTGCAGGCCTATATGAAACCACACATATACCCTGTAATACACACATCTCGATATGGCTGTATACTTTGTGAACACAGAAGCCACCGCCACTTTGATATTCAGTTTTTTTTGTGTGTGGCTGGAAAATTAACAATATGGTGTTGGATCAGGTCTGCCAGCGAAACCGCGTGTATCCTGGAGCGGACCCCAAAGCTGTGAATGGAGTCATTTAGTGTGAGAAAGTAAAGCCCTCCAATGATGGCCAGTAGAACAGGTGAGACACAGCGAGGCCCTTGGGTCTAATCCAATTGAGCGAGGTTTGGTTCTGGAAGAGAGCGCTCAGCGAGAGCTCTAACTCTTCAGACTGGTCCTGGTGTGTGCACACACACAGAGTCCACTGCCCAATCAGGGCTACCAACCAAGCTCTTTAAAAGACACAAAGGGGTGAGGGATGGCAGGAGACAGCGGGAAAAGGGAGAGATACAATCGGAAAAAGTACATGTAGAAAATCAGGGACACAATTGAGATAGCAGGAAGAAACCAAAGCAACAGATCACTGAGAAAATAGTACAGAGAGAAAACAAGATCTGGGGAGACACAGAGACAAATTCAGGCCCACTGTGGAGTGCATCTATCAGAGACAGAACGCTGTGTTCTGCCTCTTGCGGTGCACTGCCTGTGGGGCTGCCCGGTCCTGCTGACCTTAGTTATCACACTTAAATGCAAGCGTGATCCCAAGTACACTTACGGCATAGGCACATGTAGAGACACACACAGAGCTCGAAAGAATCCCCACAGCACACTCGCACTGTCAAGGGGGAAGAAGACCTGTGCATATCGAACAGTGCAGTCTATTGCCCACCTATGGTACAGTTCGTAGTGATTTTCCTCCGCTTTGGATTGTGTCGTAATAATTCTAGCTCCCTCTTCGTCGGCTCCCATGTTGTGTATTTCTCCCCTATGCCTGTGGATACAAAGAAACACAAAAGTGACTGCACTGACTTATCAGGTGGCCTCGTTTCAAAAGCTGCATCAAGTCCTCTGACAAAAAAACAAAAAACAAATGCTGTACCTTGCAATTTCCAGGCTTTTCTCTGTTCCTCTTTGGCAATCTGCTCCATGTCTTTGTCGTATATGTAGTCTTGACACACAAAACAATATATTCCGCCGTATAATAAGTCTATCGCTGGAAGCAGGAAGGAGGGAAAGAGAGGGAAGCAAGAGAGATGGAACCATAATTACAAATAGATTTTTCCACCACAGTAACACACATTGGGTTTTATTTCACTGTCCAACCTCTCTGGCACAGCCAGCCTCAAGACAAGTGCTTTCTCTGCCATGTATTTTTTCCACTCACCACATTATGCTTCCATTGCCTGCACTGAACAATTAAAAGAAATGTGAGGGGAGCATTGATGGAGTAGGTGCATTTGTTTCCCACCCCCACCTGGGCTTTCAACTAATACACCATCCTCTTCCATTCTGAAACTCCACGGCAACAATACCTCAGCTCTGTTGCCGTGACAACCTATTTTTAGCTTAAACGGACATTTTTCTGTTCTTGGTGCAACCCACACTTGAGAAAGTGAGCTAACACATCATGCAGAAAGCCTGACTGGTGTATGTTATGTTGTCGTCACAGTATCATGTTTTCTTTTTCTTTTATTGTGTGTGTGTGTGTGTGTGTGTGTGTCTTACATGCATGTGTGAGATAAGAATGCATGGGAAAAAATAAATAAATAAAAATAATGCAGGAAAACAATAACAGATTGAAAAGCATGATAATCGTTCTCTTCTCTGCTAAACCATGGACAAATCTGACAGCTGTGCAGTGAATATGATGCTCCTGTCTGGGCAGCAGCAACCTGGTTAAGAGAGAAAAACCAGAGGAACACGAGAGGCAGCGAGAGGAAGAAGATGTTGACTATGAGTGCTGCACAAGGCACAGGCAGGGATTCATGCATTTTGCTCACTTGAATGAAGGACAAGAACAAAGAATGTGAGGACAGGGAGGTAGAAGAAAATGAGGAGGAGATGTGAGAAGTGTCTGGAGAGTGAGGTTGCTAGAAAACAAAAGCGGAAGAAGGAGATGTGAAAGACGCCTTGAGCCGCGAGGTTGTTAGGAAAAAGCGATGAAGATGTAAAAGGAGTCCTGAAAAGGGAGCTTGCTATCTAGCAGTCGAGCAGACAAGGGAGTTTGGATTAATTTGATTAGAGGTGGAGAAGAACAGAGTGCCGGTGTCAGAGAGGCTCCTGTGTAAAGCTCAAAGCTAATTAACGCTGTAGTCGTGCACTTGGGGTATGCGTGTGTGTAACCAAACTGTTGAAATGCATTAAATCAATTAAAGCCATTCAGACAACTACCACGCCACCCTACTATCTCCCGTTTCCATATTTAGTTGCCCTCGTCAAGGTAGTATCAAAATCCTGCTCATTAGTGTCACCGTCTTATTTATCATAATTAGCATGTAAGGTTGAGGCTAGGCTTTCTGGTAGCTGTGGATTAGCAATGTCTACCCCTCCCCTGCTGCTGTATGAAGGCGAGTGCACCAACTTAAACCCGTGATATTTGACTGGATAAGGCGCTCCCACCAGAATGGTAATGTGCTGCGGTTAGAGAGGGGTTCAGCTCCCTGTCTGCTCGGAGGAGGAAGTTGTCCAAAGTAATGCTGTAATCCTTCACTGATAATAGCTGATGCTGCAGTGGGCCACAAGGGTGCATGTGAATGTGAGGGCTGATGTAATGGGACACAGCCTTGGACGTGGGGAGGGCCAAAATATTGACATGGCCATTAATCAACTATCGTTTTATGTCTGTTGTGAGACTTTTCTAAATATAGAGACACCCATTTCCTGTTTTTATCAATACTGCAACCAATTCAGATTGGTTGCAGAATGATTTCTCTGACAGTTGTGAGCGAGTGTGCGGCTTACCTAGATTATGCCTCTTGTTTTTGGCGTGCTCGTGGATGTGTTTCTTCGTAAAACAGCCAAAAAAGACGCAGTAGAGACAAGAGTGGAGTCGGTTCAGGTGGGCGCCACACATGTGACAGATACACGACTTGGCCTGGAGAGACGGTCCAAAAGGGAGAGGGGGGGGGGGGGTGGTTGGGGGAGGACAAAGGGGAATGGAAATGAGAATGAGGAGAGGACAGTCAGTGCGGTGAGAAAAATTCTCTGCAGCAGGTTAGAGCCTTTTACTATAATGTAGACAGGCACAGGCAGTCGGAGTGGAACTCCCTGCCAGTTGAATTAGATTTCTATCTTCCAGTCAGTCACACAAACACTTCGGAGGACACGGTGCTTGAATAGACCTGATATGAAGACAGACTTAAGATTGCTGGGACTGCTGACAAATCCAATGCAGTTAAATAACAACATATTTTCACACCGAATCTTTCGCCCTATAACACATGCAGGGCATGATGGGATTTAATGCTTGGCAAGGCACACTCGAGAAGGCAAGCAGAAACGGTCTGAAGCACACACCAACAGCAGCTGGAGTTGTAATTGCTGAAATTGAACATTTGAATGGCTGAAATCTTTGGCAAACCCGCAAAAACGAGCCCTACGGGGGCTACACAGGAGCACAGGGCCCCCACCTTATGCACAGTTCAGGTCGTATTTGGTGGTTACAGTGCCTATATAAAAAGATTTAGCAAGAACTGTGAGAAAGGGGAGCACAGAGAAGGGTTGTTATTGTAGTCTGAGAGCCCATAAACAACTGTACGGAAATGGGAGTGGTAGAGTGGCAGACAAGTGTGGACATGGTGAACACAAGTCTGAGTCTGAAGATGTGAACTTGTCACCTGGAACGAGCATTGGAAGATATGATAAGGAAGTATTAGGAAAGCTCCAAAATCCATTTCACTTTTGACCCTTTAATAAAATGTACAGCATGCTGACTGTTTACTAAAAATACATAAGGAATAGGTCATTTTAAAGACAATTAGTACATCGGCAAATACAAACGCTTTTAGCGATGACTAAGTTGCTTTCACCGAACAGTTCTGTTGGTAATGTGAGTGAAAGTACAGCAGAAAGTAGTCAGCTGGGCCGCCGTGAGACGGAGAAATTAAATGAAGAGGAAAGACAGAGCGATCTAATCAAAGCCTTTCAGGGCACAGACCTGCTGCAATGACTCGCCCACTCACAGAGAGTAGACAGACGGAAAGGAGGTGTAAAGCAAAGGTGAGGAGAAACAAAACGAGAAAGAAGTTATTGGCTGGAGAGGTTTTACTAGATTTCAGTTTTGGGTACACTGTGTGAAACCAGCTCATGAGACTGACTCGCACACTCCCACACACCTAGCTTAAGCTATTGGACATGAACTCAGCGTCCCTGTACTGTACTGCCTGCCTATTGTCATTTTTGGACTACAGGTACAATAATATAACCTGACACCACCTGAACAGCATTGAAGCGTATTGTTGCTGAAAGATAAAATAGATTGTGCCAGTCAGTTTCACTTCCTTGTCTCTGTATGACACATAGCACAGAACAGCCTGTGCCACAGGGTGACTACATCGCTAAAACTAATACCACTTAGGTGGCAATAAAGCAATGACTAACGCACTAAATAACTCACACAGTATGACAAAACCTCATCATCCAAGGCCACAACATCTTGGGGTTTTGGGAGGATTTGTTTGGGAGTTCGTGGTAACCACAACAACCAACACAAATGTTGACAAAAGGTTGGCAGTGTTAAAAGAGGAAAAAATTAGGATCTGGTTCTGAACGTGAACTGCACAATCCAAATATACTGCTGCTGAAGACACCTGTAAAGATTTTGTTTTTCCTTCTTCTACAGTTGGAAAAAAAACATTAAATTAACTTTCTATCCCTGATCAGCATTTTATTATTATTAATATATCAACAATAACACTAATACTGCTGGTCTTATTCATGTTGCTACAACAGCTTACTCTAGGAAACAAAAATACAGATACCAGTCATCATGTTTTTATCCACTATTGGTTTCCCCTGCCTGAGCTAAGCACATGTCTTCTAAAAATAGCCAAATAAGATGTTGAGTAACTCCATGCGCAATTCTTTAGATTAAATACATATGTTTGTTATTTTCTCTGTGGGAGAAGACAGACAAATGCTACGATGGTGAAAATCTGCATGTCTGTGACTGGGATCATCTGTGGAAGTGGGCGGAAATGGTTGGAAATTCTGCACAAGCAGGCGGGTGCAAGATTGAAATAACAGTCCCATGTGGACCTCTATTTGTATGGACGATGTAACAGCAGCTACACAAGTAATTCAATATCCATTTGCTCGTGGTATACTAGGGATATGGGTGTCATATGAAGCAGCAGACATATGTGCTGCCACTGACAGGCCGCAAAACTCGGAGTCAGGTCTGTGTTTTGGCTGAGCATTAGTCGGCGTGTGCTTGATTGTGATGACATTGCAGTAGAGGGGATATTCAGGGTCGCAGACCCTAAGCTCTGTTTGTATTCATATTGGTCCGTTAGCCAACCAGCTCTGAATGTGTGTGTGCGAGAAGGGGCAGCACCAAATCAGCAAGGCGTGCTTTTCCAAGAGGCACATACGGAGAGCAATGGGAAGAAACAAATTGTTGACACAAAAACCAGGATCAAAACAGACATCTACAGCAAACTCTTAGAACTTTTAAGGTAGCGCTTGCGTCACTGACATGCCAGGAGAAAAGAAGGGATAAAAAGGGATGGAGTCTACATGAAATCCTACATGCATTAGCAAAAGGGAAAAAGACTGGCTGATTTCAGCTGAATTCCTAGATATGTTGTAGCTTCTTCTTTAAGCCTATCCTTCCTAAGCAGTGATGTGTTAAGTCCCAACTCATCCTATACTGCACCAGAACTCCAAATCCAAAAGAAGACGCACAGCCAATGCCGAGCCTTGGCCTCCTCCTCACCCTCGCATGCCGCAAAACCCCTTTAGCGGGCAGAAAATCTATCTGTACTCAAGCCCTTCCTCGGCTTCCCTGTGCTCTCCGCCTGTCTATTCCTCAGTGTCAGCAGTCCTGTATCTCTCTGTGCCCCGGGCTTTTAATGTTCTATTAGGTCAGCTATTGATCAGCCGCTGGCTCAGATGACTGGAACAAGTGTCGGACAGGTAGCAAGCTCACATTCGTGCTGCGCCTCCCATCTGGGATGTGCTCTTTGAGGCTCTGTGTCCAGGGGAGTGACCCACTAATGTACAAAGCTGTTGAATGATGGAAGAGCAGATGCAGAAAGGTATTAGCAGGATGAAAAGATCTCCAATACGTCCTTAATGTGAAGATAAGACAGCATTACATGTTTGGTGGGCCCACTGTGTCGGTGAGTGGCTGTCAGCTAAGAGCGACCTGGGTCCAACAACTGCAGTATGAATCCTCTAGTGTTCTCGCTGCATGCATATAAATCTAAGTTAAGCAACTGCCATGCCTCATATTCAGCTTCTCCATCTCCTACTGCATTCTTTCAGTCTAACTGAATATATAAATGCATTAACATAAATGCTGAGGGGGGGAATAATGCAAACAGAGCCCGTAATATGATGAGCTGTAACTAAGGAGGAGAGAGAATGACGCCGCCGACGATTATGATGTGGACAAAGGTCTGGCTCTACTGAGCACGCTCCTGCTGCTGCAAAGACCGGACCAGGGAGGGAAGGGGAGGGGAGAGGGAGTCAATACAGAGTAGAGAGCAAAGCTATATGAGAGCAGTGACTCACCATGCTGCCTCACACTCATAAGCTCGTTCATGCCTCTCCCCCCACACACACACACACCGACAAAATTGACAATGGCCGACATGCATTGTGCATTCTATAAATATGCATAAAAAGACGCACATAATCTCTCCAAAAGCATATACACACAGACATAGTTAGGCATTTACTATGAGTACTCAGACACACACACATCCTTTCTGATTCTATATCTAATATGAACAAGCTGAGGGAGGCTGGGGACGTAGACTGATGGTGATGCTCCAGAACCGTGCTGCCGAGTGACCCCGTGGGGCTGCAGCGCTGCCTGTCAGTGCCTTGGCGGGTTGTTACCCCCGCTCCTCAGCCCCCTTCCTTCATGCCCCTCTATCTGCACGTGACAATGCATTGCCCGCAAATCGCAGGCTCAGTAAGATGCCCAAGAGACACACACAATGTGAAACTTACTCTATTCTCTTGTCACTTCCGTCCTCCATCAGCTCATTGTAACCTCTGCTGACAATGACATGCTATGTGGTCTTTGTGTGAGGATGTATTCCCACTACATCCAAATGAATCCGAGTTGTAGAAGAGATGAGGGATTGCTGGAGTGTGTAGTTTGGCCTCATACTGTCACACACTGCTATAAGGACATCATAGCTAAACCCTGAGCCCCGGCCTATGGAGTCTAGCTTTTTGCCATCTCCAGAAAAAGAAATAAAACTGAATAAAATGTGGAAGGAGTGGAACTAAACTGAGATCCTCACTGCAAAGAAGCTTTAATGCCATAATGAAAAATGTGTTTTCTTGATTTCCAGAGAACAGGAGGTGTAGGAGCAAAAAGAAAAGGGAGCAGAAGGGTTTCCACCCACAAACATACAATGAAAAATCATGGCTTATGCTACAATTTGTCCGTGTTCAGAGCACACATGCTTAGAAAAGAGCCATACGGCCTCATAAAGGAGTCATGAGTCACACAACAATCATCCAACTCACCAGTGTGTAGACTGACCAATGCTGCAAATAAAAACACTGACTACCATGTATGGCAAAAGGGAAGATCTTGCAGATGGCTGTGTGTTTGTGTTTGTCTGCACAGATGGTTGACAATCTAGCTCCAGCTTAACAAAAGGCTGCCTGATCATTTGTCAGACCTTACAGCTACCAGATGCCCACAACCACCCTGCTGCACTGAAACACAAACACACACGCGCACATGACTGTCACCCATCACACAAAGCTTCTCAGTGGTCCCCTTGGACTGAGATCTCATCAGATCGCAAGTTGATTTCTTATCCTTTGTCTTCTCTTTATCCCCATAGCACCAATCAGGACCCACAGAGCCTTTAATGCCTCGAGGCAAGTCTGTGAGCACTACCTACAGAACAGAGCCGCAGTGGGGCTATTAGTGCACTACAGAGTCTTTAAAATTGAGTATGGAGTAAACCTAAGTAATAAATGATCTTTCCAAGGTCTAATGCCACATTCTTTTCCTTTCTTCCCATGGACAGCGAACCATTTCCAGACAAAATGCCCTGTCCCGAGAAAAGCTGTCACTTGGGTCCTAGGTTTTAACAATGGGGAATAATTGAGTGTCCACACTGGAAGAGATTGATTGCCTCTTGGTTTTGGGCTTGGCCGGCCCCTGGAGAGTGATTGACAGCCCATTAGCCAGATGGTGGTACTAAGGGAGGGCTGGACAGCAGCCTCATTGGCTGGCTCAGGCCATGACCAGCATGCTTTGTAGCAGAAACGTCTTTCCAGAGCCTGTTGGACAGTCAAATGAGAGGAGAGCTTGACACGGTTTACACAGAGATGAGCTTAATCAAAATGTAAAGTCATGCTCGTCCTCAGTCACATGCATTTTCAAATTTAAGATGTTTACCAAGCCTTATAGAGCTCACACTGTGATCGCACATAATACATAAACATAAACAAACCGCCCAAAAATAGAACAAATGCACGAGTCTTCTCGAAGGCAATGTTTAACACTATCATTTACCAGCCTAATGCAGCATCCCACCCACCTCATTTACAACCTATCTCATTTATGTGCCTATGTCACCTCTCTTCTTGACCAGGATTGCTCTCTAGTGGAAGATTTCTAAAGCATACAAAGAGATCAAGCTCTCACTGACAGCCACCAAAGCATTTTCTCTTCCTTAGCATCTCTGATCTGAAATAAACAGCGAGGATAAAAGCACCAGGGCAGCGCACACCCAGCACAGTCAGAAACCAACTAATGATGAAGATCTCAGGTACATTACAGCGCCTTCATACCGTCATGCTGACGGTCAATGGGCAGCTAGTTTCTCTGTGGCTGAAAAACTGGGAGGTAATAGCACGCGGAAGGGACACCACAAGGTGACACACCAGGAAAGCGATTACTCTGGGAGGTTACAGACCTTGTGCCATTTGTTTAGTCTGAGTCACTGAGCCACAGCCAGAGTGACTGACAGACCGAAAGCCACATTAGACAAGATCTGGGAGTGACAAAGAGCGCTCAGACGTGGAAGAAATAGGGCTGGATGAGAGCCAGAAACCAACATCTGACATCACCAAACCCAGTGAGTGTTGTCTACGAGGCAGAGGGATGATGGGAAGAGGGGGAAATGAGAGGATTACAGGCTTGGCCATGAATTTCACAGGATCAAAAAAAAATTCAGGTGAAAACCTCTGAACAGAAAATGATATTCTAGCAGGGCAGTTTAACAATACAACGAATTTTGTGCAATTACACTTTTAACAACTACAGTATCATTTATCAAAAGGTAAATACACGCATTTATTCGCACAAACTCAAGAGGAAATTCAAAAGGCAACGAGAACTGCGGGCTGATACAGGTTTGCAAATAGAAAAAAAAGTGAAAGCAAGAAAAAGGAGGAGGAAAAAAGCGTGGGAGTGAGCACACAAGAGGAACAAGCAAGAGCTATGAAGAGGCTGAAGGAATAGATCCTGATGCTACGAACGTATGCTGATGAGTCAGGGAGCAGGCCTGTGATGTGATGGGAGACTGATCTGACAAAGAGATCTGCTCACAGCACAGGAATCAGCCGCGCTCTCGGATTGGCCGAGCCTCACTGCGTTTTGTGTGTGTGTGTGTGTGTGTGTGTGCAGTGAAAGAACAAGAGGGAGAAAAGAGTGACAGAAGGAAATAAATGTGTCATCCTTGAAAAAAAGATGCATTTTCCTACCTCTGAAAATACACAGTAGTGTCTAGCAAACCATTTCTCTCTCTCATCTTCCCTCATCACAAGCAGAAAGGGACTTTGCACTCGTGGGAAAGTGTATGGGGGGGTGGGGGTGGGGGGGGTTAGGGTTCCTCTGATCATATATGATTTATCAAAACTAGAAGATAAAAAAAAGTTGAGTTCAGTCAGCTCTCTAATCATGACCCTTACCCCTTTAATCAAAGTGACAGCAAATTCTTCAAAGCAGTTATGGCTGTTAAATTCTGCCAACCCCACCCACTGTACTTTCATCTCCTCCAATTTCCAGTCAACCTAAGATAATGGCTCTGATTTAATTGCATAGCAGATTCCTTCATGGTTGCAGTGTTTTAGTAGACACAGAACCTCAGATAGTAAATCTGGCTGGATGGAGCAGCGACCAAAAATAAATAACCATGCCCTTCATGAATATTCATACTGCCCATCCACCGCCATAGCCATTCACAAACTATAAATTATAAATATGACTGGAGTTGGGGCGCAAAGAGGAATTCATCTGTTCAAAGCAAGGGCAGGTTTCTGTCTACCAACTCTGCTGACGTCCCTCCGTGCAGGTCTGTTTAAATGGTAAGCGAATCTCAATTAAGAGGGAAAACATGAGAAATCTGTTCAAACAAAGGCGCAGTAAGGCTCACGTACTGTACTCAAGCAACTGGACACTAAACATACACGGTAATAATAGATTAAGAGTCGGGGGTCGAAGTAAAGACCCAGGAAGATGGAAGGGGGAAGTGCATCGGAAAAGTAGTTCCTCCACTGCAAAATGAAATGCAGCCGATTTTTGTTACATGACTCAAACTGACAGTGGGTGCAGCCCCTCTGGCTACATAGCATGGCCAATCAAAACCCTTTTTCTAACTGACAGCCCTTGACATGTAGCACACCTCGATGAGACCAGAATGTAATGAAGCACAGATGAACAAAAGAAAAACCACGTAAGGGCTAGAAGTCTGGATTTAATGTCCATTAGCATCAAAGAGGAAAAAAAAACTATTGCATGCTTGACATCTACCGTAGTGCGACATCTTTAATATACTGCTCATTTTGCATTTGATTGTTTTTTCCAATGGAGCACTTCTGTCATACGCAATTATGAAATTATCTGGGTATGGCTTGTGTTTGCGCACACAGGCAATTGAGACCTATTTACGCAAAAGGACATCAAGCTCGAGACCTAAAGGAGTCCACAACAATATCAAATTTGCCATCAAATTCAATCCATAATTCATTGTAGCTAACTGTGTGCCATTTCCAGTTTGCACAGTCACACATACTGCGTTAGTAGTAATCTACATGCTCATCCACAGCTAATGGAGCATTCATCTAGGACCAACATGCCAAAAGAATTATCGTCCTAATGTTTCCTAATACATGATAGCAGATCCCAACCCACAATAGAGCATGATGTCATCTCTGTAAACTCCCCATCTCTGCCATTCAATCTGCCATTTGTTACCCATGTGGGGTTTAGATTGTGCATGCAGAGCAGGTGACACATTCTCCACCACTGTTCCTGCACATTGCCAGGGAATTGATTTTAGCCTGAGGTGGAGAGGATGACAGCTTGCAGTGAGGCTGCTGAGGACAGACTACAGAAAAGGGAAAATGAAATGAGGAAAAAAAAAAAAAAAAAGAAGTGAAAAACAGCACGTCAGAATAAAAGGCACTGGCTAATGAAACCAAGTTTGAATAAAACGTCAAAACGAATCTTTTTTTATCCCTCAGACTCTGAATGGGAATGTCTTTCAACTTCCCTCTATGCAGACGGTGCATCTTTCACTATAGAGCTTGCCTCGTATTTGCCACTGTAGTACTACTGTAAGACACATAACTGGTACGCAGTGCAGTGACAAGCTTTTGTTTTATCAACCATGCTAATGTTCAGATGCCACAATCATCTATTCAAAGAACGATTTTGACATTGCAAGGACAGACGTGGGGTTTGCGGATGCCTTTTTATCCCACAATGTTAAGATACCAGCGTGTGATGTTAAAAGGCACCTCGTCTTCTAGCTCATAATTCAGCGCCGAACAAAAACCAAGACTGCCTAACCCCAGGAGAGCGCGGTGCCTGTGTACCACTGGAGCAGCACTACACCTGCTCTGCATGTCAGATTAGTTAGGCGCTGAAGATCCTCAGAAACGGGGGTGTGAGACACAAGACTCATACGCCCATATAGCTGTCTTGGATTGCAATTAGGCAATAGAGAGAACACTTAATTCAGTTGCCAATGTTGTCTCCTCTCTCCCCGTATTAGTCACCTGTACCATCAGTGTTCGGGTCCAGATGGGCAGAGCAGAACCACAAGGTACACACCGTAACAGATGTTAGACAGCTGTTGAACAACATAATCATAAGCAAAGCTACAAGGACGGCTCTCGTAAGAAAAACGTATCTTAAATGCTATTTGTCGATTAAATTTGCTTTGCACAGAAAAAAGAAAAAAATACACACAGCTGCATTTCTGATATAAATGAATAAAAACAGGCTTGTCCATCTCTTTTGACTTGCATTACAGCCAAAAATATACCTGCAAAAGTAAGAACGGATCTAAGACTTCACTATTAGGATGCAGTACCAGTATTACACAGCACTTTTTTCAACGACAGAGACAGAGCAAGGCCCTTTGTCAGTTATGTAATATTACTTCAAGATTCCCAAGGCCACAGGTGTATTGTGATGCAGTGGCATGTGAGAGAGACTAGGTGGTGCTCATTTGTATGACCAAAAAGTGAACTGATAGATGATGAACAGCACAATCTAAATGGTTTCAATGCAAGATTGTCTTTGAATTAGAGCTGCAACGATTAGTCGATTAATTGGCTGCAATGATTAGCCGGCAGAAACTAGTCTGACAAAGGGAAAGTCGACTGTTCCAGGTTCTTGGATGGGAACATTTGTGGATTTTCTTGTTTTTAGATCATAATAAATTGAATATTTTTGGGTTTGGAGAATAAGTCAGACAAACCAAGAGATCTGATGAGGTCAGCTTCGGCTCTACGATAATCATTTTTCATTGTTTTCTAATCTTTCATGCAACGAACGATTAATTGAGAAAATAAGTGCCAGTTTAATGCGTCACAAAAATAATCGTTAGATGCACTTCCTACTTTGAATGCCACCTCACCTTGGCAGCTATGACAGCAGCGGACTATAAATCGGAAGGACAATTATTCAAGCAGCATGCCACCAGGTACATGGCATGGTAGAAAAACAGGAAGGAGAAATTTCACCCTACGCCTCATATATTGTCACGGTGTTTCTCTCAATATGAAAAATCTTAGGTGAAAAGTGGTTGTTGCTGCTGATGCACGGTTTGTAGAGGACATCATCTTGGTGTGAGGTTGGCAGGGATGGTGAGCAGAACATCGTGAGATGCTTAGAAGTGAGTAATACAAAGCACCTCTGACTAGTCTACTCTCCGTGACGGACTGACTTAGATCCTGCTGATTGCATTCCTGTCAGAAAGAGTGTGAGAAAGAATCTGGACGTGCAAAATTAACATTCATAAAATGCAGGTCAATTTTTTGCCACCCTCTACACTGTCTGATAACCTTTTAAGACTGTCCCATACGTTTTTCTTTACACTCTTACACTTTTAAATTCTCCTGTAAGCCTGCTTCAGGGTGTAAAAGGCATGAATTATCACAACAGGAACAAGGATGGGGCTGAATTCTTCCACTACATAAGTTTACATCTAATATTCAGTTCATTAAATGAGAAGGCGCTGAGGCACACAGGTGGGTGAGCAAGAGGAGAGAAAGCAAGCCAGCTTTAATCCATCTGAACTACCTACAGTGTGTCAGGGAAGATGAGGAGGGGATAAGCATCAACTCACCAGCTCTGTCCATCCTGCATCACTCTGAAGCACCTATTTTATCACAACGACATAAAAATGTATGACATATATAAGAGAGGCATGGATTTCTGGTAAGAAGTCAGGCAACCTACAAATTGTTGCTAATCCACAGTAAAAAAAAAAATTTTTAAAAATTAAGGTTAGGTTTTTCATAATTAACATCATGGCACAAAAACAAATATGAAAAGATGTTTATGCTGACAAAAAAGGCAGAAAGGGTGAAAACACTGCAACACAGTCCAGTGATGACATCACATTATAGAGAGCTATTCGGAGCTGTGCAGGCCGAGCAGGTGTGGGATGAGCCCAAAAAGAAATTGGCAATAAAGTAATCAGCTGACGTCCCAGCATCCAAACTCGTGAGGTATTGACGAGTGCAGAAGAAGAAAAAACACACCACATTGACCTGGGATGCCCACGAGAGGACCGCTAATCTGTGGACCCGGTGTGTGCGTGTGGGGAGACACAATAGGTCCATTTGGTGTGGCAACGTTAATGGTAGCTCATGGCCACAACTCCCCATAAACCCAAGTTTAGCCATCTAGCTAACTGCTCGGCATCCTCCCAACAGAACAGCTCAGCTAACCTCACCCACTCACTCACGACAAAAAAAAAAAAAAAAGGTTGAACAAACACTGCTTCGGCTAATTAAGATGAATTAAATGTTGCAGTTAAGGTTTCAAAGCAGCAGCAGCAGCAGCAGCAGCAGCCAGTCTCTGCAGTTCAAGCAGCCTTGCTAGCTAACTCACCGGTGGTAACCTAGCTGGCTAACTCCTACTAGCAACCTTACTGCTGCAAGAGTACAGTTTCACTGAGACCCTCGTTTTGTTCAACCCGTTCAATGATTGTGCTTCATGTGGGACATCATTTCCACTCCACTCCTGTGTCTGCCCGTGCCACATTAACATTATTTCACTTTTGTTTCTGAAGCTAACGTTGCAGTTCCTGTGTTTTTACCTTGCGTCTCCTCGTCTCAGCAGTACCACTCCAAACAAAGCATTGGTATATGACTCGAAGATTTTGTTTCCAATTATCCACCTTATAACCGTTCACATGGGAGCACCCGGCCGGACTCATGACAGACAAAACATTCAGTTTGGGTTTAACGTTATACGTGACAATGAAAAGTCTCCTGGATGATTCACTTAGCTAGCTAGCTAGCACGAACTGTCTGTCCAGAAATGGTTTCCGTTTGGAAATGGGACAATCGATGTAGTATCCAAAATGCTCCTCGGGCATCTGACAAACACGGTCTTTGATCAGCTAGCTACAAATCTGTCATTGTAGTCATCTAGCTAAATAATCACTTCCCTAAAATTTCTGCTCCCCTTGCTGCTTTGACAGTTGCCTTTTCCTTTAGCGTTAGCTCCACTTCCACTCTCACGATTAGTTAGCTTTCTTTCTCTAGTTAGCCTGCTAACACTCAACTACAGCTTCACAATGCCCGCCCAGCGTGCTCCGTGATTTGCCAACACAAAGACGTTACGTCATTACGCTAGTTTCAGAGCACGTTGGGGGCGCCTGGTTTGGAGCCCGGCGCGTCCCGCAGGGGTGAGTTTTAGATTTTAACCACGGGATGGATCGATGACGTTGTTTTGATAGTGACACCTCCCATTCAGGGCTGTCTGGAAATGATGGCCAAATTAAAAAAAAGTACATAAATGTTATTCTGAATGGCGCAAAGTTGTGCTTCATTCTTAAGTAGCCGCCTTTGTTGACAAGGCCCATTTGTTATTGCTTTTTCTTGGTGTCAGTCATTGTTGGGTGCTGTTTATGACAGATGCTTCCTCTGTCTTGTAGATGGAATTATTCAATATGAAAAATTGTCAGCACATGATTGCAGCTTAATTGAAAATGTGGCATCTTAGGAATACAAACTAAACAGCACATTTTGAAGGTATACTGTACTTTGTGGAAGTTCAACTCTTTTAGTATGATCAATTAAAGCCTACCACCTAGTGGTTACGTGGCGTATGTATGTATGTAGTCAGTGATAAAAAAGCATAACCTACATGACCCAACCCACAAAAGTGAACTTGGTCCATAAATATTCTGTAACAGCATGCACAGATACGAAGCATCCAGTGGGACCAGTGCATGTGCAGACTTCTCTGACCACAGGGGCCTCTGTTGGAACCTCAGCTTTGATTGACATAAAGGTTGACGTGATCTTTGACGTTAAGATCTCCCTGCCAAAGAGCTGAATATCACATATCTAAATCTGTGTGATTAAATATAGGGGTTGAATAAGAATGAATTAAAGAATTTAGCAAGAACTTTTCCCATCTAATGACTTCTGTAACTTGCATTTTTCTCAAAAGAAAATAAAAACTAGTAACATGAACAGTTCTACTATTATACACTATATTTCTCAGAGAATTTGCATTCTTACTGAATATAGAGAGTCTACACTTTACTACAAGGGTCAGCATGGAGTGTGAACCTTATGAACACAACCATAGTGGGGCATACAGGGGTGATGTATGGCCTTTAACCCAAATATATGTTGTGTTGGATAGTAACACTAATCTAAAAATCTAAAGTCTTTTTCCAATAAAGATGCACAAATGCGCACAATTACTCACTTTTGTCTAGTTTGTATTAGTGTCAATGAACTATGTATTTGAGTGTGAATGTTAAATGTTTCAGACAAGTCAGATTTGACTTCTGTTGGATTTGAATTGGTTGTAACAGGCCAAAACAGTATAAGACATGTTGCACTGTCCCCCAGGGTTTCCTCATACCCACGGGAGAAGTACTTAACACCTGTAATGTAAGTAAAATTGGCAATTCCACAGTGAGAACTCCTCTATTATAAGCCATCTGTTACTTTAGTAAACTTCAGTACAAAAGTATTAGCATTAAAATATATTTGAAGTTCTGAAAGTAAAAGTACCCACTACTCAGAATGACCCATTTCAGAATGATGCTCTTTCAGTGAATTATAATTACTGATACATCAATGTTCATATTGAAGCTGATAAAGATGGGGCTAATGTTTTTTTCAAGATTTAAAAAAATGGCTATTAGGTCTTGTTTGTGAAATTGTGAAAGACTGTTACTTTCCTCCACTGCTCACTTGAGGGCAGTGCAGGTCTACATTTCTTCATGGTTATTTTTTTTTTACCTCTCAGGAGGAATTTCTGCTGTTATCCATAGCACTGTGTGATATTCTAATATATGATAATAATATTTTTCTGCCTGGTTTCTCCTTCCCTTTATATTATAGGGTATATATAGATTTATAATTTGAATGTAATTTCTCACTTCTCATTCACAGACTGTTTTTTCTGTTGTCATTTTAATTTCTTATATTTTTTCTGTTTACTCTAGAAAAGTAGTCAGACTGAGTGTTTAAGTGTTCGCATTGACGTGGGGTGACTGCTATCAACAGGAAAGCAAAATAAGATCATGATTCAGACTGGGAGTATAGGGAAGCACAGTGAATATATGTTATAGTGTATGAGACCACTAAAGCCAACAGACCATTATTACAGAGACAGGCTGGCTAAACAGGTTTCACTTCACTTGGCTGCTGTCTTAACAGAGGAATGAATGTGTCTCTGATGACTCCGTTAAACATGGACTGAATTTTTAAAAAAACACACACACATGTCCTTATTGTGGACAGTTGGAGAAGTTTTAAGGCCCTCAGCATATTGGTGGATTTCTCACAAACAACATCCTCCAAGTAAATGAACAGCATGTTCACATTTCATTGTCTCTTTCCATGGAGTTCACAGTTGGGTATTAATCAACATTATGGTGTTAAAAATCTTTTCAAAATGACTCATAACTTATTTTACAGTTGCCTAGAGCATGTACATCTATTATAAAAGCTAACACTGAGCTGCATTGCTAGATGGATAGCCATACACGCCGGGAATTACAGTACATTGCATCATTTTAAAAGCTGGAAGACTGCCTTGCTTCATCTGCACCTGGACACTGAACAGCACGGCTCGTTTCAATAGACTTAACTTTATTGATCCCCTATAGGGGGAAATTCACAAAAAAAGTTGGAAGAGCTGCTGTAACTGGCTGCCACTCTCACGGCGCCATCTTGAAATCACTATACTTTCACTCTCAGCAGCCTGCATTCTAACACGCTACCTGTTTAGCGCATCAGATAGTATCCCCTAACAAGCATCCATCAGGTTAGGAATGCCAACTTGAAAAAAGCTACTGGTTGCATGGCAACAAGTGGCACCTCTTCATGTTATATCATCAATGCTGGCGCTGTCAGCCAAAGTTGGTGATGGTTGTGGATGGAGCCAGACAGCAAGACAATTGTGACCAGTGGGAATCATTACAAGCGAGAACAGATATGTTCATGTAGTGACTTATCCAAGAACTCCAGGTGTATATTAGAGTATGCAGGAGTTCAGTTGTCATTCAGTGTCTTAGTTGAAATGAGGGTAAAAGGTGAGCTGAGGTTTGAGCCCTGTGAGCACTGTCGTGTACTTGGAGGAACGGATTTCTGTGTGTGTAAAGGCAAAAAGTCTTTGAGGTTTTTATTTTGAAAGTCTTATTTGCTCACGAAGCTTGCCACGAGATCATATTTCATGTTTTGAAAATCCAGCCTGAGTAGAAACAGCAGCTACAGTTACAGATGTTAAAATGTTTGTAACACTTGTTTTACCATGTAAAAAGAAAAGCAGTCTAATTGGTAAATAACCACTCACACTCCAGCTTATCACTCACAGAACATCATTTCTAGATTTTTACGTTGTGATGGAGAGTAGACTCTGCTGTTATGGCACCAAAGACCTGGTGAGAGGAAATCTGAGTGCCCTAACAGACACTGTGGGTATAAGCTATAGTCGTATAGTATTGATCCAGAAGACTAATTCAATTGAATCTTTTAATTGGGTTTTCGATACAATACAAGATCTTCAGCTTTTGAATAGAAAGATGATAAAACAGACAGTGACTTAGTTGCTGCACTGAAGTGTCAAATGACCAAATAGATGGAAAAAGGTAGGTGGTAAGAGAAGGATATCAGTCACTGAGTCTGCAAAATGCACATCATAGAGGCACACTGCACACAGAGGGTGACCGTCCAGGACAGTGGACCCTGTTGTGACATTTTTCACACATTCGATTTCATGGCCGAGCGACCCCACATAGGACGCATTATTTATTAGATTAAATGTGACTTTGGAGAGAATGATAATCAGCAGCACCATTGGCTGCTTTGTCACTGGTATTCGTGAAAGTTTCTTTACAAGAAGAACTGGGGACACACATGATGTGAAAACATTTCCTGTGAAGTGCTTTGTAGCTACAATCTTCTCTTTGTCCTGTAATTAACATCAACAATACTGTTAACAGTCTGTGTGCTGGCAACACACCTGACATGAAATAAATCTTCAGAGGCAGTTACTCCATCCAAAAGGTTTAGTCAGAAGCTAGAACAAAGCAAAATTAAAAGATTCAGTCTGTGCTCAACTTGGCACTTGGTCAAAAAACTGTCTATTAACTCTAACTGAGAGATATTGGCTGTGATGTAATTAGTAGTACAACTAAAGGAGCATCACGCTGAGTATCTGTCAGAAAATGAAAATCAATAAACACACAGTGTTATGAAAAAAGGATAGTCTTGTTGGAAAAAATATCAGCTTTTAATGACGTGCAGCGTCTGTGACTGACTGTGTTTGACTATCTTTATGGAGAAGCGTGCTTAGATTAGAGCACAGATCAGCAGACGGGACAACTGCATCCCCACAGCTCTCTGTCGGAGATGCTGAAGGGTGACACATCGTTTCACGTCATCACAGATGTCGGGTGGGGCAAGGCAAGCCACTTGGGAGGTGCTATGCAGGAGTTCAACTGAAGTGGTCTCACAAAATCACCCCAAAATCCCTTGTTAGTCATAAAGTACTTGTTTACTTCAAGATGTGCATGAGAGCTTCTCCATACATGGGAATTTTTGCCAGGATTCAAAAACCATTTGGCCGTTCTCATGGATTTTATCCCTGTTTGACATAATCTTCATGTTAAGCGACCTTCACATTCAGACCTTCGGAGGCATAGAAGGATCAGGATTAGACTTTTTGTCTAAATCTCTGATTTCTTAAAAACTGAAGGGCCATTTCAGACACTAGGATAAAAGTCTACATTGCACATTTTAGTGAAGTGCTTACTGTCATGCAATGTAGAGGAAATAAATACTAATGTAATTTTGATTTTTAATACATAATTTTTAAAACATACTTTTATATATTTATATTTTTACTTTTGTCTTTGAAGTTTTTTCTTATTCTTTTTGGAGCTGTGTGTAACAAAAGCAATTTTCCCCTGGGGATTATTAAAGTAATTCTGATTCTGATTTAGAATCAATAAGATGGTACCTCAATAGAAATAGAAATATAATAGAAACATAACGGTACTTCAGTCACAACTTATGCATGGAAAAAATGTCTGCCTTCTTCTACCTATTGTAGCTGAGATGAGGGATGGGTGTGAGGACTGCAGGAGAGCCAACCACTTTTCTATGTTGGTGAAAAGTAGACATTCAACAAAATGTTCAGTTAAATATGCATTCATGTATAAAAGCAGATATATCATTAAAGGAACCACATGGCTCGCTCTCATTGCTTGTAATCCTGATAGAAGATGCAAATGCAAATAAATGTCACAAGATTAAAAATATCACATTTACTGTCAAGCAATAATTTGATTAGGTTGTTTCTTTTTTTTCCGTTTCTTTATTTGTGAATAGTTTGCTGATTAACTTTCCATTAAAATGAGCAGAAAGAGAACACACAGTGAATCAGTCAAAGAGCTATTAGAGATTCTGACCAAGGTGACTGTGAGTTAACAAGCTTCTTCCTGTCTTGTGGCCAATTCCCCAGCTGTAAATGGGTCAAAGTCACTCAAAATGTATCAGGATGAAACAAAAGTCACCATGAAAAATGTTTAATGAGACAAAGTCTGATACGCGCATACTGATGTGACACTTATTTAACCTGGACAGGAAATTTTTACTTCCTTTATTATTGTCACACACGTCCTTTTACTCTATGACGCAGTTCTAATATCATTCCAATTACAATGTGCATGCTATTCTGGCCTGATATGTAAAACTGTTTGTGTGAGATGACATTGTTGGGTCATGATATGGCCCACTTTTCATAACTCATAAATGTGAGGTGTCAGAGCTTTCCCCGTGACCCAAATGGTAAAGCTCTGCAGCTGCATAATGCCCTACAAACTCAAAACTGGGGTATATGCAATAACAGCAGTATAATGTTAAAAGTCATACTGGGAATTAGCGTCTGGTAAGATCATCAGCACCACCACACAGTTGGAGGTGGAACCAAAGAAAATGTTCAATAAGCCTCACAACTAAATGTGAGCTTGGGTCACACTAAAGCTACTTTTAATTAGGTCTTCGCTGGCTGTGTCTCGGCAGTCGTCTCTCCACTGTGGTGGCTAATGAGAATTTGTTCCTGCAGTGTTTACCAGGTGTGGGTTAAATGTGTGTGTGTGTGTGTGTGTGTGTGTGTGTGTGTGTGTGTGTGTGTGTGTATGTGGAGGGGGGGGGGGCGAGCAGAGGGGATTAGCTGCCAAACCTTTGATGACTACATATAGCAGCAAAATATATAGGTCAGCCAGATTAAGGAGATCAAGAAGGAAAATCAAAGAAAATACTATAAAATTTCCAAAACTATAGCAGAGACCAGCACTCCTGATACTGTGTGCAGCATTGTGCTTTTTTCTACAGACAATACCCCAACTACCTAACAGATTGATTTACTTCATCATTAACACAATAACATGTGATGCCGTTAATCATTAGCATCTACGCATTTCCACCATTTGCAATCAGAAGTTAAGTAACTCAATAAACACTACATGGCCATTACCAATATTGACTCACTCTGAATTATCAAAGTGTTTAGTCAAACACTAAATTAGCCTGTTGTGAAATTATATAAGTTGCCAGGCTAACTGGCACTGAGTGAATGGAGACCTGTGAGTGACTGAGGCCTGTTATTGTAGGAATATGGGTCACTGAAGGCAGGGGGGGGTGTGTGGGGGGGGATCAGGGCAGGTTTTTATTTGCAGAGCCACAGTGTTGCTGTGAGTAGAGTACCTCATGCCTATTTGTATAATGTTGATACCATTAATCTCATTTTAACACAAAGTAACCGTGTGTGCAGAAAAGCAGAGAGGGATACCCTGATAGAAATGCGTGACCTGAATACAGCTCTTCACTGATCTGTACTATAGACATTTATTCTAACTCATGGCAGCCCCTTATACCACATTTTTATGTGTCATACACACCGTTTGGCATGTTTTACTCTACATTAACCCCACGTCGCGTGTCACGCTTGTAGACATAGGAGGTTGAATTGAGGTATAGGTGCCTCTGGTTGCTAGGTAGTGGCATATGAAGCATTTATTCCCGGCCATCGCAGATTAGGTTTGTTTGTTCTGTGTATTAATAGATTGTCTGTGGCCCATTTCAGGGGAAATTTAGGCTATCACTAAAAAGAGAATTCATTTGGGGAACAGTGTCACAAAAATCACTAAACTGGGGTTCCCTGAAAATAAAACTCCTATATAGGCCTCTCCAAAAATATTTTATGATGCAGTGGACCAGCGGAAAACAAGAGTGGAATCCTCTCAGTTTAACCTGCGTGAAAACTACTGGGGTCATCACATGTGGGTACAGCTTTCCAATAAGATAGTTCAGCACTTTGGTTTCCTCAAGATTTTTGATGAACCAGCACCCATATCAAAAAAAAAGAAAGAAAATGTTGTGTCATAATTCAGGCTTTTAAAAAAAAAAAATTAATCTGCTTTATTTGTTGAAATAGTCATTGTACACATATAAGGTCTTAGGAACTTTTAGTGTTTCAAAACATTTTGTTTGTTATGCGTGTCTATCTGAGCCTATTTGAAGCAGCACTTATAAATATTCATGCAAAATTAAACGTAATTCCACTTTGGTAATCTGGAGGTGTGGGATAAACCTTATGTATTTATTTATTTATTTAGTTATTTAGTTAGTTAGTTATAAATAATAAACAGCTGGAGGTCCTGTACAGTTCACAGTTCCAAATGTGTAATTAAAACTTCAATCAATTGAAATACAATACACAAATCACATAACTAGAACGTAAATTAAATTAAATATAAAAACAATAGTTGTGCCATAAGCGCTGTTTCTAAAGTTTGCCCTCAGTGACGCCATCGCGTGACGTAAACGGTGTGCGCCGTGAAGCAGGAAGCGTGATGGCGGCGTCTCAACCCAAGCAGGAGAAAGAGGGCGACGATTGCTCTTTGTTGCCTTTAGTTCACGATATTATCAAATGGTGAGAATAGCAGCAGGTCAATGTGTGTTACATGATTATTCGCCGCTCCGTGGAAACCTCCTAACTTGTCTTAAACAGTCGTTTTTTAATGGAGTTGCTAAGCTTGTTGTGAGCTAAAGCTAACGCCAGCTAAGGTTAAGGTAAATGTCTAAAGTCACAGAACAAGATGGAAATAACACGTTCCTCTCTTACAGCATGGACAAGGACAGCCAAGACGTCCACCAGGAGCTGGCCAAGCTGAAGGCGAAGATCCAGGAGGCTCGGGAGCAGATCTCTAACATGCCCGGTGTAGACAGCAGCCCTCCGGAGCAGCAGCAGCAGCTGGCCACGCTGCGGGAGCAGGTCCGCACCAAGAACCAGCTGCTGCAGAAATACAAGAGCCTGTGCATGTTTGACGTGCCAAAGGCATCCTGAGGCTGGAGGCTGGAGGAGGTGCGAGGAAGGACTTTTTGTTTGCATTCACGGAGCAGGTGGATGTGGGATCACAGAGCACGGAATGGACGTTCAAATGAACAAGGACTTATTTTTCCTCTGTTGCATCACATTGCAAAAATGTACGTGAGGCGGTGTCCTCGTTTTATTTTATGCGTTGAGAGAATGCAAACTTGGTCAAGCAGTATTTGCATCAAATGTAGTTTTTCAGGTTATTATGTTTGTTATAGTCCTATTTTGTAATAAAAGAAATGAAGCAGTGATTGCCTTGAAGCTTTTATTAAGTCAGTACACTGACTTAAGCCTTCAGAGTGAGTTAAGCATCTTTGACACAGTTAAGCCATCAGTGTGCAAAGTGATCCTCATCATTTGTTTGCTTAGACTTAAAGAAGTGATTTAGGGATATTTAGAATTCAATAAATCAATAGTGGGATATATGTACAGAAATGTTATAGGAGACAGAACTGACATTGTTAAGTGGTGATGTGACTGAAAGTGCTTGTTACTGGGGAGTTTAAACATCTTTAGGTCTGTGTGTGAGGTGACAGGATGAGCAATCAGGCAACACATCACATATTTTAACTAAAGCAGGACGCTGCTGTCCAGTTTATTGTGGTTGCTTGAAAGGAGAGAGAGAGAAGAGGGAGGCAGATTATGAAAGTAACAAGTGGTTTTATTTTCTCTTGTATGCAAAAGTCGACGCAGACATAATAAATACACATTTAGAGTCAAATTTGTTCATAACGCAACAAACATTCAAGTTCCACCAAGTCTGAAAAATAACTAAATGTAAACATTTTTTTTTTTCTCTCAGGTGCCAGTTAATGTAGAAGTCTGATTTTACAGCATTTTCATCCAGGGAGCTGGAGCCACTTGCCCCAGTTTGGATCACACATCTGTGCGCTTCAGCTCTGGAAAGTCTCACAGAAAGTCTCTCGCACTCGTGCAAAGAAAGTGTCAGCATATGATGCAGCCTTTCTCTTTGGTCTGGCTGCCCCCCACCGCTTTCTCCTTTATGTACATCAAGTCACTGTGCACGCTGGGCTTCCGCGCAAACGGCGCCACAATCCCATAGGCGTTCCCATCCTTGCACTTCTTGCTCCTGAAGGACTTTCTGTGCAGAACCTCGCAGTACTGCAGGGAGAGTTTGCAGTGCCGATCGGGGCTCATTTCGTTGGGCAGCTTGGCCAAAGTAAAGAGAGTCTGAAACATCTGGTCTACGTTTGTGTTCTTCTTTGCGGAGATTTCAAAGTAAGCGCAGTGCTCGTCTCCACCAACCAGGTGCTCGATCTCGTCCTCCTGCACCTCGCGGTAAAAGTCCCTGTCGCACTTGTTGCCGCAGATGACCAGCGGGACGTCCACGTTCTCCTTGGTTTTGTTTCGCAGGCACGACTTGGTCTCGTAAATCTGGCGCTTCAGGCGCTGCACCTCCTGGAAGGAGTCTCTGTTATCCAGGCTAAAAACCAAGATGAACACATCGCCTGGAAAACACAAGAGAAGACCTGTTTAATGCCACGTGATACTAAGATTTCAGTGGTAGTCGATGAAGTCTGCAGACATCATCAGCATGCAGTGAGATCGAAGTGGTTTTAAAGCTCAACTCACCGGTAAGAATTGAAAGCCTCCTCATCGCAGGGAAGGGGTGATTTCCAGATGTGTCCAAAATGTCCAGCTGGTAAACGTCTCCCCTGATGCTGTACAATTTCCTATGAAAGTCCTCAATAGTTGGCGTGTACTGATCATCAAACCTCTCGTTCAGAAACCGAGAGACGATGGCTGTCTTCCCAACTTTAGTGGAGCCCAGGATCACCATCCTGTGGCAGTTCTTGGCCGGTATGTTGAACTCGTTCTCGGATGGGGACATTTTCTTGATCATACTTGCTGCAGTTGCACCGGGAGGTCGTCGGTGCTGTGAGCAAGAGGTGGGTTTAAATCCTGTCAGCGACGTGAGGGCTCTAACCTCGCTGTGTCTCTGAAGCCAGAGGAGAGCAGGCTGCGGATTTATGGGGGAAGTTTGCCGCGCCTCTCCGAGCGCGTCATGCGTCACGCTCCAGCTTTGGCGAGCTGGAGCAAGACCCGAAATTATAACGTTACTATGGTTGTTTGTGTGCGTCAGCCCTGTCCTCCCTTCATCATTTCAGCAGAAACAGGGAAAGCTGTGGGCTTGTTTTCAAATAAAATGCTTTAATCTTCAAACGTTTCGGCACAATCTCACGCGTAAATGGCGCAAATCGATTGTCACTGAAATGGCGAAGATGTTATTTGGAAGTCTAAAAAACACGGGCACCGTGAGAGTTTTAATGCATTAGACACACGCAATTTTACATCTTATGTTCATGCACCTAAACATTTTCTATGAGTTTTTGGCACCTTCGGCAGCAGTCAAACCTTCGTACTTCATTAATTATCAGCAACCAGTTAACAGACTTTCAGGCAGGAGAAAGCAGCTGGAATATGTGAGGCTAGGAGGGGGCGCACTGGCACACACACAACACCTCATACTGACAGTGTGTTATTCCACATGTGTGACTTAAGCTGTCAGGGTGTTAAGACGCTGTATAACATTATCTGAGGGGTGATACTCTTATATGTGCATTTACCATGGTGTTTCATTCACATTCACTGTGTGCCAATTTGTTTTTAAACAGTTTTTTTTTACTTCTATTTGTTGTTGTCATTTGATTAGTTTTATTATTTAATTTTTCTCATTTCTATTTCTCATTAGTCTTAATTGTCTTTGCCGTTAACATTTATCTTTTTATCAGCCTGCCAGTCATCTGTAAAGCGCAAGTTGACCTGATTTGATTTGATGTTAAATAAGGTTATTCTGTTACTCTTATCATTGCACTCTATTTCTCAGTCCCCATCAGGAGGACTGCTGAAAGTCTCACTGATTGGAAGAGGAGAGTAAATTATATTTTCCTTTATTTAGGGTCAAAAGAAAAGTGTCATTATTGGATTTAAATCCATTTTGCAAGAGTGATGTCTGAAGGGGCAGCATAAAAGCATTATTAGAACAATAAGTACAGTTCAAACAACACAGACAGGCTGTGCCAACTCTCACCTGCTGTAAGAATGAAAACAATATCCATTTAAGATGAATAAACAGGCATGAGTCACCAAATCTAAAACAACAAGCAAACAAAGATGAAAGCAATACATTTAGAGCCAGTGTTATTTTCCAGGTTTCCTAGGTCCACAAGGATATTCAAAAGATTTATCCACATTCTAAAAATAAAAGCTTGTTATTTTTGCTTGGTTGGAAAAGAAATGTCGAATGCAAGTAACAGTGAGCGAACGTCAGAGTGGGAAAAAAAGGAAATGATAGCTGAAGAACAGCTGGGTGTAGCATGGGGCCTGGAAGCCACCCAATCCAGTTTGTATTGACTTTCTCATATGTGTTAATTGAAGTCTAAAGATAGAGTCGACTGGTTGTGACTCAAACTCTGCTGCAGCCACTTATAACCTTTCACTTCTCACCTGTGAATCAGCGTAGGGAGAGACACTGACTCCTAAAAGAGAAAGGCTTGTATTTGATTCATGTATTACTGGTGCTGCCCAGTGTCTGTGTCGGCATCAACTATAATATTTATTGTCTCTTTCAGTTATTATTTCTGTATTGCCCTCTGTTATTTTCAAATCAATTTTGGAAAGGCTATTATGACCATAAAACTGTACATCCTTTTTTAAGAGTTCTGGGATAATTCTCAGGATTTGTTTATCATTTAATTCAAGATGTGTGGTGCTATTAAACGGCCTTTTTGACAGCAGTCGGTATTTGATTGCCATCAGTGTGCCAGGATCTTGTGAGTTTACAAACCTGCATCATTACCGGATTAAGTTGACATAAGACAGCTGTCGGCTGGGTTCAGAGGGGTGACATTTAAATTATTCACTGCTCCCTCAGTCTGTACTCATCTCCTCTCCTCTAAGTATGCTTGAAATAAAAAAATTTAAAAATCAGACTGTACATGATATCCACAAAAGGTCTGACAAAAACTTCATAAGTCTTGGTATTTACCTTGATTTCATGGGAACCCCTGGTCGATGACCTTTTAGCCCTCTGTGGGGCACTGGGGATGAAATCAGATAGGTGTACTTAAGCCTGGTTGTTCAAGGCTTGAGCGATGGGTTTGTGTAACCTGGGTGGAGTGGACCTGTGCTACATCCTTGACTATTGGTCAGTAATTAAGCCAGTGTGTTCCCAGCTATACGTATAACAGGACACGTGCAGAATGGCTTGTTCGGCTAGTTACTCCCATAACACTGCCTGCACAGAAACATGAGGCAGGGAATATCAGGTATACGCTTGCCTATAGGGCAATGCATCCTTGCTCATCTCTTTGTATTTTATATAGTTGTGTAGAGAGTTTGATATTGATGAAATTATTGCATTTCTTGGTAAAAGCTGACATGCAGCAGGTCATGGCAGAAGCTTATCAGGCAGAGTTTCTATATTTGTTTGGTCAGAGAAAGAGAAACATTTTTTTGCTGTGAAATCTTTCAAACCTCGATGGCAAATACGCAGAGCCTGGCCGCTCAGCTGAGAACCAGTTCAGGGTCAGCCTGAGAAAACACAAGCATGCAGTGCATACAGTATGATGTGTCTTTTAGGTGCGATATCTTTTGTCGCTCTCTTCGGTCTTGAACCGTGTTTGTGTCCTGGCCTGTTTGCAGCCTGTTCTGTTGCTGGACCTCAGCACATGCACTGTCCTGGCAACATGGCCCTCAAGCAGAGTAAACACAGCAGCTGCAGCCCACTTAGGCCTTGGCCAATCACGCCCATTAGATTAATTTCCTTCTCAGCTATGTTTGCCTTCATCAATTAGTAAAGAGGACAGAAAAGACTGGGACAAAAAAGATGCAGCAGCCCTCTGTGAGGACACGGTGCTTCACGGCTGATGTTAATACAAAACTGTGATATTCTAACTGAATGTACGAGTAGCAGTAAATCTACATCTTAAATGTTGTTTCAGTTTTTGGTATAAGCACACCAAAGCCATGTTTTATCGTTAAGGCGCTAATTGACACAGATGAACTAGGACCATGGATTGTCTCCTTATTTTTATTGGTGAAAATACCATAAACGCTGAGGACGCTGAGTCTTTCTGCTGAGAGCAGCTACAGAGATTTTTTTTTCTAATGTTTTGTGGTGCATTTGCAATTTAAATCAAATGGCCGAAGTACACAAAAACAAGAGAAGACACACGCTGACTGACGGCAGTGATGTATTTGTTACTAAAGCACATACGCTAGTAATCTGACAGCAGACAGAACAGCAACATTCTTTTTGACTTGGATTCTTTTTGCATCCACTGTCACAAAGGGGATATTGGAAAAAAAGGTCGGTATATCTGCAGTAAATTGCCCTCAGAGCAAGGTCAAGAAAAGCCTGCTGGATTTCCTTGTTTTCTTTACTTTAGCTGTTCCCAACAATTCTCCCAGATATTACAGCCAATTTGTTGCTATTTTCAGTGATTCACACACACAAGATTGAAAAAAAGGCTTGAAAAAGTGCAATATTATTTTTTAATGATATTCCACTGTGATTTCTGTTGGTTCCACAACTTCTCCAAGCATTTTTGGCAAAAACCGCCATAACTCTTGAACCCATTTGTGCAACTGAAACCAGATTTGGTGATTTGATCACATATGCACAAGTCACTTCCAGGGGTCCTGCAAAATGTGGCATGATGATGGACACAACTCAGTTTTTTACAGAGCCAAGCAATTCCTAGAAAGGATTTTTGAATTATTTACAACACAGATTAAAATGTCTATTTTTACTGGTGTATAGCCACAAAGTAGTTGATGCACATCCTAATATTCCATCAGGTGCGTCGGCAAAAACCAAACATAGACTTCACCTGATTCAGCACAGGTGTGGGTCCTAGAAAGAGCCCAGAATTACGTCGGACGCATACATGCTTACGTAACTGCAAGTTGCTTTGCTCTTGGTTTTGTGCAGCTTTGAGGGAGGTTTGTGCTCCCTGACGACTGAGTTACGTACAATGTGCAATATGTATTATTCCTTGCTATGCAGATTTGACAAGATAAACTGTAGCAAAGAATACTCCATCATGTGGAGTTATTTTGTTTCCTTCCTCCAATAAATGAGCTGTTTTTTGGGTCCATGTAATTCATTAAAATGCCCCACTTTGCATACTAAAATACAAAGATAGAAAGACAGTCATTTATTTTTCATACTAAGGACAGAATATTACATGTATAATAGTGACTTGAGCCTGCAAGTCTATTCGGCTGTCCTTACTGGAACAAGCAAGAAAGGAAAATCGTTGATCTTTTTATGCTCCACAGATGAATAATTTGTTTAAACTATCAATATTCTCTCTGCCAAATCACTATTGTTTAATTCAGAGACATAAAATCTGCCACTACGGAGAGATAAAACTGGTGCAGGCGAGACCACATGACCTTGTATGCTGAGGGGAGGCGGGTTCATTCTGCGTTAACATGGCGTGAGACTTGGGGCTGTTGCGTGTCAGGCCGGGCCATCTTGCAGAGAAACCGTTGAATGAAACAAAAGAGCCTGCAGTTTCCAATACAAAGGCATCAGGTTTCAGAGCCAATCAGAGTCTGGCCTCAGTCTGGGTTCAGCTTGCAGACCACCTGTATGTTTTGATAAACCAGCAATCTGTCAACTGTCTTATCATCTGTAGCATGCAGACTGAAGTCTGCCTCTGCCCTGCATGACGTACAACGCGAGGTTGTAAATATGTGATGCAAAACATCTCTCTTTTTGATGATATGATAAGTAGGGCAACACCTGTGTTGTTAGTGTTGTGACCTGCGTTAGGCGCCAGTTTCATTTCTCGCACTGAGGGAAACAGAGCCATGAAATTATCACGATTGATCTGCAAGTGTAATTTTAGCCTTTTGAGAAATGATGGCAGAGGAACTCTTATGAAGACAGAATAGTTTAAAACTATCAGCAGTGTATTTTCAGATTTCCATCAGAAATGATCCAGCATTGGTCGATAACCTCACATACACCGAACAGACGGCGGTTCAGAGGGTTCTCCTCGTCTGACCTCTCTGAACTTGATTTCTTCTGAACAGGTGGTTATTTTCCTAATGCACTGAAGAGCAGCGAACAAACAGACAAACTCATCTGATTATGTGGACATGGAGACCTGAACTCACCTTACAGAGGGATGTCAGGCAGATCAATATGCATTATAGCTTCTTGAAACAACCCACAGAACAGGCTAATCCCCAACGCCGCCAACCAGCATTTAAGCCTCCCCTCAGTCCTACAGGGCTGCTCACCATGTGTCAACTTGTAGGTTTGCAACTTTACTGATTTGGTACACTCTCACAGCTCTCATCCAGCCAGCTGTAGCAAAGCTGCACCTCTTAGCACCAAACAGCAGAGAAAATTAGCAGAGTGCAACATTTAGTAGCTAAAGACATGGACATAAAAACACGACTAAATGAATCATAACGTGGCTTCGTTTCTGCAGGATTTGTCTACAAGCAGCAGTTTGCCAACACTTTCACCATATCAGCTGTGTGTGCATATGTGTGTATATATATATATATATATATATATAGATATAATTTTGTTAACAGGTCCCCCAAATTAAGCCTTGCTTTCTCCCTTCCTATATCGATAGAGGTGACCCCTACATAACACGCAGTAAATATTGTTTTAATGTGGATAACTTCTTATTCAGAGGTGTATGTTATAGTAATGTAAGATGAATGTTTCCTTGTGAGTCTGCAGACAAAGGACCTCAGTCAAAGGCACTTTTGGAAAATTGGCCGTAGGTGCTTTACTGTTTCCATGAGGCATTCTGCAGACTTGTATCAAAGGTAATGGTCTATTCCAAAGCTGTGTTACTTCACAGAGCAGCGTAGTTGGTAAATGTGACTACCACTGAGTGATCTTATAAATGCTTAACCTTCAACGTCAGTGAGCTGCTGCCCTTTGCAGCACTGTTTACGCAACCCTAATAGCTTCATGCAGAGACAAAAATGAGACGGGGGGGATGAAGAAAGGCAGGAAGGAAAGGTAGCAAGTCTTTGGGAAAGATGGATATATTTGATTTCACCTCACACACACATGTAAACACACCTTTAATACCAAATATTAATAGCATCATTTGAACCTCCCTCCGGCCAGTTATGTCAACATTTAACATCCCCCTTCACCACCCCCCTACAAATATTACATAAACTTCCCACCTGAGCCGGCTCAGGTGCCTGAGCTGCTGAATGACACATTCAAGATGCCCAAACCATGAGTCAAGGCTCTAATATTCTCTGTAAAACATAGGGGCCATGCAGTTTGTTTAAAGAAATCTTTGTAGAAATCTAAATTTCAGCAGAGTCTAAGCATCATTCCCAAGTGTTGGGTGCAATGACACCCAACTGACACCCAAAATGCTCCCCCTCTGTCGCTGATAGCAGCTGATAGCAGCTGATAGCAGGTCTCCAAAGGTTGTGCGTCACACAGATCATCACAGTTTAGTTCTCAATCTGTTCTGATTAATCCTGCTAAAAGCCTACCCATCACTCACTGAACCCAACAGGCATTATATGACGAGGAGTGACAGGAGTGATAGTTTAAGTGACATTTACATTCACCGCTGCACAAGTTTTGACTTATTGCTATACATTATCATTTTAAAACTTTATCATTTTCACATTCAGTCCTTGCATGAGAGCAGATCTCTCCAGGTGTTGCAGCTCGAATCAGCAGCGCAGGGTTTCATAACACACCCACAGCAGACACATGGCCTGCACTGCCTCTGTTTTTGTTTACATCTACGTTGTGTGACCAGTGCCTGTTCTGACTCAGCATGATGCCAATTCCGCCAACCGCTGGGAGGGTTAGCGCTCAGTGGTCAGTGCAGAAATTCCTACTGTTCGACTAATAAGCCGTATATGCACGTTCTTTTCAAATAATTACTTTGGCAGCATGCACAGGCATGCTTACTGCGCCTGTACAGTGGGCTTCAAGTTGGACTCATGATAGCCTTCATAATAAACTCTGAACTGTGTGTGTGTGTGCGCGCATCTGTGTGTGTCTTTGGGCTGATTTGCTTAAACACATTTTTTTCTTTTTTGTTTGATCAGATATGTAAACAGGAAGCTCTCACATGATAGCCACAAACCACACATAAATACAATTAGACACGCACACACACGCACACACACACACACACACACACACACACACTTACACATAAACACACACACCCACTAATTTAGGAAATACTGATTGACACCTTCAGAAGCTTACAATTTATTTTCTCAATAGAAAAGAATTATACCTGAAGAAGATGTTACAACAGTAAAAAGATGACAGTAGACAGACACTTCAATATTTAATTAAGAAATTAAAAGATAAGAGGCAGAAACAGCATGCACTCAATGATTGATTGAATCCTCAAGCCAGTTAGAGTTACAACTAAAATCTCCTGACCTTCACCAAATATTAGCAAAATAAATAAATACTGGTCAAATGACCATTCTGTAAAAGTGTTGCATCATGGAAACTGCTGCTCCTGAACTATAAATAACTGTATCCTGGACTGTGAAAGCTATTGTGTATTAGTTTGATTTCTTAAGCCTTGACCTGAGTGGGCCGGCTTATGGCTGACAAGGTCACGTACCAAGTCTCAGGTTAATTTTACATTCAAGGACTGCTTGCCCCAATGTTTGTATGATTTGTATCCTGCAAACTAAACTAGTAAACAGCAAATTATTCAGCCATGCTGTGGCTAATAGGAGCCATGGAAGACAGGGTCAAGGCCACTAGAGACCACACAAAGAATCAAACAACATTTTTAACCGTTTGATTCAGCATGCAAGTGCACATCCCAATAAGATCTTTTATCCATTCAAGCAACAAAACCATGTAACATATGACCTTTCATATTTTATGTATTGCGAAAGCAGCACCTTAGAGTGTGTGTGTGTGTGTGTGTGTGTGTGTCTGTGTGTGTGTGAGTCAAATATGATGCTCATTAAAAGTAAACCATGTGGTATATCACCTCCTAACAATCCCACTGATTTCATTTAATGTGAGATATGTCTTTTTTTTTTACAAGTTATCATCATTCAGCAGATTATTTAATGTTTACTGTTAAAGCCGTGGCTGCTGTGAAAAGACCTGCAGAAACTGCAAGACCCGCAGCTCTCTGTCGCTCACCAGCTAATTAGCCCACAGTGAGAAAAGCTCCTGCTGTTCACAGCCAGACTCTTCATCTTTGTACCTCCCTTTGTACCACCAGCAGTGGAAGGCCTCCGGTGAGGCAGCACTGCTTCCTTATCCAATTCAGCCATTTCCTCATCCAGCCACATGGTTCCTGCCAAATGTCATTCAATAAATAATGTAATTTTCATTCATTCTTTTGTCTCCCTGGTTGCAGTGCTCCACGTAAACTTCATCAAACCAAATCACATAATTCCTATTTTGTTGTTGTTCCAAATCTTTTTATTATGTCCCAGAGTAAGAAATATATTAGAAAAAAATGGCAGGGGTTGAACTTTACCAGCTGCATGCAGAGAAATCAGCTCATCCACCTATTCCCTTGTGTGAGTGCAGCTGCTGCATTAATCTGTCTGCAGATCCTCATGAAACAAGTCTTAAAATATTCCTTCAGTTGGAGCAACTTTTGGACTCCCTCTGTATTCTGGTGTTTAAACCATCAGATCATCAAATCACAAATGATAAATAAAATATGCAAGATTGATCTACAATATATATATATGACTCCTCTAGACTTTGCAAATATTATAGGATGGAATTCCTGAAATTCTAAAGGTGAAAGAAGTTATTCCACAGGGGTTATGACTCTCAAAGGTGGAGCCTACGACGTAAGCACAAGTGTAACTAACCTGGTTGTGATTGGCCAGTGGGCCCCGGAGCGGAGCACAGACGCAGCACGCTCTCATATCTAATTCAGTGCATAACTGTCCTGCTGCAGTCTGGGAGTAATAGTTAATTAAAACAAATATCAATGCTTCGCTGTAGACATTCCCTATCATTTTCTTGGTTAAACTAAATGTAGAAAATCCTAAAATCTGATAAATGATGATACAAGATCAGATAAGTAAGATACATTTCCCATAGCAAGACACTAACTTAAAAAAAAGTCTCACAGCACAAAACTTATCATTTAATGTAATTTTTTTTATTTGGATGTATTTTAAGTGCTGTAAAGTGTATTAGTTTGATATCATTAGATTTTGCCCCACTAAGCTTTACTGATTTAAATTGTAGTCTGTGGTGCAAACAGTACTTTCCCCTTGTACAGCCAATCATGATGTCATGTTGAATAACATCATATGTAAATGCAGGTGCACATGCGAGCTCATCTGACTCAGACAGTGCTGACGGCAGGTAAAAAAATCCAAAAAAATTGTACCTTACCACCGGACCACGCAGCAGAAGACTTAATTATTTTTTGCCCAAAGCACTCTGCGCCAACCTCTACTTCTGTTCTTGATTACAATTCGGTCTGAATTTTACTGTGCCAATTAATTTGTGGTGGTGTCACTGCTGAGAAATGTTAAGGCCCACGTGCAGACACATACTTAGATTCCTCCTGTACCAACGATGTGTGAATGGGTGAATGAGGATGTAGTGTAAAAGCACTTTGAGTGGTCGAAATGACCATTTACCATTTACATGGGGACAAGAAAGTTTTTGATCCCACTGACAAGAGACAGTGAGGTGACAAACTGGGCACGCCTGCTCCAGCAGCATTAACAATCTAGAGAACAAGGAGTGTGTCTTCTATTTATAGTAAGTAGCTAATGACTGAACTAAGAACAGCCGTGCAGAAAGATGTCTAATGATCATTTGAGCAGTGGCCAATACTTGAGGCAGGCGGAGACAGTACAGGTGTTCTGAAAGCACAAACCTTAATTTGACTGAGATTATATTAATTTTGGAATGTGCCATAAACTAATCTAATGAACATCAGGTGAACGTGCAGGACAGTGGGCCCCCAGGACCAGGACTGGGAAACACTGCTGTAAGCCTTGCACCCTCTTATTATATTACTTTATTATCAAACCACTGAAGCACATAAGCTGTGCCTTGCTGTCTGCATGTTGGTCCTTCCTCTGTGTTTCTGTTTCCCCTGTGTGCCAATCAGCTATTACAGAAGAAGCTAAAAGGAATTCAGCCGTCATTCATTTTATTTACATCTGTGGTTTTCTCACTCGTTCTGGGAGAAAGGCCTATGCTATAGCCTATGGCAGCAGACAATGGTGGAGACTTGGACTTGCATCCCTGACACCAAAAATGTGTAGTGATTGGACTGAAGCTTGTGTGCAAAGAAGTGAAGAATCAATCACTGATAGCACTGATTGGAGTGCTCTTATTTGGGGCATACAGGCCAGGCTTTATGAGCACTGAGGACATTTTCAGAAACAGTTCACAGAGCGTAACAACTACATAGGCTTCTGTTTCCATTGAAGAGTCTGTCACAGTGAATTTAATCTTAATGCTTGCACATGAATACACAGCAATCATAAATGAGAATTTCTCCTCCAAACACAGGTCCACCATTAACTATTTTTGCAGATTACTGAAGTGATATGTTGCTTTATGTTAAAAAGATCAGACTAACAGTGTGAGCAGCATGATGAAAGTGAGTGGCACTGAGCAAATAGACAAGGTCATCTCTGCCTGCCTGACTGTCTGACTCTTTGCCCTTCTACTGGCACCTTCTTCACTCAGAGTGCTGATAAATGCGAGGACAACTCAATATAAACATCAGCGAGAGCACAAATACACACATTAAGCCACATTTTGGTCGGAAGAGGGAGGGATTGCAGTGACAGTATGATTGTTTGGATAGGTAAGGAGGTGTGAGCAGTCAAAATTATCCAACGTTCCATGAGGAAATGACCAGAATAGATAGATTTGCTCTCATGTTCCTGCTAAATTTGGCAAGTCTGTACATTCTTGGACCATGTGAAAGGATAAGGGAACACAAGGCCATGTCCTGCAATCTGTGTGATGTTGGCTAACTGGAACGCTTGGGCTCTCAACAGCCATTACCAGCAGCGGGACCACACAGTGCACTGACTAAATGACAGGCTGGGTCAATACCCTCTGCCTGTTAGCCTAGCCACTGGACCAAGCTAATTATGTATAATTGTTCCGTGCTGTTCTGTGTGCATTAGTGACTCTGAGATAGCCACGACCTCAGTATGGAGGAAGCAATGTTCGGTAATGTGACAGTGGACAGGTGAACAGGTGCAAACAGCCGCTGTACATAACATACGTACTCACGCCCATATGGACCTGTATGAACTCCATACACACATGCAGATACTGAACTTCCGTGCACTCTCTTACCTGAGCTCTCACCTTAGCCCACAAGTCATCTCAGTTCGCTCTGCGTCATGGCAGCTTTTGTGTTCGGAGAATCCTTCATATCTTAATTTGACCAACCATGTTTATGGAGCATGATAGTGATCAACATCCCCAATGAGCAACGCTGTGCACCCAGTGTTTCTCTGACCTGGGGGAACCTCGCTGTTTAAGCCTCGCTGAGTGCAAAGTGTACTGATGTGTATCTGACAACACTGTTTAATTACTTAGGAAAATAAAAAAGGAAGTTTGTGGCTGTGAAGAGTTGCAGGGATTTAACCAGCGACTCTAAACCATCTTAGTTTCCAAATTGGAAACATTAAGAGGGTAGGAATATAACAACACTTTGAAAATGTAGCAAAGCAGAATGCAAACTACGTGCTTGGCTGAAAATGAGAATATCTCATTTTTGTTTTATTAGTACATCTTTTTATTCACCGTCTTAAGAGGAAACAGACAAGGACAAACACATGAAGTGCAGCATGTGCCACATTTTCAACTCTGAAGTAAAAAAAATGTAGGGTGTTATCTTTCCATTTACAAATGTATGATGTATTCAATAACTTTACATTTTTGTAAAGTAAATATCTCTCTGGGGACCCAGGTCCACGATCACAGCGTCCTGAATGCTTAAATACAAAGAGAAGTTTTCACCAGTGTTCTCAGTAGCACTATAAAGAACTACACAGCAGAATGTGCATCTTAGAGTAGACCTGTGCTTCTCTCAGGTGTTCTTGCTGCCTTCACAACTCATGTCTGTTCTGAAATAGACGTTACATGACCTACAGGTCGATAACATTTAGCGAATGTTACTAATCGAGTTAAGATCCTCCTCCTGAACAAGACTTACTTGTTTAATTTGATATTGGAGCGAAAAAGTTCTTTCCATGTGTAAATAACAGTTACATCGGTCAAGAAAAACCTTTTCCCACCATATGTTCTGTGAAATGGTGAATTTGGAATGTGCGTGTTCCAACCACGTAGAGCGTGGCCACCTTGTTGACACGTTTCCATGTATGCATGGTCATATAGTTGCTTTTATGGTCAAGAGCATTGAGCTTGTAATGGACAGGAGCCTAAATGTATATGGCATATTGTCCTCACAGTCATTCGGCACCCTGCTCACTAACTTAATGGTATAATGATAAATGTTGTGTAATCAAACTGGAGAAGAGGCTGCAGGCGCTACATTCAGCATTTTTGTGTTACAGTGGCAACAGTTGATTTGTGTTGCTTAGTAACCCCAGGAAATAAATGCATGTCTAAATGCATATTGGAGGATTAGATGAAGGGATGCTGGATGCTGAGAAGATGTTACCATTAAATGTGATTAGCGTGGCTATCCTATGTGTGTGTTAATCCAAACTAGCTGTCTTCACGCCCCCCCACATGTTCATTTTTCATGGCCCGCCTCTGAAGATCAACTCACAGTTTGTTTGTTTATTAGTAACACAGTGAAAAGAAGCTTATGTAACTACCCAATGGAAGAAACCCCCCTACTGCTCTATTGTCCATCAAAATTAAATAACACTCACAGTGTGCATGTTTAAAAAAACTTTTATTTTATGTGTTGGCTGCACAAGCCAATACCCATACATTCACATCCTTGCAGGCACAATGTATCAACACACTGCACTGTATGTGTCCCTGACAGCTTAGCTCTCACGGTTACAGTTTGTTGCTCTGACCCTGAGTGGAAATATCTCCAGGGACTGTGTGTACGCAGCTAAGCAGGGACACACTGAGTCTGGAACTTTAAACTCTCTTTAAACTCACTCACTGCCACTCAGTCATTCTTATCAAGCCGCAGATTCACCACGAGGAGGAACTCGTTATTGTCAGGACAGTTTGACGAATGACAACAAGAGCAGCCTTTTAGAAAGGAAATCAATGGATGCAGTTTAGACCTGCAGATGTATATTGTTGTTGGCGCCTATGGGGAAAGAAAGTAATAGCTGCTGGAACACCTTTGCCACCTGCAGGCAATGAGAAGCTATAGATGTTGACAAACTAAATATGTAATATGCATTCAAAGAAAGAAAAGCCCACTACTGTGCCCATAAACTTCTTATTTACTGCTTCTAAGACAACCTGAGCGACTGACAGGTCAACCCCGTGAGTGTTGTTTGGTTAGGTTTCATTTGAGTTCAAATTACGCCCTCATTAAGGTGAGTGCTTGTCGTGGTTACAGCTGTAACCATCTGGTTATGGTCAACTGGTAGGAAATAGGGAAAGAACAGCAGTCTCCTGTTGTTTTGTTACACACCAAAATCCTTCCCAACACAAACGTTGTCATTTTGGGGCATGTGCTGAAACTACAGCGTATTTCCCTGTGTTTTTCATTTGCCTGTTGTGACAGCATTGCTTTCCGTTTCTCTGTGTATGATGTTCAGAGGGACCGGCCATATGATCAAGCTTTTTCAGTCATGTCCAACACACAATATGTGAATCAGACCTAAGAGTCTACTTCAAGTATTCAGCACTAATACTGACACTTCATCTTTATTGTTTCTTTTCTTCTGGCCACTCCATTTTTTCTCCTTTGGACAAATAAAATGTGGCTGGGTAGATATAAAATATTGTTCTCATTAATTTGCAGAAAATCTGATTAGGTTAATGATTTTATTACTCTATATCTAAGTACATCTACGTCTTTTTTTTTTTTGTTTATTTCCATCTGAATTTTGTTTGGATGTACACATACACATGGATACACATACTGCACATCCACTCACATTAATTTATTTTCATTGTCTCTTTGTTATTGTCATTGTTATTATGGTACACATGTACAAAGCAGAATGAATATCTACACAAACACTTATAACACAGACTCACATATAACAGTCATCCATATACCCACTGCCCGTATTGAATGTAAGCAACAAAGTTAAAATGTGTTTGTACGCACAGGATGTACCATAATAATTAGCAGCCTGGGTTTATAATGAGCCGTAATTATTCACTATATGTGCAATGAGACCTTGTTTTAATCATCATAATGACATGCATATTCACTCCACAGTCACAACCTGTGTTTTAAGCACATCTGCAGATCATGTGAGGATTTAAATCAACCTTTCATAATTGTATTACAATTTGAACATGAGGTATTCTTTCTGGACTGTTTGAAAAAATAGAAAAAAATTGTAATATTTGTTTACTAAGGCATTGTAAGAAACAAAACAAATGTCAGAATAAAAGAAAAAAAAGTGTGTATTCTGAGATAAAGTCAATATTGTGAGAAACAAAATATGGATTTGAAATATGGAAAGAGTCTAAACCCTTTTTTCCCTTAATGCACAGGCCAAAATCAGTACCTGCATCTATGTTTTTTTTGTTGTATTTACTTCTGTTTTAAGGTTCACATTTTGTCCCGTTTACATGTGAAACAATGCTCGCTGTCCAAGCTATTCCTGCGAGCAAGTACACAACATTTTGGTGTTGCTATTAACATTAACAAGGACTAAGTAGGAACATGCAGTGGCTGGAACATACGCAGGAAGTGAGTAGCCCTGAACAAGGAGTTTCAGCCACAACGGCAGGAGCAGCTGGGAGGGAGGGCCGTTACCCAAGACTGTACTACCCCAGAACAGCTAGAGACAAGGACACACCTGCCCTCATATAGACGTCCACTGGTGCATTTGTTATTGTTGGATCCAATGACCCATAACAACTGCATATAGAAAAGTTCACTTAAGTCTAAGAGGATTAGTAGTAATTATATGCATATCCTTGATTCAAGCTACAAATGATCACGTTCACCGTGCTTCACCTCCCTAGTACAAAAGCTTGATAAGTGCTGAAAGAATCCTTCCCTCAGCTCCCTCTGGATTTTCTCACAACATTTAACATGAATCCTCTATTCCAAGAAGAAGAGAACAGACGTAGAAATGTGCTATTAGTGGACTCTATTTCTGTCGATGTGTCTGTGTGTCTGTCAGAAGAAAAGAGAAAAACTTTAACTCCCTTTATGCATGACCGGCTGTATTATTTACACGTTAAACGTTTATCATTGTAGCCATGGTAAAACAGTGAGCTGACAAACACAGAAAATCAATGGAATAAACTCAAACCAGTGTGTAACAGGATGAAACATGGCATTATGAGCTCACTCTCACTCTTTGCCTCATTAATTAGCAGGTTATTTGCTGTATAATGAATAAAATAGTTTGAAGCAGTGAGCAGTGGATCTCTTCATAGCAGGTACAATAGAGAAAAAATGCAATTTTATAGTTGCCTTGACCATAAAATTCTGTCCTTTCAAGGGGATGTGGAACAAAGCATAGACAGAGACAAACAAATGAGAAAAGTGCTGACTTTCATGAACTCGGTGGTAGCAACACAAGACCTTCACGCTAAGGCCATCACAGTAAAAGCACAATTAAAAGAGCAGAACATTATCCCAGGTGCTTAGCACAGCCTGGGCCGAAAGTAGAACCTGTAGTGGAAAAGGTTAAGAGGAGAGGACGCCTAGATCTGGCTCGCGAAGACACACACACACACACACACACACACACAGTGGACAGGCTGTTCTCTCTCACTCAGCAGACCAAGCACAGACATATGTGTGTGTGTGTGTGTGTGTGTGTGTGTGTGTGTGTGTGTGCACGCACTCTCGTTGTGCACATCTTTACACCTTGCTGATTCCTGTTGAGTTTTTTTTCCTTCCTTTCTCTTGTGTCTCTATCAGAACAACTGAGCTGCACACTCAAGTACGCACACACACACACACACACACACACACAAAACACACACATACTGGTCCTGTTTGCATTTAGCACAGGCAAAATCGCTTTTTCCATTATTTAGAAAAAAAGGAAAACTGTGATCTTTCTCCCACTCGCCACTTAGGACATCCACCTCCCCAGACATCACCGTCAGATCTCCTTTAAGCCCCGTCAGTAATATGCAAGGACAGGTGAACAGTGCTGTTTCGGACGATGATAAAACCTTATGTCTACGTATGAGAACATCCTATTCCTCTGCTTCAGCGTCGAACATATTAGCTAATCCCGTTGAAGTGTAGATGAGTTGGTGGTGGGTGGCGTGGAATAGAAAAACAGCTCATTTCTGAAAATACAGACATATTTCCTATCACGGCCGGGCTTCATTCATTGTATAGACCATTTTTCTTAATTTTCATGCTTATTCATTATATTTAATGGCCATTGTCTAATCCTCCGACAGGCAGGTATCATTCACTTCATTTTCTCTTAGTGATAACAATTACAGGTTCTTGTTGGTTCCGTTAAATGGGATTATAACCCCACGTTCCTTGTTTTTGTTCCCTCATCATCAGGCAGTGGAAGAAGTCCTTGTATCTTCTAAAAAAGGAAATGAAATGAAGACGAGAGTGAAATATAGAGTCTCAACAACAAATGCTGTACCCGAACAGAACAGTTCTTCTCTTCTCTGGAACATAAATGTACATAACACAGATCTAAACTGGGGCAGTTTCTTGCTGTGTTGCCTCACAGCAAGAAGGTCCCAGGTTCGAATCCAGGTTTACATTGTACGGACTTTATATGCTTTGCTGTAAAGAGTGTGAAACATGTCGTGCAATTTTTCCAGTACAGTCACAGAAAATTCAGAAAGGCTCAGAACAAATGACACGTTTCTCTGACTGTGGCCAGTTTGTCTGTACATGCAGGAGACAAGAGGTGGGGAGCTGTTCGTACAGCTATCAGCACATCTGACAGACAGTGTGTGTGAAACTAGTGTGTCAAACCAGCTGTAGTAGAATGTGGGATGCTGGTGCGAATCCTCTGACAGCTGTGGTCAGTGGAAGGAAACACTTGGAGTGAATGTTCCTTTACACACTTAGAGACACTTTCCATTTTTACACTTTGTACTTTGTATTTTGTATTGTTGTGTCAACTTTGTACTGTAATCAATAAAGTTGATCTTATCTTATCTTAATTTGTGGCTAATTATCACCAATGTGCACTGACTGTCGTTAAACTGACTAATATGGCAGTTTAAGCAGTGATATTATATCTTAGTAAATTCAAATCTATCCTTCCCATCTATTTATGTTCACCTCTTAATATGCATTTCAGTGCTTTTTGCACTTCCAGTTCTCTGCTTTTGTTCTCTCATTACTTGTACTCTGTGCAGTGACGATAAAGTTGAATCTAATCTAATTTCATACCTATACTGAATTATGAATATTCTCAGCTGGCTTGACAAACAAGCGTAGCCATCATGCTCTTTAAATGTTCAGGTCTCATGATTAGTTTGGCTCATCTTGAAACATCTCATGGTGTTTCAAAGAAAGTCCGTGCTTGAAAATATGGCTCATGCTTTGAGTGGAACCCCATGCATCTATTTTAATCTGTTAATTATTTAATCTAATGTAAATGGAAAAATATCACTTTGGCTGTCACCGTGTCTATCATCCCTCATGCTGGTGTGTGGTGCATCCAGTCCAGTGTGACTATATGGAGGGAACTTTGGAACAGTTTTGGAAGTTTGTCCATCCCACTTGAGCTTGCAAGCCCGCAACCACACCAATGTTTCAAGCACTAACAACTCAACAAATTGTTGCCAGCAGGTTATAACTCAGACTTTTGTTTCATCCTCCCAGTATGCAGGTGTGTTAAAGAGAAAGCAAACTGGGACTGTCACTGGGGGAAAAAAACATCGTAGGAAAGGTTTTTCGTTATTGTCAATTTGTCATTTTACTGACATCATTTCATGTGTTTGCAGAATGCTGTCACTAAAGTAGCATTTACAAGAGGTGGTTATAGAATTGGCGCCTGAGAATCACCATCGTCCCTAGGTGGAGGAGTACAAAGCCAGAGGAAAGACTATGTAGAAAGGTGGCTCGTTTTACACACACAGAGTAAAACATACTGTGGAGCACATGAAAGCAACATTGTAACCAGCCTTCTGAGCTGCTGACGTGGGTTCTGTTTTCCTGCTCACACAGAGGGACACGTGTCTGGTACACATTGAGACATCCACTCGGTGATACACTTAGACACACTGTCACACACTCATTGGTTATGCACACACATCCACACACTAACGCAATCGCTGACATACAGTAGTAACAGAAACATAGCAGCTTAATGAGATTCATAAATGTGTCAATGTGGTGTTTATAATTTAGAAAAGATAAGGGGATAAAGCCAATTTTGTAAAGTTAAGAAATCATATTCAGCCACGGTCTCTTCATTTGTGACTAATTTTGGAGGAAATTTGTTCATGCAACCAGTTTTGAAGAATCCACGGATACAGACCTTGAAAAACAAAAGACCAACAATGGACCAAGAGCCTTTCCAATTACAATTTACTGTAACAAGGATTGTTAACAAGGGCTGGAAATCCAAACTTGCTATGCAACTGCAAGAAAAAGAATCATGCTGCTTTATAATGCACATCTATTATATCAGTAAATGGCACAGGATAAGGCCTCAAAGGAAAAAAAAGGAAATGCACAAAAACTGTGTTCATCTTGATAAAATAGTCAATTCTTAAAGGTAGATCAACCTCATTAGGTACAGACTGTTGGCATATGTTTTGTCCCTCCTGCCTGTCAGCTGTTCCACTACCATCTCTAATGTGATGGGTTTTCACATTAAAGGTTTCTTTTATGACCGATCTGAAAAACAACTTCCTGCAGTAGATTATTCTCTTCAGTTAAAAGTGACTCTAATACCGTGTGTGTTTTCTCCTGCTGCCGCACTCAACATCTGTACATTGTGTGTCAGACTGAAACCTTTCCAGAGGAGGGTTAATTAGACGCCTCACCTGGAGCAGAGCATGCGGACCTGGAGATAGACATCAAAAATATAGACTGCTGTCAAAGAGCAAATTAACTCAGTCGCACTTGCAGCAGCTACAGCTTTCCCAGTATTAAAGTTGCTTAACAGCTTTGAGGTTATTTATACAGCAGCCATAGCTGACAGCACTATAGCAGCAGTCTCAAATGCATTCAGATGTCACGCTTAGTGTCTAGACTTGGCTCACGGTATTTTGAATAATTTTGAAAAATGTTCAAATGTTAAGGTGCAGGTCAGTTTAAACCACTTTCCATCACAGAGCACTTTATACAAGGGTTTACATTTGTATGTGCAATACTCTGCCTCCTCTACTCTACTCTAATTAAGCAGCGGTTTATTGTAAATGTAATTCTCTGGCTCCCGAGATGATCGGTCACTCTAATCTCCTCTATGGGGATCAAAAGGAGGCTTTATTAGTCCTCTCCTTATCCAAGACAGCTGTCATAGGAAGTTTGATCTATTTCTCTTTAACTTTACCTTTTCAATCACGTCAAGAGTGACAGCCAAGAAAGAGCAGTTGTCCATATCTGGAAACATTCCCAACAGTGTTTTTACAGTTTGTGACAGCTTTTAACGCACATTATATATTTAGAGATGATTTAAAGGCAGTTCTTTCCCTGGACGGAATCAGAATACACAGAAAATGACAATGATATATGCGGATTGACATCCCATGGAGTATCTGTGCTGATGACCTGAGGTCCAAACGTATAGTTTCTTGAGTGTGATCTCAGCTTTCTACTTCCCCAGATAATCATCAGCTTTGATCTGCTGCATGTGAAACAACCAGCAAATAAATGAGGATTTTCAAACGAGATGAGACTAACTTTGGACATACAGGGAATCTGGGTGGTCACAACTTTACCTTCTCTACCATGTCAACCTCCCTCGGTTTTCATTGTAAGCAACACTTAGAAATAAGAATGCTGTGAGAAAAAGGTCTCAAGGTTTACACCCACCAAATTAAACATTATCACAATAGCCATACAGGAAAATGTGGCGTTGTCAAACTGCAATAACTGACTTTTTGGCCACTTGGGGCCGTGGAAACAAGCTGAAAAGTTGCTTATTTACACATCAATCAGATATGAAGCAGCATGGCATTTAGTTGGAGTCGTGTTTCTATTCATTTTCCTTTTAGCTGCTTTTTTACTGAGAACAGCTGCTTGCTGTGGCAGAAAACGGCGCTATGGGAGCACTGAAAGTGAACCAAACAGTAAAGTAAAGGGCAGGAAAACCAAAACAATGAGTTGAACAACACTATCAAGAGAAAAAAAGGATGATCTGCCATTTTAGTTAGGCATCTAGAAGTAGTGTACTGTTGTTATTACTTTATGTTATGTTATTATATTGAATAATGCGTGTAAAAGCTTGGCACGAATGGGTCTTTTTATCAGCTTGGTTGAACCTCTCTTAGCAAAGTTATCATACAGCTGCAGCAGGGACCATCTTATTCATGACAGGCACGTGAGGTCGCTGATCTCAGTTACATACTAATGGAACTAAACAGCACAATTCAAAAAACTCACCCACGATCAAAGACACACTCAGTACTGTACATACAGAGCACATTCACACGTGCACGCGTGCACAAATGTCTGCATACACTGGCGCACACATACACACAGACACAGGAGTGGAAGTAGGTGGACTCAGGTGGGTCAAGTCACTAGCTCAGGCAGTCACTAAACAACAGGTACAGCTGTGTCACATGAGAAAACAGACAGGACACGTGCAGAGCTGATGGTCTTCACAGGACATGAGGAACCTGCAGAGCTGCATGTACATACTGAACAGCACTATATTTAAATGTGTGTGCATAACCCTGGTTCATTCATATCATCTAATTAGTCTATGCCAATGAGTGTGTGTATCCCTGTCACACTGCGCCATCTACTAGGCCAGTGTGCAACAGCATTTCTGTACACCGACTGTACAATTGTACCATTAGGTTAAACTCATTAAAACACACCATAATTCCTAATAATGATGAATGGCGCTCTTTTGATGGAAAGCTTCCGACTGAGAAAATTATTTTTTTTGGATTACAAAGACCATGTTAAACTGACAACAGTCCGTATAGCAAGAGGAAAAAGACATCAATGATGAGGTGGGAGCAAATAATGAAAGTCCTAATCAGACTTGCACGTGCAAGCAAGGTGTTAATACATGTGCATACCATTTTAAAGGCACCACGTGCCAAAGAGAGAACACTGAGATTAGAGGAAGTAAGAGTTTTGTTTGGCTTAAAGGAACCCTCCACTGCTTTTGCACGTTTTCAGACCGATAAATGCAAACAGTACGGATGTGTGCTATTACTCACATCCGTTTTCTAGAGCATACAATGTGTATAGAGTTTGATTTACTTATCTAATTACCGGCTCACAGTTCAGTGATTTTACTGGGACATGAACATCCAGACAATTTCCTGATTGTCAAAGTTAGAACTTCTTTTAATACACCCTCCCGCAGAACATCGCTGCCACTACTGGAAGGCAAAATTCCTATAATCTTTTACTTTTAAATCATAATGGTTATTGTTAACAGAAGTGTGCGTAAAATACTGTGTTATTATACGTAGACTATCATGTTACTTGCTGTTGTTAGTTGTTATAATAAAAATTGAATGTTATCTAGATTGCATTGGATCAGTGGATGGGAATGATTGACTGACAGTCAGTCAGTCAAGCAGTAGCAGTAGATTACCAGTGGGCTCCTGTTAAACTTGTATTTCCTATATTTCCATTTAGCGTTAACAGGTCAAGTCCTCACTGGCCAAGACATAAAGCCACATTATTTGCCCAGCCCTCCATCACGCGCATGAAACCATCAGTATTTTTCTTCCTGCCCCAATGGAGCACACAAACCACGCTCACAAGCTGCTCCCACTGCCCACCAGCACTAGTTTGTGTCTGGCAGAACCCACTAATTCAAAACACAACATCGTGCTTGTTTTGCTGAGGCATTAAAAGGAAATAAATTACTCCTCACCACAAAATAAATGCAACTTTCCTTGGGGCAGTTTTGCACTCACTGTAATGTAACTAATGGCCATGTGTCATTTCTGAGAGGTCTGTCTGCTGTCTTTGTGCAGCACTAAAAACAAAAACAGCACTCTCATAATGACTGAGGGTTTCAATTCGGAGAAATGTCGCCCTCGTTACAATGTAATAGAAATATGCAGCTGCTTACTGCATTTCCTCACTATCCATGAGATATTTATTCACTATTACACTCACCATAACACTCACTAACCATAAAATATTGCCGTATTAATCCTTTTTCTGCTTGTTATAATGGGCTAAACGGTGTCGTCCCAAGCGCCAGTAGACATCTGATGCGGTTATTTCAAAAGCGCATGTTCAGTGATTGAATTGATTATTCCTAATAGATCAGCACAGAGCTACAAGCTCATTTTGATTGCGTTTGTGCCGCTCTAAGTGACAGCTAATTCTCCGTGAGCTCTAACTTGTTTTTGGCTTGCAGCTAGAGGCATTGGGTCACAGGTAATGCTATAAGCTATTTTGTAGAGAGTGTAATTGAATTAAAACAAACAAAAAAAACAACTGTGCAGAGAAAATAGAACACTGGAAATGCAGTGATAACAAAAAGTAGGGAGCACATGAGCAAAAACAAACCCTCACCCAGGTGTATATATGCCCCGCTCAGCTGAAGTCCACCGTTACGTATGTATGAGGATCGGCACTATTTCTGTATATAAAACAGATATGTATATTACGTCATTACATCAGCTTTCCTTCTGGAAACATGTGCAGAAAAGCTTACACCAGTCTGGGTCTGTTTCTGCCAAAGGTGTGATGGTTCACATACAGTTCTGTCTCTCTGGAAAACTGCAATCGTTACTCCTCCTTCAAAAAAACCTGCTCCACGAGAAAACAATGCCAATAGATCAGCAGCCCTGACTTCTGTTGACCTCATCCGGAAAAGTTGATGTTGTGGAAGCTGAGGTCAAACGTACATTAACGGCTAGATTCTTATCAGATTGCCTGAAAAGAGAACCGTGACACTGATGATGCAACCAAAACACACTTTACAGTGCAACACCTCAAAAACCCTTCAGCCTTCACCAGACTGCTGTTTGTAGACCTCAGCTCTGCTTTTGTTACCCTCTTACTACACATCCCTCTCTTTAAACTCACACAGGTGTCCTTTAACCCCTTTTCATCAGGCGGTATTACTTATTTCTGACCAGAAGGACCCAATACCATGTATTCAAAGTAAAAAACAAAGAGACACACATTTCTTTGTATGATTTCAGTACTTGTTGCTACAGTAACCCAGTCTCTAACATTAGCTCCAACTCCAACTTGATAACACATGAATGAAACTTGCATCTATGGAAGGCTAAAATTAGTATGACCTTTAAAGTATTCTGTAGGTAAATGCCATTGGTTGTTTTGAGTGCTGTCTTGGAACTTCATTTCAGAAATCAACAGGAAGAAGAAGAAGAAGAAGAAGAAGAAGAAGAAGTGAGCTATCTGAGGAAATGTGGGACAGAAAGTGTTCATTTCTATACCCCCAGCTATAATGATATGATCTTCATTCATTCTTTCGGAAGCTTTTGTTAATCAAGCTCAACCTCTGTGACGTGTGAAATTCTACGTTATGTAATTCTATAATATAAACATTAATAGTAACATTCAATCATTCAGCCTCTTTCAAAACAGAGTTGCATGCTGCCTCATATGAGTAAAGGGAAACGATTTGTGAGGACGTTTGTGAGGAAACGATTCTGTAAGCCTCATATATTTTCTTTTGCGGCTCGTTGCTAGTTAGAGATAAATTTAATGACAAATTCAACCTTAATTGTTTTATTATGTAAACTGTTGCGCTGACAGCTCTTTTTAACTTACCTGTTACTGACAATGATGAAACTAAGTGAATATAATATCTGCATAATACAAACATATCGACTCCAGGGGGGTTATTAATTATGGCTTTGTCACCCCTCACTTGCCCATTCAGTTGAAGTCATTTATGTGGAAAATGAAACTGCGTGGATATCAGCTCCGTCGTGTTGAACACAGGTTGTCTGAGCCTCGGGTGTCTGTCAATCACTGTGACTCACTTCTCTGCAGGCTAAACCAAAACAGATAAAACTGCTGAAGTAAAACTCTTAATGTCTTCCTGTCCTCCTTGGAAAAGTTAAAAAGAACATACTCAAGCTGACTCATTTCTCCCTAACAAGTGCCCGCTGTCTGAGGAAATTAAACCGAAAAGAGTAAAAAGGGTGCATGAGAGATTTTAGCTGAGTTATATGAAGGGCTTCAATTATGGTTCACAGTTTAACACAAAACAGAATCACAGGTTTTCTGTCCAGTGCTTTTAGACTGAGTAATGTTTTAGTGTGAGTGTGAATACAGTGTAATGTCAATGTCACGCTGCTGAGTGCACCGCTCTATGAAATTCTCCTGATTGAATTGCATAGTAAATTATGTAAAGCCTGGCACAAGAAATATGAAAATTAAATGAAGGTGTTCAATGAACCTGACAGAATTAAAGAAATCAATAACCATTTCTAATTTCCATATACGATGTATCACATTTAATGTACAATATTAAAAAACATATAGATTTGTGTATATTAACTATATTGATGTGACACATGTACATGCACAGCAACACGCATCTATATTTCATTGATCTGTTGTATTCTAATGTGTTTATTCATCTTCCATCCATTATCAACACTGCTGATCCCTCAGAGTCTGTTTCATTGGGGCATATTTCACTCTATTCATTATGTTATCTATTGAATTGAGTGTTGCTATTATATCTATTATATCTATCATGTGCAGGTGTCTCTAAAGCCCGTTAAGATTGATGTCCTTATCCTTTTGCTGTATGGCTATTATCACATACAATAATTCAGCTTTATTAATGGAGAAATTATAGTTCTGTGATTTCTCTACTAGCTCAGCCTTCTCTACCATCTTCTTTTTTTCTAATTTCTCTCAGGGTTTCCTGCATTCAGCTGTGTTTTGAAGCTCCTTCCTCAGATGAGACAAAACAGAAATGCTGCAGTTGCTCAGCAGCATTGTACTCATGTGCCATCTAGTGGGCATCATCGGCTACAGGCTTCAAAGGCAAGAAGAATGTCGGCTGGTGATTAATGAATGAGATGCAAAAATATAATAATTTCCTGGATACAACATCTATCAAATGCAGTGCATTTTGCAATAACATAATTTAGAACAATTGATAAAATAATTAAGACAAATTAACCTAATTTGATATTTACAATTGAGCTGAAGTCACCAGCTGAGTGGGTTTCCTTATTTCTGGTTGGTTTGTATCGTCTAGAAATGTTTAGTTTAGTTTTTATCAGTTATCATCTTAGTTTTTTTCAAATTGTTATTATGATATGGAAGGTTTTTGCCAAGAGCAAGATTTAAGAAGTTCAGAATTGATGTTACAAACACAAACACAACACTTTGTGAGTTGTCACTAAGTCATAATCATGTGGACATAGCAGTCTTAATAAATGCATGTCCCAATGACTAAAACTAAACAGTTCCTGTATTTATTTTTTATTATTACTTTTGTAAGTACACAACATCGTTTCAGTTAGTTTTTACTTTTATTTAAGTCAACTAAAATGTTTTTTCACGTCTTGTTTTAGTTTTTAGTTAAGTTTTAGTTAATTACGATAACCGTGGTCCACATAAGACCACAGCGCTTCACATTCTCAGCTGTTTGGGTCCTGTAAATATCCTGGGAGGGTAGCCGGTGTGTGCGTGTGTGTGCATGTGTCCACACCGCAGGAGGCTGCAGTCACATGTTCATTAACAGATTTTCAGCATCTTAGATCCTCTTGACATTCATGTGTAGGTCACCCATGTTCTGCTTCACTGAGATCCATCTGACAAAAGAAGAAACTGGCAAATTGGGCACCTCAGTGAAGTCCAGAAGGCAGCGACGGTGGATGTGTGAGAAGGTCTGAGATATGGACACGTTTTATTTTTTTCAAAAAGTCCAGCTGACATTATTGGAATAGATCCTTATTACCCTCATATAAGATAATAAACACGATAAAGTACACAGTCGATATCACCATGAAACTCCCCTAGTTGATTAGTTACATTAGGTTATTTTTTGTATTTTTCTGAAATCTTATGTTTGAATCTGCAGATGAGGTGTTGTCGAATCAAATATGCACTGATCTGCATACATCTCCAGAACAGAACTCTGAACAGTGGCAAGTTCAAAACTCTTAGAGCCAAAGGACATCTTTTTTTTAGCACTCCATAATTCAGAAAACACACAGCCATGAAAAAAATGGAAAATGTGCAAATTTTTAGCAATAAATTGTGATGTAAAGCAGGCTATGAATGATATGTGAACAAACTCCTCCATAAAAACATCCAGAACATGAAATGAAAAATGGAAGTTTGATGTGTGCCAGTGCTACTGAAGTGGACATTTCTGCCTCAGAGTTTGAGATAAAAGTCATTTTGAGAAAACAGCCTTTAAAGATACAAATTTAGGAGAAATCTGGTGATGGAAATAGACAAAGCGCAGTAAAATAAACATGTAAATGTGTATTTTGGATGTTTTCTATTCCTTCTTTCCACTTATCTTAAAGACACATTGTGGGAAAAAAATTGACCAGTGCAATTCTTCCAGTGCGCTTTGTGTGTTTGCAAACATGTTCACATTTAAACACATAAAGTCATAACGGGGGCATTTAAAAAGTCACCAAATCATCACCGAGTTGCAGCAGTAGTAGAGAAGTGTTGTTTTCCTTCGCCTGGAGGAAGTGCAGTGTGTTATACTGTGAACTCTGACATAACTGTGTTATTATGTAACAGTGTCATCTGGTTACCCCGAAACCACATGTTCTCCAAACTGAACGTATGGCGAGCTGTTGCGACTGTGTTCGGTGAGTCACCCACACCAAACAAATGCTCTGAATTCTCCAATAACTGCATCACGTCTCAATTTTCTCAGCTTTACTGTAGCATCTGTTGCCCCTTACACCCACACCTCAGGCCTGAAGAGACCCCATCTAATTTTGTATATTTCTAATCAAATAACCCCACCTGCTCCTCAAACTCTTTGTTTTCCACATGAATTTTACATGCTCTGATGTCAAAATGTAGAAATGATTTAAAACCCTGTTTTTGAACCTTTTTTTTAACATGTAGCTATATGGTGTTTTTATTTTTTTATATTTTGTCATATTGCAACTTCTGTCTGACTGTTTAATTACCATGCTGTAATCAAGTGCAAGTCAATGAGCACTTACAGTAGTCTATGTGTAACACAGAACAATATGTATACAAATAAAAAAATTACAGGCTACTAGGAAAGAGACTGTAAAATAGCATTGCAAGCGCCTATTGTGAAATATTACATAAATATTTAGGATTTGAGTTTTTTTTACTTGAGTTTTCATGTACAATAGATGGGACAAATGCATAAATTGTTGTTTGTTGCTGTCTCCAATCGATCCACCCAGCCGGCCATGGAATAAAGTTAAAGTTTCGTGTGTTTGTGTTTTCAAAATGAAAATGAAAATGAAAAAGATGTGGGTGTCTGCATATGCTCAGCATACAGATAAATCACTGAATGCTTTAAACCATGCGGGCCACATGGGCCTAAATGTTTTGGTTCTATTATTGAGTTTACAAGACTGATTAGATATAGCTGAGCAGCAGCAGAAGATTTGCAAATCATTGAAACTGCATTGGTAACTTGTTTCTCTTTGCAAATGCTGACTTTGGATTCAGATTGCTGGCAAACACTCACATGTAAGCATCCCATGCTTGTCTCCATGACAACAGGGACTCAGATTGAAGATGCTTTCATTGCTCCCCTCTTCGTCCCTCTGCCTTCTCTTCTTCTCTTCCTTCCTCCTGAGCTCTTCTTTCTGACAATGAAACTCAGAAGACGCACACGGTCAGTGCAGTACAGACTTAACTATACTGCAGAAATGAGTAATAAAGATTTTGTGTCTCTTGTGTGTTTCTTCTTGTATTTACTGGATTTGCGTACCTGTTGTTCTCTTTTTGCCTCTTCAACGTTGTTAACTAGAATACATACTTCCGGTCCTGGTGAGTTGAATGTAAAATGAGATCAAATTAAATAACGGTGAGTAAAAAAGTGAAACATACTGCAGACTAAAAATGGGTAAAGCACGTGGGTATATGCATGCAGAAACTTTTTTACAGTTAATTTTCCTTCTCTTTTCTTGCTGCAATTGCTGTGAATTTTCACAAATCTCCTCTCCCTGCTGCCTAATAACAGCCATCTGCTTCGTATTATTATGGAGCGACCACATTAGTGGCTGCACTTGTGACTCAGCTCACGAGTCTCTCTCTATGACAAACTCATGTGGCTTCATTCATTCCCTCATCTAAAATGGCATTAATAAAATATGCCGCTGAGTTCGGAAATGAAATCTCGGTTTACTTACAGGGGTAATGGACATGTCTAATTGTTTTACTTGGATTTGTGTCTATATTTGGCTCACATCGATATTTATGCATGCTTCAGACTGACGTGGTAAATATATCAGAGATAGAGGGACGGAGGAAATGTTTATTACACTGATGTGGATATATATTACCCTATAAAGCAGAACTGCTGTAGCTATTAAAAAGAACAGAATTCCCTTAACTATGCTGTTTAAATGGAGGACATTCTTTCATACAGTATCTGGTATTTGGATTCATTCATGGACTTGTTAGATTAGATATTAAAACATTTGGCTAATTAAATTAGATACACATACCAGATACAACACTAGAATTATTAACTAAATACAAGTTATTTAATAATTCTAGTTGTTTGCCCCACAGACTTATAGTAGTCCAGTGATTCTGTTATACCTACACAGTACACAGTACAATAGGATATATAAGTGAATGAGCTGTCAGCCGGCGGCATGGTGTGTTTATGAAGGTGGGTTTCCACCATAATCATGCATCACTGAAGTCTTTGCATGTGTGAATTCCTGCCTGACAGCCTAATGAGAAGCTGAGAAACAAAACTGAGAGGATAATAAAAGTGGTATAAAAATAGCAGTGTGGCCAATATGGCCAAACAGAATTTTATGCGCTTAGTGTGTTGCTAAAATTACCATAGCTATTTGGTGAATTGGCAGCCAGGGGGTAGTTTTCCTCCTCTCCACAAATTGACCTTTAAATCATACAGCTGCTTTTGCAGTTCAAAAATGGAAACAATGCTCGGCCATTAAAAAGACTGCTGGAAAAAACATTGTACAACATACTTCATATAGTCATGTTAATTTCAAAGTCTTAAAACTAAAATTTTTATCTAAAAACAATATCCACTTTCTTTACATGAGGAAAATCCAGCCTCTTCAGTTTGACACTACAGTTCCCAGAGTGCTTTGGTTTGGTCACATGGTCCAACAGCACAGGTGTCCTGCAGCAAGTGATCATCGGTGTAGTTTGGCGCTCATTTTCTTTTTTTTTCCCAACTTCTCAGCTTCAGCACTTCGTCAAACCTCATTGAGTGAGTACTTGTCTTTAAATATTTAAATTAAACCTAAATGTTTTCATAGTTTTGCGGCACGCAGAAGCCACGACGCTGACATGTGAAACTTGTTAGCTAGTTAGCTCCAACAGGTATGAAGCAACACTGACGTTCATTTGGACTCATGTTTCGTGATGTAATGATGAATGTGAGCCCGCATGTCCACTGTCCTTTTAGCTCTGTTCTGGTCTCCACCAACTCCTGAGGGAAGTATTTGGCTCTTTGGCTGCTCAGTGCTCCACTGTGTTCACCAGCTAGTGTACAGTTGGTTTATCAGAGCTTGTGGGTGAAAACAATTGCTTGCAAAAAGAGCTGAAAGACTCCAACATCTCCATCCGAGCGGCAGCTGTCACACTGAAGCTGTGACATACACTACTCACAAAAAGTTAGGGATATTCGACTTTCAGGTGAAATATATGGAAATTGTAAAAAGTTAATGCTACAGTGATATTATATCATGAAAGTAGGGCATATAAGTAGAAGCATGCAATGGTCATTTCTTCATTTTAAACAATGTATTTGAAGACAATCTAACAACAGTGGTAGGTATACCACAACAAAAAATTTTCAGTGTCTCAATAAATTGGGATGTGGCCAAAGGACGTCCACTCCTCTCCTTTCTGTGACTCTTCCAGTCACTGTATCACTGTTCCAACCTCCTGATGACACTGTGACCCTCTAAGCTCAGTGAACACCTCCGTCTGAGGACTTCCTGTTTGAAGCCTCCAGTGTTGAGGTGCTGCTGATCAACTGTTAGGTGTCGTCTTGGTCTCATGATGTCAGAATGTGAACAGCAGGATGAGGAGGACTGTTTAAATACCAATTCTAACTGAAGCAGGAAATGTATTGGTCGATTCATGGATCAAACCTGTTGTGAATGTTGCTGTTAAGCTTCTTGTTAGAGAACAGCAACAGCAAAAAGTACTGAAACACTGAACAGTTGGACATGTGCATTCAAAGGTTTAGAGAAGGTCACATTAAGTCCACCTGGAAAGGTTAGAATGCATTTTAGGTTCATCCTGAAATTTCACCTGAAAGCCGAATGTCCCTAACTTTTTGTGAGTAGTGTATAGCTTGGATCCATGTCTGCTCCTTCAAATGCCCTCAAAACACAACATTCATACCTCATTGATCCATTGGTGGAAATATTTGTAAGTATTTAATAGCCATTAGAAGGCTAATAATTGTACCTTGTTGGGGGATTTAGTGTTTTTATTTCCCCAATTACCAGGAATTCACCAACCTTCAAATTAATTGCAGTTAAATGAGATTGTCTTTTGGAATAAAAATTTTCCATGTTGCTAAGGTAAATAGCAATGTGCAAACAAGATGGGTTGCCAGGTTCCTCGGTGGCTCATTGTGGAGGCAATTTGGTAAGATAAAAGTTTAATGAGGCATCATCTATCGTCGCTCGCTGACATCATTTGCAGAGGCCAGGGAATTAATGGGTGCCATTTATCCCTGGCAAATGGATAATAAAGAGCTAAAGTGTGCATTAGACTTGTTGGGATTTATCCAATGCAATGTAGTGAGAGAATAACATCGCTCATGTCTTAATTCTGGCCCGAGGCAAACTTGATTTAACAGTCTCTGCCATGTCTAGAAACCGATTTGTTGTTTTTGCAAATAATGCAGTAAAAATGAATTTTTTAACATGTTGATCAACATCTTGTGCTCTTCTGCATCTTAAAATGATACTCTGAAGGATGTTAATAAATCACCTTACACTGAAAATAAGGTTTTTTTACTAACTGATACTCAGTTGAACAGTAAAAAAGTATAAATGTTGAACACTGTATACAGTGTTACTTAACGCATGTGTAAATTAACACATGAAGTAGAGGGCATTATGGGGGATCTGTGGCCCTCTCCACACACCAGCGTTGAAAATGGAACCATTTCACTAGAAGAGGCACTAGTAGATGGACCTCTCTCTCTCTCTGAATTGTGTGGATTACACCAGGAGGCAAATCTAACCTTTCCAGACGCTCAGGGGCCAAACCCACAAACGCTGGCCTGGCCGAGGGTCGAGCCATCCAGCTGGGAGAGCGTGCCACTGTTACCCACGACAGCAGCTGTGGCATCATCGTGACTGCTTGTGGAGCCACCAGAATGGCTGCTAAATCCTCCTCCTGAGCGTGCGTTAAAAGGCGAGGAGTCAGAGGAACCAGGACAGAAGCACAGTGGAGACCTCCAGGCCGCGGTTGATGGCAGAAGCTTTTCGCTCCCAGTGGAGGAACGTCCCGTATAATCATGGAGAACCAGAGCGTGACGGCATTTTCCTGTGGGATGAACTGATTCACCTCCGTTCTCCCAAACCTGTTCCACAACGTTTGAAGTCTGAAGTGTGGGATTCAGCCCCCACTTGTTTCAGTTCCTTTTGTTTTTGCTATCACTTGCTATTTACTTGAGTTATCCGTTTTTTAGAGAGAGAGAGAGAATGATGCAAACTGTAAATAGCTGTTTCTTCACAAGGCGTTGTCCAATGTTCTCCAGGCACTGTTGATTTTTGATGCACTCCTTTACTTTTTCTCTTCCACTGACCGTCATGAACAGCACCCTTTACTCTGGGACCTCCTGATTTTCAAACTAAACCCTGAATATAACCACTCAGTAATCCTCATAGTTTCGAACAAAACGTTTCAGTAAAGTTGTAACTCAAAAGTAATTCTGCATTGATGTTTGGGTGTGCCAGCGGCCTCTTTGGATGGCACAGGCACCCCCTGGTACACCACCACCAATAATCTTAACCTACTCTTGCATTCTTCAGTAATTTTAAAACCGGTGTCAATAATGCTCAGTCAGTCTGGAGGAGTCTGTTAAACATGAGCATGCCTTTTTAATTCCTTAAAATGCACTCAACTTGGATTTATCATACATCTAAATGGCAGTTTTTGATTTGTTGCCTTGGCAGTCCTCAAGGTTTGTGCACTTTATTGTTAATATATTGTTTAATATACCAATAAGATGTAAAAGTACTTTCCTAGGGATAGTATTTCCAAGAGGTGAAAGGAAGTTTGACTTTTCGGCTGCTTGTCTTTGTGAAGCTGCTGGGAGTATCTCTGCTGTGTTAAGTCGGGTGGAAAAAGGTCTTCAGTTGTAGCTTTCATGATGCAAACACATGAAAAGTTGTTCATTTTGCTACATTCGGTACAGTTTGGTCAAAAGTGAGCTGAGTTTATGGAGGGAAATGAGGGATGTGGTGTAATTTGTTCTTCCAAACACTTGGTGGAGCAGCAGGTACCAGGATCTAAATGAATGGATGTGAAGTGCTGCAGTGCCATCTTGTGGCACATTTCCAGATGTGCTTCCACAGCCAGTCTCCAGGCCTAATGAGTGGCACAGCTCCACTTTATGGTTCCTTAATATTTTACAACATAAATGCATATTTTTTTGTCAGTGTTAATTTACAACCAAAACAATTCACAGCTTTTGTTGTATATGTTCAGCAGGATCGTGTTCCTCAGCTGGTTTCTGTGGAAACAGGGAGAACAGGTGTAACTTCTTCTTTTGAGGGGAAATCTTTTTCCAGAACCTGTGTCTTTTTTTATTTTCCAGGAGAAAGTGAAGATGACACTCGCACATTCTCCACTTTGAGCTGTAAGTTGATCGTGTCTTCTGTTTGACTCCACTTTCCCCCCCTGCCCACAGAGAGGAAGTGTGTGTGCGGTAGGTGGGACATGAGGTGTAAGAGATACACTGGCCGCTGTGTGTTTAGCTGTTACAAGAGGCCCTGCCTGAGTGAATGGGTTGAGTGGGTTGGGACAATGTGAAATCTGGGAATTGGGATGAAGCATGTGGAGCCTCTTGCGTGTCTAATTTTACTGTGCTTCAGAACATTATGGGATGGAAGGGTAATTTTAAGATATTGTATAGGGAAAATAAAAAAAAAAGTCAAACACATTTTAACAGTTTGAAGAGAGCTCTGGAGTGGTTTGTATTAGAGGCTATGTTAACTCTCACGACATGGAGGGTGCTGCAAGGAAAGGGGCTGAGCCTCAGCTGTTGTTATGAGCTGAGGACCCGGGTGACTGGACAGCTTTGCATCTGTTGGTCGACAGATGCAGAGTTATTACTGTGCTGAGCAGTTGTCCTGTGTTTGGCCGCTGAGTGTTGTTATAGCTGAAGGTGCAGAGCCCACAGTGAAAGTGAAGGCAGGGATGTGTGTCCTTTGGGCCCCTTGTACACATGTATCAGTAAACATGAAGAGGCAGCCTTTGAGTCTAAAATAAAATATAATGAAGAGCATGTGCAAAAAGCAAAACATGGTTCAAACAGAGTAAAGATGCAACTTCACTGAAATTAGATTTGCTTTGCTCAGCCAAATTTAATAACTTTATATGTTGTATGCTACAGGCATGTGACATACTTTCACCTTCTCATCCGTTCAGATGCTGTTTGATGTTAACATGTCTGTGGATGAGCAGAGATTAACTGTTGCCCAAAAATTTAGGGGAAACCCCCTCGACCTTCCTGCCAGATTGCGGCTTGTTTTGCTAGTCAAATCAGCAGCCCTGGAGATATTTCAGAAGAGAACCAGGGACAAGGGAGAGGGAGGCGGGAGAGAAAATTGGGATGAAAAGCAAGTGATACCTTAGTCACGGTGGTGCCAACCTGCCTCGTGATGAAAGATCATGAATTATATTTGGAAAGTCCCTGCAGTGCTAAAACCTTAAGAGACCAAAGGCGCTCCCTCTTCACCTCTGAGGAAATCAACTTCACATTTTGATGATTTTGTTTTATTCATTTTGTTATTTTTTCATCTTGTGACGGGGAAGTCCTGTGGGCAGAGATGGCGATTGGGCTTCAGGATGCAGAGGGAGTCTAGAATTATGGGCGATTGAAAGCTTTTCTGGACTGGGTTCAAGAAGTGCTGACGAAGCAAGACTAAACATCGCGAACCGCAGTTGAAAGATTTGCACATGTGCTGGCTCCCCCTCCACTCCTGCCACCCCGGGATTAGTCCCATCCTGGGAGAGCAGCTACATTTACATGTGTGCAGGCAGGCGGGTGGGCATGCACAGACACACAGACACACACACACACTTTACATGCATGTGTACCCTATAATTGGAGAGAAGGAAGGAAAGCCAAGCTGAGAAAGAGAGGTAGGTGTCAAAAATGATGGGAAAATGAGAAATAAGAATCAGGGAATTCCTGAGTAACCACAAGCAGCAGCAACACGTCAGCCACCCAGTTGTAGTGGAATGAAGTATGCAGACCTAAGAATCAGTCGTGACTTGGTCTCTTTTTGGGTGTGCAGCAAAACAATAAATCTACAACCAATCAACCTATTCTAATCACAAACTATTTAAAAAAAGGATTGTGCTAGAGAGGATAAAAAATCCTAATTGGTTTATGAAAGCACCTAACCCAAAAAGAAACAACAATGACTCGAATGACAATGACTCGCTTTTCGAACTTTAGAGTGTGTTGGTCAAAAGATGCAACCAGGAGCTGGTGATACTTAATAAAATTTCTGCTTTTGAAGCAAATGAAAACTTTGGTTTGGTCACAGTAGCTGCGTTCACATGGATTCATGAATTCTAACAGCACATTACATCTGCGTCATTCAAATATAGACAAAAAATAAACCTCCCACAAATAAACGCTGCAGGAGATGTCATCAATGGAAATACAACAAATATACAAACAAACACGGCCCCTGAGCAAAAGGCCCAATACACAAATCAAGACTAAAACATCTGCATCTCTTGGTGCTAAACACTATATTCTCTCACTATACTCTACTATATTCACTACAAATATAGAATTTATGTTATTAGTCCGTCAAACGCTGTCAAAATTAGGTCTATTGCACCACTTTTGGATGTATCACACCAAGCGTCCGGTAGTTTAACCATTCACACCACCTGCCTTTGACGCTGGAAAGGTCTTAACTCAGCTTGACTATTTAGACTATTTGACTATTTTGGATGCGACACTACTGTAGAACAGCCCTTATTTCTTTTGCTTACCAAGCAATACAGATGATCTGAGTGGCACTTGGTGGAAGCAAAACTGATGTTTGTGCTGTGACTTCATGATAATTTAAGAGAGTTAATGTTCCATGAACTGACTTGACAAAACTGTATATTCTGATAGTCTGTTTAACTTTGTGTTTAAGTTTACAAACTTTGTCTCAAAAGCCTGTAAAAGGAAGACTGGAAGAGTATTTTTCTAGTTCTACGTCGTGAATGTCTGTCAGTGATTCATGAATATTGAAGTAAACAATGTCGGTTTGAAGATGATTTAGCTGTTTTTAATGTTAAATAATGAACTCTAGTTATATACAGAACACTAATGAAAAGGTTTTCATTTTATCTTCATTTCAGTTGTTTTACTTTATCCAGCAGTGACTCTTATTTGCCTACTCCAGTGACTTCATCCGTTGTGTTGTGGATTTCTGACCTCCAGTAACCTTCACCAGTTAGCCGGCCCATCTGTTTGCCCTATGCCGTCCCACGTCTCACTCCCCTGCAGCAATGAAAGCACCTCTTCTCAGGGATATCACACCACAAAGCAATGAAAGGTCTGTTTTATTAAAAAAGCCGTCTTTCCAAACTACAGATCACTTTTCACATTCGATCATTTAATCCCTGCACACCATCCTACCCCACTTCAACAGTGTCAGGAAGTGAAATGTTAGCTACCTGGCTAGCTGTGTGTGTGTGTGTGTGTGTGTTACTATGCATACCCTTGTTCAAAATCTTTGGCATGTGTGATTTAGCGTAGCAGAAGAGATATAATAGCTTTCTAACTCCATATAAAGTAATCCAAATCAAATAAGCTCAAAGTTAAACAGTAAGTGAATTTAATGAAGATTTTCTTTCTAATCAGATTTCTGTTGTCAGATGATTTCAGGCTACATATCTGAAATACAACAGTATGAAATCCACTTCTGTAGCAACATATTCTTGTTCACTGGAAAGCTTTACCATTTCCCGTCTGGCCCGCTCTTCCTCCATAAAACCCACAAAAGCCGTCAAGCAGTACCAGGGGCAGTCAGTCCAGCACCAGGTCCCCTGCCTAGCCAAGGGGTCAAAGTTCAAGCTCATTAGCTGCTGCAGTGAATAGTTTGTGTTGCTGGCACAAGCAAAAGGTCACTACGTCACCGTTAATACAGCCCATAGCAGCCCAGTCTTCTCTCTGTCCTCCTGTCTCGTGTTTGTCTCAGATGTTTAAAATTCGACACTGCCATTACTTCATAACCATGTGACATCATGGCTCTGTCACGAAGAAAAATGATGATCAGTTTTTTTTTTTTTCTTTTGCTGAAAAGTGCAGCTAGCTGGGTTGTAACATGTGACTGGAAGTGGGTTGTAGGACGCCTTGAACAGTGGAGCACTGGGGGAAAAAAAGCAGGTCCCTTTTTTGATTCTTGGCGGAAGAACTGAGGAGAGCATTGTAAAGGAGACTTTTATCTTGAGTCATGAGGGAATTTTAGCATCCAGCATGTAATACATCAGATGTGAGATTTAAATTGTTTTATTGAATCTTTTTGTCGAGTGTTTTCTATGAATACACAACCAGTAAGCTGCTTAATGACTATTTAAACAGGCAGATATTTGATCTCCGGTTGATGTTGATTTTGAACCCAAACCAGGCCGTTTATTTTTTGGGGCTCTGGCTGTGGGTGTCCTTACTGAGTGCTAGCATAATGCTTATTCCTGGCCTTCCTGGAAAGTCAACATAGTGCTGTCAAACATCGTTGTTGTTCCTCTATGAAATATCATGAATATAATTGTCGTTGAGCACTGACTGTTGTCATGTTGATTTTTGATGTGGGATAAAGTAATGGTGCAGGATCAAGCCAAACATTACCTTACGGAATATGGAGTAGAGAAAGGAGGATTAGAAACCACAGACTCCAGTCTTACTCCAGTCTGCTGTTACTGGCTGTTCCTGGTCAAGGTCGACTTTCCCAGACACACTCCTTTGACCATTTACCTAAACTGAGTCATTCCCTCCATTTTGCATCTTTCGCATCGCAGAGCACCAAGTTAGGCAACAAGCTTGCACGACCGTAAAGTTTGTGTGTGCTTCATCTTTCACCGTCTGATATCTTTGCCTCAAACAGCAACACGCTGCTCTCATTTCCATTCATTCAAATCATCACAAGCCTCTGCTGGTCCAAATATAACTTGCCGCACCGATTTGCATCAAGCAGCGTTTAGCTGCCGCAGTCACATCTAACTGCTGGTCTCCAGCGCAGCGGTGACAGTTATCAGACACTGTCCCAACGCCCTAAAGCCACAGTTCAGGTCCAATGTGTCCCCTTCTACCTCCTTGTCTGTGAGAGCAAGCGACGGTCAGGGACCCAGTGTCGGGTTGGAGGCGCCAGAGCATTGTGCAGTGGGTGACCTCTGCAACCACGCTGAGGTTTGTTGCTCTTACCATAGCTCAGCCATAATGAACTCAGCAGACCACTAAAAGGCTAAGGCTCCTTCTCACTACTCTTGCTAAGTCCCAGCTCCCCAGCCTTGCTGAGGCCACCATCCCAGTGGAGAGGGGGTCTAGATGTAGCAGAAGAAGGGTGAAACAGCGGGTGAAAGCCACTGTCATGGTTGCTTTACCTCTATTTATCTTAGTTGCGGTCCTGTTGAGATTGTCTATTGGCGGAATGAAGCTGATCATGTTCTTGGTTTTGGTGTCGAAAATGTTGATAGTTTTGTGTTGCATAAGAGGAAACAGCAGGGTGGAGGTAAGCAGGTTCATATCGTTTTTGATGCCCAATTGTAGTTCTTGGGAGGTGGTAACAGCTGCTATAATTCAGCTCAGGCTTTCTACTTTGCAGTTGTGTGAATGTAAAAAAAAGAGTGAAAAACAAAAACCACAAGCGAGTGAATGAAAGATTTGTTAAATGCTCTGACACATTTCACTATAACTGCAAAGTGAGAAACCTGTTTGGAGATAATTACTGCTAATACAGTGTGCAGCTAATTTCAAAGCCAAGGTAGGAGCAGGAGAGTTTCACAGTGTCTGGACTGTGATAAGGTGACAAAGGGTTGTGTTAATGCCCCTTCAGCCACTTGGTTTTTAGGTCCTCTGTGGTCCTTAAAAATCACACACAACTCGCCTCTCCTGCCGGCCCCATATTGTTTTATTTTTTGACAATAGATTCAGTTACATAATGAACTCCATCCATATCAAAGGCTGGACCAAGGATAGACTGGCGTTGCTCCAAGCCCCTCAAAACAGGCCAAAACCACATGGGAGAACAAACTCTTTCCTATTTTTTCCCCTCTCCCCTGCTCTTTGTCATACCACAAAAGATATCAAGTGTGAGAGGATGGACATGTGTTGCTGATCATATGCGTATTAAACAAATATTACAATGGTCACCTAATATGTTGCGGTGTACTGTCCGTTTTAGTATGGCCCAGAAACCAGAGAAAGTGTGGCATCCCAGACATGGTTTTAAAATACATTCCTCATGGCACTGCAGTATATAGACTTGTGAGAACTGAGCTAGTGAGTATAGAAAATCCGACCGCAGGCTTGTGGGGTATATATGCACTAGGAGGGTAAATGGGTTTTCATGGGCTCTGCTGCTTTTTGTCTCAATCGCCATGTTGCGCTGGGCGACAAAATTTGGTGCTCCCACAGAGTGCACTCACACACAGCTCTGCCAACACTGAGCTACATTTAAAACTCTGGTCCTGCTGTCCCTGCCGCTTTCTCTGCCAAGCAACTCCGCAAACAAGAGAAATAAGGGAGAGATATTTTTCTTTCTTTTCGGTCTACCTGAGACTTTCCAGCCTTCTGTCAGTTTCCTCCTCATCCTTCCTGTCTTCATGTTTCGTTGCCTTCTTTTCCCTCATCCTCTTCGCCTCTACCTCTCCTACCTCTGCATCAGTAGCATGAAAAAATGTGGCAAATGTTCCTCCCACACTTCACATTCCAGGGTCTTACAGGATCCCACATGCTGGTGGCTCAGTCTCTCTCCTTCTCTCCTCTGTCTCATCGGTGACAGAGGAGTGCAACTTGTGTGGGTGCTGAGGGCTGTGGGGCAGCGTAACAATGTGAGTGTGTGTAGGGGGAACAGTAATATGCTAATTCATTATTCTTAATTATGTTGACCAGAGGAGAATCTCTTCTTGGCAGAACAACTTTGAATTAATGATTTTGGGTCTCGGTAAGATGTAAGATGTACGTATATGTCCATAAAAGAATTCTTGATGACTTTTTATTTACACTGAACAAAAGATTTTCATATGCTTGCAGAACTAGATCACTTGTCTTTTAAAAAGCTCTCCTCCTTTCATATTTCAAATTTCAAAAGCAACTCAAAAATATAATATTAGCCACCGTCGGTCATCTCAAGTCTTTCCAGTGGGACTAAAAGACAGGACGGCAAACTCACTCGGTGATGAGAAGGGAGACAGGAAGCATGAAAGCAAAAAGGATGAGAGGAGATAACTTCAAGTAAAGATGGAGAAAGTACATGACGATGGAACTGAGCCACAGTTCAACAAAAGCAGAAAGCTGTGACAATGAAAACACAGCCATAGTTACTAATCAACAAGTCTTAAAGCTGTGGAAAGAAGATGAGCAGCTATGCTGCCACCCCATTCACAATTAGGATGTGCCAAGAAAAAGTGAAAAGGAGAGAACAAATGAAAAAAGAAAGTGAAAGACTGTGGACAACTGTTCAGAGAACAGAACATGACCAGATGTCAAATTGTTGCTGTATTTTTTTTCCATTTTCTTTATTTCTTTTCTTCCTTTTTAACCTTTTTTTCACCATCACAATTTTACTATGCTAATAAACCCCACTTTTGGTAAAATATTTATTAATTTAGAAATAATACCCAGCCTTTGTTTTTATACTTCTGTGCATATTAAAGATTTGATTTTCACCAAGTGTGAAATTTACAATTACCAGAAAGTTCTATTAATCAGAAAATTAGAAAAAGTAACACTCTCTGACCTTCCGTGGTGCAGAAAATCCCTCCCCATCTGGCATTTCAGCAGGTTGAAACAGACACTGAGAATTATTTGCAAGTAGTTATAGATCCAGGTCTGATTATCTTTTCGGTAAACAACCATAATCAGTCCCTCCACTGGGACAAATACACTTTATACTGGATTTCTCTTCCATCCCTGAGTGAAACACCAGATTTTAAAGTTTTCACAGAGCTTTATTCATTGGTCCTGTGTAATATACTGAAAAAATAAACAAACAAACTGCAAGTATATAGACATTTAAACCAAAACCACTATGGTTTGGACATGTACCTCCAGACACTTTCAAAGTAAAATGTTTGAAATGAAAAAAGAGCAGCTTTTAAACAGCTTAACTGGTTCAGGTTAGTTTCAGGCCCTCACAGGAACGGGTTGTTGTAAGTATTGCTGGCCAATTGTCGGCGATCTTTGTGGAGCCAGCATCAATTTAGTGGCATTTCGTGAGCTAGTGTGTTGGCACTGTGCTTCCCTCCCGTTTTCACTACACAGGCCCATCCATGAGGAATTGGGGGAAGTCGATGTTGGTTCTGTCTGCCACCCTGTTTTGCTTGGCCCGGTCATGCCAGCCAACACAGGAGACACCAATAATAAAATTGACCCCTTTATTTAGTGAGAAGAACAAGGAGACAAGGCAAAATAAGCCTCAGGAAGTCAATTACTTGGGTGGAGCAGCTAAAATGTAGTTGAAAGTGTTTGCTTTGGAAGCGGCATAAGATACTGAAGCAAACAAGTGGGTCAGACAGCTTTTTTTTAAAAGAGAATCTACTGTGGGCCACTTTGAAGAAAACATTGTGACCCTGTTACGAATAGATTTAGTCAAAATGAAATAAAATGAAGTAGAGTAGCTCTAGTTCAAAAGTGTTCAAGGCATCACCCAGTTTTGGGAGAATGATGAAAAAAAATGTAGGGTAAGAAAATACACCCACACCATCTGTTATCAAACTCAATATTATCATTTCTTGTCGCTCAGATATATATTTTTTTATTTGTATATAAAATGAAATGCCAATAGATTATGAGACATTGGCTGTAGACGAGATGAAGAGCCAGAGAACTTAAGACTCAGCACATCAAGTGGAATCAGGTTGGGCAGATTCAGCGGCAAGCAATAGCCATGCTTTATGTCCACTTCATTTCCCTTGCAAATCAGCCTCGCATTCTCAGAGTTTTCACAGTTCCCAGCTCCCTCTTTTTCCCCGAAACATGCCCTGAGTCAGCCAGGCTCATTAAACAGGATGAGACTATTACCAGGCGAGTTATCCTGCTCCTAACAATGGGATGTGGTCAGGTGGTGGAAGCACCAGTTTCACTGGGTTCATTTCGCTTCCCCCTCATGTCCTCTGGGTCCAAGACCGCGACTCCCACTTCGGCCAATAACGCCCTTCCTCCATCAACAATAAGTGTGACAGCTGGAATGCTGCACAGCCTCAATGCGGCAGTGTTAAAATTACTGTAAATTATATTTTATTTTAAATTTCATATGAGTGGGAGCGGTTTTGTGTGTGTTAACATTCACTGTACATGTACAGTGTTATGATGCATTGGGCTTGTACCCGATGTGAGTTTCTGTCCACACTTGTACAGTTCCTCTCAGCCGTTGCAACTGCAGTGTAAAAATGTTCATTCATTCATTCCTTCCTTCCTTCCTTCATTCAGTATACTGTGCTGATGTAACTCAGTGAAGTGAAAAAAAATGAACTGGAATGGAGTCCAGTTCATTTTTTTCAGCTATTTACAGTAAGGCTTTCAAGAGGTCCAATCAGAAACTGTGGACAAGTTCCAGGGAAACAGGACCCAAGCACCCTGAAGAGCCTTTTTGCCTCACTTTTATTCTCTCCTGTTCTTTCTCAAGAGTTCCTCCTGAAAGTATTTGGCAAACACTGGTGAAAAAAAAAAGACTTTGAGGGAAGAAAAACAACAAGTCGTTCTTGAGCCACCCACACCCCATCTGCTGTGGTATTATCTTCTTTTATTATCTACAGATTATGTGCGCTGATATGATTTCTACAGTTTGGTCTGGTGGTCATTGTGGTTGTTCTTGTTGTTTTTTTGTTGTTTGTGAAGCGCTGTGATATGAGACAGCGAGGGGGGGGGGGAATCCTCCCCCATGTGCATCTAATCGTCCATTCAGGACCCTCTTAATGGCTTGTCAGTTCCCCTTGCCCTTCCATTTTCTGTCCAATTAATTCCTTTCTTGCTCTCCGGATAAAGGGACACAATGGGGCCCCTCCACAGCATAATGAATCATTAAAATTCAGCAGCGCGGCCCTGGCACTTGGCTTCTCCCTGGGCTGGTTAGGGACGGCTGCTTGGCATGCATGCCAGGGCCAACTTGAACATTCTACCCACTGGACCAGAGGAGATGGGATCTCGCCTCATTCCCCGCTTGTCTGTGCTTTAACGAAAAAATCTGAACTTTACTATTTCGGTATATATGTCTTTGATCACAAAATGTCAACTCAAGGCTCTTTATAGTCAGAAGGTTTGGAGAGTGGCACCAGAAATGGAGAAAAGCTGTTTAAAGCAACATATATGCATTTTATATTAAACACCTGTACATTTCTTGAAAAACTGACTAAATTAAAAATCGTGTGAGATCTACAGCAAAAGAATAATTTATTTTGCGTTTTGCAAAATAGACTCGCAAGTCAAACTGAGTGGAGCAGCATCCAATTAAATTTACTGTGGAGATTTCAATTACTGGTACTTATCACTGGAAATTATCTGCTCATATCCCTCTGAACAATTTTCTAAAAGGTCTCACTGGTCCTCAGTCACAGCTGTAGCTCACAGTACAGATACATGACAGTGACAATAAGCAGCTGGTATCCACCACAAAGATAATCCCATAACCCAAACCCCTTTAATTCGCAAATATGAACGAGTTGAAACTAAATATTGCTGCAAATAAGGATGACAAAGACAAATATCAAGAAAAAAAGTATCTTTTATTTTTTTTAAAAATGGCCAGCAAATGGGTTAGCTGTGCATGTGTGAATGAAACTCTAGTTAATAGAACAACAATAATTTTCACAGCCTTTCTCAAAATTATACACCAGAAGAATATACAAAACACAGTTCTGTGGACAAAACTTGGAGTATGATGCTCCGTACGTTTCTCATACAGCATCTCACAGAACGTTACAAACCAAGGCTGTAAGGAATGATATCAAATTAAGGATATAGTCAGGTTAACTGTAGGAGTTTCTGGTGTGGATTACTGATTGTGTGCTGCCTGAAGTTTGTTAATAATTCAATTTCATATTGAAATACTGACGATAAGCATTAGAAGGCACAAAAACGTTTTGCGCGAGACTGCAGCAGTGAGTTGGCACTTGATGGTTGATGAGATAAATATAACAAATACACACACACTCTTAATTTCCTCCTTAAGCGCAAAATGGTCTTCTTTGAGTAACTGAGAAAGATTCAAAGATAACTTTCAGTAAAGAGTTGTTAAAGTATCATTTGGTGTGTATTATGCCATGGGATATGTATCTCTTTCCCAAGGAAATGGCTCACACATACAGAAGCACTTTATCTCCCTGACACGCACACACGGATGCATGTGCGTACACATATTTGTGTGTTCATCCACGTATAGAGGAGGTCCAGCTGACATGTCACTCAGAGTGTGTGGTGTTATTTTACCCCATTTCCTTTAACCCTAGATCATGACTAATCGCAATTTGCCAAGCATAGCTTTCAGACACCTGTTCTGTCCTGTGTGGGTCTGTTAGTCCAGCTCTGCTTGCTTGCGACTTGGAATGGAGATGTTACATGAAATTGGTCTTCAACGGAATGATATCAAAATTATTGTATGTGTACTGTCCTTTTACTTCATTTATCTTATTTTCATTGAAAGCCAAACAGTACTGTAAATAACCAAACCCACATTACATGTGTTTATCTACGCAAGAACAAAGAAAGAAACCAATAATGCATGAACATAAATACATATAAGACTTTTATGCCAAAATGACACCTATAAGATTCATATGAGCCATTTAGTTAAGACTGATCCACGGATGCAAATGGCCAAATGTGCTGCGATATAGCTCCAGCCATTAATGTAAATTTTACTGCAACTTCACATAATTGGTCCCGTGTACATTCTCCAATGTATCTGCTTCTCCATCTGCTTCACAACAGAATCGAGCCAAACCGTCTCTCTCCTACACAACTCGGTGGCAGGCCTTTGCTTTACCTCAAGTGCGCACACACGTGCAATCTCAAACTGGAAAGATGGAGGATGTACAGGATGTAGGCGTAGGCGACATTTCCTCATGGAGGAGTTTGGCTCACCAACAACACAATTTGTCTTTGTGTAAAAAGTCTGTGTGTGTTTTCATCGCAACGATATAACTTTGTATAAAATCAGCAGGCACTTTTTCTTTTGTTTGTTTCACGTTCAAATGGTCACAGGAAGCCTACTATCCCCTACACACACTTCTCCACCTGCTCCTTACTTCCTCCATTAGTAGTGCATCAATCTGAATGAGTCTCTGGTATGAAGTGACTGTTCCCTTTCCCCTTAAGGCCGAGACAATGTGGTGTAGACGGGCTGGTCCCAGCTGGAGGCGGTGGGGCTGTGGGCAGGAGCCATGGACAGACTGTTGAGGATGGGGCTGCCGTAGGGCCGCCTGGATGAGTGGAAGTAGGGGTACTGGTAGAGGCCAGAAGGGTAGCCAGAGTAAGGGTTGTAGTAGTTGGAGCTCTGGATGTCAGTATAGTCACACTGGGAGCTGGAGAAAGAGGCCGCAGCTGATGTGGCCGAGGTGACACAGGCCTGGCTACTGTAGGAGCTGTAATCGGAGTGTGAGGGTGACCTGTGGGAGTGCTCGCTGTAGTGGCTCGGGCTCAGTTGCTCTGTTTTAATATGGAGCCTGTGCTGGCCCACCTCGCTGCCTGAGGGAGAGGAGGCGGACATGGTGCTCTTGCGGCTCCACGCTGGCCCGTTGGCGCCTGTGTGACTGTATGAGGAAGTGTAAGAGCCACCAGGCGCCGGAGCCTGCCCGTGGCTGTGGTCTGAAGGCAGGGTGGAGGAGCCTGAGGCGTGGCCGTTGAGCGGGAGGTACTGGTCAAACTCGTGCACATCGAAGGTCTCCATGTTGCTGATGACATCAGTGCTGAGCTCAGAGATGTCTACGTTGCTGAAGTCGATGTTTTGCCTGCTGCTGTCAACAAGACGACGGCCTTCATGTTTCAGATCCTGCTTCACCCCGTGGTGCAGGTCTGTTTTGGGAGTAGTGGGTGGTGTTGGGGGGCCATGGGGCTGCCCTGAAAAGAAAAGAATATCATAAATAAAGCGTGCGGCTTCATTATTCCAAATCTGAAATAATTTGAACAATTTACAGTAGCCTAAAACTATTTAATTTCTAAAATAAAATGTATAAACTAGTTGTGTTTGATGCTTTATTTCTCCGAATTTGACAACATACCTGCGTGTTCAGGGTGGTGGTGTCCATCAGTCATCCCTGCCAGTCCTCCCATCCCCGGTTCAGCTTTATACATGTGATGTGCCAGTTCTGCCCCTGAGTCTGAGTCGCTCTGGCCTGGTTTCACATTCTTCCGTCTCCGGGGCTGGTACTTGTAGTCTGGATGATCTTTCTTGTGCTGAACCCGAAGCCTCTCTGCCTCCTCTACGAACGGCCTCTTCTCACTTTCTGAGAGCAAACTATGGTGGAAAAAAATTAGGAGATATTAAAATGTATGTGGTAACTTAACAAAAATTAAAAAAAGATACATTTGTTAGAGGGCCCAAGTTACATTAGACCGTTTTATTTATTGTGAAGAGGTAAAAAAAAAAAAAAGTCCATTTCTTTCATTCTTAATTTCTCCTGATTCTTTTTCATTCTAAATCAGAACTTTTTGAAATTTAGCAAAATCAGTGTCTGTGTAATTCCCAAAGCTCTTAACATAAAATATTATTTATGAGATGACTGTCTCCATGCCCAAATTTGTCCACTCAGTGTTATTTATTGTTATATATTTTTAATAATAGACATTTACACCCTCTTCATCGCAGCATTGCTCTGTATAATTACAAAATGTCCTTACCGCCACAGTTTCCCCAGAGTCTTGCTCAGTTCGGCGTTGTGCAGGTGTGGATACTGATCCGCCAGCTTTCTGCGGGCCGCTTGCGCCCACACCATGAACGCATTCATGGGTCTCTTGACGTGAGGTTTACTCTTCAGAGATCCGTTCCCTCTCACGGGCATGGGCACCAAGGACCAGTCGTATCCTTTGAGGACCTGAGAGACGGCATCCCGTATGCAAGCTGGGAATCGGTCGTCATCCTCGGAGTCCAGTTTCTTGCCCAAACCGGCGAGCAGGGATCCTTGGCCATCGGAGCCTGTCGGTGAGGACGGAGCGTCGGAGTCGGACTCGTCCTGGGACATGGAGCTGTTTGTGCCCGACGGACTGCACGGCTGGTCGCTGACACACTTGTCATGCTCCTCTGTCATTTTTAACATTATTTACTCAGCCCCTTGGGGATGAAAATCCGGAAATGTAATCTTCAATTAAAAACTAAAATCAAACGTTACACTGAATCACGCGCGCAGCAAAGTGGCCGGTGCGCCTTTTACGCACGGTGCGCCACAGTAGATTCCTTAAACAATTTCAGTCAGTGGGAGTCCGTTGTTTTCCTTGTGCTTCCCTGTTTGTTTGTCTTCGTTAGTCTTGTTTTCCTAGGCTGTCATGGGAGGTGCAGTCGTTAAAGTTGTGGTCCACAATGTGAGCTGAGGAGCTCCACGTTACAGCAACTTAGAGTTGGAGTTTTAAAATCGTCACCCCACCCTCAGCCTGGGATTGGCTGGAGCAAATCACCACTTTCCCTCCATAGGTTCAGACTTTTATGTGGGCTTCATTATTATAATGATTTACTTTTTTTCATTGGTGACACAGTTCTGTTTTTATTAAAGTTGCACATGTTGTCTGACAAACAGACATCCTGCAACAATTGTATAATGCTTGTTATAATGTTAGAGAATCTAATGAGTTCAGAAATTACACGTGTGTAAAAACACTTTGTGTGCTATTTTTCTGTCAATATAGACAATACATACATTTAAAGATGACAGAGGTTTAAATAATTCAACAACTAAATAGGGAAAATAACATTTGGTTGTTTGGTTATTGTAATATAGGCAGATAATATCTGCATATTGTATTGTTTCTTTCCTGTGAACAAGAAAACAATCTTATAACCGAATGTATATATTTTACATTCAAAGAATAGTGAATACATGTCATTAGTATACATGTACATTAGAAGAATAGTGAATACATGTCATTAGTATACATGTACATTAGAAGAATAGTGAATACATGTCATTAGTATACATGTACATTAGAAGAATAGTGAATACATGTCAAACGCCAGAATTAGTTGTTTAAGTAAGAAGCACTTGTATTAATTTCTGACTGAGGTGAAGATTGAGGTCCAACCATCAGACTGTGCCTGAAATTGAAGTGAAACTATGTGAGCATCACCGTCAGACAGACTGGTGGCATGCAGAGAGTAAAACTAAGACTGATATCCAGGTTTTTACTCTCATAACAGAAAAGTGTGAACAATTACTAATTTATTTGAGGAACTGAATTTGAGTCTAAGCAAAATATCATGACTCCAAAACAAATCCATTCAGTCCTGCTCTGACTTCTGACCACTTCTGTGTGTTTGCTTTGATAACAAAAGACTGAGCCCAGGCACTGCTCTGATAAATGCTCCAAATTTGGACGAGGAAGTTAATTTGCCCCAGCAGTCTGTTTGTGATCCATAAGCCACTTCTCACCACCAGTGAAGCAGGCCTTTTTATGACACTGAAGATATAAAGAGCAGAGGAGATAAGAGAGTAGATTGAATCACTGCCTTTGTTAAAGGTGTCTTTGTATCCATGTATTGTGGGGTGATTTTTATCACCGGCCTCGCTGTGAAAAGACGAGGTGTGTTTGTGCTGGACGGCAGTTTGCTTTGCTCGATGCACACTGCAGGTGGCTGAGGGAAGAGGAGAGTTTGCAATGTGGAAATAATAGAAATGTTGGCTTTTGCATACAGTAGCGTTCAGAAGAAAGGTAATGGTTTGCACTGTAAGGTAAGAACTCTTCATTGTTTGTCCTTTATTAGCAATGGACTTAAACTCAAGCTGAGTGGCTTGAATTTAAATGGAACAATGTTGCTTTTGATGTTTTCAAGGATTGTGTGTCTGCCTGTATAGAAACATGGAAAAACAAAATGAGCCTTTTTTTCCTACAAAATTTCTATCCCACATGATAAAATGAAAGTGCTCGTTTGGTTGGTCCCAAGCTGCCTTTCTTTCTAACAGCTGCTGTCAAAGCGCTCGGTTAGGTCAAGTTCAGTGCAAGTGTGTGTGTGTGTGTGTGTGTGTGTGTGCGTGCGCTGTGTGAGTGTGTGTGTGTGTGTGGTGTGTGTGTGTGTGTGTGTGTGAGTGTGTGTGTGTGTGTATGAGAGTGTGTGTGTGTGTGTGTGAGAACCGACAGACAGGACAGCAGCTAGTTGTCAAACATGAATGACTCTGGCTTCATTCTCGTCCCACTCCACACATGGAGAAGTATTTACTGTGTGCATATAAGACACATATGTAGACATGTAGAACTGTAGGTCTTTTTGTCGTGGCTCAAGCATGTGTGTGATGTTACATTACATTTTAAATAAATACATAATCTAAATATTTTGTAAGACTAGACTTCATATTACATGTCTAGCTCACATGTTCTCACGGGATTCAATCAAATGCATTCACTCGACATAATGCAAGTGTTCATTCTGATAATTAACTACATGCTCTCAGCGAGTACCAACCATTAATTTATCAATTTTCTGTAACACATAAGACATAATTCCTCTCATTTAAGCACAAATTTAAGAGATTCTTTGATCAATTGGACATTCCCTTTTATTTGCAATTAGATCTTTTTTTTTTTAATTTGTGTCACATGTAATGCTGGAAATCTGCTGTTCTCAATCATCATTGAAACTGAATCAACTGTTCTTGGCTCAAGTCCCGTCTTCCCACGAAATCCTTTCGTCAGGCTTGAGCTATCCTGCCGACAGACAGACAAACGAATCAATATTAACCAAACCAGTGTTTCGTGTTCAAAAAGTGCTCCATTTGGTTAGTATGTTTTGGGAAAAATAAACACATTATTTGAACATGCTTTTAATAACCATAGGGTGATCATTAGTTAAGTAAAACAAAGACAGTAACTTTAAGCAATATTAAGAGAAGGGGCAAAATCTCAACAGCTGATTCAGTTGCACCCCACCAGTAACCTCAGCTCAGGTAGAACCGCGCTCAAGATGGATCAGGATGAATTCGGCAAGAGTGACAGCTGCCGTCAAGCCCTGCTAAGCAGTGAGGCGGTCTTGGTTTCTGGGTAGAGAGAAGGAGACAGACTCAAACAGACTCCAGCCTTCCCCCTTCATGCCTTCCTGTATTGTGGGGAGAAACTCTGGCCAGAGTTTGTGGGCTCTGGGCTCTTGATTAAAAAAGGAAGGCGCAACAGAGGAGAGGTAACCGCGCATGAACCTTAAGTGTCCCGAAGAATGAAGGAAGGTTTTAATTTTCCTTTTTTGCGAGATGCATCTCAAAGGAAAGACCAGGGTTAAGATTTTCAGTTTTTCTTTTTTTTTCTGGTCTTAGCAGTGCATGTTAGCCCATTTCTCCTGGGCCCTAGTCAATTCTACCCCACATGTAAATTATACTCTCTGGCTTATAATGTGCATACAAAATTAAATTACACAGTCACCCACAGGAATCTTGCCCCCTTTGGTCTCTGCTTCTGTGTTTTAATACACTTAGGCACATTTCTTCACGCTAGCCAAGTTATTGGACAGAATATGTTGAACAGTTAAATTGGCATAGATTGTCACACTATTGTGTTGTATAGAAAACACGTTTAGATGCGTTAGGACGATTTGAACCTGATGGAAGAGTTCAAAAGGTCATCAGGTTCATGACAACCTACGTTGGGTAAACGTCTGCCATGTAACCCATGTATTTGATACTTAAATCCGCATTTGTGTGCATGATATATAAATTCGGCTCCACATGACAAAATTTATATAAAATTTTCCACATGAGGAACAACCGTGGAAACCCATGTTTCTGCAGCCACCACAGCACCCAAACCCAAACAGCAGGCCTTCATTCTGTTAAATAATCTCACTGATTGCACACTCAGTCAGTGTAAACTTGCTGAACTGTGGAGACTGGCATGCCCTCCCTCTCACCCAGACGATCCCAACCACGGCCTAACCACATGTGGAACAAGCTCCTGGGCCGCTAACAAGCCATATTTCACCCCTGCGCCACATCAACCAGACCACTTCTATCTTTGGTTTCACACACTCAGAGAGAAGGTGATTAGTGCAAAATTTACAGTCGCAGACAATGCAGCCGAAAGGCAAGGATACACATTTCAGATAGAATATCTCTAACTAGAAAATCCTGTATTGTACAGCCCTGGTGAAGTGATAGGATCTGGTATTGTTACATATGAAGGTGAAAAGATTCAGAGGATTTTCCAGCCAGGTTCACACACATATTAAAGCGAATTCTCAGTGATGGATGAACACACTCCTCCTTTCTCTTCCATCCCTGCTCATCTCACCCCCTTTGGAAGTGGGACGGTGGATGTTTTCCATTTTGGTCTGTGGCCAAATGTATTTTCCAGGTTTTCTACTTAGTGAGGTCGAAGACCTAGGGATGTTTGACTTCACTGGTTCTAATCACAGTCCACCCCCCATGACAGCTGCTGTGTGTTAGGACCTCCCATTGACCCCTGACCCTGCACTATCCTAAATTCATTCTATTAAAACGCCATAATGAGGGGTTTACTGGACCAATTGCAGGTTTTATTTAAACCTATTAGTAGACGTGGAGAGGTGGAGGAGAGGGTCTGTACGGTGAGAAGCCAAGGAAGGGAGTTTTGAATAGATTGAAGGGGGAGTGTTTGAGACTGAAGGAAACATTTAGTAAAAAACGTCTCAGGGTGTGTTTGGCCTTCGGCCACGCTCGTTTTTAATGTCAGGAGTATAAAAAGAGCTCAAGTGTTTCCAGATTATTTGCTGTGTTTTCTCCCTGACACATAACTGTTTTGCTTTTGATGGTTGTGCATGTTCATATGAACTAAAGCTTATGGACAGACAGGTTTTGGAAGCTGCTGTAGTAGCAGGTCGGGGGGGATTATGTTAAGTCATTCTCTAGTTTCTCGAAGGCTTCTCTGTAAATCTTTGATCTGCAAACTGTTAGAAGGTGCCGTGGTTGTGTAGACGAACGAGCTCTCATGCAAAAACACTGTGTACATATGTGAAGTTCATAATGGTTTTAGCTCTTAACACAAAGTTCCTGTTTGAATGTTGCCTAAAGGTAAAACTCAGGATTGATTATTGGAGAACAGATCAGTGAACTTCCATGTGTGGGGAAAATTCCTGGTTATTTTCCTCTGACATGACAGCATAAATGCTAAGATGTTCAGCAGGCATGACACTTCCCATGGTGTATCTTGTCCCAGAGTTGTCCCGAGAGAAGCGCGCGGGATTTTTTATTTTTTTTAATTTTTTTTTTTTTTTACGCTTTCTGATCTACACCCGACTCTTTCTTCCCTCTCATCTTCGCAGCATATGTTCTGCATAAAACTTGCGGTGTGCTCAGTCTTCCACATTGTCTACTTTTTTGATCCTTGATTCTCATAAATCATCTCCCTAATTTGCCTGTGAATTAGATGGTGCGGGACATGTAGACATTTAGGACAGGGCTCAGGGGCGGCGAGAGAACAGAGAGCCCACCCCTTGACTTTACGGGAAATGGGAGGCTGCTCCACCAAAGCAAAGGACTATTTTGAGGACTTGTCTGGCTGCAGGGACTTTGACTCAAAGATAACTGTGGTGGATTGTTTTTATTTTCAGATAATTAAAACAAGAATAAAAGAAAACTAAAAGCCATTTGCACTGATCATTTTAATGTCCCTTATGTGAGCACAAGAGTGAGCGAATGTGCACATGCATACGCATGTTGACACACAAGTGCACACAGTGTGTAGCAAGTGAGCGCAGTGCGCACAGACCAGCATGGTATGAAACCTAAATCTCTTGTGTACAATTCATATATTACAGGATAATTTATAAGCTATTAAAGTGATTATTGGTGAAGTGGATCAAATTCTCCAATTAGGCTTTCAGTGTACCAGCCAAGACTTTCAATGTTTATGAGCAGCAGTTAGTCCGTCTGTCTCCAGCCTGTCTGTAACCTCTAATAGAAACGCTACACTGAAAAACACATCAGCACACCTGCTGCTAACCGCATGAAGAGCCTGTGTGCGATCATCGGAATCACTGTGCTAATATTTTATATGATGCTGCAGCTCTGAACTTATTTTCCATGAGCTGATGTTGGTCAGTTTACTGCACTATTGAAAACTTGTTTGCGACTGATACATCCATACATAGTATATGCTAATTTACAGCATCACTATTATAGATTAACTATATGTATGTATTATTTCAATGCACAAGTTTTTAGGAGTAGGAGTGTTTAGGAGTGTTTGAAGCTGCAGAAATGACTCGTGTTCCCCGTCCTCTTCCATCATACTCATACATGCCGTCTTTAGTCAGTGCGTATCCTTTTACCCCTATAAACACCCATCAGGGTTTGCTTTATTGACCAGAGAAACCAGCATTGCAACATTATCCAGAGATTAGCACCAAGCACAGACACAGTCGGTTACAGAACTTAGACTCAGATCTGTTGTCAAATAGGCTCAAATTAAATTGCCTGACTTGTCATCACCATGGGGATGTATTAGCATTGCATTTTCTCAAGTGGCCTGCTTTTTTTGTTTTTTCATTTAAGCATCAGCATTATTCGCTTTCTCTGTGGGCTGTGTGATCTGTCAGCGGGTGATGTGATCAGTTGTGACTGGTTCCTTGAGTGGTCAAGGTGAAGGGTAGACGGTGGTGAGGAGTGAGACAGGTGAACAGGTTGCACTTGCTCCTATGAGATTGGCATTTAGATAATAGGCTACTAATAAAGCGTGCTATGCGCAGTGTTAAGCATTCAGTAGCCTTAATGAATAATAGTGAGTGAATAATATGAAATGAGTAGTTGATCAAATTTTTCCAGTAATGCTTTGACTCATCACGCTCTTTCACATCCTGAAATATTTTGATCTGCATATTTTGTTCTTTAATCTGGCCTGAAGGATATTTCATGTGGCCTAAGGTTGACATATATGCATATCATGCTGTTCGGTTTCTCTACTAACTGACACTCATCACTTGCCTCAGGCAGGAAAAGAAGGAAGCACTTGTCAACTGTTTCAAACTAATTGTAGGTACACAGTATTTCCTGGTAATCACTTCACTGTTTCCAACTGTTTGCCTGACTTTTGCAGACAATACAGAGCAGCAAAGTGAAAAGCGTCTAATGTTGTAGCTTTCATATATTTCATACAAAGGCACATCAAAAGCTGAACGCTTGCAGCACTCATGGGTAAACTAGCACTTTAAATTGGTGTATATTAAAACAGTGAAGCAAAAGCAGGCCATTTGTGTTGAGTTTATTGGGTTGTTGTGGGGAGTTTTGGCCATGACTGCATGGTGGTGCACAGCTACAGGTCACATGGTGTGGGAGTCCAAGGTCACCAAGGTCACTTCCTGTTCCCTTTAAAGAGGTGCAGAGCTCGAGCTGGGAACACAAAAGACTACGGAAGTACTTCTATGGCACGAAGGATATAAAGTGTCTTTTCAGTGGATCACAAAGTCTGACCTTCTCATTCACAGAGGAATTTTACTTTCCCTAGAACTAGCTCGCCTTGGATACTTGGATGCTCTCCTCCACCTTCTGCCGTGCATTCACACTAATCCTAACCAGGTTTTATCGCTCAGATCTGCTATTTATGTAGTTTCTGTTAAATAAACACAGAATCCAGTGTTGCATAAATGGACTCAAATCAGTTTTGGTAACGGGATCACCTGAGTGTTTAACCTCTCCTGACTGGTGACTCTGTTTCAGCACTGAGGACCATCAGTGCGTAGATGAAATTACATATCGGCTGAAGATGGTCAAATCAACAACATTTGATTCCTCTCACCGCACTCACCTTGGATCCGTGCGGCCAAGTCTGTTCCCTCCAGTCTCTTCACTTTTGTTTGTTCAATCACTTCCACTTTATAAATATTGTCATTTCTCTTCATTTCAATATGTTTTGCTTTTACAAAACATTTCAGTTCAACCGTTATTTTAGCCAAATTGAAGGAATATCAAGCACCCCCACTCCCATTCCACCTACCTCTTGTGTCTACTAATGGTAGCCCTTGGGACAGCTTTGGCTACATTTAACATACAATATAAATCCACTGAGCTATAGGGTCCCTCGTTTAACAAGATGCTGCTTTATGGTGCTCTGCAAAACTCAACTTTCTTTTATGGATTATATGAAGAATATGTCATTGTCGGTTTATTTGATTGATTATTGCATTTATACAGTAGAGCTCCGAGCTCCCCTGTTTGGTTTGGGGGATTAATTCATCATCTATAATTTGACAGTGATTTGACTGTCTAAAGCCAGGCTATGCATCTAACAGTAAAAGAGCAGAATCCCCTTAATTAGAAAGAATGGAAAATTGTTTATATGCTGTTTTTATATGTGTGTGTGCACATGCATGTTAGTGTTGGTATCTATGCAGCATTGAGTAGCCTGTGAGTTGTCCACATGCATGTATGACTCGACAGGCTTTGGGATGAATTGGTACCAAATTTAATCAGAAACAATGACCTCGGCCCCCCACCCAACAGCTCGATTTTTGCTTCATGGGGGCATTTATGGCCTCAAACTCAGGTACATATATTTATGATGGCAGTAAAGTGGTCTGCTGTAGTTAATCTCCTAATGACGTCTCCTTTCCTCTGCCACCAGTGAGTCTGGGTTCGGGCCACAGGGACCAATCGCTGTAGACAGAATGGGGGGAACAGGGCCTTGTCTTGGGGATGCGAATTCAGAAGAGCAGGACTTAAACTAAACGTAGTTTGTGGCCGAGGGGGTGGTGCGAGACGAGGCTTTTCCTTTTCTGTCTGCTGTGAAGTGCAAAATGGCATGTATGTGCCATGGCTTATTTCAGACGCGTGACATCCATAGCAAGTAAAATTGCTGGGATGGGACATTGATGGGAAACAAATGGGCCACACTTCTTGGCTCTTGTCACTTTCTATCTGTGAGGCAGCTTTTTATATTTTAGGGCATTCATTTGCTTTGCATGCGGCCTTTAAACTGCTCATTTAAATAATATTCACTTGTCAAACCACGCAAGCTACCTTTGCATACACGCATGTGCGCAGGTGTGAGTGCACATCATGTCAATTATGTGTGCGAGGGGGAATTTTTTTTTTTTTTTGCAAAACATGACTCCACTATAAGAGCACATGCTGCTGTATGTTACTTTACATAAAGCTACAGTATGATCTTCCAGTGAAACTGGTGCACACCAAACAGAATAGTTACCGCCCTTTTCCTCTTTCTGTCTCCACTGTCCATCTTCCCTCCTCCTTCCTCTCTCCTCCTGGTTGCAGTTGTATTTGTGCGCCTTGGGAAGATTACAAAGAGGTGCTTTGTGAGGGGATGCAGCTGCTGAAATTCGACTAGATCCAGCTGAAGAGAGAAGGGAGCAGGTGGGTCAACAACGCCACCCTGCCGTTCCCAGAATATCAGGCTGCAGAGCTGTGCCCCCCCCCCCGCCCCTCTGCACACACACATACACACACGCATACATGCACACACATCCTCAGAGCACCCCTACCCCACCCCCTCACGCACACAAACAAACATTATACCATGTCAAAATACAAACAGAGTAACACCCACAAAACAGCAATACAGCAATATGCACATGTCAAAGGACTGCCTCAGTGAAAATACTACCCACTCAAAGAAGTGTGCATCACTGGAATCATTCATACAGTGGGAGAATGTTGGCAGAAAGTTAGAAAAGCAACACAAATAATTACAACAACACACAAACAGTCCTAAGTGCTGCCTCACTCAGGCCTTATGCTGATATTAAGTTGTGGCTTTGCAGTCCTATTTTATGATTTCATTAGCAGCAGTTATAACAAGGGCAGTCAAAGTGTTGCAGAAAGCCGAGGAAGATCCTGTCAGCTTTGTGAAGTTAAGATGTTAACAGGTCGTGGTGCTGCCAAAATGTTGGATTTCTGCATTGCAATGGGGACATTGGTAAGATGACCCTCATCCGGCTTTGTGCAGCTCAAAAAGAGGTGGTAGGAGATGGAGGGAAGAAAGGAATGAAAGAGAGGAGAGGAAGTCCTGCAGGCGAGTGTTCTTGTTCGTGTTGAGGCGGATTAGATGTCACACCATCCCCTCTGCATGGTCCAATGTGACATGAAATGCACAGATACAGTTTTGGTTCATTATTAGATTTTTTTTGAATACGTGCAATCTTAGAGATACTGCAGAACTGTAGACATACCAAAATAGTATTGAAGCTGAACAATGAAAAACGATGTTTCCACTTTGCTTTATCATCTCCATCTTCACCCTTAATCAGCTCCAGCTCAGACAAGCTGCTTTTTTTTTTAAAAAACGTTCATTCTCTGTGGGAACACCAATCAAAATATGGATGATTTTTTTGTATTAACTTTGCATATGTTTTCTCTGTGCCGTCATGTTCCATAAACAAGCTTTTTGATAATCATGAAAGCAGTATGCTAATCGATGCGGAGGAGTTGGACGGTACGGAAAGCTGTGGGCTTTGTGAACTATTCTTCGGCTTTATAACATGTTTCTTTTCCTGAGATCTCTCCTTGTATCTTTAATGAGAGTTTTGACGCACATCGCTCCCTCCCCCACACCTCCGTGTCCCCATCCCCCTTCATGTGAGCAATAATTCAGCCACATTGATAATAAGTCCCTCTGTCCCACTCTGAAAATGCTTGAATGTCATTTCATACACACTATGCCCCACAGGGCTGTACCCTGAAAGAGCCCACTGTCCCACACACTTAGTATTCCTGCCCTGAGATACTAACAGACATCCCTACCAGTAGTTAAGTCCTGAGAGCAAAGCCCACTGACCAACAATCGAGGAATCAAGCAGTCACACAGTATGTTTTCTCTTTTTCACCCATGGTTCCTCTGATATCTCTGCTTTCATGTGAAGCTTTTTATGTGTGCCTTTGCATGTATGCAGTGTTTTCTTTCTCTCTCTGAAGACAATCAGTTTCACACTTCATCACTATCTTGACTTCGTTGCCTTTTCATGTTCAAATTTCCCATCTACCGGATTCCTTTGCCTCTCAAAGTAAAAAAAAGAATACTTCCACTGGTAATATGTCACCAGGTTCGTCCATTTGTCATTTCTTGCATCATCTCTGAATGACTTAAGCTCTCTTCATAGATCAGTGGTCTTCCACCTTTCATGTGGCTGTAGTGTTGTGACAGGGCAGGGATTTGTTATCAGTTCCATGGCGGCGCTTTCACTCGCACAACGTGGGCTTCTCTCAGACAGACTACCTGCTTCTTGCAGGCAAAAGGGGGAAAACACAGCTTCCCGTGGTGCTTCAGCTTACACTACTACTGGTTCATCTGATATAGGAAAAGCGACACATTCTGGCTTCCTCGCTCACTCACATTACAGTTTGTGTGGAAGTGTGAGAGAGATCATCATTAGAAGGTGGATCTCAGAAAATGCAGACTTCCAGCCATCTGGAGCTCCATCCCTCCACATGTTTTAAAGTGTGGGAAGTTGCAAGAACATATCACTGGTCTATATCAAATCACTAAATATTTCATCAACTTATTGCTCACTCGTGGGTGTGTGGAAGTTATTGTTTGAGTGGTTTTTCCTTTTTTCTTGTGGCCAATTACTCTGCCATCACTGTCATTTACATTTATTTACATCAATTCATTTGTCATGTTGAATTTGTCTAAGCCCAACAATCTGCGTCCAGCCCACAATTCTGAAGTTAAAACAAGATAAAACAGAGCCATATGTTGTTGATATGGCACTGATCAGATGCTTTCAGCTTAGCGATGTATCATCTTAACCAGCTCTGGGCAACTGCAGAAGATGCACCACATCTCACCTCTCCTCCATATCTTCGCTGTGAGAGTAATGGTCTCCACATTGCCTAGTGAAGCGTCATGCCTGATTGCTGCCATTCTCACATCTGCTTCCTGGAACAGCGGCGGGGAAGTCTCCAAAGAGCTCCCAGCGGAGTGTGGGGCATGTGTGCTCACATATGAGGCGAGAGTTTGAGACAGGGGCTTGCCGGCGTGGTTTATTTTCAAAGGGTAGTGCTGAGAATGTGTTGAGAGGTTGAGGAGTTGAGAGAGCTCTCCGCGCTCTGGTTTGGGTTTCACCTCCCTGGGACACAGCTGGGGGGTTGGGGTTAGGAGCTGGGGGGGGTCCACAAGGACTTTGTGTTTAGACAACAGCACAAATAAGGCAGAATATTATTTTCTCTGTCTGTGCGTGTGTGTGTGTAGGAAAGAGACAAAGTGTATAATCCTGCTTCTAATGTTATCATATTTACAGGAAATGGTTACCTAATTCTTGTTCATCTTTTTGTGACCTCGTCCACTTATTATGTGAGGGGAAAAAGAAAAAACATGCAAACAACCAAACTGAACTCAGGCTGAACAGGGAAGTGCCAGCTAACTGTCATATCTGCACCATTCATTTCCCTATTTCTCAGCAGCCACACTAACATGTGTAGTGATAGGCATCTCTCCAAGTGGGCCGCTTTGCATTGACAAAAGGGCTAGGTCATATGAGAAAGGCACAGCGCTGAACTGAACTTATTTGATTATTCAAAGCTATCACTCTTTTCTGGCCAACATCTCACAGCATGTTTTCCAACTGCTGCAGCAAACTAGGAAGTTTTGAATGCAAAATAAGATGCAAAAGTGAAAATTTGCATCTGCTGGACAGTTTCAACTGAGGCAGCAGAGGCACCAATGCTCACTTTTTAGCCTGGGCATTTAAAGTACTACATGTCTAACTACTTAGAGCAGCTCTGAGAAACTGTGTCCTCTCTTTATACTGTTCACGCAGATACACTGAGCTTGCCTCAGTACTGCAAGAGATAGAGCTATCATCAACTCAAGGAAATCTTCCCTGGCAAATATTTTTTCTTCAGTTTAAAGTCTAATCACTCTTGAAAATCAAGCAGAGCAACTTGTTGTCTATAGTGTCTGATAGAAAAACATTTCAAATACATTTGAGTTTAATGTGCTTTATTGACTGTTGCTTACATAATACTGTGCAAATTCTTATTGTAATTGTCTGGAGCCTGCGATACGTACGAGCCGGCCCTTCCTACTCCAACTGAATCACCGTACATAATGCCCGTCCATCTGAAAGTGTGTTTCATGCTCACAAAACAGTTGGATGGTATCTCAATTTTCTGTTTTGTACTCGCTGGCGGCTCAGCACTATCATCCCTTCTGTTTACAATTACTATTATTCTTTCCTCACTTTAATTTCTTAACCATAACTCATTTTACACCCACCTCCCCAGTAAGCAGTGTCACACTCCACTACTATACTGCACATCTAGAATGCAAATAGGAAAGCAGACAGACGGCACGTCTGGATTTTTTTCTTCTTTTTTATAACAATTCTTATGGCTTTTCTGCATTTGCTGCATCGTGTTGCCTGCCAAACACTGAGGCTGCCACAGTGCTGCTGCCGATGTTTTTTCGATCAGACTGGTGTGGACCTGGGAAGCAGAGCTGTGCCACAGTGGAATTGAGGTGCCAAGAATATAATTTTCCTTAAGTGCTTACAACTGTAAAAACCAAAGTTGATTCCCTGAGACTGAAAGTAATTACAGGCCATTTAAATTGGAGAAAAAGGCAAAGCAGCTCTTTAGTTTTCGCAGAACTCAAGAAACATAATGTGGTCTGTCTAATATCTGTTTTATTTGAATGTTGTAACGTTCAAGTTGGTCATTTATATTGGCCGCGTGCTATTCCTCTGGAGGAAATGCCACTGGCTGTGGTTAACCCAAAGACAATAAATTGTGGAAGATATATTGGGCTTTCATATCAATAATAATTTACAAAAGCCTCATCTGGAATTAAATAGAAAGCAACATCTAGTCACTAACAGCCACGTATTGCCTCATCATCTTCCTACCTGAATTACTGGCCACACATGACTGACTGTATCTATCAGTCATCTGCATGAATGCCGAGCTGCTGGTTTGTCTTCACAGAGAGATAAACTTGGCCGAGAGATGCACCAAGTGTATCCCGTATCTGTTGGGGGGTGAGGGTGGGGGTCGCTTGGCTTGTGAGAGCGTGACGGCGCACCTGTCAGAGAGGAAGGCCTGGCTAATCACTGTAAGCTGGCCGCAGAGTCAACATGTGTGCAGGGGAGACCCTCAGGCCAGGAGAGGAGGTGGAGGAGGAGGAGGGCACGCCTGACCCAAATTGCCTCAATAAAAAAAGGAGGATGTGGATGGAGAAACTCCCCTGATGACTCCCAACCTTCCCACTGCTCTTACCGCTCCTTCGGTCTTCCCCTCTTCTTACTTCCCTTCCTCTCATCTTCCGACATCAGAGCATTTTCTCTGTTTTCCTTGTTAAATCATCCGGCTATTGACACCATGATTGCATTCTTGGTCATATTTGCTGACTCATTTGTTCTGTGAAACCCGCCTTCCTGGGAATATCTGGCCTGCCATTGGCTCCCTCAGGTCTGATAACGTAAAGACTATTTCTCTGCTCCCTCTCTTCGTTGAGTCATTCTCTGGGAAAAGCAAATCAGCACTCCACTGAGGTTCTAGAGAATACACTCTCTGGTTCTGTTGATGAAGGGTGAGGCTCCTCACCTCTTGAGGCAGGACCACACACGTGAAATGTGAAAATCTGGCCCACAGACACACCTCGGTTTCCATGTGCAGTAACGCATACATGCATGTTTTCCCACAACAAATGACTTCACACCACAGCTGAGAGATGCACAATCATCCTCACTCTTGTGTAGGAACAACTCTTAGGGCTTAGTTTTGTTTGTGCATAACTCTGGAAACCGGTAATAATTGAATACGGTCAGCGGTGATGCAGTCTAAACAACTGGAAGCAAAACAGAAGATTTGTCTGGAGTTCAACAGCATTCGTATGTTGTTCACTCGGTCTGCCAAGTCAAAGGAAAGTTTTCAATTAACATCAGATGTGGATGTTGAAAGTGTACCTGAGTTTTGGTTATCCTCGTGGATGCAGGCTCATTTTAGTCTTCATCTTTTTTGATTTTATTGTCAATTCCTGGAAGACTCCAAATTTATATTACATTAGTTTGGCCGGTCAGGCTCTGACTTGATTTAATAAACTCCCCTTGTGTTTGCGTGTGTCTGGTATGACTAATTGCGTTTGGCCGGCACATCCAAATGCTTCATGTTTGTCAGTAATCATTTGAATTGACCACCGTGACATTCCTCGAGAAGTCAAACCCTCGATTGCACTAATGCTTCTCCATTTTCCACATTGTTCATTTCCTTCAGAGGGATCTTACTGCCAAAGCAGCCTCATTTGTGCTACGTGGCAAATAAACTTATATAATAGAATAAAAGTATAAAAAAAAAAAAATCTTCAGTGTTTCAAGACAAACTAAGGAGCCAACTTTCACAGAAGGCTGCCGAAAGCAACAGACCATATCTGGTGTTTTTATGCTTCAAGATCAAATCACTGCTAATTAGTGTCTCAGCTAGATTTTTACTTCAAACCCCCTTTATCTTCCAGCAATGCATGCTTCAAGTGTAATGAAGCTAGTAAAATGATAAAGGGTGATAATGTTTGAACGATTTGCCATCAGATAATGTTTTATTAGATTTAAAGACAGCAAATATTGAACCAGGTAGTGACTGTGTTATTACACAGCGTGTACAACATGCCCCTTTCAGGGAAACAGTGTTTTATATTTGCCAGCCAAATGGGCTTTTGTGTATGATGCTCACAAGTTAACACTTTCCACAAATAATCTGAAAAATGAGACATTTAGTGGAGACTAATCCTTTATAAAAGGGCATCAAGCAGAGTTTTAGGTCCCAAGTGTATCGTCAGTAACCAGTCTTTTCAACAGATCCCTTCTAAACACTGGAAGCTGGACCGGGCATTAAACATGCAGTAAAATGCTTGCTGTCTACAGCTTGTCAATGTGCTTCCACTTATAGCCACCATCTCCTCCTCCTCCTCCTCCTCTTCCTCCTTTCTCGCTTGTCTTTCTCTCCCCTCTGTCTATCTCTTCTCACCCTGTTTCTCCGCCCCGAGGAAGAGTTTGAAGTGGCGTTCCTTGGGCTTTGTTTTCTAAATGGGCTGGTTTTGTTGTGTCTAGAGTCCAGGCTCTGGCAGGGTCTGGATGCTGAGCTGAAACCTAATCTAACGCTGCGCTCGCCACACCGCAAGAGGTGGTTTTTGGAATCCTCTTAGTGGCTGCTGGTCACTTTATTCTGGACTGCGAAGGCTCCTTACTGAGGGTTCCCATTATGGGAACATGGTTTGTTGCCTTCAACTACCCCGTCATCTAACTGTCCATCAAATATAGCTTACTTTAATTTTATACTTTTTGTTGGCTTGGTGTACTAATATTTTAACTTGCTGTAATAGCAGTGTCACAAAAGAGGTTTGTTTGAAGTCAACAGGGCTCAGTGGTGAAAAAGGTGATAGCACCTATTTCAGGGTACCAATCAGGATTTAGGATTGCTTGAATCACAGTTCACAATCCTCTTTGTGATATTCATGGACAGGATCTCAAGGTGCAACCGAGGTGAGGAGCACGTCTGGTTTGGAGACCTCAGAATTGCATCTCTGCTTTTTGCGACAATGTGGCCCTGTTGACTTCCTCAGACCATGACCTTCAGCACGAGCTGGGGCAGTTAGCAGCTGAGTGTGAAGCAGTCCGGATGAGAGTCAACACCTCTAAGTCTGAGGCCATGGTTCTCTGATGGAAAACAGTGGATTACCCCCTCCAGGGTGGGTGATGTAACATTGTTGTAGTGTCAACAATGCATTTACAATAACCTGCAGGAAACTTGAAAAAGTTGAAATATTGCGAAAAAGGTTTTATGTACTTAACTGAAGTAGCAAAGTTGGTAAAGTGCAATGGACACATACTACATTAGCCAATCATGATGTGCATGAAGTATGTAAGTTACACATCCACTGAAGTTTCAGCTTGACTGGAAAATCGAAAATTGTGGCAGACCTCCGAAAACATCAAATCTGTTTGGATCAATGAGGAGACTTTAACCTTCCTCAAATGACTACATAAAATGACTACATAACATTTCCATAATGTTTTTCAAACTGTTTGCACTTTTCATTTCAGTTTCTCAGTCAGTTTGACTGGTGCCCGATTTCTTCTGCAACGGTTTAATGGCACCGACTAAATAACAGTAGCGCCACCAACTGTTTATCTCCCTCCTCTGTTAATAGTCACGTTACCGCATACATTTTGTAAAAGTGTATTATAATAACAAGATTGCAGGGTACTGAAATAAAATTCACTTTAATTATTCAGTCATTAAAGGTGACGGTTAACAGTTTTGGCCGTGGCTGTGGTCAGCTTGGCTTATATCACTTACAATGAATGCCAGCTGTGACAAGTTTTAATGGACAGTGACACGGCGTTCAGTGCAGGCAATACTGTGCAAGGCAGTATATATGGTATAATCAGCAATATTTTCATGGGAATTTGGCTATTTGGAACATACTGAGCATCCTGGTGGAGAGCAGATAAATTATTATACTTTAGGAGTGGATTGAGACATTTCTGTTGACGCTTTGTCACTTTTTTCTCCGTCAAAACTGACATCACTCAAGCTGACTGCATGACAAAGTGTTTACAGCCATTTTTCTAATATTCCGAGGGTGAGTGTTGAGTCTCAAAAGATAGATATTTTGGGATGGAGTATCCCTTCAGCAGCACCCAAAACCGCTGCTGTTACAGTAGCTTTCTCTGTCTACATATTAGGCCTCGGCGTGCACACACACACACACACACACACACACACACACACATAGTAGGTTGGTACCCTAGCCCGGCCGGGCCTGACTGGGCTGTGTGTAGCTTGTAACCCAAGTGTTTTATTAGCAACTGGTCCAACACAGCTAATTGCTTCCTGAGGGAGCCGCCTTCCCTCGGTCCGTGACTGATTAACGGCCCACATTATGTTTTTCGACAACTTTGACAATCTTTTTTTTTTTCCTCTTTGGTCACAAAACTTTTTATTACACTGCACTGCCACAAATCTCCAGTGTAAATCGCCTCTAAAACCGGTTTTTCATTGTGGAGCAGTTAAAACATTCTGAACCTATTTTCAGTAATTAATGTTTATTAATATGATTTAATGATTTTTTTTTTTCTAAAAGGTGTGTTTTTATACCCAGTTACTGGTATGGTTTGCAACATTATTGTTTTAGTCATCTGTTTTACCTTGTAACATATACATATATATATATATAACGTATATTTATTTTCAAATTATTTAAAATACGCCTTCCACAATAGAAATGATGAAATTCCCGCTTTGTCGGCTTGTTTTCCATCATTTTGTTATTAATACTGAATGCTTTTGGCCCTTTTTTAACAAATTGAACTGCCAACGTCTTTACATCTTTTTGCAAATGTGTTTTAAACTAAAAAAGTGGCATCAGGTTGTAATATTCTTTGTCATGATTGTTTTGTTTGGGGAATCTTCATATTGCCCATAAATATTAGTGCATCGTGTATGTTTCTTGTTTCTCGAACAAATCTGGGTCATTCAGCTTCAATAGAAGTTGTTTTCTGGTCGTAATCAGATTTGTCGTTTATTTCTCTCAAAGGCCTTTTATCCTGCTTTTCTGAATTAAATTATTTTCTAACTTTAAAACCACTTGTTCAAACCTATTAGTTTCAGCAGATTTCATGTTGTCTCCTTCGTCTCTGCGTGGGTTGACTCCTGTCACATACATGCAACACACATGATGTAAGCATAAAATAACGCACTAAAACCAGGCATCATCTGGTTTTTGACCTGTTAACTCCCAAAAGGAAAATACTGAATATATGATCAGGGACGTCTGAGTGGGTGGACATTAGCTCTGTGGCTGCTGAGAATTTCCCCTTTATTTATTTACTTTCTTTTTTTGGCGCAGATATTTATGTAAAATGCAGCTTTTCATCCTCTCTAAAACTTTCTTCTCTTCTTGAGAATCTTAATTACAAATGCTGAATCTCTGATCATGAAAAGCAGTCACTAGTTTCCGGCCTCTTCTTATTGCATGCTTTTGTCTCATACGTGTCTTTGATGATGCCATTGGGAGCCAGGAGCAGATGGGTTTCAAAAGGCTGCTTTCCCCAAACAGGATATAGATGATGTGTAGGCCTGGTGCTCTCTGGAGCAGGGATCAAATGGTGTGTTCTTCCACCCCCCACTGCTCCCTCCATCTCAGCAGGGTGGGTCCGGACGGACGGCCTGAGGAAGAGGTCTTCCTCAAGTGTGTTTCAAGGTCACGTTGTCACACGTGCTGCAAAGTCATCACTTCCTGTGAATCATCTGGATATAATCATGTCTCCAGCTCATTTATGTATCTCTGATAATTACGTAGAATCCACAGTTTCTCCATCTTGGTGTTGCTTTAAAGCAGAATCGCGTCGCTTGTACTTAAATCAATCCTCCTCCATCGTTCTGCACCTCATTTTGACCCCTGGATACAGCACTCTTTAATTACTGTCACAGTTGCATATATAATGGTGGATCAGGGCCCTGAAAGCATGTTCAGGCAAACTGCGGTAAAAAATGCATACTTCTGGTTTGGACTTGGAAGAACCCCTCCTGTGCCTTTTCTCAGAAGTCCAGAGCCAACGTCAAGTACGGAAATACATTATTGACATGGATTTGTTTTGTACAGTTTCTTTTTAACATTTTTCTTCCACAAACGTGTCAGAATCAGGGACATCTGTCTCACTGTGGACTCATCTGATGGATCTGTCCTTCACAGCGCTCTCACATGTGTTTCAGCGTATGTGCAGCTGTTATTGAATGGAAGACAATGGCACTAGAATTGATATTAACATCAGGGGACGGATGGTGCAGGCGCAAGGACCCAACTGGCTCGGACATGCGGTCGCGACCAAGCGGGCAAAGCAGCTGGAACATGGTTGGTAGGAGTGCCGCGGGGCCAGAGGGAGGAGGAGTCATTTTCGCATTAGCAGAATCACATTTTGAGAAAGATGCAGCATTCCAGGACCTCTTTATTTGATTAGCTGTAATGTCATAAATGCAAGAATGTACTCTGATAAATGGCAAAAGTAGCTGATGAATTAGTTATTCCCGTCAGCAAATACCCACGCTAGTGTGCCCTCCCCACCCTCGTCCCACGGGCCACATTGCCTCCTCAATCTGCAATATGGAGCATAATTATACTAATTTCTCTCAATTGCATTAGCAAGGGTCTGGGGAAAAGAGAGGCTGTCTTTCTAAGCTGGAGCCTTGACTATGCAGTCAGCCTCCCTGCACCTCAGAGAGCAAGTACAGGGGGAGGCAACCTGACCCCTGCTCACCCCCCTCCTCATTTGACTGAACTCCTCTCTCCTCCTTCCTTCCCTCCAGCTTTTGTCCCTCATTCCACATTTTCCTCCCACACCAATTGCTTCATTGGATGCAAGTTACAGAAAATACTGAAGAGTTTCCGGTGCTTGTAGAATCTGGGAATTTTGACTTTGGTTTTTGAATCTTTTTTTCTTTTAGAGAAAACATGACTATGCATACCCTGGACCTCATAATATCCATTTTAACTTATGCTTAAAAAGTCTCATACTTGATCGTACAACTACTGCATCACCCTGCTCTTTCATGATAAGAACTTGCTCTTAGATACAGTATCTGTACTTTAGTAACCTGTAATCCCAACAAAATAAGAAAGAAATAACAACAGATCAGGTCAGGATTTTTTCATGGACAGAACAGTTTTATGAACTATTTGGTTCAGTTTTGGATACATGGGTTATCTTGGTAAATAAAAGTCAAATAAACTGTAACTACAGCCAAAGTTGATCTTGTTCTTTATATGGACAATCCTATGTTTTTTTTTTTTCTGCCTGACAAAGTTTCACTGAATGAAGATATCGTGTAAAATATCCATAATATCTACTGCATATAGTATGACCCAATAGAATTACTCTTTCTGTGTTTCCCTCCCAAGCAGACCCAGTCCCCCATGACCTGGTCACATCAGACCGGCCTGGTGTATGAGGGACTCTGGGGGACTGCACGGTGCTGCTAGTGGGAACACAGCCTCAGTTATGAAAGACGCCATTGTCCTGTCTGGCTCGCCAACATAGAAAATGAATAAATCAAAGAGGAGAGATCAAGAGTGGAGGAGAAGAGGGGATGGAGGGAAGGGGCACTATCTGACATCTGCATTTTTAAACTGGGCATTGAGCTCTAGAGGAATGTTGTTATCATCCACCCTCAACTGCTACAATGGTGAAGACTTTTGCATTGGATTATAGCATGATGAGGATTGTCCCCGCAATCGTCCCTCTTCCTCGCAGTCATGCCTCACATACACAAATATCTTTTCTGATCCACTGATCATCAAGTTTGTATAATTCTTTTTTATCATTCAGTACCTTCAATAAGTTTGTTAGAGGAACCTGGCATCAACTGTGTCACCCTGGATTGTTGTGCCAGCTATTTTTACCTCCATATTAGGCCATTACAGCGATGCACACACGTCTCTACTTCTGTTGATTTGGTTTAGAGATTTGCCTTCAAATTTTCCTCTCAAACAGCCCAGGTCATTGATGTTTCTAATGTAGTTTAGGTGAGATATACAGTGAATCTGGTTTACTTATTAGTGCTCCAACCCGAAATAGACAGTCTTTTCATTGGATAAAGGTAACAAGACATGGATACATTCTTTGACAATCCTGCTAATATAATCATCAGCAGTCAACTGCCAAAATATAACTTCAAAAAATGGGACTTTCCTGTCAAATGATCAAAGGATAAACGTGGAAGCATGGTTTCTTTCTCAGAATTGTGGTCTCCGTGTGCCCACAACCCGTTTTCTTAGAGCTTGATAAACAACTAATTTGCCACAGCAAAAATGTTTTGAAGGTAACTTGATGTCAACCAGATTGTATTTTCTATTTACATGATTCTTGTCGGTATCTGACGAGCTGCAAAAAATATTGATACTTCAGTACAGTGTTTACTATTCTTCAGTTGTGTTCCACCAAAACAGTCTCGCAATAAAATAACTCCTAGTGACTGCAGCTTTATTAAACTGTTCTGGTTATTTTCAGACACTGGCAGCACATTGTTAAGGTTTGGGAAAGATCACGTTCTTGGTTAAAAACACAGTGACTTTACACGTGTCACACGTGTTTAAGGCAAGTTTTATTTTGTTGTCTTTAGGTCATTTTATTTGTGACTGAAATTTGATTCAAGTCACTTTCATGTGACTCGAGTCAGCCTCTCGGACATGTATAAAACTTAGGCTTCACAAGTAGTCATTTTGGTTTGGGTTTGGTTTTTGAGGATCCCTCTTTGTTATTGTAGGTCCTTTCTCACTGGACCACATTATCGCCTTTCATGAACTGTGATGAGCCGATTATCTATCATATTCAGAATCTGGTGTGTGGGGTGGCCAGTCAGTCAGTCAGTCAGTCAGCCTCTGTCTGACCTCTATTCTCTTACAACTGGTGCACACTGGTGGATCGCAGAAACAGCAAGACAGCAGCTGGCTCTCTGGTTCAGTTCAACACAGTGGCACTTTGCTGCTGCTGCATCCCATCCCAGGTGTGTGTGTGTGTGTGTGTGTGTGTGTGTGTGTGTGTGTGTGTGTGTGTGTGTGTGTGTGTGTGTGTGTGTGTGTGTGTGTGTGTGTGTGTGTGTGTGTGTGTGTGTGTGTGTGTGTGTGTGTGTGTGTGTGTGTGCGCGCATAAATGGCATCTGCACAATGGCCGCCCTGTGTGACCCTGTGCATCTGTGTCTGCCCAGACAAGCTCTACTGTCCTGCTTGCCGCTGGGTCCTCTCTTCAGCGTTGACAGCACACTACAGGTGCCCAACACATCTGGCACTTCGCACAGCCAAATACACACACATCTGCTGCAGCACTGATAAGTTAAATTAAGAAAAGCCTCAAAGGAATACACTAATAAAATCAGCAGGAACATAACAAATTGCCTTCAGTTTCTACTTTGAGAAATGAGAGAAGTGTTTTTCTTTGCAGGGCCACAAATGTGTTCATTATTTGACCAGGCCACAAGTTCATGACCAGACCTCTAGTCGTTAATGAAAGTCTGTGTTTAGGGCGGGATTCTAAACAGTCATCACACTGTTTTTTCATCTAACACCCTCCCCAGCATCTTTCAGTACCAAACACATCCTGCACATAATCAATGCTCTGTCCCACAGAAACCTCTGTTTGCTAACTCTCGACAACCAAAAAGTTTGGTTGAAAGGAGCCCTTTATAGATGTTTTTGTAAGCTAAATGAACATTTGTAATTCACTTGGTAACTTCTGAAACACTGTGCCACCCTGCAGTTGTTCATTTGTGCTTCAGCCTGCAGCTTACTGTTCAACACAGTTTCGCTGCAAATTGGAATATAGAGCACAAGGAGAAAATAACCTCCAGCCCAGTTATGCACTAAGCTATGCAAATAAATCATGTAAGTTAGCATTTGCGTCCTGGCAAACAGTGAGATCATCAGGCTTGCTTTGCCCTGCTGGCAAGCAGTGACACGTTGTACAAACGCAAGCGAAGGGTTAACCTGTTCACAGGTGCACTTCCTCCTTCACCTGGCTGGATATTTGCATGAGCATCTGAGGAGGAATGATCGTCAGCCACCTGTCATCTGATCAGTTGGTGAAGTTTGTGGAATGTTTGAAGTTGTATCCCTTCCTCATTGACCTGTGAAACTGAGCCGTTCATGTATCTTTACCAGAACTGCTGCTGAGGAAACTCTTGGTATTGTGTTCCGATCATTTATCACCAGAAAAACACCTCTAGCAAAAGTTTGCCGCATCAGTAACAGAATCTGTTTCTTCCTTTTTCTTACTGAGCTGGATTTTCTCCCTGTTTTTTATTTGTGTGTGTGTGTGTGTGTGTGTGTGTTATTGCAGCTCTAGGTCCAGTAGGTCAGGTCACAGGACATGACAGTTGGCTAGTGAGGAGCAGCCTCAAGGCTAATGTCTGTCCCCCTCCACCCCTCGCCTACCTCTCTCTCTCTCTCTCACTCTCTGGGTGGCCTGTGTTTACGAGCTCCAGGAGCAGGTCATCACTGTGCCGAGAACACGGCTGCTGCAGGGGGACTGTCACTGGGTCAGCCCTGGAGCAGCGAACAGGAATTTTTTTTCCTTGCTGTGTGTGCCTGTGCATGTCTTCTAAATGTGTGTGCACACTCGCTCCTGTGCGTTTCTGTGTGTGTTGATTTGGACTTCCTGTGCACAATGGTGCGGGGGAGCAGAGATGGGGGTGAGATGACCCTCGACCCTGACCACATGTCCTGGTGTGTTGGCTGATCACCCACACTTCCGTCTGCAGAGGCTCTCTGCTCCTCCCTCAAGGCCTGAGAAATCTCCCGGCTCATCAAAGTTGTCATTTTGCAACATCATCCTCATTGTCATCATGTTGCTCGTTGTTTGCATTGTTGCAGTTTTTAATTTGGCTTTCTTTTAAGTTCCTTTTTCTGAATTCACACTGAGGAGCACACTGGAGAAGGTGCTAGCCAAAATATTTGTGCCTGACTCTTTCTGTACTAAAAAGGGAATTAACAACAAAAAAAAATCACAGTCAGGGCTCAAAGATTTATATTTGAGAGTGTGAACCAACACTTTTCCTTGGAACTGACTTAAGTGACCAAGTACACTTTTTGTGTAATTTGTGAATATAAATACAAGGATAAAATCATTTTAGACAGGCGTTTCCTTTGACAGCTGTTGTCTGACAGTTGATAAAGATGTATCAAATAAATAAAGATAAATAAAATTACACTTAACTAGGATGACCCTTAAATTCACTGTGCACTGATAGACACATATGTATGTGCTAATGTATGCACATCTATGGGTATTTCAGTGTTTTGAAGATATTTTGTCATGAGAGAGTGTAGCCTAGCTTGCACTAATTCCAAATTTTCATTCATGGGATTTCAACTCCTGAGTCATTGGTGGCTCCTGCACACTGCGTCCACTTTGTCTCACTATAGTGAAAGAAGGTCTAGTTAGCGTTGGCGGTCGTTCTTTCATGGGTCCAGTTGTGGTGACGGCTAATCACCTTTGGTAGTCCTGTAACATCAGCACTCCATACATTAATTACCCCAATTTCTGATTGCGATTTCACATATTACGGCATAATTCCCATTTTATTTGCCAGGTTTCTGGCCTTACATGCAGTCTTTTCATACACAATGGGCCATAAGTACCTTGATCTATGGTGACCTTTTAACCCCCATTCTCCCTGGGAACACCATCATTCCTGTCCTCTCACTCACAGAGCAGTAGTCACCGGCCCAGGGCAAAGCCACACAAGGCTCTCTTTGACTACGTCTAATGAGAAGACTGTGGTACGGGATTGCAACCAACGTGGAGAGGTTTGCTTCCTTTACCACGCTCCTTATCAGCCTGTGAATTGAAAAATTATTCAATTATACCCATCTCCTCTTCCCGAGGATTATATCCACTGCTGGTAGCGCACACTATTTTACTAATGTGGTTAAATACAGTTAAATTATTTAATCACAGGGGCTGCAATTAGCGCAGTTTGCTTGTCAATAAAGGGGCCAGTATGTGTGTTGGCAGTGCACTCCCCTCCAAGTTACCAATTCCTGTAATTAAATGTAGGGGTCTGCATTTTGGTTTATTGGATTTATTTTGTCTGATTAGCTCTGGCATTGACTGATGGGTAAGACAGAGGTGGTGGTGTGTTGGCAGAGACAGAGAGGGGTCTGGCATTGTATGTGTGCGCATACAACCCGTGTTGTTGCTATTTGCCCACAAGATGCCATCCTGAAAGTCAAAGGTCAATAAACATATAATCAATATTAAGCCTCACTTCACTTTCAACAAATGCATTTCAAACGCATAACAAAGACTAAAGGCAACTTGCCTTTCTGCCTAAATCAGTGCTGCATATGTGCAAAGCCAGCATTAGTCTGTGCATGCATGTGTGTTTGCAGTGGCACTGGCTGTGTTTATTTGGTCAGGGGTGTCAGACAGATTAGCTGGTGTGTTACAGGTGCTATAAAAGTTGTTGCTTTGGACACGGCTCATGAACAGTATAATGACTCCAGGCTCATGTTAATCTCACTCCGCCTGGCTCCGTCTCAGGGTGCTGGCCTGTTTTGCTGCTCAGGCTGGGCTCTGGGCTCAGAGGCAGGCAAACAAGAGACAGCGCAGAGAAGAGCAAAGCGTTCCAGCATTACGCCTACTGGCAGAGGCCGGGATGGAGGCCAGAGAAGGAAAGAGGGAAGGAACAAAGGACGGAACAAGGAACACGTTTGTGACCACAAAGGTGCCGATTTGCTATCAAAGACCACAATCCACAATCACTTTTCTTCCTTTCTCTATCTGCTCTCCCATCATTTATCAACAGATGTAGAAGGCTCAAGATCAGAAGAGAGGAAAGATTTAGGAGCCCATGAATGTGCAGGAGTGAAAGTGAAAAGAAGAAAGAGTGATGGAAAGCTCTCTGTCGCTAAGTGTGTTCTCCTCAAGGCGAGGGGGGGGGGGCTTACTGTGGAGTCCATGCTGTTTATCTTATTGGCCTTTGGGGAAAAGAGGAACAGAACATTTGTGCTGGATAGATCGAACCACATGGTCTGTACTTTATTTGTGGATGATCTTCAACTCTTTGAAATAGCATCATGAGTCACAGATCTCTGTCTTTTAATGTCACACCAGTTTGTTTTTGCCCCAAACTGTCACTTTTCCATACTCTCAGAATCAGTCTGTGCTGCTGTTAACAATCTCTACCCCTTTCTTTACTTATCTCAGTGCCTCATTCCCATATTGATAATCTTAATATAGTAATGTAATATGAAGAGAGCATTTTTGAAAACCTGTACTTGCTTGCTTGGTTGGAGGACCGCCAAGCTGTCAGACATGGTTCCCCTATGAGGTAGTGTGCTGGCCCAGCCAGCAGACAGGCTGAAAACTCAGGTGTAGTTTAGAACCATAGTGTTTATGAGGCACTACACTGGTGTAATCCAAGTAATTGTTTATTAAAGGCCTCAACCTATGTTATATGTAATTACTTTTGGGTGCCCTTTCCCTGTAAAAATCAGCTTTGTTTCCTGTCTGGGTGCCTAACACCACAATCTAAGCTCCTCCCTCCAAAATGTACATGTTTTACTACACCTTGTGAATGATTACATATAATTGTGGCTTTTCTGTGAGCAGCGCTGTTGTAAAATACATGCATATGCTATTAAGGATCATTAGAGCTTTGATGGTGCAGAGCTATTCCTCAGTGACACTCCATCGCCTGCGCCCATAAAACTCTGTGCCGAGCCAGTGGGGGAGGATTTTAAGTGTGGCACAGTACCCTAATAGCCACTTTTTGATCAGAAGGCTGGACAAATTGTAATCATTAGCACTGCAGTGAGCAATGTGCATGACATGGGTCTCAGAACTCATTAGTTAGCTGGAGCGGGGAGGGAGTGAAGGAGGAAGAGAAAGAAAAGAGTGAGGAGGATGGTGTTGTCACACACTCACCTGGATCTGTTTGCAATCAGGCAGCTGAAGCAGGCAGTCCAATTAGAGCCCGACCGAGCTTTGCACCAGCTTGCACCAGCAAGGCTTGCGTCATCTCCATCCACACATGGATGCAAGCGCTCCTCCGACATAGGTATGCGCACACCCACAGTCAGACGTGCGCAGTAACCCACACAAACTGTGATTACAGTTAAAACAATAACGCGCACACGCTCAGCGGGGTGCAGATACTGCTCACACTCTGAGTCACTCTGTTGCTTTTTTGTCCTTCTGTGCCGTGTGAAGCTCCTCACCGACTGCAACAAAATGCAGTGATACCTGTACGTCTGCTGGTTTTCCCTTTTTTTTTTTTTTTTTTTTTTTTATCTCTGACACTTTATTCTGGTGTATCATTTTTGAAATTTGGCACCAGTTTATCATCTGCCATTTAATGTTCATGAAGTACCAGATAACTAGTAAGGAAGCATTAAAGACTGATCGTTTTGAGTCAACTTGTCTAAATGACCCATGTATTAGAATGACATACACAGAGAAACACTTATGTAATCACACGTGCAAATGATAATCTCTACACACGTACAATTACAGACCATCTTGCTTTGCAGCTGCAACACCAGATCAGTGTGTGTGGTGCGTTGGAGACAAGACATAGTATATATCATAGACAAGACATTTATAAGAGATAAGTGAGTTTGGCAAAACAGGTGAGCTTTGCCAGATTTTTTCAGTGTTGCACAATCAACTTTTAACCTTTGTTAGATTGACATGTAAATGTATTTTGCTGAAATATTTCCTCATTTCATAGGTTCTCACTCCCCCATGTCTTTCTGCCCCAGTGGCCCCTTCCCTGCTTCCTGCTCCCCTTACTTCTGGTGCCCTCACTCAGACCACACCCATCCCCAAACTCTGCCTGTATTGTGATCTCAACTACACACCTGTAAAGTCTGTGCCTGCTTCTTGCACGGTTCTGACCTTATTGCATTAACAGCACCTGTCCACAGACAGACGGACAGGCAGACATATGATACTTGGCAAAGTACTCAAAACCACTTCTGTGATGGTTCCCACTACAATAGGTGTCTCCAGGACCACATTGTGACATGATGACATGCACGCAGACAGATTCACAAGGTGAAAACAATACCAACCACACGCTGTCGCAGCTGGTAAATCTGCTGTAGAGACCACAGACTACACACACACACACAAACGCGCAGACACACGTGCACATCCACACAGCTGCACATGCTTGAGCAAAGCTAGCATCTGTCCCAGAAACATCCGTCAGTGCCTCCACATCTGTGTGCTCCAGCTCAAGCCTTTTGCTCCAGCCCCCACACCCTGCACACGTTCCTCTCAACTAGGCTTGGCCTCGTGCCACCCTCCCTTAGTCCTCCAGCTGAGTGATACATGCGTAACCTCAGACGACTATGCAGTCCTGTAGCCTATTTAAAGTTTTCCTAACGGGAATTTGATATGGTGGGTTTTATTTGAAACATCTTTTCATTGAGAGGGAGATGTGGCACACTTACCTTAATGGCACTTCTAATGGCCCTAATGTGGAATGTCTTGTCACGGTAGCACATGTTCAAAGCTTGCTGCTCACTGTAGCAGCAAATGCTGCCTGACGAACTATCCCTCATCTGTCTAAAACGTGACTTTTCTTTGTATCTCAGGGTTGGACATCAGTTGAGGGACATCATTGAAACAGGCTGATGAAAACATTGCTGACAGTGACATGTGTCATTGCAGCGTAGTTTTAACTGATGTGCTTTGACTCTAATTTGGCTTGATTTTAGCTTTTATTCTTGAACGAATGTTACAGCTCTCTAAGAGGTTTGAATCCTGATAGTCTGGTGATGTTGTTGTCTTGGTGTCTTCAGTGACACTATCGCCCCCCCCCACCTTCACCCCTATCTTACCCCTGCCCCGCGGCCATTAGTCATAAGCGTGGAGGGAGGGGAGGGAGGATTGTGAACTGCGCAGAGGAGACAGTGCAGAATGGCTCCTATTGTTAGCCCCACAGGCCAGAGGGTGCTGTCTCACCCGGGAAGTATCGCCACTTGGACTATGCTTGCAGTCAAGTGTGTTTTCTTGGGTGCCCATGTGTATGTGCATGTCTATTTTCCCGTGAATGTTTGCGTGTGTGTGTTTGTCTGCAAGTGCATGCATGTGTTAATGTGTGTGTCTGCGCAGACGTGTCACCACGGCAACTGCTCTTTTTGGTCGTTCATTTCCATCTACCACATGATGCAGCCTGACACCACCACATGAGCATGTGAGGCTTGTCACAAGCTAATTTATAAACTTGTTGTCTTCTATTACATGTCATTACTGCTGCCTCTAAAGGTGTTTCCATATGTTGGCTTCTCTGTTAGGCCAATTTGTATTGCATACATGTGTGGGTTGGGTGGGTGGGTGGGTGCATACACCAGAGATGGCTTGTCCTAATCTGTATTTATGTACTTGCAGTCAAATTAATACAGATTAACATAATCATATCTGGCTGTGACATGACATTGATTTCCAGCCAGCTCTCTTTCATACATCTCTGCAAACACATTCCATTTTGGCTCTCACTTGAGCTGGGCCCACATTGTTAAGGGCCCATCCAGTGAGTGAGCACACCTTGTTTCAGTAGACCTAGGCCAAGAGGGGGGAGGGGGGGATCAGCTTTTAATAAGTATATAAAGGAAAAGACTTACCCTGCCAAAATGGCAGCCGCCCTGTACACTGTTCAGCTGGCAAACCAACAACCAGAGAAAGAGGGATGGGATTGGAATCCAGGCAAAAGTAAGAATGATTTTCTCCCAGACCTGCTGTTGTAGAGAGACAGCATGTAAGAATGTGAGGAGAGGAGTGTGAAGAGGCTTAACTGAACCATCACATTCTTTCTAATCATTATCCTACTCTGATGCTTTGTACCACTTAATAAAAAAATAAATATGGATTTCTCTGCATTTATATCGGAACAAAACCATCTGTGCAGTTTAAAACTGTCTTTACTGTATCTTGACCTTAACAGTATGCAAAAACAATGCAACAAGTTTGGTTTGCAAACTGCTACGACCTCGGCCTTCGAGTGGTCGCATTAACGCCGTGACCCAGACCGATCTCTCTGTATGCCTGCCCTTTCCATGCTGTGCTTTAGTGGGTGTTAGCAGTTGTATGTTTTGGTGTAAGCTGACTCTTGAGTCTGAGCAGAGTGGAGCTTGGTAGGAAGGAGGCTCCCAGCATGTTGGAAACCACAGCACCCCCCGGCGCCAACTCCAATGAGACATGAATTATAGCTCCGGCTTCCCCGAAATCAAATAAATAATCTCTCTCTTATTTATTTACTCAGGGTCTTATTATGATTTGCAGTCTCACAATTATTCTATAGGGGTAAAAGAAAAATGTCTTGCTCTTGTGTCATGCTTTGCTTTCCCTAAACGCACGCATGGACACACATCACTGCTGATTTTCAGACACACACCTGTCACCTGTTTTTCCATTTATATCTGAGTCTGGATATTTCATCATTAAGTAATTGCAGCAGGGCTATAATAGTGTAATATCATTGTCAGAACATTTATGCAGTGGCAGGGGCCGCCATTCCCGCTCACCAGCAGCCACAGAAGCGAAAACATTCAACCAGCCCACCTATAAACACACACACACACACTCGAAATGAGTTCTTGGTAGCAACAGTGTTACAGCTATCAGAGCCTCTTGGCCATGTGTTGAGTGCAATAATGGTAAAGGCAACGACAGGCTCAGCCCATACTCTCAATTAGGCTCCCCAAGTGCTAGGTGTGGAAAGGTGTCTGGCAAAGCGCCTGACCGCAGCACTCAAAGAGCACTTTGTCTGCGCACCTCACACCCACCGTACCTGCTCATGTTGTGGAAACAACCCAACGTTGTCTCGCAGTTGATTTAATAAAATTGGATCCCCAAAATGAGACTGCTAGTGTTTCAGGGGTGCAATAGCCGTAATGGAAACACATACACTCTACCCCCCACCCTCCCTCTGGCTTTACAGGCATCCTTCCAGAGTGAGAATGAGCGGGGGAGACCCGGGGTAAACGGATACTTCCCCACTGTGAGCCCAGTAGTCTGGGTATGGCAAAAGTAACCCCACGTCCATCACAAGCTAATATCAAGCCACAAGCCTGGCTGTTGCTGCAGCTTACAGACTTGTTAAATTATGATTGCGAAAACAGAAAAAGTCAAATGAAAATAAAGGTATCACGAGTGGGGTTGAGGTGCTGCTGTGGTTTTGTAAGTTGGTTTTGGGATCTGTAGGAACTCTGCTTATTCTCCCAACGCTCAGACTAGTGCCTGATGTTTCAGGATGCATGTTTACAGGAGTAACATTTAATAACCACCTCAGTAACAAACTGGACTCTTTGGACTTTCATGGATGCAAGGGAGGAAAATGAGGGAGCTCAGTTTTTACAGTATATCGACCAGTGTTGGCCAAATGCTGGGAATGCAGGAGGTTGACTAAATTGCAGAAAAAAGGTTTGGCACTATTAGAGGGCTGAGCTTGGAAACCGTGGAGGTGGCAGCAAAGCCTACGCTCCAAACTGATGTCTTGGGGGGGAAAGAAATGGACATCATTGACGTATTCTTAAAGGCCCAAAAGCATGAAAGGAAGTTAGAAATGGCAGCTATTGTCTGTGCAGCCACAGAGCATCTTCATTCACCGCTTTATCCCCAAGAGATGCTTCTTGGTTGTGGATGCTCTTTTGTGCCTAAAGCTATACTGAACACTGCAGTTGGCTGATTGTGCAAACGCTAGCAAGAAACCAGACATCTGAATTGCTGCCCACGTTGCTGAATATTTCAACAACATGGCAATACGGTCTGATTATCCACTTGTACCAGTCCTAGATTGTGGGTAACGTGTAGGGTGAAGCTGAACATCTTTCTGTGCATTCTCTGGACATGTGACAGCACATGGCAGATTTCCTGTTCTGATGATATAGCGATATTTTGAACAGATGATAATCCATATGTGTTTTCCACACTGCCATTTTTCCATACATGCAGTGTAGTGACTGTCTTGGAAATGTTTGCTCCATCTTGGAACAATATTTATATCTTTTGGGTGCAACATGCAATATATGACTCACTGATGTAAATACAGTGCACAGTTTTTCATTTTGTGCAGCAGTGTTTTTCAAATGCTGTATGCGCTTCTTTAGTTGCACATAATACGCTCTTATTGTTATACTCTGCATATATTAATGACATTTTACATGATGATCCATTATCCGATTTAATTCGGTTGTACAATTTAAATACACTATTTTGGCTTATTTTTTCATTTTATTTTACTTTACACTGCTAACACTTACATTAGTACTAGAACTAATTCAATTTAGGAATGAATGAGCTTTCAGCTGTGAAGCAAAACAGTCAGATGGCTCTCATGGGATGGGGGCAGGGTAATGGGCAGTGGGTAAACAGGTTAACACCCTAGTGGCGCGTGTATTTGTTTACCCACAGTGTGTGTTGACACATAGATATCGCCAGGGGACTCTCAGGGGCGGGGATGGGGGAAGAGGGTTTAAGAGGTGTGTGCATGCATGTAGGTGTGTGGCGCGGTGGGCTTCCAGACTCCTTAAAGAGCACGCATTGTGGTTACTGACTGGGTGTGACAGTGGCCTCTTATTAAGATAAGGAAAATGACCCCTAACTGCTAGCAAGGTTTTTACTGATAACTACACATTTTTCTCCTTATGTGATCAAAACTACCTAATTTCTAGATCAGTTGAATCAAACTCAGAAGATATTCACAGATCCTTTCCGGGTAGTCGAAGGCGAATTAGGGGCTGAGGTGAGTCTCACATCACACATGAATGAGACCAGAAAGAACAGCATTGTTTAGGGCAGCCATTTACACAAACATGATTATAATGTGGCTGTAAGTTCCCAGCATTAAACTCAGTATAACCATCTGTGTGTGTGTGTGCCCGCGCACACTCGTGTCCATACATTACATGACTATCTCCGGCCTCTGTTCCAAAATGATTTAGTCACTTTTGTGAGGTTAAATCTCGCGGCCTGTGACATGGAGGTTTACTTCCATAATTATGCTCTGCAGGGTTATTCGTGTACTTTATGGGTCTGAACTTGTGACCTTGGATGCATCGTGGAACAATTTATGATTTCTTTTTTCTTCCCTCTTGTACATGATAAACATCTGCGAGCCTCCCCAGAGCTGACTACGATGACAACTTACAGCGAAGAAGTTAAGAAAAAAATTAAACAGCAGAAATCTCCCCTTTCCTCTCCACCTCCCGCGCCCCTTCCCTGTCCTCTTATCCATCTCTTCTTCCTCACTCTAATGTGTTTCTCTAGTCTTTGGAGGTGGAGAGGGGAGACAAAGAGGGGGTGAGACAGATCCTGCCGCACATCTGAGGTTTATTTGGCCTCCCCCTGGGGAGTGCGGTGAAGCTTTGCATCTCAAGGAAATTGCCAGCACTTTCTGGTCTGCTTGGCATACTCTCAAACACACTCTCACACAAACACTCACACACATACACGCACACGCACACACACACACACACACATGCTCCTCAGCTGGCTTTAGTCGCCCTGTTCTCCCTGTCACAGTGGCAAAGTTTGTCCACTCTTCTAGCCCTCAGTGCCACAATCCTTTAGCACATTTTTCCATCTAGCGCACATTATTTCGATGTATAGTCCCTTTGTCTCAACTTCAACAATGTACTCCCACTCTGGAAACCCCCTATACACTTCCTAAGGCATGTTTGAATAATAATTTTGTTAAAAAGACAGGCTTAAACTTGTTGAGAAAAAATGTGTTCCAGGAGTGAAAGCTGAAAATGCTCTGTCAACTTTAAAAAATCCAACTTTCAAGAAGAAGGCGGCCATTTGTAAAGCAAATCTAAAGACTGCATGAACTTATTAGAATCTTGGTAAAATGGATTTCACCAGTTTGTCAGCCTTCCATTTTCTTACAGAAGATTTGTCTTTGTTCAGGTGAGCAGTTGATGAGTAAAGACACAATTTCCTTCCAGTTCAGACTCCGAGCTCATGATGGACTACACAGAGTGATGCCACCTCACCCCTCAAACCCCTTGACTCCCTCCTGCTCCACCACCCATCCCCCTCTGTCTGCATCTATTCCCCACCTGGCTGTCATTGAGGTTAACATCGGGGGGGTTGATCGCAGAGGGGGGGCAATCACAGACAGGTGGCTCTCCCTGCGACCCGGATGTACTTATCCCTTGATCCCCAGCGACCCTCGCAGGAAGTGAATCGCTGGCCAAGTGACCTCCCCTGGTGGCCCTTCCTGTCCCCATGTTGCCTCGCAGGAAGGAAGGATGCGGTCTGTTGTCCTCAGGCGCCGCTCACTCGCTCTCCCCTCCTCAACCCAACTAGAGAAACCAGATTATTGATTCCAGGCTCATCTTTCCTCATGCTCACTTTTTTCAGCCGTCTTTTTGTCTATTCCATTTCCCATTTTATTCTCTCTTGCCTCAGCACCCACTTTATCCTATTTTGACATCATTCCTTTCTTCTTTCAGCGTCTTTTCTGCACCCCTGTGAGATGTAAGTAAACACTGTGGACATTGGCAAACCACAACGTCCACAGTCCTAGTCAGTTACACTCCAGGGTCTCAAAAGACCCCTGATTTATAGTCTTCATTCTATTTATTTCTGACAATGACTTGTTTATTTGTGTTATTGTTATTTTATTGGCCATTCGTTTACATTAAATATGACAGTCACTTCATGTGGCAGAGAAATCCCAATCTCAGGCTTCTGGGTTTAGTCTGCTCTCAAATGATGTACATGCACATCGTGAATTACAGGACGCCATTTGGTGATAGTTAGGAAGAAAAGGGGATTTCCAGCAAACAGAGAAAGAGACCTCACTAACAACATCAAACGCTGTTTGTTGCTCTTCTGGCTGTAGTTTAAGAACATCAACTCAAACCAAAAAAAAGGTGAGCGGGTCATGAAGAGCCTTCGCTAACTGCCAGCCACTGGATGTTAGTTGTAGCGGTTACCAGCAGCATTGTCCAAGAGGAGAAACACTTTTCTCCATCGTGGGGTTTCTGTGCTTATCCACATTTTCTGTCTTGGTAACATAAGCTCACAACATCATGAACATGGTCACACTTTCCATTGGATCTAATGATGCGGGCAGTGCAGGTGGTTTACTGGTCCTAGTCAGTGCTGCAGCCACTTGTGATGACATTATCGGCCACATTTTGCTGTTTTTCCTCTGTATATGTGAGTGTCACTCAGCTGCAGGTTCTGGACAGCACTGCCATGTTTACACAACACAATGCAGCTCTGAGCAATCATTTCAAATCACTAAGTAAAAATACAATGATTGTTAGTTTGATTTAATTCTGTGTGATTCTTCATATTCCTGTCCTTTTGGAAACACACTAATGAGGTTCATATAAGTTGCAAATGTAAATGTTTAAAGTTTTCATGTGTATCATGTTTTGCATACTGCAAAACAAAACACTGGCTACTTAACTATTTTTCAATTATTATACCAGCTTTTAGAATGTGGATATATTGAGCTAGATGTCTAGTTTTAGTTGTTTTTGCAGACCATAAATGTTTTATTTGTGTCCTTTATCAATTTTAAACACAGCGGAGATTGGATTTAAAGAGGGCTGACATTGGATTATAATTCTTATTAGTCAGTCATTAGTGATCACAGTTCATTACATTAAATTGCAATAATCTGCTATAATGTGACAGTTTAAATCAAACACCCTCTGTATAACTATTTATATAAAATTCAAATATACAGTAAATGGGATGTGTAGATTGCTGTGAAGTGAGCACAAATGCAGCAGTTGTCCAGAACATCATCAAATCTAACATCAAATTTGAATATAATGGTTTTAAAGGATTTTTATTCTTTGAAACAGCAGAACACTACGTTATTTTTTGCAGGTTCACTTGCATGTATTTTTCAAAATAACTGCAATTCATCCTCACCACTTCCCCTGTCTTTACCAGGGAAATCAAATGGTTTCTGCCGATAAAAGTGAATCCTCCTCTTTGTTTTCTAGATGGCTATATAACACGTTCTAAGAGACTTGGGACACACAAGAGGACAGCAGGGAGAGAGCGTGAAGTGAGATGTTGTGATCCCACAGGTGTTTTTCTCCCCTCCATGATGTGAGTCTGCAACTGCATTGCCACCTAGTGGGAAAGGAGGTTTACTGTCCCCAGAGTGCTGTGGATGAAATGAAAGCATGTTCAGTAAATGGGGGTAGTTTGTTCTGTAGAAGCTTAGGCAGCATATCTGAGTTTCAGCTACCATACATGTATATAAGTGAGCCTAGAATAACAGTAGGATGTCTTTCACCATCATCTCTTTGTTCATTGGCTATTTCAGGTCAAACTGTGACTGTAAAGCTTCCCAGCTGAGCTCCTCCAACCAAACATCAAGCCAGTGAGTTCACATCTGGAGCTTGTGTGGGAGATAGACATCAATATGTCAGCCCTTCGGGCCATAGGAGAGCATCCCTGCAGTTGCAAAGCATCGCGAACACTCGTAATAAATAAATCACTTATCAGCAGTCCAGAAGTAGCCAAAGACACTTAAAAACTGTCTCAGTCCGCCACAAAGGGAGAGAGAGAAAATGGAAGGACTGGAAGGTAATAAGAGGGAGCATGTTGTAAAAAGCAAGGGAAGGTTTGTTTGGCCACGTCTTGCTAATTGGTCTCAGTGGTGCAGCTAATAGTTTTAGGTTTATGTCCAAGCTCCACTGAAAAATAGGTGGGAACCAGTGGAGAGCGAACTGCTGTGTTTTATGCATTTTCATCATTTTTCAGCAGAAAGAGGAGAATTCAAAGTGCAGCGAGTTGAAAATGGAGGCTGAAATCACCTAATTTAAAGCCACACATAGAACATCTTGTTACTCCTTCATGTACTAAACAGATGTTAACTAAAGTGAATTGGTAACTGTTTCATCCATTACAAGCTACTTTTGATTTTCACACCCCAAATGTCAAGCTCAGCGAAGATCGGTAAAATACTTTCATCCACTTCGATATCTTCCATGTCTGTTCCTGTCTTTCAACCCTTTCAGGTTATAAGTGCTCCCTCCCCTGACCCTCAGCAGTCCATTTTGTCCATCTATCATCGACTGGCGCTGAGGCATGTGGCAACAAAGCTCTGCTGTGGTCAGATGGCATCTGTCCCTTCAATAATCCTGGCGTTATCGCTACACATCAAAGCGTTAAAGGCTTGCATAATTGAGTTAACGAGTGTGAGTGCGTAACCTGATCCTTTATTCCTTGTGAGGACCGCGGTCACAGTGTGTGACCACAGACAGAGACGAAGAGAGAGAGAGAGAGAGAGAGAGAGAGAGATGGAGCGAGAAGGCCCTAAAGCCCTGCAACAACTGTGGGTTCATGCTGTGGGCCTGGCAAGCCGCACTGCACCCTGAGCCAGCACCAAGCTAATGAAAAAACAACAGTAGGGTAAAGCTGGTGTGTAGCTAGGACCAAAGCGCCATGTCCACTGCACAACTGCCCCGGTCAGCACTGGCACTGGCCGCAGCGCCAGTTGTCACGGCCTTAATCCTGCCTGCTAAATGACCTCATCATTGCTTGCCTGCCTCCCTGCAGCTGCTGCCGTGGCTCCATACTGCAGCAGCAACGGAGTGACCTCACTTACACAACACACACTGACAATCACATGCAAAGTAAGCAGATACACTGGTGCAGTGCCCAAAACATGTGAAACCTTAAAGGATATTCTCCTACAAGTTGTATCTGCCCATGTACATAGATTTAGTTTCATCTGCTGAGATTTCTGCCTCCTTTCCTCTCCTTTTTTCCTAGGAAAAAAAAACACTTAAAAGTCCCACTCACTGGAAAATTCACAGACCTTGCAGTGGGCAATTTTAATTTGAACAAAATGAACAGTGAAAACTGTCCACAACAAGGTCTGTGGATTTTCCAGAGTAACCAGGGCATTGCCATCTTTTGCAGTGCCCAGATGACCAATATTTGATTCACCTCCAATGTATTTGGATACCATATCTTAAAACCAGCCTAGTGTCCCAAGGAAATATGTTCACATGAGAGGATTCTGCACATCATGACTTACACTCCATTTGTAGCAAGCTGAACAGTGGGAGTGTGAAAGTTAGGCTGAGGAATGTGGATGCAGCACATCTGACTTTCATGGAGACAACAACATGTCACAGTGCCGTCAATGTTTGCAACTTTTTCTTAACCTTAACTATGACAGCCGTGGCCTGAGGCATTATGTTTTCAGGACCTACATCCATCCGTCTTTCCGTCCCGTCCTCGTGAACGAAATGTCTCAGGAACGCCTTGAGGGAGTTTCTTCAAATTTGACCAAACATCCACTCTGAGTTGAAGATGAACAGTTCAGATTTTGGTGGTCAGAGGTCAAGGTCACTGTGACCTCACATCCGTCTCTTTCTCGTAAACACGATATCTCAGTAACGCCTGGAGCGAATGTCATTACGTCTGGCACAAACAACTGTTGGACTCGATTGAACTGATTAGAGTTTGGTGGTCAAAGATCAAGGGTCACTGTGACCTCACAAATAAAGATGTTTTTGGCCTTAACTCAAGAATTTGCATGCTAGTAATGACAAAAGTTCCCAAAAATGTCTGATATGATGAAATTACATTTTATATCTAAAAGGGCAAAGGTCAACTTCACATTATTAGTGACATTATAATGTTGTCCAAATACACTTGTTCCCTTTTTTTTATGCCTAGTCCTAACCATTCTCAATCATAATTTATTTGCTGTAAGCATAATATTTTCTGTAACGCACGCACAGATATTGTAAAAAGCAAGAATTTTACAAAATGTTGGCATCGGATGTAATCTTGGATGTCTTGCAAAATTGTCCATAGGGTAGGGTTCTTCATACCTTTTGCAAATTAAACCAAAATGACGCTAGATAGATAATTCTTGGCGAGTTGGTGTATTGACCCTTAAAGAATCATTAACAATAGCAATTACAACAAAACCTTGATGTATTATGTAAACATGGGGCTAATTTATATTCTGTATCCATTGCATGAGGGTTCCATATTGCACTCATATCAAACAAGATCAGACTGTTCTGTACTTACAGACTAAACTGCCATGAAGATGAATATTAACAGACACAAACACAGATGTACATACTGTTCGTGAACATATATCCACACACAGACACACTTGTGTGTCTGTGTGTGTGTGTGATGAAAATAAAGAGACACTTGCTCTGTTGGCACCTCCTCCAATCACACACGCCGCCTCCACTCCTTCATCCCAGCTGTCACAACTGCAAAAACTCTACAAATACACACGCACACTCTCGCATATTCACACTCACCCACACACACCACTTTCCCTGCTCACACCTTTTCCCGCTCACCATGGCTCTCTCCAGTTGGTGCTTGTGTGCCCACTCTCTGCCGCAGCTTGCATGTAATGTGTGTGTGTGTGTGTGTGTTTATGTGTGTGTCATTGTCTTTTATTGCCGCCGTTCCAGCTGAGCTCAGACATGTAGCGCCCACCTCTGGTCCTGCAGCAGGAGAGGGAGAAAGTGGACAGTGAGTCATGTTTTATTCTGGCCTCCTCGAGGCTGTGAAAAATTACGGCCACCTAAAACTCAATCTGTTCTGCATCTGAGAGCAGGGAGAGGATTGAAATGGCAGTAGGCAATTTAGGCACGCCTTTTAGTGAATCTCTGCTTTTTCTCCACTTTACGCCCCTTTACTCTCCGCTTGGACTGTCCAACTGGATCCTACTTGATGTTAGATGTTATTGAATCTCATGATCAGTGTGCATCACCATCACTCCTGTGCTTACTCGGCATCTTTTCGTTGTCCGTGTCCGAGCGCATTAGCGCACTCAACGCCACATGCTTCCTGTTTGACACCATGCAACACCATGTGTGAGGTCATAAATCTGATCGCCAAAGCAACAGGATATAGTGACACTGACGCTTGCAGGAAGCACCCTGGATTAGCGAGGATTTATGGTTGGGCCTTGGATAACACACCCATCACTTATGAGTACACCCAGTACTCTCTTGCTTAAGATGACAGACTGGTATGTTTGCAAGTGGAAACAAAAGTGTCTTGCACCTTAAATCAATCCGTAGAAATGCAGAGCAGATTCAAATTAAATTTAACTTAAGGGCCTATATCCAAATAAATCAGGAGCAGATATTGGGGAAAATTGAGCCCCTGGTAGTGATTATTACCCTCATAGAGTTTTTCCATCCTGGTACCCTGGCTCAGACTCTTATGTCTGGATCTTTTAAAGGGTCCGGGGAGGGTTGGGCATGTATTATTTTCAACACTTCAGATTAAACCCTGCTACAGCTCTCGGAGGCCTTACTAATACAGACCCCCTGCTGGGTTACAGCGAAATTAAAAATGGAAAAAAATAAAAGCTGTGACTGTGAAAATAGTGTTAAAACAGAGGTGGAAATTGCAAGTGTGACACTGAGATGCCGTGATGACGTCTTTGGAAAGGTAATAATTAACGGTGTCACCTTTTTTACGACGTAGAGGAAAGAGAATTAAAAAGTTTGTATGATGACAGATTTGAAGTCAGGGCTTGGCTTCATTGGTTTAGCACATTAAAATATGGCAAGATTGAGGGAAATGATCATGCCAAAGCAATTTCAAGCCACCAAAGCACATTGTTTTTGCAATGGCTCATTTCTCTCCACTTGCTCTTGTACTTGTGTGCCTGTAGAGGGATTAAGCTCTTGTATACACAGTGAGGAGATTAAAAATTAGATTTTCATAATGATTCAGAAGCAGAGAAAAGTTGATCATTATATGAAATAAAAATTCAACCCAAGTTTGAGCAGTAATGAAACACCATTAAAAATGTACTTTAAATTAAAAACAAAAGCATCTTCTCTAGTTTATCCTCACAATCTGGTGACTGATGTCACATTTTCAGTGTGTTACAGCAGTAGTTCCCACCCTCAGGGACGGGATTCCTTGACTAAAGTTTATAACAAGAATATAATCTGTATTCTATACTGTGTTTGTTGGCAGGTTAATTGTGGGCATTAGTGTGCGTTGTGTGTGTTGCAGTACTGCTGATTATGAATTTGTACATTGCTTGATTTTAAACCTGCAAAAACTTTTTTTTTTGCCCACTTGATAAGATAACACTGACATATCATCACCTTTAAAGTTCACATGGTGAACTAGCACACAGTGGCATATTTACACATCCAGCAGTTCCAGAGCAACATTATCATTCATTTTGTTTGTTTCTGGCAGTTTGGTGAATGAATTGTCTCTGTTTTTGGTCTCTACCAACTCCAGAGGGAAATCTCCGTCTAATTAGCCGCTAAATGCTCCACTATGTTTCACCACCTAATCACTAACTGTGCCTGTCTGTTCATTGGTGCTGAGTAGACGGCGTACACTGAGTTTTTAGAACTAAAACAGCTGCCCGCTACGGCCAAAACCGACACCATGAGACTGAACAAAAACAGCAATGTTGTGGCTGGACGGCTAAACAAGAAGCTAAAACTGACTATAAAGCACCATAAAACCAAGGGGAGCTGTGGATTTGGATGATAATCCTCTCTGTTCATCACTACAAGACACCCCTTTCACATTACATGTTTTCACATTGTCATATGATAGGACAATATCGTTAACAGCATCTCTGCAATAAACACATTTGGTGGTTAAAGTAATTCATGGTCTGATAATGTACAGTTTTGATTTAGTCTACATGTAGTGCTGTCCTCATTAACTCAGACTTGATGTGCATCACAGTTTTAAGTTTACAAGTTTAAAGATTATTTCACATAATCAGGGTTATGGAATTAAAATCAGAGTAAGGGACAACTCAAACTGAATACATACCTTCCAATAAAGATTAGATATTTTAGGTAAAGATAAATGCAATGCTGTTATGTAGAGGTATACGCTCAAGGTTTTCCTAGTAATTAAAATACCCTATAAGATTACATAGCACACTGTAAACAAGCAGCACCCATGCCACCCATTTCCCTCCCTATCACTCACACACACACACACACGCTTATTTAAGATGCCTCTGGGAGTGAATAAGTGCCAGGCAGTACCAGTCCACTGATGTCTGCTCTCGCCAAGGCCTGACAAACAGAGATGCTGGCTGGCAGGATGCCCCCCCGCCCCTCCTCAGCGCTCGGGCCAGGCAGCTGAGAGAAAGTGCGGCCAACAGATCAACAGTTGCTGTGACGTTGGTTGAGCGACTGGCCAGGCTGCTGCACGCCACCCAGCCCACATTCAGGGCACCTGACCCTGGGTAAACTGACAAATGCCTGGCCTTTGGGTGCGCCTGCAGAGTGATGTGACCCTGAGGGCGTTATGACCTTACTGCGCTAGGAGCACACACTCATGCAGGCACTAATAGTCGTCCTCTTTCTGCCTTATGTTCCCAGTCACAATGCTTTTCAAGCACCTGACCAAGTATATTGTTCTTGCGTACACCCACACTTTTAAGGCCGTTTGAGTCATTGTCCTGGAAATGGCACAGCTCTAAGGTTGCTTGCACCCAGGAAAGAGTGCTGTAATTTGCTCCTAATTAACATGTTGCTATGTTGGATTCGATGCAGTCCTGACAGCTGAATCACACACTTTACAGTCTGTGACACTGGAAAAAAGCTTTAATTTGATGACTGCCTCGTTAGTTTTAGCAAAGAAAAAGTACTTTTTCTTGATCAAATTTCTCTCAACTGTCTTCACAGTTTGCACTCGTAGGCCTGTATATATGTTGGCACAGGCTTACACAAGCTTATGGCCCACATTATAGCCTCGCAATGTACAGCACACTCGTTTGGGCATATTTAACTCATCTTGACAAGGCTGTTAATTTCTCTCAAACCTGGGACGGATTCCAATGACCCTCTCTATCCACGTCGCCTATTCCCTCCAAAATGCCCAGCTGTTGCCACAGTAGACAGCTGCTTTAGGGGTAGAACGAATCTCAGCTGTCGAGGGGAGTTGTGCGAGGGGGTTGGTGGATTTAGGGGTTTGTATTCCCTCAAACCAATGACACCCCACTCCCTGCTCTGCACTGAGCTGGGTGGAGTGTGGAAAAATGCTGACGGACTGCAGATTTAGTGACAGAAACCAGAGGCTACAGCTGTCTGTGTGTTTACAACCACACTGCTCAGTACCTCTGAACTGGGGAGCTCTGGGGTCAAATAAGTAACATCCACTGAAAGAAAAATCTATGCATCATAAATTCCTCTTGCTTGCTTTGCAAACTACAATGTTTGGCGGTTGGAAAATATGAGGAATAGCACATGCTTGGTACTTTGATGTTGAATCATGCTAAAATTTGATTTTAACATCAGAAATTTGCCAAAATGAATATTTGCCACATATGGATCAGATGGAAAATTGTGACTCGGCCCTCCAGTACGAGGTGAACTTACTGTCAAATTTCATCCACTGCACAGAACCTCCCTTAAACATGAGTCACAACATGTTTATTGGTTGTTTTTCAATCTGTTTTATTTATTAAACAGAGCTGCCTCTTTGAGAGTTAAGCCTGGTATTATTCACGCTACACGCTGTAAAGGTCAGAGGTAATACAAGCTCACTTCAGTCTGCTGCTGTGGGGAGCAAACAAGGTCTCTGGGCTATGATCTCTGAGCATATTCTAATGAGCCTGGACAGCCTGGCACTCGATCAGAAAGGCAGTTGTATCATACACAAATTTCATATTGCATAACAAACTAGATTACAGGCAGGGGGGGGACAACAGCATCTCATTACTGGCCACAGAGGATCAGCGTCTAATCAGAATACGCTGCTGTTCTTTGTTGCAAATGTAAACAATATGTGGAAACTGGTACAGAGTGACATCCTCTGTGTTATAGAGAGACGTTTGAATTGTGTTATGAATTATAGCGGGTGTGGGTAAGAGTCACAGAGAGGCCAGTGACCATCTCAGTGACTGTTCTGCTCTGATCACAACCAGCTTGTTGATGGTGGCTGGAGGAGGATGAAAAACAACTGTAGCCTGTACAGACGCCTATTGATTGTGAATATCAAATCAACCAAAATGTTGAGCTATGCATCTCATATAACCATGTGGCATCTTTTATTGTTGTTGCAGTTTTCCTGCCAGCCTCCCAAACACAAGACAGTTTCTTTACTGTTTAAAACAGTGACCTAACTTGACCACGTTTCTTATGATTTTATGGTAATCCGTTTAATTTATTATGCCAATTTGATCTATATTCTGCTGCTCTACCCTGTTTTATCTGTGACTGTCTGTCTTCTGTTCTTATACCGCCCTCTTGTGGTGCATCATTGAAATCACCCCTCCAGCAGGCTCCACAGGTGCTCATGCTAATAGAAGCAGATTGCTCTGATTATATTCAAAGTTTGCTTTATTCTGATGAGTCCTGGCCTCCAGCTTCGTCTCAAGCTGGATAAAAACAGAACAGGCCATGCAATCATGAATATGCGTAAAAGTAGCTAGTAAATGGCATTAATCATCATAAGAATAGACTACCATTAAATATCCGCATTGTCACCTCAACAGAATATTAAACAACAGAAAGCATGTAAATAAATCAGTTTTGCTTTGCATTATGCATCTTATTTTGAAGGTTTAGGACACAGAGAAACCACATTAATTGCATTAAAACATTCACTGAGATCAAATAATGATATGAACTCTTGCACCCGTGAGGATTTCCTCAAATCCCAAACATGCTTTTCTCATGTTACAGTATTTCCACAGAGGCAGATGTTTTCCTCAGCACCACGGACAGAGTCCCGTGCCCTCCAAGGCCCCTCATAATGACCCCCGACAGGTCCGCTACAGCACTCAGGAGCCTGCAGCTGCTTTGTGAACACTTAATGCATGTGGTGATACCGTGCTGCTGCTCATGTTCCCCCCCCTCCTCCTCTAAAAGTTACCACAGTCTCTGCAGTAGCTCCACACCACCAGTCTGCTGCAAGTTAATAATGTCAACATCCTCTTCAGGCGGTGCAAAGCGCAGCGCCAGTGCGTCCTGACTTGTTTTGCGCTCAAGGTGGAGTTTTGTGCCACATCACATCTAATTGCTGCCGCTACGACGCGCAGGCTGCCGTCCTGAAGAGAGCGAGCCGACGGGAGCAGGAAGCGGCTCAAACAACAACGGAAGCGAGAGCGTTGTGCATTTCGGGACGATTCCAGCCTCAGTGAGAGCGCAGAGGTGCAGAGGAAGATGCGCGCAGGTGAAAGAAATCTGCTCATTTAAGTTCGTCGCTGCTGCAACTTTTCAGCCCTTTTCCAGCTCATCCCTGCTGCAGACTTCTCTCCGGGTTGAGACAGGATTCACAACCATAGTTTTTTTTCTTCTTCTTCTTCTTTTTTTTTTTTTTTTGTTTGTAATCTTGAGATCTTGAGAAATGTCTCGTAAGAAGGCTGTCAAAGGCAAAGCCGCCACCAGCAGCCCGTCTGCGGGCAGCCCCACCGGGAAAGGCACCGGGAAAGCAGCGAAAAGCAGCCCGGGCATTGTGCAGATGAACGGCGTGGTCCATCCCAGCAGACCCTCCATCAGCAACAGCAGCGAGTTCTACGACATCGCCTTCAAGGTAAGAGGCTGTGGGTGCTCTGCACAGGGCACGACTACAAGCTGGGAACTCTCTTAGAAGTGGGGGGTGTTTTGACCACTTTAGGTGAATAAAAGACGAGGTAGAGTGACACAGAGGTCAGTGCGAGCACAGCACCTGAGGTCACGTGGACACTTTGTGGCTTGTGTTTCCTTTTTAGCAGGAGAATATATCAGGTAGAAAACAATGCTAAAAGCTGTTTGTGCTCCACTTTATTATTTGTCATTGTTATTTCCTGCACCGACTCTCGTTTTACACCCGCCTGTATTCATTAAACAGCAGCGAGCTCCTGACACCAGCTGTGTCAACAGACGATCGATGCCCTGGAAAAGGCGCATCAGCCGCCAGACACATCAGCTGTGCCACTGGTTGAACGCATGTTTGTCTCGGGTTGCTGGGTTTGCGTTCACACTGAGTGAACAATGGGCAACTGCTTCACCTAGCCCGACTGTAAGCAGTGTGTGTGTGTGTGTGTGTGTGTGTGTGTGTGTGTGTGAGCTGTCACTTCACCACAGCACAAACACAGATTCACACCCACAGATCCTCAGTGTGTACTCCCGGCATAGCTTCAAGGGACCTGTGCCACCTACTCCGTGTTTTTGAAGCAGCTGTTTGATGTGAGCGAGCATCGGCTCTGTGTTTCTCCCTTTGCAGAACAATTGAACTGATTGTTTCCAGCCAAGCCACTTCACAACGTGAACTGTGATGTTCTTCAGTTTACTGTCATTTGTTAGGTGTAGGGAGTGCAGTCTCTGTGGTGGGAGACATCATCCTTGCAGCCAATAATTTAACTATTGCAGGAAAAAAGGAACGTTCTCCAGTTTCAGCCTGAGCTGCAGCGTGATAGAGCCTGCTACTGTATAACAGAGATACAGAAATCCAAGAGCATTCCCTTCTTATTCTTCCTCGCTGCCGCGTTTGATGATGCAAGACTGGATCAAAATGGTCCCACCTGTAGCCTTTAGGGTTCATTATTGCCTGTAGAGCTTAGCAGGGTAATGCTGCCCCCCCTGAAAGTACTTCTGCGCTCAGCCAATTTATTGTATTTTTTATTTTTATAATAGAAAAACCTAAGAGCAGTGAGAGACAAGATGCCTCCTCCTGCACGCTCCTGCAAACATTTAGCTTCTCCAGAGCTGTTTTTAAACCAGAAGGCATGGGAGAAGAGAGGGGGAAATGGATACAGGAGTTAAAAGAAAGAAAAATGTGCAGCACACATAGGGAGAAGGGCGAGGTCTTCAGGCATGATACCCTTTGCCACATTGGGTGTCTGTTCAGTGACCCCGTTACGTCCCGTCATTCCTCTCCCCCCCCCCCCGTCTCTCATCTCCTCTGTGCTTCCTCTGTGCACCCAAGAGGCACTTTGGATTTCCATGGTCTAGGGCTCACAGTCCCTCAGCTAACCTGATAACAGTAATCACATCAAAGCTTTAACTTCATCACAGCTCAGAATAAGAAGAGAAATGCATGACTGAGTGCTCAGCTGTAAGGAAAACCAAGTATGTCCGTTTTTGTATGTGGGCACACGTCCACAGATGTATGCACACTTACAGAGAGGCTCTGAGGGCTGATGGTGGCCGTGATGAGCACACACACTTAAACCAACCACCTTCACCGGCCGTGCACCAAACCGGAAGGACTCATGTACTCGAAGGATTCAAATGTTTTGTTTTTTCTGAGGCCAATTAGTCACATGTTGGTATAAGATTAAAGTTATAAGCAAACTCTTGTCTCATTCATGCTCCAACATGCTTTTGTCTATTGATTTGTTAGTTATTTTGATCATTTGCTGTACCAGACATTTACCTTTTATCCATCAGTCAGACAGGCTCAAGTTTTAACCCTCACACTTCTGGTTGTGCATCTTTTGCGTCTGTCTTTAGCCGTCCAGTCGTTCCCGGCTGAGTTTTTCCCCTCTTGGTTTTCCCGTGCAGGTGATGCTGGTCGGAGACTCTGGTGTGGGGAAAACATGTCTACTGGTCCGTTTTAAAGACGGAGCTTTCCTGGCTGGCAGCTTCATCTCCACTGTGGGAATCGACTTCAGGGTGAGTTTAAATCAATGGAACAAAAAAGAAAAAATTCCTAGCATACATGCAAACACATTTTCAGGTTTAGTATCTTTGCTAAAACAGGGCCATATGTACTAGAGGGATTTTCTTTTTTTCAAAGCTATTCAGTGCCTTTAAATGCCCCAGAGCTATGGGTATTTCCTGTGTTAGACGTCTCACAAGAGAGGATATTGATTTCTTAAATTAGTTTGACATGCTTTTGTTTTTATGTCTCCCTGGGTGATAACCATGTCTCTCATGTGCCAGTTTCGTGGTCCCACAGGGGCAGCCAGGGGAGAACTTGTCCATCCTTTCTAATGATCCCACTCAGGTGTGTCTTTTTGTCCAAAAGACGGAGACAGGAGATCACTCAGAGCAACATTAAGACCAGGAGACCATTAAAATGGAGACCATTAACCCCCTCTGGCTCCACAGTGATCTCATGCACGGGGTGACGCCACCATTACGCTTTTTCTTGGCAATTTCGTCTATTAGTCTTTTCTTTTTTTAAATGCCCTCACACTAACTGGCACATGTACAATACATTTACCTGAATGTATTAATTATATTTTATCACATATATTATAAGGAATGAGCTGCTTTCTGATCCAGTCACCCATTTAAGAGGTGCATTTTAGTGCCTGTCAATCACTGACTTGTTCCTCCACCAATCATTCTGAGCTCAGCGAAAAAACTCTTTATGTAAGTTTATCTCGACGTGTCCCTCCACCGATCTCCTCCACCTATCATGGCAAATGGACTTATTTGAAAATACTGTTTGAACTTCTAAAGTTAACTCCATTACATAAAGGGTAAGTGCAGCATTAGATCCTTTATGCTCTTGGGAGGCATACTTACATGGGCTGCCACCGCGTGTGTGTGTGAGTGTGTGTGTGTGTGTTAAACTAAAGTATCTAACCATTGTATAGCCCTGTGTGTGGGTTGGATGAGTTTGTGGGTGGATGAGCAGTTGATTTATTTACTTATGTAACATCTCTTATAACACTTTCTGTTGTCCCGGTGTACATTTAGGATTATCGAAGAAAAGCAGAGACCTTCATCAGCTATATTTATTACTAATGGAGAAAAAAGTACAAAACTCATAACATTTAGTGCTTAGTCTGCTCTTTTGTCATATTGACTTATTATTTAATTGCAGTGTGGCACTGGGCTGTGTGACATGAATAATTTTATCATTATCCTCAAGGCTCTTCTGCATGGTTTCTTGTTAAATGGTTCAGCTTTTCGGGACAAACGGAATAGACTTCCTCGACTCACGAGGATCCTTCCTGAGTCATCCTGTAGGTCAGTATTGATGTGGCATGTTAATTAGAATTCAGAGCTGATGGCGTCTTTTTCTGTTTTAGTGTCACATTTTGTATTTTTCTTTGACGCAGTGTTCACAAGTACAGAACGAACCAAGTTGTCATGAGCACACTCTTAACACAGTTTATGAATGCATACACGCTGTTTTCCCTTGATGTGAGAGCACAAACCTTATAAACAGCCCGTCTCAGAAGTTGAGAGAGCAGGACTTTGGTGAGTCGGAAAACATGCTGGTACGCTTGGTGTTTGTCTTCCCATGGAGGATACACGGAGAGCGAGACAGGAAGACGGGCTGATCGTTATTTTTAGGAAAAGACGGTTTTGATCCCTTTTTAGTTGGTGGGAGAGAGGCGCAATTTGCTTCGTGTGGGGATTTGATCTGGTTCCCACTTCAAAGCCGCAACGAGATGCTTTCTTTTCCCTCTTGTTTATTGTAGTCTCATCTTGTTTAAGCCTCAGCATATTCTCAGGATTACAGAGCGGCGCTGGTGCCTTGTTAGACTTAAAATACAGGGAGCCCAAATTAGAACTATAACTCCACCCAAATTGCATTTGATTGTAAAAAGCCCCCGTAAAGGGATTCTAAAGGGGCGATAAATTCATAGACAAAGAGTGAAAAACAAGGCAGTACCTAATCATAGCGATTCAGTGCAAAACGTACCTCATTATAAAATATGTTTCTCAATCTTATTCGGGCAGATAATTACTGTAATGGGAAACAGATCTGATTCTATATGGTCCTGTGGTGTATTTGTGGCCGTGACACATCGACCAAATCGGGTTAATTAGATGGGATTTCACCTCCATAGCTATGCACTGCTTAAACTTCTACTTATTATTATCACTTCTCAGAGAACGTGCGGTCTCACCGTTCTAATCAGTCTCAAATCATCATACCATATCACTCTCTTGCATATGTAAAGGGTTATTGTAATGGAAGTCTTTTATAAGATAAGGTCCATTTTAAATTGGACAATTTGCATGAGAATGGTGAAAACCATCACGTTCAGCCGTTTGCTGAATCCAGAGAGAACCAGAGCGTACACTACGCTATGAAACCAAGATACAGCATGTCCAGGTCATCAGTTGCCATGGTAATGCAGGTGCTAACAGATGGTCAGGTGACTGGGACTGACCAAAGGCCAGCGCTTGTCTTTGTGCTTGATTAAGTGGCCCATAAAGTTCTTGGCTTGTGAGAGTCAGTGTTGATTTTCTTCTCTCTCTTTTTTTTTTTTTGTTTCAATCAGGAGGTCGGTGTGTGTGAGAGGCTTCAGGTGGGTGTAAATGTCTGCTTTGTGCTCTCTGAGTGAAAAGGACCTCTGATGTGTTCTTCACACTCCAGCTATTTGATAGTGAAATGTGGGTTTTTAACATGCACGGACAAAGAAGCATAACAAGCACATGACACTTTAACATGGACAGTTTCTTCTCTACTTTCACACGTCTAATCAGCTTATGTCGCGATCACCTCTTCCAGCTCCAAGAGCTCCCGGGTTGGGTTCTTGCCCTGGCTGTAGAATATAGCTGTAATCTCTCTTATAAAATGAATCTCCGGAGTGGCTCTGCAGGAATCTCTAATAGGTAACCAGCAATTATCCTATTAGAAGACTCATCCAAGTTTGTCTTTTTGTGAAGGCCTGGCTCTGCAGGGCACAGATCAACAGATTCACATCATTCATACCAGTGATTAAAAAGACAGCACAGAGACTAAGTGCACATTTACTGGGATGGTTTTTTTTTCTTGCACTTAATTTAATTCAGTAATTAATTAGAGACTACAGATATTAAACTCTTTGAAATGTAAAAGGCCATGTCATTTAAAATTGAATTAGACATTTAAATGTATTAAGCTAAACTAAGTGACGATATTGTACCACAGGAGCAATTTGTCTAAACTGAAAGAAACGGAGCCAGCAAAAATCAAACCGCTTAATACCAGTGATGACTTGACATTTTTTTCTCGTGGGATCAGAACTTCTCCAGTTTCTGCAAAGAATAAGACATTCAAAGACATTATACACACATCAGACAGTAATTAGACAGAGTCGTTTTGGATTCATTAGGCTTCTCATTAGTCTGGCAGGAGCATCAAACTCTACTGCTCTCTCTTCGGCTGACAGTTGGCATCCGGCTTTGGTGAGTCAAGGATCATTATTGAAACACTATTTAATATTTTTGAGGAAAATCTCATGAAAAGACTAAAACCAACAATAAATTAGTTATTCTCTCAACAACGTCCGACTCCCCACCCTGTCTGTGGCACTCAGGCCCAAGTCATCTTAAAAAACAGGTTACAGATGTATAGTTTTAATTTTCTTTTCTAAAAAAAAAGTTTTAGCTAATTTAAATCAAACAAAACTACGTAGTGTATTTTTTGGGGACTAGTTTCATACTTGGTGCTCTAGTGCGCATTCATGGCACCATTACAATGTATGTGGGACTGACTCAAAATAAACTACAGTGCCCTCTTTCTCCAAACTGGAGGTTCAGTAAAACCTACATATGTCATATAAGGCTACAAAATCTGCTATCTCTCAAACCCACTGACCCACCGGGGGACCAGTATCCATTTTCCATTGTGCATATTGTTTGATATGTTTTTTTTCTATACTTTTATTTAATGACTTTTATTAATGCAGTCAGCATCCTGACATTATAACCTTAATGGCGTACGATTAATTGCTGCGCTGTTTTATTACCCATAACACAACACTCCAGGACAGGTCCAGGAGCAAAACTAAGGGGGTGCTTTTTCCATTTTAGCTCCAACTCGATGGAAGCTCCTCCCCCTCTCTTTCAGGTCAGCTGGGTCAGTTCCAGTTTTTAAAAAAACTTTTAAAAAAACTTTTAAAAACTCACTTGTACAAGCGACATTTTTATAACTCCTATTGGTTTTATTTGTCCTGCAATTTTGTTTTTATGTTTCTGTTTTTATATTGTATTTTAATTGCTGTTAACTGCTGCTGGTTTATGTATTCTATTTAATTTATTCCGATCTGTGAAGCACTTTATAACTGTTATTGAAGTGCTATATAAACGATAATAATAATAATAACACTATTTAACACATGTCTGAGTGTAGTCCCTTATAGGCCTCCATAATTATACAATATACTGTATGTGCACAATACTCCAACAAGCCTCCCTCTTGTTTCTGATGTGGCAGAAAAATAACCTTTCTTCCGCTTTACCTCTTCACAATCTACCTCCCATCATGACAGCGGAGGGAAGTAATCCTTCAATCCCTCAGTTGACGTAAGTGCAGTAGTGGGGAGAAGAGCAGCACTTCTCACCTACTGAGAGAACAGGGAGCTGCTCCCGGCTGTCAGTTATGTCTGCTGCACCCCGAGTGACAGACCTCTTATGCAACCACACATTTCACCTCTCTGCACCCTAAAAGAAATGGCTTGTTTGACTTGGAAAGACAGAACTTGAATGACGCCTGTGAAGATGCATCATCAAACTTCTTTTTCTTTCCTTTTTTTTAGCCTGTAGGAATGGCAAAGTCATTCTGTTAGACGGTACACCACTTTGTTCCAGAGTGAAATATTTCAACAACCATTACGTAGGTTGTCATGAAATGTCGTTCAGACGTTCATGTTTCCCAGAGGATGAATCCAACCGACTCTGATCCTTTGACGTTTCCTGTAGGGCCACCAGCAAGTCACAGTTTTCACTTACACTGTGAAATATCTCCACATTTCCATGATGGGTTGGCACAAAATGTTTGATATTCTAGACATTCGGTGCCTCCATGAGGTTGACATTTGTGGTTTTGAGTGAATTCATCTACTATTGGATGGATTGTAAAATTTGGTGCAGCCATTCATGTTCCTCTAAGGATGAATTGAAATAACTTTGTTGTTTGTAACAATTATTGACATTCCTATTAGCCTCAGCTTTCAGTTTTCTCTGCAGCTGCCCACAGTTTTAAGGTTACTTTTTAACACTCAACCTGCTTATTATTGTAAGTACAAGCAGAAAAGCAGCTTTTCTTTTGTCCCTCTGCACATTACCATGTGTGTGAATCACGCACATTACCATGTGTGTGAATCCACTTGACACCTCTCTTGTTGAGATGCATGACCACCCTTGACCTCAGCGACAGTTCCTGCCCTTTTTCTTGCCTGACGTGTGAACAAAATGATCATAGATCAACTCATATTGGCATGTTATGTCCACCACAATATTTTAAAAAAATCCCAATGAGCGAGTCACAGATCATTTGTCCCCTGAGGATGAATAGACCGTTATATTCATAGACTGAACTGATGAAACGTCACAAGACTGCAACACTGCAATGATTTACTTCGAGCACTCTGTCAAGGAGTGGTTCATAAAATGTTCCCGACAGGTTTAAGAGACATGAATAAAACCCGGCATACTAATTCCTCTAACCCTGCGTGTAGTCTGTATCGTGCACAGGACCTTTTATCTTAATGACTTACCTTTACAGCGCTACTGTAGGAGAGATGTCTTTTTGTGAGCTGCAGCTATAAAGGATGAGCTTGAGGTCATCATTGTATAATGTGTGATGGAGGCAACATATCAGACTCTGGGGTAAGGCTTGTTGTTTTTAGCCGTGTTAGCAGCTGGCTCTATGGGATAGGATGATTCAGTCCAGAAGATATTTTCAACAACTTTTAAATGGATTTCCATTAAATTCTGTACAGACATCCACAGATGATGAATCCTGATGCCATCCAGAGGCTCAAATTTGTGGTTTGGAGTGAAATATTGGATGGATTGCCATGAAATTTGTACACACATTCAAGTTCATCGATGTGGATCAACAAGTTATTGTCAAAGAAAAGTACAATTTAAAAAAAGAAAAAAAAAACGTGAACAATAATGATGATAATAAGAAAATATCGAAATTGGATAGAAAATACCTTTTATTATACATGACACGCATAACACTTCAAAAACTAGCTACAAAGTGCTTTAGAACAACATACAGACATAAACCAAAGTATGAGGAAAATAATAAAAGTACAGAAAGCCACAGAATATAAAATGATTTTAGTAAATGTGTGTTAAATAACTTCTTATCTTACTCATTAATCAAAAACATATCAACACTTGCGCTGCATTACCCTGTAAATCTCCCCTCCACTCTCCACCACAATGCCACCCCTCATGTTCTGCTGTACACTCATGGCACTTTGACCCATGCGTGTCATGAGTTAGACCCGATGTTTCACACCTTGCAGACTGGAGTTGTAGGGTGTAGAAGTTTCCAATTTTAAGCAAATCGGGAGACTTTCAGTCACAACAGATGGCCCCACTGATTCAGATTTCACTTTCTCTTGATGTTATTTTTGGGTGTACTTAGTATGTATGTGGGGGTGGGGGCTATGAATCAGGCAACTGCAAAATTGCCTGATTTTAAGATAACTTGACGTGGGGATGCATTGCAGCACTGTGCTCCTGCATTTAAGAACATTAGCGCTATTAACCTGAAAGAGGCATTAAAAATGAATGTAAAAATCTTCCATCTTCACCCTCTTCTGCCCTGGGCAAGACAACACGGGCAACATGCTCACTCTCATCCTAATTACCCAGGATCAAAGCCAAGTAACACAGATAGGAGGGTTTCTTTTTACCAAAAGACAGAACCTGGTCTGAATTCACTTATCGTGGACTTATTTTTTTCACAGTATAGAGGCCTGAATCTCTATTTAAGTCTAAAGCTGATACAGCAGCTACAGAAGCATTCTAGTCACATATGTGTCTATTGACCTTCATCATCTTGGATGAACTGCTCAGTGCAGTTTGTTTCGTCAGCCATCAACAAACCTGATTTTATAATTGATCCAATTATCCATCTATGACCAGAACAGACTGTTGAATAATTCAAATAAGTCTAGTCTTATTACGCTGGCAATACTCAAGATTGTCCCGATTCCCGTGGCAGCGAGGATGGGTGTGCTCCACCTGCCAGAGCAAAGAGCAAGGAGATGAAACGCAGGCAGCAGCAGAGAAATGGCAGGAGGGGTTAATCGAGTCGCAGAGGGGCTGAATCAGCCGTAAATCTTACAGTCTAATAACCAGAGGAGGAGACCATGAAGTTAGCAAATGAACAGCACTCACCGATACACACTTACAACCCATGGCACACGTCTTTGGAAATATAATGAGTAGTTGAAGGTGTTCAGAATATTTCTGCATATATCATGCTATAATGATGAACCCTGTCACCTTAAAGCATATATGATATGCATGGAAGAGATTTTGATTATTTCCGTCACGTGTGAGCTTGGAGTGGATCTTGAGTCTGGTCATGTGTGTGTATCTGTCTGTGGGTAATATCTCAAGATACTGGACCAGTTAGCCTAATTCTTTTCTGCACATTAATGCCTATTTCCTAAACGACCTCTCATGGTTGTGGCAATCCACTTTTTTTTTTTTTTTTTTAAACCCATTTCATTGATTGTTCTATTCCGTAGCAGACTGCTGACTGCTCATTCCTCGTAACCAGCTTGTGGGGAATGTTCAGTTTGAAATCACAGAGCAAAAGGCATTTACGGCATGGGCTAACGAGCATTACCTAGTCTGTTGCAGGCCACATTTTAGCCTTTGTCGTGGCTCAAAAACTGACATGAAGTTTAGTCTCATTTTGAACTGAAACATCTGCGGATTAATTCCATATCCAGAATGAGTAAATCCCTGAATCTCTTATTTTCAACGCAATTTCATGGTTGGGTATAGCAGAGATGATTTGGCGGACATCTGCATTCTACTGAGTGACTCTACCTAGACTCCCTCATTTAATGACCCATTGGAGGGACTTTCACTTGTGAATTCTCCATTTTCTCCATGTTAATAAAGATTTGCAGTTGATGTTAGGCACTAGTAATTCAGCCTACAGTGTGTAAGCTGTGTATCCAGTATAGCCTGATCAATTCATTAGCAGTGCCAATATTACTGCCAGGTTTTAGTTCATCACACATAATTGTCCAGTGGCCTTTAGGAACATGTGTTTTATCGAGAACCGCTCATCTGAACAACTTGACACTTGGCACTACACTTCCCAGGGTCCTCAGCCACACACCCACTGAGTGTGTTTGAGTCCTCTGTGACATCTTCAGATATCTTGTTTTGTGATATTTTGTTTTGATACACAACATCCTATGACATAGATATTAAATAAATCTGACAGGAACAGAAAATCCCCACATCTGAGAAGCTGAAACCAGAGAATGTTTGCTTAAAAAAGATGAAAAATCAGACATGTAAATACATCAGCCAGTATTAGTTTACTGTAGATGATGTATCAGTATCTGAGTTTATGTTGGTTAATAAGCAGCAATACAGCGCTGTAAATAACCAAACTAGGTTTTAGGTCATACAAAAATAGTCTCCATTATATCCACCACACTGACAAGTTTATTTTTTAACTGTAAAATTCCCATTTATTTTGTATGTTTGGTCAAAAGTTCTTTAGGGCTTTAAAACCAGGTTTCATGAAGTTCCCTCTTCCTGTGTAAAATCTACACAGGAAGTGATCAGTTTAATGTTCAAGAAGGCAACAAATATCTGTGTTCAAATCTGTATCCGACTGCTCCAAGATTGTTGATGTTCTTTGTCAAACCCCCTGAAATTAAAGCTGTAAAAAGTGATTTCTTGCCTGACCTCTGACCGCCTTAATGCCGAGCCCATCATCCCACCAGACACAAAGGTTGTATTTTCTGTGGTATGGTCACCCTCCCGGTAATCAGCGTTTCGTGGCTGCACTGGAAGACTGAACCCTCACTGGGTGGTCAATAGCATTGATAACAGCTTTGCCGCTAAATGGGCTGAAAATGTGCGAGACAGTCAATTCTCTGATCTAAGCTGAGCCCACAGTCGGACAAGGATGAGGAAGAGAATGATTTCATTTTGCTCATCTTTCTGGGGAGATGAGGTTATTGTGGGGAAAACGCACTGGGAGGGAGTAGATGTACATTCAAGCTGTGTGTATGTGTGTGCAGAAGTGTATCTGCTATGTGATGACATTAAACAATAAAAGTCCCCTATGAAATATGAATTTTTCTGTCAATAGATTATTGATGGCAGCCTTGCTTGTGTTAAATCATGAAGTGAGATACTGGTGCGGTTTCCGTTCAATTCCATTCAGTCACACATTCAGCGGCACATCACTGGCTGTCAGTGGCACACACACACACACAATATACAAACGCACACTGATAACAATGCTCAACAGATGTGGCAACTGTTAATGAAGCAGCAGAGATCGAGGCAGGCAGCTCTTGTTATCCCTCTCTGTCTCTCTCCTCTGACTGTAGCCACACATCGCTGGCTGCCTCTCTTACATCACTGTTGGCAAATAATGTTCCTGAAAACTGGCACTGTCTGTCTCTCACCATGTTTTTGGGATGCAAGCTTTGTGTTCAAACGCAGGCAGCTTCTCTGTAAAACTCAGAAGTTATTCGCTCCAATGTAAAGAGTCAGAAAAAGGATTAGAAAATAAACTGCAAACAGGAAACTGAGCACACATAACTGAGGTGTGTTCGTGTGTGGAATAGAGCTGCGACAATTAGCCCATTAATTGATTGAGAGAAAATGAATCTCACAATTATCTTTCAATGGATTAATCGTTTGATAATTTCTCAAGCAAAGTAAATGCAATAATTGATGTTTCCAGGTTCTCACAGCTGCTTGTCTTTGTTTCACTGCCTTATTTTATTAAAATGCAGTGGTGGAAATGATCTAAGGACATTTACTCGGGTACAATAGTTAAAGCAGCTATGGATCTCTCACTTTCTTTCATCACTGGAGTGAAGACCCGGCAGATCTGTTTCATTTTTGATCGTGTGATGGAAATGTCCTCACAGCAACTGCCAAACATGACTGTCATGTATGTGTGAGCTTATCTTAAATGGTTCTGCTCTCTTAACAAAGGCTTTAAACAGTCCAAGCTCAAGGACGGATCGATACCAGCTGTCTGTGACCCAACTTCGGAGTCGGAGGCTGTAGGTTTTGCCATGTTTTATGTTAGTTTGCTGTTTGCTGCAGGTTTATTATTGTATAATGAACCTGAAAATATTCCCAATATATCCCCTTTGAGGATGTAAATACTTCTCCCACCACTGGTAAATTAAAATAATTGTCAAGTTAATCGTTAATGAAAATAATAATTTTATATTCCTAATATGGAGCAGATATGACTCAGACACACACACCACACACACACACAACACACACCATGCATACACAGATACACTAATGCAGGGTGAGTAAACCATTATCCTTTGCACCATTGACTCATGAGCACGTCCATCCTTAGTGATGGCACACTGTAATAGATTTTATTAAGAGAGGCGTGATATGAATCACTTTCATCTCTGACTGGAAAAGACTTGACGTGTGTGAGTGCGTGTGTGTGTGTGTGTGTCCACTGTGGGTTGCTTTTGACTTCTGTATTCAGTCGACCAACATGACGACCAGCTGACGTTTGATGTTTGAGACTGTTTAGAGTGCATCATTATAAACTGCATTTTGAAGTGTCTGTTTAGTGGCTGAGTGTCTCTTTGTTCAGAGGAACATGAGGTTGTCATCCTCAGACAGCAGGTTTTTGAGAGAGTGAGTCATGCAACAAGTGGATGTTAGTCATCATGCAATTACGGCGACACAGTTGGAAGCAAAAATTAGATGCACTTTGGTACGAGTGTATTTGCGTACTTTTGATTCTAATTCGCTACAGTATTGTTATGAACCCAGCAGTCGGTTTTCCTTTTGTGCAAAAATAAAGCTGATTGTGCAGCGCCATTTTTCTCAACATTGTAGATCAGCATGAGTCAAAATGAGGCTGAGGACAGGAGCAGAGAGGTGGAGGTGATTGCTTTGACCATTTTGAGGATGCTGATGGAGTTATGCGTTTTAGTCCCTTCAGCTATAGACAGAGGCATCATTTATATTGGAGAGTTTCTGATGCTGAGGCCACAGAAAAGGTGTGACTGACCATTTCTGTGTTTGCCTGCAGATATTGGGCCTGCAGTCTTTCTGTAAATTTCCTACATTTTAGAGCTTTAGTAAGTTATTTATGTCTATACAGAATTTCAACACTGCACTTTAAAATGTGGTGGAATATATCAAGATTCCTGACCACTAACTCTTAAGTTCCTGTTCACTTTTTAGTGAGTCTATACCTTCGCCTAACACCAAATGTCTCCCCATCGGGCAATAAAAATTGACTCCACTTATTTAAGTCTTTATATTTGGTCCTTGGAAGGATTTGGGGAAGTTAAACAATTATACAATTAGGATTCTGTTGGTGTCTGTATGCACATTTTCAGAGAGCAAATAATGAAAAGAGATGAAAAATCCGACAGCAGGGAGAGAGGCAGCTCTGGCATGTGAGAGGAACGATAACGGACCCATCATAAAAATCAAGCTGTGACTCTACGATTACATCTTCTTCTCTGAAAGCTTCCGCTCCCCTTCCGATACTTCCTCTGTCATTGTTCATGTCACTCGTGACGGCCTTTATGCATCTGTCTGTCACTTGTTTCCCGCTTCTGTATGCTTTTTTTATTTTTGTAGTTAGCGGAGGGATGGCTGACTGATTTCTCCTTTATCCACTCTCCCGCCTGCCAGCCTGTCTGCCTGCCTTCTCTGAGTGGGTGCAATCACAGTGAAGTGCCAAGCTTGATCCATGCCATCATGTGGCTGTAATGTTTTTAATACTTGAGAAATGAGTTGAATTAAGAGGAAATACGAGCAACAGTGAAAGTCAGAGGCACAAAACTCAATACTTCACTCTATGCATGTGTATTTATATGTATGGCCTTAACTTAAAGCCATTTTGCTGGATATAAGTAATTGTTTCTGTGTGTCTTGTTCTATAATTACTGCTCTGTTGTGTTGCTATATAAAACCCAACCTTTACTAAATTAGATTTGTCAAGCATTCAGTCATTTGAATGACTGTTTGCCCAAATGAGTGTGTATATGCACGTGTGTGTGTGTGTGTGTGTGTGTGTGTGTGTGTATTGGGAGTGGGGGGGGTCCCTTCTGCCTAGGGAGGTGTTTGTAATTAACATTAACAGCTTTGCCACCTGCTGCCCTAATGTCACTGGGATCTAGAGAAGCGAGTCCTGAGGAGCACCATGAATATTTAACCGCGGCATGAAAGCGGTGGGAAGTGAATTTGCTGAAGTATGGAAGCTGATGACAGATGGAAATGGTTAAGAAACAAACAGCAAGGAGAGATGGACACTGTTTCAACAGAGATTCCTGTGCAGAGAAACAAAGATGTGAAGCAGAACAGGTGGATGAAATGTAGAAAATTCTATGGAGATCATAGATTTGGACACTTTCTTTCAAAATAATAATGAAACTTACCTAAAGCCTGACGTTATGAAGCAGTTAATGTGTCCACTGAGCCAATGAATCTCCTCTCATATCTAAGTTGTGTATTCTATTATCATCTCACAAACTTTCTCGGCTGCACTTTTAACGATAATAGTAACTTTCATTCACTTCATTCAGCTACCAAAAAAAGACATAACTCAACTCCCTTCGCACCTCACAGGCTACACAATGTGCTCGCTCGAGGTGCCATATGGAGTTTTCTTGTAAACAAACGGAAGTCATGTTTACATTCAGTGTTACACGTGCTTGTCCACGAGACGTAGCAGAACGGGACCCGCTCTGAAAAACAAGCTGCTCCAAAGTGATCTAAACGCTCCATGGTACCATTTTTAACGTACACATTAGCACTCAGTACAGTCATCACAGCCTGAAGTCAGTAACACTCAATTCACTCAAACTCTCTGTAATGTGCATGTCGGGGCATTACAGTAACGTCTGTGGCCGGCCTAGAACACAGCAAGGTGATGAAGGTGATGAAGACGAAGTGGTCTGTTTTTCTCGAATGTTCTTGCAGTGTTTTTATAGATTATTTATAGAATATTTCTGGATATGTACAGATTACACAGATCGTGATGAATTGATTGATTTGTTTAATTTTTGTGTATGTGTTTTGAATCAGTGTCACCATTAGTCCTTCCAGTCTGTATTTGTTTTTCGTGTGCCGTCTGAGGGCAGCATTTGGTTTGGATGGAAGAAAACATGCTTTTGGATAAGAGTGTTTTAAGTCTTTTGGGTTTGTACAGGTCAGTGTGGTCTTTATGTCTTTATAGTTTCGAGAAAGCGGTGCATGATTTCAGGAAATGTGTCTCAGCAGAGAAAAACTGTAATAAATCTGAGCAACATATGTGTTGGCAGATCTTCTTTGGAGAAGTCTGTGATGATACTGGACCAAAATAAATAAAAGTGCTTATCTCAGAAAAATGAGAGGGCAGAGAAGAGAGAGGAGGATGCATTTTCAATTTGGCCATGCTTATAGTGGCTGTGTGTGTGTGTGTGTGTGTGTTTACAGTGTGAACCACGCTGTGTGCTGCATGTGTGTTCATATATTCATGTCTGAATGCCACGGGAGGAAAACGGAAGAAAAGATGTTCATGAATTTTGAAAGACAGACAAGAAATGTTGGAGTTGCAGCCAACAGCTTGCCCCGCAGCCTGCTTTGTAGTGTGAATCAGCCACAGAGGATTATTCACCACCACACACGGTCACGGCAAACACACAACCATACACTGGGCCGTTGTGCTGCCATTTGATTTGTATCACGTCACTGAAAAGATCCTGGGGAAGAGCTTCAGAGAGGTCGAGGCTCCCCCTCACAGAATTCAGTTGAATAATGGATCTGTGATGCAGCATCACAAAATGCTGTGTGTGTTTGTGCCTTTTGGGCTTTTGGATCACAGCAAGTGTTCGCATCAGTGTGAGGGTGTTGCTACAGGTTACAGGTAAAAGATCAAATACAAACCAGTGGCTTTTGCCAGGAGGCAGCTTTAATCTGAAACATGTACTGATGTTTAGAAAGAACAAAGCGATCCAGGTAAATCATTAACCTTGCCTCTTAGAAAACAAATTCTGCAAAGTTAGCCAGGCGAATAATAAGATAACACAATGCCACGAGGTTCATGGTAAAAAGGTCTTCTACATGGATTGTATGCCAGCATGTGTGTGCATATTAACCAGTGGTATAAATGGCAGATGATGTTGCAACGTAAAGAAGATCTTGGACCGGATCTTTCCCAGACTCCAGTGCAGTGGTCTGACAAGTGAGTGAGGAAGCTTTCGGTTTTTGCAGCAGTGCAGTTGTGTTTGTAAAAGAGCCCCAAGGCCCACTGCTCTTTCAATTAGTCTCTGTTTTCAACTTCAGCAGGTCACTCAAGTGAGAAAGTCAATAACAGGAAGGTTCTGGCTATTACGCCGCACAGTCAGAAGTGTTTTGGGGAAGCAGACTTTGCTTTGTCAGTCAGAGATGTGACTGACAAAGCAAAACATTCCATCTTATCCCTGCATATCCTCCCAGAATTCCTGAAATAAGGTTGATGAATCAATTAACATTGAGTTCTACTGGTATGCTATATCATATAGTAATATATAATACATTGCCTGTATTTTAAACACATTGAGGAACAGGAGGTAAAAATAAATGTAAAAGCATTACACTAATAAGTATTTTTATTGAATGTATTTCATTCATTTTTATAACTTTCAATTCTCACCATTATTACCACAGGAGCTAGCGTCAGCAAGTGTAGCCGGTCACTGAATAAATCCCATAGTGTGTATAGGTTGTATTACACGTGTGTCTGGTGTAATGTGATTTATTATGCTAACTCTGTCTCCAGGAGAAGATTCAGTGCATCCTAATGAAAGTATTTGTGAAAGAGTGTCTTGTGGTTTGAAAATGCTGACGAGGAGAGGAGAGGAGAGGAGAGGAGAGGAGAGGAGAGGAGAGGAGAGGAGAGGAGAGGAGAGGAGAGGAGACATTGTCATCACATTATAAAGCTTCCAGTTCACACATTGTGTCTGACCATAATGCTGATGGACCACATGTGACCATAAGCTTTATGATTCCAGGTTGTAAGCTGCTCACCAACAGGTGTGACAATTATTGCCCATCTGGTAAATACAGTATTTTAGGATGTTTTCTTGACCTTATTCAATTTCCTTACATCTAATTATAAGTACACTTGATGCTGAGGCGTGAATATACATTAGTGAGCTAATTATGATCTGAATTTGGGCTGAAGAAGCAAAAGACAGAAGCAAAAACTGGCTAGAATGAGATTGCATGTTAGAAAATCTACTTTATTGTGAAATGCTATATTTAGAAATACATTAGCTGCAATATAAGATTGTATCCATAACCAGCTGATGAAATGAGTGCTGTTCTGTAGGCAGGGAGGGCGTTGAATGCTTGTCGGTACAGTATTCGTGTGTGTGTGTCAGTGTGTGCGTGCATATGTCTGTGTCAGCATGACTTAGAAATCTTGACAGCTGGGAGTTGAATAGACTGCAGAGCAGAGCCCTGCCTCTGTGTATATCCCTTCCCTCAGTTCCTTAGCTTATTTCCCCCATTGCTTTGGTTTCTGGCGTATGCTTTGAGGCCGGGCAGCCTCATGCATCACTGAGCCCTCAGCCAGACACTGAGCAACGGTGCCATATTTCCTCTTCCTCATTACTGTTATCAATACTGTGAATTTGTCCCATACACAACATTTTGTGGCCATCGTGCTCCTGTTCTTTGCCTCACGTCGCTGCCATTAAAGTTTTAGCAACTCACACTTCACGGGCCCCTCTAAAAGCTCCTCATACATTTGTAATTTATGATCCCTGTGAAGTGCTGTTACAGTCATTCAGTACTGACTGTACCTCCTTACTTGTCTACCCAGGGAGAAGGATAGGCATTAAATGGCTAACACCCAGTGTCTGGCTGGTAAGTAGAGCAGGTTGTATTTGAAGAAATGTTCTGTTTGGAGCTCTGGGATTGAAATTGACCTGAAAGTGGTGCAAGCTTCTCTGCTGTGCCTCTTTTTAAATTGTGAGTAAACTGTAACTGCACAGAGAAGAGCTGCATCAGCTTGTAAGATGTTGAAGCTTCGAAAGTCTCGAAAGCAAAGTGGAGACAGTGTTGCTGGAAGTGTGATTGACAGGCTGTAATCTGCAATACCTTAATTCCCTGACACACTGCAGTAGATCTAGTTATATAAGATGCTTGGATACTTTTTCAAGCTCATTCCACACTCTTAAGTGCTTATTAATTCTGTTATTTTGTCCTGTTCAGGCTGACTTCAAGTATCTCCTCTTAACAAATTCAACAAAATTATTAGTGCAATCAAGCCTGACTAACCATCCAAAATCCTCACCACGATGCTCTCATGAGCCTCTTTTTTTTTTTTTTTGGGTCACTAAATATTTATGAAGCCTCCAAGCACATTGTGGGTTGTTTTTAGTGACAACAACAACAGGGATAAAGTCTTTTGAGACTCTGATTCCTATCATAGCACACTTAAACTAGCTTGCAGCTTGGCTTGCCTGTGAATATGTATGAGATTCCTCCTTTGTGACTCTCGGGGAGGTAAATCAACCAAACATGTCAACAAAGAGCGTATCCATTTCTAAGTGCTCTGCTGGCAGATTAGCAGCATCTTGTCGGGGCTGAATATCTTCTGTTTTTCCTTGGGGATCGGGGGGAGGAATTAGAAGGTTAGCAGCAACTCTCAGGAACAACTTTGAGGGGATGATGATGGGGGTGGCTTTTGTGCGTTGCTGTGGCACCAGGTGATGTAATCCACACTGGCGTACCGGGAGGCCTACATGTGGGTCACTGAAGAACATCTTGACCTCCTCTTTTCTACAGCAGTCGCTAGCTCACAGAAAATGGGAATGCATGTGGGGAAGTGGATGTGTTGAGGTAAAATATAGAATATAAAAATCTGCCTGCATTCACGATGTTCAATGTGCAACGTCTTTTCTTCAGAGCAGTCATTTTATATGCACGTTCTCTAGAACACAAATGATTAGTTAATTACAGAAAATGAAGGCAACAATTAACAGTTAATAAATTTACTGACTTTGATCCTCTGACTTTTTCTGTAGTGACACCACTAGGTTAGCAACGACTGGATAGATTGCTGTGAGATTTGGTGCAGACATGCATGTTTGCCCTCAGGATGGTCATTGGTATTAGGGTCACCTAATACCATCATCATCAGGTCCAAATTTCTGTTTATGCAGTACTTTGTTTTATGACAAATGCCTGAAAAACTGACCACATTTCCACCAGCTTCCACTTTACTTGCTGTTTAGTGCTAATTAGCAAATGTTAGTATGCTAACATGCTAACGATATAGATGGTTAACATTTTCCATGTTGGTGCTTGTCAGCTGCTGTGCCTAAGTACAACCTCACAGAGTTGCTAGCATCACTGTAAACTTTTAGTTTTGTTCAAGCAAAAATGCCAATCAGCCTCTCAGTCCTGCTTCTCAGATGTGAGGATTTACTTTTGTTTGCTATACATGATGAACTGAATATCACCGGGTTTTGGACTGAGACAGAAAGAATTTGAAAGAGACCACATTAATCTTAGGGAAAATAAAAAAGATCACTACTATTCTATAAGCAAATTGATTAATTATGTCATCAAGAAAATAATCTGCAGATCAAAAATGAAAATAATCATTAGCTGCAGCCCTAATTTCCTACACAAAGTTGGAAAGGTGTGGAGGCATTGTCTTGTAGTATAGATCAATAAGACGTAATGCTGCTCCAGTTGCTGGAGCAGAAGTGATGTTGATCAATGAGCTGAGGGGCAGAAGGCACAAAGCAGGTCCACACATCAAAATGGATTAATCTGCCTGAGACACTTCTTGTCATAGGTCAGTGTGCAAATTGCAACAAAGACAAGTCGGTTCAATATGTGCTGTAATGTTTCGTAAATACGACTGAGTTTTTAGATTAAAAGATTAAATTTTTTACATATTTTAGGTTTGAAATTACTAGTAGATATGAAAGATCACCTCCACTGGCAGCCGAGAACAGGCTGCAATGGCTACAACGTAATCCTTCAGGGCAACTGCACCTAGTAGAAGTACATCTACTAAAAATGTTTGTTTTTGCCACTGACAGGCTCAGATTGTAATTCAAAGAGTCCATCAATATAACGGAGAGGATCCCTACAGAGAAGGACCTGTAAAAATCCTTTTTGTTCAAACCCACCAGATGCCATTGACAAAAGCAGTTATTTAATTCCTTAAAACACTAAATGCACTCAATAACACATGTAAAATAACTGGTCAAGACAGCACTAGACCAGCAACTCCCGTGTAAAATTACACTTTTTGTCAGTGGAGTCAGGTGGCTCTGAACCGAGGGATATAGCAGCTGTTTCTGGTTAAACAAAAAGGATCTTACAGGTCTATCCTTGTAGTAATCCCTTGTGTAATATTGTCAAGACACTTCACCTGTCAGTGGCAATAACAAGCGCTTTTAGTGGACGTATTTAGATCTGGCACAAAGAATTACAGTACAGCTTTTGTAGCTCATTCGCTGCCCGTTCTCAGACCAAAGTGTGTCAAAATAGGACCTATTCTCGGGCTCTCCTTTAAGAGCAGCTCCACTTTACATTTAGTCATGTTATTTTTATCTTGAACCAGCTTATGCCATCATTTAGATTGAATTGAATTTGACGGCAGGTTGTTTAACCTTTGCTCTGCTGTGTGGCGGAGCAGATCGAAGCCGGGATCAGAGGAATGTCTCCCTAAGATGGAGAGACGGAGGGAGGCGAGGAGAGCAGTGTGTGTGTGTGGGGGGGGGGGGTTAAGCCTCTGGAGGAAAGAGGCGAGGCTTCATCAAAAGGGGCCAAAGTGAGGTGGAGGCATGCAATATTGATGGAGAGAGGAGAGGAGAGTGTGACTGGTAGATGAGAGGAAGAGACTGCTCAGCCAGGTGTCTGACCACAAGCTGACGCTCACTCACACACACACACACCTGAAGTTCTTTCTTCCAATACATGGAAAAAGTTGCTGCTAGTTGGAAAAAGGTGTTTAAATTTAGGCCCTGTCACTTATGATTTCTCACTTTCATTTCCAGAACAAAGTCCTGAGCATTGATGGCGTCAAGGTGAAGCTCCAGGTAAGAACTTAAATTTATCCAGACAATTATCAAACAACTGCAATTTCTGTGAGAGGTGTCATTAAGGGAAAGGTCAACCAAATAGGATTCAGACGCTAACGCCCGTAGAATTGTATAGCCACCTGTCAGATCCGGTTTCCAACCCCACCTGTCACCAAGTAAAACCATTCTAGCTTTAGCAGGTCCTACTTTATCTGATGCATGTGCCTAATCATACAAGGTGAAGTAAAGATCTATCAGTGACCTTATTTTGGGAGGACAATCAATAACCTTGATACAAAGATAATTAGTTTTTATCTATCTCCATGAATACCTTCCATTAGTTTTCTTCCCTAGTCCACACTTCGTTCACTCTTTTGAGAACTGGCACATTCAGAACAACTCAGCATTGATGTGTGCTTGATATTTCTGTCAAACAGAGCAAGTAATTATGTGAATTATCCCTTATGATCTTAATTAGAGGTTGACAGAGGCTGGTGGAGTGGTCCTTTGCTCTGTGATGTGTTCATTTCGGGTTAATTGGCTCAAAGTCAGTTTGTAAAGCAGCCCGGATCCTACAAACAGAGAGAGAGAGGGTTATTTTTCCTCCTGTAATTGCCATTCTTCATTATTGCCATTTGGATCCTGGGGAGATGGTCGCCCCAGGGGGCAATCAGGAGGCAGAGCCAACATCAAAGCTGACAGAGAGAAAGAAGAAGAAGAAGCAAGAGGAGAAGAAAAGGTGCACAAATGAATCAAAAGATTGTCGCTCATACAAAAACCAAATGAGGGGTGCAGTCAACCTGCACAGGTCTGCTCAAAGGAGAGAAGAAAATATAATTGCCAGTGGAGCCAAATTGTGATGAGAGACAGTGCTGCCTGATGGGGAAAAAGAAGGACTTAATTAGGCTTATTCCACTGAGGTTGGACAATAGGACGAAAGGTATCGACCATAGTGGGTGAATATTCAATATCATGACCCAGACTGAGCTCCAAATTAGAAATGATGAGAAAAAAAAAATAAATGCAATATGCGCTATGACCTTAAACCTAATCAATATGGTGGATCAAATGACTGTGTGTGGTGTGAAAAGGGTTGCTTGTAGTGATAAACAGAGAATTATCACCTGATCTTGTTCCCCTCAGCTCCACAGTGTGTTTCAGCATCTTTTAGGCGACTGTTTTGATTTTACAGCCAGCAACGTAGGTGTTTTGGTTCACTCTCACCATTCTAATCACAGTGCCACAGTGACGTCACTCTTTGGTTTGTGGACTCCCATTTTGACCATCGGCATCTTGGTTTCGAAAACCAGAAGTCACATTAATTCTGCGAAGATCTCTGCATCTGATTGGTTAGATTTCAGCATGACCCACTTCTGACTGGTTAGTCACAAGCTAGTCCCTCTCTAAAGCATACTCTGCTTTATAGTCTATTTTACTCTAAATGGGACCACAATATACAAACTGCACATCATGCTGTGTTGAAGTAAACTTGTCTGAGACCATAAACTCACCAGGAAAATGTTTACTGAGTAGGTGCATTTTCTTATAGATTTCCTTACAATCAGACTTCTTTTTGCAGCCTGTGGCCCCCTGCTGACTATTAGAAAAAATGCCAGTTTAAGACACGGAGGATACGTCCACTTCTTTTATACAGTCTGTGGTTGGTAAACATAGTAGAGCATTTAGCAGCTAAAGAGCCAGATATTTCCTTCGGGAGTTGTTTGAGATCAAGACTGAGCTAAAAAGAGAAAACACTGAACATGACATTGATCAGATGGAAGTCAACACGACTTGTCTGCTAATGTGTACACAGGTAACCGTTTGCATACATATTGACATCAGTGTTGTGTTTACAGCTTGCTGCGCTGCCCCAAGTGACTAAAAAGAAATAATGAATGCAGCTTTAAGTAACGATTTCTTTCAGGGCTGAATTCACAAGACAACGGGCTGTTCAATAACCCTTTGTGAAAACTTCCATTCAATTTACTCCTGTGGAATGGAGACGAGACACAATGAGCCCCAGCAGGAAGACTGAGCAAACACAGGACTTATTAAAAAGATAGAAACTTCTCTCTTCACTCGGTGATTACTTTCCTCTCTTACTCTCTGCAGATCTGGGACACAGCTGGGCAGGAGCGGTTCCGCAGTGTCACTCATGCCTACTACCGTGACGCCCACGGTGAGACGCATGCACACACACACACACACACACACACACACACACACACACACACACACACTTGTGTACAGGTTTGAGATTGTTGTACTACAAAGAATTTACTTGTAAATTAAGACACAGTCCCCATTTGCTGTTGACATCCATGTACTCGACATGCAACTCAGACACCTGATCGTAAATTAAATGAGGGTTTCGTAGCGTGTTGAGAGGAGGCTTTAAAATATTACAATAATAATACACTGGACATACACTTTTTGGAGAATTCTTGTTTAGAAGTGCTGTTTGGCAATGAAAATAAAGTTTTATACCAGTTATAATTCACAGCTGTGTCAGTCTAAAGGTGTAGATGAGACTGTTTTTCAGTATTATTAAGTACTGAGGTTTTCTCACCGCTGGGATGGAGGGACAACACATTCAGGATCCATGAGACTCTTTGATCTGTAATCAGTCATCACAGATGGATGTGTGTTTTTGTGTGTTTGGGTCTACTCATTATTAGCCTTGCTAATGTTCATTTAGAAAGCTCTTACTGGCAACACTCCACAAAGCTGGTAATCAAGGCAGAGCAGCTTTTAGTAAATAGCTTGAATCAAATCCACATAACCTGGTGTATGAGGCACAAAACCTCAACGCTGAGCAATAAACATATTAACATTGAATGCATATTAAGGTCTGATTAGTCATCTTTTTTTTTTTTTTTAACTATCCAGGTGAGTTTATGCAGAGAAAGCTAAAGGGGTCACACAAACACTGTATGCTATCAGTTAATCATGGTGGTAAAACCCAGGGATTATGAAGCGATTATATCAGAGAAGGTGCACCCCAGAGTGTAAACACAATCTTCTTCTGGTGTTAGTCCCAGATCACACACACTCTACTAAATTACATAAACAGTAAGTTATTGGATAAATAACAGCTTGATATAAAATGAAATGTGCCTAGAAGAAGTGAAGGATCTTCAATTCCCACACAGAACAGCTTTCCAAGCAGGATTGACTTTTCTCTGATGGGGCAAATAACGGCTCTGCTCCTGTTTTTTTTGGTACTTGGTATTCAAGCAATGTTGCAGTATGCTTTTGTCATTTTGTCCCCTCATACATATGGAGAGTGCATCAGCTTGTTTGGTCCTTTTTATCGCTGAGCAGTCAGGGATCGCCGTATGATCAAAGGAGGAAAGTTTTATCGTCAGGATCTGTGCGTCTGTATAATCTTTTTAAGTTCATGAAACTGAAGCAAGAACAAGCACGTGCACATGTGATTTAAAGAGTGTAAATGATCTCGGTGTGTGTATTCTCCTCATTATGCATGTCATGGTTTGGTGGTTCGCCTGCATAATTATAGCAGGATTTATCGTCTCTGTCTCCTGGAGGAAAGAGACCCTGGGGGACTTTTATCAGGTCCAGTTTTCGGCACCACGCCCAGAAACAGATCCTCCTCTGAAAACCGCATCACATCTTTGGAGTGCAGCCTTGGACATCTCGGTGTCAGGCTTTCAATTACTTTTCCATCACCAGCGTGAAGCATATCCTAAGATAAGTTGCCCTATAGAGCAAAGATACATCAAGGATTTCATCAGAGACGTGACCTTCTCAATGCTGATCACCGTCTCACCTGTCGCTCAGAGCTTGAGGGAGCAAATAGTTAGAAATAGGTCCTAGTACCTCTGGAGAAAAAAAAAACAATATTTAGGATAAGTCTTTTGTGCCTATGGCAGTACCACAGTAAAGGTACTGCACTCACTGTAACACTCTTATAGATACCAAGTGTCTAAATGCTGCTCACTGTGATTCACTGCTACTTTGTCTAACCTGAGCAAACTCCTGCTTCAGCAGCAGAATGTCAGTGAGCTGTCTCTGAAGTCTCTGAAGTGTTGTACAAAAGGGTCTACTACTGTGGTTTCCTCAGTAGTGTGCTCAAACAAGCGTGTATATTTCGATCTGGCTGCTGTCCTTATGTGCTGGGTGTAAACTCTGTCTCTGTGTGCTTTCCGTAAACTCTGAAAACAAACTCGAGTTTCTTTCTGCAAAGTGTACTTTTGTCCTTATGTCCCCACAGTGAACTGAATCATGTAACACAGCAGTTACAGGTTTTAGGGTAAGCCCCGATGAGTTTTCACTCTTTTAAGCTCCGCTGTGCATCTGTCGACATCAAAATATCTCCTATGCCAACCGACCTTGGGCAAAGCTACGCCTTGAATTGTATGTGACTGTTTAACTGCTGTGAATGAACCAATTATTAAGTACACTTTCATTTTTCTCTTTCTTGTCATTGATCATGGTAGAATTTGAAATTATGCACCTAAGCTGTATACAGGTAGAATGTTGTCTCATAGCTCTTAATTCTTAATGACCATAATGTCATTGCAATGGTGTGATAACGTCATAGATAAAACCAACTAAAGGTATGTTCATTTTTAGTGTTTCTCCCCAGAATCACCGGCAATAATCAATATTTTTATAGTAACAATTTATCAATGACGTTCTTAAAACCATTTGACAAAGTTAAGTTGGTAGAGACCAAACCCGGAGCTAAAAAAAAGAGTGAATTTTGGACTATTGTACATTTGGCCGTAAATCCACCCACACTGATGTTTGACATGCAAACACTCACTCCCCCATGAAGCCAAGGTGAAGTATGCTAATGGAGCTAACTGTCTTTGCCATAACATTTGGTGACTAGAGCATTCAGAGAGAGAGAGAGAGAGAGAGAGAGAGAGAGAGAGAGAGATGTGGGAAGGATTATTTTAGATGTTGGTGAATATGCACTGTATCCGCTGTGTGGGAAAAAAAGGTGCAGACAGCCATCAGATATTTTTCAGCTCATTTTTTTGAAATTTATTTAATTTCAGCATGTTTTTTTTTTACAGGTTACATGCATGTCTAACCAGAAAGTCACAGTGGGAGACTATTGATAAAGAAGAAACAGACAAAACACAGAGAAGAAATGTTTTTTTAGAAAGATTTTTAGATATTAAATTTAAAATATTTTACCTCAACAAATGCATCCAGTTTCCCGAATCAAGAAACAAAAGGTTTCATTTTACTGCAATGCTTGATGATTACTAACCCTGTAATTACATTCTACTTCATTATGTGCTGTGTAATTTAGCAGAAAAGTTCAAATTTAAAATGAGATCATAAGAAAATACAATCCAGGCTGCACGAGGGAAGAACAAATGAAAACTTTTCATATGGTGTAAATGTAATCACAGAGATGGAAAATGAAGCATTTGTGTGTGAATGTGTGAATGTGAAGAGGAGACACAGCTCCACAAAATGTTTTCTCCAATGTCACTGCTGTTCTTCCATCTTTGTTTTTATCTTTCCTCTTTGTTGCTGTCATTGCTTTCTCCTTTAAAGTGTCTCACCAATTCAGCTCTCTCTCCTTTTGCTGTCGTATTGCCTTCCACTCCAGCCGCTCGTCTTCCTAACCCTTCTCGTCAATTCTGTGTTTGCAATCTCGGTTCATCTACTCCTTCTGACCTGGATTTCACTATTCAATTTGCCAGCAAATCTCATGTATAATGAGACTTCTTGATTGAGTCCATTGTTTCCAGTGCTCAAAGGAAAACAGAGGATCTGGATATTTTACAGAAATTGCAAATGACTGATTTGATTAACTGTTTTTTACTAAATAACAATTTAGGCCGACCTTTACCGATACTGGCATATTATTAGTAGAAAACAGCTTTTGGAAAGGACGATGACGCAGGCCGGCAGAAAGGCAAACCTGAATCAACACAGACAGTTTATGCTTTTCTGTGTCCTGACTTCAACCATTGAGTGATAATAGATAGAAAAGGATGAGAAACAGCTCCAGGACAAGTCTATCCGAGCCCAGCTTTATTACACAGCTGTCAGTCTGCATCATGCTGATCTGTCCTGGGCCGCCTTCCTCCTCAGCTGCACAGTCTCAAATACCTGCGCTCCCCGAGCCGATGGCCCCGCAGACGTATAGCAGGAGGAGGACCGGGGCGTCTCTGCGGTTTAAAAGGCCCTGTTACTCATATTTTCCCATGTTTGTATCCTATTATGTGCATGCATTTGTTTGCCACATTAAGGCAGTATTCAGATTAATATGTCTTATTTAAATGACCTTAATATGTTTTATTTGAATCACTGATAGGAGTAAACATGATGGGGTGGTACACTACTTGAATTTTGTTGTCCCTGCCATTTGCTTGACCTTCTGCACTTGTTGCTGGAGAAGTTTACTGTAGACTATACATATGTCTTAATTAGGCTATTATCATTATCTTGGTGTTCACATTTGTATATTTGTGTCTGTTTGTAAAAGTACTGAGTTTGTGCGGAAAAAAGATTCAGCTGGCATAGAGATGTCTGAAGAGCAGCTGGTAATGACTGAGTCACTTCTACATGGGTTAAAACAGGTTGTACGGATGAAGGACTCACAGTGTCAAAGTTTGAGACCTGCTAGAGCAGACACGGTGAGAGCAGTGTTTTTGACCAGTGCTTAATTTCTAATATTTCTTGTCATGTTTTTGCAAAGTAGTATCCTATGTATAGTAAATTCACCACCTTAACTCCTAACTCTAATCAGTCTTGGGGCGAGAGTGAAAGTGAACTTTCATAATTAAATTTGAAAGGGAGTTCAGACACCAAAGCGAAAGATTAAATCAAATATTAGCTGAAAATCTTTTCTACCAAACCATTTTACAGTAACAAATGATTTGCAGTCATGATTTTTGAAAGGTCGCACTTAAACTTCTCTTTCTTCTTTCTTTTAGCTTTGCTTTTGCTGTATGACGTCACCAACAAAACATCCTTTGACAACATACAGGTAGGTTACTTGTTGTTTCCCTTTGTCCTAGCTCCTAATTGAATAATTGGGTAGTTGTTACAACCACTTAGAATCCTCTGAATGTTCGGTGGTTGTATCAGTTTCATTCTCACTTTTTTTTTCATGCAAACATGAGCAGACGTTATTATTTCATAAACAAGTGCACCCAATGTCACGCCTAACATGGTAATTTGCAATTACTCGTTTTAATTAACTTTATCTTTGCCCATTAGGTTAATGTTATAAATCCAAAGGCTGCGGCTGGATCCCGAATCCAAATGTTTGTCACAAAAGGCTCAGTAATATCTGATACATGAATGAATGAATGAACGATTCGGCTTTGTAATGACAAAATGCTCAGCTTCGTTGTCAGTGTCACTTTTGGCAGCATCATTAATCCAGCTTTTTATCAAAGCTAATCATGTGACAGAGGAGCTGTCCCTGTTTGACAGTGAGAGGAGAACATCTGATCAAAGGAAAAAGGAGGAGAAAAAAACAGCAGAACAAATAAGAAGAGGACGAATCGGGGAGATTAAATTATTATATTTTTATATCTGCCCTTTCTGAAGCTGAATCTCCTCTGCTCCTCTTCTCCCCACAGCACCGTACCTCCAAGTTTATTAAACTGAAAAGGAATGGCTTTTATTAGGCAATTCAGCTGAGTTAAGTTAGATTTTATTATTCCCTGCAGGGAAATTTATCTTCTACATTTGACCCAATAATGGAGCAGTGGGCAGGCGCACTTCAGCGCCCAGCGACCGGCTCCAGTTCTGAGTCCAGTGTCTGGGTCAATAGCAGTGTTCCTGAAAAGTCTTTTTACTTGAGATGCATGTCTTTAGAGTGATGTGGAGACTCGACACAGAAAAGCTTGGGTTCACTGACCGCTGAGCCACTGCGGCGCCTGTCCTGCTTGTTGGCACAGACTGTTAAATGTTGTGGCTGCAGGAACACTGAAAACAGATTAGACGAGGAAGGATGAAGCTGATAAGACCTGAGCACTCATGCAAAGGAAACCATTCATTAGTACAGAGGATTTTATTACCTTCATGACCAGATAGATACACAGCTTCACAAACGGCAGGTCATCATGAAAGATGCTTGTATAGAAGCTGTACCTCATTATTATTATCATCATGCTATTTTTTTCATTTTCAAAAAGGTTTCATGCAGTCTGGCCTGCAGAACAGCAGTTTACAAATAAAAACACAGTCAACCCTGGGAACCCAGACATATTCCCTTTTTATTGATTCAGCTAATTAAAAATAAATGAGAATTTAATATAAGTGGACAGAGAGCCAACCTGACACAAGGAACTTTTTCTTTTTTTGTCATATGATCATTTTGTGCATATTCTAAAGCAAACTTTGAAAGTATAGAAGCAAAACAGGAAGGGAGGATTTAAAAGGATACAGAGAAGTCCTCTGAGTAAATTTTTCCAATCAATGAAAACAAATAATTCATATCTTAATCAATAATGAGAAAAATGTGTTTATGTAGTCATACTCTATGTAAAGGGTAAAACTCTCTTTTACCTGGGAAGAACAAGCCAACCAGCACCACTGAATATGCTGTAAAAGTCAATGGCACAAAATGGCAGCTTTTCAGAAACGTCTATCACCTCCATCACCTCCATCAGCCTGCTTCAAAGTGCCACTGCTGTCAGAGGGACTGAAGTCGTGCCAGCTGGTGTCACTATGTCATCATACCTGCTGTTTCCCTCTGTGTAGTAAATGTACCTTGCAGCAGGAGGGGTGGCAATTTTCAGCTGCTGTAATTGACACTGTCTGTCAGGGGAAAAATGGCTCTCTCAGAGGTGGTGTTCAGGAAAGGAGAAGGTGTTTTTCATCCGTCTTTGTCAGAAAAATACGATGTGCCAATCTGCCCTGAGGGATGATTAAAGCAGAAGCTTCTTCAGCTCCAGATGTGAACAGCAGCTCAAGGAGAGGATGGGGGGGGGGTGTAAGTGTAGAAGGTGGACAGGAAGGACACTGATATGTTTGGCAGACAGTAGCAGAAGGAAGGATGAGCATCTGTCAGACAAATGAAACAAAGTCTCCAGCCCTAACGGAGAACCTTCAGCAGATGCAGAATATTTCCACTTCTATAAAAACTGTCCCTGCCCTGTTTTTTTTTTTTTTTTCTGCCGTGACAAGTATGCACATCCTAATATACCAAAAGACGTATCACTTATAACACCATTCTCCATTCTTGTATTTAATCTTCTCTGTTTGCTGTATCTTGCTTCTGCACAGTTTCCCCACTGAGACTGTTTATTATTGTGAGAAGTTTATGATATGAAACCGTTTTTAAAATTTGGGGTAATCATAGGAGATGCACACCGACAAGTCCTTCCCTCGCCTGCTTAGCCTTCCCTGCTTCCTTTCTCAGCCCTCCACCTCTATCATATTCAGTCAATCTATTACAGGAGGGATGGATGCTGGCTGCAAGCTACAGATGCCTTCTGGCACAGCTCTGCTTAACAAGCACTAACTCATGTTAATGAACGCTAATGGTGATGAATGCCACACTGAGGGAGAGGGAGAAGTGAGAGGGGCACATCCGTCTCTCCTCTTCTGCCCTCACACCTCCTCTCTGGGCAGTATTATTGTCAGGCTGGCAAAGCCTTAGCATCATATGAGGTGTCCATCATCTGAGGGACACTTAACACTCGGGGCAAGAGAGACTCAGTTAAAAGAATTCATCTTATGCACTCACACATCTGAAACATCAGCTGCTTTCATTTAGATAATAGAATTTTGTTTTAAGTGGTTTGAAGATTAAAGTCATTTCTTTAGATATACAGATGAGAATCTTCAGATACATTTTCAAGTTCCAGCTTGCAGACGAGGCTTATAGACTTACTCTGGTGTTTCATGTAGTCCATTATGGTCAGAGCCATGAATCTATCTTTTGTTTATGTTATACACAGTGGCAAGTATTTGTTGGTGTTAGCCATTGAAGCAGAAATACACAGGCCATTTAGTCATGTGATGAATGTCTTCTTGTCAGAGGTAGTGCTTCAGGGAGACTTTAAGAGCCCACATAGGCCTCTGCTGCAAATCATTCGTCTGGGTTATCCTGTTAAAATGTAGCTTGGTGCCTGTGGTGCTATCATTCAAAACTAGGACTGTTGGCCGTCGATGGGAATCAGAAACCTTGTCAAACCAGAACCTGCAGTTCCTGAAGTACACCATTCAGAAAGGATCGGGGCCTAAGCTGCAGTGTTAGCAAGAGACAACAGATTCATCTTTGTTTACCTGACAAGGACCTTTTTTTTTTTTAGCCTTTGCGAATGATAACTGTCAGAAGCAAAGGTGGAAGTAGCGTCATGTTTTGTACCCCAAGTCGCCCCAGTCGTGCTGTTTTTTATCTAAACCCGCACCTTTGACTGCGCAACAGAAGAAATTCCCCACTGCGTTCTGATAACATTAGAATTGATCGCGTTCAGGCACTGATCCCAGTGAAGCAATCCCATAAGACACAAACTCTTGTTTCATATTGACTGCGCAGATCAATAGCTCTAACTTGGATTAGAATACATTCTCTAAATAAAAAAAAAAAAAAAGTTTCTTATCGATCTGGCTTTAATGCTGATGTTAATGCTAATGGTAACTTTTAAGCTGCACTTGCTCTGACATGAGTTTGCATGTGTTTGCATGTGTTAATTCCCAAATGCTTGATCATGCTTTCGGGTCTGCGTTGCAGGAACCCAGTAAAAGCAGCGAGAGATATGAAATCTTCATCTGTGTGCCTTCAGTCAGCTCCCTCTCTCTGTCCCCGGGGCATGGGCTGGCTTCAAATGAAATGGCCGCCTGCCTACCACATAGCTGTTAGTTAAATGTCATGGCACCACCGCACCAGATGGTAATGAGAGAAACTGTCAGTAAATAATGCAGTGATATGAATTTAAATACCAGTCATTTTTAATCAGTGGAGACTGTGGCATTTTAGAAGTGAATCTTTTCAGGCAAGTGTTGTATGAAGTCACATCATAGTGGTGCGTTATTCTGCAACATCAGGCTCTGTATGTGTTAGCACAGGCATGACGCGCACTAATCCTCATTCATTACCTTGTCATTCGCACATCACCTGTAATTTGGCCTCCTGTATGGGATATTATTAGTATGTCAGCTCCATTGATTCAGTAGATTATGGCCTGTCCTTGACTATATCAATCATGATGCAGCCAGTGGAGCGTAGCTCTGCAGAGGCAAAGTGTCGAAGGGAAAATGATCCACCAGAGTTCAGCTGCTTTCTGTGGACATTTCCATTTACTTTGATGTCAGCGGCAAAGTGGCAAAACATATGAGACGCGTATACGCACACGAACACACACTCACACACAGCAAGATAAATGAAGATGTCCTATGAGCCGCCTTGCCTTTTGTTGTTGTTGGAGCAATTCAATTTCCCAGAAGGAGTAAAGATAACGGAGACGTCGTAGTCGATGGGTGTTTGTCAGAGGTGTTTGACTTCCTTTATGGAAATAACTTCAGAATAGATGAAAAAAAAGTTGCTTCTCCTTCATCTTTGTCCTTGTTGCGTGGTTTTTATTTCGCTTTTGTAGTTCAAAAACTGCCTCCTTTTTTAGAAAAAGGGTGGCCATCTCCTCTCCATCATCTCCCTGCTCTTTGTTACATAACGCCTCTCGTCCTCCCGCTCACTAGCAGAGTGCCTTTTATGTTGCTCTGAGTTTGTTGAAACTCTGCAGAAAGAAGCTCTTTACCTGTGAGGGGACTGACAAAGGTCACAGCCACTCAGACGCTCTCGTAACCAAAATATGATTTGCAGACTGTCTCTTTATACCTTCTCTTTCTAGCATCAGAAAGCACCATGAAGTATTTAGAAAAATCGAAGGCAGCTATGTCATCAACTGGAGTGTTTAACCACCTCGAGCATTCATTAGCTCTACTGTTTGCACTCCCGTTACTCTAATTGTTCTTTAATCAACTGATGGCATTAATGGTGTATGAAAACAAGGTTGGAATCCATTTATGAGGCCAGTTTAAAGAAAAATGCTGTTGTGGGATAGCCTTGGGTACAGAGTTTTGGATCTATAGTCCATACTAAGAAATGTGCTGCCTAGAAAGCTGCTCTGAAACAAAGATTTTCTCGGGAGGTCTTTCTTGCAGCCAAGAAAAGGAAAAGTTTTTGAGAAGTTTACCACATCCTCTGGGTTTATTTTATTTTTTGCACAAAGTCACTTTTACTTTGTAATTTTTCCAGAAATGCTTTCTATTGTGAAACAGATTTATCAGATAGTGGGAGCCAGGAGTCCTGCACTGTGAGTCTGCAGGAAGGTGTTCGCAAAAATGATTCAGCCAATTTTTGTCTACATTGTTTGGCTGTTTCTGTATCATTTTCCCTGTTAGTCACTGCAACTATTGACACTACAGTCTCAGTGTAAATATGTGATCCCAGATCTTCTTGTCTGCCTCTGTTTGCAGATATTATCGCTCCCCCTTTCTTCCCAGTTGTACTCTTGTGCACTGTGATACGTTTTTGCTCTCTGTCACAAGTGAAACAAACTGTCAACGACAGATATTGTTAATCTTTTACGGACACAAACTGATAAAATCCAGCACATATGCAAAAGCTCTCTGTTTTTCTGTCACTCTCTATCTCTTTTGTCTTTTTGGAGAGCTTTATCTCTAACTGGCATGCACAAATGCAGAGGCGTCATTATTTTTGTTGTGGTTACTCTGACTTTTTATCACAGTCCTGCAATCCTTTCATCATCCAGACAGAAGGACCTTGTAGCTTTTGTTTGAAATGGAAAGAGTGTGAAAAAAGTGTGATTGAGGTTTTCAATTACATGTACGAGCAGAATAGTAAGTGGCCTCTGAAAAAAGTGTAGGTGGCTTCTACACCTCGAGATGAAGTTTGAACACCAACACTAACTTTGACTAAAACAAAACTAAATGCAGGTGAATAACAGTAACCCAAATCTATAGTATAAACAGTGCATTTTGTGGATTATCCAGAATAATTATGATATTGTTTAGAGAACAGCATGTTGTTCAGTGGGTTTTTCTGTTATTCTTGAAGCAAAAAAATAACAAATGTATTTGACTGGTGCAGTTGATGTCTAAAAACCTTTGCAACCACAGCCAAAACTGCAGGACCACCAAAATCTGGGGGTAACTGCGGGTGAAAAAATGTGGGTAAACTTATTGTGTATCCTTTTATTTATGATTAAACACCACCACATTTGCAATAACTGTAGTAATGGCGATGTCAGCAGTGGTTATATCAGCTTGGAATTTAACCTGAAGACTGCTTTACAACCTGTGGGGGGGGGGGGGGAGTTATGGGAGTTTAAGAGGGAATGAACAAAAGTTTAAATCAAATTGTATTATGAGAAGTGTTGGACTCACCACTTACTTGCTTTTCTGCTAGTGACGCCTACAGTTCTAGCTTACCTTCAGGTTTTTGTTATCACTTCCTCTGACTTGTCATCTAGCGCCATCATCAGGTCAGAAATATAACTTTGGTAAATATTTTGGTTCATAGCCAAGTATCCACATATGTGTGTCTGTATGTCCGCAGCTAATCTCGAAAAATACTGGACCGACCAGACCTGTTTTATCGCACCATTGACAGCTGAATCCTGTCATCAACAAATGCTTCAGTTTGACGTCACAGTGCAGAAGGCCAAAAACAAGCCTTACCTCATCTGTTCCAGGGCATGTTTTAGCCTTTGTCATGGCTCAAACTGACATCCACAGAAATGTTTGGATGTCCTAAAGTTAGTAAGGAAAAAGGCAAAAAATACTACAGACATGTACAACATATTTATGTAGTTACTTTACCTTCATTACACCTATAATAGATTAGAGTAAGTACCTATTGAGGTAATAACACATCACTGTAAGTGTGCTATAAAAGTTTGGTGCCTACAATATGTTTTTGCGCAAAACAGTCAGTAGTGTTAATAAGCCTGAAGCATGTCAAGAAGTTAGCACTGGGTGTAAGACATTGGATACGTAACAGCAGAAGAAGAAACACTGGATCAAAGTTGCGGCATCTCAGCAGAGGTCACCCTCCTCCCACACAGTGTGACTGTATCAAAGTTAGCACATGCCAAAATGGCTTTAGGTGTTTTCTGAGCTTTCCTACTCTTGTTTTTCTCTTTCTGTTTTATCCTGCATCAACTTACATTTGAAAGTTAAAACAACGTTTGTCTGGAGACGATGAATGCATGCGATATGAGTAAGACAAGATGCACCTTTTTAAAGCAAAAACACATTTTAAAGAGAGGAAATGTGTTTACAAGGACTGACATGGTAACGGTTTGACTGACAGAAAGGCACTGAGGCCCCCTGACACACAGTGCATGTCTCTGGAAACAATTGGCACAGAGGATATCATGATAATGAGGACATTTGTGCACACAATGTTAAAAAACTGGCACACAGCTTAGAGAGGAACTACTGCATCTACATTCCTGCAATGAAATGGTGTGTGGATCAATTTCTTATAAAGGAAATGTAGCAAAGTGACACACGTGCAGATTAGTGACTTCTGTTCTTTGTCTCTGCAGCTTTGAGACCTTTCAGTCTGCTCACACTGAATCTCCATTTTGCTGGAACTTGACATTTTGCCCACTCCATTCTGTCCCTTCATAACATAATGAAAACCTTAAATTATTGATTTCCTCATTTCTATTCATAATTCGGAGAAGTAGAAGTCCATTTACAGGTCGACACTGGCAGGGTTTGGGTGCTGATTGTATTAACCTCTTGTCTTGACCACTTTCCATTAATGAAACACAGACCTGTCTCTCACACTCTGCTTTTCTCTCTGTCATGCATGTTTTTTGAAGAGGTCTATGAAGATGTTGCAACAAAGTAGGTGGATAGTTGCTCAATTAAAAACCACATACCATGAATACTATACATTTTAAATCAAGAAAGTACTTTACAGTAGACAATCCAAGTTTCATTTTTGCTTTTCAAACAGCTCAGTAGTAATGCAAAACCAAAGCAGATTATCTGTTCGGAGCGGAAAATCTCTTAATTTGTGCACAAATGCAGGCACTCGTAGGAAAATAGACCGGTTATTTCTCAGATACTAGATTTTCTAAAGTACCAAGCACATTCTTATCAATCTGAATAAGAGTAAATGTATTTCTGCAGCAAGTATTACTAAGAAATATCTTTATCTCAAAGAAATTATAAAGTGGAGAGAAAGTATTTTTACATTACATAAAGAATAGTATGCTAGTGACACTGAAAAGTATACACACACGTAGGCACGAGCTAAGATATACCTTCAGATCATGAGGTGTAAACAATGAGTAGCGTTTTATAAAAACACTGTATGTGCACAGAGATTCCAGCTAACTTACACTTTGTCAACCTGAGCAACAAGAGTTGCATCATGTAGTTCAGAGCAACTTTGAAACCCAGTTTCAATGTTTTCTGTTGGAGTGGTTTTTCTCCAAAGAAAAGACCTTCATCGGCAAAATGCTGTGAGTTGACCTTGTTTCATCCTCAGCTTATCAGTGATTTTTCTTCCTTTGGCAAAGTGTACTCGTGATTCTTTGTCTTTGAGCTGTTTGCTCAGAGAGCCAAGCTGAATCGCTTTCATTTCTATAAATAAAGGATTTAAAAAGAGGAATAACAAGCAGAAGTTTTCCTTGAAGCAAAACAACCATTTTATTCACTTGAAATCTTTGGTGAAAATGTTTTTTTAACAAATCAAAAAATGAGAAATGTTTCCCCTTAGCTACAGGTCTTTTCAGCCACAGGGTCGGTTTCATGGAAAGCAAAACTCACTCACATAAGTTGTGACACTGCCACTTTCCGCTTATGGAAAAACTTTCATCTGGTTTATTTAGCACTTTTTAAAACAGTGTAAATGTATTACTGACTGAAAAAAGATGCACCGGATTAGGGTCTGCGCTCTTGTTCGGCTTTTCCAGCACAAAAACAAGTTAGCGGAGAGCCTTGTGAGGTGAGAGATGGCTCCTCTATACACGTCTCACCCTCATGCTCATACTCTGTCTATCACTGCAGCTTTTCAAAGCACATCAGTCATCGAAACTTGTCTCACACTCATGTTTTCTGGCAGAAACACGCGTCAGCTGCTCTTTTATAAACATAAAAGCCTTTCTCTTCCCTGTCAGGCCACAGAAATCAGCTTACAAGGCTCTTGGTTTCTGCGTTATTCTTTGTTTTGTTTTTTTCATGATGTGAAGTTTTACAACACAGAAGGGACCTTACATTATTGATGTGTCTTTTATTAGAGATATTGTGTGTGTGCCCATAAAGAAAACATAAAGTAAATCTGCCAGCGCCAACAAGCAGATTTTAAAATGCTAATTCCAACATTATAAACCCCAGTTCTGAACAAATCCAATATAGCTTATTGATTTGTTTCTGAATGCCTGGTTGTGTACCTGCGTGAATACACACAGCACCCAGTGTGACAGTGTTTGTCAGCGTCTTCCTCAAGTGTCAGACAGTGACACTGTGTCGCTCCGCTCAGCTCAGCCGCCTCATGGAGCTTAAACCTCCTCTCAGGGGAGAAGTCCTACTTTCTCCCTGCTCTTCTCTGGTTGCCTCAGTCTCACTCCGCCTGTTGTCGGGAGCAGACTTCTCCACTCTGTCTGTCTGGTGTAATCCTCTGATCAAAGCCCGGCAAGAATGACATTGTCACCCACAGCAAATCTGCTTAGACAAAAGTTCAACAGAAGGAAAGTTGGGTCACATGGAAAGTCACTCTGAGGCTCCTTGAGGAATTCACAGCAGAGTGTGACCTGAGTTTTAGCAGAGTTTCTGTAAACACTTGAAAGAATGCATCATTTTTGTCGGTGACTTGAACACAGTGGGGAATTCAGCAATAAATCATTCTGGTAATGTTGACAGATATTTTTCTTCATGGTTTAGAGGGAAATGTGGCAGCAAAGATTGTCATTACTGAATTTCATCTTAGGAGTAAACTATAAAACACAAGGTAATAAATAGGTACCCAGCCTGAGTTGTATTGTGTAATTTTTATTTTATTTTATTTTCAAAACTAGTGTCGGTACGAAACCTGAGTTTAGATGCTGGTACCTTACTTTGACAAAGTTTTTTTTTTTCTACTAAGCTATTATTTAAACAAAAGAGGCTAAAGTTCCTATATGCTGAATGTTAAAAACAAAGTCTGTAACAGTTAAGGAATCGCTCCCAGCTTTGAAACCAATTTGACCGTGTAATTACAACAATGGCATCTGTCACGTGACGCAGTCAGGCCCAAAAAGACTTTTTTCTATAGACTTGCATACTGAAAGAGACATAGTGTGAGCAGAGTGTGCGCAGGTAGGCAGGTACGTAGGTAGATTCACATCGGCTGTCCCAATCAGCTTATTACAGGCCTGTGACGGCCACAGAATACCGGATTACTTACATTTTTGGTCAAACCATTCGATGTAATGATGACTGTTCTGTGTTGATCTAAATCAGCAACAATGCGATCAAAGAGGAACGTCTTAATAGTTTTGAGCGGTTGTGCTATGGACAAATTCTGGTTTGTTACAGTAACAAGACTAAATGTTAGTTGTTACCTCCACTCCTGCTCGTCACGGCATTTTGAAAGACAAGTTTTGAAAAAAATAAATACATAAATAAAGGTTGTATTCCCGCACCATCAGCCGGCCTGGTTAGTCCAGTATCCTGGAGTGGGACACAGCTCTGCTCTCTCTTCTCAGTGACAACAAAAGGAAGACAGATACAAGGCGACATCAGAAGTACCCTCACACACCTCTACCAATGACAACTTGTCTCAGCAATGTCACAACGCAGCCGGCAGCAGCTGTCTGCCTGGCTTTTATCTTCCTCCTTCTCTGATACCGATCCTTTGGTCTTTGCCTTGTCTTTCACTGTCACTGTCTGTCTCTCCATCTTGCTGCCTTTTGGCACCCTCTCTGTCTCTCTGTCACATCTCTGGCTTTGTGTCTGCCTCTCTCTGTGCCGTTGTTATCATCTCTTATTTCTACAGTTGAGCAGGCAGCACAAGATTCAGCGGTGCTTTTGGCATTTTAGCTTCACGAAATTTAATATGTAAGGGCAAACAGCAACTAATTACTTCTCATTTTGTTCATGATGACTGAGAAGTTTACTCTCAAGTTTCATACAAACTTTCAGACTGACATTTGAATTCATCAGAGCTCCCGACTGATGAGAAAAGGAATCATCGGTGGTGTCCAAAAATAGAAATCGAGCAGCTGAATACGACTGAGCTTGTTAAAGGGGTTTTTTGGGCCCCTACATGCAAAACAAACTTCCAGCTGCATCTGATTTTCCACACTATTTGGGAACTTGCCAGGGCAATGAGCAGAGAAATGTATTACCGTCCCTGCCACCGTGCCACATTGTCATTGACATTTGGCTTCGTGAGCAGCTGGCTAGAGATCCTGGTATTAGTCTTGAATAAAAGATGAACCCAGCCTAGTTCCTTCAGCCATGGTCACTGAGGATATTTGATTTATTTGGAGGTTGGTATTCAGACGCTCGAAGCCCTCTTGCTAATAGACAGATAAACTAATATTTGCTTCTATTTAATGGCTAGTATGACATCATGTAACAAATATATTGTTTTACCACTGTTATAATTTTAATCTAGTGTTTTCAGTTTTTCACCCCTGGAGAGCAGTGATTGTTGATGGTTCTAAACACACTCAGGTTAATGGTCAGCGCCACCTAGTGTCAATAGTGTCAATCCAGACACAACACCATGCAAATACAGGTGGACAAACCATTCACAAAGGCAGTTTTACTGCAGCGATTTTAATTGAAATGCGACGCTTTGGTGGCAAACAAAGAGTGAGGAGTTATTGTTCAGGGCTGTGATGTTGACTGTCTACGTGTAAGAGAGACGTTCAGCTCTGGACAGCAGCAACTCCATGCAAGAGCACATAGACAGAAATATTCCAACATTTTAGGCATTCGGTCAAGCGATTGGTCCAAGACGTGTTGAGTACAGTCCAAACACTACAGATATCATATTCAAGAATCACCTGGGATTACATTAATTTAGATACATTGGACAACTTTATGAATCTTGTACATTTCAGTGTCTACAGTCTTCAAATACCATACAGACTCTAATCCATATTGCTTTATGTGAATCACATTTACACCTAACAGCTCAATGTGAAGTGAGTGACTAAGATGAGAGAAATAAAGGCAGATGTTAGATATTAAAGATTATTTGGGGTTTATTCAGCACCCCAAAGCCTCATGTTTCAAGCCTTGTTAGAAGTAAATGGGTGAGATATTGACAGCAAGGTGTCACTGTTAATTCAGCCTTTCACAGAGATATAATGGGCCCCAATACTGGGCTTTTCAGCATAATATCTTTATTTATATGAGCCTGTTTTCACACTCTTACTTTTTACTGTATTGACTCAGAAAGCCTGCTTTTCTCCCATTATGTTCTTCTGCCAACTCTTTCTCATAAACGGGGATGTTTTCTTTTTTTATTTTCCAGTTGCATTAATTTTGTGGAGAGGTGCGCTGTAGGAAGCCATTACAGGTCCACTGTGGTTTGTCAGTTTGTTTGTTCCAAGATCCTCTCTGCACTCTTTCATAATGGTACACTTAAAAAAAAAAAAAAGGAAGGGAAGAAAAAACAAACATCCTGTTCAAGAGTTCTGTAGGAATAAACGGTCAAAATATTCCCTCAGCAACTGTTAATGCACTCACTTGTACATATCCTCTCTCTCATTCTCTCTCTCTCGCTCTCTCAAATGATAATATCTAGATTTTACCAGGTTTTATCAATTTTTGCTGTCATGAGTCATTGCACATGTCATTCCTCTCCTGCAGTGAAAAGATAAAAGGAGACTTTAAATCTTCAGGATGGAGGTGACAGGTGGTGTCGTCCGACATCACTGATGGTATCTTTGAAATGACCCGCTGTGAGAGAGGGTGCGCTATAAACAGCTGAACGATCAGATCACAACCTGTGGTTCATCATCAGTAATGGCAGCACATGGAGAAAATCACTCTGAAGCAAACTGTCAAATTTCATCGTGCAGGTTTGCTTCAACTTGTTGTGGGAGGATGAAAATTTGCAAAGTTGGGAGATAGTTGAACAGTAACCTTCTATTCCAAAGGCCAAACGTACACGCCAATATGTTGCCTCACACAGACTATTTTTAAAGGACGCACAGAAACTGAAGATGTGCTGTTTTCAACGAGAGGCAACATTGACGGGCTGTGGACTTAGCTAATGCATAATTAAACTTTCAAGGTTTCCCATCATTCATGTATTGATTAAGGCAGGTAATTACCCACATGCAAGATGTTACTCACTAACATGAGCGCTGGTGATGCAAATTTAATCCACCTAACCCAATGTTTACTCAGCTATCTCAGAAATCAAGAGGGTTTAGTTCTCTAAATGTCTTTAAATGTCCCTCCAAATTGCCCTGTCTTATTAAAGCACCTCGAATCTCCGAACCTCTCTAACCTCATTAAAGCCGAAGCCCATAAAGTCACAAAGGTGATTCAGCAATTATTCCAAGGCAACACAATAAAATCTGAGAATTGGTTTAGGCTTAAAATAGATGTGCACAGGTGAACAAATGCAATGTTGGAAATTGCTCTCTGTGGCTAATCATAACTCACAGAAACACAAAAACAACTGTAGTTAAGCTAAATGTTCCACAAAATGATCAAATCAGGTGTCGGTTAAGCGCAGTAGTAAAACGTTTCCTTTTATTTTATGTCTTTGTCTTTAGTTTTCTTGTGTTTGCCTTCTCCTTTAAACACTGTTCAGTTATACTAGCACTACATGAAGGGAACGTGTGTTTTTTTTTATACTGACAATAACTGTAGAAAACCATTTTCGAACGGTAGCAGTCGTGTCCCTCATGAGCAAAAAGCTTTTTAACGTCCTTTGTGAACGTGAGTGGCTTATTGCATGAGTTTGCAGTATGATGGTGTGGTAGCTGAGTGAAATTCAGATCTTTTATTTATAAGCACCTGAGCGTGTGACAGACTGGTGTGTGTGCGCATGGTCATGCAACGCTAATCATGTGAGCCTGCAGAGGACCGTGCATCATTCTGTTGGATGTGGAGATGACTGGATGAAGGCTTGAGAATCCAGAGTTTGGATGTGGGATGGTGTGACTATAGCTGAAGACTAAGATGGTCTGTGAGAGGGTTGTGTGGATTAGTACTAGATCAGTAAAAGGTACACAGTTGTGATTCTGGAAAAACTTTGTATTGTCACATTTTTTTATATGCATTGATTCATTAAAACGTGTTTGTCGTCACAGCACACAGGGCTGCAGCTAACAAATTATTTTGATTATCTTGTCTGATCATTTTTTAAATTCATCATTTGGTCTACAAAGAGACAAACTTGGTATATTGAAATAGTTTTTTTTACCTGGCAAAGTACAAAATATGACATTTTTGGTTAAAGGACCAGTGCATGGGATTTTAGTGGCATCTAGCCGTGAGATTGCAGATGCAAATCACTGAATACCCCTCGCCCCACCCCTCCCTTCTGTTGAAGGGCCGAAGGATTAATAGTCCACAGCCTTGCAAGCAGCGGCAATGCTAACGTGGTAATGTTTAGCATCTAAAATGTTTACCATGTTCACCGTTTTAGTTAAGCGTGGTGGCGTGATGATTTGCTAATTAGTGCAATACGAAAAGAATAGCAGAGGCTGATGGGAAAGTCTTTCTTTGTTTAAACCAAAATATTGGTAAAATTACAATTTTGACCTGATGGTGGTGCAAGGTGAAAAGTTAAGGGATAACTAAAATTATTATATTTCATCCTTAGGCAGCATGATTGTCTGTTGGAATAAAGACTCCAATGTATCCACGTGTTTACTCACAGGCAGCTGTGTCAACACATTGTCCGTCTCATCTCCTGTTATTTAACATGGCCTTTGGCTGGAGGTGACCGCGGTGAAATCCTGTGCGAGCATCAGCAGAATGAATTACAGAGGAGCTGTCGGAGGGGAAGCGGCTCCGGAGAGGGACTGCTAAAGAAAAGGTGGATTGATCACCAGCCAGTCAGAAATCCAATGTGGACTAATTCACTGTGGGTAAAATTAAGCCGTGTGCTGAGATGAGGGATATTATTATCAGCAGGAGGCCTTTGCAGGTGTCTGTCTGAGCTGATTAAATGTTCACTAGCAGTGAATGGATGGTTCAGGTGCTGTCGGAGCTCATACAGTCAGAAGAGCTGTTTGTGCCCCAGTAAAGCTTTATCCTTCCCCTGTGTATGTGCTGTATTCAAAGCAGGATGGAGCAGACAGTGTCGATTAAACCGATGATGATGAGTCCTACAGTAACAGTATTTCCCTTTCTCACAATCTTTCTTGCTTTTATCTATTTTATCTTCGTCTCGTCTTTTACCCATATTCATCCTCTAAATGCCAGAGTCGCTCTCACTTTACTCCTCCTCTTTATTCATGTTATTAAATCAAGTCCTAGACAAGGTTTTCTTTTCCTGGAGCCTTATCTCATGATTGGGAGAAGCTAAAAAATGTCTAACGTCTTTTTTACTTGTCTAACAGCTACTCTGTCTTGTCTCTCCTGTCTCTCCTGAACTGTTACCAGGCATGGCTGACTGAGATCCATGAGTACGCCCAACAGGATGTGGTGCTCATGCTGCTTGGAAACAAGGCAAGGCATTATGGGACATGTTTGTGACTGTAGGTAGAGACACAGTTAGAAGGAAAAAATACTTTACCATTATCAAACAATGTTAATTCTTTGTCTAATTCTTATCAATCAATCAATCCTTACTTATATAGGGCCAATTTATAACAAATGTTATCTCAAGATGTCTAGACCAAACTCTTTAATCAAGAGAGACCCAAAGATTCAAGAATTCAAAATTAAGGATTCAAGAATCCCCACATGAGCAAACATCAGGTATTAGTTTACTATTGTTTCACAAAATATTTCTTGGCTTTAACAATAAAACCTGAAAGAGTTCTTGTTTCTGTAGCTTTTTTTCCATTTTTTCTAATAAATCCCATGAAATCATCAAAACCAACAATGTATTGATCATACTAACAAGTAGCCTGTTGTCTGTGTATCCAAAGTCTGATTTATCTCATGTCGCTGTGCTGTAGACCTCTATTTTGTCCAAAGACTATTAAAAACACATCAGTGAGCCATGCTGTGGTGCTGAGTGATAGGTCAAATATGTATTAATTCACGACTAAAAATAGTCCCCAAAAAATACATTGACTCTTCTTTGCGCCAAGTTTAGTAAAAACTACAGTGCCCAGCTGTTTAAGGAAATTATTCAGGCTTTTTTAAAAACTAAAGTATAAATGTGTTTTAGGTTTTTTTTAAGGATTTAAGTGTTTAGTCGGAGCCAGTGGGCAGAGTATCACTGACAGGGTGGGGAGTGCTGACAAACACTTTTTCATGTGAATTGTTGATGATGGCAGAAATGTAGAATATCGCCAACCTTATCCTTTAAGAAGTTTGGTTTCTTTTATGTAATTAAAAATATATAATAATGTAGACATTTTTTCAATGTGAGGTATCAGAAGAATTGTTTTGGTATCTGTAACAACATCCAGCTCTAATCCACACATGCACTGTTTACTGTATGTTCAGTCACAGCTACATTAAAAAGGGGACCAAATAAACTTGAAGCTCAATCAGACGATTACTGGTGACTATTTTCCATTTCTATAATTATTCTTGTTCATTTTAGGCACACACACATCTGACAGCATCACAACCTGCCAATTTTTGCAAATATCAGTGTTACACATTTTTTCTGACTGCCATTCACATCTCTGCCTCTGAACAGCGAACAGATGTCTCTGCCTTGGAGCTCCGTGTAGCCTCAGTCCCCTACACTCCATATCAGCTCTTAATTAGCATCCTCAGAGCCAATCTTGACTCATTAGCTGCCATCAGACCTGAACACCAGGAAAGGCTTGTATGTAAACTGTGGACAAATAGCAAGCAGCTCTCCACAGTGGGCAGGCGGGTGGATGTGGATGTGGTTTTAACACTCGTATGGGTGCGTGATGCTCACACGTGTGACGTCGCTGTTTCTGTCTCACCAGGCTGATGCCACTCACGAGAGGGTGGTGAAGAGAGAAGATGGCGAGAGGCTGGCAAAGGTGACTTGTTTTTATGATTTACAAGCAGTTGGGATCAATTTTCTCTGTCAAGATGCCACAGCTGTTACAGTGAGAGGCTGAACTCGACACAACCAGAAGGTTTCCAACAGATCTTTTAGTATTATTGAAATCAAGGTGTGTGTGAGGTATTTCTCCTGCCATGTAACTTTCCAAAGGTATTTCTATGACTGATTTAATTTCTATGGCAGTTGAAAAAATGATGAGTATTACTGAAAGGTGGGATTATCTGGAGATCACTTCTCATTTTCAGTCTTGCTCTTTATCTCACAGAGGAAAATTTATTACCTGTGAACCAAAAACATCACTTCAGATGTATTACCATGCTGTGGATACTAAGCATTTGTTAATGAATATTAATTGTATAGATTCCTGCCTTCTGCGTCGTCATCTCTAATGTTTTATGTCTCTACGATAAACCTCAGCGCAGCTACAAATACAACCATGAACACTGAAACCAGCAAACATTTCTCTTTATCAATCTCCCAGACTGTTGCTTCACAGCATGGCACACAAAACAAATGGCAAAACAGCCAAGTGATTCTCTCCAGAAGTGGGAGCAATAAAGTGCCGCTTAGTAACTTAAGGCTCAGCCCAAGAGAGAGGGAAAAAAAGCACATTTGTTATCTACACTGCGGGCTAAGACAAATTCCACTGCAGAGGAAAAGCTGGGAGACAAATATCACATCTGAGCTGAATTCAACCAAAATAAACAAGTTCGCTGTTGTGCTGTGAAGTTCTGCTGTAAAACTCTGTTTAATTTTCATGCAGAGGCCTCGTCTCTGTTCGGTTTTTGCAGCATATCACAGAAGCAGCAGCCATTAAAGAAAATACACACACACACATTTGAATGTTCTGGACGTGAAAGAGTGAACATCTCCACTAATGGTCACTGCTTTGACTCCGCAGGAGTTTGGGGTTCCCTTCATGGAGACCAGCGCCAGGTCAGGTCTCAATGTAGAGCTGGCTTTCACTGCAGTGGCCAAGTGAGTATCATTCTCTCTCATTTAATTTAAGAGATGTTTTTTCGTTTTAATCTACTAAATATTGCCACACAGCTACAAAGATGAAGATATGACAGCACTTTGTTTTACAGCCGTGACAAAAGAACAATTTCTGTTTTTACCTGGAACAGACAATAAAAGTTAAAGTTAAGTTAAAGTTAAAGTTTACTGCCATCGAGAAATTTGTTAAATGTAAAAGTTTACTTTTGACCTTGAAATAGTTAATCAAAAACCTCCTGGATTAAGATTAACTTGCTAGCCCCCCCCCACCCAAACATTAAAATTGTCAGCCAGAAATGATTAGATGTTTTTCCCACAAAAATGTACCAAAAAATCCTCAAAATAACATCCGCTATTTCTCCCTCATTGGAAAATCCACTTCAAGTTTAACTGCTGGACAAGATGTCTCCTACTTCACTGTGAAGTCTGTTTCCAGTATAAGCACGCTGGATGTTTCCTCATCACACTCCTGCACTAAGCTGCATGTTGGGTTATCAGAAAAATCCTCCTCATACATTTTTGAGATGTATTTATTTATAGGTTTCTTCCCTTTTTCCTGGAGGGAGTTTTTCTACATCTGAATCAATATTCTAATGATGGAGGGTCTCTGTGCGCGTGCTGCCATATAAATAGAATTGACTTGAAATTAAAATGAACACTTAAAACTTTGCCCCTCCAGCAGATGGATGCGGCTCTCTGGTGTCAAACTGCACATACATCATTCTGCACAGTGAGCAGCAAACATCTGAGGAGAATAAGTGAAAAAGACATTTTCAGTCATCTGTGTTTTCATGTACTTTAGTTTGAAAAAAAAAATGCATGATGGAAACTTTCTGCTTATATAACAGGTTCCTAAATTAGATTTTGGAGCAACTTGAGACAGAAACTAATAATTTGTAGTGTTTATGGTGGGTGGCTCCTCATCTTATCCTCTATTTTTGCCTCAGGGAGCTGAAGCACCGGTCTATGAAGGATCCCAGTGAGAAGTTTAAGCTCCAGGAGTACGTAAACAAGGAGATGAAGAGCACAGGCTGCTGCAGATCTTAAAGCCTGCCCTAGTTTTTCCTCTGGATCTCTGTGTGTGTGTACGTGTGTGTGTGTGCGTGCAGATCACTCTTGTCCATGCAGTTGGTGTTCATATCTGGCCCGATGAGAGATGAGGAGTCAGCTCCAGCGAGGTATAAACCTTTTTGTCCCTCTGTTTTTCCATTCTCAATCCACACAACCTCCATCTGTCGCCCTGCACCCATCTCTCACTGCCCTTCTCCATCTTGTGTGTCCTGCTGTTCCTCACCCAACTCCTTCTGCAGCTGTGAATGTAGCCCCAGGTTATGGTTTGCAAGAGACAAAAGCTAAACGCTGCACACCTCAGTTATTAACCTATTAATGGACATTTTCTTCCATAAGTGTAGCTGTACTGGATACCTGAATACCTTTGTATTACCTTGTGTGGTTGTTTTATTGTGAAGGGATTTAAATCACACCGTCATTTTGTGTTTTTACAGACACAAGATACATGTCTTGTAAAGCCATTTATTTCTCACATCCATTTAAAAATGTCAGTGGCAGTCGTCGTTTTGGTTGAGTCATCTTCCTGGTCAGCGTGTGGATGAATGCTCATAGCAGACGTGCAGTGATAGTGATGTGTCTTCTTCCACAGTTCAGTGTTCATGTCAGTAAATCAACAGGCTCTTCGGAGCCAATTTAGCTCACCAGCATAAACTCAGTCCAAGCATTTTCATGATCCAGCTGTGGATATTTGGTAATATTACTACTTCTACAAAAAAAACTAAATGGATGTTGCTGTTTTGTATACAAGGAGTACAGGATATCAGCCACAATAAATGATTCTGTTAGTAGATTTGAATTCATGCTAGATGCAAAAAAAAAAAAAAAAAATGAAGTATACAATAGTTTAAACAGACTTTCAGAAACATGGCAGTGCATGGATCACAGAACCTAAAACATTTTGGGGATTTTTGGAGCGCTCTAATGCAACCTCTCCTCTTGATTACATATATTATTTTGAAATTATTCTCTAAAAACAGACGGTCAAACATACTGTATGTAATCTATATACAGTTTGCTTTTGACAAACAGGATGTAGATACTTTTTTTCTGCATGTAAAAAAAAAAAAAAAAAGGTTTGAGGAGAATAGCACTTTAGATGGTAAATAAGAATGTGGGTGGGAATATAGAGCTACAGTATATTGGTAAAGTTACCTAGAGTATTGTATGACACTAATGTATATTTAATTTTGAATGTTTCATTTGTAAGGAATGTATAAACATTAGTTGGCTGCTGTATTTCCTGTCTTGTTTTTAGTTTCCATTCATGAATATATAAATGGGGTATAATAGTGCCATGTTTCTTATCTGTTAACAGTATTTAACCTGTTCTTCATAAAAGAAGCATAGGCCTCTTTTTATATGACTGTTGCTTTGGTAGATTTCATCTTAGTCATAGAAACCGAATATCCCCGTACAGCATTTACTGTACATTTTTCCAGTCTTGATGTTCAGAGTAATGTACTGAGTTTTGGTTTTACTACTTTTCAATGTGCAACTTCTTGTAAATGAAAGTTAACTACAATAAAACAGAAGGTAATGTGGCTTTTACCCATTTTAATAGTGACCATATTTCAGATTCACTTCACACAAGCTCTCCTCTTCCACAACTGGGAGGTTAGTTCTGAGGACATGTGATGTCTTGTGGTGGCACATCAGAAGGGTAGAGAACACTGTCACATCACATCACAACTCAAAGACACCTTCACCTGTCTGTCTTAAGCATTAAAGAATAATTTAGTGTGCACACCTGGAGTTTGAGCTTGATGAACACTTGAGGTTTGTGGGGTTATAGTATGTTTAAAAACGTTCCTTTGTCTCCCTCTGCTGGATTAACAATTATACCACATGACAGTAAATGCTAACTTGAATCACAATTTTTATGGCGTTTTACAAAAAAGACCAAAGGAATGCAAGTTGATTGTTAAACGTGATAGACATCACAAAGCAGTTTACATTCAGCTGCTTAAATATGTACAAAATAGCAAAAATAGCTTGTGTGCAGTGATTTGGCACCATACCATTACAAGCTGCAAATAGCAAATTAGACAAAATAAATACATTGAATTAAATATCATTGTACTCGTACATGGAAATAAATGTGAGTATGTGTGCAAGTATCAGACCATGTAAGTAGTATTCCTTCATACTGAAATATCACTCCTGTGTCAGATAGTTTGCACATAACTGGCCAGAAAGACACAATTTGTACACTTGGTTGAAATGCAAGGTTAATTCAGTTATTAAACATCAGAGTAATACACAGTGGGGTCCAAAAACCCACAGTGAACATGTCATTTTTCCTCATAAACCTGGAAATCAAAGTTGGAAGATTCATAAACTTTTTTTTTAAAAAGTTGGTCAGTGCCACAAATTTCCTTAAATCTGATCACTAGACATGCAAAATCCTAAATATTTCTTCATTTCGCATATCATACCTTCTGATGTTTAACTGTTTCTGAATCCTCAGACTGAGTATTTCCAGGTTTATGTGGGAAAAGAGATTTTCAATGTGGCCTCAGACTTTTGGACCCCACTGTGTTTATACATTTATAATACTAGTTAACTGAGAACAGAAATCTGAGCAGCAACTATTCTGATTCCTACAAACAAGGAAAACGCAAACAACTTCTGCACATTCAGGTCAGGATGATTGACCTCTTTCAAGTATGTAAGTCACACGACAGATGAGTGAGTTAGGCTAACATTCATGAGCAGGAGGGCTCCCTAAGAAATGGGTCTGGCACATAATGTGGGGGCAGGTAGAGTCACGATGGGAATGGTAACTGTGGTTCAAGTTGTCTCACCTTAAGGTCCTCGTCTCCGTCACCCTTACGTTTTTATAAAGGTTTCCACTATGTGATAAAGTATATATCGCAGGTCCTTCTCTTCCTCCAGCTCTGCTCCCTCCTCCTCGTTCTTCAAACACTAAGCGTCATGGTTTGTGTTTAAAATAGGCCTCCACTGCAGAGAGAACAGGAAAACGTATGTTTCAGACTCAGGAATTGACAAAGAAAAGAGCTTAATAAATAATGACTCAACTTCAATGTACCTGCGTACTCCTGCGGCAGCATTGGTCTGTTGAGAACGGTCTGCACCGCGGCGATCCAGTCTTTCTGGTCCTCTTCAGTCTCGCACGCAAATAGAAACTTCCTCTCTGGGGTCACTATGGTAATTCCAAACTGCCAATGGTAGCCCTGAATGTTCGGGGGCAGGCCAGGAAGCACAATGTAGCCGTTTTCCTTACTGCCGATGAACACCTCACCTCGGGCGTAGGCATCCTGGGAAGCAGAGGGAGAAACACATACAGTGTAATCATCTGGGCTAAAACTCTCATTTGTAGTTTCATTAAAAAGGAACACAAACATGCACCTCTAAATCATTTTTGAGTGCACTGGCGTTCCAAAATTGACAGACTGATTCACAGTAGAGAATAAGGCATAGCAACATCTGCTGGTAGCAGAGTGCAACTACACCAGTTTCCTTCTGACGTGCAGCTTTAATACCAGTGGATCTTTGAAGTACATCAGCCTCCTGTCATCCATCGTGAACCATCTCTTCTTGAAGCCCTCTGTGTGCTTTGGGAATAGAAACAGGAGAGAAACATGTGGGAGCAGCTTGATTCGTAGATATGTCAAATATGTAACTTCACGCTCTGCAAGAGGCGTTTACAGGCTGTGCTTATTTCCCCAATCCTCCAGTCATGTCGTGGAAAAGTATCCTATCAACACAAATGTTGCAGAAGAACAAATGCATTACCTTTGGACCGGTCTTCTGCATGTAGCCCTCCTTTATGTAGCTCCTGGTTAGCTTTGGCAGCAACTACGCAAACAGAGCAAGGAGACTTTGCTGAGTCACTGATAAACTAAGTGTGCATGTGTGCAAGGCCTTAGTCAATATCTCAGATATACTGTGGCCAAAGATTTAATCTTTAATCAGTTGGATATTTCACATTTGAAGTTTTTTTTTTCTTCAATATCAGAAAAGTCTTCATGGTGTCCGCATGGTGTCTCCACAACTCAGGTGTGCATGTTTCAATACTTAAAGTGTTAACACATTTAGTCAATACATGACAGTAATTAGATTTAAATATACCTGGAAATACTTGAATCAGCCAATTAAATAACTATTACTTGAATTTTCTTTTTTAATTGTGGACTCTAGGGTGTTACATCACCCTAGTTTGCAAAAACTCCCAAATCCCCAGGAATTTGTTGTGCTCAAATGTCCACAATTGTATCTATGGCCATGTGTTAGAGTGTGTGTGTGTGTGTGTGTGTGTGTTAGTGTGTATGTGTGTGTGTGTGTGTGTGTGTGTGTGTGTGTGTGTGTGTGTGTGTACACTCACATCAGAGTTGGGAGCTCCAGGAAACGCCACCTGCAGGTAGTGAAACCTGGCTGCTCTGATGGCGTTCAACCAATCCACCATTTCCTTCAAGGCAGGAAATGAAGGAGTTATCATCTTATCCTCACGAGCACCAGCCCTGATAGTCCAATTCCCTCCACAGCACTAATTAATAGACCAAAATGGCTTTTTTTTTTTTTTTTAAATGGCATTAAAACTAGAAATGACATTTGAAAACCCCAAAGGAGCTGTGTTCCATTTGGAAGAAGTATATTCTCACAGAAAGAAACTTTTAGCCATTAAGGGTCATACAGTGTAACTAAACCTGAATTACATTAACTTGTAATGACACACCATTTCCTGCAGGGGGGACAACACCTGCCTCTTCCTGCACGCTCAGACCTCCCACCTACACCGTCACAGAGAGGCGCTGCTCCTCACCTTTCCATCCTCGTGGTACACGAAGATATTCCTCGTGCTGTTGTCCTTCAAATAGGTTATCTGCAGGCCGTGGGCAGTGCCGATTTTTGTCGGCTGGAAGGTTGCATTCACAGTATTGATCTTCATTATTGCTTTGGGCTCTCTGGCCTGAGGAAAGGACAGATGTTTGCAGAAGATAGTCAAATGCTCTTAATAGTCCATGGAACAGAAAAGGATGAAGTTTATCATATATCAGTTATCTATACACGATGTAACATTACAGTCTATGAAAGCGTGATTCTTCTCTTTTTTCTCACCGCTATGATTTTTAGACTGGAACTTACTTTTTTTTTAAATAAAGTCAAGATTAACACAGAGATCAGCAGATCAAACACTGAAAGAGAAGCACTCACATCATGCTTGTTGAAGTACTTCAAAACGCCTTCTCGTTCAGACAGAATAAATTTTCGGCTGAGGTACTGTCCGTTGTCTCTGCCTCGTTTCCATAGAAACCCCTCTCTGTAGCCTGTCAGGTGAGGGGGGGGGGGGGGGGGGGGGGGGGGGGGGGGCACAAGGGTCCAATTCCATTGACATGGAAGACAGACATTTAATAAAATACCCCAATATCTAACATTCAAATAGAACAGAAATTGACAAATGGTGACTATAGAACATTCAGCTTCGCTAATATGATAAAAACCTTTAAGCTGCACTAGTTGACCTCTTGGCCAGTTGGAGGCAGCAGAACAATCTGAGAGCACAACGCTGATGCATTATCACCTTATAACGTTCACATGGCAAACCTGGCAGCAAATTACCATTGTACACATTCAGCAGACACAGAGCGACATTAGCAGTCACCTGGATTTGTGTTTCTGGACATAAAAAAAAATGAAGGTCCAATAACTGTTTGGTCTTCAATACGTGGCTCTTAAGTTGCCAAATGCGCCACTATATTCAGCTACTGGCTAACTTTGTCTGCCAGCTGTTTGGTGCTGATCAGGTAGCATACTGAAGGTTATTCAGAGCTTTTTTCTGTTGTTGCCAGAAACAGCTGTCTGCTGCCGGTGGAAATGAGGCAGTGGACTATGCCAGAAAAGCAAAATGCTCTGTAGAGCTGCATATTACACAAAGCCACTACATCCACTTTTATTTAAAGCTCATGATTAGTGCAGCTTTAATTGTCATGAATGATTTTATTATGCCAGTAATCGGGTGGTAATCAAGCAGCTTCCTTCACTTGAATTAACCCCACAAAATTCTTTTCAAATTCAAATTAATGCTGAATACAGTATGTTGTTTACACAGAGGTTATTATAAAACCGTCTCTTATGCCCAATTATCCAGTACACCGAGTACTAAAACAGTAAATGTGCATGACTTCAACAGTGGTCACGTAGAGTTTGCCAGATCATGTAATCAGGACACCGACTCAGAAACACTGGAAGCTTCAGCACTGCACAGACGTGTAGTATAGGTGACTTTGTGCGGTGTGTGTGTGTGTGTGTGCACACTTTTAGCTGTGGTCACTGTTTCAAGCAGTTCAGCAGTGGTGGGACGAAGCACCTCTGCTTTTACCACACATAAATAATTCAGCTTCAAAATGATGGCTTCCTCTGCAAGCCTGCACACTAGTGAAACAAGCTGCATCTCTCTCCCCAACACACAAAGACTTTCAGAGTAACAACCACCAAAGCATGTTTGTCAGAATGTATATTTTTTTTCTAACAAGCCAATCAGTGGATTTGCTCCATCAATCTCTTCTAAATAATAGGCGATATCAAACATGCCCGTCCCATCTCTCTCTCTCTCTCTCTCTCTCTCTCTCTCTCTCTCTCTCTCTCTCTCTCTCTCTCTCTCTCTCTCTCTCTCTCTCTCTCTCTCTCTCTCTCTCTCTCTCACACACACACACACACAGATCTTGTTGGCTCTGTTCCCGAGCCTGTTCCTGACACTGGCCTCTCTGCCCATAACCAGTGTGAGCCAACAGAAACGACACTGCAGGAAGAAATGCATTGTCATTGCCCTGTACACACCCAGGCATCGCACGCGCACACACACACACACACACACACACACACACAGTAACTAACTTGCACGAATCAGCAAAAGGATCTGAATTGTTTTCTCTCCAAATATCTGAGAACTGGAATGATAACGCTACAATAAACAAATTTTAAAAAAGGAAACTTTTGGCAGATTCAAGTGAGAACAGAGACACATTTGGGCGACCTTCAGCTGTGACACCAAACTGTACTTCTACAGTACCTCATTATTTTTATCATCAAGGAAGTTCTCAGTTTTCAGCTTTTTTATTTTAGTTTTCAGGGTGGTAAGCATCTTTTTCAATTCACTTATTTAATGGGTGTGGTATTTATTTTTTATATATATATATATATAAAAAATAAAAAAAGTTATGAGAAATGTTTTACAAAAAAAATCCAATATATCGCCTCAGAGCCACATACAAATAGCACTTAGTTGCTTTCTCATTGCATGGAAATGTAATCAAAAAAGCAGACTACATTAGTGACATCTGATACATCATTTCCCCTGCAGGAATGAACTGTGCATGAACAGCATTTCCATTGAAAGTAAAGTGCCACAGTCAAAAGCAAATTACATCCCAGTCGCCAGTTTCCTCTAGGACATGCATCTGAAATAAGGAAACACTCCATCCATCCCTTTATTCCCTTCTCTTGCTTCAGTTCCTGGCTTCTTTGTACATCAATACAGTCCTCGTGGTGTGGGCCACAGACAGCAGTAAACTTCTGGTTGAGCAATGGCTTTATCAATTATTCATGAGCCAGAAAGTTTTCTTCCACCGCTGAGAGGAGGTGGTGGGGGGACGGCAGAACACAGCAGAGAGGATAATTCATTCACTGTTGCAACAGGGTGTCAAAGATTTGCGAACACTCAGCAGAGCAAAGACAGTCTTGGACCACAGCGTCTGTCTTTCCTCACGTCCTCTACAGATCGCTGCAAGTTTCTCCAGGCCTAAAGTCTGGGGGCAAAGTCATATAGAATACTTGTAGACAAAAGAGGCCATTCTTCCTCCGTGGCACAGACACGCAGCCACATGCTCCAAACCTCTGCACAGCACAACACAAGAGGCCATTGACAGAGAGGGAGAGAGAGACAGAGAGCGGTTTGACGGTCATGAGACTTCGATGATGGCGCCTTGCCTCGACTACCTTAAAGTGCGATTTTGCCTTGTCTTTTTGAAACAGCACCAATCACACCAACCAAACATTTCCTGCTGTAGTTCACTTCTTAAAACTACCTAATGTCGTTTTGCAAATGCGAGCTGTTCAGTTGTAACCCTGTGAAAACTTAGCCTGACTAAAAAGGAACTGTGATTGTGGCTTGTGTAACGTTAGTGTGAACTTGACACCGTGGCTATAGAAATTACATCATCCTACAACCAGTTTGCAGAGAAAGACCCGCCCATAAACTTACACAGTGACGGTGTGGAGTAACACAGTCGGGCCTTTACATTTTCTACTAAAATGGCCACAAACAATGTCTTCTGGTTACATTTTGCACAACTTCCTGTTTCTGGCACAGAAGTCAGTTTTTTGTTGTTGTTGGTTTTTTTTTAATCAGCAGAGCATTTACACATGACTGATTCTATTGACAGCTTCCCCTTCGTTTTCTTTTTGAAATGAAGTTGGGCTCTGCATGATTAAAACTAATGGGAATTTTACTAAATGCAGGCTGAAAAACAGTGGATGTATCCTTTAATAGATAAATAACACTACTGTTTAAAAGGTCTTGACACACCTCTGTGGGATCACGTGCCTCATGTTTCAGATCTTTTATTTAATTCCCTACCAGAAAAAAAAAAAAGTGTCACTTCTCTTTAAACTCCACTATTTGTAAATAGTACACTATATACATGTTTGATAAATGTATATGACACATGAATGTAGATGCGGCAGATGTAAGTGTATTCCTCAACAACGATTACTCCACCTGTGGGCACCCGTACATATCATTCAGGTAATGACGTAGTAAAATTTAATATATCCTCATAGAAGTTGCATATTAAACATCCTAATATCCCCTTACAGTGACGTTAGTATCATAAACTAGGTGCTGCCTGGTTAACTAAAATGTTAAAAAGTTACTTTACAAATCATTTTGGTGCACCCCGCCCCTCACCCCAGCTGGCCACCTCCATGACTGTTGCCAGTTGTTCAAAATGCTTAATAGTCTGCAGTGCCAAAACACTGGAGGTGGCTTTTAGTAGGGGGCATGAATAATGAATTAGCTGATGAGCCATTGATTAGCGCTCAGATCTGCGTCACTCTTTTAATGAGGCGTCACAGGGCGATTAGCCAAGAGACTTTTGTCATTTGTGACACATGATTCAGCAAAACTGACAGATAAGGGTTACGTAATGCACGTTTAGTGAGGAACTGATCTTAAGCCAACGACCAAATGGATTCAAACAGTCAAATGGTGAGAAAAGGGTGAGAGACGTATTGGAGTCAGGAAGAAACAACGGTGGGTGTAGATAACAAAAACATGACGGGAGAGCAGAGAAGGACGTCTGAGGAGCTGAAGGAGGACAGCAAAGGGCAGTTTCGCTCCCCTGATGACCAGCCTTCATCGTCTCTGTAACAAAAGCCACGCTGACACGCCGTCTATCTGCCAGACTACCCAACGAGCCGTCAAAGCGCCTGACTGGTGGGCTAATTGGGCTGAGCGATGTAAATGAGCTGTGGGTAATGGTGCCCACCGGGCCATGTGTTGTTATTATTACGCCGGGACAGGGTAATGCTATTAGCAAGCAAATAGCATCTCCTGCCACACACAGTGAACCCAAACAGAAAGACAGACTTTTCTCACAAGATCCTCAGTGAGTTCGTAAAACAGGATGAACAGGATGAAAGTTTGTCCTGCTTTACTGCAGCAGAGCCAATCCTGCAGAATATTATCATATCTGTCATATCACAGATAAGCAATCATACACCGAGAGCGCATTATGATATTAGAATAAATAAATGAAGGATGTTGATTAAATTTATAGATTACGACATACATTACACTGACAGTTAAACATTTTGGAAATATGCTTATTGGCTTTCTGTCCCAGGGTTAGATGAGGAAATGTCAGTCTCCTTTCTATGTGTTACATATGGAGCTAATAAAGACTGGAAGCAAGAGGAAACAGCCAGGCTGGATCCACTCACGGCGAAAAGGTTTATCTACTAACACCTTTATGGCTTACTGTTAAACCAATGCATCTTAAACCAGACATACAGAGAAAAAAATATGTTTTCAGAGTAGTTATATGCTGTAAAAAATATTGAACTATTTCTTTGTGTGGAAGCAGCAAAGTGGGGTATGAGTTGAGGCCTCCCTTCCCTTCCTCTTTCAGTCATCAGCCATTTCACTCAAGAATGTTTGTAACGATAAATAAATGATGCCGTGTCCCTGCTGAGTATTCATCCACTGCTGAATAGGGGGAAACTGTGTGAGACAACAAGAAGTATGACGTGTTTGTGCCCATAACTGTACAGAGACACATCCAATTCTTACCTGCCGAGTAGGGCTCCTGCTTCTCCACACAAATAAACTCCTTCCTCTCGTACTTGGCTCGGATCCATTGTTCCCGCAGGAGCCTGCAGGACAGTCGGTGTTAGACCCTCAGCTCTGTCTGATGTTTGATGCTTGTGCTTTCGAGCCTCCGAGGTAAAATCATGCAAAATCTCCACCGGGGCTGTTCATTCCCAGTCCTGCAGAGCCAGAGCTGTAGCTTATTACCTTCTCCAGCCCCGCAGGACTGGAGCTGAACAGTCCTTGGCTCATCCTCTCATATCCATCTTTGTTCAATTAATTTTTCTGGACTTTCTTTCACAAAGCATCACAAATAAACAAATAAACGCCTTGCATGTGTATGCACCTTCAGTACGCTTCTCACCAGGATCATTTTACCGTGCTTAACCAGCCGTGACACTTTCACCAAATCAGCATCCCAGTGTTTAGTGTAATGGCTTCGTACAGCTCCTCCTAGAGTGCTCAGAGCCCTTCACACATAATGGATTTGCCTTTCTCTCTTTTTTTTTTATCCACTCATCCTTTTCCTTTGTACTGCCTTAAACAGTCACCCCTCCTAAACAAAATGCATGTCCATAAAATAAATAAAATAAATATCATAGTGTTTTGTCGCCACATGCTGTTATTCATATCACTGGACGGTTAAGTAGAAACCCAACTTGTACTGAGCTGTTGCTTCCTGTTCAAACGACAGGAACTTGCCCTTCTTATCACTGAGGAGTTTCTGCGTGTCTGCCTGCCATGCAAAACCACTTGTTGCCCCTGATGTTAATGAATGCATCCACCTGTGGAACAATAATAGCAGTCCTAAAGCTGCTTTTAGTAATATTTTACTGTCTCATTGCTGATGTATATTGTGATTATGTTGTGAAAAGGTTTGCGATGTTGTTCATCTGGAAAACGTATTGCCAGTAATGCAGAGAGGCATTACAATTGTCATGGCCTGAGGTTGGTAACATCAGCATTACTCACTGTATGGATAAATGTCAATAGGTGAAACCCCAACATAAACTTTAAACATTTGAGCAAACCTGGTTTTAACAGAGGCTTTTAGACTTCAGTATAAAGACATGAAAGTGTATGCTAGTTTCTACAGTATCCACCTGTGCTGCAGGTCTCACTTTTAGAGGTGACTACTTGTGCACAGGTGGCAGAAACACCCGCTCAGATATTAAGGAGGACAGAGGAAGACAAATCACTTACGTGCAGTCTGTGTATGTGGGGCAGTAATAGAAGGCAGGAACTATCTGTTCATATTTAGCCTTGGCAGCATTGTTACCCGTGGACTCCATAAACTGCAGAGGGGGAGAAAAGAAGTGTTCGTAAGTGATATCAGTGTGTATGTGGATTTCTACACACACACAAACATAATGAGGCGCTTGCGGCTCAGTGTTTGTGTGGCTGACACCTTGCCCAGAGGGAGGCAGTGCTGCTGCCATGGCTGCTGCTTCTTTTGTGTCACTGCATTTAGTGCAAAGGACACTGCTCAGCATGCATTAGCACACAGCTCGAATCCCACACGCATACACACACTCAAATCAAAGAAGAGAAAGACAGAGAAAGGGGGAAACAGAGAGAAAGAGCTAGTGACAAAACACACCAAAAACCGTCTGACAAAAGCTGGGTGAATTAAAGCAATACGTTATTCGTTTTTTCTCATTCTTGATATTTTCACCGTAAAATCAACCTGTTTTGAAAGCGAGTTTTCAAGTCTTCAGGATTCAGCACACACACGTACACAAAGATAGCAGTTGTATGTGCCAGATGCTGGCTCGTGCCTTTCAGGGCATCTATACTGAATTGAGACGGATGACTTGTCTTATTCTTCCGAGCAGGGGTGCAGGGGCGGAGCGGCAGGGAGGTGAGGGATGCTCGCAGCGGAGCAGGGAGGGCGGGGCGAGGGAGAGGCCAGAGGCTGCAGACGGCTCTTCAAGCCAAGTTTCAGACTGTAATCGATGGCTGATCTTCTCTTACAAAACGCAGGCCTTTCCACTTTGTTTAGGATTTGCACAAATAACAGACAGAAAGTCGTCCTCACCTCCAACTCAGAGGAGCTCCAGGGATCCAGCAGGACAGATTTCACCTTGCTGATCTGAGCGATGTTTCTATGGAGGCCTGAGCAGCTGTGACACACAAACACACCCAGGGTATACGATGCCCATTCCGGATCTGCAACGCACCATAAAGACACATGTAGATGCACACAAAAACCATTGAAAGCTCAAAATAACTTTTCTGAACTTCCTCCTGACAGACACTGATAGCCCAGCTATATCTGAAGAAGGCTGACCACAGAGGACAGCAGACAACCAAGCTTTAAGCACATTTTCACAGGCTAACAGAACTATCACAGCGCGGTCTTGATAAGCTCCCTCAACACAAAATAATTTGCCTTTGTATCTTAAACAATACATTTTCCACATGTGTTCACTTCAGCCTATGCAGAAAGCAAGTCACCCAAAGTGCAGTGAGCTGGTCTCCACGACCTAGATTCAACAAATCCACATCCACGTCATTGGCATAACACCCTCTACCACTTTTACACATAACCAACACTCGGGTAAAAACAATGTCTGTCAAGATCTGGGTTGTAATTTAGGTTTGTGAACAGGCAGACTGGGTGTTTCCTTTCTATTTTTCAGTGGGGTGCGAGCAGTGAGAGAGCAGACTCTGCACCGCTCATTGCTCACCTTAAATCCCCCCGGCAGGGTAGTATTTCTTAGATGCTATATCTGCCCACACACACATATAAGCCCTACACAATGTCTGCACGGGAAAGTTTTCACACAACAACAGCCCACATTTAGTGTCCGGTAGCTGCTGACGAAATATCTTTAAAAAACTCACAAAAATATACCATATTGCTGCTATTGAGAAAATGTTCTATTTTTAACATGCATTTTTTTTAGCATGCATTTAGATGACAATTGTTTCTAGTCTCTAAATAAAGGGCTATAAGGTTTGATGGAACCTGGGATTATGCAAAGGTTGTAAAGGTATGTTGCACGTATGTCTGTGTGTGCAACATGTCATTCACACTTATATTCACAGCCTCTTTGCATAAGCTACATATGAGTCAATTCTACCTCAGACACTTCTGTGCCCACAAAAAGAAAACGCGCTGAAGACCTGACATGAAACTCATAAACTGAAAGTAATAGTAAGTTTCAGCATTTTGGACATTTGGCCATGTTTTCAAAAAGTTCAGTGGAAGGTCAGAACATCAGAGTTCAAACTATTTTTTAGGGGATCCATTCAAATTCAGACACAGAACAGACAAGAGTTGCAGCAAATGAGTGAACAGCTACACACACACACATACACACACACACACAGGTCCACCTACACCTTAAAATCTAATTTTCAGAACCATTACTCTCATCAATGCAAGGTGAGATTACAGCTGCTTTGTGACTGAGCCACAGAACTGGGACAGCGTGAAGCGGTTTGTATCAGAGGGTCCTGCAGCCCTTCAGCCATCGCTAATGAAGACTAAGTGAACACACGCTGGAAAGAAAATAGCACGAGAACAAGAAAAAAAAAAAAAAACACTATTGCTTCCTTGTGCATAATCGCAAAGCTGCACACATGTAATACTGAGCATCTGTACACAGGAGACAAGAGGCTGATGTGTGGTTGGCCACTCCCATCTCCTCTATGCTCTGTGGGCCTGTGGCCTGCTGCAGCTGAGACAGTCGCTCTCTGAGAAAATAGGATGCACACAATGTCAGATAGCCCATTAGCAGCAAGATGACAACATGTTTTGGCATGGGGAAGCCATCAACAACACAATAATGTATTATGCAGCTTAAAGCATAGTTCTGTATTAGTATTTGTGTTGCATTGCACTTGTAATTGTGCCTGTTTAATTCACTGTAAGGTCTTTTTTTTTTTTACAAAAAGAGACATGTCAGAAATCACCATGGGCTTAGACGGTACGATTCATTTGAAAAGTAATCATCAGATAATAAATATCAATAATGAAAACAATCGTTTGTTGCAGCCTTAAATGTGAGCGACCTTTAAAGAGGCCTGGACGAGTGGACTTGAAGAGAGATGAGTAAGTAAATGCTGTAATGTATTTTTGAGCTCATCGCATTTTCACATCTTAGTAATAAGAAGAGCAAAACCAACTAAGGCCTAAAGCATTCAGCAAACTAGACCATACCTTTCTGACTTTCACTCAGGCTGCGTGAGCCTTATTTCCAAAACCACACCTGTTTCTCACTGTGTGCTGAAATGGAGATCTGAAGTGAAGTGTAAACCTAGGCGTGACCATCAGGGTGTGTGGCCACATGTGTACATGCAAAAGGAGAGATGAATCCATATTTGGCCCCTAAACCAACACATAGTACACCTGAAAAAGACACCCCGCCTAGAAATAAGAGTAGGAATTGTAATGAATAGATTTTGTTAAAAACTTTTCAACCATGACTGAGCTTTAAGTTAACACTTTTTTTTTACATGTGTTACTCATTTGTAAAGTTATCTGTGAAAACTGCCAGATCCCTACTGAATAAATATGGTTTTAAAAGGCTTGTGCATTATTCAGATGGTCCTCACTGGAATAATTGCTCTTGTGCGTGTGAAGAGGTGAAGAAGTCAACTATTCTATATTTCATGACCCAGACCACATCGTGACTGTCTGACATGAGAGAAACTCAACGACCACGTAGGATTTTGTGTGACTGGAAGCGCACTTGTGAAATGGTGGTAAACAACCTACAGTAAACTACTTTTAGTTAATGATATCAGACATGAAAATCACAGACATGGGGTAGTCACAGAATGCATGAACAGACTCAGGAATGACAGCATCTGTGAGTGCCTCCCCTCCAGCCTACCTGCAGCTCCGCAGTCGGCACAGTTTCCATTCCCGGGTTTCCCCAGAAGCTGTTTGACACGCTGTCTGTTCTTCTCTTGATCCGAAGCCATAGTGCAAATGATTCAGCTCGGATGCCTGCTCAGCGGCTGAAACCCTCAAACTCTCAAGCATCGAAAGTACAGATTGCAGCCGCCGGGCGCGCTGGGCTGGAAGCGTGGAGGCGCGTCGCGGCGCGCAGAAACTAGTGAGGAGGCTGAAATATGAGGCGGAGGGAGGCTGAGGACTGGGGCATGGTCAGGCTGATGTGGATGATGTAAAAAAAACCCTCTTAGATACAAATAGAAGTGCATTTTCGTCCTCACGCTGTATTTGTCTGGAGTGAGACCCCCAGCGGTCATTATGATGGTAGGAAACGCGCTGAAGACACTCCTACAGAGAAACCGCCCACATTCCCCCCCCCCCCCCCCCATTACCTCCTCTACTACTTTTAACAGATAGTTTACCTCATTGAGTCTTTTCCTCATCTCATATAGTCCATATTTGGAGGAGGGGGTTGTTCCTTTTTTACAGCAGTGTGTCCTCATGCTGGAGGGACCGCGGTGAAGTTGGTTTGGAGTTGGATGTGGACCCCCCCCACACACACACACACACACACACACACACACACACACACTGGAGGCTGATTTAAGGACCATCAATAAGCTGCTGTTTGATTGACAGAGAAGTGATGTTATTTCACTGACTCAACAATGTTAGTGGAAAATATGACTAACAATTAAACTCAGTTGATTTTATTCAGTAGTTATTCTGTATAAGTTATTTTATACAAGTATTTTAGTAAAAAATCATATTTAATTTTAGTGCTTCTGTAAAAACTGCTGGGTTTTTTTTCTCCCCCCAATAGCATCACATGACATAGAAGCTATTGAAAGAAAGTAATTTGCATGAACATATTAATAAAAAAAAAGAAGAACTAGTCTAATGTGTGGTTTGTCCAGTTTAGTGATAAAGTTTGGTACTGACTTGCAGTCATTGCTCCATGTGACATGGAAGCTATTGTGAATAATAAACATGTTCGTGGAAGTTAATGAACTCACATACTGCTCATGTTTCAGCATTTTTATTTTTCAAAATGTCTAAAAATTCAGTACATGGTAAAAAGAAGACACACATTAAAAGAAATATGTGTAGATCTCAATGGAGCCCAAACTCTGCTGGAGACATAACAAACTGAGCTTTTCAGGATCAACTTAACTCAAAATACGAAAGAGACAAAAAAAAAAGAAAATTAAAAAAACACTTCTGCTTCCTCCATACAGATAGATGGCTTTGTTGGTTACAGGGCTGATGATTTAATTTCTGAAGAGTCCAATAAGGTCTGAGAAAGCAGAATCTCCAGCTGATCTGGTGTCCGAGAATCCAAGAGATGACTCGGTGTCAGGAGGCAGGAAACTCATCTATCTGGAGGAGTTGGAGCTGGAACGAGAGCGGTGACGCCTGCGACCAGGAGATCTGGAGCGAGAGCGGCGGCGCGCAGGGGACCGTCTCCTCGGGGAGCGAGACCTGCAAGGACACAAACATTTCTTTAAAACTCCGGCGGTGGGAAGGCAGGAAGAATGAGCAGACACAATGGTCTGGACCAAAGAACATGAGCATATGTTCATATAATACGGTGAGAATCAAATATAGATGGACTGAAAATGGTTCAGTGTACCTTCTCCTCATGCGTGGAGGACTGCGACGCCACATAGGTGGTGGAGGGGGCATTCTGCGAGGGGGGGAAGGTCGGCGAGGTGGAGGACGGACTCGTTGAGGCAGCACGGCAGACGCAGTGATTTCCTGTCCGTCGATCTGACCTATCAATAACAAAGTCATCACAGAAAGTTACTAAACACATACGCCCAGAATAATCTGGCGCGATGGAAGCACTGACACGAACACTCTGGCCCACCTCCATCCATGTGTTTGAGGGCCTTCTGGGCCTCCTCAGGAGTCTCAAACTCCACATAAGCATAGCCCCGGGACAGGTGTGGGTGGAGCCTGTCCATTGGCATTTCGACCATTTTGATTTTCCCATAAGTGGAAAAGATCTCCTGGATGTGGTCCTGAACAAAAAGACAGAAAGTATGCTTATCAGAACGATGTCAGTAGAAAACCAGGGGTGCTCCCAACCAAGAAATTTCACAGTCAAATCTGATCTTGTCTTGTCTATAAGTGACTTGCTCATTAATCACTAGAAGCATGAAGCACTGGAACAAAATGTAAACACTGCTTTCACAAATCACATATTTGCTTATTTTTTATGCATTTTAAATCCGATGAAAAAAAAAACAAAAGAGAGAGGTCAGGTCACACAGTTACTCCTGAAGCCTGTGTAGGTGCAGGCAGTGGTGCTGCCGATAGTACGGAGCGGAGGGGACTGACAGACAGACGGACAGACTGAACTGACTGCTGCCTGTTCCCACCAAACACCAGGCGCTCCTGTGCAAAGTGCACAGCTGACACACTCTGGCTGATATGATATGAAATAATATAAGTAAAAATGTTGGCATGATGTAGAGTAGTTGCTCTGCATTATTTTTCACGTTGATATTGTGGCAGTCTGGGGACATCATCACAGACATGGATACTCAGAGACCAGCAGTATCCATTTTGCAAGCAATTCTGTGTAAAATCAGACATTCAACACCCATACAGGCGGAACAGATCCTTTGTTTCAGGACCACATTGTCATGCCACTGCCAATCTCACAGTCGAATCAGGCTCCCGAGATCAAATAGTCGGCTACGGAAGCTCTGATTATTTGTGGAGAACCGTGGTTAATGTTGATTCATCGTACATTTACACTCATAACTATGTGTTCTGATATTAAACAGCTTAACAACTCCTCAGCTGACCTTGGTGACGTTTCTGGTTAGCCTCCCTAAGTGAACTTTAGTTGGTTTAGGGCTTGGGCTTCTTTTCCTTCGCTCCTTATCATCTCCCCTCTTCTGTGTTTTGGACCTGCAGAATCACAAACCAAACGCTGATTAACTTCATCATGACTCAAACAAGTGAAAGCAGAAGACATCACAGTGTGTAAATCTTGTGTAGCAGCAGCAGATGAAGTGACTTACGCCGAGCGCGAGCGGCGGCGGTTGTCGTGGCGTCTACGGCTGGGGCTGGGAGAGCCTGAGGAGCTGGAGGAAGAGGAGGAGCGAGAGCTTGAAGAACCAGAGCGGCTGGAACCAGATGAGCTGGATCCACTTGAGGAACCCGAGCTGGAACCAGAGCTGCTGCTTGAAGTGGAGCTGGATCTGGACCTGGTCGTGGTCAAAACAAAAAAAAAAAAACATGTTAGCTAAGAAAATAGACATAATTCAGACTGATATTGGCACCAACATAAATAGTAATAATAATAACATTAAGACGTAACACCTGCTGCTGCTACTGCCGGTAGAAGCACTGCGGCGTTTCCTCGCTTTCTCCCGTCCTCTCTCCTTGTCTCCTTCCTTGGTACCAGTCTTCTCTTTGCCTCTGTCTTTTGTTTTTTCCTCCTCCTTCCGCTTTGTGGGTGACGGTGCCCTAAAGTCAGAGAGGCTGTTACTTTGAGATCATACACATTGTGAATGGTGCAATAACTTATCTGATAAAATCATTTCATCTATGAATGGCCAGAACTTCGTGAAACGTGCATGTACAATTCCCCAGAGCCCAAAATAAGTCTTCAAGTTGCGATTTCGTCTGACCAACAAACAGACATCGCTGGAGGCAACAATAACTGTGATAAATTATTAAATAACAATTTTAGTCAATACATTTTGACGACAATTCAATTAATTAATAAAATAGTGTTGCAGAAACTAACACGGTCTTCAACACACAAACATTAGGCAGCAATGTGCTTGTTACAACAGCTAGCATAAAAGATTTACGACCAAGGGGGAGCACATTTTAAGTTTATACGCATGTAAACTGCTTGATGAGAGCAAACACTGATGGCAAATAGGTCTCAAACAGCTTTTTAACAGTAAAATTCAAATTTTTCAGGCACTTTTCAAGGTGTCTAAACCAGTGCCTTCCAGGCTCTCATTGTCCTAAACATCTAAACCACTATTGTAAATGCAATTGAGAAAAATAAAGTTAAAACCACCATCTTACGAGTTGTGGGGAAAAGCAAACAAGTCATCTACAAGCCATCAGTGTGTACCAACATATACTGTAATTCTATTGATTTTACTCGTATAAAACACCAGATTATGTTGAAAATCTATATTGTATATATGGAGTATATTCCAATTCAAGCGTATTCCTCTTTATTATATACATGAAGGTTAAAATGAAGCTTTTTCCAAACTTTCAAGATTGTATAAGAACCGTGGGGACCACGTACTGAGCAAACCGGAGCTAAACCGCACAAATGTTGCAAAAAATACGCAACTCACGTTATTTACATTTGAAAATCCCGCCGCTTTAATGTTAATCTTTCTGAAGTGTGTATGTAATCTAAAATAACAGTGATATAACTAAACCATCTCAAATTAGTTAACTTGACGTATAACAACCGTAGTCTCACACAGAAATCCGCCGCCATTGATTTTCATTCAACGGTCTCCACCGACACAAGGAGGAGGCAGCCACGGCAGCTGCTGTTTATAGACTATTACTCCGTTCATTACGATCACAAACGGCCATAAAGGGGACACGTTTTTTTGTATATGATAAAATACATGTTGGGATTGAAATACATCAATTGCAGTCTAATAAAAGGCCAAACTTACATGTTTTCCAACTGACTGGATTTCGCTTCGACCACTTGCGGCCTGAGAAAAACGTCGCCTGTTGATGACGACAAAGCGGAAGTGACGTAACCATCTGCGCGCCACTTACAACTCATTTGTTTATTTATGTTGTCGATTAAAAAAAAATGTGAGCCTATGGGTGTATGTGTAGATGTGTATGTGTAGCTATGCAAAGAATACGTGTTTTATCGTGATACGTGAAATGATTTAGCCGTATAGGAAACACCAGTCGATCTTCCCTCTTGTCGGCAGGGTGAGCGCTTCACTTTTTAACGATGCTGTGCTAGCTGTTATCGTTAGCTAACTTAGCTCTGCTAGCATCTCGGCTACAGATGAACTTAATACCAAGTGACTGTATGGCAGCGTATTCCGGTCACCACGGCGAAAAACAGTCCGGGGAAATATAAAATGATGCATGACAACCTCTAACCACCTCGCACTATCACTGATCTATCAAGTAAAAAATATGCGATAAAAGAAACATTAAGCACCTGTGAAGATCTAATGTACTTTTCTCATTGGAGTATCAACATATATATATATCAATGTATATGATTTTCTTCTTGCTGAGATACTTTCATGCTGTAGAAGAACAGGAGTCTTTCTTGACATGACAGGGGAAAATATTTAAAAAAAAATCTAATCTCATAATCTCTTGAGAAACTGACCTGAATTTTTGTAACATTAATGGTGGCAGCAACACCCTGCTGCATCACTGGTATTTCTATATGTAAAAGATGTTCACAGCAGTCAAACGATTCACATGTTCTACATGTATTCCTCAGTATTATACACACACCAGTTACATGTTGTTTTTTTTTTTATGAACCGTGTAGAGATTAACAGCCTACCCTCAAGGTTCATCTGGAGTAAAAGACCATGGGCCGGCTGGACGATGCCGCCAAACACAAAGTGGTGGAGCTCCGGAAAGCTGGACTGAGTTTCCGAAAAATCAAAGCAGTGCTGGAGCTGGAGAACATCAAGGTGTCTGCCCAGGCCATCTACCTGTACCTGAGGGAGTTTCAAGGGAGGCCACCAGGGAGAGTCAGACCTGTGGAGGCTGGAAGCAGCACATCACCAGCACAGGTGCAGCCCCGACGTGGGGCAATACAAGAGAGCTGGAGTAACATTCATCTCCAAAACCTTCTGAGGGAGGCATCTCACCACACTGGCTTCACAGCCGCTGCAAACTTTGCCAAATCCGCAAATCTAGATTCTGGTGCAAAGCCATCAGGGTCCGGGGAGACCAGTGGAGGCAGCAGACTAGAACAGCAGCGCAAGGAGGACAAGGAAGAAAATGACATCCAGATCGTTAGTGTCACCTCTCTTGCACAGAGCAGCCAACAGCGAAGTCCCCAGTCCACAGTTACAAGGCCAGAGACGGGCACTGTGTCTTCCTCACCAATAGCTTCTGGAGCATTCATGAGGAAGAGAGCCACACCTTCTCCAGCCACCAATTCAATGCTGGCAGCTCGGAAAAGGCTTTTGGATAAAGCCCTGTCACACAGGATGAAGGTACCTACTTATTTATAGTTTCTCCCAATTGTTTGGTTTTGTAATTATTGTTTATGATAGCACTAAAGCTGTGTAGTTTGTCAGGTAATTATTTCTCAATCTTAACTTGCATACGTTGCTTTTCAATAGTCATTCCACCAGGTGGCATCATTGTTTAGGAGAGATCACCCAGATGTCCAAGGTGCTGATGTGAGAAGTTCAGTGCCACAACCACCTGAAACTTATGATCTGACCACTGAAAAGGTGAGAAAAGAGCTAAAGTCAAACGTTATAAGGGATCTCAGTCTTAATTAGCCTTAAGTGTGTGCCTGAACAATTAAAGATTTATTAAGTTTTATGTTAATAAGATTAAGATTGATTTTCACTATTTTCATATTCTTCTATGTTGCACAGACTGTTATTGAAGGTCCACCTGGCGGACAGAGACGTTTTACCTCACAGAGACCAGGTCTGTCTGTCCGTTCCCTTCACCCTCTCCCTCGAGTTGGCATTCGTCTTCCTAACCGCTCGCCATCACCCATAGCGTCCTCAGCTGCAGGGGTCGCCGTCATCCGTCTACAGACCCCTGTGGGCCAGGGCGCCACTCGCAGCGAGGGGAACCCAAGCCCCCAGCAGCCAGATGCCGGAGGGAGAGGCGGTCTGCAGGATCAGATTCAGACCCTGAGCTCTGAAGTGCGCAGCTTGGGTCTGGCAGTGAAGATGCTGGTGGAGCAGCAGTGCCGCCTGGAGAGGGAGCAGGCGCAGCAGACACACATTCAGAAGCAGATCCTCAGCACTCTACAGACTTTCGCCTCCAAATTGGGACGTTGTAGCAGCGTTCAACAGCAGCACAACAAAACTCCATCACCCTCTGATTTGCCGACAGCTTCTGCATCTACCTCCTTCAGCCAAGACACCTTCAACTTCAGTCAAGGCACGTACACTCAGTGCAGTCAAACCCAGCCAAGCTACAACTCTTTAGAGAGTTTAGAAAATGTAGAGGCCTTTAAATTGCCAGGACTGAGCCCTTCAAGCATGAATGGGTTTCCACCATGTAGCAATGCTGAGAACCTCCCTCTTACTCACACTCCCCCTCAAACACAACCGTATGCAGCTGCATACCAACAGCAGAACAGTCAAACACTCATGCCAACCTACACGCAGTCCTATGTCTCCACATACAGCCAGTCGCATTCTCAGACTTTCGGAGGATCAGAGAGTAAAACATCTGATTTCCCACGCAGCTGTTCAGTGGGGACTCTCCAGGACTGCAGTGTGTCCACCCAGCCGGTGATGACGTCTAACCACTCATCACAGGACCAACAGATCAATATTATCAAAGTAGAAGGACCTTAGAGTGCTTCAGATGCCACAGAGTGTTTTGGGACCATAAGGGCTTAGATGTGTTTTTTTAGAGTCACTTTAGAGCACATGTTTAAGACACACATGTTTTTATAATAAACACATGCTGTAGCATTTCATAAATTCATTGATTTTATTTCCAAAGTACATTTTAAGAGAATACAAACAGCAATAGAGAAAAGGTATTACAGAGCTGTAGTAATAATGTGTTTATGCCTTGTTTTTACTGGGGTTGTACTGAATAGTTTGTAGCTTCATTCAGAACGTTGACATTCAAAATGTAAATCATCTGTTTTTAAATTTTTCTATCCACTTCTATTTATTCTATTTAAACCAATGATGTTAACCATATTTCCACACAGTTGCAGATGCCTCAGTTTAGGGTTTAAGAAACATCGTGCTTGCCGGAGGCTTGTTAGAGCCTGACAGGCTCCTTCGTAGGACAACTGGTGTAGAAATAGGGGTCAGATATGTCAGAACAATGGCCAGTCCCTAATATATGATCATTATTACAAATTACAGGAAAAAAGATTCGCTTACCGCTCCATCAAGATGTCATCACTTTCATACCAATAACGACTAGAAATATGTCAAAGAGAGCGTCGGTTTGGAGACATTTTAACTTTATTCAAATTGAGGATTTATTTTAGGTTTTTTTGAAGATGATGTCATAACATATGATTGCAGACATTCGAAATCTCAGAAGCTTTTGTAGAAAAATGACATTCGGTACAGTCCCACTGTTTAGTATAGACACTGATTACAAAATAAGCAAAAATTGTTCTCGTTTATTCTTTATCTGTTATTTTTGTGTCACTGCGATGGCATTATGAACTGTTACTTTTCATACATATATGCTAACTATTCAGAAAAATAAAGAAATGGTCACAAAGCACATTTCAGTGTGTAAGGCAGCGTGTGAGAAGTTAAAGCATGTTCCGTGATTCTTTCATAAAATGTTTTAGTATTAGCACCACAAAGTTGTGTATATAAGTAATACACTGGAATCAGCATGATGATGGTGTGCAGCTTATGATCGTCACTAATGTGTAGAATATAAGAGCTGTAATAATGTATAACCAGAACTTCTATAGTTAAAGAAAACAAGGTTGATTGAATATTATGATTAATTGGAAGTCTCATGTTTAATAACTGGTCATTGTAACATTTCTCAGTGCGTGATGGCAGTGTCAGTTCACCGGCTGACGGCACACAGCTCATGAGGTGAAGGGGTGAGGCTGAGGCCCACAACTGGTGTCAGATCCAGCTCATCCTCTGTAACTCCAGGTGGAGGAGTGAAACGAAAGTGCTGGAGGAGGGAGGTGAAGAAGAGGAACAGCTCCATCCTGGCCAAACCCTCCCCTACACAAACTCTTGAGCCTGAAACAAATCAACGAATGTCAAATCTTCATGTAAAATTTGCAATTTGAATCAATGATTTCTTGGCGATAATCAACAAAATCACAATTACCTGCAGAAAACGGTAGAAAAGCATCTCTCTTCCTAAAACTCCCATCCTTATGGAGGAAATGCTCTGGGTAAAAAGTGTAAGGCTTTTCCCATTCGTCTTCATCATGAAGAGCAGATGAGAGCAGAACAAGCACTGGAGTCCCCTAAAACATGTGAGGTGATAATAAGTTTTAAGTTGTACATTCTTCTCATGGTTCCAGGAGTACTCTAGAGTGCATGTATGGATTTATATCAATGTTTTAATGGTTATAAAGAGCCTGTAAAGAATCGTTCTACCTTCTTGATGAAGTAGCCCTGGAAGGTGACATCCTGGGAGGCGCGATGCACACTCCAGGGGACGGCGTTGGTTATTCTCTGCATTTCATGGATGACGGCGTCAGTGTATGGCAGATTCTTCCTGTCCTCTACGCGCACCTGACTGTCACCTACCACCCTGCTCAACTCCTCCTGGACCTGGTCTGTGAATGATGAGAAAAAGCTGAACAGAAATGTTATGCTGTGAATGACAGCGCAGGGCTGGTCTGTCATTAAAGGTACAGTCCAGATACATGGTTTCCATCTACTTTCATTATATAGATAGTTTGAGCCAAACTCTTCACCCAATCTGCCCTGGTCTCCATGATCTGCAGCATTTTACCTTCCAGGGTGAGGCTGAAATGGAACGCTATCTCTTTCACGTGTTATTAAGGGGAATGGGGTATGATCTCCTTTAATATAGGGTGGCAGCGTCATCACAACCTGTCTGAGTAAAGTCCTCCTCTTCATCGCACTTGTGATGCCAATGGAGAAAATCATTATTTACATAAGTACATCCAAGCTTGAAACAATTCACTGAATACACTGGTTGGTTTGTGGAGGTGATTGTCTCACTGCACTATGAGCTAGAGGTTAGAGAGTTAGGGAACATTAGCTCACAGTTTACTGCATACAGTCGGTGGCTGGACTGAACGTACGATGTGGAAGTTACACTGGAATTTGTCATTTTTTAATCTGCCAGATTTCACAAAACTGGAGTGACAATTGTGATGGAAGTTTCTGGAGCTTCAGAGCTCAGACTTCTCCCCTGTAGTTTGTGATCACTGAAAAGTCACTAAGGTTCATTAATATATGAATGATATGAAAACATGCTGATTTGTTTTTCTGCAGGAATAATTGTTTTAAAAAAGACCATTTGTTTAAGGTATTACACATGACCTGATAATCCAATCTGAGCATCAACCCCACCGACACGCTTAAACAATGCATGACAGTGACAGGGGACCACCTTGTGGGTGATGGACAGACACAAACCAGCTGCAGTTGCTGATCAGACTACACTTGTGCTGGTTCCAGCAGCTGCTTAGCTTAGCTTAGCACAAAGACTGGAAACAGGGGGAAACAGCTAGCATGGCTCTATTTAAAGCTGCAGTGACTTCCTGTAGGCTCCACCGGTTTCTTAGAAAGTTGATGGTAATGATACTGGGTCTGATTGACAGGCTCTTTTCATTTTGTCTGACTGCTCAGCTGTTCCTTAGATGATATCTGGCCATGAATGGCGTCAAACTAGCAGCAGTACAGTAGTGAAATTCTGTATCACATTGTGCGTGGATTCAGCTGCCTATCCTGTTTCCTTAAACAAACTAGCTGCAGTTTGTCTATTCTGGTGCTTAAAAACCAAGATGGCGAGGGCCATGAAAACAATATGGCGACGCCTGTACAGCAGGACTCAAGGCCTCAAAGTGGCGGTCCACAAACCAAGCCCCGAGTCCAGATAAAAATTCATACTTGAAATGTAAATACGAAGATGGAATGATGCAGGCGGCACACAAACAGAGGCAGCGCTACGGAAACGAGTCAAGCTGGGCTTCCCCTATACCTGATATTGCACACCGATTGAATCTGACAGCGGGGGGAACACCCTGCAGAAACTCGGCGGCTCAACTCGAGGCCTCTGTTGGTGAGGGACACCCGCTGCATCATCCCATCTAAGGGAGGCGGGTCGACTCCAACTCAGTGGGTTTGATCTTTTCAAGGTCTATATACAAACTTCTGTATGACAACTGGTGACATCATTTATGACATCATATGTGAGGTCACTATTCCAACATGGTGACCAACTGTCATTAGAATTAGAATTCCTGTAATTAGAATCAGAATCAGAATCAGAATCAGAATCAGAATTCCTATAATAATCCCCAGGGGGGAATTGCTTTTTGTTACACACAGCTCCAAAAGAATAAGAATAAACTTCAAACACACACACACACACACACAAAAAAATCACCTGTGAAGTAACATAAGAGGCTAAAGCCTTAACACAACAAAAGCCTAGGGCTGTACTGGAAATGGCCTACTAGACTGGCAGTTTGTATTGAATAGGACAAAATGTAGTTTGTCTTATACGGTTTGCAAACAAAAGCAAAATCTGCAGCATGCATGGGACCAGTCTACTTCACCTACTGTGTCCCACAATGCAAGGCGCTTACCGTTGTATGAACAGAGACGTTTCAGAAAACCATGTAAAGTTTGACTTATTTCTCCTGAGCAGTCCACCTAAAGCGGTTAGTGAGGGAATTTCAGGCAAGAAATATGCTACCCAGCTGCTGGACATTCACTTCTGTTAGATTTACAAGGACAATTTAAGTGCTTGTTCCCACTTTGGTCGACCTGCTTTCTTGGCCGGTAGCCTGTTAGCTTAACAGTGGAATTTCCCATAGACTACACCCTCAGGACGTAGACCACCTCTCTTTAAGCCTGACCCTCTGGAAGAAGACTTAAATCAGTTAGTGTGCTGTGAAATATTTTTAATTAGTAAAGTGTTTTTTGTGTTCCTTACCTTGTATTTTTGGGTACTTGGCCATGAGCAGTAAGCCATATCTAAGAGAAGATGATGTAGTTTCGGTGCCAGCAGCGAACAGGTTCACCACAGTCACCAGTAGGTTGTTTTCACAGTAGTGAGAATCTGTATTCCCAGATGCCTTTACAAGTATTAAAACAATGAAAATCAGAGTGTCAGTAATACAATTACTGTAGAGGTCAACTCTAGAGGACTAATATTAGGCAGCTTCATTTGTAGTACTTCACTACTTAGCAATTCCATGTTGAACTGATTTAGTGTAATCTTTAACCTCTAGTTGTTACATATAGACTTTATAAAAGATGGAGCTCCTGCGTCTGAAAAGAGCCTTAGACATGCATTTATTTTTTTTAGCCAGCAGGGGGCAAGTCCACTGGCTCCAAAAAGGAGCCACACTTGATTTATTACCTCAGTAAACTCTTTCAGGGCGAGATTATGGTCTCTAGTTTCAAGTCTTCTTCACATGATGTAAATTATGTTCCCATTTAGAGTAAAATAGACCATATTGTATGTTAATATACAATTACATAAAATCTATCAATCAATAATTGACAAGACTGAAAACATATTTTCTTTTTACAGTTCTCCTTTGGTTAATTAATCCGTCCTATTTCTCATTATTAATTGTGTATATTTTATAATATCTGTCTTCACCTGTCAAGGTGTGGATTCCAGCACACAGTTACTTGAAAAGTCATCACATAATAGATAACAACAGACAAGTTGTAGGAGTTAAAAAAAATAAAGTAGTTTTTTTTACTATGAAAAGGTCATCTCTTAGAGCTTAAAGGTTTGCTTTTGGAGAGCCGATGGGAGGTCTTTACAGCAACTATTCAACTCTCAAAGCAGGTAGCTAAGATTTGCGCACCTCAAGGTGTGCCTTTCGGGCCAGAAAGGAATCCACCAAACCTCTGCACATCTGAGGGTTGAGAGTGTCCTGTAAACCCTCGACCAACTCTGCAACTTTTCTCCTATTAGCAAACGCATTCTCCATCATTTGCTTTCGGGCTCCAAGCCAATTGAACAGTCTTGGGAAGTAGTTGTATAACTGTCAAACAAACAAGCATATAAAACATGCTTAAAATCACAATCTATGCTTACTTGTGGGCAAGAAGATCATTTAACAAGCAGGATACTAGGATTGACATTATTAACAGATTTACACATGTTGCTTCATCAGATTCACTCTGTGTGTGATTACCATCAGCTGTGTCTTTAAATAAGCCAATAATAATAATAATAATAAGTCCAACAGGTTGACGTTCCCCATTACAAATGCACTTTAAAAAGCCAAAAATAATAGGCAATAGCAACTATAATTCTACTGTACAAAAGTAGGTATAAATGTTACATTTCGATTTCCACAACATAATGAGCCACAATTAATGTCAGAGTACAAAATCTGGCTGTTCCATGTCAAACACCACACAGGATAAGAAGATCTAGAATGCATACATTTCCATAAGATACCATAAATATCACAGTATCACAGAAGAACAATAACAATAGGTTCCATGTATGTTTTCACAGAGCAAAAACAAATCTGTTTCCTGTTTTTTCATTTTTAGTTGGAATTACTTAATTTTGATTCTGACTCCAAAACTAATTTTTGGCTTTGAAATAACAGATAATCAGATAATAATCAGATTTGCTCTTTTTCTATTTATAAATTACACACAAATTACAAGTTACCTGATGAAACCCAAACCCAGACAAGTGCTAAAGAATTATTCACCACACTGCCTGTTTTACGCTCAGCAGCTTGTTAATGATAGTTGGCTCCTGTCTTTGTGTACTCTGACATTAACCTTGATTCTAGCAATATGAACCATTGTAATACCTGTACTGAAGCAGAGCCCAGGAGCTGAGTGTTCTTATTAGCTCGATCCACCATATCTCTGAACTCTGGGTCATCGTATTCAAATCTGTGTCCATAAACACTAGAACAGATGATATTGGCGACAGCGTAGTTTACTGGCTGGTAGGTGTCAAAGGCTTTACCTAAAACAAAAAAAGATTTGGTGTTTCATTGGCGCGATTCCCCACCATTACAAACTTGGATCATCATATTTGACTATGTTGCCATAATGATAGTTAATACAGCACAACACTGAATCAAAAAAAATCAAAAGATACAAGAGTTTTATCACAAAAAACAAGCTTAAAATGTGGCTACCATGTTTTTCTTTGAGTACATCCATCAGGTGTTGACTCTCCTCTATGATTTTCTCTTCACATACTTTTTTGCCCATTCCAAAGTCTTTCAGGTTAGTCAGGGCAAAATGTCTCATCTCTTTCCATGAATCTCCATTTGCAAACACAATCCCTGCAGATGGCAAAATTACATTTTCTCATTTAAACATGGCATTGCTGAAATTGTTTGTAAATGAGTTTTTAAGTAGAACTAAATATTAGAACAGAAGCATACACAAATAGACAATACTAAACAGTTTGTGCTCCTCACCGTGTGTTAATTTCAGGTCGTTAATGATTGGGGAAATGTCTTTTTCTGAAAATGCATTGTGGTTGACCAGGGCCCGCTTGATTGTCCTGTACCCTGCCAGCACCACCACTTTTTTGGCCCCAAAATGGACTGTGAATACTGGTCCATACTTCTTGTAGAGCTGAAATAAAGGGGATGAAACACCTTCCAGAACGTAAAGAATGAAGTTTGTTTATATACATATATATATGCATATATATACATATATATATACATACATATATACATACAGTTGCAAGAAAAAGTATGTGAACCCTTTGGGATTACTTGGATTTCTGCATAAATTGGTCATAAAATATGTTCTGATCTTCATCTAAGTCACATCACTAGACAAACACAGTCTGCTTAAACTAATACCGCACAAAAAATTATAAGTTTTCATGTTTTTATTGAACACAACATGTAAACATTCCCAGTACAGGGTGGAAAAAGTATGTGAACCCCTAGGCTAATGACTTCTCCAAGAGCTAATTGGAGCCAGGAGTCAGCCAACCTGGAGTCCAATCAATGTGATGAGATTGGATGTGTTGGTTAAAGCTGCCCTGCCCTATAAAAAACACACACCAGTTTGGAGTTTGCTGTTCTCAAGAGGCATTGCCTGATGTGAGCCATGCCTCGCACAAAAGAGCTCTCAGAAGATCTACGATCAAGAATTGTTGACTTGCATGAAGCTGGACAGGGTTACAAAAGTATCTCTAAAAGCCTTGATGTCCATGTGTCCATGGTAAGACAGACTGTCTACAAATGGAGAAAGTTCAGCACTGTTGCTACTCTCCCTAGGTGTGGTCGTCCTGTAAAGATGACTGTGAGAGCACAGCGCAGAATGTTCAATGAGGTGAAGAAGAATCCTAGGGTGTCAGTTAAAGACTTACAGAAATCTCTGGCACATGCTAACATTATTGTTGACAAATCTACAATAAGTAAAACATTAAACAAGAATGGAGTTCATGGGAGGAGACCATGGAGGAAGCCATTGCTGTCCAAAAAAAACATTGCTGCACGTTTGAAGTTTGCAAAAGAGCACCTGGATGTTCCACAGCACTACTGGCAAAATATTCTGTGGACAGATGAAACCAAAATTGAGTTGTTTGGAAGGAACACACAACGCTGTGTGTGGAGAAAAAAATGCACAGCACGCCAACATTAAAACCTCATCCCAACTGTGAAATATGGTGGAGGGGGCATCATGGTTTGGGGCTGCTTTGCTGCCTCAGGGCCTGGACGGATTGCTGTCATCGACGGAAAAATGAATTCCCAAGTTTATCAAGACATTTTGCAGGAAAACTTAAGACCATCTGTCTGCCAACTGAAGCTCAACAGAGGATGGGAGATGCAACAGGACAACGATGCCAAAGCATAGAAGTAAATCAACAACAGAATGGCTTCAGCAGAAGAAAATACGCCCAGTCAGTCTTGACCTCAACCTGATTGAGATGCTGTGGTATGACCTCAAGAGAGCGATTCACACCAGACATCCCAAGACTATTGCTGAACTGAAACAGTTTTGTACAGAGGAATGGTCCAAAATTCCTCCTGACCGTCGTGCAGGTCTGATCTGCAACTACAGGAAATGTTTGGTTGAGGTTATTGCTGCCAGAGGAGGGTCAACCAGTTATAGGCTCACATACTTTTTCCACCCTGCACTGTGAATGTTTACATGTTGTGTTCAATAAAAACACGAAAACTTATAATTTTTTGTGCGGTATTAGTTTAAGCAGACTGTGTTTGTCTAGTGATGTGACTTAGATGAAGATCAGAACATATTTTATGACCAATTTATGCAGAAATCCAAGTAATCCCAAAGGGTTCACATACTTTTTCTTGCAACTGTGTATATATATATATGTAACTGGATATCCCGGTATATCCAGTTTAGCTCTCCATATCATTGACTTACCTCACACAGTGTACTGTGGGGTGATTTAGGGTTCAGCTGCAGCAAATTGCCAAACACAAGCAGTGGCCTTGGTCCTGGAGGCTCCTTTTTTTGATGGTTAAAACTGCAGAAAAATACATACAAGGCAAGTAGGATCCCAACAGTGCCCAGTAGAGTGGTTGTACTGGGGGACTGCAGAAAAAGGCTTTCCATTACAACCACATCGACAATGCTTGACAGTGTTTGTTTGTGTGTGTGTGTGTGTGTGTATGGGGGTGAAAGCCACAGCTATCACATCCAGTTACTCCTCTTTCTCTCCAGGTGAAGGAGGGAGAAGAAGAGCTCCAATTTGGTTCTCACAGCCTGCAACAATAAACAGCACATAATATATGTTTGACCCAGGCTTTATTTATTTATATAGGTCATTTTGTTAATGGAAAACTGGTCCAAAAGTGTGTAAACATTCTAAAAAATATGTGGTGAAATAGAGTAACCTCTAGTGAAACAAAGTTAATATGTGCTAGAGGTCTAGCTATATCACTAACCAGTTACTAGACAATCAGTTTTCAATCTGTTACCTTTAAATGCTGAATCATGAAGGATAGGCTACCATAACATCAAGCCAAATCACCAAGTATTGGATAGGAATAAGAGAGGCATGGGTACCATTTGAACTGGGAATGATGGAATAGCTAAAAAAAAAACATAAGTTGATCGTATTTTGTCTTATCTGTATTCAAGCCTGTTATTATAATGACATAACTTGTAATCACAAGGATTATTTTTTTAATGAAAAAGTGTTACATCATTTATGTTGCACTCGTGGCATTTCAATTCTACTTTGTGCCTCTCCATTTTGGCGTACACCATTCACCATCTTCCCAAGAATGAAACTGAAGAAAGGCACATGCAAAAATGTCAGTGTATGAAATGAATGAAAAATATTTTATTTTTTATTTTCATTTTTATTTTTATTTTATTTTCAAATGAAGTTGTAAAGCTCAGGGCTCTTGGCGGTGACCACAAACACCACATTTTGTTGAAAATCCAATGTGTAATTTTCCTCTCTGCCTGTCTATGTAGTATGTATGTTGGGACTGTATCATTTACAAATGACAATGTCTTGACATACATTTTCTGTGTGTGCTATACTTATTCAATGAAATGACGAATGAGTGAAATGGTGAAACTAACGAGACGTAAATATTTCTGGGACTTCTTGTAAATTCTTCAAAGGCTGCTGGAAACTTGTCTGCAAATGTTTGTCTCTTCCACCTGCTGCAGCCGCCTGATCTCTCCTAGATATCCCTCGTAGCACATTAACGCCGACAGCACTGGTTTCTGCAATCTGCTCTTAAACAGAGTAACTCTTAAACAAAGAGTCATTCATTACCCATGGAGACTATACAGCCTATTACCTGATGATTCTTGTGACTGCTGTAACTTTAATTCTTGTTATTTTGTCACTGTGTAACTTTTGGTTCTGTTGTTCTGAGATCTTAATTTCAAGCAGACTGCCTGACTAAATACAGATCAAATAAATAAAACAAATTAGTTTAGTGTCTTCACAACCTGTACAGCTTCAGTCCTCCATCTGTGTCTGTGCACAAGCCACAGCTATCAGATCCAGTTACTCCTCTTTCTCTCCAGGTGAAGGAGGGAGAAGAAGAGCTCCAATTTGGTTCTCACAGCCTGCAACAATAAACAGCACATAATATATGTTTGACCCAGGCTTTATTTCTTTATATAGGTCATTTTGTTAATGGAAAACTGGTCCAAAAGTGTGTAAACATTCTAAAAAATATGTGGCGAAATAGAGTAACCTCTAGTGAAACAAAGTTAATATGTGCTAGAGGTCTAGCTATATCACTAACCAGTCACTAGACAATCAGCTTTCAATCTGTTACCGTTAAATGCTGAATCATGAAGGATAGGCTACCATAACATCAAGCCAAATCACCAAGTATTGGATAGGAATAAGCAAGAGAGGCATGGGTACCATTTGAACTGGGAATGATGGAATAGCTAAAAAAAAACATAAGTTGATCGTATTTTGTCTTACCTGCATTCAAGCCTGTTATTATAATGACATAACTTGTGATCACAAGGATTATTTTTTTAATGAAAAAGTGTTACATCATTTATGTTGCACTCGTGGCATTTCAATTCTACTTTGTGCCTCTCCATTTTGGCGTACACCATTCACCATCTTCCCAAGAATGAAACTGAAGAAAGGCACATGCAAAAATGTCAGTGTATCAAATGAATGAAAAATATTTTATTTTCAAATGAAGTTGTAAAGCTCAGGGCTCTTAGCGGTGACCACAAACACCACATTTTGTTGAAAATCCAATGTGTAATTTTCCTCTCTGCCTGTGTATGTAGTATGTATGTTGGGACTGTATCATTTACAAATGACAATGTCTTGACATACATATTCTGTGTGTGCTATACTTATTGAAAATGACTTATTGAAATGACGAATGAGTGAAATGGTGAAACTAACGAGACGTAAATATTTCTGGGACACCATTCACCATCTTCCCAAGAATGAAGTCCTCAGTCCTCCATCTGTGTCTGTGCAGAAGCTGCATTCAGGCACAATACTGAGTGAAGGTCACCTGTGTTTAAGCAGCCCTCGGAGCACGATTCAATATTCCCCGGCTGTCCTGGGTAGGCAACTGTGACTCCTTTGAGTTTGAGTATTTAAACACAGCGCTGCCCTGAGGGGGAAAGAGGTCAACAGGGAACTAGCTCATTCAGCTTTTGCTAATAGTTATGGATGGATATAGAAACACAAGAGCTATATCACTTAACATTTGAGTCTGAAAAGATAAAGGAAGGTAGGGAAAATGAATCACAATATCTGTATCATCTAAGGAGGAGAGTAGATCCACTGTACATTAGGAGAAATGCAGGTTTTTACTGTTATTCTGTGTGTTTATGTGTGCATGGTGCAGAGTGAACTACTACACAACAGGTTAAAGCAGATCCATCTTTAAGCAGATACACTGAAGGAGTGTACAAAGAATGCTGCACGACGCCTCCAGGACCTCCACACACTTAAATTATTGTACATTTTGTAATTTCTGTCTTTCTGTTATCTGTCACGACAAAACAGAAACATTTACAGACACACAAAACTAATAACTCAAAACAAAACCACAGTAAACTACTCTCAATCAGAAACGTTTTCATTGTCAAGTTTGCATTGAATTAATTAATTGGTAACTGATTGATCTAAAGGGATTTACTGGGATCACACTTACAACGGTACAATCAATAGTAATTCATATATTAGTCAATGTGTCAATAATGGTAAAACAGCAGTTTGAATGCTGCAGCTGTAAATTAGCTTGTGTTTACTGTACAGGTTAAAGAAGTTAAATCTGATCCTCTCAGATTTTGCTCCGAAACAACTTGAACTAAAATTTCCCTTCACACAGAAGTGAGAAAAAGATGAGAGTAGTGTCACTGTGCAACAGTAGTGTAATCTAAAAAGCATTTGACAATGCTTAGAGTGCTTTAAAATTTTAAAATTCCTCTCGACTGACGGCACACAGCTCGTGAGGAGAGGGGTTGATGGTGAAGCCCACGGCTGGTGTCAGATCCAGCTCATCTTCGCTAACTCCAGGCGGAGGAGTGAAACGAAAGCGCTGAAGGAGGGTTGTGAAGAAGAGGAAGAGCTCCATCTTAGCCAGGCTTTCTCCGAGACACACCCTGCGGCCTGTAAGAGAGCAAGCTTCAGGGTAACCGGAAAAACTTGAATAAAACTTAGCGTCGACGGGAGTTGATAAGTGAGCTTGCTAACCTGCAGAGAAAGGCATGAATGCATCTCTCTTCACAAACTTTCCATCCTTGTCCAAGAAATGGGCAGGATTGAAGGTGCGTGGGCTCTCCCACTCACTCTCATCCCATAAAACAGACGCCAAAAGTGGATACACAGTGGTCCCCTAAAGAAAAACAGTTTATTCACACTCACAATGTTTTAAAGGGCAGTGCAAACTTCTACTTTTAAATCAGGCAGCTAAAAGAATAAAGCTGAATGAAATGGAAGATTTTTACCTTTTTTATGAAATAGCCCTGGAAGGTCACATCTGTGCTGGTGACATGAGGAAGAGATATGGGAAGGATATTCGCCAGTCTCTGTATCTCGTGGATGACGGCGTCAGCGAAGGGCAGGTTCTTCCTGTCCTCCACTCGGACCTGACGGCTTCCGACCACCATGCTCAGCTCCTCTTGGACCTGGTCTAGAAAACACAACATGACAGTGGCTGATGAATAAAGCAGCAGTAAAGCACATTTTTCTTGCCAAAATCTGCAGAAACACTAAACATCATCATCAGAGAGAAAGGTCATATAGTCCACAGCACTTTGCAATTATAACTATGTCACAGACTGTTGCACAAGATTAGATTCATCTCAGTGGTTTTAGTGTAAATGTCAGACCAGATGGGAGAGCAACGTCCATACAGATATAGATAAGTATTTAGTTTTTCTTATGTATAACTAGTCTCAGTTGGGTTCTTTTCCTGGTGTATTTGCATTTAAATGAGAATTACACAATGGCCATTGATCATTTAAAGGTCTGGTTGTGCAAAGGTTACGTAAAATACACATTTTTACTGCCTTTTCAAAATAAATGTGTCCCCGATGTGCCAACAGACCACCAAACTATGAGAAAAGACCATCCTCCCTCTTTTTCACCTGCTGTAAATGTGTGTGAAAACACATTGTTTACTCCCTTTATGATGTCATGATGATTTGTTGATGTCGTGACCTGCTCCAGCCCTTCGGCAGGCTGACTATCCCCACCTGCTGAAAACCTGAATGCACCTCGTCCGCCATTGTTCATTCCTCACCAACACCATCAACAAAGCACGCACATTCTTGAACACGAACAATAAACCAGTTAAACCTTCTCTAGAAGGACCTAAAAATACAAGTATGAACTTGAAAATTAGGACAATATGGGACCTTTAATCTGTGGTTAACTATGGTTAAAAGTTTTCAAACTTGTTACGGTACCCTACAGTATGTGTCTGTGCTTTTCTTTATCATCATTTGATCCCTTTGTATTCTTATTAATTATTATTATCATTATCTGTTTTAATTCATACGATTTGTCTGTGGAATAGGACTTAAAATTTTAATGCAATGCGAGATCAGCATCAGACTAATGGTGTCATGGACGAATTGTAAATGTGACAGTGGCATTGGGAACTGTGGAAACATGACATTGCCTGGCTTTGACTCCCCTGTAAAAGAAAGAGGGCTGGTAAAAAAGTAAAAACCAAACGAAGGGGAAATCCACAAACTGTAAAAGAGATTTGTAAGATATTTGTGCTTTCTGTCATGTCACTCACGCTGTATTTGAGGATATTTGGCCATGAGCAACAGGCCCCATCTGAGTGTAGTGGCTGTAGTATCAGTGCCAGCCACGAACAGGTTGCCAACAGTTGACACGAGGTTCTCGTCGCTGTAGTACGGGTTCGCGTTCCCTGAATCCTAGTGGAGAAGTAAAAGGCTGAATGTGTTTATTCTATTAAAACGAGGAGTTCTAAGCATTTGTCATCTTCCAGCTATAGATTGTTTTCATAGAAATGAAACTATACATTTTATGAACTCATGTAAAACATCAATCAAGTCATAAAAAAAAATCCTAGAATTAGTATTTATATATCATATATCATAATATTAGATCAGAGTTTAATACCTCCAGCTTCTGTCTGTGGGCCAGAAATGAGTCCACAAATCCTCTGCACATCTGAGTATTCAAAGTCTCTTGTAAACGTTTGATCAGCTGCTGTATTTGTCCTCTATTGCCAGCAACATTCCTCTTGAGAAGCGTCCTGTTGCTTGCCAATTTGCCCATCCACGGGAAAACATTGTACAACTGTTGGAAATAAATTGAGAATATCACATATTCCAGCTGTGTGTATTGTGTACCGCAAAACGTTTTAAACAAAGAACACGAAAAAGAACAGACGATATGAAACCACAATAAAAAGGTCTGTGACCATGAGGCTGTAATTCTAAATGACATCTCACAAAACAAAATGCACGTTTTTATTGTGTCTTATCTTAACTTATCTCATCTTAGACTGAGGAAGGAGACACGTCAGTCTATTAGTTGGTGGACGACAGAATGAGCAGGTGGAGCAGTGGATGTCCGACTTCAATGATGGCCAATCAAATTCAGCAATTTGCTGCAGTGTGTGTGCTATATCTACTTGTTAGAATAATTAATTATTATATATATTATAATATATATATTATAAATAATTAAGAGTGTGCGGACTATTTATTTAACATGCTGTAACGACTCATCATCATCGGATATGGTCACTTCTTGTTGGTTTGACACTGTATGACACACTGCAGCCAAGTCCATGTGACTTTTTAAGATCTTCTTGATGACATGACCTGACTTCAAAAATGAAAACGGGAGAAACGGAGTCTCTCTTGACCTGATTAGCTGCAGACATAGAGAAATAGTCACGCTCCAAATTAAATATGTGACATGTGAGAGGGGTGTCTGCAGCTCAGGAGGTCATTCACTGATACTTATTACATTCTGAAGATTAACAAACTCCCTCTGGGTCTGGGGTTACGAAATAGGCTGAAGGCCTTTGATAAGTGTCACTTTTGTCCATCATGTTTAATTAGATTTAGTAGTTATCTGAGTTGAAACTAGCGCACAAGTCATGATCAGCTGTGGCCAAACTATCAATATCACACTTGAATGCAAGTACAGTTAGTTTCAAGAGGAAATGCTTATAATACAGAGCCACTGATTCAGTTTTTTCATTACAGTCAATGTGTATTTTATGTTTTCCTGAGCATAAAGCCCCACAATAATTTGCCTTGTCTATTAAGTGTAAATGCAGCATTTAACAAGCTAACACGGTAGACAACACGGTACAGGAGAAGAAAAAGTGGTACCTGGATTGAAGGAGAGCCTGAAAGTCGGACATTCTCGTTGGCTCGGCTCACCATACTTGTAAACTCTGGATCACTGTAATTAAATCTGCTGCCATAGACAATTGAACAGATGATATTTGAAACTGCGTTGTTAACTAACTTGGTAGCAACAAAGGGTTTACCTAAAATAAAAAACACACAAAGAAATGTGCATGAGCATAACAACAAATGATACAGAGTTCCATATAAAGTCACTCAGTAAAAATACAGTAAAACAGGAGAAAAATTACCTTCATGTTTCTCAAACTCTTTGATCAGATACTGAGTCTCCTCAATGATTTTCTCCTCTGCTGCTTTTTTGCCCATCCCAAAGTCTCTCAGGGTGCTCAGAGCAAAACGCCTCATTTCTTTCCATGATTCACCGTTGGCGAATAAAATACCTGAAGTGAAATACAAAAGTACAGATGTTGTATTAAAATGGAATTAGTGCCATTTGATAGCTGATTGAAATATTTTCAGTAAAAACGTGAGCGAACATGATTATTTGTCCTGTCTGAGTTTTCCCACAGTCATGTCCTCCAGGAATATCGTTAAAACGCATGATGCATTTGGCTGGCCTCTGGTTAATTTTAGTGTTGCACTCTAGAGTTAGCCTCTGCAGAAATGGACATGAAATACGGTATAGATATTCATGGTGCATGAATAAAGATAATTCAAGCCTGCGCGATCATGTTTGATGCAACACGCAGCTGTTTTATCTGCCAGTTAATGGCCTTGGAAAAACCCAAGAGTTAACGTCACTGCGCTAACTTATCCTGCTAGTCTGTTAGTATAAGCGGGAAGAAGTACAACAACCCAGAGTTAGCATCAGATAGTCTCAGCAAAGTGTGACAGCAAGAGAGAGTTTTTTTTAATAGGAAAACAAACAGCCAATCGCTCCTCTTCTTATCTTGCAAATGTAACAGTGAAGCTCAGCTGTATCCCAGAAAGTGTCACTTAAGTAGTTAATTTTTAATCCAACAAATTACTTTATTCACATTGAGGATTTTTTTATGATGAATTCATAGGCAGACATTCAAAATCATCAGAGACATTTGGTACAGCCCTTAAATGCAGCTTTAATTATTCTTATTGTGTGCAATGGAAGACTTTGTTCGCAATTAATCACATTTGAAAATGTTTGAATTTAATTTAATTGGTTTAATAAGCTTACACTGTGAGTGACTGTCGTTACAATCTACTCTTTTATTCTTACCTCCTTTATCCTTATATGAACCATTTAGTTCATTAGCTATTGGAAAGATTTCTCTCTCTCCAAACTCCACAGCATGGTGGACCAGTGCCTGCTTCACTGTCTTGTATCCTGCCAGGATTACCACTTTCTTGGGTCCAAAATATACCGTGAACACTGATCCATATTTCTTGGAAAGCTGGGGAAAAGCAGAAAATATTCTGGTCATTGCAAATTTGAAAAAAGGAGATTTTTACAACATTATCCTATATATCTTATATTGTGTTTTACAGGGTGAGCAGTATAGAGCTCATCAGAGAATAATAATGGTATATGTCAATTCAACAGTATTTACATTATGACTGAAGTCTGGCCACACACAGTATATTACTCAGTGACTCTCCCAAAATCCCAAACCAAGAGAAGAAATATAAGAATTAAGAATTCTTCTTTTCATTGTCTTGTTATCTCAAATGGCGAGCACTATTAATTACATTTTCCCTTTTCATAACTTTGCAAAAAGATCTTGTAACACAGGCTATTTTTCTAAAATTAGTGGATAAAGATTTGTTATCTGTGAGATTTGTTTTTCTAATTTACACGATTAAGTAAGAAATAACTACTACTTTTTCTTTTTTTTAACTTTTTAAAACAAGCTGTATTGCAAGTTTTTTAATGTTCTGTTCTGTGACAACAGTCACTGATGGGTGATTGGTGCACGTTCATGCTGTTATTGCTAACATTATGGTTATTAAAAAATACACTTTAAGTGTATTAATGTCAATTTTTACACATCTGAGTTTGTTGGGAATTAAGCGTTTGAATGCTTTATCAGCAGTATGTTAAAGAAATCATGTCTTATTTTCCTTTTTCTTGACAAATCAACATTATAAGAAATGTTCTTGAAGATGCAAGGGCAGCGACTGTCACAGCTTTAGCGGTTCTCGGGTTCAATTCAACTATGTCATTCACAAATTCACTTCACGTGACGGAGTCCTGTGCACGAGTGTTGGACATATAGGCTTTGTATGTAACACTTATGCAGTTATCTTTCTTGTGATGTGGCAGCCTGTAACTGCTGTTAATGAGCTTTTACACAAAGTTACTCATTTCTGCGCAGTGATGGAGTAAAACACTTGTTTAAAAGATCCAATAAGACACCAAAGTAACAAGTATTACAAATGTATTACAGATATTTCTCTTAAAACATTCTGTGAAAGGCCTCTATTACTTGAGCCATTCAGGCAGGAGTGTTTTGGGAAGATGCCTCTGGTCCAAGTCCGTCCCTGTAGGCCTGATATGTGCATCCCTTCATTTTTGGACCTTTGAGGTAGCTGTTTTAACCCTTTTTTTGCAGGATGTCATCTTACACATTAGCTGGTGTGAAGAAGCCTATAAATACATAGACATGGGCAGCTATACAGCACATATTAAGACTAGATCTAGGCCAAAATAGGAAAAACGTGTTTACTAGACTTTAATGCCATTATTATTTATTTCATTATTCATTAATTATGCTATACTTTGATACAAATTCTTCTATTAATTCCTGTATTTTCTGAAAATCTAAAAAAATAGCTGTGTATCCTACATCACCTGAAGCCCTCTGCAACACTTCTGACACCTTGTGTCACGTGACCTTCTCTTCGCCGGGCTTTTATTTTGGTACTTCCGCTGACCGCCAGTGCGAATTTGCATATTAGCTAAATATTTACTTCCACTCAGGAAATTTAACATTTGACATTTGACATTTGCGTTTAACATTGAATATAAAGATTCAACAGCATTTCAGCTTTAGTTCCCACCGTCCGTTCAAAGCCAGACTGCACCGGAGTTGATCACAAGGAAAACTAGTGTGTTACCTGTTGTGTGGAGTTCACCTGAAAGGCTGTGCCCTACCTCCAGCAGAGTCATGTGGGGTCTCTTCAGGTCCAGCTGCAGCAGGTTACCAAGCAGGGGGAGAGGAGCAGGTCCCGGAGGCTCCCTGTCGTCCGGGGAGCTGAAGCTGGAGTAAAAATGCAGCACCAGCAGGACCACGAAGGCCGCCAGCAGGGACGCCGAAGCGGAGGACTGGAAAAGATCTTCCAGCATGATCTCAGAGTCACCCGGAAGCTGCCTCCTGTTAAACGAACAAAACCCCCCCAAAACGTTGCACCACACTGCTCCACTGACGGTGCCACTGTGGGACTTAACGAGATAATTGCAGGTCGCTATCAGGAGAGTGAACTTTCCCGAGGTGGAGTTGTGCACCAGGGCCCCGCCTTATTTGTGGGGTTTTAACCAATCACACGTCAGGACTGGTGTGATGGAGGTGTGATGGAGGCCAATAACAAATGTCATCAAGGTGTTAAAGCAATTCAGAAAAGAGAAAAAAAAACACCATATCCTTGAACCCTACATCTTTATCCTGGACTTTAAGGCTTTTTGCACTGCACGTTATGGGTGTTTTCCTCTTCAAGCACACCTGATGTAAAGGAAAGGGTTGTTTTTAGGCCTCTACAGAGCTTCATACAGAAAATCTGCAGAGGCCCAATAAGCATCCCCCCCTCCCCTCCTTCCCTTTTACTGCTTTGTCTGAAACAGACTCAAACTGTACACCAGTAGTATGCAAAAAAAATGTATTTGCATGAATACATGTTCTCCTATTTTGTAGCTCTGTTAGCAAACTCATATCTAAATGTTCTCTCTCTATATATATATCTATATATTGTTGTCATTAAAAGCAGTTGCAGATGAGGGCGGTCACAGTGCAGCTGAGGAGGCTGCTGTCTCCTATATGAGGGTGAGTAAGACTGTCTGACCTGATTTCAGTCTTTGGATTGCACTGATAGCGATACTTGTCTAATTGTAAACCTGTTACATTTGTAGGTCTTCAGGTATTGTTTATTCCTTTATTATGTCTATATTTGCACACATTTGCATTGCACTGCATCTGCTGCACAATAATTTCCTTCAGGATGAATAAATACCATCTTATCTCATCTTGACAACATACACAGCAACTGTACAAACATGAGCCGCAGTTCAAGTTCAATAAAGCCAAAGTTCATGACTGCAATTTGCTCTGTTAAAAATTAAACATGTTTAAGTTTAAAATGTGACATATAAAGACTCAACAGCGGTCAATAAGTTCCAGCTCTTGTCAGCATCGGTGACTGAGGGCACACAGCTCATGAGGTGAAGGGGTGAGGGTGAAGCCCACCATCGGTGTCAGATCCAGTTCATCCTCTGTGGCTCCAGGTGGGGGAGTGAAACGAAAGCGCTGGAGGAGGGAGGTGAAGAAGAGGAAGAGCTCCATCTTAGCCAGACCTTCTCCGGGGCACATCCTGCGACCTGGAAGAGATTTAAACTGGATCAAGTCTTTACAACTGTAAAATATCCATATAGTGAAAGGTCACACAAAGATGTTGTACCTGCAGAAAAGGGCATGAAGGCGTCTCTCCTCATGAATGTACCGTCCTTATCCAGGAAGTGGGAAGGGTTGAAAGTGAGTGGGCTCTCCCATTCGCCCTCATCATACAGGACAGAAGTAAGCAGAGGAAACACAGTAGTCCCCTGTAGGAAGGGGCCAAATTACTATTTTTTCAACATATCTAACAAAAACTGATGTGTGTGGATTTGAACTGAGCACCTGACCTCTTTGATAAAGTAGCCCTGGAAGGTGACGTCTCTGCTGGTTTTGTGAGGAATAGCCATGGGGACGATGTTGGCCAGCCTCTGTGTCTCGTGGATGACGGCGTCAGTGTACGGCAGGTTCTTCCTGTCCTCTACTCTCACCTGACGGCTTCCTACCACCCTGCTCAGCTCCTCCTGGACCTGGTCTGGATGCACACAAAACAAGAATTCAACCTGATGAATGTGTGATGCAAGAATAACCCAACTTTCACATGAAATGAAAGACAAGACAAGCACGTGGATGTGTGTTTGCACCTTGAATATGAGGGTACTTGGCCATGAAAAGTAGACACCATTGGAGTGTATTTCCTGTGGTGTCAGTTCCAGCTGCAAACAGGTTTATCACGCTGTAGATCAGGTTGTCATCATGGTAGTGTGAATCCTTGATTTGAGACTCCTGGTACAACATACAGAAAAGAGGGATTACATGTTATGATTGATTGATCTGTATTATCTGCTGAGTGGTGGGTTCAGTGGAGTTGGACGCCTCACCTCCAGATTTCGCTTACGGGTCAGGAATGCGTCGACGAAGCATCTGCACATGTCAGGGTTCAGAGTCTCCTTCAGATCTGCTATGATGCTTTGGGTGTCCTGCTTGTCAGCCTCCACATTCTTCATCAGATCCCTCCAGTTTTTAAGAAAAGGGCCCAACCAAGGAAACATATTGTATATCTGTAATGGAGCACGTGTGCAATTGGATTTAAATGCACAGCTCTTCCAAGGAAATTCCTATTTTCCTTATATTAAGTATCAAATTACATAGTTCTTTCCAGAAAAATCATTAAAGAATTAAGTTCTACCAAATATTTCATGGACTACAACACCAGTATAATTCATCTCTCAAGCCTTAGTTTAACAACAATGTCAAAGTTTCTTGTAATCTTTAAGTCGCTCAGTAGTACCAGGATAGGGGCTGATCCCGTCAGACGGATGGATTCGTGGTCTCTCTCCACCATAGCTTGGAAAACAGGGTCTTTGTATTCAAACCTCTTTCCGAACATTATAGCCGATATAATATTTGAGGTTGCATAACAAATGGCCTGGGTGTTATCGAAGGCTTTACCTGAAAGAAACAGAGTTACGGACAAGAGATAGTGTGTGTGGCTCTTTGGGTATTTGAGGGACTGCTGCATAAGCCCTTAGCGGAGACAATGTCACCTTCATATTGTTCAAATTCTTCAATCAGGAAGCGACATTCCTCAATGATTTTCCCTTCACTAATCCGTTTGCCCATCCCAAAATCTCTCAGTGTAGTCAGAGCAAAGCGCCTCATTTCCTTCCACGAATCGCCATTGGAAAACAGTATGCCTGGAAACAAAAACAGTTGGCATGAATAAACAGGTGCAAAGGCAAGTTAGGAAACAAGAAAAACCCTCAAAACATTTTCTTACCATGTCCTTTGTTGAAATCATAAAATATGGGGGTGACCTCTCTGTCTCCAAACTCTTCTGCATTGTTGACCAGAGCCTGTTTGACTGTCCTGTATCCTGCCAGAACTACCACCCTCTTAAGTCCTAACCAGACTGTGAACACTGGTCCATACTTTTTAGACAGCTAAAAAGGTGGAGGAAGGTAAAAGTATAAAGATGTAATACAAGTGCTAAAATAAAAAATAAACTGTCTTCTAACGCAATGGAAAGAGTCAGATTGTTTCAGACAAACAACACATTCCTCACATCTAAAAGAGAGCTGTCGAGTCTCTTGAGATCCACCTGAAGCAAGTTGCCCAGCAGCGGAAGAGGTTTAGGTCCCGGAGGCTCCCTCTTTTTGCCTTGGGGGTTGCAACTGGAGCAGAAAAGGTGGAGGACCAGCAGGCCCACAATGGCCGCCAGCAGGGAGGCTGAAGTGCAAGACTGGAGAAGCTCAGCCAACATGATCGTACAGTGACGCGGACCTGACTCCTTCAGAGAACACCAACTTTTTCACTGAACAGCCGCTTTGAAAGTTAAATGAGGGGATTCATGCTAGGCTGTTAAAACCATGGCTTCCTGAACCTTAGTGATGTTGCCCTGGCTGCCTCTCTGGGTGGGGTTACAGACCAAGAGTCCCCGCCTTCTTCTAGACAGTCTGCACCAATCACAACATGAATCACACCAGTCTCACCTTTTCAGGAGGTGTGAAAGAGCAGGAGAGCAAGAAAATCACAGATATAATCATGCTGTCAGTCAGGATTAACCCAAATCTGGAAAATACAGGGGTGAAATAAAGAGGGATATGCAAGAGGTTTAGATTTATTCATCCAGAGCAGTTATTCTCACTCTACTACACCTCTTGTCCTGTCACATACAGTACTTTACACATTGCTGTCTTCATGGCAGACAAATAGACCCCCCTGGGTGGCCGACACAGAGCTGTACACTATAAAATGTGAATTTTGTGCCACCAGTCTGAAGTTGTCTTCATGTAAGGGGACTAGTTAGTTTTGAAATGAAGTCTTACTACACTTAAACGTAGTGAAGAACTATAAGAGTGTCCTGAAGGATTACACTGATACGACGTGCTCTTACAGGTGTCTACATCAGCTTGAGCTGAAATTTGACCCGTGAGGATTTGTCTCAAACTGACAGCAGTCACGACAAGTTTGTTCTGAGATGTTTTTCAAACTCAGTCTCACGGGTTTTTATTTCCAAATCCCCCTTTTTTGGCAGAGAGCCACTTCAGATTTGACACCAGCTCATACCAGGCTGACTGGATCTGGACCAAGGACGTGCAGCAGTAGAAGCACCACAAGGTGCGACGCTTTATTGGATCTCTGTCTTGTGTGCATTCAGTATATGTACTGATATGCTGTATATTTAACCTTTAGACACATTTTTGAATCACTATGGTTAAATAAGTAGCTTCCATCATGAAATACCTGCACTTTACATTCATTTTTATTCTGGCACTTTCTTGTACTGTGTCACTTAAAATCTAAAAAGCTGATACTACAGTTACTCACAGCTCAATATATAAAGAAATGTTAACCAAAGCTTCATGACTTTTAGTATTTTTAGTAGTATTATTAGTATAAAGGGATACAAACACACAGTACTGATACAACTCAGATAAACATCAAAAACAACACCAAGCCTGGTCAACAGCAGGTCTAATGTATTTTTTTATTTACCTTTAATAAGGTTAAGAGGCATCTGATGAGGAAAAATCTGACCATCATTATTCAAAAATAGTTTAAATATACTTTCCCTTTATTAAATCATTTGTATTACTCTTGTCTTTTTCCATCAGCAAAAACAGTTTGTTTCCATTATTTGTATTCATTTATATATATTATATTTGTACAGATAATAAAATATTGGTAAATAAACATGGTTTAATTTAATTTTAGATGTTTATGAGATATCAGCTGTATGAAGAGAGCACTCCCAATTTATTCCTAGTAATAAATGGCATGATTTCTACCATTTGCTGCAATATAAGTATTTAAATCACTGAGAAATTACAGTCCACAAAAATAGATAATCTGTTCATAAAAACAAGCCACAGTGTCTAAGAAGCAGGAATATATACAGTGACTTAATGCAGTAGTCTCGTTCTGAAAAAAAAATCCCTACAAATTGGATAAAAATGCCGCCCTGTGTGAGAGTATATTTATGGCGCTGGTTCAGGCAGTTACAATGAGAGGTTCCACCTCACTGGAGACTGACGGCACACAGCTCATGGGGTGAAGGGGGGAGGGTGAAGCCCAAACCCGGCGTCAGATCCAGTTCATCCTCTGTGATTCCAGGTGGGGGAGTGAAACGAAAGCGCTGGAGGAGGGAGGTGAAGAAGAGGAAGAGCTCCATCTTAGCCAGACCTTCTCCGAGACACACCCTGCGGCCTGGCAGAAAAGTGGATCGTGTTGGGTCAGGTATCTCAGTAATCCCTAAAAAACCAAAAACTCAAAGATGTTGTACCTGCAGAAAAGGGCATGAAGGCGTCTCTCCTCATGAATGTACCGTCCTTATCCAGGAAGTGGGAAGGGTTGAAAGTGAGTGGGCTCTCCCATTCGCTCTCATCATACAGGACAGAAGTAAGCAGAGGAAACACAATAGTCCCCTGTAGGAAGAGCGCAGGTCATTATCAAATCCTGGGGCCAAATTACTATTTTCAGAGTTTTCAACATATCTAACAAAAACTAATGTGTGTGGATTTGGACTGAGCACCTGACCTCTTTGATAAAGTAGCCCTGGAAGGTGACGTCTCTGCTGGTTTTGTGAGGAATAGCCATGGGGACAATGTTGGCCAGCCTCTGTGTCTCGTGGATGACGGCGTCAGTGTACGGCAGGTTCTTCCTGTCCTCTACTCTCACCCGACGGCTTCCTACCACCCTGCTCAGCTCCTCCTGGACCTGGTCTGGAAAAACAGGAAATGAAAGAGGGCCCAGTAGCTGATGAAGAAAGCAGCAATGAAGCATGTTTTTCCTGCCAAAATCTGCAGAAACACTAAACATGGCCTGAATCTCTCCAAACGCTCATATTGTTTAACACAGTCTACTACACATGCAGTTATAGCTGTGCCACTAAATGTTGGTCTAGACACACAAAATACTACATTAACATTCTTTGTCTGCATTCATTTCAACAGGAGAAACAGTCTACAGTCATGCTGTGAAGCTGTACATTGTACTTTGGTCAGAAAACAAAGTAGTGGACAAAAGTTAAGGGATTTTCTTAATGATTACAGGTCACCCTGAGGGGAATCTGAACTTGTCTGCAAAATTTCACGACAATCTGAGTTGAGACATTTCCCTCCTAACAATGTTTTAAAATATCATCACGTTTCAGCTATGGGTCTACCTCAGAGCTTATGGCAAAACTGTGACTGGCACAGGATTCATTTATATACAGTATAAAGGGGCAAAGCATTAACCTGCAGCCTATTCTAGTACATAGTCTGCAGTGATGGGGGGCTACTGATGTGATGTGTGACCCTCTCCTCCACTGCTACATCTTAACAGCACACTGTGGGTGTGTTTCACAGGATCCTCTCTCCTCTTACCTTGTACATGGGGATATTTGGCCATAAGCAGCAAACCCCATCTCAGTGTAGTTGCTGTGGTATCAGTGCCAGCTGCGAACAGGTTGGTCACTGTAAATATCATGTTTTTCTCATTGTAGTGAGTGTTCACAACGCATGCCTCCTAAGAGAAAGAGCATCCACACATGAATTACAAAACAGATGTGTGAAACGTTTGTTCTCTTTGTTAGATGAAAACCTAACCTTACCTCTTCTTTCTGCTTCCGAATCAGAAAACAGTCCACAATCCCCCTGCATACGTGAGGGTTCAGTGTCTCTTTCAGATGCCTGAATAAGTCTTTGACATCTCTGATAGACATCTCTGCATATTTTAATATCAGCTGTCGATTCTTTATCCAACAGAACAGCCTGGGAAACATGTTGTAAAGCTGTGACACAACAGTAAAAACAGCAAAGATTACTGAAAGCAGTATTCACCAAATGACCAACGCCAACCCAACAGGTGCTTTCTATAGATTTAAAATGTCTATTTTTTCATTAAGGATTAAATGAAGTAGATCTTAACAGTGCATTTAAACATTTAGACACACTTTTGGGTTATTTGCCACAGTTAAAAAGTATTTTCCATCACCAAACATCTGCAGTTTTCATTCGATCCTATCTCTGTTTGCAACACATTCAGCATGTCCAGTTTATTGATCTTATTAAGTAGACACATCTTCTCTTCAAACAGCAATACTACATCACTGTAGTGTTGTATATAATTATACTGCTGTAGAATAGAGAGGACAAATGTTTCAGTTACCACTGGTTACACGCATCAAACTGCGCCGGTGTAAAAAGCAGACCTTGCCTGTATTGGTGCAGAGCCGGTAAGACGTATGACCTCGGAGGCTCTTCTCACCATGTTTGTGAATCGAGGGTCATCGTATTCAAACCTGCTTCCGTACACAATAGAGGAGATTATATTGGACGTCGCATAATTCACCGGACATGTTGTATCAAATGGTTTCCCTGCAAAATGACAGCGAGAAAACAACAAAAGTATTAGGACTGGGGCACAACATGAGAAGTGCAGTATTATACTATTCAGTACAAAGAGAACAATGAAAAATTAGTGCTTCCATTTGAGCATTTGAACACAGTCTATTGATTTCTGTGGTGAGCAGAATAATGCACTTCGTGGTGTCCTGGTGTGGAAAATAATAGACATTGTGGAAGAAAAGTCACTCAGCATTACAGGATAATTTATGTATTTTTAAGCCTGGGCCCTTTACTGGTACATACAAAACCCTTAGGAACTGTACTGGCTTGTGTTATGTTGAGCTATAATTGCTGCATTGTATCCTATTGTGCCCAATCAGTGCACATCCACTAACAATGCTTGCTTTTGTCACTGAAATTGTGCCTGACAATGTTATAGAAGGATCCCCACAGACATAGCAGTGTAAGATCCTTTTTGTTTAACCAGAAGCACGAGTCTACTGCTGCCTGGATCAGTTAGTTTGTGTGTTACACAAACATTGTGTTGAATTTGAACTAATGCCAATAACACCTGTGTAAAATGATGGTTTTTGTCATTAGACTTTGGTTTTTATTTTTGAGGTATCGTTCTTGGTTGCCAGTGGAAGCAATTTACTGAACCAATTCCAAAAGTGTTTGTGCCTACCGGTCATTTTGAATGAGAAAAAATCAGAATCAGAATTACTTAAATTAGGAGATAAATTAGAAATAGGGCACAGGTATAAAAATACCAACGTCATCCTTTAAGAGGCTTTAAGAAAAGACCTTTCTGACATTGTGTCACCTGTTCATTTTGTAAATCAGAGCACCGTGTCATGCATTATCTCTTACATATTTTAGCTCCATACCTTTGTGCTCTTCAAACTTCTGGATCAGATAGCGGCTTTCCTCCAAGATTTTATCCTCAGCTAATCTTTTGCCCATGCCGAAGTCTTTCAGGGTACTGAGGGCAAAACGCCTCATCTCTTTCCAGGATTCTCCGTTTGCAAACAGAATCCCTATCAAACATGACATGCAAGTTCAAATCTGTAAGCATTATTAGATATATAAAAAAGTACAAGATTAAATAATTGAGTGACAAATGTAATGTTATTTGTGATTTAGCTTCTTCTATATATTTTTTGTTTTTTTGCCACTGTGAACAAATACTGTATATTAGAGACTTTGTAAAGGAAGGACGTACCATGACCTTGATTGGTATCATAAAATATAGGGGAGATGTCTCGGTCTCCAAACTCTTCTGCGTAACTGACCAGAGCCTCTTTGACGACCTTGTACCCAGCCAGGACCACCACTTTATTGGTTCCCAAATACACCTTAAATACAGACCCATATTTCTCTGAAAGCTGAAAAAAAAAGGAAAAATGTTGTGAAATGTATTAGAAATCCATTGCTGTGAATGAAAGGACATTCAAATAGCGTGCAGCATGTTAGAAAAAGGGTCACATATACAGTACATGTAGTCTACACTTGTCATACATGGATGGACATGCTCAGCTGTGGCGTTTAAAACAATGTTCCCCAATCCTGGTCCTTAGGGATCACTGTCCTGCATGTGTTACATGCTTCCCAGGTCCAACACACCTGAACCAAAGGAAAGGGTCATTCTCAGGCTTTGGCAGAGCTTCATGATGAGCCGATTGTTTGAATCAGGTGTGTTAAACGACGCTCAATTGGTCCTAAAGGAGCCACAGTGTGCCCAGAAAATATCCCCCACTCTATTACACTGCCACCACCAGTCCGAGCTGTTGGCAGGATGCCTGCTTTTCACACTGTCATGTTGTTTATGCCACATTCCTGACCCTACCATCGAAAACGCTGCGGCAGAAATCAAGTCTTGTCATATAAGGCAACGTTTTTCCTTCTGTACACCTTATAGTGGTGTGTGAAAATCCCAGTAGATCAGCAGTGTCTGAAATACTGAAGTTTGTCACCAATAACCATGCCATGTTCAAAGTCAATTAAATCACCTTTCTTCCCCAGTCTGATACTTTGATTTGAACATCAGCAGGTCGTCATGATCATGCCTACATGCACTGCCACGTGATTGGCTGATTAGATCTTTGCATTAACAAGCTGTTGAACGGATGAGCGTACATATATTTGTATGCTTTTGGGACGAGACCGCTAAACTCACCTCACAGAGGGTTTTGTAGGGTCTCTCGAGATCCAGCTGCAGCAGGTTGCCAAGCAGGGGCAGAGGCCTCGGTCCTGGAGGCTCCTTCTCAAGTTCATGGGAGGCAAAGTTTCTGGAAACAAGATAGAGGACGAGCAGCAGAGCAACAGCCCCCAACAGAGTGGTGGGACTGGAGAAAAGGAAGAAAACCAAATCGTCCGAACGTGACATTTGTGACTGAGCCTTGCCGCTAACACAATGTGCTGTTGACGCTCAAAGGCACATCCCCAGTGAGTGTCCTGAATGAGCTGTAGTGCAGGGTTACTAATCCTGTCCCCTCCCCTCTGGGCTCGGTCAGCACAGGTCTCAAAGAGGGAGGCAAAGTTGACAGTTTTAGCAAAAGAGGATTTGATACCACACGGGCAGGTAGACCAAAACCCTACCATAAACAGAAACAACACTATATTTACATCATAGCATCTTTATAGGTCGCCTGTAATCCATACTAGTCCACAGTCTACTCAGGGTCTAGATCACTAGTTTCCAAACTTTTAGGCTTGTTAATACGACGACTATCTGCTTGCAAACCTTCATCACACTTTGTAAGATTCTCTCTGCGGATGCGGTGTGTAATGTAATATTTATTTACTTCTTTATTCCACTTATCCCCGTGTAGCATCTGGCCATGCAAATAGATTAGAGAAAGGTATTAGGTGTCACTAGCTGGAAAAAATGAGACCACGCTCTGGCATTTTGCTTCCATTTGCATAGAGCATTATTTAATTTAAAAAGAAGAGCGATACATATACAGTTGACAAGGTCAGTTCCATGGTACAGTACAGTACACAGTTACAATGATGTAAATTCCCTTTTTAAATATGATACACTGTATTTCAGCATAACCCAATTCTTCATTCTCAGCAGCACAAACCTTTCCATTTTTCCTCAAGCTACGTATCTAACATTGCAGTTGATTCAGGTCATACATGTAATGAGACATAAACTGTGCAAATAAGTGTAACAAAAGTCAAAATTAAGAGGTCAAATCCTTTCAAGACTGATAAACCACATAAATGTGTCTCTCTGGAATGTCTATCTCTACTTTTTTTTTTTTTTTTTTCCCCCTCACACACATCTGGCGACATGAAGAAAGCACTGAAAATCATTTGTTAATAAAGCTGATTATTGTGAGTGCTTTTTGCTTTTAAATACAGTAAATACATTCATCTCACCTCTGATGTGATGTCAGGGTGACTTTGAGAGTAGGAATGTCATTTGTACACTTGAATTAATGTGTTTGCTAATTAATCCCAGATTACAATATTGATCTTTAACATGGAAAGCAAAGGTTTCTCGTCAATATGCGTGGGGGAAAACTTCAAATGTTCACAATATTCCTACAGGATACAGAAGTCTTTTTACAAGGTTCTTTAAAGTACAAACAAGGCTTTGAGAGCGTGATGAGTTGGGCACGCTTTGTAATGAGGTTCATAGTAGCTCATCCAAATAAAAGAGGAACAAACATTGCGCTGATCATTCTTCCTCAGAACAAGGCATCTAACTGTATGCAGAGGACTTAGTTTAGTTTTATTATTCATACCATTGTTGGACCTTTTTATTGCATTTCCTGCCGTTCCCTGATGGAGCAGCTCTACATTAAAGATGACACTAGTAAAGTTTGTCCACTGCATAATAACAATCTCTTGGTATTAATATTGAAAGACTATCATAGCACTGATTTAGTTTAGTCTGGATGACTTCAGGAAACGTGTTGCCATACTCACACGCACATTCATACACATTCACACACGGGCGTGCTGTGTGAAATGCATAGCTGCAGGAAAAAAAAAAAAAGAGGGAAATAAAGTACAAAAACACCTCAAAGATCATTGCGGTCTTGCTGTTCAAGGTCCAATACATCACACGCAGCCTGAAACGTGTTGTTCTGAAGCCAATACCTCCCATTTAACTGCAACGGCAGCAACATTTCGAGACAAGTCCCCTGCGTCACACAATGATTTCGTGATTTCTCTGTAAATAGCTTCCGTGTAAACAGTAATGGATATCCACATGGTAGCACGCTGTTGCTGAAACTTGTTTGGCAGCAGAAACAATCACTGGTTCACAAGACCTGAACAATGGAGGCGTATTAAATGTACTCACCCTGGACTAAATGTACTCGGAGGATTAACCCTGGATAAGGACGGTCTTCTGGGAATGGCGAGCAGCTCTCTGATCTCTCAGTATCGTGCACTCTGTAAATCCTACTTTATACATGCATTCATTAATGTGCCCAAAACAGCCTTTAAATGAGTAAATGTTCTGCTCTGGCCTGAATGAGTATGTGGTTTTTAGTACCATGAACACATCACATTATTTACATCTGGCAACAACATTAAGAGGCTCTTAAGGATAATCAGGCATTTCGTATAGGGCAATATAAAGAAACAACAACCTTCATTAGTTACATAAGGCGCAAAGGTGTGCAACGATTTCATACATGTATCAAATGGAGTGGTTCATTCTCTTGTTACGAGTGATGATCACAAAAAACAAAGAAAAGCACAAATTCTTGGAAACATAATCAAGTAATAAAAATAAAATCATAAATAACAAAAAGACGAGTAGTTCACATATAAGTGCACGCACACAAATTAACCCTGACACACACACTTCAGAGTAGTAGTATCCAACGAATGCTGTCATTGGTGCATTGGTTCATTACTTGGTATAATCAGCATCCCCACATGTCATGATCCCAGTTCTGCTACTTTCTTGACGCACAACAACAATAACAACGGCATGAATGACCCAACAAAGACACATCGACGTGATGCAGTAGTAGAAATGCTCAAGTTGATGTTTGGCGACTGGCCCAGTGTGTGTATGTGTGTGTGTGTGTTGGTGTTCAAGGTAAAAATGGAGCTGCAGGTAAATCGCGCTCTGCTCCAGCCTGTGTGCACGGCTGCTGTGTCGCCGAGGCAAGTCCATGTACACAGGTCCTGCACACACACACTGTAGAAAATGGACAATGGATGGACGGATTCCTCCCCCCACTTACTTCCTCCCACTCTCTGTGCAGTGCTGGAACTGGGCAAAGCTGAGAAACACCTGCTCTAGTGATATCTGGCTCACACAGTAGTCTTCAATGTGGTATTTCTCTTTGGCTGCCTCCAAAGTGCCAAACACCTGGAGCGGGAGTGGAGATTAAACAGAAAACAAGGAAAAGTGGGATATGAATGCATCTGTGGTGTGATCCGAGGTTTACAATGTGCATCTTTTAAACACTGAAAGTACAAATAAATATACAGGGACACCGTGTTGAAGCTATAAAACTATAACTTGGGTATTTTAACATTACAGTGCATCATTTTGCCCACCAGAGGGGGCTCTAACACAGCGGAGCGCAGAGATGTTTTGTGTGTGTTTTCTGTGTGAATCAGTTACCTGGGCCCAGGTAAGAGTTCTGTCAGTCAAATGATAGTGCACCATTCCCTGGTGCTCGTCCTTTAGTTGACTTCCTGTGATGGGAGACAGTTCACACGGTTAGATTTGCTTTGTTGTTCTTTAATAGTCATTTTCAAGTTAACTTTTAAACAGCAAAAGCACCCTCGGCTGCTGAATGAGTAGCATGAGAAATCCTGAAAAAAAACGCAGAAAAATAGATACATTTTTACAATAGGTGCCCGTTAAAATGTTAAATGATATCTGTAAATGCACGTGCAGCTACAACAATACATTCTGCTCTGTTATAAATGTTAAATTGGCCATTAATCGTACGCCTCTAACCTGGGAAGGTACTTTCGATGAAGTCTTTAAATAGCAGCAGGTCACTGTCCTCCAACTCAGCCTCTATGTGCACTTTAGCCAGCAGGGTGTAGCCACTGCCAAACTTGCTCTTTAGGTGTTGGGGACTCCCGAGGCACTTGAACTGACCGTTGACCATCACTGCCAGTCTGGTGCACAGGGCCTCACACTCCTCCATACTGGTGAGGGAACATATCAGGGAGACAGGAGAGAAGTGTGAGGATACTCCTTTGTGAACAAGTTCTTTTAAATATAAGTATGTAAAATATTAATTTGTATAGTAACTACTAATTATAGTTAAATGTAGTGAAGTAAGAAGTACAATATTTCCCGTTGTGAAATGTAACCAAGTACATTTATTTTAGTACAATTTTGAGGTACTTTACTTGAGTATTTCCATAGTCTGCTACTTTATACTTTCACTTAACCTCAGAGAGAGAAACACACAAACTGGCCATCAGTTGTTAGCAGTTCAACCCAAGAGACATTTCACCTCTACATCTTCTTTGATGGTTTCATTTAAATAATTGTTGGGGACCCAAATAGGTCAAACTATCTGATATTTTACTAAAAAAATATTAACACGTCCAAAAAATGAAGAGGTTTTTCTTCTTTCCTCCACCATTAATCATCCCACATCCCATCAGATTTATCTTACTATACTATAAAAGGACTCCAGTCCTGAGGCTGGGAGCCACAGAGGCTAAAAGTAGCTCCATCTCAACCAGCTAGAGCAGGAAAATGCTGTTTACGCATGAATGCATCAGTTTTAATAATCAAATAATGTCCCAGGGTGAATTTTACTGCATTGTGAGTGTTTTTACTCCTGATGCTTTAAGTACATTTTGCTGATAATATTTACGTGAAATAGTAGAACAGTATTCCCTTCTGAAGTATAACGTAGCAGAAAATGAAAATACTCAATTAAAGGGCCAGTAAATCAAAATAATATTTGCTGATACACAAGCTACACGTTGAAGCTCACCTGTGAGAAGTGATGATGATGGCCTTTCCAGACTCGCGTGTGCGTGTAACAGCGTCCCACAGAAGCCTCCGGGCCACAGGGTCCATCCCGGTCGAAGGCTCATCCAGGAAGATGACTGGAGGCCCGCCAATTAGGGCCATTCCTGCGCTCAGCTTCCGCTTGTTACCGCCACTGCATACGTTTAAGGTGATATATTATCTACACACACTTGACAAAATAGAGCATTATTCATTCTTCTGTTCTCCAATCTTGTCCCCACCTGTAGCTGCGGACCAGTTTATCAGCGTGAGGCTCCAGCAGCAGCGACCTCAGGACATTCTCCACACAGCCAGACACATATTTCTCTGGTATCCCCCTGAGTCTGGCATACATGCTCAGAGTTTCTCTTCCTGTCATGTGGTCCAACACGGCGTCGAACTGAGGGCAGTAACCAATGCGCTGCTGCACCTGCAATCCAGAGATAAAAGTCCTCATTCATATCTGGGCCTTTTGAAAGCAGTGTGGCTCTACACTGAAGATTTAGTTTACTTAAAACCCACATGTTAACTGTATCTTTGAATTAATAGAGAGGCTCACCTTCTTAATATCCCTCAAGATGCTGTATCCATCAATGTAGGCATCCCCGGATGTAACGCTCTCATCGCCTGTCAGCATCTTAAAGGTAGTGGTCTTGCCTGCTCCATTGAAGCCCAGGAGGCCGAAACACTCTCCCTTCCCTACAGCTAGAGAAAGCCTGTCCACAGCCAGAAGATTCTCCCCGCTGCTGTACACCTGAGAAGGAGAGATACCCGAGAATGTCTCTGTGAGATATGATTATCTCTCTCTGTGTGTCTCCAAAAACGTTCAGATTCGTTGCGTACAGCGAGAAGACTCCTGTGCTGCATACCTTGCTGAGTTCCTGCAGTATGAGGGGGCTACCAACCATAGACTCCACCATCGGCTGGCACTCCAGGACTCTCTTCCTCTCTTCGGCCACATCCCTGTCCTCTGGAAGCAGTGCTGCATCCTCTATTAGAGGTAACTGACACACACATATGTACGATAGAAACATCAAGCAAATAAAGTAAGACACTGTCCCTATGTCACAGTAAACATTTCTTTAGGTGACGTCGTCTATTTTCTGGCATTTCCACAGGTCTCTTAATATTTAACAAGGAACTATAATACACATAAATATGTCATAGTAGCATAGAGTGGGCAGCCCTGAGTAAAACAAACGCTTCGTGAACAAGATAAAGCAAGCGTTATTCAGCTAAATGACAGAAGGATCTTCACAACTGAGAAGCTGACACAATGTAATGTTTGGAAAAAAAAGATTATTCACTTATCAAAACAGTTCCAAATTAATCTTCTTATGATTAATTCATTGATTAATCAATTAATAATTTCAGCCCTAAATGCTTTCTGTTTCCCATTTTCTGACACCAGTTGGAGGATGTTGAGTCTTTCCGATGAGATGTTTCATTCTGACATGTTAAAAAATGCCTTTAGTAAAGTCTACGTGCTGTTGAATGCAGAGGTGGTGATACAGTCCCTGACAAAAGTCTTGTCGCTTACCGAAGTTGTTGGAACAACAAATAATAACTTGACTTGTAGTTGATCAATTGGAATCTGAAATGGCTTATATGAAAGGCAAAGGCCTCTGGATTATGTGTATTGTACCAAAATAAGGTTTTGTATCATTCATTGAGATTTATCATTTAATTAGAACAGAAAGGTCAGATTTGGCTTGGACAAAAGTCTTGTCGCATACAAAAATTTTTTATTTTGAATACACAAACATGCTACAATAACATCACAGCATAAAGCTATGGTCCCTTGGGAAAAAGAATTAATATCATGTATGACCCCCATGAGCTTGGAGGACTGCATCCATACGCCTCAAATAATTTATTGATGAAGTCATCTGGAGTGGCAAAGAAAGCAGTCTTGCAGGACTCCCAGAGTTCATCAAGATTCTTTGGTTTCATCTTCCAAGCCTCCTCCTTCATCTTACCCCAGACATGCTCAGTAATGTTCATGTCTGGTGACTGGGCTTTGATGTGGAGGCTGAAGTATGAGGAGGAGCGCCATCCTGCTGAAGAATTTGCCCTCTCTTGTGGTTTCAAATGTAGTGGGCAGCAAGAATTTGTTGATATTTCAGGCTGTTGATGTTGCCATCCACTCTGCAGATCTCTCGCACACCCCCATACTGGATGTAACCCCAAACTATGATTTTTCCTCCACCAAACTGACTGTTTTCTGGGTGAATCTTGGGTCCATGCGGGTTCCAACGGGTCTTCTGCAGTATTTGCTGCGTTTGGGATGCAGTTCAATGGATGATTCATCAGAAAAATCTACCTTCTGACACTTTTCCTCTGTCCATCCTTTCACCAAGCTGTGGGCCTTTGCAAATGCAACACGATTTTTTTAGTTGCCTTCTGTTTAATGCTGGCTTCTGAGCACTGATTTGGCCATGGAGACCACTGCGTGAGAGAATTCGACAAACTGTTTCTGGTGACCACGGGGTCAATTAAATGATAAAACTCATTGAATGATACAAAACCTTATTTTGGTACAATACACATAATCCAGAGGCCTTTGCCTTTCATATAAGCCATTTCAGTCAAGTTATTATTTGTTGTTCCAACGATATTCCAACGACGTAAGCGACAAGACTTTTGTCAGGGACTGTAGATCTTGGAAGTGTGAAGAGCCTCAATTAACACCTGATTCGCTCTTTTGTCGGATGTGGTCCGGCAGGGACTCAGATAAAACTGATGAACATACTTCTCAATATTCAAGTCAAGACGGTTCCTCTTGATAAAATAAATCAGCCTGCAGGGTTATTAAATGATGCTCCTGCACGTAGGGGGCAGATGATTTGGCTTCTTTGCAGTGTCATGCGGCTTTGACAACTCATAAATCAAAGTGCTAATTTCCAGACCTTTTTAATGAGACAACTGTTTCCATCTGGCATTCCAACAATATGGGAACCAATGCAAGTAGCAGTGTTTCCAACTGTGCCTACTTCAGAGTTAAAGTTTCCTTTTTATGAAGCATTTACGCCATATTGTCCATTCCCTGTACATTTAATTAAATCTGGATCTTCAGAAAGCATTCAGTTTATGGATCTACAACCATTACTCATGCTGTCTTTAGGGACTTCTCTTTTGTTTTTGGTTTCACTGTGAATATATTTAACTACACTTTGAATAGTTTCCCAGAGAGACTTCCTACGCAGTGCAAGCTGTGGTTGCTAGGAAATGAAACGCTGCCTTGTGCATCACTCCAACAATTCATCTACCTGTTTGCGTTTCCTGCCCAGGGAGCCGAGGAGTCGCCGGAGAGTGCGGACACACTGCAGCTCGATGACAAACAGCAGAATAATGAAGACTAGGCCCTGCATTGAGAAGGCCACGAGGAAGCGTCCCACGCCAGGCTCTGACATGGAGAAGTAGTTTGGCTGGTACGTGATGTCTAGAAGCACAAAAACACCAGGTCATGTCAAGTAAATGAAGGTCATAAATATGCAGGGTTTACACAAGAGGTCTGTTAATTTCGTTAATGTTTATTTTGGTAATTAAAAACGGGGGGAAATTGGATTTAACAAAAAATGAATCATACATGAAAACTGGATTATGAGTAAACTATTTGCAGCTTAAACAGTGTATAGTTCAATGTGGTGGTGCATTATGCATCTCATTTGTGTCACAGCCCCACTTTTCTCTTTACTTTTCATTAGCGGAAGTATTTATTGAACTGTCCTTGTCTCAAGAGGACCTCCAAGATTTTAATCAATCTGCTCCACATCTGCTCGATCTGGGTGCCATTTGGTAAAAAACTGGTATAAACTGAAAACAGTGATCCTCATTTATAACATACATCACATTCTTATAATCATTGTCACTATGAAAATGAACCACCACCATTGTTCTAATGCATGTGTAATACTGCACCCACAATATGACTCATCCTTATGATTTTATCTTCTACATCATATATCCATCTCAGATCCTGTACTAGACTACATCTTCATTGTTTTAAGTAATAAGTAATGACCTCTTCATTTGCTGAGAATACATTAAGGCAGTACTTACTTAAGATCTTGCAGAATGCATCGCTGAGAGGAGTGGCGGTGCAAAACGAGATGAATTCGTAGTTCTGGTAGAACTGGCTGAAGGACATGCCCAGGCAATAGTTTGGGAAGATCAGGAAAACCTTATCCAGTAAGTGCGACAAGTTCTGCAGGTTCAGCTCTGGGGGAGGAGTTCATTAGGAGGCCATCAACAGGAATGATGCAGAAACATGACAGTAGAAACACAGGAGGAAAACACATGACCAGTAGGAGTTGCTAGAACATGATCCATCACTGCCTTCCCAAGTAATTTTACCCCTTTGTCCCATCCACACACTGTACAAGATGTGTTCAGCCAAACACAAACACCGTTTCAAACCCTTACAACCAGTACATAACATACTGGCCTGACTGAAGGACACTCACTGTGTGATATAAACAAAAAAACCCACTCATATCATATTTGAGGCCTAGACATTCAAACATTCACAAAATCAAAGCACCAGCGCCTGCATAGAGTTGCATTATAGGTTGTTTGTTGCCACTGTTGCTGGGCTAGTGTGTTACTTAAAGTCAGTTTGTAGTACGTTAATCAGTGAGCCCGAAAAGTGCTTTGTTAGCCTTTCTGATGGCTCATGTAATGTGGTTGTGCTGCTGCTGGTGATAATAAATTCATGAAAAGCGTCTTGAAAACATCTCCCAACGTTCTTCAGGGACCAATTAATCTGTCAAACAGCGAAGAATTACCAGTGTCACACAATGTCATGATGAGGAGCTCAAAACAGGCAGTGTGGGATTTAGGAAGTATTTCATATTTTACTTCTACAATAGAGAAGACTTCAAGTATCAGGACATTCTCATTTTAGGACAGACAGGACTAGTCGGACAGTGTTCCTCATCTTTCTGTCTGAAAAGGTGAGGCTATATCATCCTCAGCATTGTCTTGCATACTGACCAATACCACAATGTCAGACACTTTAAATGTCCATCAGCACTGGAAGCTGGTGTCTCCTCTCACCTGGGATTGTCATGATGGTGACGGCCAGAAAGGTGGCAGTGCCAGAGATCACGTTGAAGATGGTGAGGCGCGTGTAGGCAGTAGCAGCAGTGGAGAAGAAGAAGCTGAGCAGGTACATAAGAGGCACAACGGCCCAGCCATACAGCAGCAGTAACAACAAAACATCGACCAGGTGGTTGTTGTCCACGAAAGCCTTGACCCCGAATGCCTGGAATACCACCTGAGAGCATAAAAGTTAAGGCATGAGACTGTATAATGTTAGCGTGAGTGCCTTTAATCAGACATCAGACATCATACTGACCAGCATGAGGAGGCAGGGCAGCAGGAAGTTGACCAAGTCCCACAGCAGAGCAGAAAACCAAAAGTTTGACAAGTAGACGCCGCTGACCTGCTGCACGTGCTTGGACTTAAGAGAGGACTCTGTTACGAGCAGCAGGGCAAAGGTGCTGGACAGGGAGGCCATGCCGTACATCAGGTTGATAGCGATGGCAAAGCCAGTCTTTCCCCTGCAGATGGAGGAAAAGAATGAGTTGGTAAGGAGAGAAAAAGAGGAGGAGGCGACAAAGGGTTGATGGCAGGATGAAATTTAGGAGAAAGGGTGAGAAATAAAGGTGAGAAATAAAGAAAGATGTGAAATAACTGAAAGACAAACATAAAATACACAATTACTCTCTCTCTTTCCTCCATCACCTTGATCTCCACCTGTTGAAATCCTCACTAAAAAGGTAATTTACCATTTACAAAATTACTTGGGGTTTAAAGCTATACTATAAATCCTTTTTGGGATCCCAGAAATTTACTTTAACCTCTAAGGAGACTTATATGGGAAGATGTAACAGATCACTGGTGTAGAGTATCACCACAACACACAACAAGTGTGTAACAACTATGTTTCTTATAAATTGCGCCTGCCAACAAAATCACATTAAAACTCTTTTCTCTTTACTGATCTCTCCTAATCTTCCCTGTTTACTTCCATGAACTCCGTTTACCGTGAGTGATGTTCCAACCTTCCCTCTACTCACTCTGTGAGCTGGCTCTTGGCGATTTCAGACAGGTTGCGTGGCATGGGGTAATTGCCCGTCTGGATGGAGGCGTTGGGCCCTGCTAGAAGTTTGAACAAAGCGTTGTCCACCATCATGAGCGCTGTGGCGGGTGTATGGTAGCCCTCATTGTTGAAGTAGGCTGTTGCCTCTGCATACTGGCTGCCACGGAAAGCAGCACCAACCACACAGCGCTCATTAAAGCTGCCGCCTTCTTCCTCTGCCTGGGTCAGGATGTAGTCAGTAAAGTCTGATGGGAAGCAGGACAAAAGGGGCATATGGTCAGTAGATACTCAGCTGAGCAGGCAAGCCAAGTCCCTGCCTCTCTCACAATGCTTACCTGTGATGTTGATGAGCTGGCCTAGCTGGGCAGAGAGCTGTGAGCTGTATGTATTTGCCAGAGCAGAGGCCAGGGGACCCGCCCCAGGCTGCAGAGCCACAGGGACCCTGGTGGAACCATAGCGTCTGAGTGCCAGTCTCAGCTGAGGAGCGTCCTGGTGGTTGGGAAAGGTCCGTGCCACAACTAAGGCCACGACAGTGAAGATCAAAGGGACCAGGAACTGAGCCACCATAACCTTCCAGTTTCTCCAGCTGTACAGCGCCCTCTTCAGGAACATGGCATAGAACTGCTGCAGGTGTAGTCTGATCTGATTGGATAAGAAGAGGGGAGCTTGAATGCACGCGATATGAAAGGTATGCAGACAACACTACAAGCATCAGTTTGCTTCCTCTTATCTCGTGTGCAGGAAGATGTTGGAGATCTTTTATCTTTTTTTTGTCTGTTGTGGCCACTGCACTTTTCTTTGCTGTAGTCTGCTGGGGGAGCAGCACTGGAGCCGGAGATGTAAACAGACTCAACAAACTGACAGAGAGGGCTGCAAACTGGAATCATTTACTGAGGTAGAAGACAGGAGGACTGTGAACAAACTGTTAACCATCACGGACGACTCTGACCATCCTCTCTACAACCAGCTGGACAGGAAGAGCACCTTCCCCTGCAGACTGCAGCTCTGCTGTCACAAGGACAGATACATAAAACCATTCCTGCCAAAAGCTATAACTCTTTATAACAGCTCACCTCTGTCGAGCACTAGACACCTCTCTTCCTGGTGTGTCTGTCTCTTTCAAATTACACTCCATCCTGTTACTTATTTTGATTGATTGCAAATTTTGATTTGCACATCAATGTATATATTCCTTCTTTGAGTGTTATTACTTTTTCCTTAAGTGTATTCATTTTATTTATGCTGCTACAATGATACAATGCCCCAGTCTGGGATCCATTAAGTACATCAATCCATCTCACCCCGGTGTTCAGCTTGATGTTGGAGCAGTCCTCTGAGATGAGCGTGCCGCTGTCTGTGAAGTCGGTCACATCGGTCATGCCGCTGATGCTGCTGGCGTCATCTGTGGTCCAGTCATGGGAGCGTCTCTCATGCTGGTACTGCAGGGCTGGCAGCTGGATTGCCTGGATGTCCAAACTAGAATCCACCAACTTTCCCACTCTGAACACACAACGGGAACAAAAGGTCTTCAGCATTGCCAGTGACCAATCAGGGAATAGGTCCATTTGATAAAAGAAATCCAGCAAAAACACTTTAGAGTCAAGCACAAAACTCAAAGATACTTTTAAACGTTGTGTTTTTGTAACATTATATGATGAATTCCATCATGTAATGTATGTAATGTAGTATGATTTCAATTTCGCTTGCAGTAAAAAAATCCATCCACTATTTTCTTGCCTTTCTGCAGCTCTGTAAGATGAAAGGCAGGGCTGCTTGCATATAAGGCTATTTCTGGTCCTTGCAATGAGTAAGACCATTAAAACCATCAAATCAAGGCACTCATACTCAGGAGAGCAGATCCAACCATATTAGACACCCTCATTTCATCAGATGAGGGTCTCATATCTTCTAAAAAAGTCCATCAGTCTCTCCTTTCTTTTCCGTGGAGTTGAATGACAAAATTATGAACAATTATAATTTTAATTTTTTTAGAAAAAGTGGGAACTGTGTTTTAAAGCTGCTGTGTTTGTACTGTGTAAGTATTTGTATGTCTGAGCTCCATGACAGTAAACTGTGATACCTCACAACGTTTAAAACATTTGGTCATCAGATGTTTTAGATCTCTCGATGTACGTAGTTTGCTATTAATGATTACAGTGGAATCAATCATTCAATATAAAAAGATTTACTGGCCGCAGTGTTACTATGTAACTAACAAGGCGTTTTGCTTGGCTGCAAAATACTGTACACCAGAAGGGAGCTACATGACCAAATGTTCAAACAGCAGCTTTTTCCTGTTGCCATGTTTGATGTTTGGTGTGTGGTGTTCATAGCCAGAGCACACTGACGGACTCTCAGTGTGACCTGTAAATAACGAGGCCTGTCAAGAGAAACATTCTTGGCAGTGCCAATTACCATGTCGTACACTCATGCTTGTTGAAGAAGCGTGCAGTGGAAGCGCTCTTGTGCTCGTCGCCACGGATACACAAATCACGATTGTGGGGAAGCAGACAGCAGGGAGCTGGGACCGAGATGTGTGAGCAAAGGACAGAAGGCGGGCTTATCAGCCATGGCACTGGTGTGCATGTCAACAAAACTGAAAATTACTTATTTTTACACTAAAATATGACCTTCTAATTGATTTGATCCTCTTTTTCTTGGATAAAAATATGTATTAAAAAAAGTCTTCCATTGGTACATTGGCTTAAATTGCGTCCCACCTCGAGGCTGATCCTGCTGATACGGAAAATTAGAAATCACATTTGCCAATCTCATTTCACCTACCGGAGGAAAACCTCCTCCATGGTAGTTACTGAAGCACCGTAGCTGGCGATGCCCAGCTCCTCTCTGTTCATCTCCAGCTCAGCAAACAGCAGCTCAAACCTGAGAGAAAACATAGACAAAATGCATCAGGGAAACGGATCACGCACTACATCACAGTGGGACGAATGATCTCACTCGGTATTACAATGAGCTCTTGATGAGCGTAAAGCTGCCAAATCTCACTCTCTACCGCTGTTTTTTGAGATGGAATTATATATTATACCTTTAGTTTTGCCTTAAATCTAGTCACAGAACAGTAATAAGTGCCACTCTAGAGTCTAAGTCCAATTTGTGGGGGGAAAATATTGATTTTCAATATAAGAGAAGGACATAAAGCAAGGTAACAGAAATTATATTATGGTAAAGGAAAAAATAACCTGGAGGGAGAGAGAAATGTTTGTATATTTACCACAGTGATCCCAGTTTTTGCTCAGTGTATATACTTAAGATTGAGAAATGTAATGATGTGATGTATTTTATGAATGTATGGATCCATTTTGGGACATTCTCTAGTTTAGTAACAGGTTATCATTTAGTCGCTATGTTCATCAAGTGTCATTTTTGGTCAATGGTCTTTCTCCCTTTGAGGTCAATTCACTTCAGACTTTCCACTGTGTTATTGTGCCTTTTATAGAAAAGAGAGAAGGCCTAATTGACTCACCTGCTGGTGCTTTCTTTGGGCAAGATGTAGGAGAGCTCTGCCCCAGCACTGCTCTCCATTGTGGCATTAGGAACATACATGTGGACCAGGCGGGTGATCTCTGACACATTACAAAGAGCGTCCTTTACGATCACCATGTGGTAGCCAGCACCTGGAGAGCAGAGGACAGGAAGCGGCTTGTATAATTATTGAAACCATTGTGTATGTTCCCACTATTAACAATTCTCCTGAATGTTCAGGTATCCTCTATGAAGGAAGGATCTCCAGTCTTCGCTCACCATATTTGTTCTTCAGGAAGAGTGGTGAGCCGCAGCACTGCAGCTCTCCTCCTGCCATGATGGCGATGCGGTCACCGAGCAGGTCGGCCTCGTCCATAAAGTGAGTGGTGAGCAGGATGGTGCGACCGCGCTTCTCCCCCTGCAGAAGGTCCCAGGTGGCACGTCGAGCCGATGGGTCCATACCTGATGTGGGCTCATCTAACATCACCACCTGGAGGTTTATACGGTCAGGAAAGGACATGGTTAATGCGGAGGAAGGACGGGACAAAATGAATGAGTGTGAATAATGCTCACGAAATTCCTTACCTTGGAGTCTCCGATGAGGGCAATGCCAATGGAGAGTTTTCTCCTCATGCCACCTGAGAGGGTCTTGGAGCGAGCCTGTCGCTTGTCCTCAAGGTTCAGGATACGGATGATCCGGTCTACCTCATCAGGAATCTTGTCTTTGGAGTAGCCTTTCAGCTGGATACCAAGCAGATAAACACAATGAATAAGTCGCGCTCTCACTCAAACTCCCAGCATCTATTTGACGATGATGTCAACTGAGAGCTGCTGCGGGCCTGAGAGAAAGTGTCGGCACCAATCTTGTTCCACGTGTTCTTCAGTTGAGTGTTTTAGAGGAACTGAGAAAGTATAGCAAGATTGTGGATCTCAGGATCAGGATTGTGGAGATTGTTCTTACACCTGTAAAAGCTACTTTTGCAAAGATACTAATGTTCCGTTTTGATTGACTCCGTCATAGAGGCATTAATTTAACCATATGTTTATTATTGAGGTTACAACCTCAAATCACATAGTAATTGTAGTAGTAGCAGTTTTGTGTGTTTTTAAGTGCATGACTGTGTGTGAGTACCTGTGCGTAGAAGAGCAAGTGTTCCCTGACAGTAAGGTTATCAAACAGCACGTCATGCTGAGGGCAGAGTCCCAGGCTGCGGCGGATCAGAGCCATGTCCTGACAGATGTCGTAACCGTTGATATAGGCCCTGCCACTGGTGGGCGGAAACAGCCCTGCAAGCACAAAGACAATAAAGATTCTTTGTTTTTGATTGTGTGTGTGCGTGTGAAGATGAATATCTGTAATTGTTGCTAAGCTGGTCACCTGTCAGCATGGACAGTGACGTGGTCTTCCCGGCGCCGTTGTGTCCCAGCAGCACCGCGATCTGTCCCTCGAACATGTTCAGCGTAAGATCCCTCACCGCCTGCCGTGTCTTGTTACCCACTCTGAATTCCTGTTGATCGAATAAACCCAAAAAATGTAAATAGTGAATACCTGAGCCAAAACGTATGGGAGCAGAGAGGCCCGGTCACACACATGGGGCCGTGGCCAACAGGGCAGATCTTCTGTCTTTTCAAAGTGGTGGGAATTGAAAACAAACAAACACGTTTTATGGCAGTAAGATGATCAGATTTATGAAGATGTATTGTTTCTGTTGCTTTTTTATTTATGGGAGTCTATTCTGGGATTTTAAGCCTTTACAGAGGACGGCGGGACTTGCTGCTTCTCATTTTCAAACATTTTCCATCCTTTAGGAAACAGATCCCTGAGTGAGACAGAACAGATTTTGCTAAAAATGATAAAGGAGAGTTGGACATTTATCTTGCAGCTAAATGTAGAGAGCAAGACAGTAAAGCAATTTCTAAGGGTTGTTTCATCATTTGTTTCCAAAACTCAAATGACAAAGAAATGAAAAGAACATTTATTATTTTGTCATTAAGAAATCGTGCCTTGTTATGTACTTTTACTACAAACCACAATTACTTGTTTGCTGCTCACCTTAGAGAGGTGTTTAATCTTAATCCCGGAGACTAGACCAGCTGGCTCCTCCTCTATAAATTCCCCTTTCAGAGCCTTTTCTGCATCTTCCTCTTCCTCCTTCTCATTCACCAAAGCCATGCGAGGGCTGCTGCACCAGTATGAAGGCTGCAAATGAGGAGATTGAGAGAAAGCGAGGGGCAGACAGAGGTAGAAAGTGGACTGGGGTGAAACTTCCAACATATTTTCACAAGATATTACACAGAATAAAACTGCATCAAAACAAAAATGCATCATATATTGCACACACAGAAAGAAAGGAAGAAAGAAAGGAAGGAAGGGCTGACATTAACATTGTTCATGTACACTCTACATTGTTTCCTGACCTCCCTCTGGTGCACTTCCTAAGAACCAGAGTCAAACCTCCACTTTCTCCACTGCAGAAACAGCATCTCACACCCACTCACACAATGAATATAAAATGCGTCAACGTCTAATCCACACCCTGCTGGCAGCTTCATGAATTCCTGACTAAATGGGAAATGGGTTAGCGGGTTATCGTGAGTTTATTTTAGTGTGTGTGTGTTTATGCGTGTGAGGTCACGGCATTTGGTGATAGCCAACGACGGCTGGACAGACTCAGACGCTTCCTGTTAGTCTGGCTAGTTGAATCCAAAGACCGATATTCTGTGACCTCAGGTTCTCAATCCCCTCCACTGTCACCGCATCAGAGCCACTTTCACTGACTGCAGCAATTTCTTTGAGGTAATTTTCTCTGACAGGAGACCTCTACCTTGACCTTGCAACTACCTGAAGTGCTGAACGCAACCCGCTAGCAGCATTTGTTTACATGATAATGTATCTTTAACCATAAACCACTCTGTGATAGCCGCGTCTGAAGTGGGTTCAATTCCTGGTAGCAACAGTTCAGGCTTGTTCATTCCTTTTAACAAGCACAATAAACAGTGTTGACATGTGGGAAGCTGGTAAAGGGTCATGTCCTTCTTGCTGCACTAGTAATACTAACCACCATATCCCTTATTTAGATGAATGAGCAAGTATGTGTTAATGTGTCTGCCCCTAACGACACAAAGCTACTGTCTGCATCTATATCCTCATCTATTAACTTTTACCAGTAGGCTCTCCAACGGACTCTGAATATTCGTACAAAATGCTCAGTGAATGATTTTATCAGATTTTTTTTTTCCAGAATATAAATGCAAATTCACCATGTCAAAGTTTCTTGAAGAGATATAAATACCAGCAAGAACTTTTAAGAGATTTTCATCAAGTTTCTGAATATTTTATATCAATGCGGATATCTTATTTAGCTAATTGTGAGTATATTTGTTGGTTATACAAACTATCCAACCTCACAGGTTTACCAGGTATATTAAAACAATATTAAGTAATCCATCAATAGTCTGAAATGTTAAAAGCCTGACTGATTATTATGCTGTCACTGGGAAATGTGATGACAATAACCTACCTGAAGATTAAGAAATATTTTGCTCACATAGAACTTTTTTTTTTTGGTTTATTTCAAGTTGAAATTACTAACTGACAACTTTGTAGAAACTAAAAGTACTGTGAGCAGGGACAAAATCATCAGATACTTGCTATCATCTTAAACATTTGCTCCATTTTTGAAAGCATTATTTGCTCACACTTACATCCCACAGATGTATGTGTGTTTGGTTACACCCCCACTGTGTGAGTGTAAGTGTGAGCCACATACCAGTGCAAAGAAGTAAGACGGCAGAGGCACTCCGTACTCCCCAGGGAAAACTGCCTCCATGTACCAGGCCACCAACCCATACAGCACCGAGTCAAACAGCAGTAAGCCCAGCACCTGGGCCAGGGAGAAGTCATCGTCCACCGTCACTGAGTCAAACATGTTTGACCACTGGATTCCCGTACCTACAGGGGACGAGATACACATTTTTCAAACAGCTGTTTTAAAAGAAAGCCGTGGAAAAATTGTCCTTTACTCTCTAATGTAGCTATAACCTCAAGTCTCACCTTTGCCCTCAAACATTCCTATGAGCTGAGATCCCATGGCCATGGCCACATTGGAGATGAGGCAGGCCGACACCTTCTGGGCATGGCTCAGTAAGTCGTAGCGTGGCCATAGGAACAAATAAGGCAGGTAGCTCATGAAATAGATGAAGCCGCCCGCCGCTGCCGCCACGTTGGCTGAGGTTGGACAGAAAAGAAAAGAATGAGAGGTTGAGGGGATGCTGAATGACAGCAAAACGTATGCAGCTGTGGATAATATGAAGTTTTGACAAAGGGAAAAATAGTGAATTGAACAGTGCGATCAAACCTCCTGTAACTCTGCTGTGACAGCTACAGAAGATGAACAGTGAAGCACCTCAAACACACACCTTTGCATCTGTGGACGTGCGCAAGATAAAAGCTAACATGTAAATCACTATGAGAAGAGAACTACTTCTGCTGCAAAACCCATTTCTCTGACTGACAGAGGAGCTATTGGAGCACTGTTCAAATGAAGCATTCAGGAGGACAAATGAGAGACGGGGGAGAAACGTAGGAGGACAGTAGAGCACTGAGGATGAGGAAGGCACTGAGGAAGACTTTCAGGGCTGTTTTTTCTTGTATTTCTGAGCAGCACAACAGAGACCTCTCAAAAGAGCACTTGTGGCAGAAATTGCGACATGTTAAGCCTGCGTGAAACAGTGCAATCATCTATTCCTAAAAAGTACATCAGAGGAAGTATCCAGCTAAAGAAAGCCAGAATGGAAAAATAGGGCGTCTTTGTTCAAAAATGTCCAAGGAGGGCAGTGAAGGTTCCTCTTTCATCTATAAATCATCATTTATAAAGAAAAACCCTTGAACCTAGCCAGAGTTTATCATATAATGATCTTTTGATGAAGTTCTGTACTTGTGTACAATTTTGAAGTACTTTCACTTTCACTTTGTACTTCGACTCTGATATCTGACAGAAGTGGATACCTGCTACTTTACAAATTGAGATTTCCACACACAAAGCATATCAACAGCTTGAAAATATGTTTGGTAATACATTAAAGTACCTAACAATTATACAAGTACCGCTAAAATGATTAACTGAACAATCAATTATTCAGTTGACAGAAAATTAATAGGCAACTACTACCCTAACTAATTATTTTAGGTCATTGTGACGGCGTTTCTCACCATTTTCATTGTATTCACAAGCCAAACAATCAAATCGACTAATGGAGAAAATTATCTGCAGGTTAATAATCCATAATGGAAATAATCATTAGTTGCAATTCTGTACAAAATAGTTGAAAATTAGCTCCACTTTAACCAACTATAGCAGCAAAATCTTACTTTTACATTAATGTAAGAGTAATAATAATACTCTAAAGATAGAATACTGTATATAACAGTACTACAGTCAATGCATTTTCTGTATTGAGCACTTTTACATAGATTTTCCCGATTATACTTGCATACTTACTTTTTAAATTTTAAAACAACATGATGATGCGGTTTCTCCTGCTAATGTTAAATTCAGCAGCAATTCACACAATTTTAATGAGGCTTTTTATGAGTCAGGCTGGCAAATATTACATTTTGGACAATTATTTATGGACTAAAGCCAGGCTGAGGGTGGATAAAGCAGTGAGAGAAAGAAAGAACACGGCTAGAAATGACACATAAGGTACCTCGCCTCATTATGTCAAAGCAAAATAGGAAAACAGTCTGGGCACGGAGCACATTAGATCACTCACAGATACAAGATGGTGAGCGCACAGACGGATTCAACACATCACCATAAACCAACAAAAACAGAGGCTTTTTTCTCTTCAGCTCAGCCTCTGTGTACAAAATGCTTTTTAGTTGAAAAAAGTCAAACATTATCTACAGCATGTCTGGCAAGTACGTAAACAAGTGCTTATGTGCAGCTACTCTGCAAAAGGCTGCATAAAACCGAGGCCGACAAGCACTCGCAACCTGAGCTGCTTTGTTGGAGAAAGTTGGATGGAGATGGATGCTGGATCTGAATGAAAAGCTTTGAATGAGTGGGAGTGCAAAGAGGGAGAGCAAAGAGGAACATGAGAAGGGGGAGATAGGATTTAAATAGTTTTCTTTATCATCTGTGTTGCCCAGGCCAGACGAGACGCCTTGATTTCACATGGCTGAGGACAGAAAGAGTTCAGAACTACTTCACACGAGATGCTTTTTTAAGAGAACAAAACATATAACATGTCTCTAATCCACAACTCTTCTCTTTGCCATGTAGTTTAAACATGTTTTTTCCGACAGCTGATGTGTCCTTTGTTGCTGCTTTTATGCTACGGAGCAGCTAAGAGGAGGCAAACACTTTTTGACCTACATCTGAGCGACCACGCAGCGTTGCAAATACTGTACAATTCAGCTAAATGCAGCTACCACGCATACAGCACTGTATAAAGAGACTGACAATCACAGAGAACCATAATTATCATCAACAAGCAGGGCTGAGCAAAGGAAAATTTGTGTGATAGAGAAAAAAGGGTAGATCAAGGGGGTCTGGGCGTATGGCTCCCCGTAGGACAATGTTTGAACGATTAAATACATCAATCTGGTCTACTTTGAAGGGAAAATTGAAAGATGAATTAATTATTTATCAAGGCACTGTATTAGCAAGTTAAATTTAAAAAAATGCATATAGAAATGGCACAAAAGACCACCTCATTCTTAAAGCCTGTACATGAGAGAACAAGGCAAGAAAAATCAATCACCCATTAATAGCCTGTTTATTGTCTAGTAGTATTATTACAGTTATTATTATGTTATTATAGCTTTCCACTGCATTTTGATGGCAGTCAATGTTCAGGCACAACAAGCAGAAAAAAGATCACAGCTGATAATGTTTATATTACAATATATTCTAATTAACTTGTACTTTAAACCCTAAGGTTCCTACAGAGCTGCAGCATTCACTTAAAGACAAAACTGAAAACTAAACAGTACATTTAGCCGACTACTACTACTACTACTACTACTACACAGCTTTACTGTTAATGTCTTCTCTGCTCCATCACCTTCACCTGCTTGCTCTGAGCTGCTGTCACTCTCTCTCTTGCTCCATCACACACTCACACTGTGCTCTTCCTTACAGGAGCCGCACTACTCTCACAACACCAGGACTCCATCCAAACTTTTTATGCAACATTTCCAAAATCGGACTAGAATTCATAATTCTAACAATTATGCAAAATGATTGTGGTTAGCTAAAATACTCAGGCAATCATGTAATAACTGTGACAGGCCCTGTGCGGACATGCAGAATTAGAGCTCAAATACAGTTGTAAGGCACTTCAGCTCGCTTTCAATTGAGAATTAAACATAAAACATGAAATTAGAAAAAGTAATTTAGTAGAAAAATAAATCTCTTGCAAAAAAGGCACTTATCTAATCAGAGGCCAAGGGGGCAGGTGCTTGAGCACCATCTGACGTCTATCTGTGCAGAAAGAAAAAGGTGAGCAGAGACAGAAGCACACACCTCGTGAAAAGAAGGTACTGATCATGAAGCTGAAGTTGATGGTGGCCACGGTGAAGACAAGCAAGAAGACGAAGACCAGTGTGGGGTCACTGTAGGTCAGCACTGCTCCATTAGGGCTCACCTAAAACAACAGTGATACAACAGATGCTCAGTTATTTATAGCCTCCTGAAAAATTCACCTATTACTGCACTAAAATGTTGCAGTCACAACATTATTGTTCAGTAACTACACAGTTAAACAGCTTTACACCAGATTTCTGCCTTTCACCCACAGTAGTTCTAAAACCATTGTAAAGTGCTGCCTCTCATGTTAATTAAGTCACACTGTATGAAGCTTTGAGAGCTGCAGCTTAGCTGCATATTTGTACACTGAATAAATACATAGTGAAGGTATTTCCTCTATACACTAATGTAGATAATGATATCGTATTTACTTATCTAGGAAACTGCTAAAATATGTCAAGAGGGCATTACGTGCTGGAATGTGGCTTAAGTCACAACGATTTGTAACACGGGCTCACCTGGATACAGAGGAGCAGAGTGACAAAAAAAACTGAAACAGAGAGGAAGAGGAGGAACATGAGGAACCAGGCGCTCCAGTGGAGCCAGTTGCTGAGACCCATCATCCTCATGTACTCCTGAAATGCACAAGAAAAAGGCAAAGGTTAAGGGCCGGTTTTCATGAATAATTTCAGCCCATACAGAGACACACAAACGCACCTTGAGCTTCCGTTCCTTCTCCTGCACCACGGCTCGTACTATGTTCAGGGAGGTGTAGGTAAAGCTGAGCACCAGTAGAAGGGGCAGTTGGTTCTGGATGGCCAGGATGAAGACATCATATATAAAGGCAGGGTAGGGAAACCGTGACAGGACCACTCTGACCCATCGCAGCAGAGGCGCAGCAGCAGTTCTGTTGTAAGAGTGCATGATGGCTCGGTCCACGGCGTGCTGCACAGACAGGAATCCCTCTCGGTAATAACCTTAAACAAGAAAGCGGAATACATTGAAGAAAATATGTCAAAACCACCATTTTATCAGCATGAATCTGTGTCCAGAAAATAATTTGTGGCACAACCTCACTTACAAAGTGGCCTGTTCTGACTACATGAAAGCGGGTAAGAGGCCTTGAGGAACAAAAGCAGAGCAGCATTTGTGACTTATTATTCATGTGGAGGTTGGAAATCCATATTCATGTGAGTCTAAAAGCTTGTCGGTTCTATTATGCTGTGAGGATGATTTTCTTCTTTTGGAGCGTGGCTCTCTGTCCAATTATAGTTACACTCAACTGTGGAACTTCATTATGACAAAGGCTCTGGGTCTGCTGGGGGACAGCAGAGCATTGTCGCCAATTCATTATCATCGTCACCTAATTTACATATGACAAATCATGAGACCAAAATGAGAAATGAAATGAAAATACTCTGAAGAGCATTTGATGGCTCCTGAACAATGACTGACGCTTTGCAAATAGGCAACAAGTGATGCAAGGGCGCAAAGCATCGTAATAGTGTCAAACCGACACAGCGCTGATCATGCCGATCGTGTGTGGGACCATGGTTGCCATTGGAAACACAGCCTGAGGAGAGGGCTCTCACTCCAGAGATTGTGGAAAATAATCTCTGCCTGTGACGAATACTAATCTTACTAACTCCTCTGAGAAATATGACGCTTTTAGGAGCATTCAACATTCACGCTCTCACCTGGCGTGCCCCCGTCCTTGTCATACTGCTCCCTCGGCCCCGGCATTTGAAAGAGGGGAAAGAGGCTGAGCGTGTGCCAGTCCAGGTCACTGTTCGGGTTCAGCTCTGACTTCTCCCTGGTAGGGGCGTTGCGTGGGGTGAAAGTGAAACGCAGGTGGTAGTTCACCTGTATGAAAGAGTGCAGAAAGAGAATTAAAAAGATCCCCCCATGGTCTGCATTCACACAGATCAGGTGTGTTTACTAGCTTGGCTTCATGAAGTGTCAGTGGCTCTCACTTAGTCGGTTTTGTGGTAGAATGAATAAATCAACTAGAATAATAAGCCTGGATCATTAAATACATCATTGTTTTGAGCTATAATAAATGTTTTACTGACACTAAGTGCTTTTCTGTTATTCTTTGTTAAGTTAGACAAAAGTTAGACTGCTCTGATGTGGTGGAAGGCATTAACATGCATCCCCTGTGATCTGATCACAAGCGAACAGCTAGGTACATGCACAGAGATCCGATCTCTCAGACCACATTCGGAGAAGCTCTGGGCCGCGTATGACCACGTTCTTTTGGTAATGTGTACATGTGTGTGTCCTGGACCACATGAAGGACCGCCCACTCAACTGACATCCTCTGTCTAAGCAGAAGGGACGCTGATATTAAGCCGATTTTAACTCACTTTCATAACTAAAAGATGTTGTAAAAATAGTCTCTAGAGTCTGCGTCATGCTGTGTATATAAAAAGGTTTCTACTGGAGCAGCATGTCCGCCTGCTGAGCCCCGTTAATCACCATGAGCCTCAAGTGAATTTTAAATCCTTAATCTTCCTTAACATAAACATAGAGCAAATGAGAGCGATAAAGAGTCGCTTGTGCCTTGTGCTTTGTTATATCACCTTTTGTGCATTTATGTGTGTGCTTTTCTCTGCATCAAACCACAAGGAGACCTTTCTACAAAGACAATAACATTGAAGTGAATGGATTTGAAAGAGACAGAGGGAGAGATGCACTTAGAATAGGAGTGAGTACAAATTTGGTAATAAATATGGCAGGATGATTCGCCCAAAAATGTGGCAGTGCATCTCTTGCTCCCCGTCAGCCTCGGGCTGTATGCAGACTGTTCCATCAAACCCAGAAGCGGCTTTTGCCATATGGGATCACACTGTGACCATTTCTCCAAGCTTTTCCATTTCACATTTAATCAAAGCAGACATCAATCTCATAATAACACTGACCAAAAGATATCTGTGTTTGTTAGTCTAAGACTCTTCCTTCTATGTTTAAACTACAAGCAAAACAAAAAAATCAGGTTAGTGCACAAGTAAACAAACACGTTTTTAGGTAGCAGAATTAACTGCCTGAACCAGTATTACTGGCCACTCATACTGTACTCATACCCTGACAACAGGAAAAGAAAAACAAGTGATAATTTTACTTCTGCTAAAATACAGAAAAGCAGAATTTACCCCTGTTGTGGTTTGACTCTGCAGCATCACCGACACAATTACCAGACCAGTAAGCAATACCCTGCAGCTGCACCCCCTCCTCAGGAGGAAGAATCAACCATCTACCTGACAGCATGTGACAGTGTGTGGATGATGGCTTTTACCTTTATGGGCAAGGGTTCGTCGTCATGGGTGAAGGGGTGCTCAAACACCACAGCTGCCAGCAGCTTTCCTGACAGGGGGTCATTTCTCACGTAGTCTTCAAACTGCTCCTCTGTCTCAAAGCCGCGCACTGGGAAAGAAACACATACACAGATCCAAAGAACATTACATTAGTTGTGGTGGTGTATTCATCTCACGAACATCTATTTTCATGCCCGTCTCGTTGCCCGACCTTAGTGCTCGAAATTTTCACTGGCGGGAAGGTGGTCGAGACGCTGTCAGCCCACTGAATTCTATTACCAATGCTATCAATACAAGAGGTCAAACATTCAAGTGCACCTGAATACACCCACATACACAGATGCACATAAAAAGGGAAGAGAAACACACAAAGCTGAAACACACAAAATACCACAGACAGCTTTTTAAAAAAACAACCCAGAGCAGTCCAAATGAAGCTGAATAAAAACAGAGCAGGTCAATAATGATAACACAGACTTCACTTTTGATTAGATGCCTTTCTTTTCCCAAAACTGGATTTCTCAATGGTATTTTTCATTCCACTAATCAAGCACACATGTAGGTATTCTGAGTCTGGCAAAGGACGTCAGTATCACACATAGGTCCCAGGGTTAAATCTGGGTCAGTCTCATAAATGAACACGTGCATTGCGTGCACAGAGGTAAACAGGTCAAGTACAACCAGCTGCCAAACACTGCGGCTCACTCTGCTCTTCTTGAATACCAGTGCAATGGTTAGCAGTTTAACGCAGTAATTCAGTAAAGGTATTGAGTGTGTGGCTTAAATAGTTAGATAAAATGGTCACGTACAGACAGTTTGTTAAATAGAAGATGTAATGGAGAAATGGTTCAACTAGTTAGCTAAAAATAATGGCTAAACCTTGAAATGATTAGGTAAAAATGGATAGACAGCTAAGATCAATAGATTAATGGCAGAAAACATCCAATCAGAGTTTAAAACTCTGTCATCTACATCACTAACAGCTGGCGGAGGCTAATGATTATAATGTTGAGAAAATTGACTTCATAATCTGCATTTTAAATCAGTTTATTTTTTTGTTTTTTTGTTGGCAGATTAGAGAATAAACACCAACTTCACAACTATCATATAAAAAAAAAAAATTGTAACAATATTCACGATTTCTCAAAAATAATTTTCAAATTAACTGAAATCAACACAACTGGAACATTACAACTACTTAACCTCATCAGGTCTGGGGGTATATCAGGTAAAAAAGGTGGAGAACCACTGGTTCAACTGAGTTTGATTATTAATTAGTTTAAGCAGTTTACTAAAGAAATACTAATTTTACTTTTAAATAATAATTTTCTGGTGAAAGTCTTTCAAATTTGAGGTCATACAAATAATACAAGTGATGCAACTCAGACTGGCCCTTTGAGCTCTAGTCACCTGTGATTAGAATCAAGTCATTATTATCTTTAAATAAAAAAAAAAACAGAGAATCTAGAATCGTAATAGTACAAGAAAACATAAAGTTTGTCACTGATGATCTACAAAAGAGTTACATAAACAGCACAAATGAGATTACACAATATGGACAACCTAATTTCACAATTCACTATTTCCCAATACAGGGCAGTGTATAGTTGTTGTTTTTTCCGTGACACCAGTTCAACAGTCCTCGGTTTGTTTAAACATGTAAAACGATGACGTTTGAGATATCACAGGGCTTTTTAACTTCCATCAGCTTAATCTGTTTTTTTCATTATTTTAGTTGGAGCATCGAGGTCGTGGTGGCTTTTTGTTTGCATGACACACTAAAATTCAGCCTTTATCATCCCCCTCCACCTGACCTGACCCCCCCCCCCTGAACACTGAGCACAGCTAAATTATTCATTAATGGCTGAGATGGGATCTCACACGGCCGTGTACGAGACAACCTGCAGATACACGGATCTGTCTACCTGCTGCCTTCGGCCTCCTCCTGCTTCTACTTGTCCATCTTGCTGATTGTCTGTCAACATTTAGACAAAAAAAGTAAACAGCCTGTTTGCGCACCAGTCAGTCTGCATGTTCATCTGAATCACGCAGAGGTGTGTGTGTATGCATGCTACAGTGTCTGAGCTACCTTCCTTATCTTAAACTCCCGGCTGATTCCAGGGTGAGGCCTGTTTGCTCTCCTGAGAGCCGTTTCCAGAGGAACCTGTATTCCCAGCTCTGTCCTGAATTGGTGAACTGGTGTGAAGGCCGCGGTATTCATTTCACTGGTTATAGTGGTGGTAATGAGAGCTCAAATTAGGGATGTAAACACTAGGCTTCACTTGAGAATTCCCATAAAAAGAATTAAGAATAGTTTGACATTTTGGAAAATATGTTTAGTCACTCTCACAACAAAAGTTAGAGGAGAAGATCCACCTAATAAATATAAACCTGTGAGCTTAGCGTGGGGTAGAGAAGTAGTTCAGTACATAACCCAATGTTGTAAATTCTCATTTCTACATTCCAGTTTTTTAACAAATTTAAGTGACATGGTATAAAGTGTTAATTAAGATGTGCTGTTTTGGCGGATTTTATTACCTTTGAACAAAGTCAGGCTAGCTGTTTCCCTCTGTTTCCAGTCTTTATGCTAAGCTAAGCTAACAGGGTGCCGGCTGTAGCCTTACATTTACCAGACAGGTATGACAGCAAAAAAGCTCACTTGATGGCTGAGATTACATTCAAGACAAACAAGAAAATTCCTGAGCATCATTTCCCTGTGTTACTGAAAAACTGCTCCTGACTGATATTTGGTGTCCACTGTTACTAGCTGACAACTAACCAATGGTAAATGTAAGTTATTCTAAACATCAAATATCCTGTTTTCACATATAAAACAAGCCAACATTGGTGCACTGACCCTGTCGCCCATTTCCTGTCAAACTATTTCCTACCTGAGGAGAGGGACAGGCTGCCTCGGACATCCTCTGCCACCTGACGCACCACACTGGAGTTACCGGGCACATATGCCAGCTGTAAGTGCAAAAAGCTCTTGGGAAGCCTGTCGACAGCGAAGCTCTCATAGATCGTGGCATTAGGGTAGTCCTTGAAAGGCACCTTCTGTCGGAGCACGATGAGGATGCCGGAGAAGAGCAGGGGCAGGAGTATCTCCACCAGAGTTACCAGGATTTGACGTTTCTGGGGAGCAGGAAAAGATAATCTGTCATCTGTTTGATAGGGATGTATAAATGTAGGATAAAAGAGTGACAGAGGAATTTAGGATTTAATAAGGAAATAAGGTTGAATAATCAATGAATATGAAGTGCAAATAGAAAAGGTATTGAGATGAAAAGTAATGAAAGCCTCCATATTTCAGCCACAGATGAGCAACATACATACAATGAATTCTCTTTTAGAGCTAATTACAATGAATTTTTAGCCATGGTGGGGTCTTGGCTTCAATTTATGCTTTTCACACTATTCAGAACTGAAAGATGATTTCACAGACGGTTGAGACAAGGCATAATTTATGTGACGGCCTCCTCCTGTTGAGTGATTGGAGCACAAAGTGACTTCGACAGCTTCAGGCCATTACAGCCAACCTCAGAGATCAGACCTTCCTAAACCAAAAAGATCACTTAGGGGAATAAATAAAACCCATGAATAGACATATTTCCTGTTTGTTTATAAAGTATGTTTGAAAGCATAAATAGACGTGGTCTCATGATCACATTTGAACAATACTGTTTCCTACAAGGCTGCGTGTTGAACCAAATTACTTTTGGGGCATTGACCAAATTGTATCCATACCATTAAGTATAAAAACATGTCAACTTGGAGCTGAAAACTTGGCCTGTGTAGTTTACCTTCTTATTTAAATCAGGGAATAGCTAATCAGTGTTGTTAAAAATGTATGTTCTTTTAAATGTATGTATTGTTGAAGACATGTCTTCACTCATCATTCTGCACCAGTTAGTCTTACAAGTTATAGATATATGTTCCAGAAGCTGAAAAATGCAATGATAGTTTTGAACAGAGCGTGTGTTTTTATAACCAACCACCACATCAGGTTGTTTTTGGTTGGTTGTAAAATGAGTTTTTATGGATGTGTGTGCGCTGCGGCCTTATGTTACAGCCTCGTTATCCAGGAAGTCTCTGGACAAAGGTCCACGTAGGCTCTGACACACAAGGAGTAGCGCACTGACAGCCCAATACAACACTTGAATGAAGCACAAAATAAGATGGGTTAATAGGCTCCAGCACTACCAGACAGTATCTAATGTAGTAAAAATGTGGGCGATTGCCTAGAAATCATTAACCTTGTCGACTGACTGTGACTTCTTTTATTGAGGAAGCAAAAACATTAACTCAATCCCTCAAAGGGCTCTTATATAGGGGTTGGTAATATGCAAAACGGATATGTTCCTTGTTTCATAATAATACTGCACACCTTCCACATATTTCATTTTGCTTGTTAGGCTAAATGCAGCTGTAGAAGGAAAAACAAGTAGAACAAACAATTTGCAAAGAACTGAAATCTCATCAGCTATCAAAATCTGCTGCAGCTGAGCTGGAAATATGTCAACATGACCTCAAGTTGTCTAAATGTGGCCAGTAGTCCATGAGGATAAGGACACCACCAACAAACAGGATGGCCCAGAAATACAAGGCCAATCTTTTTCTTTTTTTTTTTTTACAACAGGCTTTCAAAGGCCTTAACAACGACGTCCACTCTTTGCTTCAGGAGGAGAAAAATGTCGTAATTCACTATATTTGGCAATACAGTTTAAGTGATTAACATGCACCCTGTGTCTGTGTTCTGCAGCCAAGATGGACAAGCAACACAAAGATTGCACAGTATTTTTCCCTGCCCGGTCCCAATGGAGTCTCTGTAGTCTCTAGATAACCACAACTGAAGCCGAGCGAGTGGATAAAGAGCGTTGGGGCAACAGCCTCACACCACGCATGCTATGCAGCAGATAGCCAATTCCATTTCTGAGTAGTTGTGCAACCATGAACTGATATGAATGTTCAAAACTATGCAAGCTGCCATTCAGAGAAATACGCTGACTCTGTTTAGTGTACAAAATCCTTCGTTTCTTTTACACTAAACAGAGCCAGTGTATTGTTCTTTCTTATCTTCTTTAAACTGAGGACAGACCCTGGATCTGATGATGTCATTTTCCTTAAACTACACAATAGCGCAAGCCTGAGGTGAGCGTGGGACACCTGGTCTTTCTTGGAGATTTGGAGCTGTGAGGTGTGTGTAACCTCCCCGTAACATGTTTCAGAACAGATAAAAAAAGACGAGAAAATGGAAATGTGAAGGTGACTATACTACTCTTACTCTATATATATGAATATATATCATATTTGCATAGAAATATTTGTGCTGGTATGTATGTGCATATGTATATATTTCAATATAATAACAATATAACAATATAATTCAATTTAAAAAAAAGATCATGACATGTGACATGTGAGACACGTGAATCTAGTTACACAACAGATAATGTGATAATAATTCCTGCCTCATGATCTATGGTCACAACAATTACAAAAAAAAAGGAAGAAAATAACTAAAAGGTACTAATAGTGATGATAATAGCCATATAAGGCCAGGAAAAGCATGTTACAGCTACCAGCATGTTGACCTAGCTGGAGCGTGTGACACAACCACAGTGTAGGTACACCGTATATCACTGAGGTCAACCACTTTCCACGTAGCTGGGTAACATCACAAGTTGTAGAAAACAAAATGTTAGTCAGTTTACCGTATTTATGATGCCCCATACACCTATAACTTAACAAATACTGTCATACAGGCCTGTGCTCTGTAAATACAGCGGCTTCTGACAATTCACAGTTGCAAACATCGTCAGCACCTAATAAGGACACACAGGCTCGGTGTACGTTCACCTCCTTCCAGCTCACCTGCTGAAGATAGTTTTTCCACACCAGAAGTCCAAATTGTCGCATGATCGCCATTTTTTTGAGCAGTACGCAGGACACGGTCCAGTCAGCCTTCTAAAGTGGATGGAGACAGAAAAAGAGCGACATTTTTAGTATCAGGTTAGACCTACATGTACCATTCACCCATTTTGAAAATGTTTATGAAGGTTTCCTGAAGCTTGGTTGTGTTTTCGAAACAGTTCAGACCAGCAGTGATGGCTGTAAAGGTTTCTGATCTCTGTTTCTTTTTAACATTGACTCAAAAAAACAAAAGAAAAGAGAAGTGAGATTAAGAAATCAGCAGTATCACAGTTTGGATGATGTTTTAGTTGTGTTCAAAAGCTACAAACGAAACAATCTGAAGTGGAGGAATTATGAATAAAATCACAGGATAAGGATCAGGGGGGAAAGTACTGAAAATGGAAAACCACAAACAACTAAGGAGGAAAACTAAGGATTAAAAAGAAAACAGGTTGTTGTTATCTAGATGCTGAACCAGTTGGACAAGCCAATTGGGATTTTTCTTTCAGCTAAAAAAGAAAGACTGGGACATCTGATAAAACAGCAAATAAACTCCTACACCAACAGGATATGAACATTTGCATTTATAGTCACAAAGAGCCAAAGAGCAACATCAATAAATATGACCTACTAAAGCTACAGCAGCCAGATTTGCCTCATTGGAAGTCTCATAGCACTTTTCCTTCTGCTTAATTGGAGACTAATTTCAGAGCACATGAGTTCATAAATGTAATAAAACTGGTCATGCTGGGACATTTTGAATTTCAGACTAGAGCCATTCATCTCTGAGTAGCTACCCCCCTTAAGCGACATATCAAGGCTCGTCAAATGTTATTATGTGTGTAATATAATTAAGAAGACCATGTGCTGCACACTTAAGAGCGACCGTACCTCCATTAGTATATTCCAGCAAACAATAAACACACACACAAGCCATTACAGACATGACCCTTCTCCTCCCTACACTGAGGGCTTCCTTGCTCTTCTCTGATTGGTCCACTGCGGCCTTCTGGGCCTCCTGATTGGACAACCGACCTGCTCGTCAATCCCTAAGGGTTCTGGTGAATGCCAATGATGGAGCTAAAGGGACAAAGCTAGGTATTTTTCTTAAATACAATGTGCTGACTCACCGGCAGGTTATTATTTAAGACACTATTAATCACCAAATGTATCCACCGGAGTAACTTAGTGGTGTTTCATGGCACAAATGTGTGAAATTACCTCAAAAAATAGCAGGTTTCGGCATATGAACTTCACGAGCTGCGGTCTCTCTTCCTGTGAGGTGAAAACAATTCCTCCTTTTTTGTCTTAAACCGATAACAAAACCATCACTGCGGAGCTTCTTCCTTCACCGACATTGCCGAGGCTCGGCTAGCTTTAGTGGCGCTCAGGACGTCTGCAGCCCCGTCCAGGTTTCTGCTGCCTTCTAGCGAGGCGATGACATTGCACCAGCTGCTGAAGAAGTCCGTGAACGCATCGTGCAAAACGCAGCGACGACAGTCAACAAAACACATCACGTGACCGCGGTGGAGCACGGTGTCACGTGATCTCAACAGCTGGACCCAATAGGCACAAGTGCCTGAAAAACAAATATTAAATGAAGGATTCTTTGTGTTGTGGCACGTTTATGTGTTTTTACAACAAAATATATAGTTGTAGTGGGTTTTTTTTTTTGCTCTCTAGAATTTAGAAACCCTTTTACTGTAAAAACACTATGTGGAACATGCCTTTAGTTCAAGAGATGCTGGCTCATTTATCTCTGGACAAAATGATTCTTTTTTAAAGTTTCTCTTTATCTATATTGTGCTTTCAATAAGCTTGCAAGAGACAGACAATTCTCCTATTTTTTATATGTTGACAATTTCAAATAAAGACTTCTATATATATTTTTTTTAAAGGCAAAAATCGACAAAGCTGAGATGCCCTGATTTAACTTAGTCCCTATGTCACGCTTCAAAATGGCAGGATCCCTCAATACCCATAATGCAAGTCAATAATATCCTAATATACTTCACACCTCCAGTTTGAGTTCTCAGCCTTTATACAACTTTTGTTTTTTACTGTCTGTCAAAGGATGAGAAGTACACCTCATAACAATTAAACTAAACCTAATGTGGGTAATCATTGTGACCCTTTAATGGAAAAAAAAGTACACATCTTTTAGGCTGATTTAAATATTTCTCCTTCTGGCAGCATGGAGGGGGCTTCCAATCAGCATTTTGTTAAAAGTTATTAGTATGCAAATATGTGTTGATGTTTTTTTTACCAGCTATATTTAGAACATGATTACTGTATGTGATGTAAGATGCCAGGAGACAACAGCAAACATGAGGCAGGATTATTTTTTTGTTTTAATTATTAAAAGCTTTTTGGTTTATGGGAGTTATAGTGTAGACAAAACCCTAGATTATTCACAACCTTGAAAATATTAAAATTAAACATTGTCCACACTTCCAAGACGTTGAATGAACCCTGAATAAATTCCCTTCTTGTTTAAATATGCTCATAAACACAAATTGAACACTATTTTTTTAATCCCTAAACCCAAATTTACAATTATAACTGCCTGTGTGGTGGCAAATGCCTGGAAAGAGACACTGAAAAGAAACTTGCATGATGGCTTGTTTTATTTAAACTCAGTACAAAATTATATATTCACATGACAGGTCTGTAGAGAAAACACGTACTGTAGAAAAAAAAGAACGTTTCACCAACAAAAAAAACTGCCTTTTTGGAATAAAGCACAAACAATTTCAAGTAGTAGTGGCATGTTCTTTGTCTCTCTTCATTTATACATATAGTACTATGTACATCTATAAAACACAGGTGATAACCAGTCTGGAGTAACAGTTTAAAATGTATTTACAGTCAGTCACAAACATTTAGACATTGTGTACTGGGACGTCCTGAATGAGGCATATTGTACTTTCAAAACCCCCATCAAGTAATTAATTTTCCTTTAGTGTCTGAACTTCCCTTTCACTCTAAGAGGGCAATGCAAATCCGTTCAAAAACTCTTTACCATTGATTGTTCAAGCGTGGAAACAGTTCAGTTTCATCGAACTGCGCTCCTTCTGCGGCGACAAAAGTGCTAGACCTAATTCAGACGGATGGAAAAGTGGGTAAAGTACAACTTATCAGTGTGTTAGGGTTTCATGTTGCATTGAGTGCCTCATTACATTTGAGCTGAATAGTCAATGACTGTGCGGCACGAGCAACATCTGGATGACAGGCTGGAGGTTTGTCAGACACCGATCCAGCTGGTTAGTCAGCACACCTTATTAAACATACTGTGTCAATATCTCAACAGTTACCATCTTAATGTCTATCTGCTGCCCCCGATGGGATTAGTGTGCTGTAGGTCTTTTGCTTAATGATCAAAAAATATTATGAACAGCACAACTGGTGTTTATGTACAAGAGTGCGCAGGACGCACTAAAAAGGCTCATTTCACGGCTCTATTTCTATTTAGACGACCCTGAAAACACAAATGACACCACTACAGTACCTTTGGCGAACACACACAGAACTAAGGACAAAACTGAACAAGAGGAATTCATACAATCATATTTTCTTCCGGCTTCAGATGCAGACATTTCAACCAACTGGATGACAGTAGTCACCTGCTGATGACATTCACCAAATACAAGATAGATCCTTGTACAGACAGTGCATATCAGAAATTATGAGAACCAAAAAGGAGAAGAAAAAAAAAAATATATATATATATATATATATATCACAATAACATGACAGTTATGTTTAAGGTTTTTCCACAATATGATCTTAACACTGAACACTTTTCTCCCCCGCAAAACAAGTCCATGAGGTTTCATTTCTTTGACAACTATGAAACGTGATCTGAGATAGGTTGTTGTAGAAGGCTGCAAAATCAACAGAAACTGTACCAGTATCCTGAGGAAAGTCAAGTCATGTTCCAGTGGTTTCAGAGCTGACTGAGAGTATTGGTTTATAGCAGGCATTCTATTGCGGCACGTCTGTAAACATGTGAATGAAATGTAACACAACTGAAAGGCAAGTTTCTAGGTAATTCACACTTCTTTACTTGTTTTCCCTTAATTGTCTTCAAGCTGAAAGGCTCTTGATCTTTTGGTGATTGATGGACCAGAGAGAGGGACAGCATCAAAAACAAAGTGCTGGAGGATAACAGCTGAGCAGGTGGCCTGTGTCTACAGGCTTAGAAATCCTGCACTAGCAGAATACTCATCCTGTTCCCCTTCCATGTCTTCTCTTTCCACCTCACCTCCGCTATGGGCTGCTGAGTTCTTCCTCTTCACTTGTTTGCTGGAGGTGCCCCGGGGCCTCTGCATGGGCACCAAAAGGCGGAAGCCTGGCTGGGCGTTGGCGGAGGCTGCGCCCAGGGACGTGGTAAAGGTTTTGAATGTGCAAGGCATGAGGGATGAGGAGGAGCACGTGGATGAGGGGCTAACGCTCTGGATGGAGGAGTATCCCGAACTGTGAGGGTCTTTGGAGAGGAAAAGGGGTTCCTGGCTGGTTCCTGGTTCCTTGCTCACCTCCCTCTCCTCTTCACAGAAGCTGTCTTCATCGCTGGACAGGGCTCTGCAGTGCTCTTGTCTTTTGTCTGCAGTCAGTGGGTGCAGTTTGATGGATATCATAGAAGCTATTGAAAAAGAAGAAGAGGTGTCAGTGAATTAATTTGGGCAACGTTTACACAAACTACAAACCCAAACACTCTCTCTATAGCCACTATCATCCATCCACATTTGTCCATAACAGCCTGCTAATATAAAGGCCGAAATGTATGTGCTCATTTATTATGCTAGACATTGCAGCTGCTGAGTCATCGAGTCACATAATGTCTTACTGGAAAACTGACTCATCCATTATTCTCCTCTTTATTCATTGATATGCTTTAAAGAAAAGCAATTTTGTGACACAGTGGAATTAATGTGCTCAGGAGCACTTCCCTTCCCCAACACTCACTATCACCGTCTTTCTCTCCCTCGCTCTCCTCCTCCTGGTCCCCCTCATAACCGGAGCAGGAAGTGTCCAGGCTCCAGTCCAGAATGTCGCCCAGCAGCGTCTCCTCCTGATTGGACAGTTCTGCCGTGGGCGTGGCCACGAAGCTGGCCCTGTGGGCTTGCATGGCGTCATCGCGTCTCCTTGGGAGAAACGTGGACAGGCAGCGTGTTAACAGTGAGTCATCGGAGCATCTGACAGATGGCACAAACAAACACCTTCTGGACAAGACGGTTCACGAGTCCGTTTGTCACGGAGCACAGGAGACTTAGCAACGCTCAGAGCTGCTAAATGAGCAAGGAGAGAGGTGGGAGCAGTGGTCAGCAGTTAGCGAGTCGTTTCACATGACTGAATTCTTTTCACGACTTTTAAGTCTTGCCTCACTGGGACCCCAAATAATAATATAATACAAATATTCTGATGTGAAACGAATAATAATAAGTAATAATGTCAGGTGTTAATAATGTTTCGCAATGGCTTTTCTGGTCTTACATGCTGCCAGTCAATTGATGACATTTTCTGAAATGATTTGACTATTCCAGCTGGATACCACAAGCACTGAACATCTCTATGTTCTTGGCCAATTATTACAGACGTTTTGTCAGACTGACACCTACAATGATCTAATTTAGATTAAATACGCACAGGAAAGAGTCATAGAGTGTTATACCAATTAAAAAATATGTTAATTTTAACACCATTGCTTTATCAACCAAAGTGGCCCAGTGTTATTAGAGAGCAATGAAAGTAAGCAGTAAGCTTGAGAGTGCTCACAGCACGACTGTGTACTAAAGACACATAGAACATTTTAAATGGGGCCCATATAATGTTGTCAGGGTCAGCAGGTTGAGTTCACTGTCCATGGTCCATCCACCATTACATAATATTCATTTGCCTCAATGTTCATCTTTTAATGTTTCTCAAAGCCATTTAGTTTTTTTGATATCACCCAGCATTGACCTGCCTTGAGTGTTGGTAACTGGCTTACCTCTTGCTGGTGCTGGATGGAGAGGCGAGGAAGGTGTGGATGTCTGCTGGCTGACCAGTGGGACTGGGAGGATCCATCTGAGGCTCCACCTCAGGAATCTCCAAGATCTGACACAGCTCTTTAAAATCCATCACCTGGTGTTGGTGGGGGGGGGGTATGAGATTACATGTGATTCAGAGCTCCAATTAGAGGCATGCCATGCTACAGTTTAGAAATAAACTAATTAAGTACCTTTTCTTTGCTGATGTGCTGGAAGGCCTCATCTTCAAACCGTTGTTTAACGCCAGTAAGAGACACATGCCTGTAATCTTTGGGGACATCTTGACTGAAACTGAGGGGAGACAGAGCGAGGAGGAAACAGAGACCAGAGAAATGACTGAGTTTGATCCACTTTGCTTGCTGCATCTCTATAATCAACTCTTGGTGGACAAATCTTGTTACTTGTCCATTTGAAAATTACAGTTTGTCGATGCGATGCTCACCTATGAAAGTGACTCACCCTGAGGCACGTTTCTGTGACTCAGTGGGTGATTCACTGATGGGGATACACACACACACACACACACACACACACACACAGACACACCCACCAAATGCCTCCTACAGTCTTTTATGACTCCGCAGCTCTCTGTGAGCTTCACGTTTCCTTTAAATCCTAATGACCATCTATTTTCCTGGTCACCAGACGTTATAAACAATCTTCTATCGAATCAATGTGGTTATACCGTATGAGCATACTGAAAACAGCCAGACACATCAGCAATCAGTTCTTGTTATCTCTTTCCATGGAGCAGAAGTCCTGCTTGAGCCAAGGTACAGCATCAAATCAGAAAATGGACTGGAACATTTTCACTACCATTTCCTACAGCTTTGAGTACATTTGTTTCCCCTTCCAGATTATAGGATTTGAAAAGCAGCTATGAAGTAAATTAACATTTAATTAAATTATCAGTTCTTCTTTTCAACAAGCCTGTGCACTATAGCGGCTGGTCATATCTTTTTCATCAGCAAAGAGACAATACGAATTCAGCCACACATTCCAGGTCCAAACAAGCACACAATTCTTTACAATGCTTATAATCCACAACAAAAGAAATAGGAACTACTGACATTTTAAACAGAACTGGAAAAAAAACCCACAAATGCAGTTAAATTACCTATAATTGACATTAGAACTACACTGTATGAGTCAACAAGGCCCAGTGGTGTGCAGATAAATAAATTTTCTTTTTGCTGAACACTTTTCAGCCTTTAGAAACTGAATGAATTTAGAGGCTGGATAATGCTACGGTTTAATAGGAACTGTGCTGTCAACGAGTTACCAACTGAGAAAATAGTGCGCCAATCAGAACCCATTTCATTTTGCTCACTTGGCCAATCAAATGCGTAGCTACAGGAGGGCAAGTGCCAAAGAATGTGCACCGATTCAAAATGATGAAAAGCCAAGAGCTTTTCTTTAAAGAAATGACCACTTAAAAAAACCTATTTTTTGAAATGATTGCATGCACGCACCCTGCTGTGGTCACAACAGATGTAGTGTATTTTAGGATCAAATTGAAATGTGCCTTTCAAGAACAGATACAAGGTCAAGATAATAGCAGTGTAATTCTTATTAGAGCTGATGCCATCTTGGTCTACTTGCTCTACTTGAACTGAACTGATGAATAGAAATAGTGCGAGTGTGCTCCGTTGTGTAGATGCACAGGGGCGCCTCTGTGTCTGACTGTGACCTGGCGGACTGGGTGAATGATGAAGAAGGTGAAGGATGAAAGAAAATAATTGCTTGGCTACCAGTCCACTCTAGATAAGCAGTATGAGATGCTTACCACTTGACATAGAGCAGCACAGAAAGGGAGACGAGGTCTTGCTTGGAGAAGCCTGTGTAGTCAACTAATTGGCTGGGCCAGAGGGGAGCTGCAGAGAGGGAGAGCACAGACATAAGTCATGGTGAACATAAACTCAGCACTCAACTAAAGCTGTAAATTGTATTTGTTTGGAAAAACTATTTGCATTACGCTTCAGTATTGGGCGATGCAATGCATTTTTTTTAAACAGGCGAGTTGTATGTGTGTGCGTCAGTCAGTGTTATTACCATAATGATGTAGTGCTCGTGTAAGCAGTAGTGCAGCGCAGGCCAGTTTGGCAGGTGGTGGTGTGGCGAGAGCAGAGTAGAGCAGCGACAGCTCACAGATGTAGCTGAAGAGGTAAGTGGTCCGTCTCTCCAGAGGGAGCAGAGACAGCAGCACCTCCCCGTAGTCCAGCAGCGTGGGGCTCTGAGAGAAGGTGCATAAAATCAAAATCCACTTTAAGTCTCACAAAAATCATTCATTGGCACTTAGATATTCTACATTAGATGAGGACATTTGTTTTACTCACCCTGATCTTTCCCTCCAGCACAGAGACAACTTCTCCCATCATTCGAACCAGGTCTTCATATTTGTAGGTGTTGTCTGTGAGCCACACAGCTTCCCGTATGGTCAGGATTTCTTTACTAATATAGCTGAAAAAGAAGAGAACCGAACATTGGTTTCCCCTACACAATCTCTTAAATCAGAATACAACTGAGTTACAGCATTTACATTTAAAAAAAAAAAAAAAAGGGAAAACATATGAATATTTCAGAGAACAGACGTGTGCATTCTCACCGTGTACACACAACCATGCAGGCAATTCCCAATAACTGCAGGCGGGCTTTGGGGACAGAGCGCAGAGCCAGGTAGCGGTCCACACAGCCCACTGTCACATGCAGCGTCAGGCTGGAGAAATCCTTCATGGTGGTCACCTCCACAAGCCAGTCCACCAGGATGTATCTGGAGAGGCAAGAAAGAGAGGGAGACAAATTGAATATCTTATGGATTAAAAAGGGAGGGAGACAACTGATCAAGATTTTAATGCCCCAAACATTATAGTAGTAGTAGTGGCATTACACTGCAGCAAGAGGCAAAAGATTAATGTATTTATCCCTCATGACTAAGAACCCTAAACTATCAGACATTATCTGATCACATAAGTCATTCATGATGACTTTCTTGATATGTGCCTGACGGCTATGTGGTATATCACCTGCCTTACAGGAAAAAGGTTTAACTTTCTTCTGTGAGAAACCCTTGACTAGCACACTTTAGCTGGTGTCCTGTTTCATCGACTCTTTAGTAATGTCATTAAAGACGGCTAAGATAATCACAACAGTGAGTCATCACAATGACTACAACAGGAACATCGTCTAAAAAGATATTATTTGCCAACAGACTGTAATCATGCCAGTAATATCATCACGATGGAGCTTCTGTTCCTGTCTACCTCATGGTGTCCTTGATGCCTTGTCTGAGGGTGCCCTGAGTGCAGTGTCGTGATGCCGGGTTAGAGGAACTGAAGAGCTGAGCCACTAAATCACAGCAGGCTTTTGACTCCAAACCCAACGGATTCCCACTGCTGCACACTTTGGCCAGGGAGAGCTGAGGAAAGAAAAGACAATGTGGTAAATGAACGTTTCAGAATGGCTTGAAATGGGTCAAAAGACAACAATAAGGCTGAGCACTGCAATAGTTTTTTGCTGCTGTAATTACAGAGCTTGTGATTCGTGTGATTCAGTGGTGCAGCTTGGACAAACATCTAAAAAAAAAAAAATCAGTAAGTCAACAATTGTCGAGCTTTCTTGATTTGGCTCGATAGTGATTCCAATTCTGGACGAACAGAACAGAGGGAAATGAAAAAGAAAGAAAGAAACATGACAGATGAAAAGCTGTCAGAATGAAAACACTTCACTGTCTTTTGTATTACCACAGGGAGCAGACTGTGGGAGACTAAAGCTGCAGACTGACAAAGGCCATCACAGGACTGAAAATGCACTAGAACACATGCAGCATCAATATAATGGCAATTTTCTGCCTTCAATCACACACCTGTGCCTCCCAGCATCCTTTGCCAGCATAGTCCCTGAGGGTTCGGACACACTGGAGATACCTGCCTGGATCTGCCATCTGAAATAAAAAATAAATAATAACATTTAAAAATAATAAACTATGAACTCCTGTGTGTATGTAAAATATGTACCAGTGCTTGAGCTTGACAAGGAGAAACTGTACAGTAGCCTAAATCAATAAGCTCAACGTATCCAAGAATAACTCACAGCTGCTTTCCGGTTGTGCTCCCACAACAGGTAGGAGCTCTGTAGGCAGCCGGCCTGGGACGACTCCTCCAGCATAGATATGGCTTCTGAGCGCTTTTCATCCTCCTGGAAAAGGATGCATGGTTCCAGATGTGAAAAGCAGATCTTATTAAACAAACAACGGACAAAATGTACCGTTCCTAGACACCAACCAAGCTGTCAAACACTGGCTCATCAACACCTAAATGTGTGTGTCATTATCCCAAAAACAAAAAACAAACCAGAGATCTATGTAAGCTGTGTGAAATCATTTGTCACACTATTAAATAACAGAGCACACCAGGGCTGTGAGTAAGAGGAATCAACAGGGACAGTGAGGCAACAGCTGTGTTATATGAGGATAAAAACAATTATCCCATCTGTGTGATTAGTCGGAGAGCCCCCCCCGTGACAGTAGCACACAGCTATTCACTTTGATGAGAAGCTAACAGAAACTGGAACCACACCCTGACAGAGACAGAACCAGTTAGATTCCCACTCACTTCAAACAGCTGCAAAACTCTGGCCAAACAGTGCAACAAGGGCCCTCTCTTCTCCTGTAGACGAAAAACAAAAAGGAAATGATGAAAATATGTATAAATTAGCATCTTTCTTATAAATACTCTGCATTCACCTTAAACTTTTCCCATTTCTGCAAAAGTATCCATATAGTTGTAAATGCAAATGTAAATTTTTCTCTGAATTTGCCATGGAAGATTTAATGCCTGTGCATTGAGCAAAAAAGATCAGCCTTGGTTAAAGCTTCATTTGGTGATGTGATGACCAAAGCACTGATACTGCTGATAAAGCTAATGCATCTTAATTATCCCATCAAGTTTGGGTTACCTCGCCTTCTAAAAATGGCGGCAGCAAAACGTACCACGTTGGTGTCGCACTCCGCCTTGAGACGGTCGAACACCACGGCCTTGCAGCAGCTGCCGGTGGGCGACCATGGTGGACGGATGAACACCCAGATGAAGGGATCCACTGCAGGAGAGTGCAGGCTCTCTGCCAGGCTGAAGAAGTGGGACGCCTTGCGACCACATACATCCGCTCGGCCCTCATCACTCAACAACGCTGGTGGAGAGAAACAAGGCGCGGGTGAAGGGTTGTAATCACACGCAGAAATCAGAGGCTTTTAGGTACCCTAATTTCATTTAGCCTTGTAAGATGCTCTTGTAAGGTGAGGCACTAGCACAGAATCGATCAAAGTAAGTAAAGGAGGAGAAATGACAAGCCTATTTTCAACGAAAGGTCAAATTAGGCAGTTGTGGAGTTTAACTTACGTCCTTCATTGTACAAGAAAGCAATTCCTAGCTTCACAGCAGCTTCAAAATTCCCTTTTTCAGCAGCTCTGAAAGAAGAGAGATGTTTCAGGTAAACATCCATACAGAAGAAAAGCAATACGCAAGTATTTTTTCTTATTTGACAGAAAAGACTGTACCTTTCAAAAAGCCATAAGGTGTTGGGGGATGGCCACGTGTCCCTGAAACTGACCCTGGCCCATACACTGGAGTGGTTGTCAACGATGTCCCGCAGCTGGGAGTGAACCTGTGGCAAAGATCAAGACAATCAACAATAGAGACATCTGACCCATCTCATCAGATGGTCACAAGTTCCCCCGAGGCAGAACATCTCTGGGATGGCATAGCGCCTACATGCTAGAGGTTGTGCAGTAAAGTTAGTGTGTGCAGTATGTTTACTCACTGCTCTGACAGACAGCAGGTCCTCAGCAGAGAGGAACTGGAGCACACAGAGGAGCACCTCCTCCGGTAGGGACAGCAGGGTTAGGGCTGGAGTTCGCTTACGGACTCGCTTCCGTGCCGGAACCGAGTAGCATTTAGAACAGTGGCAGTGGACTGAGGACAGAAAAAGAAGTTAATAATAGTTCATCATAAGAAGAAGTTTCTCATTCTTCAGCATGGATCTCATGATCTATGCAAGAAAGCGCACACTCACACAGAAAAACCCCCCAGAAGCATTTCTCATGTTAGTGCAGGGCTCCTAAAGTAATTCTCACATTAATGCCAAACAAATATTTGCACTTCATTTAAAACAGGGCAGTAAGTTGGCTGGCTGATAAGCTAGCTAGCCTGCAGTCAGGAACACCAAGGTGAAGGTTATGGCTCCACATTCAAAACGCCTAACGTAAGGCATCTGCGGGTGGTCTGCTAAAACTCTATGTTTGAAGGCGGAAATGTCTGAATCCATGTAAAGGCGATCATCTAAGAAGTATTTAAAAAGCATACAACATCACGTAATGAAGTGTTGGAGGAATTACCAGCCATCTAATGACGGTGAAGTGGGTGTCTGACTGGGGAAAGTCAGAACGAGTGAGCGCCCAAATTTCCCTCCTGAGGTTCAAATACAACTAACGTTGATTTGCGAGTACTTTTCATGTAGTTTATCACCACGATACAGTTTTTAAGTGCCGCAAACACTTACAAAACCAGGAGGACGCTTTTTTAAATCCAAAAATCGCCGGCATTAGCTAACCTATTTGAAACAGTAACAGCAGAGATCCATGGCTGCTCCTGTTAACGTTAGTGTCGGCTAGGAGCTAGTAACCAGCTAGCTAACGTTAACGCACTCTCATAAAACTCAACTTTCATTAAGTCATGCCCATATTTCTGGTAGTAAAAGTTAGTTTAAGTCGACTTAAGTTAAGGTTACTTACCGCCCGCTTTCATTGCAAAGTGCAGTGATCTCTCCTCCAACAGCGATGCTTGTAGTTAAAGCTCTGAGTGATTTAAACGTTGAGGCGATGCTAACTAATATTACACACACGTATACAAATTTACAGTCTCTTTCACCAGCGTTAAAATGCTGCTCGCTGCTTGTGTTGTGCCGTAGGAGCTGGCTAATATCTTAACAAGTTGTTAGCTCTTGCCTGAATTCAAATTTCAAGCATGCATCCTCACTTGTTAGACCCTCCCCAAAGCTGCCGTAGGACCGCCCGCGCTCACCGTTTAAACGCCACATTCAATCTGATTGGTCGTGCGAGATGACGCCCATCTACCACATAGTAGCTCTTTGATTGGTCAGCGTGAAGAACGGCATCGCTGATTGGTCAGATTTTATAAACTGTAAAAAAGCAGAAGATCATTGGACAACGTAACGCCATTTCGAAGTACGCGCTCGCCAGTGGCTGCGTGTGATTGGTTGACCTGATTATGAAGCACGTCCACAAATCCACCTCTTTACTGCGGATTGTGGGTAATGTAGTTGAGTAATGACTGTTTTTTAAAGGTACTGTATTTAAAGGGACAGGAGCGCAGTGAGGTCCGGAGTATATTTTCCGTATCATTCTAGTGCCAAATTATTTCCCACAACAAGCAGAGAAAGAGAGAAAGCATCGCATTTATAGTTTATAGTTTATTTAGTCTATATAGTTTATATAGTTTATAGTTTTTTATAGTATAATCTGTCTTTTGTCTGTCCTGGGCAAACTGAAGAGACAGGAAATACTGGTTGAAAGAGCAATAAATTGTTTACTCTCAAAGTGCATATTATTAGATTTTTGTATGTTTTGGCCTGACCAATGGACAAATATTTTGTAGAATCACAAAATTCAACATTTTATTCATTCAGTAAACTCGATCATATTTTCTATAAATGTTATTTGTCATTTTTGTCAGATTGATTCACCAAATATTTGAACATTTCAGATATTTAGTCTTAGCCTGAAATGAATGAGCCTGAAATCAACAGGTGCAATTTGTGTGCAATAGTTGAAACACCTCACAAATTCTCAAATATTACAGAGGACTTGACCGTAGATGCCTCCTTGGCTCTATGTGCCACACTGCCACCTCAATAATTCTTTAGTAAATCAGTTGTAAATCAGTAAATCTAGACAGCGAAGCCCTCAATTCAAACACATTATTACGTTTCATCTAAAAAATATCTTAAGATAACAAACATAGGCTAAATTCAGAAATATACAGCGTTTCCGCACCATTAAATTGAAATAAAAGTAAACAGTAGGAAAGAAAACTGAAACATCTTGCAAAATGCACATTAACATTTGCAGACTGAGCCATATGATGCAGAAGCAGGTAAGCGCATATTCAATTTATATGATGCTGGTAGGGTTATAGGTTAATCGAGAGAAGTCCAAAATAAACCGAAGTATGTGTCAAGCATGTGTGAGCAATGGTTAAACAGATAGAATGAAAACGCCGGTGGAGCAAACAAGATTATTGATGTGTTTCTTGTGATGGAGCACAAATAGAAATCATTATCTCCGCTGCCTTGACCTTTTGTATATCACACACATACACACACGCACACACACACACACACACACACACACTTAAAACATATTAATTCATCAATATTTGTGTGACCGGGCGGAGATGTAAACGAATAAAGCAACAGATTGGTTCGGCCTGTGACGCAGCTGCCTTTGAGGAAATGACATGTTGATTAAGGCCATTGTGCTGGATCCCCATTGTGAATGAACTGACTACTCTCTCGGCTGAATAGATTGCTGGTGTTTTGAAGAGACTCACAAAGGAGCAGAGTACACTGTCAGTCGTAATCATGTGCTCCTTTCAGGCCCGCTGTTTATCACCTGCTCACACAATCTCATCAGCAAGTGTTCAGCATTACTTTTACCACTCATTATTTGTCTGTAAGATGAAAATGATATGCTTTAAAGTTTACAACAAGCAATATTTTGTATGATTTATATACATGCAAAAAAAGCATGAAGGCAAGTCAATGAGAAATTCTCTGTATTATCTGCTGCTCCTCTATGAACTGTATATTATATGCATGTGTGATGGTGAATAAGGACAATGTATTTCTGCTTTTCATCTGTGTTCACTGAGGCGTGTAATTCTTACTGCATTTTAGCCAGAATTACATGCTGGGTGACCTCGGACGGGGCAGGGGCTGTGACATCCTCATTAGGATGCAGTCACTGTTTCCATAGAAACTCCAACCCATCTCAACCATTTTCTGAGTAAAACACAAAGTGACCAAGCAACCGGTCGGTGCATTAACTTCAATTGAAAATAATTACAGCAATAAAACCATACACAAGTCTATAGTCCCAGTCTATAATGTTTGTTCCCTTGGCATCAAATACATGTTAGTGTAATTTCACTGAGTAATTGAGTTTGATCTGAACTGTAAATGGGATGGCAAAAGGTCCACACCAGTTTACTTCGCAAGTGATTCAGCAAAGTACTAAATGATGAAATACAGAGCAGAAAAACATGTTTAGCTTTTGTGGGCTGAAGCAGGAAATCAAAGAAATGAGAGAAGGAAAGTAACTGGGGGGATTCATGGGGGACAGAAAAAACTTTGTGACTGGCAGTGTCCCTTATTCAGGCTCATCAAGAAATCATCAGAAATAATTAGTGTTCAGTGCGTGTGAGTATTCCAGAGTGATTAAATCCAATAGCTTCTCCTCACATTTGTTTCTATTACAATACCAACATTGCGACTGCGTTTTAATTTCATTTTGCTCGTGATTTAATTTGACGGCCTGGCCAGGCATGTGTGATTTCCATCTCCACCACAACAGCTCTTGTAATATCCCAGTATAGAGGCGTCATTTGGGACCAACAACAGGCCATGACTGATTAAAAACACAGACATCTGTCTTGTGCACAGATGCTGTTGATCACTAATTTGAATAAAACATAAATAAAGTCATCAGGCCTCAGCGTGGCTCAAATCCAGACTTCATAATGTCAACGCCGTGCTTCATGTCTCGTCTCTCTGCCTTTGCGTTCTACACTGATGTCAGTTTTGTATAATTTGAAGTATGATAAAATCCAAATATCGCTGAATGCTTGGGCTTGAAGCCAAGTGCTGGAGATTGAACGGCGGATGAGTTGCTCCCATCTGGTTTCCTGTAATCTGTGCTGACCCTAGCAATCCAGCTGACCGCTTCCACCCCATTTGCACTTTGCCCCCGTTGGCCTCCCCACCCTTTATCCAGACCTAAACACTGTTCCCTCCACACCCACTGCAGTTTCCCAGCACAGCTCCCACTAAATGATACATGACAAAATGTGCTCATACTAACCCCTAGTGAACTGAGCAGTTCTACTCTCACTTGTACAGACTTTTATGTTAACAGTGAGGGTAGTTTGCCTATATTATTATTTTACCAGTAGGGGGGGTCGTTTATTCTGGTGCTGGCCGATATGGGCCAGTCTGTTTTCTTAACAACCAAAGGATCCCACATGTCTCTAGGTGTCTGACTGAGTGGCAGGGCATCACATGGCAGAGTGTCTATATACTGCATCAAAATTTCAAGCGCAGGGGGAAGCTCAGGTGGTCTTGTCAACCAAAGATATTTTTCATGATCTATGTAAACGGTAAAGCACAGTGACAATTCTAATCTAATGTGTTAGGCCATTGTCTCCTCACTATCCATTTGTCTTCTGTATTTTTAGTCCTGTCCAGTGGCTCTCCCAAATCTATCAAGATCGAGCTTGTTGCCTCTACCCTTTTATATGATTTTGGATAATCTCCCGAAGCAAAGTGGGTGAATACAAAGTTCTATTTAATAGACGCTTGGGGAATTTCTCCTTAAGCTACAAACTAGAACATCACAGAGCGAAGTGTTCACATAACATTTATTTAATACAACAGTTAAAATGTACATTTAAGTAGAAATATACAGTAGAAATATAAAATAGTCGTATATACAGCACACAGTTAAACATATTTTGTGTCACTCATCAGAGTGACCAACAGCATAGGCAGACAGCATGGCTGTCCACTGGGTGAGGGACGTTTTTCCCCTGCAGCAGAGAGAGGTAGATTTTCCCTTTAATTTCTCAGAAGGCAGAAGGGAAATCACTTCACATCTCTAACAAGCAAATTCTGGTCACCTGCCATCACTTTTTAGTGTCAACACACTGGCACAATATAGTTTGAAAATGAGCAAGTACACCTACACAACCACAATGTACTACATAGTCATTAGTGTACTGTACAAAAATTGCATTAATACACAAGCCAAAACTCAGGGTTGAGCGAAAGTATGTGGACACAGTGTCATAAACTAATGTATTGTAATACTGGGGCTTATCTCACTGTTCACCGCATTGAGATAAAAAAAAAACAACATACTGATAAATGATGTTTAGTGAAAGAAATTAAATGCTGACGTGCTTGTAAATGCAGACTGATCTACGATCTATAAGTCCTATTTTTTTGTCTGTAAATTAAGGTTCAGAGAAGACTTACTCCACTCTGGCCAACTTTGCACTTTCACTGCTGCTGCCAGTAACACATTATATCCCCTAAGAATAATACTGCTCCGTTCAGGATGGCTGAACCCAATCTAACGGCAGGGATGGCTCCCCACTCCCACATAAAAGGGAAAGGAATGACTTCCCAGGTTCTGTTTTTGTCTCACACCATTACCTGCTTATTTCTCCCAGCTTCCCAGTTTGGCTGGCAATCAGTATGCAGCAGGACATCTAAATGCACACAAAAATGAATGAGAACGTGAGAGATCTAATCCACTGCATGTCTATCGAAGCAGGCAGGCATATGCAGCCTTGTAATTGGCAAGCTGGCCGTTTGGACGGTCTTTGGCATTGTGTGTTAACTGCTACCTCTGGATGCATAGACACATTTTACTCAGCAACAAGCGTCACTAATCTGGTAGCCAGAATTGATCCAACAGTGATCAATGGCAGTTCTCAAGGTTAAAGGAGTGCTCGTACACAGTCCTTCACATGGAAACACTCCTTTCAGTCTCGATACATTCTGTACGCTGCACTTCCTCCTCCCATCTGACGTTCGATTCAGTGACAGAGACGAGAATATTCACAACAGGAATAAAATGCCATTAGTGTGTTTCATCCTGTGAGAACACACACCAACAGAAAGCACCTACCCACAGATGTGGAGCTGAGTGCAGCTACATTCACTCATTCCCTCTGAGAGAGATAGTGTAGGAAAGGGAAACCCCACAGTCACTTAGAACACAAACATTACTCAGTATTCACTGGAGAACAGCCTTGTATCCTATTTTCAGTCTGGCTAAGGGACTCTTAGTCAGTATTCTTTCAGCTATGACAGAGAAAATAATCCACTTTCTTTGGCACAAAGAGATACGCACAAACGTCTGTGGACTATGGGGCTTACATTTAGGTGTATATGTGTTTCTTAACGTGTGCCATTGGACTATATCACAATAGGGAAATGAGCAGGATCAAGTCAGGGGGACTTGGGATGTAGGATGGAGGAAGGCATATGGGATGGATGAGGAGAGTCCTGTAGGGGCAAAGAGAGAGAGAGAGAGAGAGGGAGGGAGGAAATTCTCAGCGGTACAGATGGAAAAGGGGGAATGCGACAGAGCCTTTTATTCCATGAGTGCTTGCTCAAGGCACCAAGCGGGAGGGGCCGAAGGGGAGCGGGATCAGTCAAAGTGTCCCTGCAGTGGCATGTCCCCTCGGGCAGTGTCCTTCAATAATCCTGGCATGCCCTGTGTGGAGTTGAGGTGCCCCACGAAGACATTAGGCTGGGCACAAACGCTCACATATTGACAAGAGAGCATTCAGTCAGTCAGAAATTCAGTGCCCCACTCCTTTGCAGTGTGAAGCTGAAGTTACAAAAGGCCTTTCAGAATACGCTGCTGTACTAAAAGTTTCTCTTGCTCGGCATGGACACAGTCATATGTGCAAATCTTTTGTTCCTTTTGAGTCCAGTCTTTGAGTTCACGAGAATTTTTATTTGAGCACACACAAACATCTTCCACTTCCCCAGCAGGTCCTCTGCCCTCTCCACTTCATCGTCCACACAGATGCCAGTAAGATCCTGCTGGACTCAAGTTCCACTCTCCCATTGCGTAAAAAAAGCCCCCAACACATTGCTGCGGTGTCACAGGACGAGTGAATGACGCTGGCCACTGACGCGGGTGCGCTGCTCTTTCGGCTGGGTATCAGGTTGCCGTTTTGGCCCATTTCTGGCCTCTTGGAGAGTCACCTGTCCTGGCAGGAGGAATGCTGTGACTGACGTGCCTAGTGACGCCAGCATTGACTCCAGCAGAAGCTCTGCATAGCGTGTTAGGTGTCTGCGCGAGCTCCCACCGAGACTACTAGTGCATATGTGAGTGAGGGCTGCAAGGGCCATGTATCCGTGCGTGTGAATATGCACGCAGTGTGCAATGCATATTTGTGTGTCTCCTCTGAGGTTGTTTTGACACTGGACACCTGCTGTCTGATGATAAAAAGAACGTGCGAGGCATTGGTGATCCCTCCTTGACAATCCAAAATGGTCCAAACCTTACAGACTAAACACATCCTCAGTGTCCTGTCTATCTGACATTCCGCTCTCTATTTCTCAGCCCAAGTTCTCTCCAGTATTAGCAGAGCCAAACTCTATGATAAAGAACAGAGGGGATTTGGCACTGGGAGGAGTTGAAGTGGCGGCTTCTTTAGCCAACCCCGGAGGTCCCAGCCCTTGGTATGTCTCTGCTTTCAAGTTCCTCTCATTGTCTTCCCCATGTGCTTCACAGGGGACACTGCTCAGAGGTGAATGAGCCTCCCTCTTTCTTTTTCCTTCTCTTCTTCTTGTGGACAGTCCAACAGGCGGTAGCCATCAGCAACAGCAAAAGGCCCATGACGAGCAGTACCACTGACACCACTTTAGTCTGAGGCAGGTCATTATAGGTGTAGGTCACCCCCGTCCCTGCCACGCCGATCACCAAAGAGATGATTCCAAAGGGAAAGATGCAGCGGTACCAGGACTTCTCCATGCCCCCGGTGGCCTGCGACAGACGCTCCAGAGAGGAGAGCACCTCAGGCACTTTGGGACCACTAGCCTCCAGGGACTGACCCTCCTGCCCCGAGCTGGTCTGGGGCTGGGTTTGGCAAGCCAGGTGGCCCGTGGTACAGCCCATCCTGATGGTGAGGGCTGGTGGATCCTGAAACCGGTCTGCGTTGTTGGCCTCTCGGCTCCCGTTTGATGTCAGCTCTAGCCTGGAGAGACAGAGAGAAACAGAGAAAGGCAGAAAAAAGAGAGAAAGGAGAAGTAGGTCTGTGTGAGACCGAAGAAATGACTGGAGCAGGAATGGCTGGAGCGTGTCAGATGAAGGCTTCTAAGTCAGCGCTGAAAGCCACTCACACTTTCCCCTTCTCTCCCTCCCTCTCTCGCTGTCTCTCTGTACACTGTCTGCTGGCTCTCTGGCAGCACATTGTACACTCTGCTGAATGTAGTGGTGGGGGATATATAAGGGAGCATGGGAAGGGGGGGGCGGCTAAGGAAGAAAAACGGGGAAGTCCAAGTGCTCTGATTGGTCTCCTTTTGTGTGACGTCAACCACTGAAGCAGGGAGAATAGGGGTTGACGAAGCACAGGAAGGGGGAGGGGAGAAGAGTTAACTGCACCCACTTTTTCTCATCTCCCCATCACTGCCTCTCAATTGCATTTTTTTCTCTTGTTTTCCTGCAGCACAAAAGCCTTCCCTGGGGAAAACAGGCGCCTACTACTGACTAGAGAACAGGGGAGAACGGGGAATCCCTGATCACTTCAGTTTGGAAAGCTACTTTTTCCATATAGTTGATAGGGGAGGGAGCATCTACAGTAATGGTGTTCTCATTGTACCTGACAATTCTTGCCTGGACATCGACAGCAAACAACCACCCACACGCTCTTCCTTTTATGTGCACGCAGCCACCTGCAGACACTGATTTGTAGGAGGATCAAATATACAGTTCCTCTGAAATAAAAATGTACACTAATGAGCCTGCCCACACGTGACAGAGACACTCTCATGAAAAGCACAGGCAGCCCCCACTCCTTTCCCACCCACACACTCTGCTGGTGCCAGTTATTTCTGAATGGAAGGCAACCTAGTAGTAGTTAATCCACCAGTATGCTCATCTCTTTCTTCCATGAAAAGAAAATCAATCCAGACAGCTCTCTTCTCTTAAATCTGCTAATCTCACGCCTCCACATCTGAGAGGCTACGCTAGGGAAGGATAAATGTGCACACACAGCTGAATGTCTATGCTTTTACCTTCAAGCATCACTGGATTTGCTATGGCAACATTATACCTTCGTCTTTCTTTCCAAGCTTTTTGAAAATGAACTGTAAATTTAATATTATATTGATTATGGAACTTTGCTGCTGAATGTGTAGTGTAACATCAACAACCCCACAGTTATAGGGGGAACAAACAAGTGGTTTTTAAGGGTGTACGTGCATGATGAGACAACAGGCCTCTTATATATGCGTGAAACTCATGTCCCAAAAACTGACTTGTCATTACAAGTCTGAAAAGTCATCACTTGAAGCTTTATGGGCATAAAAAACATTGTCCACGTCATCTTGCGTACCATAAGAGCAGCATCTGACTTCAGCTTAGCAACAGGTTTTCTCCTCATATTTAGGTCAAAGGATTCCTGCTCTTTATAGCCAATGAGTATTAACATCAGCCAAACATTCCTCAGTCTCCACAGGACCATTATGTTTAGTTTAGCACTGTCTTCTTTGCCTTGAGAGAAAAATCCAGCTTGACAGAGGAAGCTGGCTTAGAGCGGCTGAGTGGTGGGAGAAATCAAATAATACACTCTAATACAAGTCTAACTGATGACCACATTGACTTAACGATCTCTGCTGCAGCTCAATCGGCAACAGAGCTGTGGATGAGCAAAAGAGGAGTAAAAGAGGGGAAGTGAGGAATGTTTTTTGCGAGGGGCGGGGTGCGGGAGAAAAGAAATCAGCAGCAGTAGTTCAATGGCACAGGGCACTTAAAAGACTGAAGTGAATTCCTGGTAGCACTGTTCGGTTTCTCTGGATTTGTACTTGGACTCCAGCACTGCAGTGGACTAAAACTAAAAACAAGTGCAATTAAAAAGAGAGAAAAAAGTGCAAAGGAATGTGTTCGACAATGAAAAGACTCTTCAACTCTGTCCTTCTCTGTGTAAGAGTACGTGAGGCATACAGCGGTGCTCAAATGGGAAAGAAAAAGAAGATTCTTCCGTGGAAAGAAACTTGTGTCTGATCTTCCATTATGTGACGAAAAGAGGCGTGAGAAAAATGGGACAAAGTCGTGAGACATGGGTAACCTGGGCAGGGCCAGGCCATGTTTGTGGGAGCGAAAGAGCTCTGCTGGTGACAGCCAGAGCCAAGCAGCAGCTGATGTATGCAGGTCACAGGAAGGCTGAGTTGCGTAGGCGCCACTCCCATTGGGACCTGTGTGTAGTGTTGACGTGATCCCAAGGATGCTTCCCTGCCTTCTCTTTTGCTCCCTTCACACACGCACACTGATCCAAGACTGTATGGGCGGACCAGAAGCCTGTAACACATTGCAACAGTCTCGTACAGAAGACTTGGCTACAACCCACAAGTGATGAGACACTTGTGGTGCTGGAGCAGAGCAGCTCTGGCGAACACATTGTGATTTAAGCCAGAAGCAGTCGCTTTAGTCACTGTACTTCTGTTGTTTCAGACACAGGTAGCAGACAATCTGAAGCTGAATCAGTCCTCTCCCTTTTAGAATCTTTTTTTTATTCCTCTCCTCAGGGAAACAAGCAATTTCCATCTGCAGCACGCAGAGAGCCAGGCCCCCGAGCACGTCGCCTTTGTGACTCAGCCGACTTTGGGTGTGCACGTCCCTGCGTTTGTGTGTACATGAGGGTTGATGCAGCAGGGCTCAAACACCCACGTCCTGCTGTGTGAACCCAGCGCCACCTGTCGCCCAGTCTGGCACAGCCAGTGCCATCCACACGTCATCTGTGGGCACGAGCCTTTTAGCCCTCTCCAAGCCCTCCTGCATCTCACATACGCCCTCACATCACATTTGTGGCGGGCAGAAACATGATTACCAATTTTCTCAGACCAGAGACATACTATTGGCCCAGTATACGTTATCTGTTGTTCAGTGTATGGCAGATTATAAAAGCTCATTGTGGAAATCTAACAGACGAATAAAACACTATGGTAGAGTATGGGGGCTTCTCTTGTTTTATCACTTGTCTTTTCCTGCTCATTTTAGGTCACACTGTGAGCCCTCCACAAACTCTTACTTGCCAGGCACAAGGAAGAAATTGGAACACGTGGAGGATGAGCCTGAAGTTAGAGCATCCCTCTGCCATCTGAAAGAAAAAAAAAACTTTAAAAAATATATTAAAACAAGATGAAACAGCTCATTGGTCTTTTACATCACTTATGTCCTCAAAAGCAAGCATCCTTATTCGCAGATATTTTAAATAGTATCTCTCTTATTTCTCAGTGTATTTTTAGGACACACACTGAACACGACTGATAATATATTTATTTTTCACTTTATGTCACATAGAAATAAGTGATTGTTAACAGTTATCTGCTAGTGTGCTCTATGGTCACTTCGTCCGTGACTTGAGTGCCACCTGCTGGAACAGTCAGTGTAGCAAGAGCTCTATTACCGACTCCAGGTTAAGTTTTTCCATTACACAGCAAGTAGTAAATATAATTATACACCAAAATGTAGGTTAAACATGAAAATAGCATTGCGCCGTTAGAAAAACAAAACCTAAGCTGTTCAAAATGAAATATTTATGAGAAGATCAACTGGAATTACAAAATTCCACTGTAACTATATCAGGTTCTAAATGTGATATTACACATTATGTCAACATCTATAAATGCTGCTGCATGGAAAACCATGTGTGACCAAACATATTTCATATAAACTGAATGGTTAAGTGTTCCCTTGTGGGTTCACACAACATTCCTCCGCTTCTGAGCTTGAACAAAACATTTTAAAACCAATTGGATTATCTGAAAAATGCTGAAAACTGAGCTTTTGTCAGCTCATTAAAACATTTGGAGATGAAATATTTTCATAGGACAGGCTTGAAATTGTAACTGCAGCACTTCAGTCACAAAAAAACAATAAAGAAAAATGATGAATAATCACAATCTTGTTTTTTATTTCAGTCATACAAGTTACTGCTTGGTATCAGACACTAAATAAATACAGTCACAGCACAATAAAAATTCAAGTATGAGTTATCACTTCATTAGGAAGTCCTGCTCAGTCCGATCCAATACAAAGGCCCAGCAATTAATCTTAAACTTTATGTTCCAGTTTAATGATTGTCAGAAGGGCCTGCTTCAACTGCTGTTGTACTGGATTGAATTGTACTGAGAGGTTAGATTTTATTGCTCTTATCTGTGTGAATGGGGGTGCACAGAGTATTTTATAAACTGCTAAATCAGTGTAATATGCTCCGTAGTCAGTCAGGCTCAGAGTCCTGGACGATGGCAGGGAAACGCTCTCCTCCTTCACCCAGCAGGGAGTACACGTCTCTCAGCACACTGAGGTTGGGACAACCAGGCCCCGGTACTACAGACGAAAGCCGAGGGGACAGAGTGTCCAGCAGAGCCTGTCACATAGAAGACGAGACTGTCAGGACATTAATTGACTACTACTCAATTAGGATTCACGCAAAACCCTTACCTGCTCGAGGTAAATCTCCTGCTGCAGCAGTGCCACCCTCATCCTCAGCTTCTCTAGCTCTCGGAGCTCTGCCTCTGTTGTGTAGGTTATCGTCACAGGCAGGGGTGAAATCACCCCATCACCCCACACATAATTTGCCCCCTTGGGACAAAGACAACCTCCCTCTGGCCTCCATCGATCCCAGGCTTCCCACTCTGACGGAAAATACGGTTATTTTTAGAGCGTGAGCGTGAGCAACCGTACCCTAAAATGTTTTTCTGCTCTGCTGCCTCAGCTTTAAATAGCTAGGCCCTTGCCTAGCCACGTCAGGATAGACGGCTTTAAAACCCCACCGTCACAGGGAGGGGGATCTGTCGAGGCCAAGGAAAGTACTGATCTGGCACTGAGGTTTCACTGCGGCTCTGTTTTCATTTTCCATACGCCAAGATGGAGAGGCTGCATTAGCTCGTTAGCACGCTACGTTCATCACAATCATTCCTCAAATGCTGTTAAAATGCAATAAACGACAAATCTGTCTCTGGAAAATAAATCGCTCTGAAATGAAGCACTCAAGGAACCGTGGATATAAGACGCTAGATTGGATGCATACGATCACAACACCAAATTGAGTTGTGAGGACTGAGCAGGGATTTAGAAATTATTGGAAACTTCTCCCTCACGCTGGCTTTAGCGACATACTTGTGCTGCACTGGAGCTATAACTGGTAAACACAAACAAAACTCCTTCTCTGAAGGTGATACGGTCATTTGAGCGCCGTGAATGGAAAATCTCTGGGCATTCAGCTTCATTATAATTGTATCACTGGAGGTAATGGAAATGATACCATGTTACATAGTGTAGGTACTGAGTGAGTGACACCCTGACACCCTGACACGATAATTCAAACACAGCTGGGTAATCAGAGTCAAACACAGGGTCAGGATTTCTCATCCAGTGTCCTCGTTATTATGCAAGTCTGAGCTGTGGAATAAACCATCTTGTGTATATTTGTCTGCTCGTGGCTGCCTTCACATAACCCAAATCAGGTTGACATGTAATCCTTTTAGGAAGGAATGCAGAGTTTGAAAAGGTAGGTTATGTTATGGTGAAACTGGATTATTTCCTACCTTGTTTCGCTTGGTCTGCTAAGCTCTGGAGCTCTGGAGCTGTCAGCTGCAACTGTTCAAGTGTCAGATCGAAGTCATACTTGTCACCTGTATAGAAATACATGAAAAAAAGACTCTCACTGGCAACATTACTACAGGACCTAGCAGAGCTGTTAAGTTTAATTGCGCTGTGTTAATTTAATTAGTCTCATGTTTGCAGTCATTCAGTAATTGTTAAAAATCTCAGCTGCTCATTCCAGGATCCTGAGCATGATTGGCGGAAGAGAGGCTCACGCTTCCTGCCAACTCCCCTGTGCACTTTCTCTCCAAATGATCATTTTCTCACACACTTGTGCCATCAGTCTCCTTCATTTCTCCTCACTCGCTCGCTCATTTTGTGTGTTGGCATGTGTAATTCTGTTCAGGATTTTACCCAGCCTCCCTGCCTCTGGGGCCTGTTTGGCCGGAAGCTCCTTTCTTTGGCAGTGCTGGGTGAGGTCATGCCCTTGGTGAGTCAGTCTGTCGACCAGAGCCCTGGTCTGATCTGGGCTACCGCACGGCCAATCGTTGGGGAACTGGAGGAATCAGAGAGAAAGGATCAAGGACAATTCGCTGGGTATCAGACTGCTTAGTGGAATGAAAGTGTATTGATCAATGTTTTTCAGAAACATACTCTGTTCATTTCTTATATCAGTGTAATGGAAATCTGTGGATTTCTAGTTAAACCCTGACACCAGAGTATATTTCCAACTCAGCATTACATAACATGGAAAGCTTCCCAGCCCATTTTGACAAGCTTTACAAGAAAAAAGGAAGGATACCGTAGCTCTCATTCTCTCCATGAAGTGACTCCTCCCAGGCACAGGTTTCCTTTGTAGGGCAACGACTTTGTCCCACAACCTAAAGATAACGCAGAGAAGGAAACTTAGTGCCCTTTTTTTTTTTTTTACTAAATGTATTTAGTTTATTAATCAAAAGATTAATTCAAGCCACCTGTTTTGCTTGCTTCTTAGGGATTTCCATTTCGCAATTTGATTAGAAGCGACTCTGCCGTGAAGCAAAGGCAAATGATTAGAAAAGCACTGAAAATAAAAGTTCAAAGTGACTGACAGTGTATGGCTACCTCCATGGTCCAGTGCAAAAACAGAAAAACACACCCATTCTCTCGAGGCAAACTGTGAGCGCCAGACTCCTCTGCATGCAAAACAGGCTGTGCGTTATTTGAAGAAGTTGTGGAAATAGCTGCAGCTTTGCCAAGGTCATTGCCACTCTGCACGCTGCTTCTAACAGTCTTGTTTTTAGAGCGGAGGGTCGAGCTGTGACCCCGATGGAGAGCGCCAGACGCCGGGACAGCCTGCTGGGACTTCTTCGCTGCGTGATGATGCACAATCCCATCTGGAGAGACCAGACAGTTTTAGATTATATTTCTCTGCTCTGCTTTGTCTTGAGGCCCTGCGTGGCAGATACTAACATACCAGACTTTTTGTGCTCTTTTCTGTGAAGACTGGCAGATTTAGAGGCTGGTCTGCCGGTGGTCTGATTTCCTCTAGAAGCTGCAGACGCCTGCATTCTCTCCCTGGATGTGGCAGAAGTGCCCGGTCCCCTTCGAGGTGCAGATTGTTGGTTTCTTTCAGGGTCTATTTTAGAAGGTCCGGTGCCAGCACGGACCCGGAGAGCTTTCTCAAGGGCTCGCTCAAGCAATTCTATATCTTCTCTCTCTCCTGGTGAAGTCTCTGCGTCTGGAGATAACAGCATGCAAACACGTGTTTACATTTGAATTATTTTCATATTTAACATTTATTTAACCTGAAAATCTTCTTTACAAGTGAGATCAGGCTAAAATGGCAGCACAGAGCAGTTAACACATAACAATTTAAGAAGACATAAAAAAGTGTGACTATTTAAAAGAGGCACAGTCATAACATTGAACCTGACTGCTATCATCTCTCTCTACATATATATATGTTAAATGTGATGTTTTATTGCATTGTTAGGATCTTTTTGACATATGCTAAGCCTCCTAGGCTAACAAGGCTCACAAATAGATATCATTTATTACCTGTAACAGCTTCTTCTGCACAGTCTGAGTCCTCTGAGCCTGTTTTTGGTTGTGGTGTTCTGTGGGGAAAGACTTAATTTGACTACACACTTAAATTAACCAAGAGGAGCACAATTAAGCAAACTTAAGGCATCAAATATACATAACATATAGTAACAATTCATATCTGACAACCTACGATTTGCACGTTAGAAACATGACTTTCAGTGCCAAGCAAATTCCAAGTTGCACGTATGAAACTTGCAGTTTTGTTTTTCGGTCACCAGAATTTTAATAAACGTGGATTTTCACAGGCTTATATCTATTTGTGAGTGTGAAAATCCTGAACGACGATCTATCGGCTGATACAAATGTTTTAACATAAAGATGTGATACAAGCAATCATTTTTGATTAAAAAATCCCATAAATTTGAGATTAAAGAACTGTGATGGAGGTATGCACTGAGCTGGGCATTATAAAGCTGAAATAAATCTGTGCTCTCAGGTGGATACAGAAAAGAGATAAACAAACCTTTAACATATCTTTGGCAGAACTGAAATTTCTTGTTACTAATCAGCCAATAATTGCACCCATTTCTCCACCAATATGTCTCCATATCTTTACAGCAAACTTCACACTTGTGCAAACATGGACACTGCATGAGTCCCCATGCTATTCAGAGGGGCCAATGAACCATTACAGTGCTGGAAAAGGCACTGCTGGGATTCGAACCCAGGATCTCCTGTTTACTAGACAGGCGCTTTAACCAACTAAGCCACAGCGCCGGGTGACTGCACATGCGCACGGATGTTTAGTTTATTCAACAAAACTTTACACAGTGAGGAAATATTTAATAGCTAAACACAGATAACACATCCACCATCTTTGCATCCACTTCTGTTAGTTCAGTGAATGTTTCAGGAAGCATCAACCCCAGTATACATGAGAGGTATGGCTTAACACAAGAGACACACAGCTACACTTACTGTGTAGTTTGAATGCATATGTGTATGTGGACTTACTTAGAAATTCTCCTTTAATATGATTTGTTAATGTCATTTTTTTCCTACGAAACTGAGACCAATTGAATAGCCAGTTAGTTAATGACTCCGGTGTATACAGTAAGTTACTTACAGGGCGCGTAATATTTCTCTGTAGAGTTGAATGCTGCCATTAATCTTGTCTTGTTCAGCTTTGCATGACTTTATAACTTGCCCGACCGTGGACAGCAGAGACATGGCTGATGTGGTCAGTTTAATACCCACAAAGGACGAACCAGCTGTTAAACTACTGGTTTAAAACTCCGACTTAACGTTAGTATGAGCTTCTAAAAATATCTCAAACGTGCAGGACATCTCGTTGGTTGACATCTTTCCATTAAAAACAACGATTTGACGCTTTTTTTCCCCCGCAGACCCGCGAATTCGACCTCAGCGGATGCGGAAGTCACTTTTTTTTCTTCTCTTGTTAGAAAAAAAAGTCGCTGTGAATCTGTGGACAGATGTTCAAGAAGGTATCATCGGCATTTGTCAGCAAATAAACACCGTAATCGTGCGTTATAATCAGCGAAACACGATAAAACTTTAGAAGTTCATCTTCACAACAAACTCATCACTTCTCGCGAGATTTGGCTACCAGGGACACGTGTGTGCGCGCGTACGTGTATGTGTGCGTGTATCACTCTTATGACTCTGCGTGCACGTTTTTTTATTAATCAGCACCTGTTCATGCACCACTTGTCTCATAAATGCGCCATATGATGAATGAATTACCAGTTGCACACATTTTGATCACAACATTCATTATTAAGTTTTAGTAATTATGTTCCCTAAGTAGCCTATTTAGCTTTACAGTTTTGTACAATGGCTGTCTGTGAAGGATCTACTCCGGGGTAATTTGCCATTAATTTGCAGCAACACAGATGCAAAACAATTCCCCCACAGAGGTGAGGGCCAGGCCAGCAGCCAACATGTGGGACATTTAATTTTTTCTGCCATAGAGAAGGCCAGAGCCTTATGTTGTGTCAGCTAGATCATTATGTGATTATTTGACATAATTAGACAACTATTAACTTTAATAACTAATAACATTCATGATAGCTGCATCGTATTTAGGTGTACCGGATCCCTGGTGTTGTGAACGCTGGCTCACTGGCTCGTCCAGCCATAGCTAACATCATTAGTCACACCTGGACATTTTCCGCAAAGGTCTACTGTATAGTTTGTGTGTTAGCACCACCATATCAGATAGGAAGTGAAGAACTAAAAACTAAATATCTGATAGAGGCACCGTCGGGCTTTCTGTCTTTAGCTACCTTCCCCATTTGTCAGGTCCCTTCAGTGTCATTTCCCATCCACCCATCCACCTGTTCCCACTTCTCTCATCACTCCTGCTGCTGTTACCTGCTCAGCTCTGCCCATCCCTCATCTTTAACTCATTCCCTCATCAGCCACTCTCCATATGTACTGGTCAGCTTCTTGTCCTCCTCTCCACATTATTAAAGTAAGTTGCCACGCTTTGTGTCTTTTCTTTCTAGCATCTTTTCTGTATTCTGTTCATCTGAAACAATGACGCCTGCCTATATTTTGACCTTCTGTTTGATCAGTGGACTTTCAAGTTGTTTTTTCAGATACCTTTGCCTGGTTTTGACCCTTGGTTGCTTCAAGTTCTTAAAGACATTGCTCATGAAACCATCACTCTGCCTCAGTCGTATGCATTTGTGTCCATCACCTGTGACAGGTACAAATATATAATGCTGACATGAACTTATGAATCGGGCGAAACATCCAAACTTGAGTGCAAGATGGGCCTCTTCATATTTTGGATTTGACTGACATGTCTGCTTGGTAATCATCATGTTTTTGTCTTTCCTGTCAAGAGTCTGCACATCTTGTACCTAGCATGGTGTTCCACTTTCTGAGTGAGTCATCCTAATCTGAATCTTGTCAACATATTTGCTGTTAAAAAGATTTATTTAGTGATGAAATGGACCTGCTGCAGCATTCCTTATGAGGCGTGTTTTATACGAGTGCTTTTTGGTGCAGCAATTGAAACCCGTCCAAGCCATCAGCATACAAATACGGGGTCCTCCGCAGACTGGAGCGACAAACGAGTCGAACCATTCAGTTAAAATGTTTGTCAAACACACATTTTTGTTTTGTGATATTCTCATCTATAAATGAAAAGATAAGCTTCCAAGAAGATATGAAGTTTGCCAGTCTTTTCCCCCCATTAGAGCCTCTGGATCAAAGTCCCCTTCCTCTCTTATTGAACTGCATTAGTGGCACAGAAGCACTTCCCAGAGCAATTTAATTTAATGACAACAGCTTGCTTGCGCCATTGGAGGGAAGTGAATCATCTTGTTAGCTCATCTTTACCCCCGCCAGCCTGCTGTGGCTCGGCAGCAGCGCGAAGGGGGGCACTCGGCTGCCCCGCCAACCAAGCATCTGACACAAAAATCGGCTGCCAGGCTGATTCGCACACACATACTCGCTCTCTCCCCCATGTGTGCACGCAGACATGTTTACACACGCAGACTTTCAAATAGACCGTGCATACAGTCATACTCTGCTACATACAAATCAGGTCATACACAAACGACCACCTCGTACATAATTCATGAACAGCATGCAAGGAATCAAAACACCTGCAATCATTATGTATATTGGCAGAATAACCCATCAGCAGGTTGTAAACAAGATAGGATGAATAAACCTTGTTTTGTTTGACCCAGACCGACAGATCAACAAGTTACGGTTCAGCTATTGAAAAACAGGGAAGATTGTGGTTGCATCTGTGTTTAAGGTTTGCTCAGAACAAACACCCGTTAATCTGGAGGCACCCATTGGCCCAGCTCTGCCTCCTTTTCATTTTATGGGACATTTGGCATTTAGATTTTTATTTTTATTTATTTATTTATTTTTGTTGATGCAGGTGTCAAAGTCTTTAGTTTAACTCCACAGTCAGAAAATACAAGGTGTCCTGCAAAGGGGCATCATAGTGGTGACTTCAAGCGATTATGAAGAATTGGTGGTTAAAGGTAAAAATGTGTTCACTTGTAAGAATGATGGATCAGTTTCTCCAGGAATAAACACCTCATGCACAATATAAGCAAACCTAATCTTTAAGAATAAAACATTAAACTACAACTCTAGATTAGCCAAAATAAGATGTGATTGAGCTTTTTTGATTTTTATATTCCAGCTGACAAACATGAACCTGTATTCTGTCAAATAATGGTATTTGGATGGTAGGTATGCCATCTTGTGGTCATTCTCATCCCGTCTTTTGGTTTCCAGCTTCTTGTCATGTGTGACCTTTTGATGCAACATACCAGTAAAATATAACGGTGCACTAATGTGATATTTCCTGTAAAGTTGGTGTTCATTACATTGTGAAATCTGCAGGAGGAAATGTATAAACAAAAACCTTTTGTCAAGAGCTCAAGCTTGTTTTTTTTTCTTCTTTAAACCTGGGCCCTGTTTACATATTTTGGGTAACATACAATAGCTGCAAAGTAATCCTTTCGGACACTATTCTAGATCAAAATAGGTCCACTAACAGTGCTCGTTTTTGCCACTGACAGGCTCTGATTGTTGTTCCAAGTGCCTAACAACATCCCTACAGAGGTAAACATAAAAGAGCCAGAAATAGCCATTATAGCTTGGTACAAAGTCACCAGACTCCATTGACAAAAACAGTAATTTTACATGGAAGTTGCTGGTCCACCGCTGTCTCAATGTATTAGTTTATCTGTGCTATTTTGTGTGTTAAAGGGTTAGTTCGGCTCAAAAACAATAGTTGTGTAACACACAATTCCAGTCATTTACAACCTAAAATATTTGAAAATATGGCTCAGCTTTAAAAGTACCTTAGTTATGCTTTAATTTTGAATGCAGGATATTGTTGTGCTGCAAGGAAAATATGTGAATACGGACTACAGCAGCTGTAGTCCCAGCAGCAGTGGTACTAAAAACTACAATCTCAGCACTTCCTGTGTAGAAGCACCCGACGAGCGGAGGCGGAGTCTGACGCGCAGTTCCGTCCTGGACCTCCTGCCTGATTTATAGTTGACTTATCTGCTCTGCACAGTGGAGGGGTGAAGGTTTGTAATGTCAAAACGATACCGGAGCCCTCTGACATTGATTTAACAGACGAATAAACGTGTCGACCCTGTATTATAATGTAACGCTGCTCGTCGAGTGTGAAGTTTGCTAGTTGAAATGCTAGCTAGCTGTTAGCTAACTTAGCTAGCGTCACCCAGTAAAGTTAGCTGCTGTTGTCAAAATGAGGCTCCTGTCAAGTTAGACGGCGACACCCCCAGGGGTAACAAGCAAGAAGCTGACTCGTATTTCGATGAAAGATGGATTTCTGGTTATAGCGAGGAACTGCACTGAGTTAAATCACTTAAAAAAAGTCGCCCTATACAACACTAGCTAGCTGCATCTACTAGTTATTCTTTGAGACTTCTGGTAAGCGCCCGACGGCCTGTGCTGTGTTGTGTGAGCTGCTTTTTGTTTAGCTCTATTCATGCAGCCTAGATGTTGTTTAAAGCAGCCTTTTGTATGTAAACCAGGCCAGCCCCTACCAGACTGCATCAGCTCTCACTCTCGCATTGGCAATCCTTCCTCTCAGGATAAACAAGGTCAAAGACTTAAAGCAGCTGAATTCAGTCAACGACATCTTTCCTTTGTGCATCATTTCAGGGACGACAGCTACAGAGAAAAGGAGTGGGGTGAAATCAGCTCCCCTGTTTCCTGATTAGACCTCTGCTGCCTCTTGGGTAAGGGTGAAGAGATTTTATAATGCAATATACACTGCTTGTCTCTTATTTGTTGCTGGAAGCATTTGATTACCATATTATCCAGAGGTTATTTCAAATGAGATGCTAGTTGTTGAGTCATAGTAATGGTGGTAATAAAAATAATAATACGTAATAATGTGTGTGTATATCTAGGTGTCTTGCAAGACACTAAAGGGCAGCTGATAAGACAGAAGAAACAATCATAAAACTGTCACATCATAAAATCAACAGCTATATATTACAGGTACATCAAGTATAAAATTGTCATCACTGTGAAAGAAGAGAACAAACTCCATGGTTGTATAGGCTCAGACCGAATACGCCAGTTTGAGAGGGTTTGTTGTGAGATGGGACTTGAAGTTAATATTGTAAATGTCTTATGGGAGAGAATCCCACAGACGGCGCACGACTGCTGAACCTATGCTGGTCAATGGGCAGATAGTGTTGTGAGTTGGACTGCTGAGGAGGATCTGATCTGAGAGTACGGGAGGATGTGTAGATGTATAGGAAGATACAAAGGGGATTTATTGTGGAGGGTCATAAAAGGGGCCGAATCTTGTAGTCAGTATGGTATTTTATTATGCAGCAAAGCTAAGTGGAACATCACCAGCCTGAATTTGACAAATACAGACCTGAACTGTGATTGTAATTAATGAACAATGTAACGTATACTATATAGTTTACTCCGGTGTGTTTTTATTGTGTTGGTGTGGTTTTACTCACCTCTAAAACCACAGGGAGCAGTACAGCCTGACATTATGTCCTTGTTTATTCTGAAAAGCAGTTGTGCAATCTCGGCTCAAGTGACTTTTAGACAGCAAGCACTAGTATAGGTCATAGTGTTGATACAACACACTGTCTTACACAAGTTACTATTGAGTAGGCTTTGATCAAAATGGTAGTAATATACTTTTAGATCAAATATAAATTAATTCAAGATTAAGTAATTCTACAAGTTACTTAATCTTGAATTAATTTATATTTGATGAAACTTAAATGTGACTGTATATAATTTGAATGTGAATATATTTTAATAGTACTTTGTCTTTTGCTGATTCTCTGCTGAATGAACTGGCAGACAGTAACAGACCACCAATGTCAGCAGAGAAGATGGAGACAACAGCAGGTATGTCCAATGGAGCTGGGCCTGTATATGAGGAGAAAGAAGACACCCTCAGGTAAGGCTTCTACAAGTATTGCAACATCATTATCTTTAACAGTAAGATATGATTACAAAATAATCATGCCACAACAGGCCCTGTCAAACACACATTAATCCTCTTGTTTTTGTCTTTTTCCAGTCCAGAGGATCTCTCTGAGGTGCTGGCAGCAGGGACCAAGGAGGTCCATGAAAAAGCTGAGAATACCCAGTTTGTAAAAGATTTCCTCAGGGGACGCATCCGCAAAGAGCTCTTCAAGGTCAGTCTAAAGAAGATCAGAGGGAAAGAGTGAATGTAATACACACATAGATTAAAGAAAAGAACGAAAGAAACTGGAAAGAGGAGCAAAATTGCTCTGTAACTCTTCTTTCTTGCTTCCCCAGCTTGGTGCCGTTGCACTCTACTATACTTACACAGCCATGGAGGAGGAGATCGAGAGGAACAAAGACCACCCCCACTTTGCGCCTCTATATTTCCCTGCAGAGCTGCACCGCCACGAGGCCCTGGCCCGTGACCTTGAGTACTTTTACGGCCCTGACTGGGAGAGCCAGATCAGCTGCTCCCAAGCCACCCAACACTATGTGGACCGTATCCATAAAGTAGGGCAGGAGAACCCAGTGCTGCTGGTGGCCCACGCCTACACCCGCTACATGGGGGACCTGTCCGGGGGCCAGGTGCTGAAGAAGGTGGCGCAGAGAGCCATGAAGCTGCCGTCCACAGGGGAGGGCCTGGAATTCTATCGGTTCGATGGCATCCATAGCGCCAAAGCATTCAAACAGCTGTACCGTAGTCGGATGAACGAGCTGGACCTGGACATGGAAATGAAGAAGAGCCTGGTAGACGAAGCTGTTTTGGCCTTCCAGTTCAACATGGAGGTAAGAGGAGGGGGAGAAGGAATGGAGAGAGAGAGAGAGAGTGTAATCTGTTCCCTGATTGTGAGGCTGACGTGGTTAAATAGGGACTTTCTTCCAGGGGAGATGTGCCCCCAGTACCTCTTTTGATCATTTTCTGATTTATTTTCTTTTTAAGTTAGATTGAAAGTATTGTGTTTATTACTGAAGGCGCTCTCATCCATTAATGCTATCTTTTTTTTTTTTTTTTTTAATGCTAAACTCTTTGTCCACTGTCAGAGATAATGCCATACCCTTTATTCCCTTTTGTTTTGGATTTTTCTGTGACTTTTGTATCACAGTGATGACGATTTGCTAGATTAGTCAAAACCAGACATCCTCCTCTGCTTGTGTTACTCATGAACAATTTGTAGAACATCGTATCCAACAAGCTTTATAACCTTACCCACTATACGTTTGTGCTGGCAGGTGTTTGAGGAGTTGGAAGAGATCGGTAAAACCATCCAGGAGGATGTTTTAGATGCTGGCATGCCTGTCCACGGAACAATGGACGGAGACATCAGCAAGTGTCCCTACTATGCTGCCAAAATGGGTAAATCGCTTTTATAATTCTCCTTGTGAGCATTCTGGCACTTTAAATTCTATAAATGACATGAAACCAATGATGAACAAGATCCTCAGGATGGTTTTATTAAAGTTTGTTTTCCTTTCGTGCTCCCTTTCTGTCACAGCCGCGTCAGGTGGAACAACGTATGCCTGTCAGCTCGCCATGGCCGTACTCCGACACCCGACAGGACAGGTGCTGTTTGCCACTTGGTTTGCCGCTCTGGCTGGATTGGTTGCATGGTATCTGATGTGATCCAGCCGTCGCCCTGACACTCTGCTTCTGTTAGGGAGGGAGGGGAAACAGAGAAGGAAGGACGGTAAGGAGAATAGGAAACTCTCAAACTGTGGACCATTTCACAGCTTCATACAAACATTCAAAACGGGTCCAAGTTTATTTAAGGTTACAAGTTTGCTGTAGCTGACAGGAAATAAACTTGGAGCGGTTTATTGCAGCTGAAATGATCTATAGGACCATTAATACGTCCACTCCATCCATCCATCCATCGATCAAGCTACACCTTGTTATAGCTGTCTATTTATTTCTCTACCTCCTTTGGACTATCCCTCCATCCTGCGTCCTTCCAGTGTGTTTGGTCGTATTTCTAGACCTCCTGTAGCTGTTTTCTGACAGGTGTTGGACACATTGTGACTTTTTGATGCCGCCCATGCATAAACGGTAATTGACAAGACAGTTCTAAATTAGTTAATGATGATTAGTGGATTACCAAAATAAGCTCATGGGGAAGCTTAGTGATGACATCTTCAAACAGACTATGCATATGTTATGCATAAATATAATAGCACAGTAGAGTAGGTTCTGTCCTGGTCACACTGTTTCCATTTATACTGAGACCTTTATGTTTGTGCAAAAAAACACATTAATTTGGGATGGGAAGAAATGTATGTTAAAAGTGAGATGAGTTTAAACTCCGAAAATGTCCATGATGTCTCCATATACTGTATTATTCTGCACATTGATTGTAGTTCCAAACATAATGTGAAAACACTGCAGTTATGTTCTTTGTCAGATCCATTATCACATTTCATGATCGAAACATGGCCTCAAATGTTTGAACACGTAGAGAACTGATGGGAGATCAAAAGCTTTTCCCCCCCAAAATATAGCTCACCTACACTCTAAGTGTATGATTAATAAACGTCTTTTAGATGCTAGTGAATATACCGGATATTTAAATCTCTACTGACGCATGTTCAAATGTATTTGTGTTTCCAAATTATGCAATGGGACATATTCTGTTTCTACTGCCTGTTGTTGATACAAAGCTTAATAATCCAAGATGACTAACTCATTAAGTTTTACCTGCCACAGGAGCCTATAAGAGGACAAAGGTGTATTAAAAAGAAACGTTCTTTTAATATTATCAATGGTTTGTCTGCATGAAAGCTGAATGAGACTGAGTGTTGTGGTTTCTTATGAAAGACTTCAGTTTGGTCCTTCAGCTGCTCAGTTTATGTATCCATCTGTTATGGATATATCAGTATTCATTATCACTAAAGCTGTAATTTTCCATTTACTGTTCATGCCATAAGTTAGGGAAAAACATTCCCAGTAGTGCACAACTGTTTTTTTTTTTTTCCCCAACACAGATAAGGAGGAATATTGTGCTGTATGAACTGTATGCAGTGTAATTGCACTGTGTTTGTGGCTGAAGCTTAATATTTATCCTGACTCTAATAGTATTTCATTTTCTTAACTTTGCCTTTCCAAGCTGTTTGTTTTTAATTCCTTTGCTTGGCATTGATGGACACCGAGTACCAAAGGAAACCTGCTGATGATAACATTATCGTAACCAGGCTCCTGTGCCATGCCACACAGAAATCAGTGTACATCATCAGGAATGCTCATGCTCAGCTGTGGTGCTGCTGTTTGATCACAGACATGGCAACCTAAGTGATGATGCGCGTTGTATTTTAGTCTCAGGTTCACGCTGCAGTCAGATGGCAATACAATGCATTGCATGTGGGGGACTAATACATACAGGGACTGCCCTAATATCCTCCTGCACTTCAGTCTCCATGTGTGATTTTAGTTTGTTGATGCCAGTGTGACCTGTCAAAGTGCTACAGTATTTTTGGACATACTGAAGGGACACTTACTTGAATCTGGGGAGTTCAGGTAGTTTCAGTCATCAATTTAAGCCTTAGATTGAAGTGAGTTGGATGCATGACTAATTCATGTTTGATTCTTGTTGTGTTTTCATTAACTCTGCTCTTAATCCCTTTGTGTATCTAATGGGACAAAGCTTTATTAGTGACTGGCTAGAAGCATCTCTCATTGTATGAGACAGAAAATCCAGCAGTGTGTTGTGCTGTCTGTAATTAAAGTACATTCGGTTTTCCTGCTCGTGCTGAAATAAAGGTGATTCATTTGGGTCGGTGTTTTTAAACATGTAAATGGATGATTATCTTTAATGCATAATTACGTGTAGGGAACAAAGCTGCTAGCAGAGAAAATCTTGAAGATGGTTCAAATAAAAGGACTCCAAATTCAACCACAAAGCTTTCAAACAATAATATCCATAGTTTGCCATTTTCACTAACCGTGTAAGTCATGTTGGTCAGATGTTCCACCACATTGGTCCAGACTGAAAATCTCAGCAAGTATTTGATGGACTGGCATGAAATTTTATCCAGATGTTAATGATCCCCAGGAAGGAGGATGAATCCTGTTGACGTGTCTTCTAGTACCACTGTCAGGTCAAAATTTAAATTTAATACTTTGATTCATGACCAAATAATACCGATAAAATCCCATCAGCCCCAGCTGTACATCATGTCTCGTCCTGATTTCCAAATTTAGCTTGCTGTCACACTAAATGTGATGGTGAACATCACACCTGCTGTGAATGTTCAGTAATGCAGTGTAATCTAATACAAGAGCTCTGCAAAACTGCCTCTGTGGTGTTTATGAGGAGGCAGGTAGTTGGTGTTTTGGACTTCATTACATCTACAAGAGGGTGAACAAAACATGTAGGAATATTTTAAATGGAGTCAAAGAATTCTTACATACTCAGTGATTCACATGAAACAGACTTTCTCCACACCATATCTTTATTATAGATGTACAGTATATCTCTTCTATGTGACACATTGGTGTAACTGTATGATCCACAACTATCTTTGTACAAATGAAGGTGCAGAACTTCTCATGAACTCTCTTATAATTAATTGGGTTAAAAGAGGGACAGAATGGGCATCGGTGTTCACGGTTCAGTAGAGCCTGAGCCGAACTTTAACTTTCCACGGTTTAGTCCTCAATCAGAGACAGGAGACTGACTATTTACTGAAGACGCACCTCTAAAACTGTCCAACACTACTCAGGGTAAACATGTAGTTCGTCTGGTAAAGTTCGACCTGTTAGGACTGACAGACTGTAAGGGAGATTCAGACATTCATGAAAACACAACCGAAGCATACAGAACAAAAAGATCGATGACGGGAGGTTCATTTAATCCTGCGTAAAACATTTGACTATATCTGTCTTTGTCAATACAATAAGTTATGACTGTGCACGCGGATCCCACCGTCACCGCGTTTCTCTTTTTAATGGCGATCAACAGAAAACCGACATGCACCGACTGCTGCTATGATGAATGTGAAGTCTTGGCTGGACATCTGACAGGGAGGTGATTGGCGAACTGGAACATCCTCCTGTGTGTGGATTCTCTTTTGCAGAGGAACAGAGCGGGTAGTCCTCTGCCTCACTCACTACAGAGCTGGGTAGGTAGGTCCATACTGATCCGCCTAGAAACTGTAGGCCTCATCAAACACCCGATACTCCTCAACCACAGGTCTCTTTATGATTTGGCTGTTCTTGAGTCTATTCTGCCCTCTGATCTACTGATGACGCTTCTCAGTTCCAGGATGACCTTTTACCTTGAGGGAAAAAGGATTGGTAAATGGTTAATTGATCTTTCTAAAGGCAGTCCCACATGCATACAAAAATGGTGCAGACCAGACATCCAGCTGAATGCGGGGGTGCAGGCTTTGGTGTTTTTACGCGACAGCCACAAACCAAATAAAAAACTATCCCCAAAAGTGTCACACAGCTATGTGTAAATAACTGGACAGGAGAAATCAATCAGTGCTCGTCCTACCTGGTTTGTGGCTGTCAGGAAGAACTAAACAATTTCTTAAATTTGGAGAAGAAGCCCCCCTCTTGCTTCAACTCTCCCTCCTTCTTGTCATGCCCGCTTTCCCCTGTCTCAGACTGCTTACCACTGCTGCCCCCACCTGGACAGAGAGTAACACTACATCAGCCAGGCTGACAACTTTCTTCCCAAAAACCCAATTTCTGTCGATCAGAGATGTGCACCAAGCAGGAAAAACGGGGATACGGGGAGAGGAAGGTAAGGAAAAAAGGAAAAAGGTCCGTCAGTGAGACTGTCCTCTTACCTGTGGTGGTGGCAGTGACACCGTTCACCGTTCCCTCCACATCCGTCTCGTCCTCAGCGTAGCTCATTAGCAGAGCTCTTTGCCTGTCTGTCAGTGTCCTGCGCAGGGAAGCAACATCTTGTCATCCTTGAGATTCGGACACAGTTTTTATTTCATTTCTTCGAGACTACAACAAGTCATTGTGTTCAACCGCGAGGTCACCTCGTGTCCCCGTCTGCTATAAATGCAGCAGTTAGGATTTGATCAATACTGATACATATCAATAGTCTTGATTCACAACAAAATATACTGAAAGTATCAAAAGTAAAAGTACTCAAATTACAGTAAAATACTCCCTGTCAGTGTTTTACTATTACATCTGATGTTTCTGGGTTAATATTACTGCTGCATTAAAGTGCCATGATGAGAACTGAATGTAAAACATGTAGTTCATCAATGGCAAACTTGCTTCGTCATCATTAGGGAATAGTATGGAATTTGAAAATGCCAGCTTCGTTTGAATGCATTAATATTACTTAAATACCAATAGCAGCTCTGTTCGTCCATGAGCTTATTAATTCCTATTTTCCAAATTTTTACCGGAGCAAAAAGATAAGCAAGGTGTGTCCGTCTGTGGAGTCTTACTTGGGTACTTTTATTTTGACATGGATGTAATGGTCTCCGAAGCCATAGCCACTGATCCGAGCAATTCCCTTCCCCGCCAGTTGAATCCTCTGGTCGGTCTGGATGCCTGCAGGGATCTGAAGACAAGGAATACAAAGACATGTCTTACACAGAATGTACTTGAACTGTTGGGGGGGGGACACCTGAGAATATACGTGTCTGCTTACCGATAAGTTTAGTGTTTCATAAAGGCCTTGTGTCCTGGACGTGCCGCCCAGGATAGCTTGTGCCACAGAGATGAAAAGGTCGGAGTGGATGTCTGCGCCGTCTCTCCTGAACACAGGACTTTTTTGGACCTGGACGCCGACCCAGAAGACATCAGTTGATCACACAAGGTATCAAAAAGCGGTACGCCACAGGTCGTCTGAACTGTGTTCATTCTAAGTCAAAGAGCTCAGACGGCTCAATGCCTCTTACTAGTCCACACACAGGCATTAAGCAAGGCGATCCCATTACAGCGGCTCTGAGGTGAACACACACTCCACAGTGAGCTTGTTTATTTCTAGCCTGGGTTTGTTGTGAGATAAGTGCTGGTACTGAGGAGGTGATGAAGATACTCACCCTAAACGTGATGAAGACCTCCTTCTTACCAACTGGCATTCTGACTGTCTGACCATCCTCCACTCCTTAAAGCGAAAACAAACCATGTGCTCATTAGTTTTGAGGAGAAAACATTCCCTTGATGTATTCACAGCTTGTAAACAGTACACCGGCTGACCTGCGGGCACGGGGACCATCACAGTCTTCCTCTGCTTGGTCTGTCCCCTCCCACGGCAGGAGTGACAGGGGGTGGAGATGACTGTGCCTTTGCCGCCACAGCGACGGCAAGTGGAGCGCATCACGAACGGACCTGTGTTCACCGTCTCCTGCAGGGAGGACAATCCACGTGTTTAGTAAAAAAAACCACACAAACACACTTCTGAAGAGAGGCAGCGTGCTGGGGTCTTACCATGCCGGAGCCGTTGCAGTGGTGGCAGTGCTGGACCTTGGTGCCCGGCTCGTGGCCCTTGCCATCGCAACGCTGGCAGGCTGCATCTAAGTTAACAGAAATCTCTTTGTTGACTCCCTTTGCTGCCTGAGTGAAGGACAGCTCCATGAAGTACTACGACAAAAAAAAAAAAAAAAAGAGTCAAAAATTCATCACTCTGAAAATGCATCAATAAAAACGACCAAATGAGAACCAGGTGAGCTCTTAAATTAACTTTGAGTTCGCCACCAACCTCCTGTGGTTGCTCAAATATGGCATTGAAGTCTCCAAAGCCACGGCCTTCTGAGAATTCCCCAAAGATCTTGCGGAAAAGTTCCTCCGGGTCCACGTTGGTGGTCTGTCCGGTCCAGTAGTGCTGCTGCCCTCCACCGGCCTGACCGGCGTCAAAGCCCGCTGAGCCGTACGTATCGTACTGCTTCCTCTTTCCTTCATCACTCAGGACCTGACAGACACACAAGGCAGAGGTCCAGTTGTAGTTCAACTACACAGTGGATGTGTTGAGTTAAAGCTTGAATAAAGAATGAGAATAAACCTCATAAGCTTCAGCCAGCTGGGCAAATTTTTCCTTGGCTTGCGGGTCATCTTTGTTGGTGTCAGGGTGATACTTTTTGGCCATCTGGAGGGGCAACACAAGTGATCAACACTGTGATCATTGGTTATCTGAGAACAACTACAGGCTGTGGATGCATTAGTCGGGCAGAAGCATACCTGGTAGTAGGCTTTCTTAATCTCCTTCTGGGTTGATGTGCGAGGTACGCCAAGGATCTGGTAGAAGTCCTGCTTGCTGCTGGCGGGGGCACTTGTGTGAAAGGACAGTGTGTAGACAGCATGGGGCAATTTGATACCTGAAAAGTGCCACAACAGAGGAAAAAGGTGTAAGTAATTATTATATAACCATTTAAACAGTGGAGCTGCATAATAGCTGCGTTCAGGTGTCACTGGATAACTGACTGCACAGTTTAGCCGTCCTCTGAGGTCTGCCAATAACAATGTCAAAGGTTCTGGACAACAAAAACAACAAGTACAAGATGTGAAAATCAGTCTTGGCGAGTTCCCCTTGAGTTTGGATCCTGGTTAGGCGCCTCAGAGATGCCTGTTTGGTTTCAGGATCAGGTGAAGATGGATATAGGCAGAATATAATGCAACATTAGCAAATGTAACTTGATCACTGCAAAGCAAAGTTAGCTTAACTGATCACATTATTAACTGTCTCTACGCGCATGACAGCTAGCGCGTCTGTGCAACAAGCTAGTTTTACCTTTAGAGCTAGCTTGAGGCCTTATAGAGGGAAGGTAATTCAGTTTTATCCTGCGTCACACGAATAAACCATAACTCGCAAGATAGTTAGCCTAGCCTAGCTTAGGCCAATACCGTTCGGCTAACACACCACTCACCTGACAGCCCTCTCAATGTCAACGCTTTTCCTGCTCCGTCACCCACCAGGTTCCCTCCCGGCCACCGTTTTTCAGCTCCCAGCGTGGAAAAACCGCGGGCGCCTCCATGGCCGGCGCAGACAACCGCCCTGGCGGCCCTGCGGTGCCCAGAGGACACGATGACAGTGATCCAGCGTGAGGAGCAGCGAGCAGCCGAGGACGCCATTTTTCCTGGACTGGCCGCTGCTCGGGACGCACTGCGCATGTCCGAGGAGGAAGTGGGCGTCACCAAGAGCGCAAAGATGTTCTAGTTACTTCGAGATGATGCTCTGTGTCATGAAAAAACAGTTTCAAAAGTTAATCCTAAATCTTCCTGTTCCTTTTTTTAAAGACTTAAGTCAGGTGGCTTCAACAGAAAGTAATCAGGACTGGCCAGAAGTATCAAAATATTACCAGTTTCATTCATGACAAGTGTCAAGTAAAAGGATGCTCATGTTTTAAGATGCGGGTCAGCCCGACACGGAGCACGGTGGGCTTTAGTGTCAGAGAGGGGAACACCCCGCCCAGTCGGACAGCGCAGTAGAGCAAAGCGAGCGGACACCGCCCGGCCAACCTGAGCTGTCAGCTGAAGCAGGAGTCCTCTCTGCCGAGTACCAACCAGCTCGACAGAGACACCCGGAAGGCACGAAAGTCAATTTGAGAGGGCAGCATGAATCGCTTTAAGACGTCCAAATTCAAAAACACCACTCCGAAAATTGCCAAGAAAGATGTGAGTAGCGCACGAGCGTCCGGGGAGAGCCGGTTATCCTAGCTACCATTAGCATCGTTTATTAGCTGCTCAAAGTGGTGTTTTGGGGAGCGCCTGCCTGCGAGGGATGTTCAACTTCCTGCATCTGGAGGGCTGCATAGCACTGAGAGAACTACACGACTAAATCTGAAACCACACTCAGCACTCCCACGAAATGTAGGCTAGTGGTGGAAACTATGTGCCATGTGGCCGCATAGAGCTGCTAGCCCACGTCGGATGTTGTAGTGACGCCTATTATCATTGCTATTATATGATAGCTAACTGAGTTCTCCTCGTGGATTTTTAATAGTCATGTGATATTGAAAAAAAAAAATGTGGCTGCACACTTGGAGGTATGTTGGATCTGCACAGGTTTGCTATGTCAGCCAAAGGGGAAAGATGGGAATTAAAATGCAAAAGGCGATGAATGGTTCTACCATCATGATGCCTCTTTGTTTTCACTTGATAGTTGGTTGCTGCAAGAGGCGACATGTCTGGACGCCACTGGGGTGTCTTGCACACAAATACTGCCCATCTGCCATTTTTCTCCTCCTTTGGACCCGTTTGTTTTAGGTTGCAACGCCTTGCTGAGGTGGATTATGTAACCCCCCCCTACCTTGTTTTTACTGAGACAGAAAAATGCCTGGCATGCACAGAGACAGTGGATGATCTCGGTATCTCTCCAATCTCTGCACAGGATCTGAGACAGCAGGTGGTGCTTTGCCTCTGTGAATGTTAAACTGGCCCCCTCACACAAGAGACCAGTGAATATGTGTGACTGTGGCAACTCCAGGGCTGAAGTCATGTGACAGGAGCTGTCACGTCAAGCACCGTGCAAGAGAGAAAATGGGGCAAGGAACCGAAAGCCAGAGGAGAGGCATGCTCAAGAGAGCAAAGATGAGTGGGATGTTTGATTGTCAGATCATCCAGAACAGCCTGGTTTTCCACATGGTTTGAGAGAGTAGTCTGGTGCCACGGTGTCCCACAGTCCCCTTAGCTCAGATTTTGGTGCCAAGGCTCCTTTTAATCATGGGCCTGTGGATGGATTCAGTCTAACTGAAGTCTTGTACATGCTGATCCAGATTCAAGAAGTGTCTTTAATATTCTACATGTAGGAAAGGATGCTCCAGAGCAATTCTATCTCTGGATGCTGAAAAAGATTTTGACAGAGGGGAGTAGTTGCACCTATTTGAAGTCCAAGCAAGATTTAGTTCAGGAAAAAAATAACACAAAGTGGATAAGTGGATGTACCTGCATGGGAGTTACAGGTAATGACTAATAATCTTGGGATTTATGATGCACATAATCATATATGTGACTAAATCAGAAGAAATCAAGTTAAGGATTGTTATTTATTGGTTGTTTTACTTCCACAGCGTGGAAGCGAGCTTCTGTCGCACCAGCGCCACATTTATCATTTGTTGTCAATTTATCTTTTGACAGACACACATGCAGAGTATGTAATCCTGCTAAAAAAAAAAAAAAAGATGCACGCCTTTTGAAAAGGTGCCTTGAGGCAGAAGTACATCAGCTGTTAAGTTCCTTCTGTCTGCAAAATGTCTGTCCGGTTTTCTGAGTGTCGGCGCTGCAGTGGCTGTTGGAGCCCGCTGTACAGACACTCTGTCCTCTTGCTTCTCCTGCCTCGTTAAAGTTGTGAAAGAGGTTTTAAGAGTCCTCTGCTGTGCGTCGCAGGGAGCCCTTCCACTTCCTCAACACTTGGCTCATTCAGAAGCGCTTAACTGTGTGTGCTCTCAGCTAGATCCTTCCTGTTTATTTCACTGGTTGTTTTTTTTTTTCCATTCTAGCCGTGACAGCGACTCATGTGTGCTCCTTAGTGTTATAAAACAGATAAACTATGTTTTTTGTGTTGGATTTTTCACTGTAGCTAGTTGCTTGTGCTCTTGTGTGGACATGTCAAGTGAACACTTAGGATTCTAGTCATTTGCCAAATTCCACCAATCTGCAGTCCGCTGAAAAACTTGGGCAAACCATTTATTTTCCTCTTTGCTCTGTTGCCTGATCCCAGTCATCTATGTGCATTATCATTCTCTTGTTTCATCCATCATAATCCCTCACTCCTGCTCTCCATGTCTTTAAATCCAGGAGTGGATCAACAATGTCAGAGCTGGTGCCTTCTCCTGCCAGGGGAACCACATCAAATCGAGCTCCAAGCTGGTGGCGTTCAATACCGAGCAGGCTGGTAAGGATATAAAACTGTGGTCAGCAGAGACGTTTGCTTCATGAACACAGAAGCTCCCGCTGTGGAGTTTCAGCCCTGCTTGTGGAGACGAATCAAGTGAAAATCAAACAAAAAGAATTATGTATGCTGTGCTGTTTAGAAGATGCATTAATTCACAGTGAGCAGGCTGTAGGATGTACAGTATGATGCTTTCTGTGTGTGTGTGTGTGTCTGCAGGTGGAGGCATGCTGGGCTTGTCCTCAGTCAAACCCGGTCCAGATGGCCAATGGACAGTCACCCAGATTTCCTGCCACTCTGGTACTTTTTCTTTATCCTTTTGTCAGCACGTCACAGTGCTCCTCGTTCCCTCCCTCGTCCCCTTCCCTCTTCATAGCTGCCCCCCCCCAACGCTCAAGGACTCTCTGGTTTCCTACAAGAAAATATATCACACGACAAACGCTTTTGCTCAGAAATGAAATGAAACCAGACAGCTGTGACTTGATCTAATTTGTATTTTCCATTTGCTCTCCCTCCTCTCTGTCAGATCTGATGACTGATTTGGACTTTTCTCCTTTTGATGAAAGTCTCCTGGCGACGTGCTCTGCAGATGAGACGGTGAGCCTCCTTCCCGTGCTTCATTTGCTCTTTTCTCTTTCCTTTTCTCTTTCTTTGCATCGATCTGGTTTTATGTGGTTGCATTGCACTTATGCATAAGCCCAACTCTCCCTCCTCTCTGGCTTTGTTGCTGCTGGCAGGGCTTTGAATACGATATGAACCTGCTCGGTTCTTGTTATTTAAACCTTTTGAAGGCTCGCTCCTCTCAGCACATTATCCTCAGCCACAGGTGGCCTAGCTCACTAGAATCTGCTGAGTTTGGGTCTGCATCTTCAGACTCAGCAGCTCGGTTTACCTCAGGGACCTGTGTAAACAAACACACACACACACACACACACACACACACACTGGAGCGGTCTGCAGTGCTCAGGATTTGCAGCGCACTTTTAAACCTCTCATCTTTTGCCAACAGGGTGTATTGTTTCACCAAATGGGTTGTGCTGAGCAAGCATATCAGAGTGAATCTGAGCGATTGCACCCACTTGTGAAATATGACTAAGGGAATCTATTTTTACTCACTAAAAATGAAGTCATTGTTAGGATTTCATCTGCTCTCAGCATCAACCAGCAATCCAAACCTCAAATTACACAGTTCAGACTCATCTTTTAGCCAGAGCATCTAGTGACTTACATCAGTTCAAGGCCACCTCATCTTGACTTTATGTGTCCCTGCTCTGGTGATCCTCCCGGTCTGCTCCATCTGGAAGGCCAGATGTCCAAAACTCCAGAAGAACTGACTGCAGCTGTCTTGCCTGCTGGCTTATTCGTCCCATCCTGTCTTGTCTGTGTGGCTTCAAAAAAGAACATTTTGTTTTAATGATCAGGGAGCAGGTATTCACAGAGGTTAGAGGGAGACGAGGATGTAGAAATGTTTCTGCAGATCATTGACTCTTTACATTGGAAGGTGTGGTAAAGTGTGAGAGATGTGTGTGTGTGTCCGTGTGTGTTCAGGTGAAGCTGTGGCGTTTGTGCGACCCGGAGCTGGAGCAGCCCAGCAGTCCGGAGGTGACCCTGCGTCCAGGTGAAGGCAGGCTGGAGCTAGTGCTTTTCCACCCCTCCTCGTCTGGCTTGCTGGCTGTCAGCACCACCAGGTCCCCCCTGATTTGGGACACCAGCCGGCAGGATACGCCACTAGCAGGTAGCTACAGCTGGCGACACGAGCAGCACATTTATACGCGTTTATTTGTGCGAACAATTTGAATTAAACGCACCACAATCAAAATCAATTTTGTTAAGTCTTTGTTGTACATCGTGCACTGTCTATTACATTTAACATTTCAGTCTCTGTCGGTTAGTCTTCAACTTTTTGTTGTGGCCTGTTTTGTTTCTACGTGCAACATGAATATATTTATATTTGGAGTGGAGTGAAGTGGTTGGTTCCTTTATTTCGTTGGGGACTGTCTGACTGACACTGCCTACGTTTTACAGCCCTGTGGCTCTGTCTATGTGCCGGAGCAGCAGAGGTAATGTTTTGGTTTGCAGTCCTGGTCCCAGTCTCCCCGGACTGGCCTCAGGATGTAGTCACTATCCTCTGGCCTCACCGCCCCCCCCTTCATAAACACTTCACCCCCCCCCCCCCCTCCCAATCCCATGACAGCTGGCCTGGCTGCTGCTCACTGCTGATCCAACTTTTCATGCGCTGTACCCCCACACACTGGCTTTTATCACCCTCATTCCTCATCCACATGTGGTTGAGGAACAACGTCTGAATGATAAAAAAATCGATATTTGAATGAGTGTGTGTTTTTGTTTTTGGTTTTTGTGTAGGCTCATGTCACTGTAACTGTCTTAACAAGTGCACCTCATCTTTTTTCATCTGTTTGGTGTCATGGTGAAATTGGACTATTCCCAAAAGCTGTGTGCTGTACTCACTTATGGCACTGCAGCCTAATATGTCTCATGCTCCTATTTTCTCTTGTATGCCTGAACTCTTAAGGACAAATGACCCATGATTTGGTTCCAATCATTTTATTTGGTGTTATCGTTGTGTGTTATGGCTTCATCTCTCCCCTGCATTTCTCCTGCAGCGACCTCTCAGATGTTTTCTGTCGTGTTTTTTGTCCTGTCTGTACATGTGCCGTCATTCTGTGTTCATAGTGCGTAGCATCATGTTTCCTCTTTTTCGTTTTTTTCCTTTTTTTTTCGTCTCTGTCTAACATGAACATTGTGTCTCTAGTCCTTTCCCTCACTCACCTCTCTAAATGACAATGTGTGTGTCTGCAGTTCTGGAGCAGCACGGCGACCTACTGCAGAGTCTGAGCTGGAAACGGGACGGTTCCCTGCTGGCTTCCTCCTGCAAGGTGATGACAACTGCACCAGATATATATTACAATGACCTGTATGGCCTCACCTTTAATTTTAAAGTGAAAATGAAAACTTTATCCCTTTATAGACCCAGATTGGGTCACTGTAGTTGCAGTTTGTGACCACTAGATGTAGCCAGTGGCTCACATTCAGTGCAGCGTGCCTCCCATTGGACACCGCTGCTCCTTATCTGTTTATATGGAGTTTATTTAATCAAAATGTCAACAGTGGTAGTGCTCATAAAACAAGGGTGTGGATCACATCACACATTGGAATAGGAATTAATTACATGTACTTTAAAGGGAAAAAGAATAAACAGGGAAAGCACTGTGACGTAAAAGATAATAGCCAGTTAGTTTTAATACGGCAATAGTGATGACGGATGAAGGAAATGTTGGCCACAGCTGATTAAAAGATCCTGTTAGGATTTTCCTCGTCAGACTGGAAACTGTAATAACTTGCTAATTAGGGCACTGACAAGTGCACAAACCTGCGTGTGAAGGATAATTCTGTCAGGGCTTTTGTTTTGTCTTGACCCCACTCGACCCCTGAACCCGCGTACCCCCGGTAAGGTTGGGATTAGGGCCCCTTTAAACCCTCCTGCCCTCTTGTGCTCAACAAGCCTAATCAGGAACCGATGACCACCGTCCCTTTGACATGTACAGTAGTTGTGTAGCATACAAGGGAAAAACTGAGAAGAGAGAAAGTCCCCAGAGTTTTTATGCATCCATATGGCCCCCCCGCTTTCATTTGGAATCATCATCAGGAAATAATCACACAGCTTGAGGAGCTTTCCATTAGGTTGTTAATATTTTGTGTAGGAGGAAGGTGGTGTGGGTTTATGAGTGGAGTAGGGGGCAGAGAAAGACGGGATTTATGAGCTTAGCTGGAACTGTTTCATGAATATATTCTATTTATATGAAGAGCTCGAGGCATTTTCATCAGTGTAGGTTAACATCATTCATTTGTACAACAGATTGTGCACCACAGTGGAATACCTTCTCGTATCTTTCTTCAGATTTCTCTTTGTATTTACGTCCCCTCTGAAATGAAACAGAGTGACTGACATGGAAATGAGGCGGAGGCCCCTGGCGTATACTTAGAACAATGCATGACGACCTTACTTGTGCTTGAGACAGAATAAACTTTGACACAAAGGTCTACCACATGTGCGTACTTAGCAGGTATGATTGTCGGTCCAGTCCTTGTTGTTTGTCTTTGCTCTGACAAGTAACAAATTAGTCCACCCATCACAGGCCACCTCCCAGTCCTGACATTTACCATGACAGGGTAATCATCCTCACCAGAGCTACCACCCTCAGCCTCAGCGTAGCCTGAAAGGACAAGGCACCTGAAAGGAAAGGGAGCGGGGTGGGGGGGGTGAGCCAAGATCAGAGTCGGGGGGCCTCCGAGGTTCTTGCCCTGTAAGGCTCTGGTGTCATTTAACCCTAAAGGCCCCTTTCAATCTCTCCAATCCAACTTATTAAAGCAAATAGGGCCCGCCAACATGTGGGTCCAATCCCCTCGGCCCTCCCGTAGGGTAAACACTGGAGCACAGGACTGGGGGAGGGGGAAGATGAAGGGGAGAGCACCACCCCGAAGAGCAAGAATCATGACGGGCCTCGTTTGGACAAGGAGAGATGTATATTTACGACACAGTCGGAGGGAGAAAGGCGCCATTCATTTTAGGGAGGGCATATCCACAGGTAGTACGAGCAGAGAGGGAGGAAAAGCCCCTGTTTATCCAAGTGATGAAGAGGACAGGGCGTATGCTGTTTAGAAATTAGGTGTCACTGGATTTATGCTGCACGATCCAGCTTGAATTTTGAAAGTCTGAATATACCAGAGCTCCGTACCGCGTTTCCTGTGCAGAGAAGAGTGCTATAGATGAGGGGATCCTGCAAACTCAGCAAACCGCCAGTCACAACAGGCTGTGACACCGGTAACCGTGGGAGACTGGGAAATTGAGGCTGGCAGCGCAGCGTGTTTGTTGATCAGTGAAAAGAAAGCGCAACCCTGGCTGAAGATTCCCAGCGTTCATGTGTGTTTGCATACATGTGAAAGTTGTGCGCAGCAGACTCGCAGTGAAAACTCATTAACAGCAGCTTGAGCATGAGGCTCCGTTACTTTGATTAAACAGCTGCTGCCTCAGCACAGACACACAAATACACAAATGCACACACGGCTATCCCGGCCCTCCATCTGTGCATTTATGAGTCGAGGTGGTGTGTGTGTGTATATGGGTTATTGTTATAGGCTTTAGCGAGTGTGTTTGCTTGTGTGTGTGTGTGTGTGTGTGTGTGTGTGTGTGTGTGTGTGGTTGCTTTCTTGGTGGACACATCTGTATGTGACTGCCAGCTTCTGTAATGTGAGGATTTTGAAGCTTTTCTTTGTCATACATGATAGTAAGCTGAATATGTGTGGGTTTTAGGATGTTGCTCTAGCAAAACAAGATGTTTGTGGGTATCAATGCACAGTATTAGTGGGGAATTTCAAAGGTCATTTTCCCTATTTTCTGACATTGTGTTGACAAATGATTAATTGATTAATTAAGAAAAGAATCAGCAGATTAATTGATAGTGAATGCTCACAGGTTAGAAATGGTCTTATCCACAGTTCGTGTGTGTGTGTGTGTGCGCGCATGTGTGTGTGTTCTGGCTCTGCTCCCTGAGCCTGTGGCTTAGGCCCAGGTCACAGAGGCCTGAAGACGTAGCTTTGGGGCATCATATTCGTGGGTGGGCTGTACCAGCACAGACACACACACACACACACATACACACAGATAGAGAGCCAGTGAACGGGCACTTTGGGAAACCCCCCCCCCTGTTTGCTATTCAATCTAATAAACAGCAAATAAATCCCCTCTTGGATTGTTGAGAAGAGCAGGATGAAAAGAAGCTGAAGCTCACGCTGATCATTTGCTTCAAAGCTGTGTTCAGCCTGTATTTCTGCTGTGTAGGGCCCAACGTTGCATGGTCACTTTCTGTATGTGTGTTGTGTGTGTGTGTGTGTGTGTGTGTGTGTGTGTGCTTGACTGCGTCACTGTCAGCCTCCTGATTCCCTTTGACATGTATATGTGTGTTAAGTGTGTGCATGGTTTAGTCTAAGCCGTTATAGTTATTACCTGCTATCAGTCCCGTATGTCTGCTGTGATCACGGTCACACAGCGGTATTGAGTGACACGGCTGCAGACACTCATGTCCCGGTCACAGCCTGATCCCATTAGGCCCCATTTCCTTTCAATCACGCAGGAGTCCTCTGATTGGTTGCTGTGATTGATACCGAATGTGTGTTTGGACTGGCCGGTGTTGAGGCACAGGAGGCTGCCAAGCGGTCACTGGATTGCATTTGCAGACGAATCAGACAGATCACGCTCAGAGATTAAAGGAAACTTCCCAGAGCTTATGTTATTCTTCATCTGAGTCCTACTGAGGTGGAGGGAGGGCTTTATGAATGTTTTTAATATGAAGCTTTCATGTTTCAGTCCACTTTAGTTAGCTGTGAAAAAAAAAAAAACAGCTGACCCGAAGAGCCTTTCATTTTCCCCCTTTCTTTGTGCAAACCTTAAACCTTGCTCATGCTCTCTGACTTTCCCTGCACGTCATAGTTAAACTCATAAAGGGAAAATTCACAGTTGAACACAGACTTACCTCACAGCCCTTCACAGCCCCTCAGATGCTGTCCATGTTCTTATTATTTTTCTGTTGTTTTGTCCCTTCATATCAATGAGAGGCTGAATAACAGAAACCTAATCACAGTCCAAACCCCTGTTTTTAAACTGTCGATGCCATTAAGCTGATTTGTAATGCTTTCACGAAGCATAATATCAAAAATGTCCAGCTTTTAATCTTATACTAAAGTTTGTCCTTTTCTTCCATCTGTCTAGGACAAGATGCTGAGAGTATTTGACCCCAGAGCCCAGCTGACACCTGTTCAGGTAAGTCCTCTAATAAAGCCCTCACCACACTGCCAAAACACCTGGCGACTGCTCTGAGAAAATAAGGAAATCAAATGCAGCTATCCAGAAAACTGAGCTAAGGTACATCTAGGGAAGATAGCTCCGATCCCTGTCACCCCACTGCCATTTACTACTTTCGTGTTTTTTTTTCCTCACTGCATTAAGAGATAAACATGTTGACAGTATCCCAGTTAACTCACCACTGGCCTCTCTCAGTGATTCATCTACTATTGATTTATAGATGTGCCTCACAAGCTGCCGTCCCTGCTTTCCTCTTCCCGCGGGTACCCGTCCCACACCAAACTAGCTCGACCATGCACCTCTCCGCTCACACCTCTCTTTACTTTCCTTATTTTGAAATCTCTCACCGCTGATAAACAGGCCTGGGCCAATAGGACTCCAGCAGCAACGAGGAAGTGGAGTGGTAGAGCATTTCTGTGCTGAGGGCAGATGAAGATGTAGCGGGTGGGCGGGGAGTGCTGGGTGTGAGAGGCTGGTCACTGTAGAGCGAATATTTTCACACTTTTCGGTGGTGGACCTCCCAGGGTGTTTTAATTACTGAGATGCTGTTTACTCTCATTTATAAATATGAGGAATCTTGCATAAACACTACATGTCGCAGCACATTAAATATTGGAAATACCTGGAAGGCACATCACTCTGTGTGGAAGTCAGAAGGAGGATGACTGCATATTTGTGTGTTTATGAGCCTTCGTCTCTGCAGATGATAGTGTGTATACGTGCTCCCCCTTCTTGTGAAACTCTGACACCTTTGTGAAAGAGGTACTGTTTCCAAGGTATGTGATGTCATTGACTCTGACAGGCAGGGAGACGGCAGTGAAAAATGTACGTGTGGATTATTTTCTTTGTGGCACGCTTCGAACTGTATGGCTTCACAATACAGTGTGCGAGCACAGTGCATGTGTGTCTGTGTTTGCTTAAGTAACATGAGCTGAGTCGGCTGGCTCCTCTCCAGCGTTTGAACCTGGATGTTTACATCAGGTGTGTCAGCGTTGAAATCCTTTTTAACACGCTGCTTTTCAGCGGCATGTTTGGATTTTCTGCATTGCAAGGGCCCTCTCTGCCTCTCTCTCATCCGGCCATGCAATGACACCAGTGCCAGGCATAGCTTTTCAGCGGGGCTCCAGATTGCCCGAATAAATGCTATTCCAGGCCCTCTACCACTCAGCGCGCTCTGTTTAACAAACTGAAGTATTTCAAATAAAATTGCACTGATGCTGCATGTAAATCACTTTGCGTAGCCAAAGGGTCTCATTAGTCGAGATTGGATCAGTGTTGGGTAGAGTCTGTCTGTCTGAAACAGCGTCTCCAGTAAGATCCCAGTGGTTGCTGGTGTTGCGGATGTGCTGCTGGGACATTCCAGCCAAGTCTATGGCATTTTTGACTTCATGAGATAGTTGACAGTGGTGAGCAAATTACCATATGGGGGAGAGAGAGAGAGAGGAAAAACATGTGACAAAGGTCTTAAGGCAGATTTGATCCCAGGAATATGGGCTTCAGGCCAACTCCTATTTATATTATAGATTGTACTTTCCTTCATACCACCACTTCACATTTCAGAGGCCTTGTACTTTTTACTCAACTACATTTATCTGGTTGCTGTAGTTACTTTGCAGACTTTTATATAGAAAACATGCGACTCTACCAGCTACAGTTAACCCTTCAGAGTCTGGGGTAAAATGGCGTTTTTTTACTACTTTTCATTTTACCTTTGTGTTTCCCATTAAGCTTACCTTTTTCTTGCCTTTCTTTGTGTCTTTCTTTTCAGCACAACCTCACCTATGTGATTCTACAAGTATTTATTTATTTTGACATAATATGTGGACACACTGTATGTAAAAGTGCAAAAGAAACACAAAATCCGAGTAGGAACTAGTTGGGTCTTTGGAGGAGCGGGGGTCTGCGCGGACACCTCCTCTCGTTCCTCTTCACTTCATCCTCTCCACTGGAGTCACTTTCTTCCTCAGGATCAGAACTTTCTTCCCCAGATTCAGTATCTTCTAACTTGTAGAAGAGCTGCTGTAGTGCGCGACTTCGGCTCTTCATAACTTTAGTCTTAATAGGCCGATCGAGAAAATTCAAACACCTGTGAAAAGTTTGGAGTGTCCACTTTCCAACAGTCTTTGAATTGAGCACCTTGTGTCACAGCTTTACGTTTTCAAACGTGCGACATGTGACTTTGACGCCGTGTGGCGGTCCTAGACTCCGAAGGGTTAAAATACATCTTACACAGTAATCCATCACTAATAATAATGAGAAGTGCCATTCTGCTGTGTGTTGAGTACTTTTACTTTTGATATGTTAAGTATTGTGCTGTTAATATACATGCACATTTACTTAAGTAAGTAAGTACTTAATGCAGACTTTTACCTTGTTGTGATGTTATTTTTTACTCAAGTAAATGATCTGAATGCTTCTCTCACATCTGTGGGTTTTGAACTGGTACCAGGCCACGGGGCGTTCGCTCCCAGGCTGCAAAGTAGTATGATTTTAAAAAAGAAAAAAAGAAATGTATATCGCTTTTTTCTTCATCACCCTCCTCAGCAACAACATACTGGCATTTAATTAAAGAGGGTTATCAGTAGAAGAGATCATAAGTCTACCATCACCACTTTTCAGCATTCAGCAGTATATGAAATGTATGTGTGGCCACCACCAGAGATTTATGTGTATTAAAATGTAGTAAGTCAACATAATGAAAGACAGGCCAAATTAAGTAGTTTCTTTTGTTTGTTTTTCTGCTCTCTGATTCTTTCTTTTGTAAAATCTCTTGCCTTTATGTCTTTCTCTCTCTTTCTCTGTCATTTTCAAACTATGCCCACAAGAAGGCTGGTGGGAGACCCCCCCACCGGCATGCCCGCAACAAAACTGTAAATTTAAAGATTATTTGCGGTGTAAAAAAAAAAAAAAGGTTGCTTTGGACTACTGGGACACCAGGGCACAGAAAGACCATTGAGCCAAGTCTACTGGTCTCTCTGCTCTCTCTCTGTTTTCTCTGTGCCTTTCCTTCCCACTCGCTCATTAATCCGTCAGGCCTCACTGCCACGGAGAGGAGGACCAAGGAGCAAAGAAGCCTGAGTCAGCACGCTGTCCTCCTCTGCACCCTGCACATGGCTTCACCACCTCAAACCAAAGAAGAGTTAGGACCCAAACTTATTAAAGGGTTGCTCTTCCCTTTTTGGCTTCACGTTCTCATGCTTTCTTGTCCCCTCTGCCTATCTCTTTGAAATACCCAAAGGCTTTGGAGAGAGCAGTGTGGGCAGAGTCTCACCCTGACAGCTTTCAGATGTGCGACTCGCTCTGTCTGTGGAAAATGGGAGAGCCACTGCCTCTCCTATTAACACCCCATTTGCTGAGTGAGGGTTTGAATGGTGCGGGCGATGAATCCTAAACACACTGAAACATGATGAGGACAGTAATTTGGATGCATAGAAAAGTGTGAAGCTCTGATGTCTCCACAGGCCCGCAAAGCAGTGTTCAGCACCGCAAAACATAACATAACACGACATTTCACATTGTATCAGCGGTTTCCACAAAATTGCTTGTTTGTGCCTGATGCGAAGGCACAGCGAAGCTCTGTCACTTTCTCTAGTTTGCATTCTGATCAGTTCATTGCTGTCGATGTGATGTGGTGGCAGGGAAAGGCCAAGCCGGCCACAAAGTAAACAGAGAGGGGCAGAGAAGTGTCCAAGCTATTTGGATTTGTATCCTCACTGTGAGGTCTGTTTGGCTTCTCACATGAGAGCCAGCCAGTTGTCCTCATCAGGAGAAGCCACAGCTCTTCTCCGAAATGATTTCTGGGGAAGGATATCTCACGAATGCTGCGTAGCATTAGAGGAAAAGCGATCTGAGTGCATGTAAAATGACGGAGACAAAAGGCACTGATTGAGTGTCACTTTCCATCAGATGTTGTTTCTATCCACGGCTTTCCTCTACAGCCATCAATGTCTGTCCCACAGTGCAAAGAGTTACTCAGGACAAGGGCACATCTCTATTAGTCAGTGGAGAGATCAAAATTTGCTCTGTTAACTCAAATATCACGACATTTGTCCCACTCCTCCACTGGTATTTACACATAAATGGCTTTTTTCGAATGGCTACCTCCCACTTTTCACTTTACAAGCTGAGGTAGCACCCCTGAATGCATCGTCCTGCTCGAATGCATCAGGCTAACCTTGAGGCCTTAGCTGCATGCGCCCCCATCCTACCGAGGATCCGGCCCCTGAGCTGGGACACAGTTCATGTGTGTCCACTGGTGTCCTGGTTTCCACCCATGGCAGCGTAGTCGAGTGGGGCTGGCTCATCCCTGTGGCCAGCACCAAACTAGGTTCTCCCCTAGCCAGGTGGGGTAAATATAGGCCCTAATTACAGCCCTGCCCTCGCTGTATTTATGGGAAATAAGACTGTGCAGGGTAATTAAGGTCTTGGACAGGAGGAGCAGCATATACTGCATCTGTAATCAGTGCAAGTGTGTATGTATGTGCACGAGCATACAGACGGTTGTATTTAGGTAGCTGGCACACTTGGGGAGGCTGCTTATCCGTACATGTGGCATCCTTTCTCTCCCTGTCCCACCACGGAGGAGCAGATTGAATGTCAGATTTGAATTTTGTTTTGTTGTTTCTGTTTTTCTTGACTTTCTCTTTTTTTCCCAGTCATGTCCATTAAAGGGGCGCTCAACAAACATATGAGCTGATATGTTTTATTTATCTTCCAACACATGTCTTGGCTTAAGACTTATAAATAGATTTTAAATAGTAACATAGCGGCTGATGTCTTCTGAAGGACGCTGGCCTCTTATGTTACTTAAAACTTAATGAAACAGTGAAAGGATGAGTGAACCTGTGGTTAAACCCGTGTTATTAAGTTGTCTTATTAGCATGACAAAGCTTTTCAAATAATGATAAATTGACCCACATTAATTAAAACCTCTGAACTGTTTTCAGATATATTAAGATAGACATCAGATAAACATTAAATGTAACATTAAAGCTGTTTTTTTTTTTTTACTCTCTTGCTATTCCTGGTTCTGCCCTCTCTGCCATAACATCCCTATACTGGCCTCTTGTTTTTAGATGAGTTTCTTTCAAATCTCTGTGCAGTCAGGCCTCCGCCCTGCTTTCCTGTGCTGGGCCACACGACTCCTCAAACCCAGCACGTGGGGAGAAAGGGCACGTTTGCTGACCTGGTCCTGATGGGATGAGGTGTTTTGTTGATGCGAGGACACGTGCCTTAGCGGGCATTTGTGTTTCCTCTCCTCTCCCCTGTCTTATTGTATCTTTTGATCTATCCCCAATGTCTGTGTACTTGCTGAGTGTGTCATTTTGTATGCAAGTGTGCGTCTGTGTGTATACCATGTGTTCTTCAAATTACAGTGCTGAAAATACCCCTCATAGTTTTGGGCCAGTGCTGGCCATGGAGCTGTCGATCTGTGGTCGTTGGAAGAGGAGGGAGACAGGAAAAGGGAATAGTTTGCTGGACTTGGGGGCCAGATTCCTCTTTTTCAGCTCAAGCTTCTGCTGCTTTGGGTGAAATTAGAGAGGACCACGAGCTGGAATGGGTTTGGACTTGAGGAGGGAACGCTGGGCAGGGCCAAGGAAAAGCACAGTGGTTGCACTGCTATAGGTGGCTGAGAGCAGCCACTCATACCATCTTTTATATCCTGCCATAAATTACACAGACTGAACTCCCTGGTAGGTGTGTGTGTGTGTGTGTGTGTGTGTGTGTGTGTGTGTGTGTGTCCATACTTGGATTTCTTATTACAGGCATAATAAACTGCATTTGCACGTCTGTGATATCTATGTGTCTTTGAATTCTTATAATTAGAAAAGTCTGTGTGTGTGTGTGTGTGTGTGTGTGTGTTTTTGCATTGGGGGGGGGCAGATGCACGTGTGTGTCCATGCTCCGGTTTCTCATTACAGGCAGAATAAACTACCGGCGGGCACGGTGAGCCTAGTGCAGTGTGTGTGTGTGGACTCTGGCAGGCAGCACAATGAAGCTCTTTGACTGTTACTGAAGACTTTAGTTTAGTTTGTATCACAGATGGAGATCCAGGGGTAGAGCCATGAAGGAGAAACATTCAGTGAGCTGACGTGAAATGGAAGAACTTAATTTTCGGTGTTTGTGCCTCGATACATTCTGTTGTTTTGATGCTGGTTCACCTGCTGTGTTTGCTTGTGCGTTCCAGTGTGCAAGAAATGGTGGCAGAAGCTGAACTGAACTGCCTGTAGTATGTTTTCGTCTCGTTGGACAAGCGTCATTGTCCCATAGATTTCAGCAATGATATCTGAATTAGAGCTGACATTTGGTTATTGCAGATACATTTAAATCGGTTTGTGTGTTTGCAGATCTGCAAAAAGAAATGGCCCTGCAATAACTGGCATTTTATCTATATTTTTTTCAAAATATCTTGAAATTGTGTTTTAATGTACAGTTTGTCAATCATTCATTGAATTTCAAGTGTTCAAAACTCAAATATTATAAATAACAGTAATATTATGTCCTGATACACTGTCTTTAATAATAACTTTTAACTAATAAATTCTTTATTCAGCTGGTAAACATCCTGCTTTAGACACCAAAACTACTGTAATAACCACATTTTAGAGAATCTTTGCTAAAAATGGTCATGGATTATGTTAATATAATGCTTTTATGTTTAAGAAAATCTAAATAAGAAGAGGCAATAATGAATATTCATACTCTTATACACCTCAAAATGTCAGTATGGGTTAAAGTTTTTCTTTTTTCGTAACATTTTAATGTTTTATTAGATAGCACAGCTTAAGGAAATAGAGAGGGAAGGGGATGACATGCAAATAAGGGCCGCAGGCTGGAGTCGTTGACAATGACAATGGTTGCACAGAAATAAAATCCCCAAAGTGTTTGATGGGAGTTTGCTGCATCATTGTAAACAGACTGATAGATTTATCGATTGATTGAAATAAAAATACACCAATTAATCGATAATGAAAGTAACAATTAATCTCAGGCCTTCACACATGCCGACCAAAGCAGTTCCTGTGTAGGTTAGGGTTCAAAAGAGTATCATACAAACTCTTCATCAGATGTCAATACACATGTGGAAATTCCTTTCCCGGTCTCAAAAATGCTCAGTATTCTGTTGTACCAACAAATTATTTCTTCTCACAGTATGTCAGAGCTTGCCAGAGAATGAGATTTTGATATTTCCCGCAGAATGAAGCTTGTTTAGGGTTTGGAGAATGTCTAATACTAACACCGCAGGGAGACGGAGTCAACATTGTGAAATCTGTAATATAATGTCTGTAAAGATCGGGAGCTCCTTCCAAGAATATGTCACAGCCTTACTCAACGCTGAACTCCAAATTCTAGCTACACAAGCTGCATAATTTGACCCAAAACCGAGCCAAAAATGCTTCTGTGTTTTAAGAGCGATTCATCTGTATAGCTAGCGTACACCATCACGCTCGCTGGCTGGAATGTGACCATTCATGATAACGTGATTTAGTGGCCACTTTCGCACACACTGTTAGTGTGTGGCTGTTAAACACAGATTTTTACTGCCAAATGTGTTCAACGTCAATTCCTCTTTCCAAATGTAAACATAACACAGCAGAAATATTCCACTGTACACACAGCAGCGTTCTCCTCTGGCATAACGCACACAGTTCAACACGGCCATGTAAAGGTAATATATAAACAAATATTGTAAATATTAACTGATAACTGACATTTTTTTGTCTAATTTTCCTCCCAGACACCCCATGATGCTGTCTTAATAATCTTAATAATAATACAAAAGAAAGAAGACACCTGGCGTGAAATGTGTCTTTAAGGTTGTAGGGTTTTCCCCATCTAACTGATGTAACCCCTGTGACCTTTGACCTTCTCATGGCTGATATTAATGTACCTTTATGTCAAAAGCTTCCCATGATATTTTCGAGCTTTGCTACGCAGCATCAAAATGAATTTATTCACATGTTGAAATAACTTGGATGAGTTCATTTCTGCACGTCTGTTTCCTCTTTAACACAAGTGCACATCTGTCTTTCTCTGTCTCACTCCTGTGGTTTTTCTTTCTGTATACTAACCATATTTCCCCGTCACCCCTGTGCAAGGCGCCTCCTTGCGCCTGCACCTTTCTCCATCGGACCCTGCCCGGTCCAGAACCTGTTAAAAGCCAGTGGTTAACTCAACCCACATGCTGTGCCCCCCTCCTTTACTCCTGTCTTTCCTCTCCTCTCTCTCCAGCTCTCAGCTCCCTGTATTACTGGCCGCCTCGCTGCCAGTTTTAGTTAGAGTTTGAGGGAATGTGGCTGAGCTGAAAGGAGTCTTTCCTAATGAGGGAACAGAATTTTCGCTGCCCAGCACAGCTCAACAAAACAGTGGCATGAAATCAGGATATTCCATCACTGTGCACTGGATGGAGTCTGTCTCAATTATGATCGATCCATCAATGCTTAGATTTTTATGACTTAACTCCCCTATGTACTCATTTTCAATGTAAACTAAGAGATAATCTTGCCTTTGGTTTGGTTTGATGTCATCTTTGAATTATGTTTTGTGTGACTGAGTATAAACAGAAGGATGAGTTAATGAGTGTCGGTCAGTCTGGCTGCTAGAAAAAGAGCTGAGGGGGTCAGAAAGTGCACGGTGGAAAGAGACATGGATTTGGAGGAAGAGATTTGAAGCTTTAGCCGCTTTAACAGAGTTTTTCTTTGTGAGTGTGTGCGCGAGTGTTTGTGGGTGTGTGTGCTCTGGGGGTTGCGCTGAAGTGTTTTTTTGGAGGAAAGGGGTAAGAGTGGGTGCCAGCTGGCAGCGACGCAGCTCTTTGCTCACATGTGTGTGTTGTTTGTGAGCGGAGGCCTCATTAGTGTGCTGGCTGCTCTGGGACTCTTAGTTTCCAACTAATTACAGCCGTACGCACACATGGATGACACCTGGAGCCAGAAACTGATGACTATTAGCTCTTTTCTCCTCCTTTGCATCCTCCGTTTGTCGATTCATTATCGTGGGGAATCAGTGTCTCCTTCGGCTGTCAGTCATACTTTGTCTGAACCTTACCGGATTTTCTCAGAGTTGAGGAATGAGAAACTGAAAGGTTAAGCCAAGAAGAGACATGATATAGTTATTGTTACTGGATAAATGAGATCAGTTCACATGGGAATCAGTTGTTTTGGAAACTTGTTGGGAATTTTATGTCATCATTTTTGAAAGGAGGAAAAGCTTTTTGATTCTTTTAATACAAAAAATTGATCATAACGTTGACATCAGCCTCCCAATCAGCACAGTTTCAACATCTCACAGCTCCCATGTGACTTCACCTCAGTTTGCCCTCTTTATCTCTACCTCACTTTTCAGGAACTACAATGTGGCTTTAATCACCATCTGCACTGCTGCACTTGTGCTGTCCATTTTATTTAAAAGAGCAAATTGTTTCTCTGTCTTTGCTTTAAACTTGGCTGCTGCTCCTAGAGGTATTACAAGAGTGGGGAAAATTCTATCTTTCTCCGCTTTTTTCGCAGCCAGAACAGTGAAATGAGGTGTGAATTGGCTTGTTGTTGATCCTCTCCTCTACCCTGTGCTGTTTTGCAAACGATCAATTACTGTGGGTTATTTGTTAAGTGTGTGGTTTTTGGGGCATGCAAGTAGCTGAAGGCAGCAGGCGTTGCTTATGTGTGAACTGGTGTTTGTCCAAAAGGTGGGATTGCGTGCCTCTGACCTTGGTTGGCCATCGTGGTGGGGTAATACACGAAGGCTCAGTGCTGTGTGCGCTCATAGAGACATACGCTATCACGAATATATGTGTGTGTAAGACCATCATAGAGACGTATACAGATCTTTTCTTAACATCAGACTAAGTAGCATAGCAGAAGTTGACCTGTTGGACTGGTAGATGAGATCTACACACACACTAGAATAAAGCAGGCCCCCGAAGGACAGAGCGAGAACAAGACCAGAGACACAGTTGCGACCAACCTCAGAGAGCCCAGAGGGAAATAAAGTGCAGTGTGGGCTCCATCCGTGGCAAAGCTAGCTGACCTTAGTTTGACCAAACACTGCTTGCTATTCCAATTACTGTATCATGGTCAGCCAGAGCACTCTGTGTTTTCCCCATATGCTAGCGTAATCATACTGGTGGTTAGCTGGGAGGTCAGACAGTGGTGGCACACGAGAGGTGAGAGTTTTAAGACAGCCTGCTGAACTCACCCTGTGCTACAAACAAACTTTATTTGTAAGAGTTTCCGTTATTTTAGCCAAAGCACTTTGCACTTTTCAAAACTTGAATCCAATTCTCTACCATAAGCTTGTTGGATGTAATGTCAAACTTGTTACGCTGTTAAAGAAATAAAACAGTTTATAGGGTGATTATACAATTAGAGGTAATTGGCAAAATAACAGGACCAATCAAGTTGAATAACAGCAAAGTGGTATTTTACTGAAATCTAACGAATCATAGGCATAAATCATTGTGAATGAGAGAATTTAAGTGTAAACACTGCTGATGTGATAATCACATCAAACATGTATGAAATATGATCAAGCAGTTTAATATGAGACGAACCTTAACCACCTTGAGCATTTTTCCATAATATTATGCATTTTGCATAATCTGAATTAACTGAGCAAAATTAAGTAAATTGACTAATCAGTCAGCCATGATCAGCGCTAACCTAAATATTTGGGACTCAGCCTTGTGTTTTATGAAGTAAATGCAGTGTCTCGAACTGTGAAATGTCTCAAACTGGTGTGTTGTAGTTGGGCGGTGGTGTCACCCGAATAAAAAGATTCAAAATAGACAGCCCCGTGAAAATATTTCCCTTGTTGTGTCTCCTAGGGTTTGTTTTAGAACACTGTACCTCAGTGCAGCTGCCGTTTACCACAGGTTATGAGAGTGGGCTACAGGTGTGCATACCTGCATTGGCACTCCGTGTTTTTCCTCTCAGAGGCCAAAGAAAATGAGCGGTATCCATAATGAAGGGAGCTAAACAGGGGAGCCGTTTCCCCTGTTAGGAGCTCAAGGGAACGGGGCCCCCTGTGCTGACTGTTTCTGTGGGCGTAGGGGGCCCTGAAATCTGGCTCACACATGTCTTATACATGCCACATATTTTTCCAACAAAAGCCAACTTAGGTCATCTTTTACTAATTGAGCTTCCTAAGACAACAGGTTTTGCCACAATTTGCGGTTTCATGCAAGAGCTCAGGAGAAGTTCTCCCTGAGTGAAGCTGTTGAGTGCCGGGGCAGAGTTTGCGTTGGAGGGCCTGTCATAGTTGGGAATTCTCTGCAGAGCAGTGTGAGCAGCCGCAGGAGGCTGAGCTGTTTGTTAGCATAGTGAAGATGAGGCAATTAATCAACCTGTCTCTCCGCTCTCCTGCTGCACATTGAGTATGCCAGGGGTCAGCACTTGGGCTGTGTGCATTGAAATGATACCTAATGTTTAAAAGACACCATCCTTTGCGTTGCTCGCACACTTGATCTCAATGCGCTTTTTCTTGTTGTCCCTTCAGGCAAACACCTGCTGCTGTAATTATCATCACATTAACCTTGTTTTTCTACCATTTGTTGAAGAATTTTGCGTTAATATTAATGATTTCTCAAGTCCTTGAAGATGATGCAGGAAAGTTCCAGCATCACACTCTTGATTACAGTAAACAAATAGTAGATTGAGAGAGGATTGTAAGACAAAGAAATGGCCTCCAGTATTTACACGGGGGTAAAGGATTCCATGATTATACGCAAATGACATGAACATGACATGCCTTGCACACATGTGCCTCCCGAGCAAATCCCACTGCGCAGAATTCTTGCCTCTATGCAAATGTATGGGGGTACTTTGAAGATGTGAAGCCTCTATGATGTGGTTTCAGGGAGGGAGTAAAGCCAGCCAACTGCAGCCATGGCAGCTATGAAAGAGCCGTAAATGACAACAGGCACTGGAGGTCTGGGTCAGGCTACAGGGATTTAGGGGCTTCACGGTGTCTCCAACAGTGTGGGCATGATTAGCTGTGTGCTCCTGCTCTGTCTAAAACACCCTCTCCCAAAGAATCATCTCTTTGTCTTTATGGAGCAGGTCTGGCATGCAGATTGTCATCAGCCGCGGGTGTCTGAGTTCTTGCTGTCGTCAGCAGCATCATCCCCTCCTCTGTCATTAGTGCCCTGTCCTGCTCCATGGATCTCTGTTTGGATTTAAACGACCAAGCCACTAAATGCATCTCTTGAATATTCATTGCTCGCCTCAACCACAATAGGCATAAAAAACCCCAGAGATCACCAAACATGCACTTGAAATCTCCTCTGGCTCTTAAGTGCTTCTTTTGGACTGAAATGCAGATACGGGCAATTCACTGGTCCCGTTAATGGTGTTCGTTCCAGGAACCGATTAGCTCTGTGTGGCGCTCTGATCCAAAACCAGCCTGTGCAACCTTGGGTAGTTTTCTCAGAGGGAGGCCCCTGCCAGTAGGCACAATGCAGTTGGTGCCAGTCCCCCCGTAGCGTGGTGTGATTGGATCCAATCTGTTGTCCCCCTGGGCCCCATAGAAGGATAACCACAGCCCAAACTGGAACGCTTTGCTGGCTGGATCTCTGACTGTGGCCGCACAGCCCAATTAGCACCGTGGCTCAATAATCAGGCGTCAGCGGTATAAAGAGCCTTTCTACCACTTCAGTGTTTGATTTCACTTCGCAGGGCAGTTAAACTGATTTGTTCACCTACGCTTGACCAAAAATCACAATGTAAATCTGCTTCACTGCATCTAAGACATGGTTTTAAAATACACTGAGGACTGAAGGTTGAATTAGAAAAACCTTTTATGGCCTCCTGATGTATGATTCAATACTCTTCTAATAATATTAGACAACACCATGGGAGTAAGGACTATTTATTTCCCATAATTTACACCATTTTCCCATTTTGTCACGCCACTAGTTCAGCTTGTCCTTTTAAAGGATGCTTTGTGCGGTGTCTTAAAATAAACCTCCCATCAGTCTATTATGCTTTGGCAAGTTACCCCTTCTTGTCTGTAGCCATCCAAAATAAGCAAAATGAAAAAAGCTTGGCCACATCTGTTGAGCGAATGATTGTGAGAGGACAGAAAGCAACCTGCACTGGACCAGGCTGGGTAATGATTTTTACACCTGCCCCCTCCACGGGGGGGCCTGTTCCTCAACAGATACACATGCTGGATAAGATTACTACTTCACCACAGAATAGCCATGAGCAGGACACACTGCTTGTTTTTTTTGGCTGTGCATGGGTCCAATCATGCTTATAGATCACTGTTACCTGAAACAATTAAAAAAAAAAAGATGAAATCCTTTTCTAAAGGGTATGACTTTAGATAGAACAAATGACTGCAGCAGCAGTGGAGGTATTGTAGCATAATACCAGCTCTTGAAAGCTTATACTGGTGAGAGAGCAGGGCCTCCTGCACCGAGGCTACTGGAGCGCTTGTACATATAACGTCCATTTTTCCTGCCTGTATTTTTAGCCACTCCTGGCCAAACCACACATCTTATACTCAATGCAGCCCGAATTATCTTTCTAACCTATGCTGTAAATCTCTTCATTTCACTGCATCTTTCTCCTTTTCTTCCTAACACTTCCACATTCTCTTTCTTTTTATTCCTGTCATCTACTATCCAATAGGAAACTGATCTCTTTGTTAAACCTCCTTTTCCATCTACTTTTTCCCCTTTAGATTTATTTTTCCATGGGGTAGAATGATTCCTAGGGCCAGTAGTTTTTTTTTCCTGCTCTCTTAAAACACAGGGTGACGTCTTTGTGGCGGGCTGCTGATGGCCATCGGGCTCTCAAAAAGTCTCCATTGTGCACAGAAGCTGAGCTGTTTTTGGCCAGAAATGTTTAATTATTGTTGCAGAGGACTAATTCATGATGATTAGCCGCAGTTGAGCAGTTGATTGACGGAAAAATAACAGTCAACTGTTTTGATAATCTTAATCAATTCATTAGAAAATGAGAAAAGAAAACAACGTGAAACATTTTCTGTTTCTAGCTTCTCCAGAGTGAAGATTTGCTGTGTTTCTTAGTCCTATGTGACTGTATCTGGTATACTGCAGAATATCTTTGGGTCTTCTGATCCAACAAAACAAGACTTTTGAAGACATTTCCTACAGCTTTGGAAAACTGTGTTGCCATTTTTGGCATTTATAGACTGAATGATTGATTTAGAAAATCATCTGTTTTCTTAAGAATTGTTATTTGCAGCCCTGTTTAGGTGTATGTGAAAATAAGGACTTTATTTATGGGTAAAATGTGGCTTTTAGATCTGTTATGATTTTATAACAGATAAGTGAAGCCAAAAGTGAAACTATAACGGCATTTATGACAGCATTCCACCTGTCACCTAATAATAAAGCAAGTACAGGATATGTGATCCAGCACATAGGACATGTAGTATTTGGGGAACGTGTAGGATGAAATTGAGAGAATCCCCCACTGATCCCCATAAGATTGATGTGCTTTATGTGTAAAGTATTCCCCTCTCTCTCACCATTCATCTGTCTGTTCTCTATCCGTCTCTGTGTCCTATCTTCATCCCTCCACGCTTGTTCCCATTAAGGTTAAGAGGAAGAGGAGTGCGGGGATAAAAAAAATCCAAACAACTGGCCCAGGGAAACGGCTCCTGGATATCCCATTCTAGCTGGATGCTATATTTAACTGGGGATCAGTCCAGTTCGTATCACTAGTCCCTCCCTGGGGGCTACAGGTCTTGCCTTGTGTCTGTAGAGTAGACTTGGCTCTGTAGCTGTGCTCCTGCTGGCTCACATCTCGGCTAGTTTTTACTGCACAGTGCTTTTCACTTGCTGACACAAAGGAAATGAGACAGAGGGGGAAAGAATGACTGCGGGCAAGACAAATGTGAAATAAGGATGATGGCAGTGACTGTCTGGGAGTTCAATCAGTGGTCGTACTTGGCTGAGATTTTCAGCTACATATTGGTCATTATGTGTTTGCATTTTAATGCTGCCGCTTAAACAGTGTTTGGAAATTGCACGCACTGTACAAGCTGACGCTCTTGTTCATCGCGAGTTCAAGATGTGTGGTGACCCTCGCGTGTCAGAAGGGTCGCTTCTCAGATTTATGCGACTACAGCTGCACCTGAGGATTTACTCCATGTTGTCATTCTCCTTGGATGATACTCCCAGCCCAGCTTCTGAACTTGCACATTAATTTTCATCTTCAGGAAGGCGGAGAGCAAAGGAAGGAGAAGTATGGAAAAATAAGACAACGGCTCGTGGCTTCTGAAACTTTTTAGAGCAGTGAGCCAAATGTAAGATGGTCCCAGCTAACGGAGAAAAAGAGACGGTACGCGGCACAGGAAATGAAAGAATAAAACGGCTGGTTTAATTTCCATCTTCTACCCCACCCCCACCCCCAGTTTTCTTTGTCTTTACCCCCTCCCCTGCTATTTCTAGAGGCCTTCCTGCTTCTGTAAAGTCAGGGTTGCATTCAAGGTAGTGAATCCTGACTCTGAAACACAACTTAAATGGGCCATGAAGACAGAACAGGATGAAGAAAACCCCGTAATTGCTGAAAAGACTAATTAGCCATGGATGAAAAGACTGGGAGGGAGTCTGTTTCAGGGGTGATGAAAGCTACAAGGCAACAGTTATTGATTAGAGGAGGGTGAATTAAAGGAAAAGAATGATGGTTCTGTGAGGAGAGTGGAAAGACAGAGAGAGGGGAAAATGAGGAGCAGGTTGAAGAGATGAGTGGCTGCAGCTGGGGCCGTATATGGTGTGGTATTGTCTATTATACTCTGCACAGCAAAGCAGGGACTAGAACTGTTGACGAACCAGCAAACAAACCCCTTTCATCATTATGAATGAATGAGATGCAATAAGGTGGGGACACAACATGGAGGAAAAGTATCTAAACTGAGGTTTAGTTGTTGATAGTGGGATTTTGTGCCAGGCTAGCCATTTCCCTCTGGTTTCAGTTTGTCATGCTAAGCTAAGCTAGTCAGTCTGCTGTCTGTACCTTCATATCTAACTAACAGCGGAGACATAAGAGTGGCATCCATCTACGCACATATTTCCCAAAATGTTTAACTAGTCTTTCAAAAAAGTCCAACACTGGTCCTGAGTAGCTGATATTTTGCCCATTTTTAGAAAAACGGGCCTGTGAGAATGAGCAGGAGTATATTAATGACATTTATCTACTCTGAACACACATTACCTGACTGCTGTTATACTGTATAATAAGACTAGATGAAGTTGGGAAAATAAGCACGCGATCTTTCAGCACACTAAATTAACTTCTGCACCGCTGGCACTCGTTGTTGAATAATTGCCCCCCTTTTTAGCTGATACCCAGTGAGGTGCAAACACTGACGGAAAGAGAGGCAGTCGGAGAGACAGAGGGAGATGCAGAGATTGTGATAGTTCCCATATGTGCACACAGACACCTGATATTCGTCCCGGTGGGCGAATCAACATTCTCCGTGAGTGACACAGATGTGCGCGCCGTCTGTTGAAGTTCAGAAGTTAAATAGCAGGAGGAGCAGCACAGAAGGAGATGGAGTGATCCTCATTTGTTTATATTGGGAGAGGATATTTAATAGACCTATAAAACCATAATTGGCCAGACTGCTGACTGGCATTTTCCTCTGTCTGCATCTCCGTCTGCAAAGTGTTTAACCGTAGCGTGAACCCTGCTTGGTGTCATTTGAGTTTGACTTGCATTATCACAGCCAGCAACGCTTTCATCCTCTCTTTTTATTCTTCTTGAGCGCTCTCGCTTTCCAATTATGAGACCTAATTCATTACTTTCACACTATTTAGTGGTCTGAAAAAATATTTTCCCACATCTTGATGCAGACACCTGTGTTGGTAATATGCTTTTCCCAGATGTGATGTCATTTCCTCTACTTCCTTTATCGTGCGTGTGCTAGGCAGTCACTCAAACAGGTGTAACTGATTCTTTACACCTCCTCTGCGTATTCTGTCAAGTCATTTCTCTTTTCTCTCTGCCCTTCTCTGTGAATTCCACCAGCTTGGATCCTTTGTTCAGCTGCTAAGGAAAACATTTGTCTTATTTTTCTTCTTTTTCTTATCCCACTCCCCCCTCTCCCCGTTTTCAAGTGTGTCATGATCGATTTGTAGTATGTCGGTAAGGTTCAGCCGAGAGGAGGGAGCGCTCTAGGTGAATGGGATTTGAGTTAAATTTATGACTGCAGAGACGAGATACTGTTTGGCAACATTTATATACACACACACACAAGGTCCAGATGTTGTGTCCTCTGGCTGCCCCGGGGTGTTAGTAGTAATGTAGCTCTCTGACGGCTGCGTAACGCTCCCCTAAGCTCAAACACTGTTTATTGGGAAAAGGTGAGCAGAGGCCAAGCACAAACCCCTAATCCTCAAATGCACTTTTATCGCTCTAGCCGCCAAGCCCAGATGACATCTTTGTCAAATGGGTCAACGCTGCACGTGCCTTCATATCCGGGTGAAGGATGACATCATGGCGGCGTGATCTGTGGAGCATGTATAGCTGTCTGCCGTGAGAGACGTCAGGCTGGTTTATTTGCCTCGAGCCCTGGAGCTGGTTGGCTCAGGCAGCGTAGTGAAGGCCTTAGGGATGCTGTAATGGTAAAACTCCAGCTCCAGTGCTGGTTCACAGAAAGGTGATATATATTTTTAGTGTTGTTTTTTTTTATTTATTGATCCCCTGTAAGAGAAATTTGTCTTTTTGTCCTCCCACACTCCTCCCACATAGACAGGATAACAAGGGCCACATTATGAAGCTTCTGTTGAGTCCCTATTGCCTTTTTTAGCCGGATGTCGGTTAAGTCTTGTTCAAGCTTTTTGCCTGACGACCCTGCATTGTTTTACTTCTTCTTCTTCTTCTTCTTCTTGATCCAATAGATCAGAATGGCTGAGCACGACAAAAAAAAGTGATGATGCAGAATTTGTGCTGTTTACTCTTCCATGTAATATGAACTCAATAAGAATTTCCTGCCGCTAGCCAGAAATATGAATCAGACATGTGGCTCCTAAAAGCAGTCCCAGTGTTTAACAGAGCCTGACAGGATTAAAATAGTCAGAGCTCAACTTGTTCCTAGTTTGGTCAGAGTACCAACTCTGCATTGTCTTGCCCGTGGAAGGAAATCAGCCAGTGGTGCCGGTGATGAACAGCTCAATGGCAATGAATTTTCTCTGTGTCTGTTTATACTGTGCCGGCTTTAGCCTTTCTCCTTCCCCTGCTCTTTTCTGATCTATTACTTTTTTGGAGGTCTTAGTTTACTCTGGACCTCTCTCGTGCATCTGGGCTATTTTTCAACCGGCTCACTTGCAGGGACTTATCAAGGCAAATATAAGCTCAGTTACCTGCACGAGGCATACCGGCTGACTGCCGGCTGAAAAATGATCTTGAGTCACGACTTAAGTGTTTATTCAATCCAGGACTTATTATCAACTCTGTCAGTGCTTTGGTAGCGAGGCTTCAGAAATGTGTTTCAGAGCCAGGTCAGTAGAGTGTTTTGTAATCCCTCTTAGTGGATAAAGCTATTTGGGAGCATCCCAGGAGCCAGAAAACATCTATATTGCATACAGATGGTGTCAGATAAAACGCTGGTATGGACAAAGATGTATCATCCCTGAGAGAGGTGTAGAAGTGCACATCTGAGAATTTCCTTTTTTAAAACCGTTATTTGATGTTGGCATGAGATCTAAACATATGTAACAATGTCAAGTTCCCTCATACCCGAGAACAATAAATTTGGTTTTAACCACCAGTGTGGCCTATAAGCGCACATACGACTGCATGTGACTTATAGCTCGTCCTGCTTCACTGACAGCGATGCTTCCAGCACAGGAGTCTTGGCCCGAGCTTTACATTTGTCAGAAAGGTCGAACATTTTGGGAAATTATCAAACTTAACATTTAGAGTTGATGGTTTATATGTGTGGTATGCAGCCTGGCATAGTTTAAAGAATTTAAAGAATTGATTTTCTTTCTTTCTGAAAGTTTGAATAAAGAGATTGAGACCTCTGCTCATTCCAAAGTAAAAAAAAATCCACTTACTAACACCTCTAAAGCTAATTTACGAGTTCTATCTTTTTTTTTAATTGTACAGAAACAGAGATGGAAGAGTGAAGAGTTAAATTTAGGGCAGTTATGTGTTGAAACATTGCCTTTTTGTTATTCTTTTGATATATATTTGTAATTAAAGCAGGGGAGACCGCCCGTCTAGCTTTGTTAAAACTGATTTTTACATATTGTATTTGAATTATTTGCAAGCCAGTCACCTGCTGTCCAAATGTCACTTGGGTATTGTTTAGTTACAACAGTGCACAAACTGGAAAAACTTTTTTAGGACATGATTTTCTGAGATTCTTAGTCACTGCCCTGAGTTACTGCTTTTTATCCTCAAATCTGTGCCTCATTTCTACATTGCTATATCTACAAAACAAATTAAGATCCAATTTCAGTACTCCTATGGGGAAGGGAGTGAACTGTTAGAATTCCTTTTTATTGAAATCAATAAAACAGCACTTTCAGAGACTAAAGATGACCACCCTTATCCTCTATTTTCCTCTGTCCCTAGAACTCCTGCTTCACCCGGAGCAAGCTAACATATGTCTGTCATTTACTGGAGAAAGAAGCACCCTGGAGAGGTTTTGGGAAGAGCGAGCAGCGATGAAAAGCTTGATTTTGACAGTTTAAAGAAATTTAAATGACCAGACACTCCAGTTTTCCCTCTCAGCAGTCGAGTCTCAAACCACCAGGCCGAGCATGTGGCGAGAGTGACGTCACAAAGGGGAGCAAAGGAAGTGAGGTTTCAGTTAGAATTGATAGGGCCCACATGTGTGTGTCCCTGTATGCACAGCTGTGCTTCTCAAACTGGATTTTATGTCTGTATTCATCTCTAATTGTCCAAACGTCAGCTTCAAGTTGTAGATTTGGCAAGTGCCCACCGGACTCCAACATAGTCCTAATGCAGGTTTTAGTGCAGATCCCTGTTACCCTGTAAGCTACCTCGTGCTCAGGGGTGCAACACGGCAGCTCAAGTTCTCCCCATTTGTTTTTACAATTTGTCATCTGTGGCGATTTAACGGTGACACGAGAGTGAGGAAGCACGCTCTGTTGAGAGGTTGTGAAAATAAGCCTCTGCCGTCTTGCCGTACACAGACGTTCAGCCACGATCCTCAGGGTTAGCGTGGCCGTAAAAATGACAACAACAATTTGGGGAGACACATCGGGCTGAGGGGCTGATGGCTCGTGCTCCATGGAAACGTCATTGCTGACCTCCCGGCCTCATGGGAAAGCTCAGTGTAACTCTAGTATTAGTACACAGATACCAAGCGGCTCACTGACTGTGACTGTGAGACATTGCAGACAGTTAAGACCTGACAGATAAGCTCTAAATAGCGTTTTTTAAAACCCTGGATGTCCTGGAATTACACTTTTAAGTAGTTTATTGACAATCTGGGAGGCAGCACAGTGCATCTAGTCTCTTCTTTTGTCCTCACCTTTGTAATTACATTACATCTATGGCTTGTTTGAATAGCACTACAGTGTTTAGTACAATGTGTACAAAATCCAGCACCTTAACTTACTCACCTGTGCCCCTCCACATGCCTCTTGCTCATCTTTTACGTGTTGTCTTTGCAAACATGCACATTCTCTCATTTCAACACTTGCAGCCTCTGACAACATGCATCATTTGTATTTGAAGACCACCCATCAAATCCAACACGGCAGTGCTGTTTTGACACATATTGCTCATGGAAACCGCGTAACAAAGTCTCAACCATTAACACACACACACACAGACGCAGTGTCACAGTTTGGTAATCTAAGATGCACTCGGGGCAGAAGTCGCCTTGTCTGCTACATCAACAATAACAAGCAGCCCTTTCATGGGACAAGTCCCGTTCTGTCCAACCACAGGGATCTGTCAGAGGCTCCTGGGAATAGTCCCGTCTGTCTTCCTTCCTTTCGCCGTCTTTTTCTCTTCCCTTCAAATCACTCACTCGTCACCTCGGTCGTTATCTTGAACTATACCTCGAGGTTGTGTTTAGATTTAGGGTTCATCATAGAGACACCGACTCTCTGAAGAAGTTTGGATTAAGTAGTAGTGAGATTGAAATTGAGTGAAATTTTGCATTGTTTGTCCCGTAGAGTGCCAAGAGCCTTCAGAGCAACAAGGATTCACGCATTTTGTGGACCAAAGACGACCTTTTGCTCACCACTGGCTTTGATATGGTAAGAAACTCCTTTGGACAGCTTGTCAGAAAAGCCTGCGACACTTACTTTCTGCTATTTTAAGTATCCAAGATCTAAATGTGAAATTTGTTCATCTTATAGTGTCATCAGAAAATGTTAACAATGGAATGAAATATGTTCAATGGGCCTTTGCTTCTGGGAGGACAGTGTAAATGAGTGAGAATTACCATCATGCATTGCTGCCTCTGTGTCTCATTTAGTTTGTGTCGTCTCACCTGTTGGTTTGAATGTCGCTGTGTACCTGTGCTTACTGTACTTAACTTGTCATGTTGTGTGTGTAGATGCGTAGTCGGGAGGTGAGGCTTTGGGACAGCAGGAAGCTGAGCTCCTCGGTCAGCTCGGTGTCGCTCGGCACTTCCAGCGGGTGAGTACTGCATCAGTGTGGAACCACTGTGTGATTGGACATGTGGTGTGTGGTATTAACACGCTGCACATTGTGAAGGTCCGTTGCGGCTGTATGGCTGCACGGGCACGCAGACCTCTCAGTGCTCTGACACTGTCCCTCCACATTCCTGCCATTTCCTGGGTCTGAGCCACACACAGAGACTTCTATCCTCTCTCTTAGTGGAGGACAGTGTGTGCTTATGTGTGTGCTCTTCATCCCTCTGTCTATAACCACCCCGAAGGGTCGGGCCACAGCAGTAGGCTCTTCTCCGTTCGGTTCACCGCTGGTCATTTGTACTCCTGACCTTTATTCTTCCAAACGTGGCTGCCGAGGACTGGAGGAGAGCAGGAGTGTGGCCAGGCTCCAGGGAGGAGAGGAATGGAAGTATGGAAGACAGAGAACAGAGAGGGTGGGAGTGAGGGTTTCTTTGTCAGATCCAGCTCGTGCATTTTAGTGCTATTATAAACAGGTTGGTGGGCCAAGTCATTCCAAACTAGAGCATACCTGACTCTGACAGGCGATTCAGCATGCTGCGGTGCATTAAATAAATTTATTGTCATTATTATTACTGTAAAAAGGCAGAGAGGTAGCTGCACAGAGCGCTGGGAGTGATACAGAGGTGTGCTTTTGCGTTTCCTTTATGTGATAAGGCTATGGCAGCACAGAGTCCACATTTGCTCTTCGGCACAGGTATTTGAGAGTCTTTATGTGTCCATGTTTGGTTGTAGCAATGTCCAGAAAGTGTGAAGATTTACACTGTAAGTTTGTGTTAAAATGAACGCTTTAATCAGCCCAAGGCTGCCAAAGGGAAACTGTCTCTGAGGAATGTCGTTTTTTCCTTCCCTTTGGAATCTGTGTGAGACTTTTAGGAGTTGACACAGCAGGGTCCTAAATAACAACCTCCACTCTCCCTCCTCCCTCTGCGCTCTGCTCGCCACTCATCTCTATTTCCTCCACTTCCTCCTTCATTTGAGTGAGACAGATAGTTGCCTGTCTGAGGGCCTCTTTGGAATCCATTGCATTGTTTGGTGCCAGCATACTTTTCATGGAAATGGAGGAAATCTGATGCCACCGATGCCACATTTTTTACTTCCTCTTACCAAAGCAAATACTTCTTGTGATATTCATACTGGATGCTCGCAGAATTCCCCACAAAACAGCACATCGGGAACTAATTGTCTGCTGAAACCCACACAAGACAGTGTTAATTAGTTAATTTTATTGGAAGGTTTTTCTTGCTGGTGTCTCTGCTCGTAGATAGAGGAATGCTAAGGATTACTCAAAGTCTGTAGCCGCTGTTTTGCGGGTGTGATGATGGCGCAACTTGAAGAGAATCCGCCTGCAATGTGAGGATTTCTATCAAATTGTCCTGCTCATCTGGCGACAAGCTGTTCCTGTTGCCTTCTTACTCAGCCTGTCTGCTTTTCTAGGCGTCTGTCCACACTTTCTTAAACTAATAGAAGGGCACACCAGATTTGATTTATTAAATTAATAAATTGAATTTGGGAAAAGCCCTTTGGTTTCCTGTATTATGATAATAATTCATTTGAAATACTGTGATTTTTCATTGAACATAATTGCTTGGGTGTGTGCTGACCCGTCTGCAGAATGTCCTGTATTAAATCACTTCAATCATACTATCATATGACGGGATGGTGTGTCAGAGAGCTATCACTCCCAAGGCCACATCCCGTCCAGATGCCTGCAGACCAGCACTGATATAAAACAGGTAGGCGATCAAATGACAGATGAGACCTTGCTCTTTACTGCCATCCTTGCTTTTCCCCTTCCTCCCCATTTCTCACATCTTATTTGCCACAATATTGACTTCACTCTCCCAACTCTTCTTTTCCCTTCTTATTGTCTCTGTTGAGCATAAAAGATATATTTTATTACAAAAATTCAGCGTTTCTGTTTTTCTCTCAAGCAGATGCTATATTGGACTTTGTTACCTCACATTTCCATCAAGATCTTTATAATCTGCACTAGATTAATACATTTTTGAGCTCTGGCTTGTGTCAAAAAGGTCAGTAAGGCACCCTTTATGTTCATGAAATACACTCACAATCTCTCATGTAAACCCCAGCAAGCATTAAAAAAAATCATCATGGTAAGATATTTTGGGATTGCAGCATAGTAATCTTAAATGTGATAATAAAGACCTCAATAGTCTGGAAATTTGGTATAGGTACCTTGAAAAGTGCCTGAATTTTACTCTTAAAAAGCTGTAAAAACCCTGCATGTAAACCATCGCATTCCTCTCCCCACATTACCTTCTTTATCCTTCAACCTTCAACCCGCTTCTTGCCCTGTTTAAATGGAGCTGCAGCTTTGACCAAGATCCCATCTGAGCTTTTCAGGCCGAGGCTCCTTTCTTGTCTCTTGTCAGTGGGAAGCATCCAGAACACTGTCAAGAACAAACAAGGCTTCAGGAGGTAAATTGGGGGAAAATAAAATCACTACTTCTTAATCAGTCATATCCATCTAAGCACTGGCCACAGAGCTAAATAGTTCCTAGACGTAGTCTGCAATCAGCAAACACTGATAAGAAACATGGCTTGCCTGTGTCTAGGTAATAGGCAAGGTCAAAGCGTTCGTTGTCGCTGGCTGTTTACTTAGTCTAACTGTATCTTTTTTATCAATATTTGATAATGCAACTTGGGTCTAGAGGCTCGTGTCTGGGCCTGCTTCCACTCACTATTTATCCAGTATCTCACTGTTTGGTGCAGCTTCTCGGGCAAAGTCACCATACTTTGCCGTCGTTCAGCTTGTTCCTTTCAGCACTGGGCTGTCCTCAAGTTCCCTTTGGCCTGCAGGCTTTTAATTCTTTGTTTCCGGTTCGTTATCATGGTGGGTTTTCTGCGGATTGTGTTTTAGTTCAGCATTGCCTCAGTGCATGTTTCTAGATGTCAAGACAAAATGCAATAATCAAAGGGGGGAGACCTTTTCTCCCGTTTTCTCTGCACTTGATGGATTGAACTGTGCCATTGTACATGAGCAGCTGAGGAAGCTCAAAGTCAAACATCCAGAGTGGGGCATTTCCTCCCTGTCATTTTAGGCCTGAGGTGCATATAAAGATGGATTTGTTCTTTTTTTCTTGTCTGTTTTTAATTAAAAGGGCCGTGGTAAACATGGTGTGTAATCGGAGCAGCGAGCTGGCTTGTATCAGGTTCGCCTTGCTCGTCCACAACATTCAGTAGGACTGTTTTCTTTGGAGTGTCACAACATAAAGAGGCCTGGGAGCGTGAGCCAGTAAAATGGGGTTGTGGGTGGAATATAATTTGGATGGAGAATAATGGAGGGGAAATGTTTATTTTTCGGTCGGGGATGAAATGGAGACTGAAAAATTGAGGGATGGAGGGTGATGAGTCTGAGAAGGGTGTTTTTAACTGTGCAGAGGTAGCTATTACTGCACGCCCGTTTTCCATACAGGCTGCAGATCTGGACATTGGAGAACAGCGTGAAGCCCTGCGTACTGCTCTCTCCCTCATGCTCTTCCCTCTCTAAACCTGAATTATAATAATGAGTTTAATTGGGCCTCCAAGCCAGCTGCAATCAGTGAACTTTACAAGTGGGCACGATTGCAACCAGCTTGCCGTGTAAATGCTTGAGACGTCATGATAATTATCCATACCCCTCCACTTTAGCGGCTACACACACAGATTCACCGCACCACCGAGAAGAGATGCGCGCCTGCATAGTAGCTTGTAATCGTGTCATAAAGCTGACTACGTGTTCTGAGAGGGTCATTTGGTAAGGATTCGGCATGACGAAACTGTAACCTCAGAGAAAGTTTTGGCCTTAACCTTCATAATTGTCCTCAGTCACTATCAATCTTCCCCTCCTCTCCTCAAGCACACACATACAAGTGGACAGACGTAGGCCGAAGCACACACGCATCTTCTATTACTCCTCATAATGACGTACCTCTGTTGCTCTGCCTTTTTTCTGGCATGAAGCTGATTAAAACAGACCGCTGTGACCCAATGCCCACCGGTATCCATTCTTCCAATTGGAGAGGACATAAGCCTGTCCCCGGAGAGCCGACCTTACTGTTTTCCCGACCCAGTCACGGGTTACACAAAGAACTTGCCCTCTGAGGCAAGCACTGCTGACAGACTGTGCTGTTAGCCGAGAGAGAGGTTTTGCGGTAGATGCATGGGAGTGCCCCAGGTGTGATGCACGTACTCACACCCTCTATCGACTGTCCACAATCTATTCCTGTGTGTTTTCTTACCAGGGTCGTGCCTGGGAGCAGAGCCCAGTCATTGGGTGTAATTGAGCCAAACTCCCTTTAATCAGATGGATTGAGAAAAGGTCTGTGCCCCAGAAGGGAACCAGCCTTTTTACAGAACAGTCCCCCCTTTCTCCCACTCAGCCCAGGCGCTCTAAAATCAGTCCCAGATGAAGGCTTTCCTGTGGGGATTAGGTGCAGCTGCAGCACTGCTAACCAAACCAGAACAAAAAAAAAAAATGCCACAGAATGTTTGAACGATAGTTTGACCTTGCTCCTTTCTGAGTTCACTTTCTTAGAGCAAACGGAGCTTTGTTGCTTGGGTGCAGCTCAGAAATTCATGTTTAAGGGGGAAGGATAGGCAAAACTACAATATTCGGCTGATCCTCAGGGTCAAGTCGACAGTTCAGCTGCTGCACCCCCTCTTCAGGACGGCTTTGGGGGAGGGTGTAGGGTAAAGATGTGACCGCACACGCTCTGTCAAAGAACCTGAACTCTGCGTTCTGACAGTTGAAAGATGGTGTCTGGAATCTGTTAGTCATTTGGGGTTTCAGTTTGTGATTCAGTGGAGGGGGAGTTTGATCAGGAAAGAGGATGAAGAAGGAGGAGGAGGGAGCTCTGAAATCCACTCTATTTTTTTAATTTTGTTTTTTTTGGAGATATTGTTTCTCTGTGAGCTTTTATGGGCTTTTGTGGAGGTTCATGTGGCAGTCCCAACCTTCTCTTACTCCATAACGTCTCATTGAAGTCCTCAGTTGATGTCAAGGCACGAAAGAGGAACAAAAAGCTAAAGTCCTATTATTCTTGGGCCCTGCTAACCTGTCAAAAATACAGCCATCATCTTTCAGTGAATCCATATTTTATCCTTATCTGGCTACCTGTTAGACTTTCTTTCTGTTACCATTTGCCCCCTCCCCATTCACTCTTCTCTCTCTCTCTATCCTGCATAGAGGAAATGTAAGGAGGGAGCTGAGTTTTTGAAGGTGCTGGTGTCTGGGATTCTAATTAAGTGTTTTTTTTTTTTTTTCGTGGAGCAAAGCCTAATGGAGCCTTTCAGATCTGGTAAAAACACATGGAAGTATGTGGAGCGTTTGGCAAGGGATATTTAATATAATTCACAGAGGGTTTTGATTTCATCCCACAGGTATGTGCTCAGCACTCCAGGGATCAGAGGGACCCTTTTGTGTGAACTCGCCACAGAAGGAAAAATAGAAAAAAAAATCTCTCCCTCCCGCCCTCTGCTACCTCCTTCCTTCCTACCTCCCCCTTCTCTTCTTCCATTCACCTTTATTTTCTTTTATGGTTTGGATCATAATTTTATCCAGACTAAACTGGAGATGATTTGTCAAGGGAAGCGACTCTGCATTACGTGGCAGTTGAGTACGCCTTAATGCTGTTAAGGTAATTGCACAAATGACTCAAAACTGGACGGCTTTTTCTGGAACCTCACTCTAATCGTCCTCTGTTTTGGAGTTTGAGACTGTGTCAGACTTCACTTTCCATCCTTTGCACTTGCAGCTGCAGATATTACTTGTCTCCAACATCTGGAAAAATGTATTTTTTCCCTTTTTATTAAAAATGTACTGGCAATAACATTTGGGATCTTTGCCCTACCAAAAGCCTTCACACTACTTTGAGCCATCCCAAGTCCATTTCAGCACTTTGCTCCCTGCTCTAGATATCCAGTAACTGAGGGTCTGATAGAGATGTGAAGAGGGCTGGATTGGCAGGAGATGCAGGGCTAAAGTGGAACCAGCACAGGCCATTATTCACAGTACATGGACGCAATGGAGATGATTAAACACACTGCCATTAAGTATCAACGAGAGGGAATATTATTTCTGGAGGAACCACAATTGCAGGTTCAAGGAGACCTTCCAAACTAGGAGTAGATTATGTGAAAATCCATAAGGTTGCCATAGTTGTCATATTATTATCCTCAGTATCAAGGGTTATTTTCCAAGCCTTCTATTTTTCATATAGTTGCTTTTAATTTCCTTTCCCTTATTTAATTTGTCTACCGTGTCAGACTGTCTTTCTGTTTTATGCGTTCTCTCCTGCACCCCCTCTTCTTCCTCTCTTTCAACACATGCATGTGTTTTATAAGACTCATGATTGTCCCTTTCACGAGAATCAAGAACCGTGGCACTGCAGAGCTCCCGTTTTTAAATCATGCCTCGCTTCTGGACGCCACTCACCTCCTGGATGCCTGCCACTTTTCTCCGCTGTGGTAGAAAGAGCAATTTGAGCGATGGAGAGAAGTGTGTTTCCCATTAGTGGATGGTTTCCTCTGCCCTGTACCCCACCCACCCCTGCCCTGCAGCCAGGCCTCCACTGCTGCCTCTGGGACGGCTGCAGATTGGCAGCATGTCACCGCACACCTCATAGCCACGCAAAGAATAATGAAAGCACAAAGGGAGTGACTGCGATGTTGCTGCGCACAGACAAGATGGAGTTGCTCAGGCAGACATAATTCTTATGTGTGGACACATGGGGGAGACGGAGATAGACAGACCGCCTTAAATTACACAGTTCAAGATAAAACTGTGATAAGACTAGCTTAATCTCGCTCTCTCTCTCACTGATTTTGTCAACATGGAAGTCCATTTGAACAAAAGTGGCTGAAGCCTCCGGTGTAATCCAAAGTATTCAACACATTTTATGTTTATGTTCTTCAAAACTATGAATAAAGTCCTAAATTAGTTCCTGTTTACATCCACATCTGATGACTTACTCCTTCAATTTCAGTGGGCCAAACAGAATTTAAACAAAATTCTTGGCTTGGCTTTAGGATCCTTGTCCTGCTGCATTATGATGTGTGTTGAGCAGTGAGTTTAGATGCATTTGCTTACATCTGAGCAGACTACGTGTTTCTGGATACGTCTGCGTTCATCTCGCTACGGCTGTCAGAAGTGACCAAGTCGAACTGCCACCTCCCCCTTATGTTTGACAAATGAGGTGGTATTTCTTGGAAAGATTATAGTGTTTAGGAAAAAATGAGCATCTCATGATCCATCTCTCTGGTAATGTACATGCTGATCTTTGTCCCATCTATCCACAACACTTTGCTCCAGAACTCTAGATTTCTCACTCTATTTATTGTGCAAACTGTAACCCACATTTTCTGTCGCTGAGGTTATGCTGATTGTCAAAGACAGTTGTAAAGGGTCTTTTGTTCTTCTTCTGTTGTTATCCACCACTGTCTTTAAGCGGTAAGTTGAGCAGTGCATTCTTTATTCTTAAAATGTACAAATAGTGTATTTAAACACACCAAGCTGTGATCATCAGCTTCTTGATGGCCTCTTTGTACCTAATATTAAAAAACAATGCCAATGTCACACCTAGAATTAGCTCTAACCTTAATGCAATTGTGCATGAATCAGTGATGTGAAACACACCTGCTCAAGAAACATTTGAGCAGCCAATTAGCCCATTATGTGTAGTGCTTGGCACTTTAAAACCATAGTCATCGTTTCATTTCAAATTCAGCCCAAAGAACAAATCCAAATATTACACCCACTCATGATTGCCAATAATTATGTCAAAGCCAATCGCTTAATATCTCAGCCAATAGTTTTTCGCATGTGTAAATGGTCTGTGTAACATCAGCACAGCACTCATCCACATCTGGCACAAAAGCAAATCCAGCCCAGCTTTCCTTGTGTTTTTTTTTTCAAAGTGAGTTTGGGTGAGCAGACTTTTCCTATCGTTTAATAGAGAGAGCAGAATAGATGGATTGTCTGCTCGTTGTGATCTCTTTTATGATCGTGTTTCCATGATTGAAACCAGCAATCCTGGGTCCGTCACTGGCAGACCTTCTGTCTGAAAGGGACATTCGAGAAAACAGAGGGAAATTCTTTAACAAAGAGGCTCCCTGGTTGGTTGGTGGCAGGTGGGCCACATGTGCTCCTGGCTGATGTCACTTCCCATGTGGGCCCTATTTGTCTGCCCACACTGTGGAAACATGTCAGTGTCAGTGAGGCAGGAGTAATATGCCACGCTTAGTTTAATGGGAAAAGTGCTGAGGCATGCCGATGTTCACCATCTGTGTGTGTGTGTATGTGAGTGTTTTGGCTACTTAAATGGTGGTATGACTGGATGCCTCATTGTGTTGATGCGCCAGAGGTTGAGACACGCAGGTTAATGAACTATACTTACATGTGTGTTTATGTTAATGTGTGTATGTGCGCACGCGTTGCTGAATGGCAGGCTAAGGGCTGAACAGCATCACTGCCTGTCAAATTTTGCTCGTCTCTATGGAAATGTTATGACAACAAAAGCTGCCCTGCACCTGCATGGCCTCCCTGTTTTTCTGCCCAATGTTGTGTGTGTGTGTGTGTGTGTGTGTGTGTGTGTGTGTGTGTGTGTGTGTGAGAGAGAGAGTGTGTGTCTGCGAAAGTGCACTTGGGCCTAAGCAGATTAAAAATTTCATCAAAACGTAATTGGTGGGAGAGTTGAGGAGGTGATGGTGGCCAGGAAATAATTTCCCCATTGTGCAAAGCAAGTTAAAGTGGGAGAAGAGAAGAAAAGGTGGAGGACCCTCAGGGGGAGCACCAGTTGGTCTTTAGTCCGAATGCTCTTGAAGAAACCTCTGTGGACTCTCCTGCTCCACCATCAACTGAATGTCCTCTGTTTGAAGCCAGCTAACGTTATTTCAGCAAGGTCAATTAGTCAGTCAGCTATTGTATGACAGCTTTGTGCAAAGCTGGGGGGGGGGCAGGGGACCGAGGAGCTGGGAGGTAGAGTCCCGTAAGAGTTGGGAGTGTAAGCCCTCTATTCTGCCTTTGCCATCTTTTGTCTCGCATTTTTTTCTCTGCCCACAAAAGATAATAAGGAAAGCAGACTTCATTTTGATTACTGTTTTAAGTTAACGACATCCTTAATACACCGACTACAAGACACATTTTGCCTGTTAATCGGCCATTTCATATTAGCAGCTGTTGAATTGCGGCGTCGGGGTGAAAATGAAGCAGCCGGTGTTGCTGCAGTCGCTGATGCAGACCAACAGACCGACAAGAACGATTATGAAGGGGTGGTGTGCCGTGTTGTGCCGTCTCCCATACAGTTTGTGGATTTCCTCACCCATAGCTCCCATTGCAGAAGTCTCCTGAAAGTGTTTCCAGTCAAAGTCCATTATCCATTGAAAAGTGTGTGAGGACACGGGGCATGAGAGATTTCACAACCTCATTAACCCAAACACTGGGGCAGTCCTCCAGTGCACTTTGTCTATGTTGAGGGCATTTGGGGCACAGGTGTCTCTCACACAGCTGTCCAACCATGAGCTGGAGGGGCTGCATTCCTGCCAGCAAGCTGGATAGGTCAGACACACACACACACACACACACTATTGCACTACATGCCACACAGTCATACTAGCATACATGCCTGGACGGATCTGCCATTTCTTTTCCTTTTTCAGCACACATAGACCATCTCCAAACAGTATTCATCATCTCTCAGCAGGATTTGACAGGCGGAGTCACACAGATGTAACCATCCATGTCTTTCTATAGTCACGCATTCAAGCGTTGCAGAGGTGATACTTTAACAAGATAGTACACTTTAAAACAAACAGTATAAATTCCACTTTTTTTTCCTTTTCAGGAAATCAGTCGCTCTTAAGCCAGTTGAGTGCAGATTAATCACTACAACCTGACTAGTGATTCCAATTGATCACAACAAAAACTAAATGAGCCTTCAATTAGAGAATACATCTCTCTATTAGCTCTCCTCTTTCTCTCTAAGCCAGGAACTAGTTTTTCTCGTAAGTGTTTTGCCACTGAAAAGCAGACATTGTAAAGCTGATGTACCTACTCAGTTTTTGTGCCTACATGTTTACTGTATCCTGCTGTTTTTTCCTTTCCAGTGGGTTTCTTTATATGCCAGCTGTGTGGATTGGGTCTTGGAGCGAGGGTGAAAGATCAGCTCCTTCACAAAGCACCTTAGACAAACATGTTTGGCCAAAAGACCAGCCCGGAGAAAGAGGGAGGCCCAGTTGCAGGAAAATATTTAAAGGACCAATTGTTCCTTAGAGACCAAAGGGACAAAGCTGGGGAGCTGCTGGGTCTTTCACCCTGACCTTCCTGGGTGGTGTTTCAGGGGAGCAAACCTTTTATTAGCACTGGACTGGAAAAAAACACAGGCTCGATTGACGAATGGGGATAGAAATTCATACACAGATGCGCCGGCGAGGTGGCCTGTATTATTCTTTACTGTTCTCCACACATCCTGGCCATCGTGGTCCATCCACGGTCCACTGCTGCTCTGAAACTGTGAGGACTCACAGCTGTGTGCTGGCAGGCCGTGCGCTGTCTCCTTAGTCAGCTACGAGCCAACTGCTTTGCAAACTAACACACACGCATAAACACACACACAGCGCATTCAGTCATTCATGTCTTCTAAACTTTTCTGCATGTTGAACACCAGCCTTTTGTCAACAGATGTCTTTACACTTTGAAGTGAGTGGTGAACATCTGTCCCCGTCCAACCTACTGGCCTTCGGAAATTACACTCTGCTGCTCTGTTGAAGAGTGTTGGTTAGAGGAAGAGGTCATTTCACAGTGTTTTCTTGAGGTGCCTCTGTCTTCGTTCTGTGGTAATGTTGGGTTTTTTTTTTCACTCCCTCCTTTCTCGTGTCTGAGAGATTTCTATTATTTTTACCAAGCGTTCAAATTTATGACTTCTGTCATTGTGCTTCTCCTAAGATATGGCAACTTCCACGTTTCTTCCAAAGTCTGACTGGAGATAACATAATCAGGGTGTTTCACAATGTGTTCTGCGTGCTGTGAGAACACTGATGATCTGGCCTTTTATGAAGCCACTTTTTGCTCCACTTTTACTGCACCTGGTCTACAGGTGTCTGGTTGTCCAATGCCCGGGTTAGGCTGTAAACAACTACTACTGTCACCTGACCACAAGCAAAACTGTTCCTAGCTGTTTGGAATGGCCCCGCTCAAAGGCAGAGTGAAAAGCCTACAGTTATAGAGAGGGTTGAGACGTGATGAATTGTACATATGCACACAAACATGCACACAGTCTCTCTTCAAAGGTATTCCACTTGGTTGTACCCATGAAGTAGTTGTGTTAAGGATAGACATTGACAAAAAAGTCACAAAAATTGTCAGATGCAGCCCCCCCAATTGCAATTTTCGCAACACCGGAAAAGGTGTTTGTGAAGATGGTTTCAAAAATGCTTTGACGCTTCAAAAAATTCTTCTTCTGTAGTATGCTGACACCAGTATGCCTCTGTTTTCTCTTGTCTACTGGTTCGTACGCAGTCCCAATTCCACCTTTGCTGTTATACAAATCTTTTCTTCCCTCCGTCTCTCTGTGTTTTGACCATGATGAAGACGGGGATGTGAGAGGTTGAAACTGGAGTGGAACACAGCTGCCTGCCAACCACACGCCTCAGAAAAAAAGTTGCTAAAAGGCTCACGGTCTTTGAATAACACATGAACACACACGAGCATCTCCCAAGCTAAAATCCACAGTGATTGGAGTATGTCCCACAAAAATAGAAGGAAAGGATGGGATGCTTGGCCAGACAGAAAGAGAGACTAACGGACAAAGACGGCAATGGACAGAAAAAGAGGAAGAAAAAAATTATTGGCTGCTGAGATGGAGCTGGCACCGCGTGCTCTGTGCCTGACCTTTTTAGTGGGTTTGTGTAAATTATACCCCTTACGAGGGAAAATATGTAGCGGTTGAACGCCCCCCCCCCCCTTTTTCTCTTCATGTCTGTCTGCTGTCGTTTACTCTTTCTCAGGAGTACTCCATCCATCTTCCAGACCCCCCTTCAATGTCCTCCTGTCTCTTTCATCAAGTCATCCTCCTTATCTTGCTCTTGATTTTCATTCCTTTGTTCTATTAAGTTGTTTCCCTCTTTGGTCACCATAATAAATTCAGTTTTATTTTGCCCATTCATCACCTCTCCCTCCTCCATCTCCACCATCTAGTTTTATGTCTTTATATCAGCCTCCCCTCACCCCTCTCCCTCCCCACAGTTATGCTATTTTCTGCTGCGCACGGAGGATACATTTAGCTTGTGGTCACTTGGGAAGTGATGGCTTGGGTGGGTGGGGGGGTTCTGGTGAATCGCTACCTTCTTTTGGCCACAGTGGGCTCCATGCAGGCTGATGCAGACTTTCCACTGGGGTGAACCCATCGACTTGGGGTGCCTACCAGGGTGCTCGGCCGCCATGTCCACACCCCCAGGCCACAGCCCGGGCTGGCAGGCACCCACGCAGGCACGCGGCGTCAGCCTGCCCAGCGGGTGTCCCTGTTTATGTTTGTCTTGTGTGGTGGCTAGTTTCTCACTGGGCTGTAGTGACCAGAGCACCACCCAGCCCGGCACACCACCCTCTCTCTCCAAAATATACCCGCTGCGACCCTGGCCAAGCCCCGGACAGTTGTGGGCTGTAAGTGGCCTTTGGCATCCGTCACTGCAACTGGACCGGACAGAGGTCAGCTGTGGCCGCGCATCCACATACTGAGGCAGTGAAGAGCTACTTAAAGGACCAGGCTGGTGGTTTTGCATGTTTTAGCTCATGAAATACAAATTGTGTACATTTTAAATTACTGCCTGTCATTTACCAGAAAATACCATGAATCTTTTGGTTGACTTGATCAGCCCAGCATGAAAATCAGCTTGCATGGACTCGAAACTTGCGTCAGATCGCTAATCCTTTGCAGTGACCCTTCAGTGCACTTACTTTTTTATGTAAAAGACATGTCATTGCTGCTTGGCAATGCAGCTACAAATGGGAATACTTCAGAAAACTCCTCTTTTGATTGTATATTCAAAGAAGTTGAGGCATCTGAGATTTGACATCGGTTACCGAAAAGCTTCAGATTCGTGAGTGAAGTTGAAGGGGAGAAACAAAAAGCCAACATGCATAATTAATTTAGCTTATTTGACATAAGACAAATGAAATCACACACAACTACAAAATGTCAGAAATCACACAATAAGACTTCCATTGTGGTCCACTGAGCATTTTCATTATCCATTTTTTTCCTCTTTCTTTTGTTTTGCTTTGTAAAACAGTCCCTGCTTGCAGCTACGTTTAGATATGACAATTCTCTAACTTTGACAAACCAACCGCACCACAAATCATACAAGCAGCCCTGTGTGCAATTCTTACCCCATCAGCTCCATCCACGGAGGGGTGATCTCGCTTTGAATTTCCTCTTCTGAAATGTCTTTCATTTATTTTCCTCATGTTTTGGGATTTTCTGAGTTCATTGTTGTTCGTGGAAGTTTGGAGTTTGGACTACACACTGAATGTAATATTGGGAATATTCTCATTTTGACAATATTATGGACTTTCACAAAGACGTGTCTGGACCACATGTCTCTTAATAAATGCTATTTATTTTTTAACATGTTGGAGAGGTGCAAGTTTTCACAAGCTGACCTGTCAAAGTTTACCTCAGAGACAAACACACTTACAAATGGGCTTGCAACACTGTTGACTTCAGATCTATAAAGGGATGTCTGTGTCTTTGTCTCTGTTTATCCCTGAGTGGTCAGGATATGTAAACCAGCACCACAATTACCAGACAACAGCCTGTAAAAATCAGCCTTATCCTGGTCTGCTACCCATTCACCAGCTCACTACTAATCAGCACCCAGACACTTGTGACTGTCCAGACCCTCCCTATGGACAGGATTAACAGATCAACATTTTGTGTGTTGGAGAGTAATGACTCACTCCGAAACACACCCCTCCCTCTGAGTGTTTAAGAGCAGTTAGAAACAAACAGGTGTTTGTTGGCCGGAAGTGGACGGCCCATTCCTGTAGAGTTAGAGTTCACATGCAGGGGTCAGAGGTCAGGCGGCCTCAGCCCTGTGGCAGCAGGATGTTTGAGACGGCCATTATGCTCTGCCATTGAACACTTGGATGTGGATGTGTGTTTAGGGGAAATGGAATTAGTGTGACTGATGTGGATTACTGAAGTCAACCTTTGTGCTAGACCATATTATGACGGCATACCAACACGTGCACACACATACTTTAAGGCAATTGTTAAATGCATCTGTTGTCCCTCACATCATTCTTGCAAAGCTTTTTGTGATATTATTCCAACTTTTGTCTGAGAAACGAATGCACAAAAGAAAAACTTACTTGTACCATCTAATCCACTCAAACCCATGGGGAGGGGTTCCCATCCTGTAAGAGATGTATGTAAATCATGCTGTCTGCCACAGAGACACCATGAGCACCTACTGTGATGAAAAGGATTACAGGCACATAATCCGTGCCTGTCGCCACCCTTCACTCACCACACACGCACAAACACACACACCGCACTGCTCGTTGAATAATTTCAATTCAGTTCGATTAATATGCAGTATTCCACGCCGAAGTGGCAATTTCTACTTTAAATCTATAAAGGTGTTGTCACTTTATTTCCAAAATGTGAGTTATGCCTATTCATATCATAATCGCTCATAATTTGAGTGGAATGTTTCTTTTCTCCTCACTCGCCCGTATCCGTAATATGCCCACCCACGTTACAGCATAGCTGAGCTCAGCTTGAGATTATACAGGAGCACCAGCCACAAACAATGTGGAATCTGCAGATGTGTATATGCAGCACAGTCGTGATGCAAGTGGAGTTCGAAAGTTAGTGCAGGATGTGTACACAGCAGCATTTGATGAATGTCTGCTGGTGCCTTAAGGGGGATGTACCAGAGGTCTGAATGCTTGACCCCAAGGCCGTGGCTGGCTTGCTCCCCATCAGTGCATTACTTTTAAATTATGGATGCTACGCTTGTTGCTGTGAAAATGGAAGAATAAAAAAGAAAGAGACAGAGTAGGTGGTGGTTTCTAAGTCAAACCAGCCACTATGTTTGCCAGATCTGTTTTGCCTCCTATTGGAAGAAGAAGTGTACAAGCACATGGAAAAATTACGCTCTGTCTCAGTTTAGTTGTTGTAATGTTGGTTCTGTTTACATCAAATAATCCCGAGCTCAGTTCAAGATCAGTTTTAATGTACGCTGCAGATGCCAAATATGGCTCTTATTTAAATATTTACATCAGGATTTAAAAGCTGTAATTACAGCTGTAGTTTGTATGAGGTTTGGGCCATTTTTGAATTATTTAGCCATGTGCAGTTTTACAACAGCAGGGAGCCACTGCAGTTAACTTAATACATACAGGAAATAATGCCTTAATAGCATGCCTGACTCAGCAAGAGCTTACCTGGTATAAAATCAGTGTTTCATTACTCTTTACAGCATATCACAAACGACCATTGATACCTACTATACTACTACTACTGGAGAGGAAATAAAACGCAGAGTAATATTGTTTTAATCAGTGCTGGGGACTCTGCTGATCAGACTGTGTCATGATCAGTCCCTCCTGCTGATGCCCCCCCACCTCCATGGAGATGCTTGTATGGCCCCCCACGGTGACTTGATTGGATTAAAAAACCCCATGGTCATTTTAATGTGTCGCTGTAAGGGGAGGTAAAGCATGGTTAGACCTTTGTTTCTGTTCTCTTTCGAATGTGCAGACCCGCAATTCATCAGAAAAACACTTTTTAAACACTTTTAACACTTTTTTAATGTGCTAACTTGCCGCATTCATCCACTGTAAACATTACAAGCCCTTTGGCTTTTCAAAAGTTGCATGCAGTGCAACAGAAATAATAAACAAAAGATGATTTTTAGGCAACGCAGAAACAATGATAGCTCCCAGTTACTGTCACTGGCCTTGTTTTCATGTTTCTCTTGTCATGAGACGATTTTGGGTGAAAATGTTGAGGTTTTGGGACCCTGACAAACAAGAAGGCTTTGTACGAAGCCTGAGGCTTACCAGACGCCAGTGTGACAACCGTAGCTGTTGGTGACAATCACTAGAATTTACCACTGAGTTCTAAACTTGAAACCCTCACTTACCTCTTGTGTTTCTAACTAACAGCTGCTCAGACCTTTTATCACTTCTCACCACAGCGGTTTTCTTATAAAGGCCGTGTGAGGTAAGGAACCTTGCTCAGGGCTCGCTGACATTCAGACCTCAGCGCTCAGAGACACCTAATGGTTACTTCAGTTCTATTGCTCTTTATTTTGTTTAATTCCTCTCATTAATGAATTGCACACTTGCATCCAAATGGTCATAGATGGACAGGCCAAGAAATTGTATCCTCCTGCCAGTAAAATCAGAGAACACAATAAATTACTCTTACATGTGCTTACTCCAGAATAACTGGATCTGATTAATCTAAACGAAGGCTACACGCTTGAGCTGTTTACTTCAGCTGCTAGTCTTCGGGAGCTTATTTGAATTTGACAGACTCTCCTGACATATTTGCTTATGGAATAGTTTCAACCAATGTGTGCAAGTATTTTACCCCCCTCCTGCACCTCTTTTGCCCTGAACAGTGTCCTCTGTGTCCACTACCACCTCCTCTCCTCTTCATTAATAACACATTACTCATTCGGTTATGTTTTTCTGAATAAATAAAATTCCCCCGCCCTCTGTCCCTCCATTCCTTTGAAATGAGAAGCACACTTGGGTTGCTTTCCAGGGGTGACAGGCGGTTTTGTTTAGGTGCTCTTTAATTCCGCTGCTGTGCGTTGGGCACACACACACACACACACACACAGCACCTCCACAACTGCCCCCCTCAGTACCTCTCATCAGTACATTTCCAAAGACGTAAGAAGCTTCTCAGTGCATGTGGCCCTGCATGGACCCAGTAACAGCGTCCCCCCCACCTCCTTCTCCCCTCACATTTCATCATCACATCGCTCCACCTCGTTAATTTAATTTAATTCTTTCCATCCTCCCCATCTTATCTTACAGCATGGGTTGGATCATCACTCTCCATTTCTGGTTTCCTCATTTATGTTTAAATCTTGCTTTGAGTCAAGCTGTGTGCTTGTAAAGAAGTTCCACTTTCTTCCCGCTGCTATAAACCCAAGATCAGCCTTCGCCTTTTGGTGACATGAAGTTAAAGTATGGCCCAGATGACTTTTCTGCCAAAGCTACATGAAGCACTACAATAAAGTAAACAATGTAATCGCGAATTGTTTTAATGGAAAAAGTTGTAGGGTGAGGCCCATGGTGAAAATACTGAATATCATGTTCAAAAGCTGGATTAAGTGGTGAGTAGGCACTGAAACACAAACAGAAGTCATTTAACATCTGTTTTTGTCTCGAAGCAAAGTTTACTGTGAATTGTAAATTGTGCAAAATGGCAAACATTCTGTGATGCCAGCTTCTTAAAGGTGATGATTTGTTGCTTTTCTTTGTCATATATCATAGTAAACAGAATATCTTTGAGTTTTGGACTTTTGGATGAACAAGACAATAACAAGAAGACATGTGAAGACGCCATCTTGGGCTCTGAGAAGTTGTGATGGGTGTTTTTTCACACTATCTTGACATTTCAGAGTATGATTACCCAATGATGCCAGGTTGCAGCGTAGCAATTATCCAAAAGTATTAACAGGTTTATTGTAGTTATTGGCACAAATGAACCATTAACAACCACTGACAAGTGAGACTGTAATATGAAAGAAGCGAATAGCTTAAAGATGTGTTATTAAGATCTTGAGTCAGAGCTTTGGATTCAGCCTCAGAAGCAGAACCAAATACACATGTAGGGGCCTCACAGGAATGGACGTGGCTCAAAGCAGTTGCCTTTTCCGATTAGGTTACAGACCCAAATTACCACAAATGTGTAGTCCTGATTCACTCCTGTCGTGCATTACTTACCTGCCAGCTTGCATTGTCCATGTCTGTGATTAAATAATACGAGGGTGTGTCTCTGTTCTCCTGAGAGGAGAGACATTGACTGAAAAAGACACAAATGACAAGCCTAGGATGGAAGAAAATATCTGCGCTGGCAAAGTCGCACCACCATTTGTTTTTATATCTAATAACCTACCAAACAGCATGTGAAACGAGTCACATGTGTGCCTGCTAACACATGTTGCCAAGAACTAGCCAAAATCAAATTCTTCCTCTTGCTTTCTTTTCCTGTTTTTCTTTCTCGCTCACTTCTCATCTTTCGCGCCGTTGTTTTTTTTTTTTGCCAGAGCAGCTTCTGGGCCATCTGCTGGCACAGACTGGCAGCTGTGTGGCATGAGATGAACCGGTGGCACACCAGCCTTCAACTGTTTAACGCACTTCAGAGAGATTTAGAGGGAGGGAAGGTGGGATGTGGGGCAGGAGAGCTGGAAAGAGTACTGTAGGGGAAACAAGCGAAGGGCCAAAAGCTAGAGCCAGAGAACCAGGTTCCAAAAACAAAGTGGTGGTGTGTTTTCTCTACTCAGCTCCGTTCTCCTTCTCTACACTTTTACCTTCTCTACACTCCGCAGTGTTTTTTAAACCTAGGCACTTTATTAGTAATATCACAAAACTGAATAATTGAAGATAAAAAATTCTGAATTAGGTTGGGAGAAATGTTAAAATTGTCATAAATATAGTAAAACAGTTTTTTCCCCTCTCGTGGAGGATGTCATTCAGTTATGTGTATGCCATTTGTTTTGTAATTCATGATAACTTGAATGCTTCATCTTATGATATTTTGGAGTTCATTTCATGCCCCCTGCTGCTGACTGTAAATGCTCTTGGCTGAGGTTGGAGAGATGGTTTGAGGTTACTGGGAGGTCAGCTGTGCTGTGCGGGCAGTAGGGCTATTTGGAAGATGGAAAACAGAGAGGCAGAAAGAGAGGAAGAGACTGAAAAAGTCGATTGTGAAGTGCAGCGGAAATACAAACGCTACTTGCAGCCACATGACCCGGCGCTTCAACACATTGTCCTTGGCTGCCTTCTTGCAGCCCTGAATTTGGAAACAAATTAGAAACAAAAATAGAGAGTGAGAGAGGAGCAGAGAAGGAGGGAAGTGAAAAAATATTTATTCAGAAGTAACTCAGTGTGGAATTTCTTTGGGTTGATAATCGTGAAAAAAAAAGGTCCCTTGAAACAACAAAAGGGGCCATTGAACAGCGCCGGCTGAGTGTGAGCGTCAAAGTTGGCGCCCATCCAGGGACCAGGTTTCTCTTAAAGCCAGGGGAAAGAAAAGAGGGACTGTTTTATGGAAGGAAAGGAGAGAAGCAGACACACTCTCCCTCTGTTCCCCCTCTCCTTTTCTTATTCACATACATGAACTTTTGCAGATACTTAGCCAGAGAGGAGGACGGACACATACATGCATTCTTTCAGTCGCAGACATTATTGTTATCTGACATCATCTACGTACCCTGCTACCCTGTTTGTCCTTTTACCTGGAGTCCCTCCAGTATGCACACATATGCTCGCAATTAAGCCCCATCCATTGTACTCCATCTTTCTTTTTTTTTTATTTGGCAAATGAGAGGTTAAAACTGTCTAAACTCCTTAAAAATGTCTGTATATCAGGTAAAGAACATTCAAATATTCTGGACACATAGAGGTTAAACTGGTACAGGAAGGACAAAGCCTATTGACCTCCACGGGGTGCATTGTTTCTGCTGTTATTTCACAAGGAAGTTTGCCCTCTCTGAGCAAATTGATATAATCGAGCCTGCATGACAGGAGTGGTGCTGTTTTATGTGTTTGTGTTGTTAGCGTGGGACTTTGCACAACAGCTCCAAGCTATGGGCCAGTATATTTGTGCATTTGCTTGGAAGCGTGGGCGTGTGTGCGTGCATGCTGCTTAAATCCCCTACCAACATCCTACCTATAAAAGACATGGGTGGTCAGCCTGTTTATCGTGTGGCTTCGCAAACAATGCTCACCCATTAGGTTTGGACCAGTGAGTCATTCACAATGATTAAATCCACTTACAACCTTAACCTGAGTGTTTTCAATCATAATCTTTATTTCCATTTTGCCTCCAGCTCACTGCTGGTAAGGAAGAATCCCAAGACCTGGTCCAGTGAAAGCACACTTTTAACGGTCTTGTAAAACATTTTCTGGGTTGTGGCACACTGTTGAACGCAGCCTAGAGAATCTAATAATTTTATGGAGCACTTACACATTTTGTTATTAATCACGTCACCTTGGAAATCATTTACGGGGCCTGAATAGTTTAACACTTTAGCCACGCTAGCAACATAGCTCTAAGGGATGGCAACCATTGAAAAATGTCTACACACATGCCTTAGCTGTACTGTGTGTTTATTGCTAGTTATCAAAGTTTAATATTCTGACAAGGCCAGGCTAAATTAAGAGGTCGAACACCATATAAACATTATACCTCAGCATCAACACATCAGCGTTGTCACTGTGAGCACGTTGACATGGTGATGTCAGCATATAGCTCGAAGCGTAGCCTCTCGGTGCCTCTAACATGGCTGCAGAGTCACACCCACACTCACCTTACTGTCAATGCAAACGCTTGGCACTTCACTTTTTAAATTAATTTTCTCAAGTACCCAATCACTTGTTGTGTGCTATTTGTGCAAAGACACATACACATGGACTATTGTGTGGGTGATTAAAATATCCAGCATAATTATACCTGAACGTGTCCCTTTGTTCCCTCCTGTTCCTGGAGTCCCCCTACCTTGATCTCTCCGTTTGCCCTGTTGAGTGATGACTTAAGAGAGAGGGAAGTTAAAAACATAATCTCCCCTTTGCCTGTCAATCTAATCCTTCCTTTTATAAGCAAAAAGTAGAAACTTAAAAAAAAAAAACGACAACTCAGTCTGTTTCATTTTTGGATATTCATTTAATGATAATATCACTTTTCCACTTGTACAAATAAGTTCACAGAATAAAAAAGCAATGTATGACAACAAAGAGCTTCCCAAAATGAACAGGGAAAAAATTAACAATCACATTGAAAATAGTTTGGTTATTTTCAATGTATTCTATTTTACAGACAAATATTCCAGTTGCATTGCTTGATTGTTTGTTGTGTCGGTTATCAAGGCATTTTGTTACCACAGAAGTGTTAATTGTACGCTGGAAATACTGTAGACATTCACAGATGTGTCTTTGGTGTGTTTGCCTATAGGTAGAGTTGTTTGGGGCTTAATGCACTCCTGGGCATGTGGGCACATAGAGCGGGTAACTGATAATGACATGATGTCTGAAGGTTTCTGCACAAGACAGAACATGTACTTGCATTATCACTGATGTTGACAGATCTACACACACACACACACACACACACACACACACACACACACACACACAAGGTTACTTTGAGTCCTTCTTTGCCCTATTTTCACAGATCTGGATCTCAGCACACTGTCTGCATAATAACCCTCCAGTGGATCTCCCAGTTTACAAGTCTCACTGTCCTCTACACAACAATATAAATACAATGCAGTTTGCTGTGGTTTGAGTCTGGTCTTTCCATAGTCTGATTAGGTGCAAGTGAGCAAAACTGGGACCCTCTCTGCCAAGGAGAAATTGTGCACAGCATTATGCTGAGCCGGCTATTTTTACTCAAGAGAAATACAATACACAGCCATTATTTGCTTTGTTTGTTGTGGGCCAGGCCAAGTAATATGTTGTACATGAATTGTGGTTGAGGGATAAAACAGAGTTTCCCTTGCAGGGAATATAAATAATAAATAAAGCCTCTGATGTTCTCTTTTGCTGTAGTCATGTGAGTGCTTACTGTAATTAAGGCAAGCTCTAAAGTGGTTGAAGCTCAATGGAGCACTGAAACCGAGGGGGTTCAGTCAGCTGCTTCCCTCTGTACCTTTAGTAATCCTGCTTACCTTCTCTCTTTGTGATGGTAAAGCAGGCTGAGGGCTTCAGAATCGAGAAGGGGGATTTAGTCTTGAGTCTGTCCAGACTCACATCTACTCAGACTGTCTGACATTCTGGGGCCAAAGCCCTTTGATTGACTTTGCTGGTACCAAACGAGTTTTAATCTTCAAAGATTTTAATCTGCTGTTTTGTCTGTTAGTCACAAGAGGTGGGGGTGGAGGCTATAGAGAGCTGTTAACAATTACAATGTTGCACAATAAAAAAATAACATAAAGACACCGGTATAAAAAAAACATAGATACAAAACAAAACAAATCACAAGATTTTTTGCGCCAAATAAAGCAATACAAGCATCAGCTATTTTCTCTGCACAACTTCATTTGGTGTCTAAAAGGTCATTCACAGCACGCACTGATCCCTTTGGGGTAGCACTGAGGAGTTACAACATGCAGCAAAAACATTTGCTGATAAAGTCTAGTTGGGCTGTTGCTGTTTTGAGGGGGAAAGGGCAACACAACTCCATTTCAGTGCACACTCCTTTATGGACAGATGAAGGAGGGCATGAGGTCACTATAGCCCTTAACCCTTGTTTTCAGCCACTGATAACACACCATCCATCCCAGCATCATGTTATGGGAGCTGAGAGGTTGCCAGTCCAGCAATGTGAGTGAGGAAATATTATCGAAGCAGGATGCAGAATGTACATGGAGTAGAGGCACGTTCAAAGCTTTTTCTTTTGCTCCAAACAAATGTTTTTGAACAGGTTTAATGTCTACGTAGACAAGTGCCTGCATATCCTCTTTTTTCACAACAGCAATTGCTGCTCTCTGCACCTGTAGGGAAACAGAGCTGAAGAATTAAAATCCTCCTTTTTGGTCTGAGTAGTCAAAGCCAGGTGTCAAAAGTAAGAGGGCTTGTGTGAAGACATATTGTTATTTGATGAACAGTGATCCTGTAGTAGCAACACCTCATATTCCAGATTGCCATTTTGAACAGCAGGTTCGGGGATCATAAGTTGGGGCTGTTTTTGAGGCAGTGCCCCATTGTCCAAGCCAGCCTTAACTCCATCCAACTCTAGCTGAGAGGGCTCACAGTCTAGGTCCAGGTGACCCTTGGCTCTCTTCCTGCGAAGATAGCATACCACTCCCACCGCAATTGCTATCAGTACTAAAAGTAGCAAGATGGCAATTGCAGGCACCAACATAGTGGTCAGCCTCTGGTCGTCAAACTGTGCTTTGTGGCCTCCGATGCTTTCAGCGGCAGTTTGTGCCTCAGTGCAGACACTGTCTATGCCGCTAGGGGCACCTAGTGGGCTGGCACACACAGTGTAGGTAGAGTTAGGCTTCAGGCCTCTGAGTCTGTACTCGGGGAAGGATGCTGGCAGGCTGAGCTGAATTGGCCTGCGATCGGGTCCAGAGAGATTGCGGTAGGTTAGGCGGATTCCACGGATGTAAGGACGCATTTCAATGTAGCGGTGAAGGTCCAGCAGGATTGAGGTTGCGGTTGCCTGATGTGAGCTGATGTCAGGTGTATCTACAGTGACAGTCACCATGGGGATATCATTTTCAGGTGGTGAAGGCGGGTGATGGTTTTGGACTTCACAATACAAGCCAGAGGTGCCATGTGGACAGGTACACTCTATCTGACCATGCTGGTCCAGACGACATGTACCTCCATTCAGACAGGTGTGAGATGGACAGAAATGCTGCTCCTCGTCTGGGTCCATGCTGCTGCTACTGGGGGATGCAGGGACAGGGGGCAGGGGGGAGTCGTCATCTTTCTCTGTGGGGTTGTCACTGGCCCTGGGGACTGGGATAGCTCTAGTGGTACTCGGCGAGGTAGTGACAGGAACAGGCAGGGTAGTAGTGGTTTTGACAGTACTGGTGGTGACTGTAGTTGTGGTAGGACATCCAAAATCTCTGTGCTCTAGTCTTTCCAATACCTTTCCAGCATTTATAGGTGGGAAATGGCAGCGGGTCTCCTCTGTTCTCTCCAGGGTGATACTCTGGGCTCTCAGCCATCTTGGGAACCATGCTAAGGTGCAGAGGCAGTTGAAGGGGTTCTCTGCTACTGTGAGCTTTCTGAGGTGGGGGAGGAGCTGGGAGAACTCTTCAGGGAGGCCCTGCAGACTCAGGCTGCTGATGTCCAACTCCTGCAGCTCTCCAAGGTTCTGCAGGTCCTGAACCTTAAGAGGACCCATCGGGTTCCCTGCCAGGCTGAGGTGAATCAATCCCTGTGTCTCTTTTAACACTGAGGGGAAGGACTTCATCTGGTTTCCTGAGATGTCCAGTTCATGGAGATTCTTTAAGCTACCTATTAGCTCCTTATTCAGGCTGGTGAGACCAACACCACCCAATTTGAGTGACTCTAGGTTTGGAGTCTGGAGGTCTGAGGGACCCAAGGTTGGAAAGACATTAAAGCGAAGGTCCAGCAGCAGCAGTCGGGGCATTGAGAGAGCAGGCAGGGATGTCAACTGGTTTCCCTGCAGTTTGAGTTCCAGCAGGTGCTCCAAGCCATTAAAGGCAGCAGGGTGGATGGTCTTGATGTGATTACTATACAAATAAAGGCGCTCGAGTAGTGCCATACCCTGGAAGCATTCCTCTGAAATGTGTGTGATCTGGTTGGATGACAAGTCCAGGTTTCTCAAAGAGGTTAAAGGTTCAAACACCCTTTCAGGAAGTTCAGTCAGTTTGTTTTGACTGAGGTCCAGCATTTCCAGCTTCTCCAGACCATCAAAGTCCTCAGTTGTCAAGCCCTCAATGCCGTTGGCAAAGAGGTAGAGGCTTGTTGTGGAGGGGGGCACTCCCCTGGGAATGGAAGAGGAGCGTCTCTGGAAGCACAAGATGGATTCCGGTGTGGAACAGGAGCAGTCCCTTGGGCAGTCACTGGACAAGGTGCCATCAGGAAGGATGAGGAAGAACAGAAAGGGCACAAGTGGACCAAGAAAAACCTTCATGGTGCCGACCCTTTCTCTCTCCATGCTCAGCCTAAAACAAGAGAAGATATAAACTGTCAATGACCTGCATTATTATTCAGAGAAATATACAGCAAATGCTGACAATTTGTAAACGGGATACAGCAGTAGAACAGTATAGTAGTAGCCTGCTTTTCCTCGCTGTGTTGTCTAGGAAAGGTTATAAATTCAGTATGTGGTTCTTCCATGTGTTTTGTAAAGTAGGATTACTATCAAAGGTTTTAAAAAATCATAGCCAGTGATCAAAGGCAGTCTTTTGTCACAAGGTCTCTCAAACAATAGTGCTGTAGCTGTGACCTCAGGCTTTGGAGGTTTTCTGCTATACTTGGGGGAGGAGGGGGTAGGGTGGGGGGGAGAGTTGACATTGTGGCATCCTGCCACACTTCTCTGGCTAAGGGAGTGCCACATTCCCCCTGCAATGATCTGTGTAATAGATAGTACAGTGGGATGCCAAAACCATTGTAGCCTTCTGTAATGCTCATACAGATGACTGTGTGTGCATGTGGTTGTGCATGAGCACATGCACAGACACACGTGCACCTACGTATCTATAATCATACGTGTGTTGGTGTTTGTAAACAAAAGAGTTTGTTTTTGTAAGCTGCCCAACCCACTGCTATTTACTGTACTGCACGCACTCTGTGGTTGTAGTAGGGTCACAGTTAACTGTTCTCCCTATGTTTATGACAGACTCCATAGCCTATGAAACACACAGACACACAGCAGCAATGAACAAATCCAACTCCTTTTGCTGCGGAGATGATGTATGAAGTGACAACACAGAGTGACTTTAAACATTTTTCTGTCTCTGAAGAGCCACTGAAATAGTGAAAAGCTTCGGACACGCCCTCTGAATGATTCGCCGTAAACACTGCTCTGGTCTCTCCAGTTTCATATAACCATACCGTGTCAACTTTGTGTGGCTTTATGTCTGCCATGCTGCACGTGGCCACTCATCTGTGGATGATTTACTTTGTGGTGTTCTAAACTTGGAGCGGAGCTTCACTGATAGCCTGGAGCTGCTTCCCTGACTAAAGACATAATATAAATAACACACTCTTTCTATGTTGTCATTACGCAGACTGACGGCCAGTGCTTCTTGCCAGACAAGTGTCTCTAATATTGTGAAAGGGATGAAATATACAGAGGCAGAGGAGAGTAGATCATCAGGAAGAAAATATACTGTGATTTGTGCTCATTTCACAGAAGCCCAAACCTTACAAACCAAACACCCTGGTTCAGTGTCAACACAATACTTGAAAGTGATGAAAAGGAGGGAATGGGTGATGGAAAGGAAAAAAGAATGAGGGGAAATAAAGAAGACACTAGTTGCAAAGAGTCTGTGTTCCAGCTTATCGCCCTGTGTTACTGAGTGAGATGGCCTTGGGGGATGAGGCAACATCTTTATCTCTACGCCATTTCTCCTCTTTAGAGAAGTTTTTGCTTTCTGTCCTTTTACTCTTCAAGAAGTCGATAGAAAAAAATGCTGTTTTGTCCTTAATCCTTAACCAGAGGCACCTGATTTGCTCAAATACACCCCAAAACTCTCTGATGTCCTGCAGTTACTTTTGTTACTGTCAAGGTTTAAATGTATCAATTGGGGGTGAGTAGTTTATCTCCTAAACCTTGTTTTTTCTGAGCATTTATGACACCCACAAGCAATGTTGGATGGCTTGAATGCTTGAGGGAGCTTATTTTAGGGCCTTAAATGGTGCAGTTGTTGACATCTGCACTGCACAAATACCTGAATGAGATGCCAAGTATGTGTGACTTTGAGTTTAACACAGATGGAGCACACACACACACAGAACAGTTTGTTCTTACACAGCTTACCTAGGGTTGTAGCATGGTACACCAGAAATGTCAAAGAAATTGCTTTGGACTGTTTCTCTTCCTCATTTCCTCTTCTATCTTGGAACTATGCTCTTTTCCTCTGAAGTTACATTGTTAATATATTTTTCTTGTAAGCTATGCACAGAATGTGTTGTGGTCAGTGGTCATACATATTAGAAAATGAATGCACATTTTTTTAAGAATTAATGAATGAATTATCATCCCTCCCTCTCTAAGTCACTTTCCTATGTGCTACCTTAATTTTGTGTTTGGTTAACCCTTAATCCAAACGCACAGAAAGCTTTAAAGAAAACAAAATACATAAGTGTTAATAATAATCAATAATAATGATAAAGTTTGTTCATGTCATTTTCTCTTATCTGTCACTGACCCCAAAATGCACTTAAGCCAAGTGCATGTTGCATCAAAGCTGCGGCCCTTTTGAATAATTTCATTTTTAAAATTAATTTACCGCTCTGTCCTTTCACTCTATCTGTTAAATGAAACATTTGCTTTACATAAAAAAAGTCACAGCCTCAAGAACTTGGAGAGAAGATCAAGGGTTGTGAAGGGTACATCAGAGAGGAAGAGCCGGTATCATCTCATCACGCCACAGCTATGGCATTTATTTTCTTTCTCTTTCAGCATACTTTTCTTTCTGCTCCTCCTTGAAATTGTAACCTCCTTGGAAAGATTCCCTGATCTCTTATTTTTTCTTCTCCGGTGTATAAACTAAAAGCAATCGTGGCATTTGCTTGAACCCAACTGCCAACATGTTTCTCTTTTTGTGAGATAACACTTTCAGACATGGCATAAATGTTATTTTTATGCTGTCAGATGCCAATAAAATGACCCTGCTCAAACCTCAAGCCTCGATTTAATGAAGCAGCTAACTAGTTTTCAGAGTTGGCTCCTGCTAACAGCACAAACTAGCAAAACTTTGGCACCCATGCAGAAAATCTGGACTACTTAGTATTGCATTTGTTTATGGAAAATCTATAACGATAACATCTGATGGCGATATTTTGCTGTTGGCTACACACTACCTTGGAGAATTAGCTAATGGTGAAAAATGTGCGTAATTACATGTACAGAGTTGTAAAGATTTTTTTTTTTTATCTCTTACTGGCTGGAGGGAAGATCAAAGTAAGAATATTTTAGTTGCTCCTGTTACAAATAAAAGTTGTAATTGTAGTAATCAGTAGAAGTAGTAGTAAAGTTTGGTTATAAGTTCATAGGATGGCAATAACTTCTTAAGAAAAGGGCAGGTTTCATTACAGAGCGCAGAAATTATGACGAAAAAGAGAGAGTGGCTGGTGTACGTGTACCGAACAAGGGAAAATAAAAGGATTTGGGAAGATAAACAGGAGATGAAGGGGATAGGGAGAATCAAGCAACAGCTGGAGTGGATGCAGATGGTCTCAGGTTTTCATATCATCACTGTGTGTGGGGGGGCTGCACATTCAGTTAACACACATACCTTATGTTAAAGGGGGCCTGTTCAGAACAAACACTGCATGCGCTTCACTGTTTGTGTGAGAGAAGTATCGTGTGTGTCTGAAGTTGTCCAAAAATCCAATCTCATTCCTTCCGGAGATAGAGGAGCCTGACTTTGGTACATTGTATCAGGGCAAGAGGTATAAGGGTCCAGTGCCAGAACATACAACAACATCAAGGCAGCTATGAGAGGAGAGCGAGCTATGCAGATAAAACTGAGAATATTTGTCTTAGAAACTCAATGTGGTGATTCTACTGGAGCTCCCTGAGGCAGTATGTTTATTTGAGTGTGCCTCATTCCAAAGTGGGCCAGGCACATCTGATAACCCAGTGGAGGAGAAACTCTGGTGGAGGTGGATGGGGAGGGGTTCAGCCAGTGAATACTGCCAGATCACAGATAAACCATAGCTTGATAAGTTAGATTCTCCTGTTTTCTTTTTTTTGATAGGAGCGACTTGTGCAGGTCTTATCAGTGGCTGAAAGAAGGCGCAACTGTGGCGTCACTACAGTATGTATCCACAGTGTACGGTGGTGCTGACTGACCTGGCCGTGTGGCTTATGTGTTTTGAAGTGAGTGCAGGTGGAAGGCTCAGGGAGAGATAGTAGAAAGACAGGCTTGTCATCCTCCGCAAGGAGGAATGCCCCCTCCCTTTTTGCCTCCTCGTCCTCTCTTGAGTTGTAATTTCCTTTTCTCTCCCCTGTGCGCTTGTTGAGACATTCCTGAGACAGGCAGCAGCTGAGTTTGAAAAAGTGAGCTTGTCCGTCTCATAGGCTTGGCATTTAGAGATTAGCAGGGAGACTTTCTGGGTTTATAAACAGACAATGGGTTGGATGAATGATGGTCCTGCTTATATGAATGGGAGTTCAAATATCTTTGTGACCAGATCTCTTATATAACAATTGTTCCTACATCTGTGTTTTCCTTATGTTTGAGTCTGGGTTTGTGGGTTTTATCTAAATAAAACCTGTTGGCTGATGAATATGTGGAATCACTCGAGGGCCCAAAACACTAAGGAAAAAATACTAAGAAAAAGCATGGGAACCTCTTTTGCGCAACACTAAGTGAAATACATGGCCAGGCCTCTGAAAAGAAAAATGAAAGAGGCAATAAGAAGAGGCAAAAGGAAGAAAAGCATTTCTCCCTCTCCCTCGGCTCACTTCTTATCCTACTTTTTCTTTCTTTTCAAGATGAGGAGGAAAAGAAAACACAAGCAGGGGAACAGTGGGGACAAAATCAGGTTTCTGTCAGCAGGGGCACTGGGGTGGAGAGGTGGATAAGGCCTGGCTTTGGGAGGGTGAAGTGGGCTTCGGCAATTAAATCCCGGCAGGCCATGCGTCAAGAGCCCTTATCTTCAGAGCTGAAGGCCAACACTGAGGGGCAATGAAGGGTACAAGAGGGGGTAGAAAAGTGCTGTGTGTGTGTGTGTATGTGTATGTATGTGTATGTGTGTGTCTGTGTGTGTGTCTGTGTGTCTGTGTGTGTATGTGTGGAGGAGTCGCAGGTCACTGTGCACTTCCATAATTCAGCAGGGTGAGCCAGAGTCTACAGGGGGGCACCACGCCAAGTCACAGTAAGGGGATAAGGCTGCACACTACAGAGTGCATACTCCCATTTAAGAGGCCCCTTCTCTTCAGGGACTTTATCTATTAAAGGAACAACGCTTGTGGTATGCACATTAGAGTATGATCTACAGTGTTGTAGGTCTGGGGGTTCACTTGACTGGGGTGCAATACTAAAATATACTGCTATAGCAGCTACTTATGTATATTTACTACAGTAGCACGGGGACCTGAATTCACATTGGTTGTAAATGATAACTTAGGCATCCAGAGAAAAGCGGGTGATGAAGGCTGAGGTGAGGCCTCTGACCCCCCCGTCCCCCCATCCCCTCTCTATTTTGCCCCCTCTCCATCGTGACCCTATAAGAAGACAAAGAACCACTACTCCAAACACACACCACACACTCCCTACTCCCAGACCCTTTCTACTGTCAATCTTTGCCACACAGCTGGACCCTGTTATCCATAATCCTGTGGGGTTATCTGTCAACATGACGAAGGGGTCAAGAGAGAATTGGGAAGAGGACAGAAGAATTATGTAGAATATCTGAGATTGAAAAGATAACGTAAGAAGTGGGGCGCGGGAGAAAAGAGCACATTTGTTCCGACAGCAGAAAACACGGAGCACAACTATGAGTTTTAAAAAAATGTCAGCTATGTTAATGTAAGTCTGTTGGTACGCAAGTAATGCTGTGAAGTATGTGTTGTGGCATGTGTTAATGCATAGTTAGTTATTTTCTTTTGTAAGATTTGACTGTCAAGTTTAAATGCATCTGTCCATCTTAGAGCGTCAGTATGTCTAAGATGCTCAAATCTGAGAAAAAACAAACACCAGATTAGATGTCAGAAAATCAAGCACAGTATGTAATGCCAGTAGTTGCCTTGCTCAAAAGAGAGACGATATTTCAAAATATGCTCTGACACTGCACTTGCATCAAGGTCAATCAAGCAAGGCAGTATACAAACCGACAAAGGAAAGAAGGACATGTAGAATAAAAGAAGGATGATAGTTTTACTATGTCTGTCACTGGCAATACTCATCTTGAAGCCACAATATCATTGCTATGCTTTGTAGTGGTATGAAGGGGGATTAGGGGTCGTTGTAGTTTTACAATGTCTTGCGCAAACAAAGCTTTCCAACTGATTTCAGTCCGACCACAAGAAATGACCCTGTAGTAGTCACATCCATCGTACATCAGCTCTGCCATTGCTGATTGCTGTCAAAGGGTTGTTGTTTGAATTAACCACTTAAACAACAGGCAGGTTCCTGTCGGGGTGCCTCTTAGCTACAGAATACAGTTCACTTTCCTCGTCTTCTGCCTTCTCTCCGTGCACTCTTTTTGCTGTTTATCTGCATCAAGCACATCTAAATGAGTTGCAAGGCAGCTTATTATTGGTGTGAAAGGCAGCCCTTTTCATCTCAGGATTTATGGTTTTGACCGGGTCTGCTTATAAGGACAGTGTGAGGCATTACCATTAGAGCCTGCAGCTGGAGTACTTGAAAGAGAGCATAATATACAACCAAGGGGTGAAAGGGAGGGTAGTGAAATAGTAAAACTCACAAAAACAATGTACATTTGCTGCACTATTGGAGGGATCTGGGGCGACCTGAGTTTTTTGAGATCCAAGTCAGAAATTACATTTTACGTTTACATCTGCTAAAAAAAAACTGTTTGATTTTGTTAAATATCAACACAAGAGAGGAAAAAAGGAACCCTCCTCTGATAAGTTCATATGGTCAGATAGCATCAGTCCAAAGCACAACAAAGCCCATGAACCACTGAGGCAGAGAGCAACTCCTTGAGGTCAGAGGTCAGGCTGAGATTAGTGTTTCCACCGCTGCTCAGTATTCTGTGTCCTCTGTTGTAACTGTGGCCGAGACAACACAGATAACAGGCCTTGTTTGACATGGGCACACACCCAGCTCCAGTTACACGCACGCACACGTACACCTGAAGCTTGCTGGTCCTCGTCTCTACAACAGGTGCTTTCTCTGCTCCTCCAGGGCAACGTGAAACCCAAAACCTCTGGAGTGTGCCTGAGTAAATAATGCGACCTGCGCCAAAGCTGCAGCCTCAGCCGCCTGTACACTCCTGCCTCAAAAGGAGGGAGCAGGTGAGAGGGGAACGGAAGCAGGCAGAGGAGGTGGGCGACCGGGCAGCCACACTAGACCAGACCTGCATGTCTGCAGTCTAGCTCTGCCTCCTCTGAGCTTTAGAGCATAGAGGTCAGGCAATATGAGTTCCAAAAGGAAATGTAGACCATTTCCTTTAGTTTCATTGCTAGAGGATATGAAGGATGGTGCGGTAGATGCTAGACTTGATTTTGTTTTTATAAAGTCACAAATGAGGGGAAACACAGGACACACTGGCTGAGGTAGACACTCTCTGCTTCCTCTCTCCTCTCTGGCTGAGTTTACACACAGGGTCCTCTTGTTTTGCCCGTTGAGTGATGCCTCAACACCGACACTTGTCTTTCATCAGTGCACCCTGCCCTGCGACCTCTTGGGACAGATAGTCATTGAGGTTGCAGTCACATTTCTTTCATAGGCGCACACAAATGCATCTGTCTGAGATCCTTACCACAGGACTCTCACATTACACAGACACAAAGGATGTCAGTGAACCACTGACAACAGCAGTTTTCATCTGTTTTCTGTTTATTTGTGGTATTTGCACCTACAAGTCTGGTCAATCTTGTGCCTTTTGTAAAGATTGGTTAGGTGTCTGAGCAGCCTATAGTACGCTGCTCAGCCTCAGTCGGCGACCTAACCAGTATGACTTGACTACTCTGCTGAGTCTATCTCTGACCTGGCTTGAATCAGTCACAGCCGAGTGGCATAGAAACACACACAGTATTTCTCTGCCTTACTTGCTCTCTGTGTCTTTCTCCGTCTCTCCGTCTTTCTCTGTTTATCTTGTATTTTCTCTCAGACATGGCAGCTAACCACACCACTGCAGTAGTCACAGATGATGGGTCCACAAGGGCTACATCACAAGTAAACTGAAAATATGACAGCTTTGTGTGTCAAAACTGAAGTCTCTTCAGGCCTTGGCTTGTTCTTTCATATCCTGCGCTCCACTGGTCGCGCATCCTCCCAGAATCAAAACTTTATTGTACTGTCTGGCTCACTGACCCTGAGAGCAGTGCTGTCCAGACCTCGGTGCTCCTGACACGGACACCCAAAGCGAACCGCTCTCGGGCGGCAGGAGGTGTTTCTAACAGACTCCTTTTTGACAGACTTCAAAACACCTGAAGGAACGTGGCCTCGAGCAGGGACACGGAAATATTTGTGCAGCGTGTGTGCTTGCGGTTAGAATTGGCTGGATGAACCAGTCCGATCAGTCAGCCACAAGCCCGGAGTAATGTGCACACTCCGACACTCTGCCATACTCCCTCTGACATTCATTCCAGCTCCATTATGAATGCAATGCTGCTCTATTACCTGACCACCTGATCTTTATCTACCTGTTGTGAAATACTGAATGTTTGTGTCTCACAGCTTGGAAATAAATTGATTTGTATTAATGATGACTACTCTTTGTCTTTCTCTCATTGTCGGGACTTTCTTATGGTATTTACTGACGCTGCTACAATCAGCCGAAGCATTTATGTACGATAAAAAGCTCTAAAGCTCAGAAAGCAGCCACAAGTACTGACTCCGTCTTTGTATAAAAGATCGAGGGGTGGACCATATTTTGCGCACAGCTGGATGTTGACAGTTTTTTACCTTTGTCCTTTGTTGCAACAGCACTGTGTTGAAGTTCAAATTGAAGCTTAGCTAAATCAGAGGGTGTATGAGTCAGGCAGCAGGCAGGCACACTGACTGACTGTAGGACAGACTGGCTGGCAGGCTGACTATCCTTGTTAGACAAACAGTGTCACACGTACTCACAGAGGAAACACTAGTACATTATCCTCCTGTCTGTCTGCTCGTCTGTCCGTAAGTGGATCGTCTTTCCACTTATCTGTGTGCCTCCTCTGTCTGATTCTGCAGAATAGTCCGCCTGCCTTTTTGTCAAAGCACTGAAATTAAACGTGCACACACACACAGCTATGCTCACAGACACGGTGTAAAGCAGCGCGTTGTAAAGCTAACGGGAGACACGAATCAGATAAATCTTTCCAAAATCCTCCTCTTCGCCTCGTCTCCCTGTCCTCCCCTTGCTCCTCTTCTCACCCCCTTCCCTTCTCTCAGGTTTGTTCACGTAGCTGGCAAGAGTATGACTGGAATCTGATGGAGGCCCATCTCCTCCACCTGCCACAACAGCCCGGCAAGGGCCCCGTGGGCAACTGTGTAGCTGTCAAAGTGTTCATTAGGCTGAAGACCTTGTGAGAGCTTCAGGCAAAAGTCATGGGATGGCAAACAGATACTCAGGGCTGCGCTAGTGCTGATAGGTAAACATCAACTTGTTTACCCTGTTCAAATGCAGCAGATAATTGTAGACTCATAAAGGATGCGTACAAACACCTCATTAGCACGTGGCAATTTTTCCATTGTCTATGTGCAGATATTTGAAGGACAAAACATAGAGATTATCTTTAGATAAGGCTTGACAGAAAAAAAACCCTTTACTCAACTTTGTCAATGTCTCTGAAGAATTAAAACAAGAGGAGAAACACATGAACACAGTGAGCTGCAAGAAAGCTGAACAGAGAAGGAAGTCCATATGTGTATATTAGAGATCACTTCCTCTTTCTGTTAGATTTAGTTGATGTCTACAGTGAAAATGTTAAAGATGATAGCTATGTCGCGTAGGGGAATGAAACAAGTGATTTATGGATACATTTAATGACAAATGAGTGATTTATTGGTTGCTGTTTGCTACAATGACAATGTGTCCGTGGCTTGAGTATGGTCTGAGTTTTAAATGGATCCAAGGTCAGTTCAGTTGTCAGTGACTTGAAGTAAACAAGGTTATATATGTCCAAAAATATATTTCTCTAGACGACAGCCTTCAGGCAGGCAGCGTGCGATGCTACCAGTTTTTCAGGACCCCACCACCACACCTCCTCCTTTTTCTAAGAGTTACCGTTTGTGATTTCTGCCCTGGAGGCTTTTTCTTCTGATAAAGCAACAACAACAACAACAGATAAAAATACCTCTGGCATGTGCCACACGCAAGATAACTGTGAAATGGAGATCTGTAGTGCTGATTAGGATGTCACAACGGAATTTATTGTGAAACTCCTGCCAGCCTCGGCGCAGACAGCGCAGTTCCCCCACCCCCCACGCTGGCATGCCTTTCCTTCATGGCCTCGCTTGCCCTGCGTTTAATCAACCGATTGTTGATTATTTCATTACAGTATTACAATTACTATTTTATTATTTTATTTTTTTTATTTATTTTTTATTTTTTTAACATATTCACAGGAGCACATCTGATTCGATTCATTATGTCATCAACCACCTACCAAATTACTAAATTTATTTTTTTACTAAATTGATTTTTTTTAATTAATTTACTTTATAAAAGGTTATTTCCTCTATCCCTCCTATTAAACTGAAGTCAATTCTCATTTCCCTCTGTGAAGTAAATCACATTTATTTCCTCTGGTTGTTTCACCCTATCAAATAACAGGATCCCGCAAGCCAGTGCCAGTCTTTAGTTTGATTAGCACATTAGAACAGGTGAGCCCTACCATCTTAGCGAGCGTAAAGACATCATTCAGCGACACTCTATTAAGACATCAACATTGACCGCCAACTCCACAGTGCCTGCAGCAGGTGTGCACTACCAGAAGATTCATCATATCCAGCACAACTGGGACGAAAGAGCAGAAAAGGGAGGAGGGTAGCGACAGATGTGGGGGAATGAACAAGAGAGCCCTCTTTAAGCTCCCCTTTTCCCTTTAGGTTGTCAATACACACAGCAAACTACGTAAATGTGCTGAATGAAACAATCCAGCAAACCCCTGAGTTCCTTCTACTTTCCACAGCATGATCTGCTCATGATGTAGATTAATATTTTCCACTTCACTGTACATAAATAGTAAAGGTTCAGTTTGCTTTAATACTACGCAAGCTGGTTTCAATTGTCTGTTAGTGGATTTCCATACTGTATGGAAATTAATGGCAACCAATGGATGGCTGGAATGGTAGAAAGCACACATTCAAATTTCTATCAAAAAAGCAGCATGGTTTGCATAATAATAATAAAATATATATATATGTATATATATATATAAAAAATATATAAGAGGCCATTACCCTGATGCCTGTTTAAACCCATTAATTCATTGAATGAAGAGAAAGAGGGTCTCTTGGTGTGGTTATGAGGGAGCACATATCTATTCCTTAAGTATGCAGGATTTGTGTGTGTGTGTCTGTGCCCTGTGGGTCAGTCACACTTTAACATAATGTGCAGAGAGCCTGAGACAACCTGACAGACAGAAAGAGAGAGAATGAGTGATGCTTTGTTATTCCGACAACGAATAGTCATTTGTCCAAATAAAGTAGTTTGCGTTCTCTCACATTTGTTCAAACACGTCACTGAGTAAGTACAGTAAATTCCTGAGCTGACCTGCAACACACAGAACAATGTGTATCAGTGTGTTTGCTCACACACGTGTGATCTACCTGTGTGTGTGTGTGTGTGTGTGTGTGTGTGTGTGTGTGTGTTCTGATGTCGCTGAGTTTGTGAGTATATGAATCATGGAGCACCCTTGTTTGCTCTTCCATGTTTGCTTTTAGGTAGAAATATTAACATTATTAACTGACAATTACAGAGGGTTTCCTTTGTGTCGGAGTGTTAATAAGCAACGCACTGAGTGGGGGGGGTTGTGTTTTTTTTGTTTTTTCCACCTTCATGTCTAGAAGTTTAACACACGCTGCTCTAGGTCGCATTGATGGAAAAAACAGGCAGACATTTTGGCTTGGATTCAGACCATCGTCACATGCGTTACTACATATTCAAATACATGCCTGAGATGTGGTAGAGATGTGTTGTCAACCCTCAGGAAAAAAGTGAAACACACACACACACACACACACACAGGATATCAGAATAACTCTTTGGCGTGTGTACATTGACTTTGAAGAATTGCCTGCGTAGCAAATAATTTACCGCAAGCAAGCAGACACACCTTCACCTGAGGAATACATGCATGTGTTAAAGTCAACTGCAGCAGAAAAAGAAGAACTCTCTCTTCTTCTCTGTTTTCCCTGAGGAGGACTGGGCTGCTCAGACAGAGGTGTAGGAGCTGTGAGGCAATTAGCGAGAGTAGCGGTGTGCGTCCAGAGGCCCGAGGCTACAGCCTGGTCCTGTGTGTGTGTGTGTGTGTGTGTGTGTGTGTGTGTGTCTTTGTCTTTACAAGCCCACACAGTCCCTGCCACAGCTCATTGACAACTAGCACAACACAGGAATGAAGCAGGGCCGAGGGTGCAGGGTCAGGAGGGGTGTGTAATGTAGAGCAGAAAATCAGAGCGGCAGTCTTCACCTCTGACGCAATGATAGACGATAGCACCCATAGGTGGTTTATTAGTTTTGGTTTTTATTTTTCAAATAAAGGTATGGGGGTGTGTCTCTTAATAAGCAGGCAAAAATTAACTTTAAAAATACTATTTGCAACAGAAACAGTATATTAACCTTTTTTCTTTCTTAGGGGGACAGCATACCGAGTAGATAATTTTCTCCCCTTTTGTCTCATCTTTTTCTAAAACAGGGGGACTTGTAGTGATCAGCACAGTATCTTTTATGACACAGTTGACAAAATTCAACAACAAAGTCCATAAAAAACAAAATGACTTCCCTACGCAGCACACTGCTCTTAGCCCCAAGCCTATTGGTTCCAACTGAAGACATAAATCTGTCCTATTATGTACTATTATTTAAAAAAATGTCCAGCTGGCTACAGCTGAGCACTGTCGTTTTTAGCCAATGGTGTGGAAATAAGAGTACATAGTGTGTTTGGTGACTATTTTCAGCTCAGGATTAATGCACATTTGGACTTTTTATGGCAGCAGGACGTTGCTGTTTAATGATTTCTTAATCAAGAGCTCTATGGCACAGAGGAATAAGATATGTCAAGTTTTGGACAAAAGGACTTACTTTTAATATTCTAACAGATCGTACTAATGTAGTACAATCAATTATTTTGCTGCTTTTGGTCTTTTCGTTGCATTTGCTGTCATTAAGAATAATATATAATATCACTAAACATGTCCTTTCAAATGTGTGAGTGAAAATCAGTTTAAACAAACAATTTAAAAAACAACAGTGAGCCTTACACATACTGGTTAGGTTATGTTAGATGTACTGAGAAGTCTTCATGCTACCCGCTTCTTCCACAGCCCCATAACTTTCTCCATTCTCCCTTTTCCTTTTCCCCTCTGTCTGTAACCCTACACAGCCCCACCGTATCTGTTAAATGCTGTGTGTGTGTGTGTGTGTGTGTTAAGAGAGCTGCTCTTGTTCTCCTGCCAGTCTTGTTAAGAGACTCAGAGTTGTGTGAAAGGACCCTATTGAGGAAGCAGGGTGTTACGGTTAACACAATAAGGACCGCCAACAGCGTAGGGTTTGGGTTTGTGGATTTCAGTATTCAAAGGAGTGTATTATTATGACTCATGTCAAAAAGACAACACTGCTGATGTAATTTATCTTTTACCCTAAATAACTATCTTTTTTTTTTGGTATTATAATGATAAACTTTTCCTGCTGTTAAAAGTATGCATGTATTATGGTAACTGACCGCATCTTTTTCATAATGACACAGATTAGTAATAAAACTGTCCCATTTAATTTCATGCTCCACTCACCCAGTGAAGACGCTTCTTCCTCTACTCTCGCTCCACTTTTCTTGGTGTCAGGTCGTCCCTTCCTGGAAATAACACAGCAGTTGTACCTATTAGCCAAATATGTTGCAATATGTTTCTTAGTCTTGCCTTTTCTCCCCATTTATTTGGAATCCAACCCCCTGTCAAGCACTGCTGCAAGCACAACAGGAAGTTTTTTTCCTGTTAATTGGTTGGATTCCAGCTGTGTGCGGGAGCGTGCTGGGCGCTGGCAGGCCGTATGGCAGCACAAGAGAATGACAGAGCGGGAGAGGAGAAGAATGCAGGCCGACCACTCTCCACTCTGTCAGCTCCTTGTCCTGCGGTATCAGCCAATCAGCTGAGGGCCGAGCGTGTTGACTTAAGCGTGACACGAGACAGTGGCTGCCTTTTAGAGCCCCTATACGCTGAACTGTGTTTTAGCACAGTTTCTGGTGTGATCTGGAAGATTAATAAGAGTTTCACCCTCTTAAGTTTATGAATGAGGTGTTGTCTCAGGAGGAGAGCATCAAAGGTCACTGACGATAAGCAGGACGTTAACAGAACATTGACGTTTCCTTGAAAGACTAAACTTGCTGTTTTGAGGGTTTTTACCGCACTGATTTCTGTTTCAGAGTTTTCAATAAAGGGAAATCTGTGTTAGTGTTATGATCAGGTGTGTGTGCTTTTGTGTGTTTAAGACGAGGTAACCCGATCACACAGAGCCTCAAAGCCGAGAGCAGCTTTAATTTTGTGTGATATCAGTTGGCAGGGCCCAGACTGACCACACTGTTTGTGTCTTTTCAATAATTAGAGTCTCATTATCCGTGACCACAGAGCCATTTGTGTGTGCGTTCATGTGTTTGTTGCTTTGTATAAATAGACCATTAAGTAGTATCAAATGTTATTTTTGAGCGTGGTTATGGGATCATAAATATGTGTTGGTTTTGGGAATGCCCAACACAAAGTGACCATTTGATGAATTTTATGTTAATGGGAGACGTTTGGCCAAGAGCAGCTCCCACATTTCATTCTAATGACAGACTTTTTTTCCATTTTCATTTAATCGATTTAAGGCATGGTCATAAAGCCGTTTCGGAGAGGATTAGCTGAGACCACTGGACTCGCTCTTCCAGTATGTTTTCGCTAAGCAGCGTTTTTAAGCCACACTTCGTACACAGTGCCTAAGCTGTGAGTCAAACAGCGTAAGGAGGTGGAAAACGGAATGAGGACAAACAAACCATGCACTGTACCTGATTGTGTAACACCTGAAACGTCACCTCACTTTGCATATACCATCTCAGTCACCATGCACCACACACTCACTTCCTCATACAGACCGCAGTGTTTACATCTGAAAATAACCTGTCACAGTCCAGGGGCTCGATTTGGCTTGCTTGACCCGCTGTGAGGCCTTTGCTGCGCTCTGCGTCCGTGTGTTTATTTGTCTGTGGGAGTGTTTTGTGCTGCTGCACGGAGTCTTTTGTGCATATTTTGGGCTTATTTGCATGCATTTCACCGGACTGTTGTGCGCCGACCCTGCCGCGGTCAGTTTCCCCGAGGTCACTGTGTCTCCCTCTCAGACAATCCCTTGACTGCACTGTAAATATTTAGCTTTCAAAGTGGAACTCGACACTCGAAATAGATGCAAATCATCTCCACCGCTAAACTCCATGAATGACTGAAGCACTTATGAAGACAAAGCTGACGACAACAAGATTTGTCTTGGTGCGCCTTAATAGCTCTGGCTGCCTCTTCTACATCTTTCCATGATTGGTCTTTAATTTGTGCAGACTACCAAATCATTGATGTATCTTTTAACCAGCCAGTACCTCTTATTTTCTTTCTTTACACTATCATTGGTTAACTTTAATTTTTATTCTCTTCTGAAGGAGCTATTTTTGTCTTCCCCTTTTTTTTAGAGGACTGATACTTTTCATCCTTTCAGTCCACTATAATTTTCTTTCTTCCCCTGAGTTCATCTGTTAAACATAAATATCGCCTCACCCTTCGCCTCCTCTGTTTCTCCTTTTCTCCCAGTGTCACTCCCTTTCTCTCCCCCCATTTGGTTTAATCTCTCCCAAAGCAGAACAAAGCCGAGCGGTCTGCCATTAATGTTGGAACCGCTTTGTAGTGGCATCATCTAAAACTGCAAACAATTTGTCTAAATTATACCTCAGAACATCAGTCCCAACCCTAAACCTGTAGAGGAGTGGTGTGATAAACGGAGAAAAGCTTCATGTTTTTTGTGTCTGCTGCCAAGTTTGATATTTAATTTGGCACTATGCTTGTATGTTGAATTTGTACGCCAGTGACAAGCTGTGACATGTGGCACTGTCACAACCGTTTGCAGCGCTGAGTGATCGAGATTACGATACGCGGTGGTATTCGGATGAACTCCTGCTCACATTTGCACGTATACATGCACAGATTTTCTCTCACAAGCCTGCTGCTCTCTCAACGGCTCGGACAGTCGCAGATAACAACACTATCTTTGTCCCTGGCTGTGACGGAAATAGACATTAAGCAAAGAGGGGCGAGAGAACTCCAACATCCGACTGATGTAATGCAAGAGAGCGGCAAAACGCGTACGTGACGACTTGTGTGTTCGACGCGCCTACACGAGAGCGCGTGAGGAACGAGGTCTCAGACACTTGGCGATCTGATGGCGAGCAAGCACACAGAAACCCACAGGTACACACACACCCAGCCCAAACTCTGCCGCCTTATCATTCAATCCATATTCGGTAAAACAAGTTAATGTTCATCTCGGTGGTTAAATATTTGACCTTCCTCTCACAGCGAGATCTGTCTTTGCCACTTCTGGTTTTGGTCAAACAGTGTAGGTATATGTGTGCGCCCTTGCTTTGCTCGTGGTTCAAGGCTCATTTCCAAATTACAGTGCTGGCCAGAGGTAATTACATCCTTAGATTAAGAGCCATTTCTCTCTTTTTTTCTTTACAGACCCACTGAAATGCAGCAATTTGTGGTAGCTTTCTGGGATGAGCATCCTCCCTCTCATCCTCTCTCTCTCTCCCTCTCTCTGTCGCTCTCTCCCCGAATACTTCACTGGAGTTGGTTTAGGAATTTGCGGGATTTTCGACTTTTGGCAGATTTTCCAACCAGAGTGAGTCAGTTAAAACAATGGCAGGGTTCCTTTTAATGTAAAGCTTGAGAGCATCAGTTCTTTCATGCCATCTTTAATTCAGAGGGTCATCTGCATTAGAAGATAGACAAACTGGTAAAAATCCGACGACAGCCAGCATGTGTGTCTGTGCGTAGATGTGGACATGGAGGACAGCAGTTATTTGGGGTTTGAGCTCTAGCTGGGGCACTCCAAAGCCCTCAGATCCCTTCGCATGTGTGTGTATATTTATGCAAGGTTTTGAAGTGGTTCTTCTGAACGCATCATTTGGCTGCATCGGCAAGCTCTTCTTCAATTTAGCTTGGCAGGCGTACGGGCTGGGGTTTGCCTCCGCATACCGCTGGGTCAGCATTGATGTGTGAGGCTGAGGCCTTTGAAGCCGGGGGTTTTATTTAAGACGCCTCTTTGAGAGAGCAGCTCCGGCTCTTGGTTGTGAACCAGGGAACGCCCCCCTGCTGGGTCGCACCTGAAGGGGCGCCTTTAATTCTGACAGAGGAAGAATTTGTTGTACATTTTGAATTCTCTCTCTCTCTCTCTCTCTCTCTTTTGCTAATTGTGATGAGCCCTCACTTTCGCATGGCCTTGAGAAAAGCAAACACACACATCCACACACTTCCACCAACTTTCTGCCCTGTCGACTCCCCTGTCTCTGCCTGCTGTGTGAGTGCCCCGTTCTAGTCCTCCTCTCCCACCTCCACCTCCCCATATCCCTCCTCTTCTCCCTTCCCCAGGCCTCCTCGCCTCAGCACCTGACTTTTAACCCTCTAATCCCTCTGATGCAGAGGGTAAGATGCTTCAGGCACTGCCTTTAATTGGCGTAAAATTGAGCTCTGGCCATACGAGGTACAATGTGAAAGTCCTCAGTCAATTTGGAGACAGAGGATTAAGGAATTGTCATGTGTTATGATCAGTTAGATGTCCACAAGGACACATTTACCAGTGGAAATCGGCAGCAGATTTAGACATCAGTGCTCTATGGCACAGATTATGAAATGCCAGCCTTGATTTTGTAAAAACAAATAACAGATAAAAGTACAAGCTGACACAATGTTGGTAGCCAGATGCTGGATGGTTTGTGCGGTTTCAACATCACTGTCACAGTGGTGTGACAGCAGGCCTGTGCTTAATTGTTTAAATTGGCTTCTCTGGCAGAGGGCTCCATCTCCTTAGTCATACTTCCTGTCCGCAGACCGACATTTAAGGGCAAGAAATGGCCCGTGGGGAAGGGATAATCCACTCAGTGCGCATATGTGTCTCACTTAATGCTCATACCAGCACGCACAATTGCGCATTTTATCGTCACCGTGTCGCCATATGTTATGCAACAGATATTTTGACTAGCTGTGGCTTTAACTTTACACCACAGGTGAAGAGATGCAGTAAGAGCTGGACCCTGCCTCACTTCTTCCTCCTCTCTGTCTCCCTCCGTGTCCTCATACACATCATTTATCCACTCAGACTACTTTCAGTCTTTCTCTGAGCACTGAGAAGTGTGTCCGTGTCAACAAACAACTACAAACATAACAGTCTGCTGTGTGGAGTAGAAAGAAGTGAGCTCTACATCTTTACTGTACAGTTCCACAAACTTAAACTTAACTGGCACAACTGCTCACTTGTATTGTAAGTGCTACAATCTGTGCAGCATTGCAGGCTGAAAGTCCTCCACATTAGTGAAGGATAATTGGCCTCCTGTGGCTGCTCTGCTGTGTCTGGTAGCCTAATATAAACCAATTACCACCATTATATACTGTCAATGACACGGTAGCTTCTCCTATAGCATAATGACAGCCTGTGAGGAAGCACATGGCGAGGAAACAAGGAGTACACCAGCGTAGGGGTTAATAGCGGGGCCATTGGAGTAGTTTACGCCGCCTGTTTTGCCTCCAGGAAAGATTATGTGATTTTCTGTGCCTGTTTGTGGGGGCCGTGTTAAACATGGTAATCTGACTGAAAGCTGGAGGGATCGTGGTCAGAAGACTGTTCTTACATGAATTAAGCATCTCAGGCCAAAGGCATATGTCAGATTTTCTACGACAATCATATTTTGATCGCTGATTCCCAGTCGGGCCTTTGGGCTTCTGGTTGTCTTAGAGGAGCTTTCTGTGGTCTTTCACATAATAAATAAAGGTTAAAACTAAGTGTAACAAACTTCTAACGTTGACATTCTTTAGGACAAGATCCTTCTTGAAAAACCCCTCTCAGAGAATCCGTTTATATTGGAGCAATAAATGGGAAGATAAACTGATACTATCTGGGGAAAACAGATGCACTTTCACGGTTCCTTATAACTTTACTTTTGAGAACCCAGATTGGTCAAAACCTGTTGAGTCATGCCATTTTAGTGAATGTTAGTTTATTGGTGGAGCAGGTCACTCAGAGATTTAATCTTTCAGGAATTTGACCTCATCACTTATTGCTCTACTGCACACATGCTGAAGGAAAGCCATTTCTCTCTAATTTCTGCATGTACTTGTCTGTCGCATTTGAGCAAGTGTTTGATTCATCCGTCTCTCCACTGCACCGTCTTCGGCTAAATTATTTAGCAGTTCAACCTAAAATCAGGCTTGAAACTTTTCCATATTTCACTCAAAGTAGAATATTTATTACAATAACTATGATTATAATCAGTCACAGTCGTGGCTGCTGATAGACATCTTTAATATTGTAGAGAGGCACCAATAATGCTTACGACCGACATTTCTTCTTGTCTTTCATCCATCATATTGGATTAGAGATTATTTGTTATCTTCTTTAATTACTTTAGGATACGTCACCCATTGGCATTGGCACTTTGCCCAACATAGTCCTTAATAGTTTTTACTGGAAGAACAGCGATCCAACACAACTTCCAGACAATTTTCTGAAAAAAGTAAAGCAACACATGGAAGCTGATATCTACAGAGTGCTGTGGTAATGATTTGGTGATGCCTTGTATCACCTTGGACAACGCCACCCTCCACTTGTCTCTAGATGTGACACAAAAAACGTTGTCAAGATAATCTTGTTGTGATTTAGAGCTGCTTAAAATACTAGATGTGTTGACTTCACGTTATCTGACCTCTGTGAGCGTCCTGCCCCGAACCATTTCATCGCCCGTGTCCTATTGAACTCTCTGTAGTGGGACGTTCCCTGCCCTGCGTGGGTCCAAAAACAGCTGTCCTCTGCGGTGGACGCGGCTCGGTGCGGTCTAGACACTCGGCGCGGCCCCTGCGTGCTGCACGGCGTCCTGCGGTCCAACACCAGCCCGCCCCATTACCGCCCCGACGGCTCCTTTTGCTCCGCGCACACGCTCGCGTTTTACGCACTTCTCCAAAAACAGACGAGCTCTGTTTTATTGTCAGTGTTTGCTGATTTGTGGTGCCCACATCGTCAACGAAACCTGTTGCATCCAATAAGTCGGTGGAGCGCTCATGTTGATTTCTAACTCCCCATAACTACAGCACTTTACAGGAATGCTTTATGCATTTACAGAAAAGAACTAATAACTTATTCTTAGTACAGTGTCACACCGTACGTTGAAAGCATATTTATATTGATATCATCTTACTGTTTAGCTGAACAGAAACCCGGTAAGTCTGGTGGATTATTCTGTTCAGTTTTCGTGAATGTCATACAGGGCACACAAACACAGCTTTAATTAGCTGCACTGGTAGTTGGAAGGCTTTAAAAAGGGACATAAACTTGACAGAAGTTTAGATTCTTCTGTGAAAAAAGATTCGGTAGCGCAGTCAGTGTGTTAAGATGTTGCTCCTAAACTGCGTTCGTTCAACATAACCATGTTTACGCGTCTTTACGCACTTCTCGATCCTGTTCCAACTTATCAGAGCACGAAAAGTAAGAAATGTTTATCCTTATTTCTTGAGTCAAAGTAGGAAACTCTTACCCTGAACCTCGAAGAAGTGAAATTGTGAGCGCAGTCGCGCTTGTGTCTCTGTCCAACTCGGATCAGCTCACCGATATAACTCCAGTGTAGTTTTCCGTGCGTGCGCTCTCTCAGAAAGAGTTTCTGTGAACGTGTTAAACTTATAACGAACGGTCTTCATCAAATCCTTGGAGAGGTACACCGACCTCCACGTCAAGGAATGCGCTCAAGTGCCGACTCCTTGGACAAAAAGCGCTTTATTGGTGAGCACAGAGGAGAGTTTAAGCGGAGGGGTGGGAGGGGCGAGGCGAGGCGAGGCGCACTGCAACAGAGCGCACTCCCGCTCCGACCGGAGGGAGCTGCAAGCGACTCACCTTGCAGCTTGGCTGAGAGCTTAGGAGAGAAATTCCAGCCTCTTTTCAGTTCGCTATATCTTAATGCCTACCTGCACGACCTGTTTTTAGCAGAGATACCACTGTTTTCATTATGTACTGTACAGAGAGCCTGGTTAATGTAGTTTGAGTCACTTTCTTTTTCTTGTTTTCCTTTTGAAATAAGCATTTTAATCAGCTCCTCTGCAGAAACTTTAAAAAAAACTAATGCATGGATCAAATCATACCAAATCAAAGTGTTGACGTCCTTTGAACTAAAACACGTGATCTAGTAAACACTTGTGGTTAAGTAATGTTTATGATATATATATATATAAAAGAGGTGCCAAGACAGTTGTTTCCTCTACATATGTCAGAGTCTGTCAATTTCTTCATTAATCTGTTAACACTATCTGTCCATTGACATATGAGGGACTGCCAATTGCCTCTACAGTGTACGTGCAGTGTACTTTAGCACACATGGTCTCCTCATTCAGAGCCATCCTCAAGCTGAGAAAGCTATTGAATACTTCCGAACGGCAGTGACAAACTACCCGTCAGCAGCTGGCAGCCTATTTCAATGTCAGCCAGTCCCAACAAGGTACAGTAAAGTGATAGCGCTCAGGAACTGAGTCACCTCCGATGTGTACTTTTAGCCACATGTCACAGAATTAACCAGAACCCCGAAGCCCCTTGTGTGCTCTGCTTTAATACTTGTATCGGCTCAACATACATGTTCATGCAGAGCTTCTGTTCTCTCCGCATGAGGACGAGGAATTGTAAAAATGATTGAAACCAGAGCAGATTTCTCCTTGTTGTGATGACGTGCTAAAGGCGTAAAGACTCCAACAAGAGAAGATTCAACAAACTCTCTCTGGCCTCGAGGCTGTTGCCCATGTCTCCTGAAACCACCCCCACCCTCAGTATCCTCTGGACAAGGGACACTTAAGTCCCGCTTGCTGAGCCATGCTTATGTGTTTTGCGCAGTAAACTTTCTGATAGCAGTCTCTACACAGTCTGTGGCTCATGCCTCTCTCCTTCTGCTCCGTCTCCTTCTGCTCCTACTGTAGGAGTTATTACATGTAACACACACATGCACTGAACCATCTGCAAGGCATTACAGTAAATTACAGGAATAGAGAAATGATTTCACGCATGTCCTGCAGGGTCCAGATGTGTCTCCTCAGTCGTAGCCACAACTGAGTTTCACGTGTGAGAGAAGTAAAGAAGGGGTAAGAAATAGATCTTAACCCTGTTGCACTTTATCACATGTGTATAAGGCTCTCAAAATCAATTCTCGTGCTCTGTCTGTCTGTCTGTCTGTCTGTGTTTCTCCTCCTCATTTACTAGCTCACTCTCTGAAACCGATGACACAGATGAAAGAAAATACAGCGTTGCAATGCCAACATGCATACTGGAGTATTGACAGTATTAACTGAGAGGAAACAAAAGTAAAGTATTGATTTAAGATATTTAAGCTCTATAATCTATCAATTTATAAAATTGACAAAAAAATCCAATCAATAATCTGCTCAAATATAATTTTTGATATCATGACAAGATGTGATGCATGTGGCAACAGAAACCAACATTTGGTCCAGAACCTCAAGTGTTTGTTCAAGTTAAACAGATATTTAAAGATATCAGAAACGTGTAATTGAGCTTAATAAGTGACTCAATATTTATTAAAACTGTTGTATTAAGTTTTCCTTAGACTTCTCTCCTTATAATGGTTGCAATGCTGCTATTCTGAAACTAACTCCACATTTACAGGATATAGGCATAGTGGGGAGATATTAAGCTGTTTTATCATTATTAATCTTATTAAATAATTTTGCTTTATACAATATAAATACCCCACAAACTCTCAGACACATTACTGAGGGAATGACCTGGATGTCCCTGTGATATCAGGCTGATACATTTCTAATCCACCTAAAAGAAGGGGCCACCGAGAATGTGTCTCAGCAGGATCTACACTACAAAAAAGTTTTTTTTTAAATGTCACAGATGTGGCGGCAACAATAGATATCTCAGCTCAGCAGACACAGCAGACTATTGTTTAACTCTTTCTGAAAAAAAGAATGAAAAAAAAAAAGTATTGGAAATTGTTCCACTCATCTTGTGCACTGTATTGACGGCACTTTTGTTCAACTATCCGACAAAACACAGTGTTCATTGTTACGCCGCAGCTCATCAAGCTTCAAGTCCTGACCACTCTGTTCTTCAGTTAAACGACCAGAACAGGAAAACCTTGTTGCAGTCTGTTCCACATATTTGTACATTACAGGAGAGTCGCAGGCGCTCGGTCAGTGATGTAAATCACCCACTAACAGCGTCTCTAAATGTGCCGTCAGCACGTCAGGCTCCTAATCACCCTGGCTGAGCAAAAGATGGCGAGCCAGCACACGGCTCACTCTATAACACGGCCCAGGGGAACTAGTAAAACACTGGCTTGCTGCTGAGCCAACCGCAGTCTGCTAACAGTCTAAAACTAGTGGCGCTTAGCCACACTGCACCATGCTGGGTTCTTGGGAGGTGACAGTGATATCTTCTTGTCAGTTTTCAGAGAAAGGCCTTTTCCGTAGCTTAACACTTTACTTGCACTCTCACATTTTCTCAATCGTTCTTTCAGATTTAATTTCATTTACTCATGTTCTAAGTTATTATGTGCGAGCGCAAAGTCATTCTGTTTCACCACCCAGCAGAATTTCCTCACTTTCTCTTTCCCCACCTCAGAGAGGCTTTAATCCCCTTTGTTTTTGGCTGCTTCTCTTTCTCTTACATTTGCTTCATCATTTCAGACTTCATCAGTCATTTCCTTGCCTGCATGATAAATGTTGACGTTTATACAGTGGCTCAACTAAATTTTAAGTTCAGCGTTGATGGATCTTATGTGCAACACTGTAGTTCTTACATGACACAAGAATTATTGTTTGGAAATGTACTATTGTGCCAATATACAGAGTAGTAATGTCATTGTGAGATGATAAGATGAGTTTATGTTTTGACCCTGTGGCCAATTATCACATTACCTTTTTGCCAAGTAGATGCCCAGTCATGGAACAAACGCAGACCATGAGGATACAACTATATTCATACTACACAGTCATACCCTCCATAATCATGTCTGTAGATCTGCTCAGACACACGAGCATGTGTCTCGGTTTGAGGTGTACGCGTTTTGCTGTTCACAACATGCCTGTGGGTTTTTACTTTTTTCAAAAAGTAGGAGCTGGTGAGTTCAGCAGACACTGAACCCGGAAAGTGTCCCTGTAGGAGAGATAGGAAGAGAGACAGAGGGAATGAAAATATGTTTAGGAGAGTAGTTCACCACAAAATTACATTTCGTGTATTCACTTACTCCTCACATTGTCAGTTGAAACAACGGTCTTCTCAGAAATTGAAGTCAGCAGGATGGTCTTTTGACAACTCCAGAAACAGCGTTAAGTGTCCATCAAATGTCTGGAAACAGCTCGCGCTGCACATTTTGCAGCCAATCAAGGCCACTTTTTGCCTAAAATATTTGTCATGATGTCTTAATTTTTCCTTCAGTAACAAAGCTCTGGTGCCACTGACAGGATGAAGACCAGCTGCTGCTGTGGGATGCAAAATAATTATTGCTTGAGCTCAATTGAGAAACATGATTGACATGTTTTTCTTTTTTCTGGGACCTCCAAACATTATCCACATTTGAGAGGAAGGCGGAATAGGAAGTTTAATGTTTGGTGGTCCAATGATTTTCTAGCGGGCTGATTTTTATAACATAACTTAATTACACAAGTGGTATAGGAATGTACAGTGTTAGTCATATTTTATAAAAAAAACATGTAGTACACTTACCACGCACAAACACAGAGGGAGAGGGCGGGAGTGGGTTTGCATCGCTTTCCCATTAGGACAGCCTGGGAATGATCGTCCTGGGTTGTTTTCTGAGTCCCAACTCAACCTCAGCTCATTATTCTCCCAGGCTCTCTGTGTCCTTTAGAGGCTGAGGTGAGAGTGTGAGTGCGTTCTTTGTTAGTGTTTATCTGCATATGTATTGGCATCTGGGTTCATGTGTGTCCGGTGCAGATGCATGCCATCCCCCTCTGTCTACAACTACATGTCTTACCGTCACACACAAATACGCCCTGACGGCAGTATGTGTGAGGTGGCCGTGAGACTCGACCGGGGCCCTCCTCGCGAGGCCCGGGCTGCCTTTCTTCAAAACGTCTGTGGGAAGGAGTGCCGTGCAGAAGAGACGAAACCTGGGAGGGGAGAGGGAGAAGCTAGGAAAGTCCATGGTTAATTAGTGGCTGCTATGGGAACCTGGACGTGACAGAGAAATATGGCTGATAGATACTGAGTGTACTCAAAGCAGAAGTTGTCGCTGTTTGTGTGTGAACAAACATATAATGCTATTATCAAATGCGCTGGATCAGATAAAAATGTTGACTCTTCCCACCTGCCCTCTCTTACCAGGTTTGTCCATTATAAGTCAGTCTGTCGCTCATAAATCTGTCTTCTATAGAGGAACCTTTTGTATACAACTCTATTAAAACAAGTGCACATTTTATTATCTATTATCTTGAACCCGAGGTGGCTCATGGGGATATATGTGTCCCAAATTGAACTTGAAGAGCGCTTATGGCTGCCCATACAAATGATGCTTTTGCCCTTTCTCATTATCTGTCAGTCAGAGAGAGCATTAGACAGACTGCATTAACAAGAATTGCTTTGGGAAACACAGACAAAATGTCATAAAAACCTCTGGCTCCTGTTTGTCGCTTTGTTTATTGTTTTGTTTTTGTGCTTTTCATTATTATTATGATTTGGGGCTTTTTTTGTCATTTCCCTATGGCCCTGTCATGGCATTTGGGGCTGATTGGAGCAAGCTGAGGGCTTCATGTGAGCTAGTTATGTCAGTGAACACCATGAAAAGGCCCTCAACACAGAGACCTCAAGAATCTGTGCACTAAAGTTTTAGTAATTGCAGGAGCTGTTTGTTTCACGCAGAGAAGGGCGAGACAGAGAGCACACAGACCTAGAGAGGTCAGACCATAGTTCACTTTGAGGTTTACTAGTCTGTTGACTGTGCACACGCTGGCACTTCTCATTAAGGAGAGAGACAGAGACAGGCAGAACAGCTGGGCCACGCATGCCTCAGAGCATGGACAAGCCATTAGTGCGCATTTTATAGCTGAAAGGATGAAGAATCCATCATGAGAACAATCCTGGGTTTACCGACTTATATCATCTAGCTGATTGAGAACATCTTTCCCTTAGCAACTGTGTGATTTGTATTTTTCATAGCAATTCATCCTTCAAAGTCAGGGTTAGGGTTAGGATTTGAAACTAGACACATGTGGGTGCTGTGTCAGCTGCGGTGTCCTGCGTTTGTGGACAGGGCAGTTATGGCTGGGCTTACAACCCTGGCTCACGGGTTAATCGAAAACGGGGAGCTGCCAAAACAGGAGCAGAGGAGATCAAACTTTTAACATTCTCAAATGCACACTGACACTGGGGGGACCAGTCAAACTTAACCTTTGAACTCAGCAAATTAGTAAGAGGTGCAGCTACAGTCGAGAATTTTTTACAAAAGCCTCGGTAGTACCCTACCATGCCAAGAAAGCGCATTGGCTCTTTCTTTGTAGAGGGAGTTGGAAATTGGTCAATAGTGAGAACTTTTGCTCTAACGGGACGGACCTGACCCTGACCAACCACCTTCCCTAAATAGGTGACCAGGCAAACTCACATTTGGCCAGATTTATGGTAAGGTTAGCCCATGCCAGTCGGTCAAACAGATGCGACGCACATGCTCTTACCAACTCTCACTATAAATGACAACATCATCTAAAAAAAACTGCACATCCCTCTAACCCTACTACCACTTTGTTCACCAGCCTTTGAGAGGTTGCAGGGGCATTTCTCAGCCCAAACGGCATGATGGCATTAACGAGTGATGTTGTGACATCTCAATCTCAACGCCAATCATGGTCCAATATGCAACTGACACAAGTGTGATCCGAAACATTAATGAATATGTTTACGATAAATGAATTTTTAAGAACTAAGTAAGTGACCTTTTTTGAGGAAAAACCATCCCAGACTCAAATAACTACGCAAGGCAGAATGTTTTTAATGTTTTAAAGTATATCTGGAGAGGATCATTTAAAAAAAAATGTCAACGTTCAACAATTGAATCAAGCCAATCGGGCTGGAATGACGCTTCTGCAAAGATGCGCATCAGTGTCTCTGCAGACGTGTGCAAAGAACAGTGTTATGGTATGTTACAGATGCTGGCAGAAAACTCATAGCACACAATGTCAACAATGTGTCTGCGTGTCAAGTTGGTGGATTGGTTGATGCAACTGCTGCCAGGAAGTGGATATTAAAAAAAATAAATAAAATACACTTCCTCCTTTCCTGCCGTCCATGTTGTGCTCCCCCCTTCTTACCTCTCAGTCACACTCGTACACAGTCTCACCCTGCACTCTGGTATGTCAGGTATTGAGTAACAGCTGCATGCCTGTGGTTTAGTGCGGGACGCAAATCGACTGAAGCTTAGCTACAGTATGTTCACTATGACTGCACTGCTGTATTAGTATTAAGACAGAAACTCTAGCAGCGGGATGAGAGCAACCATGCGGTCACATCAGGTCAGCCCGGTGTTTACAGACGGGTGATTTACATATTGTGATAAAATAGGTCAGGTCCTCCCTCTGTGAAGGCTGTATCATGTACAAGCATCTTTTGCACAATTTGAGTTAACTTTTCTCCTTTTATGTATATTCTTTACATTATTTCCTTCATTTCTAACTTTTTTCATGCAGTTGTTTTATACTGTGGACTTCCAAAATGTAAAATCATATACCTATGTGCATAATACAACCACAGAGTGCTAATGAAGATTTCCACTTCTCTTACTCACAGTCAGTCTGATCCTATTCAGCCCATTTGCAGACAGAAAAGGTTTGGTCAGCCCCCCCTGTGGCCTTATCAGCCAGCCGGTCATGTGATGTGGTGGGAGCATGCCGTCCTGTGTGGAGGCACCACGGCACAAAGCTGGCATCATCCACAAAGAAAAGTTTAACAAAACAATGTTAAAGGTTTCAACAAAATGTATAAAATTCAGTTATACTGCATCCAATTCTTATTTTACTATACCCTGAAGCCCCCATGTTATGCCCCTCCAGACACATGCACAAACAGTAGTAAATTCTATGTAGCAGTAATTCTTCTCTCCAGCTATTTCCTGTGTTTCATATTATAGAATGAATCTTTTTTTAATATTGTGCACCACATTTTTTTTCCACCAGCCATCATGCAAACCATGAGGTCTTGCCTCGATGCATTGTTTCCAATGTTGTGGCATGGCTCCTGCACTTTTGCATTTAGTATTTCTTTCCATCTCTGTGTGTTGTGTGGTCTTTGATGACGATACCGCGCCTCTGTTTAAAACCCATTCGGGTTTTGCCCGACAGTCATTAAGTGATTTGGCTCTAAAATGACCTACTTAGTTAAATAAAGGAGGTCAAATAAAAACAAACACACAGGCGCACACGCACACAGATAACAAGCCTTCTTTCAGCTTTGACACACGGCGCTGATAACTTGAAAAGATTATATGGAGGCCTTGACACTGAGGAGAGGTCAAATAGAAGATGATAAAATGAAAAGAAAGAGCAATGGAAAGCAGTTTGTTTCTGTTAGTTTTTGGCAGTTTCTTTTCGTCTCGTGGCTTTCCCGGCTTTGTCCGTGTTTGCGAGGCCCATCTCAGTGTAATTCAGTGCAACATGAGCAGCACTTAGCTTTACCCTCCAGAGGAGCACGCATCTGCTGTGTTAACAAATTGCTCAAAGCTGCCTCGTCATGTAGCGGTGGAATGGCCTGGGCCGAGGCATGGATGTGGGCTTGTAAACGTCTGGTCAGCACTGCTTATTGTTAAGAGATGGTGGTTAAACAGACAACACGAGAAATGTGTTTGTCTGTGCATTCATCCCTGCGTCTCCCCTGTCAAATGCATGGTTTCCCCCTTCCCTTTTGACCATAAGCCCCTCTGTTTACTATGTAAAGTTTATACACTTGAAATGTTTGAGGGTTTTTAGGCATTGTATGACTGGAATACTGAAATAAGCATTAGTGATGGTTACTCTGCATGGGTGGTCACAAAGCGTGGTTTCTCTCCACACAAAAATGCTAATGTCTGAGGGTGTAAGAAGGGCAGTAATGGGAGTCGATCTAGTCGTGCCAGTTGCGGCTCATCGGGGCTATCGAGTCAAGGCTACGGTGTCCTCTGCAACAGTTTCTAACTTTCTCTTTTGCTCGTTTCTGTCCAGTAATTCTCCCAGATGTAGCGCGATAGAGCTCAAAGCATTCTTATATGGACTCTCTCTCACACACACATGTACAAAGACATGCATAGCTGTTGTGATTTACTGCATGAACATGATAGCGATCTTATCTCATACTACTTTCTGTCTCGCTCAGTATCTCTCTTATTGTAAATCTGTTCTGTTCTGTGAGGTTTTTATTGGTTTTCACTGTACATATCCATCCTTTGGCCATTAAAGCAGATGATTTAGTGTGGGTGTGTTGAACTCACTAACAATAAAATACAGGCTTTCGTGTGCAGTCCACCCACCCAGGACAAAGGGGAAAAGGTACAGCCGACGCCTGGGGCCATAGTGAGTCTGAGGGTACAATGCTGAAATAATTTAGAGATTGTGAGACAGATATCATGATGTAGAACAAGGCTGGTTTGCAACAGTATACAGTCGATATTGCATAATACTTGATTTTCATGTCTTTACTTGAACCGAACGACTTCACCAGCCCTAAAAGTCATACCAAAACCTGTGGAGTGATTTATTTTTCACAAGATCACTGTTGTCAGTGTGAATACAATTCTTTTTTTGTATTTCCAAATGTTTGAGCTAGAAGATGTTCATCATATGCAGAAGTGGAATTTGTGCTTTTGAGATAGAGAGAGAGAGCAGTGGAGGGGATGAGGGTGATAAAGTGGCGTTTTAGGTGGACCAGAAAGAGCAAGTATGGACACATAGTCGCAGCCTGCAAGGTGAGCATGTGTGTGTGTGTGTTCGTCAGTGAAAGATGAATGAGATCACCAGAGACAGAGACCCACAGTCTGGTAGACAGGGGGACTGATAAACTCTGTTAACTGGCTCTGATAAAGCAGAACTGGAAGACAACACCGAGTCAAAACACGTGCGATTGACGGTCGACGAGAGGAGCTCTGTTGAACGCCTCAAGAATGTTTTTGTAGCTCTAGTCGAGCAGGAGTGGAAAAAGACGGTCTGAAGAAGTTGTTTTAGGGTTTATATTTCTCTTTATTTTTCTCGTTCCTTGTCTCGAGTCGACCCTCACACTCGTTTGCGCACACGTACTCAGACTTGAAGGAAAAACAAATATTAAACAGTAATGTTTTGTGTCCATAAATTACTAGGTTTTATGGTTCTAGCATTTCCAATAATTCTAACTTGGCTGTCCATGAAGGAAAGTCTCTCACACACACACACGCAGACGCATTCAGTCATAAACATTAAGGCAACTACGGTATCAAAATGTCCATCCAATGTGAGCTTTGGTACGACGTCAAGCACTGCCAGCGTTTGAGGGAACTCGAGCTTAAGATCTGAGCGACAGTTGCCAAAACATATTCATGTGATCGTGTGATATTACGGTTCTGCTGTGGCGTCTTCCAAACCGTCGGCTGTGTTGCTGCTCTTTAGCAGCCAAATGTCCGTCTGAGAGCAACCACGGTCTGTTTAGCTGGACAGGATTTTAACAGGGCAGTAAGTCATTCATCGAGCCTGTTACTGGTGGGTTGTGTTTTTAAAGTAGACTTTATTGAGTGCTTCAGTGTGTGTGCATGGCAGATCGGCAACAGTTTGGACTTGTGGCTTTTCCACAGTAGGAAAAATAGACTCGAGTGCACCTAAGGCCGACATCACCTCCAAGTTGTTCCTTATAACAAATCACTGCACAGTGTGGAGTGACTGACTTAGTGGAGCCAAGTCAGAGCTGAGCTTATGATCATTACTTTTAAGTTATGCCTCTGGTATGCGGGATGATTACAGTGCAATGCGTGATATCCACGACTGATTTAGAGCATGAAATATGCATTTTGTGGTTTATTCACTGAATTTATGTGGTATTTCTAGGTCAGATACTAATAAGGATTTTGTGCAATTCCAATTTCCAATAACCACTTTATCAGTGATATATACCATATCATAAAAATTCATTTCCATTAGTCTTGCTATGGTTTTATTCATTCATCATTGGTTTGACCTTATGTTCAGATTTATTATTGAGATTCACCATTTTGGCCTGATGTTATTTTATTAAAAAAAGACACGTATTCCTGTGAATTCCACGTGAAAGAAAGACTTTAATGGGGCTGCTAATGAAACACTTAATCTTAAGAGACAGATATTTGAGGAATAGAAGACATTACTTTTCTCTGCTATTTTACCATGCAAACTAAGCAAGATTTGCACTCAAACTACAGAACTACTGCTGACTTTTAAGGGCTTTTTTGCGCAGTTAATTTGTGCCTAATTGGCAAAGATTTTGCTGATCAAAGTACATCTGTGAACTAATATTGCTGGATAATCCATCAACTGCTAGTTAAGACTGCAAAGCAAGTCGCTCTCGTCTCACTTCCTCTGAAACATGTGTACCTCAGTCTGTGTTTATCATTTAAAATGCAACTGACTAGAACCGGACTTTCCTTCGGTGACCTAACAGCAGAGAGGGTCGTCGCGGTCACGACCAGCACCCCACGTCTTTCTGTCCTCAGTGCCAGCGCTTCCTCTCTCCTCGGTCCTCTGAGGCAGTCGCGGCTGCCGATCAGTTCCCAGGCCCCCGCCGACAGGTCATTTAATGGTCATCTAGCTGGGGCCCTTGATGCTGAACTCCGGGGTTAACGCGGAACGCATCTCTTCCGGAGGTCTGCAGCCGTCAACACCCAACCAGACACTTTATACATCACAGGCGCAAACACAAACTTAAACACTTGCCAATATTGGAACTAAACTTTCTATTTATTTGTCAGCAACCTCAAATCTATCTTCATTTTCTCATGTGCATTTAAAGATTTATGTTCCCAAGTTGTGCTTTCACACTCTTCCCTCCCCTTCAGTCTGTATAACCTGACACACTCGTGCCCACCCACATCCTACAGCCACCTCACCCCCACCCCATCCACCCTCCAGCCCTCCCACTCCACAGATGAACACTGGATGTCGGGAGACTTTATGACCAGCGACCTGGCTGCTTTATTGCTTGGCCAGTCTGGACCAGTTTTCCACGCCTTTACATTTCTTCCTGAGTGTTTGTGAGTGTGTGAGTTGACAGGAGTGTGTGTCGTGCTTAGGATGAGTTTCTAATGCTTCTCATCCATCTCAGATATGTAGAGCCGCGTGTGTTTAATAGTTCATTGTAATCATCTGTTCGAGCAGTTGAAGCCCACATTTCTCTCTCGGGGTTTTCGTTTTTCATGTCAACATTATGCAAAACAGACGTGCTGTCCATCATGTGGTCAGAAAGCACTATATATTAAGTTGTCTGAAGATGTCTTTAAGTGTCTTTTAAATTATGATTAAATTATCTACACATTTTATGCAGATCGTATGTGGCTGCTGCCTTAGGACTGTCTTGTGGTTTCATTGTTTAACCCTGCAGAGAGGGATTAACTGTGCAACGCTGTATGCGGCTGCTTGTGTCAGTGTGAAGATGGAGCTGTGCTGATGACAGGTTGGGATGGTTATGAGGCGTTGCTCTGTTTCTTGGGGACAACAAGGAAATTACTGTGGAAGCTGTTGCATTTTTCCCGTCTGGCAACTTTGCATGTGGTCGTATGTGGAATTGGGAGAGTGTGTTGGTGTCAGAGGGGTCACTGCAGACCTGTTGACACTGGACCCAGTGAGTTTAATTAAACTTGAGCATGCGTGTATGCACATGCATGTGTACCACTACATGTACGTGTGTGTGTGTGTGTGTGTGTGTGTGTGTGTGTGTGTGGATGGGGCCCGATGAAGCGAAGAGAGAGGGGAGAGCAGCCGCTTGGCAGCCTATCTAAGAGCTTCGTCACTGGGGCTCAGACGCGGCCACAGCTGGCCCCTCCACCAACAATCCTGCCTTTTCTTCCCCTCTCAGGAACGCAGCGCGTCAACTCTAATTCCCTTCTAATGAACTGGCTACTGAAGGTAGCTAGGCAGGCAGACCCAACATTTATTAAATACACACACACCACACGGTGAAGAAAGTATGTTGCACTTAAGTACATTTTAATTCTCTGCAGAGTGACTGTGCAGCTTGACTTAAACACCTGCGGAGGATCCATGAACTCGGCGTGAGCTAGAAGCTGCACCACCCTGGCAGAGACAATAAAAGCCTATAGTGTCCCCAGGTTGAGCCTCCTATGTATTATCATTGCATTTAAACCACAAAGTTAAGGATTAGTGTTTTCTGAAAGATGTTAAATAAAAATCCCCAAAGACTCTTGTAACCATATAAGAAAGTATTCTGACCATTTTCTACTAAGAGTACTGATGTAGCCTGTATGTATTTGCATATGTGGAAAAAAAATTGAAACGTTTAACAATAGTTCTAATACGTGATACACATATGTAGTATATGACTATAGTGTCACCCATAAAGAAAGGTTTGTATTTTTCCTGTGTTGTACAAAATGAACAAGGGCATGTTTTTCATTCAGATGAGTAGACGAGTCTTAGAGGATGCTGGAAATACCTTAAACACAGTGGTAGGACTTTTATATCCTCCACATAAACTGGTTTTTAGCTCTTTACTCTAATATAATGATAATAAGATCCAAGATGTAATTTATTTGCTTCTTCTTGTCAAGAAATAACCAAGAGAAAGACAGATATTTTCATATCAAGTGCCATAGGACCTGTTCTGACACTTTCATGTAAATGTAAATTCAATTCAGTGGTGTTAAATGAGGGCCGTTAATGAATTTGAATTAAAGACGAGTATAACAGCATTCAACCATCGTGAGCTGAAGCCTTAGATTGAAGTTACCCTCACTGTGACCCTGTGGTTTAGTTTCTATGGTGCTGGCTGTGGAGCCGTGATGCAGCTAATGGAAACATTTATCCACACTCACAGAGCACAGAGGTTTGATTGATCCGTGACCTCGTGAGTTTACAAAGGTGACAAAGTTCATCAGTTGTGATATATTGTTTATTTGCTTTTGGCGCTATATTGTCTTTTGTGGTTGATTGTTACGCTTCAGAGTTTGAAAGGACGAGTTTTGCCAAACCATTTGTTTGCTGTTTAGCGGACCCTTTTCATAATCTTCTCAAACATTCACTCACATATGTCCAATGGAAAGTATTTCTCTTTTTTTATTTCACATATTTGCTGACCACTACAAACCCGCCTAGGATTTACCATCCTGGAGACGGTTTTACAGGTCCGCTGTTGTTCCACCATGAATCCCATTTAATCACTAGTGGATTATTCCGCACCAGTCCTTCCTTTGTCGGGGTAATGTGAACACCCATGGGCCTGCAGGATAAGTGCGCATAAAACCATTAGCTGTGTCTAACTCTCTTACACAAGAGCAATAACACTGAAAGAGAAAGAGTGTGTTCTGTCACAGCAAACAATAAAGACAGGAAGAAGAGTATCATAAGAATTGGGTTATCATAATAATAAATAGATAATCTGCCTGTTTTATGAACTGCCTTCAACAGACAGTGATTATGGAAATAACTCAGGCAATGAAAAACCAAAAAAATGTTCTGTCCACCGCAAAAGATTTTTATCCCCATTCCAAGTTGCGTGCGACTGTATTAATGCTTGTATTGCTGTTATTATGTGCTGTCAAATATTGGATAATTTGTATATTTTGATGGTTTTTGAAACTCTAATGCCCATAAAGCCCTTTGAATTGAATGGTCTTACTTTTAAATGGGAGATACAGCTGTTTAGTTATAGCCAAATGTCCATCATGCCACATATTTTCACAAATGAACTTTATTCCACATCAGATCTGCCACATTATTAGTCGTCTGCTTATTATGTGAATGTGTGAGGGAGATCGAGTTGGGCCTAAATGAGTATATTTTTGGTATTGAAAATTAGTGAATAGTTTATTCACAGAAAAGAGCAGCTTTTATATTGCTATTATATGACCTTTGTAGCCACCACAGCGATGTGGCTCTAGTTTCTCAGTTTAAAACGAATTATTTCACCAGGATTTTGGACTGTAGCTTCTGATCTCAAATTTTGAACAGCATAATATCAATATCAATAACAGCATAAACTCTAAATATTCCCATTTTAAGGTATTGACTTTCACAGAAAATGCCTTAATTTTGGGAAAAATGTTTGGACCTAATGTTTATCAGGACAACTGGGGTAACCAACCTGCACCCTCATGCTTTAACTCTAAAATCAGTGACACAAGGCCGCTAACAACACGTCCACTGTTCTCCGTGTGACCCTCCCCAAGTGTCCGTGTGACCCTGTGTGATAATCCAAACATTATTTTATGACCACAGGGGCTCCAGTTTAAAATCTAAAACACTGAATCACCGCTGGCCAGTGCGACAGCAGAGTCCGTCTGGGACAGCTGGAGACAAGCTGCAGACCCGCAGTGTTTGGAGGCAGGAGGGCTGATAAAATGGACTGTTGGAGTTCACAGTTCAGCAGACCCTTCACCCTCTGAGATACTGCTGCGCCGAACGCTCACTCCCACTGACTGGGATGACATAACCAGTGGACTGATAAAGAGGAGGAGTGGATGACCAAGAGGGAAAGGATGAAATGGAAATAGAATAAAGCTGAGGTCACACCACATAATGGTATCCACATAAAGCCACATAAATGACCCCAATTTGACCATGGAGACTGGTTTCCAATTCTGTGGAGAGTCTCCACCGCCGAGATGTATGATTTGAAATTATTCTCCATCAGTTGGAGGTTGTGATTTTTATTTCTATTGGAATCTGCTCAAATCTGTACGTGATCTAACTAGTTACTGACAGAAATTGAGAGAAATCTGCTCGCCCAGAATTGTCAAGTAAATTATATTTATAAACCACAAAATCTGCCTCGAGGAGCTTCACAATGTGCACAGCATACATCATCTTCTATACTTAGATCCTTGATTCAGACAAAAAAATAATACTGATATCTGTATATCTGGGGGGGGGGACCGCAGGAAGAACTACAAGAGAGTGATCTGTCGCCCAGGACGGACTAACATGCAGAGTAGACTGAAATAGCCACATTAAACTCTCAGGATGAAGCAGCTGATTACAGACAACACATGATTGCAGACTGTAATCTACAAAAGTCGTTTTTATGGATGTTTTTAAGGCTGGTTAGGATTTTGTGTGTGCTTATCTTAGAAGAGCAATAGAATGATCCCGTGTAAGCCTAAAAAAATTAAACATTGAGAAATAGACAAGCAGCTGCTTTGATTTGATTTCATATTCTCCAAAGACCTCTTCTCTCTTTCTTCGCTACTTTCTGGCCAGCTCCTACCTGTCGACTGGAGCTTATTGCGCTATCTAATGTGTGTTTTTAGCAGTAAGACTGGCTCTAGCTAAAGGCCGTGATCTCATACAACAGAGAAAGGTCCCTTTGACTGATACTGATCTGGTTATTGCTGCTATAACTGAACCCATAACCTTATACCTCTGCAGGCTGCTTTCATTAGCTCCACTTTACTATATATAATACACTACTGTGTGTGTCTGATGCTATCAGTGCATCTGGACGCGCATATATGTGCTTGCACAAGCGCACAGCGTGGGTTTGTGTGTGTGTGCATGGATGCATTTTTCATACTTAACATATTTTGTCATGCTTGTAAGCATAACTATACATGGGCGTGCACAGCGTTTTCCCATAATGCAAGTCTTTATCATTAATATTTGAAGGATTTTATGTGTGCGTGTCCATAATTTGATTTCAGTGCCTATGACTGTTGTCTGATGACTGAACATTTTTCCTCAGTTTAACTCCACCACGATCCCAGCTGCAGTTTTCCAATCACATGCACTCTCCACCCCACACACATACCTCTCTCTCTCACACACACACGTACACATAGACACTCACCATTTCTGCATTTGTCTGTCATCCACATATCCATTTGTCTGGCCCTCCATTAGTAAGTTATTCAACTGATTTACACTATCTCCTATATTATCAAACGACAACACATTCTCATAATCATAATATACCTGAGCTGACTCAGACCTTTTCATACACACACACACACACACAGATGCACATTAGAGCAGAGTAATATACCCATCATATCTGCTGGTGCTGAAGGCTGCTGTCATGGGCAGAAGGTCATTTTATGATGTGCGTTTGGGTCTGTGTGAGAGAGCGTTGGCAGACGAGGCGGGAGGCGGGGTCTCTCCGCTCTCTGTTTTGTGTAAGCTCTGATAGGACCAAAGTGCCAGTGACAGACTGAAGCCAGGGGGATTTCTGGAGCATCAGGCGGCTCATCGCGGCGTGTTGGGAGAGCTGGAAAGGTGTTGAGACATCAGTGGGTGCAGCAGATAGCCCTGAGAGTGCGAGACTGTCGTTTATGAAATCAAATCTTTCAAGCCTGCTTAGCTGTTTTTCATGTTGCACAGCTGATATTGTGCATGTCTTCTCCCCTTTATTTTTCTCTTTTTCATTCTTTTATGCCGCCAGTCAGAAATATTATATTATCTATTATTATTATTTATTATATTATTTGATGACTAATTAGCAATTGTGTGTGGTTAAGCCTGTTTTAGTCACACACCCAGTACTGAAAAGGGCTTATGCCTGGATTAGTGTGCCAGGCCGGATTCTGCACCACACACACACACACTTCTATTTACAGCCTCTCCTTTAAGAGCATGAATGAGGCCTGTAATAGTTTTTCTTTTCATTCACAATCAGCCCATGTGATCGAGATCTGCACAGCAAGGCTGCTCACTCCCACACTTAACCCTGCATTACTCTTATTAATGCATGTGCACATACATCATTAAGCTGTGTTGTCAGCACATATATGTATGTTTGCATGTACATGTGAGCGTAAATATTCACATGCATGCATGTATGTGTTTTCCTGTGTGGGAAAATGGGCTGGTGGTGAGGTGGAGCATGAAAGCGATAGTAAACAGGGGCCATTATCAGTGATAAAGCTCCACTCCTATTATGTGGCTGTTTGACTTGTTGTAGGTTTACTGTGAGAAAACCAGAGATAAGACCACAGAGAAAGTGAAGGCAATTTGGAGAAATAGTTGGGATCGGAGGCACAAAGAGATCATGGGGGGGGGGCAAGGTGAAAATGTGGTTGAACAGGAAAGGAAGGAGTGAATGAGAGAGAGGAAGACAGGCAGCCAGAGGGGTGTGGGAATGGAGGTGTTTAGAGGCTCCCTGTGGACTGACTCCGACATGGGAACACACAGTGGCCCTTAACGAAGCGTGGCCACCCCTCGCTGACTTCATAGGCCTGGGATAGAGGGAGGAAGAGGGGGATATTAAAGAGAAGAGAGGTACAGAGAGGTCTGGGACGGGTCCATTTTGTTGATGCATCACTGACAGATGGTGAGGATCAAATAAAGATGGCAACCCTGTAGGTAGAGCAGGGGAAACGGGGAGAAACACCTTGTGATCCAAAAGCCGAAACGCTCAATTAAAAAAAAAAAAAAAATTTCCAATTACCAGCAGACGTAAATAACTAATAGACTATAAATCAGTCACATTGCCAACTGAAATCTTACCGCCCCCTTGCATTATGAGACACACACATCCCACCCTGTTGTGTTTGAGCAGTTTTTATATTAAAAATATGATCACTGTATCTCTGTCTCAGTACGCTTTATATTCAGTATATATAGCTGCCCATCTATACTATAAATTTATTCTTGTATTTCATTGTCCCTTTGTGGGATCAATAAATCTTTTAATTGTTTGAACTTCTCAAGAATCTTTTTACTCAGATATACAAAGTAATATTTCATTTTACATGACAGTTTCTACTTGGAAGGCTAGTTTACCAAAAGATTTTACAACTTTGCAGCCACGACCAGCATTCAGTTGTTTGTCCCATCTGTCACATTTCATTTAGATAAGCCAAAGTCACAATATTGCAAATGTACAGTTTACCTCATGGGGTCTGCTATTACTGCAGAAGAGCCAAAAGCAAAATGACTTCCAAAAATGCAACAACATAAGCGAGAATGACACCAAGATTCTTCTCAACATAGTTTGGAAAACATTTGTGAATGCAACAAAAAGGATGTGAGGTATTACAACCACAGGCTCGTAGCAGATCCTGATCCTGAGTTTGTTTGTCAAAATGTGAAAATCTTCCTTTTATGTACACTAGTGACATTCAGCTACACTCTCTTCCTGTGTCGCTCTTGCACTTGTACACAGTAGAAAGCGTTGCGTGTCGCTATGTGCAGCTGCTTAAGATACCCAAACTAAGTCTGTCATTAAATTGTCATACTTGGAACATTACATCACCAGTGTGTCAGTCTCAGTTGATGTGGAGGCAGCCGAGTGGCGTTCCTCTAGAATAGTATCACTACACAAGGTCGTCATCATAAACCAATCAGAGGGAACTGCCCTTCCACTTCAATCACTCTATCTGTGGCCGGTGATGTGAAGTGGTTAGATGAGCCATCACTCTCTGTCCTCTGTTTCTGTCTGGCAAAACAGCACAGCATGCTGAGTGTTGCTCTCATTGATGGAGAGAGAGACTGCAGCATGAAGGAGAGAAAGAGGGCACAGAATGGGGGATGTTTGTCAGCTTTTCCAGTGTTTGTGCAAGTGTGCCTCTGTCTAAGCCATGATTTCCTGTTTGGTTTGTTTACTACAGCCACTTGTACTTTCCCCACTGAGCTGAAAGCTCATTCAATTTCCTCATCCCTCAATCTTCTTAGCTCAGATCATGAGAGGAGGCAGGTGACTGTGGACTTGTTCAGGCTTGTGTGGGTGGAGGTTCGAAGTCGACCTGCAACAGATATTTGATTGATAGAAAATTAATATTTTGTTATTTCTTACGCAAAAATGCTACACATTCTCTCATTGTAGCATGTTAAATGTGAGGATTTGCCATTTTTGTCAATGCAGTAATTAACTGAATCACCTTTTTTTTTACCTCACCTCTGGGAAACTGTGATAGGTGTTTTTCTGTCCTTCTGTTCGACAAAGTGCAGCAATTATTTGAAAAAAAAAAAGTCTTTATCTTTAAAGCAGTATACCTCGTGTATTTTCTCCTTTGATAACAAGTCTTTGAAGCCTTGGCTGTGCAAGTTTTAACCACTAAGGAGTAGAAATCCGTGAATGTGACTGAGTCTGACTCTGTTTGTTTAACTTTTTTCCAGCTGTTTAACTAATCTGCAGATAAAGATCAGTGGGGGGAAAAAGTCACAGTTTAACTGTTGTCACCATTTTTGCCCTAAAATTAAGCATACTGCTCCATCTAGTGGTGCCGTTATAAAACTTAAACCCACAGACCCTGTGGCGCATTTAAATGATCCTGTTTCTGAGCATTATTTGAATATCTCTGTCTCATGTCTTTCCTTCTCCCGCTCTTGACTCTTTGCTCTCAGGACAACGATCCCTCTGTTTGATGATGACACCGGTCTGCTCGTACTGGCTGGCGTGGTAAGATTTATATTAATGTCCCTCTATTATGCACTCTGTCAGGGATTAAATGAACTTTGAGGGATTAGCTACATTTTCATGCATGAAAAGTTCTGTATAGTTGAACCACAAATCTGGAATTTATAAGCCTTGATAGTTGTACTTTAAAGTTTGACTGTCATTATTGTAATATACATTTCTCCTCTGTGCTTATAATGAAATTTAACGATGTTCTCACTCGCACAGGGAGACACTGTGATTGATTCCTTTGAGGTGTCTGCCTCTGAGCCTTTCCTCTCGCAAGGTAAAACTTTGTCATTGTCATGTGTCTGGTCAGATTATTACAGCTCCCCCTCCTTCATGCCTGATCCCTCTCTTTCTTTTTTCCCCTGCATTTTACCTCTGTAGTGAGCCACTGTCTGACAGACACTTCAACACGAGGAGTTGCCACGGTACCTAAGCTGGCGTTGGATGTCATGTCCTGCGAAGTGATGCGGGTGCTTCAGCTGACAGACAGCTGCATTGTGCCAATCAGCTATCAAGTCCCTCGCAAGGTGTGAATTCAGATTCCTAACATATTCAAGTAATGTCAATTTTTGCACTGGTGTTTTCCTTTGTGCATTAATGTGTGTGTTGTGCTGCCTTCCAGCATTCAGGCCAGGAGTTTCATGAAGATCTTTACCCGGATACAGTGGGCACAACTCCAGCCATGACTGCTGAGGAGTGGTGGCAGGGAGGGAACAAGCAGGTAAAGGGATCTCGACTTGCAGTAAGTTTTTTTGTTTTTCTGCCTTCACACTGCGTGCACGCCTCAAACAATCAGCTCTGTCTCTCCTCAGGTGGAGAAAGTCAGCCTCCAACCAGACAAACAGCCCAAACCAAAGCCTCCACCAGCAAAACAGATGCCTGCAAAAAAGCAGCTGACCAGTGAGGGGAGCAAGGAGGTGAGAGACATATCAGTAGGAACTGCTGTGGTATTACGTGGTCAAATTAAAAAACTGGTAGTAAAAACTGAACGGCCACTCTATTCTCTGTTCTACAGGATCCGGCACGTGGCTGCTCCACCTCCAGTAGTCCTCTGAGCACTCCCAGCAGCAGCGCCGCCCCGTCCCGCTCTCCCTCCTCCACCTCTGGCCTCTCCTCAGGCTTCCTCCCCAGCCCCAGTCCCAGTCAGAGCGCCAAGGCCATCCAGAGCATGCTGGGTAGGACCACCTGATATCTCTTGTCATTTCATGATAATGTTACTTTAGTGATGCAGCTGTTAATTCAGAGTCATCTCTGATCCAGGGCCGACCTCCAAGTTCCGTCACATCCAGGGTGCAGTGATGCACCGGGACACACATATCACTAACCTGCGCGGCCTCAACCTGACTACACCAGGCGAGTGTGACGGCTTCTGTGTCAACAGTCAACGCGTGGCAGTGCCCCTCGCCATCTCCGGCGGCCAGATCGCCATCTTTGAGGTACAGCAGCAAAACTGACTGTGTCATGTTGATTCAGAAAAACTGTAGCTGGACTCCATGTTGAGTGTTTTTCCCTCATACTTAAGCTGCTTTGGACAGTGACACTTACTGTGTGCCATGTTTGTGAGTTACTGATTTTCTTCCTCTCTTCTCCTCTCCTCAGCGCTCTCAGCCAGGCAGGCTGCCAGACGCAGCCCTGCCCACCATCCAGAACTCTGTAAATGTGGTCGACTTCTCTTGGGACCCCTTTGACACACACCGGCTCGCTGTGGGTAAGTGAACACGTGTACTGTGTAGGTGTGAGCATTTGCAGCTAGCTGTATGTTGTATTAAATGCTCACTGTCCTGATAAGTGTCTGAGTGTGATTTGGCGTGTGTGTCTCTGTCTCTGTCCGTGCCAGCTGGTGACGACGCAAAGATCCGGGTGTGGCAGGTACCAGAGGGAGGGCTGAAAGAGACCTTAACCGAGCCTGAGCTCATATTGCAAGGTAGGACAGGGCTGCTTATTGAAATGAGCTCAATTTAGCCTTCTCCAGCCCAGATTGTTGACTGACAGAACACTTGGTGGGGTACATAATCTTTCATCTGCATGAGTTGTTTCATGTATAAGAAGGAAGGCGTTAATGATAATCACAACAAAGCCAAAGTCAAGTTGATTGACAACCGCTGCGGCCCCTCACAGGCCACACGGAGAAGATTTACTCCATCAAGTTCCACCCTCTGGCCAGCGGAATCCTGGTGTCTTCATCCTACGATCTTACAGTCAGATTGTGGAACCTGGAGAGTGGAGAGCAGGTCAAACTCCTCACTGGACACCAGGACCAGGTGGGTGGCTAAGATCCACGCCTTGTTCAAATACTAAACAAGTAAAGCATCACACATAAAGATATATTACACATGCTGGAGTGACTGTCCAAGACTCTGAGACTTCTTCTTCTTCTTCTCCTCTTGTGAATGGTATTCAGGTCTTTGGCATGGCGTGGAGCCCAGATGGCAGGCTCCTGGCTACAGTGTGCAAAGATGGGAAAGTTCGCATCTATGACCCACGCAAGTCCACTGCACCTGTGCAGGTTTGTGTGACACACTGGAGACTACGGGAGGATGCAATTAAAAAAAACAATATGTAACTTTACTCCTTTACTTAACTTACTTACATTAATTTAACAACACTTGACTCTTTTAAACCATTATTCAAAGCCATGTATATTGAAGGAAAAACAACCAAAAACAACTTTCAGTATTTACATTTATTTTTTGGTCACATTGATGTGTTCCTGCTCTGTAAAAGCAATAATCTGCCCATATGATCACCTAAACTACGTTAGAATATCTAAGAGGCATTGTAAGGAAGGACGGATTACAGTGGTGTTTAACCCTTGTATGGTGTTCAGGTTTGTGGACCAGATTTAATCTGTTTTTTATGTTATTTATAATAACAATAACATAATTATACGATTAATAATTTTTTCAAACTCAGATTCATCAATATGAGCCAAGGACAACGAGTCTGAGAGTTTGAAAAAATAATTTATCGTATCATTTTGCTCTTGATTAAAAAAAAATGAAAACGGGTCCCACAGACCCGAACACCATACAAGGGTTAATCACTGGGTGTTTCTGATTGATTGATTAAATAATTATATCTTTAATTGAATGTGTTTTCAGGAGGGCCCGGGTCCTGAGGGCCACAGGGGAGCTCGTGTGGTGTGGGTGTGTGAGGGCAAATACCTGATGGTGTCAGGATTTGACAGGTACTGAACACTGAAAATACTTTTTTTTTTTTTTGTTAAATTGTTGTAAAGGAGGCAAAAATATATCCATATATTTAAAAGTGATGTCAGTGTTCAGTATTCTAACAGTACAGATATGTGCTGAATTTAAAGGCACCATAACTCAGTGTTACCAGAGCTGCAGTGGGTAAGCCGGATGAAAAATTCAGCCCTGACTCTTACCTGTCGTCCCTCTGCAGTCGCAGTGAGAGAGTTCTCTACCTGTACGCTGCCGACTGCCTGTCCTCTGGAGCCATAGCCAGCACTGCTCTGGATGTCTCCCCCTCCACACTCATCCCCTTTTACGACCCCGACACCAGCGTGGTCATCCTCACTGGAAAAGTCAGCAAATTAAAAAACAATATAATTATATATTACAGTTACAGTTGATCCAAAACTGAGAGGAAAATAAGAATGAGATGTAACCTGTGTGTTTCATTTGTATTCTAGGGTGACACCAGGGTGCAAGTTTATGAGCTGCTCCCTGAAGATCCGTACTTTATTCAGTGCAGCAGTTTCAACTCTCCTGAGCCACACAAGGTATTAAAACTTGTGCCACATTTTGTCATGCTGAATTTTTTTTTCTTCTAAACTCTGACACTGACCTGATTGTTTCCTGTCCGCAGAGCTTGGCCTTCCTGCCCAAGACAGAGTGTAATGTGCGCGATGTGGAGATAGCTGTGGGACTAATGCTCACTAAGACAACCATAGAGCCAGTGGCCTTCAGGGTGCCACGAGTCAAGGTGGGCAAACTCCACCACCTAGTGGACACCTAGTGGGTTATAAATGACTACGGCTTTTACTATTGAGGGTATAACTATATGTGTGTTTAACTCTGGATCTCCAGAAAGAGTTTTTCCAGGACGACCTGTACACAGACACAGCAGTCTGTTGGGAATCGGCTCTGACTGCCTCTGCCTGGCTGTCTGGCTCCGACGGCCGACACAAGAGGATCAGCCTGAAGCCTAAAGACATGACGCCAGGTGTGGCCACAAAAAGAGAGTCTCAGTGTGACGCCTAACATACCTCCCAATGTCAGTGTGTGTGTGATATGTTGTGGTATGTTTCTGTTCTTGATGTGTGTGTGTTTTTATTTCAGTGAGCGAGGCCCCCAAAGAGGCTCCAGTTAGGAAATACCTGCCCTCATCAGTTTACCTGGAGGAGAAGACTGATGAGCAGAAGAAAGAGGAGGTGAGGCTGAGCTGAATATCATCTCTGTATGTCTAATCTGGACCACTGCGAGGTCTTATCCACGCCAGTCTCCTCATATGCATGAAGTAGGCATGAAATTAGAGTAGCTATGTTTTTTTTCCGGATGCGTGTTCACACTGTGTATGTGTGGCCCAGCTGCTCAGTGCCATGGTGGCCAAGTTGGGGAACATGGACGACCCGCTGCCACAGGAGTCCTTCGAGGGTGTCGACGAGGACGAGTGGGTGAGTGGACATGATAGAAACAGCTGTGGGGACGAGCCTTGACTCTAAACACTGTTAATGGAAAATATCTCTCTATATATCTACAATATATTTGCAGGAAAAACTACAAATGTGACTCTTGTGAATTTTTATTTGATTCACCTCATCTTTTAGGATGTAGTTTTTATGGATTTTTTGTCTCCCGTGGTTTTTCAGCACCCAGTTATAACTTAAAATATCTGAAGACTAGTTGAAGGAACTCGGAAACCTTTATGGCTGCTAATTATCAACATTTGGAAATGACTGAACAGGTTTTAACATGAAATAGTGAGACAGTAGGGACTGATGAGGTGCTAAGTTAATGCAAATGTATTATATCTTTAATCCATCTTTGCTAACTGTGGCTATTGTGTCACCCAGGATGACTAGAGAGGACGTCATCCTCTCTTCGGTTCAATCATGGTGCCAACAGCAGAGGGGAGAGAACAGATGCAGTGTCGAGCTACGTTGCCATTTTGTGTGTGCGATGGTGCCACCCACTCTCCCTCTGCGCTTAATCAGCCGACTGCACACACAAAGAACACCGTACAATGTGAGAGTATAAATGATTTGGGAAAGAAATACAATCAGTATGTATCACAATATCAGTATCAAGCTTGGAAAGTCAAACGTCATGTTGTCTAGTTGATGTTTATCATATCTGACTGCATGAAATTTGATATGAAAATCATTTTCAGCTGTAAATTTTAAATATTGCAGAAATCATGGGTTAAATCTCACATAGTAATTGCTTCATGTTATAGTAGACTGCAAAATCAAGTCACACTATTTGTGATTTTGTACTATTTGTGATATTTCAGGAAAAAAAAAAAAGCAATCCCATCATACAAGATGATACAGCAGTAAATGTCAGAAAAAATAAATAGATATATAATCATATATCAGGACACCTCAAACATGCCTCTGTTAGTGTAATGTGAATTAAACAGCAGGCAGTCACAGCAATAATACTTCTGCTTTATACGTTAACTCTCAGTGTTTCTAACAGATCGAAGCATAGTTCACTCTGACTGCACATAACTGATATAGCAATGTGCTGCAATTAGCCTCTCTATCATTTAAGGATGACAGCACACTCTGAGGTGTCCTGATATAAAGAAATAATAATGGCCTCCCTTGTTCCCAGTCTGCATCGCACACAAAATCTGTGTGAACTTTTACCTCCACAGTGAACAGCTCCTTCCTTTCTCCACTGGCCAGTCATGTGAGCACGCTCAGTCACAATGTGTCTTTGAAACGCGTAATGTTGCAAAAAAATATTGTTAATGATCACAGTGAATATAGTGAATATCGTGCATCTGATTTGGGGAAAGAAAAAAAAAAAAAACCCTTTCTCTTCCTGTTTGGTCAGGTAAAACACACACACACACACACACACACACACACACACAATGACTGTAACATGTTCAAGCCTTCAGCAGCAAAAACCACACTGAGGATACAACAGGGTCACCAGTGCTCATGTTTGGCCATGAACTGGAATTTCTAATGACAACGACATTACGTTCACTTTGCTTTGTCAGCCAGCGATAGAGTAAGATGCCATTTTAACATGACAATGTGTCACTGTATTTGTACAAGTTAGATCTGAATGAATGTTTTGTCTTATAAGCAGGGGACAGGGGTCGGTGAATCTGAGATGTTGTTATGCATCTAAAGCCAAACTGCCTCCTTTTGGGAGTTTTTAGAGGGGCCTTAGTATACTGAGATTATTGTTTCCTTTCTTTTTTTGTGTGTTTGCTGGGCAGTTGAACTTTTAATCACGATCTTTGCTGGTTTCCAGACTGTTTGGGGATATTCCTCACTTCAATGAGCTAATTTTCGTATCTAATGTTTACTAGTCGTTAATAATCGTGGTGTTGATTAGAAAACAACAGTACAGTATTAATACCTTACAATGCAAGCATAACAGCCATCATGCAATTTCCAATCAGGGCTACAGCAATACGGTCAATAATAATCCAGGCTTGAACCCACCAAGTGTGTTTACAACCTCTGACGTACAGCCATGCACGTCACGTTGTACACATGCAGGTGTCGTCAGTGTTTGTGTGCTGTATACTGTATGTGCTTGTGATTCTCTAACGCCATACTCTGTAATATTTGGGCTGGATTAACTTCCATTGTGTTTAAATGAAAAGAACTTCCTTTTTATACAGTGAGTAAAGCATTGTTGTATGTTTTCCGTCTTACATGAGTGATGGTTTGTGGATTTCTTTTTTTTCAATATTGTCTTGCAATAAACACCTTTTGAACCCACCACCACTTGTCCTTTTGTGATCAGATCACCGTGAGTGTCGGAGTGAATAAATGTATGAGAATGGCTCATAAACTGGAGTGATTTCTGAAGTGATTTTCTGAGCTTGTACACATTAAGGTGGAGAATATGTGAGGGGCACAGAAAAGTGCAGAAATTTAATATGCACAATAACCTAGTTACTACATATATGTTTTGCTAATAAAAGAATAAATTGACAAAGTGTGCTTTGCTATATTGTGCATAATACTGTAAATATTAGTTTTATGAAATGCACAGTTTTATTATACTTTGTAACATCTGACAAGCAACTCCAGCAAAAAAAATAAAATAATAAAAAGTCAAGTGTCATATTAGCATTAAGGCAGATGCACTTTTGGTGATACTTTCAAAGTAAAGTGAAGTCTTTTTCAGTAATTAAATATAAGTTATTGCAGAATCGTATTAAGTCACAACAGCCTGAAAAAGGAGCTGCAGTGCTTCTTCCCCGCCGGTAGGTGTCAGTGTCACAAATGTCGCTGTCCACCTGGTGCAGCTTGAATTTTACGCTGTCGATGCTTCCTTGAACTTTGACCCTAAAATAACCTTCATTGGTGTACATGTGTGAATACAGAAGCCGCTCACTGTCCGAGGGGACCTCTGTAATAGTCTGAAATGGTAAGAATACGCCTTTAAAAGGTCGCGTTTGTGTCTCCAAACTCTTGGCAGATCTTAGCGAGTCAGAGGGGTGTAATGCTAACTGTTAGCATTAGCATGAGGCGCTGTGTTGCTGCTGTGGGTCGCAGTTTGCTTTTCCAACACAGTTACATAAAATATCTACCGAGGAAAATGATAATTTGATTCAGGAGGAAAACTGTGCACCTTCATTTAGTTAAATCATGTGCTAAAGGTGCTTCTTACACCTTCTGTTGATGCCATATCTGTGTAAATGTCAGTAATGTCACTCTCCAAAATGAGAACTACTGACTGATTTCTACGTGCACTCTTGAAATTACCTTTCTTGTCCTCTGCAGGCTAAATATCTCGCACAGATCGTGGTGATGGGAGTGCAGGTGGTGGGGCGTGCGTTTGCACGTGCACTGCGGCAAGAATATGCAGGTATGAATCGTGACATACACAAGCAAGACAATACAGAGGAAGTGAAGGGCATCCTTCAGTCATTTCTGGGTATTTCAGAGACTTACATGGGTGAAAAAACACATATATACAGATCAAAGAACAATAATAATAAGGAGTCAGTCATATAGATGAAATCTTGATCACACTATTAAATTAGATATTGTGCAAAACACATCATGATAAATGTATGCACAATAATGTTACATTAAACTAATGTTCAAAGTAATAAGATAAAATAATATATTCCTTTTATTAGTCCCACGATGGGGAAGGCAGGAGGATATATAGAAAAATGTATGAACAGTTTAGACAGAGGAAATATAAAAATAAAAACAATAGACATAGGGGGAATATAAAAAAAGGAGAGATAGAATAAAAGGTACTGCTCTGTGAGGTTGCCCTGAATAAATGTATCGCACATTGGTGTCTATTATAGTGTCTACTGGTCTACTGGGAGCAGTGAGTCTGACCTGCGATATTGAATAATCAACTGTGTTCCAGTGTTTTGCATTAGATCAAACCAAATTCTTAATACACAACAATAAATATACAACCTGCTCAGTTCATTTGGAAAAGTTTTAGAATAAAATCATATAAGATCATATCATCCAGGTGTGATTTTGCTGAAATTCAAAAATGATAAAGTATCTGTTGTAGCTCTATTTAGAATACCTTATTTTGCTTTTACATCCTGTTCTGATACAATGAAGTTGTGAGCATTTGCGTGTGTGTGTTGTGTTCACAGCCAGTCAAGCAGCAGCACAGGCCAGAGGACGTTCAGATCAGCAGTCTGCTGCAGCCACTAGCATCACTGGGATGAGTCTTCAAGAGGCACAGCAAATCCTCAACGTGTCCACACTCTCACCTGAGGAGATTCAGAAGGTACAAACGTCCTCTGTGTGTTAACAGAGGAAGTGTTGGTGCTGGACTGCAGAGCCATCCAGCCTTTTTAATGTAGTGTAAACCTTTTTAAGATGAAACACAGGGGAGTGGTTGTAAAATATTAGGGGTAGTCTCATCCTGCTAAAATGATGATTAAGTGCTTCTGTGAAACAGATCTGCAAATTCAGTTTCCTATAATTTGCAGCTTTGTGAGTTAACATGAGGAACACAAATTTTCACATTTATTTGGAATAATGTTTTACTTTGTTTTATTTGACCACCCATCGACATTATCAGCATTTTCTTTGCGTTCTACTGTAACAATCATCAGAAACTGTTCTGAAAGAAAGTGATGTTATAAATGAAGATCAAATGCTGTTACTTAAACACTAATCCTTAAGTATTTATCTCTATATTCCAGAACTACGAGCACCTTTTTAAAGTCAACGACAAGTCAGTGGGCGGTTCATTTTACGTACAATCAAAAGTAAGTTTTCTGTATAGTAGGATTTCACTTTGCTCTTTTCTCAGCAGCATTCGGTTACATTGTTCACACAGTGATTTTTTTATGTGTTGAAGAAAGGAGAGTTAAACCTGTTGCTTGAATAATTACTTTTTTAAAGGATAACTCCAGTATTTCAGTGACTGGTAGGTACAGAACGTATGGAATTTGTCCAACAGATGGCCTACGCTGAGAGCAGACAGCAAACGAGTAAGCCTTTGGTGCAATTTCACCCGATCAAAGTACGTGCACTAAAAGTGACTGCTCAGACTATTATTTGAAGTGTCTGATAATTTAACGGAAAGGATCCATACAGAAATGGACTTGTAAGATCATTTTTGTCTCTCTTTGTTCAAACCCGCCAGACTCCTTTGACAAAAATAGTAATTTTACACGGGAGTCGCTGGTCTACTGCTGTTTCAATCAGTCAGTTTGTTTGTGTTATTGTGCGACCTTGGTGTTTTAAAGTGTTAATTTGAGTCCAACACAATATTTGTGTAACACACAATAACGCACATAAACGAACTGATCAAGGCGACCGTAGACTGGCAAGGTAAAATTACTATTTTTGTCAATGGTGGGTTTGAACAGCACGATACAATGTCTGTTTCTGGTTAAACAAAGAAGATTTTATAGGTCTATCTGTGTAGGGATCCTTTCTAATGTAATGTTGTCAGACACTTTTAGCAACGATCTGAGCCTGTCGGTGGCAAAAGCAAGCACTTTGAGTGGAAGTACCTGGTTCTGGTACATTTGCTCTAAAGAATGCCATTACAGCCCATTCGCTGCTCGGTCTTGATTGCCAGCAAGGGCGATCTGCGGGACAAATTCTAAAAGCTTTTCTGCCTGTCATTTAGAAGCTAAAATATGTAAAGCAGGGTGATCCTTTATGGACTTGCTTTTAAGCTCACCAAAATATAAAAAACAGCAGAAGAATATAATAAATATGGCATCTATTCTAGTTTACTTCTAAGCTACAGTGTGCATTTCTTCAAAATATGACTGAAGTATTCAGCTGTAAGGCTTTTTAAAGATAATCAAAGATTTTTTTCAGTTTCAACAAATGCATAATCACAATTATCAGATTCCAAGAGAGCATCTTCGAATCTTCCTCAGAGTGCTTCTGAATCATCCGTCACCCGTTCCTGTGTTTTTGTGTGTCTGTCTGCGTCCAGGTGGTGCGGGCTAAAGAGCGTCTAGAGGAGGAACTAACTATTCAGAAACCAAAAGAAAAGCAGCACAACACAGAAACATGAAGTATGACATGATGGTGTTTTTGTCTTTCCTCTCCCCGTCCCCTGTAAATTATGACCCTATAAAGTCCCTCTCTTTTTTCTCTAGTCTTTGCTTTGTGGTATTTTTTTTGTTAATTTATGTCATATTAGAACAGGGAAGCAGAGACAATAGTCAGAAGAATATGGGCTGTATCTTTTTTACAGGTAATCATATGAGAAATGTGTTATATTATTGTGATTATTGTATTATTCAGGTGAAGTGGGATCTTAGCATCAAGTGAGCACATGTTGGTCTAAAGGGGCAGAATCACATTTCCCCCGAATGATATCTTGAATATTATTCAGACGTGCGTTCCTATAATGTCACCTTATTGTATATTTGGAACAGAAATGAACACACAAGTCGTATCAAATACAACTTTATTAAACATTTTCCTTTTCATTGACATTATTATCAATATCGTAATAAAATTCCTCTAAAACAGGAGAACACCGCTATGTTGTACCAATTGGAGACTTTTACAACTCTAAAATTCTGCATGTTCACCCACAGAACATGATGCCAGGAAAAAATATATTTTCATATAATCATTTTTTTTCATATAATGTATAACTTCTATATTTTACCTATAATAAAAAGGCACTTGGAAAAATTAAAATACTGACAAAATATCTCACAAATGTGCAAAAAACATAACTTGGAACAGGCCTTGCGTGGCCTTAGTCTTATCTTTAACCCTTTGTGCAACACTGTGGCACTTCAGTCAATGGCACCCCTTTACAACGACACTGACTTGCTAGCTAATGCAAATTTTGTGCCCTGGATTTCAGTTCCACTTTTCAAAGCATTAAGTGAGGGTTTCTTTACAACCTCCAGGAGCATGTACCGCTTTTATAATGTCAAAACAAATAAGACTTTAAATTCAGACATTTTGGCAGCTGACGATGATTTTTAAATGACTCTCGGTTCCCAAAACAACTGATGACAAACAATGCTCTACTAAGAGAGGATGTGGCAGCATCCCCGTATCTACACACGCTATGAGGGGAACAAAAGTGCAGTTTATTACAGACTGAGCTCAAAGGGTTAATGGATCATACAGCTTATTTAATATTGAAAAGTTGTGGACCCTGGGAGGATCTGTGTCATATTATTCAGCTTTCTGCCGCCATGCCGAGTCTCGACCAGCAGAGGAGAGACAGACAGACTGGGAGGAGGAGGAGGAGAGATGCTGCAGCTGTGGGGTTCACTGTTGCCACGGAAACCGTCTCTAGCCTACTTAACACCTGTTTCTGATGACATCACATGCCAGAAACATCCACTCGCGAGGAGAGAGTCCTCCGAGCACCCAGCCTGAACCCGGAGACGGCCGCTGGTGGTGTGTGGCGAGGCGGGTGTCTGAGATAATGATGACTAAGAATCACTGAGGCAGAAACACAGGTATGCTCTTCATCTCTGCGGTGAATCCTCGCAGACCTTTGGGCAACACGGCACAGAGCTCGTCCTCAGACAGGGAGGGTTATATTTGTTTTTGTTTGCTGGGAATGCGGCTTGTTACTTTGCCTGTTTTCCTCATCTCTGGTTTAAAAAAAAAAAAAAGAGGAAAAAAAAAGCTTTGTGGCCGGGAGGTGGGGGAGTTGAGCCTTTTGGGTTTAATCTATAAAAAAAAAAAGAAAAAACCCAGAGGGCAGACAGAGTTCAGTGGCCTACTTTTCTGCAGGCTGGTATGCCTGTGAGTGGCTGCCACATTGGGCACAGCACAGCCAGTGACTTCAGAGCAGAGAGGGCTGTTTGCTGGGTAGGTGGCCAGATGGAGTGCGGCTGCACAGCGCAGCTATCCTCTGCTTCTTTTCCTCTGCTGGCAGACATCCTCTCTCCTCATCTCTCTCTCTCTCTCTCTCTCTCTCTATCCCCTGTCCATTCATTTATTCACTCAGCCAGTCCTTTCTCTCTTTGCTCTCGTGCTTCCCCAGCGCTGCCCGCCATTTCACAGTCGGATTCTATTTCTCTATGGCTTTCCTTTACCTGATTGTAGGAATTAAAATTCAGGAAAAAGGAAGGATCCTCAGTACGCCAGTGTGATTGTCATGGAGGAATGTGATCTAATTTGGTCCACTGGATACCCCTTGAAACCATATTTCACCCCTAGAGCAGTGGTCTCCAACCTTTTTGGCTTGTAATCCCTTCAAATAAAGCAACATCATCTGTTTTTATGACCCTTAATCACAGTTTATGGACTTGGTGTGAACATTTCAACCAAAATCTGATCTCCCCTTTCCACATTGTCACACGTGAAGGGTTTTGCGGCCATGCTTGCAGCTCTGTGATGCTGTACTTGTTTTGAGCTAAATGGTGACATCAGCATGCTAAAGTGCTCGCAGTGACATGCTGACGTTTGGCAGGTAGCATTTACCTGGTTTACCATCTTACTTTGACAGAATAGCATGCTAACATTTGCTAATTAGCAATAAGCACAAAGACCAGATGAGGCTGATGGGAATGTTATGAGTTTTGTAAGTATTTGGTCACAAACAAATGGACAATTCAAAATTTTCACCTGATGACCATGCTAAATAAAACGTTAAGAGATCACTGAATTTATAACTACACATCTTGAAGGGAACGAGAATACCTGTTGAGATATTTCACTTAACACCAAAAATGTCAACACCACGAGGGCACTCGGAGAAGTATGGACCAATGAGACAGAGCTAAAAAGCAACTTATTTTGTGCAAACGAACACTTTTCCTCTTTCTTGTATCTACGTGATTATCTTTTGACCCTTCAGATTTATTCCAGCCTCCTTGGTTGGGGACCACTGCCCTAGAGGACCACCCGAATCTCTCCCTCCCATCCTCTCCTCAGCCCTCCAGAGACTCGTCCTCGACAGCAGAAAGCTGAGTGCAGAGCAGCCTTCGCAGAACACAAGAAGCAACTTCAACATCAGAAAAAAATGTCTCGTCTGAACAACAGCAAAAAGAAAAACACAACAATATAAAACAGCAATAACTGATCATTTCTATCCTGGGCGATGGGAAAGTAAGACCACCAACATAAGCAGATGGGGAGAGGAGAGATGGAGGGGTGAAAAGAGAGCAGAGGATGGTGTGTGTGACAGTCTCTTGAGGGAATGTTCCTGGTGTTGTGATGATCCCTCTCGTGCTCCCCTACCTCTCCTCTGAGGAGACGGCAGTCAACATTGCACACGCATTAGCATCGAGCAACACGCCTGGAAGGACCCGACGGCAAAAAATGAATAAAAGCAAACTAGTTTTTTTTTTTTAAAAAACACAACTTGGCAGTAACATCTCAAAAAACATGTAAGGATATAGTGTGTGGTATTGTGTGTGTATGCCGACTGCTTAACTGAACCATGAGAAAAGTTTTCCCAGAAGTCAAATTAGTCTTTTTTTTGCCCCTTTGGACAGAGTAAAATGAGGCAGTTTGCAATAGTGTGGCTTCCTAGTCAGTCCAGCTGTATGTGGCATTGAGAGCAGCACCCCCTCCCCCCCACCCCCCTCTGTGGCACAATACGTACATCCCTCTTTCCTCTCCAGGTATTTTTGGCACAGCATGGGACTTCAACCGACGAGGCTAAGTTGGGCCACGACTGGACGACCACCTGTTTTTCACAGCTGGTTTTGGGTCAGGTCGCTTTTTAAAATACAAGACACTAGTGTTTATCACCACAGTGGCCCTTTCATACACAAACTGGCCGTGTTGATTCAATTACGGGAAAAGCAGCTGGACAATCCAGAGGTAAAACAGTGCGAGTTCTGTAAATGAAAAGCGGGATGTTGTGTATCGTGTCCTACCAGACGGGGGAGCAAGACACACCAGCGCCTTGAATTTCACTTGTGTAAAAGAGAAAGTGACGATTCGTCATTGCCAGGTGATAAAACACCATTTGTCTGTGTCAAGTCCTCAGCTCGCTCTGTGCCCTAAAAGCCCCTAGTCTGAACGTCGGGCACACATTCTTGTTGGTCACCCTCCCCAAGCTGGGGACAGATTGTCAAAAGTGCTCTCTCCCAGTATGTGTTACACTGAGGGAGCTGAGAGGTTAGCAGCAGTTTTGAGGTTTCAGTACTATAACCAGTTGACACTATTGAGTGCTGTGTTTAACTAAACTGTCTCAGAGTTGAGGCCGCAGCCTCCTCCTGGACAAGACCGTTAGAGTTCACTTGCTTTGGTATGGCAAGCTTGTCTGAATCATATTAATCACCGCAGCCTGTGAAAAATAGGTCATAACTTTAAAATCGATTGTGGAGAATCTTCCTATTACATGCATGTTTGCCTAACTGTGAGTGCGTCATTCAGTTTCATGCTGTGTGTGTATCTCACTGCTAAGCTGGAGGCACACCGTCAACGAAGTACAGTCATATAAATACTTATCAATGAATCAGGACTTTTGTAAGAACACAGAGCACTAAGACTGTCACGTTCATGGTCCCTGTCTACAGAGCCAGCAAACAGGAGTTAATGAAGTATAAAATAAGAGAGCAAAGAGGAGCCCATCGTCAGGCCTTGTGATAGAAATACAGAGCCAAACATGGCCAGAGTTCTGGACAGAGTTCTTGGGCCCCAAGCTTAGTTTCCCATCAATACGAGAGGCTTGCGTTGTATTCTTAAATCTTGTGAGGTGTGGTGTTATCTTGTTCTGCTGAGTGATGATTTGATCAGTTTCTCTACAGTTTTCTCCTTTTCCAACCTCTGTTTGAAATGCATCACCTGGATCTGATTGTGTGAGCCAATTCCCGTCACCTTTGACCCCCCCCCGTACCCTCACTATGGCGCTCACCCACCCATCCCGACCCCCTGAGCTCTTCTGGAATGTATTTGTGTGTGTCTGTATGCGTGTGTGTGTGTGTACGTGTCTGTGTGTGTATCAGTTGACCACAGCTGGCTTGAGCACCACAGTGCCTGGGGGGATGACCACCCAGGACAGGGGATCATGAGACCCTCCTGTGGAGAGGTTCAGGACCCCCCCAGTCACGTCGTTCTTGACCTCTTCCCCCCGGCCTTTCTTGGCATGCTGGTTCTGGACCCTGTGCTCACTTGAGGCCCCCAGCATGGGCACCATGGACAGGCCCAGGGATGAGGAGGGAAACGCTTGGGAAAGCAGAGAGGGCTTGGCCAGGCCCAGCGGGCAGCTGTTGAAGGACAGGATGGGTGTACCTCCCAGGCTCCCTGGAGGTGAGCTGGGGCAACCCAGAGTGCTGAGGTCCAGGGGCCGAGGACTGAGGGGGGACAGGGGTAGGGCACCACCAAGACCCTGCAGAGCATGGCTTCCCAGGAGAGCAGCCGCTGCCCCTGGAATAATAATGTGGGCTGCGCTCACGTAGGACAGCTCTGAATCCTTCCCCACTTCACCAGCAAGCATTCCACTTTGACTCCCCTTCAGCAGGGAGCCCACCCCACCTGGGGAGCCCTGCTCCTGAGCCACAAAGTGGCCATGGGCCTTGATGTGCTTGCGGAGAGAGCTGGGGTCTGTGTAGCGCTTCAGGCAGCCCACCATCTTGCAGTAGTAGGGCTTGTCCACATAGTGTGTGCGAGTGTGCTTGAAGCGGTCGCTGGAGTTTGAGTACCGCTTGTTGCAGCCCTCGTAAGGACAAATGTAGGGCTTCTCACCTGCAGTGAGGAGAAATGATGCAGATATTGAGAATTCATTTATAAAATCTTACACTTTGTTTCTATTTGTCATTTGTGTTTTGTAACTCCCTGGGTGCAGCTCCACTGACCTGTGTGTGAGCGGTTGTGTATCTTGAGGTTCTCCAGGCGTGAGAAGCTCTTGTTGCAGGTGGGACAGCGGTGGGGCTTCTCGTTAGTGTGAGTGCGGATGTGGATGAGCATCTTGTACCTGCAGCCACACAAAAATAAATTCATTATAGCAGCTTCCTCTTAATATAACGGGGGAACCCTTATACTGTATGCACACTTACCCAAGTGGATGATATTCTTACCTGGCATTGAAACCCCTCCCTTTGCGAGCACAGCCCTCCCAGTGGCAGCAGTACCCAGAATCCTTTTCAGGCTTGACATGAAAATCATTGACGTGATCCACCAGGTCTTGCAGGGAATCAAAAAGCAGATGGCACTGGAGAAGGGGAAACATTTAAAATTAATTGTTGTGATGATAGTTCTTTTAATCAGAATCTAGTTTGGCTGCAGCAGGATCATAAAACGGCTTTGCTTTACTTTCTGGGTCTTACCTTCTTCCAGTGGCAGGCCAGCTGTTCATCCGCTGAGAGGTCAGGAGAGGCTCTCTTGTCGCTCGTCTGGCCAATGAACATGGAGGACGGCAGGTGAAGTCCCGCCCCAGCTCCGATTGGCACAAAAAACTGAAAGGCCTGCGAGATGTGAGAATTCTGATGAACAAACAGGAAGAAGGGCAACAGGGTTATCAATCGACTGCACGCACAAGACAGGAGCATGTGCAAACGTCGCTTTAGGTCATGTTTGCTCTGATGTGCTTCACGAAAATACAGATTGAACCTTTACAAACGTTATGGCTCTAGAAAAATACTATAAAGAGACATGACAAATAAAGTGGTGGGTGCATGGTAACACCTCAGATGTACAAAAATGGAAAATAATTGGTTGTGTTGCCAGTAGTGTGAGCTCTAATGCTGTGATAGCACTGTCTACATCAGCTGGAGGACACAAACAGGGACCGATGGCCTCACTGACAAAATGTCTTTTTGTCAATGGAGTGAAGAGAACTGCCGATCTTCATCTTTCCCCTCAAAAACCCCACTCAGGTAGTTTACCTGCCATGTGCTCCCTAACATCCCTGAGCTCAGCATGAGAGCTGTTCACTGAACCTCAGCTGGGGCTTAAAGAGCTAATGTACTGGCTCACACACACACACACACACACACTCTGTAACTTTGCTTGAGCAGAAGACAGGAGGCAGAAGAGAGGAGTCTTGATGAAAAGTGGAATTTAAGTCTGAGCTGTCTTGTGAGTAGTAGGGGAGCACAGAGGGAGAAAATAAGGGTGCAAATGGATCACAATCCTTCGGCTGTCTCATCGTCTTCAGCTATGTCAGAAATGTGTATGTGACAAATTTCATAAAACGAGACCAATCCCCTGCGCTGAGCTCTGCCTCTGCGTGCAAAACTATGTGAGCAGCTTTGTGAGATGCTGTAGGGTAGAGAACATGTGAGTGTGAGTGTGTGCAGCTGTTCTTCTGTAAGAAGCGCTTATTTTTTGTATATGTGTGTGTGTGTGTGTGTGTGTGTCAAAGAGGGGGGGCATCCTATCTGCGTCAACAGGGGATAAGTGAAGTGTAGAATGTGTGTAATTGTGGGGTCTGAGGATATCTAGGACTCAGTTGGATGTGGGGCGGCTGAATGGTCCCAGCCAGCGTGTCTCAATTCAATTGGGAGTGAATTGAATTAGGCGGCGTGAGGTCTGCGTGGCTGTACCTTGCCTTAAATCCAATTATACATGTACACACACACTCACACACACTCATATGCACACAGACACACACACGTCATGCCAGTGGGGCCACTGAGTGCAAGTTGAGCAGACATAGGCACTTGTTGGGGACACAAGAGGTGTTTGATAAGAGCTACTCTCTCCTCCTCTACTGCACTGCTGCAGTGGAAGACATTGTTTCTCCTTTCAACAACTCAGAGATGAAAAAAGATAGATTATGGGAAAAGAAGGGGAAATAATAAAGGTATTGGTGTGCAACATAAACGTAATAGCTAAGTGGGACATGTGTGTGTGTGTGTGTGTGTGTGTGTGTGTGTGTGTGTGTGTGTGTGTGTGTGTGTGTGTGTGTGTGTGTGTGTGTGTGTGTGTTAAGCTCAGTCATACTCACCCCTGAGGGGATATAGTTGCCGTTGGTCATTTCTGGAGAGCTGGGGGTGTGACGGGAGGAGGGAGACATGCTCAGGTCCACCGCAGGTGGGGTGGGGGTGTCTGTTCGATCATGAGGGACCACCTGCACACCTGAGGAAATACACACACACACACACACACACACACACACATCTGTTAAGGTGACCTCTCACCTGTATTTGATAAGGGGACACTGGCGCTCTACACTCTACTTTGTGTTTAGTGTTAAAAAGCAAATGTTAGCATTGCTATCATGCTAAACTGAGATGCTGAACATGGTCAACATCATGCCTCTAAATGCAGGTGTAGCTCAAACCACCACTATTTCTAAGTACAGCCGAACAGAGCCACCATCATGGCTGTAGACTCTTAGTCGTGTTTTGTTGTTACCTACCGGTGTGCGGAGATGCCGGTGAGGCTGGCTCTATGACTGCGGTGCCATCATCTGCCATGCGGAGCTGGCGAGCCCGCTTGGGGTGCAGTGAGGAGAGGGGGGGCGAGCGCGCCCCTCTGTCCCGCCCGCTGGCCCGCCGAGGGACCTTTAAGTCCAGGGGCTCATCCAGGGACAGCATGACCGCAACTCGCCGACCTCCCACCTGCACAGTCACAGAGGGGCAGAGTTAAGCCGAGTGTGGTCACTGAAGCTTGGTTTTACATAAAACCACATCTAAAATACAAGGATGAAATGATTTCCAATGTGAAACAGTGACAGGCTGCAGAGGACAGACACTCGAACCTGCAATTTTTCCCACATAAATGTTGTTGTAAGTGAGCCTATCTGACATTCCACAATCCCACTGGGAAGAAATACTCTCCAACAATGGTAAACTGACCACAGTCGTAAACTGAAACACTGAGTAAGCCAAAGAAAAATAAACACACACACACGTAGAGATCTGAGTGACCCCCTCCTCTTTTTCCAGGCTGACCTTTACTCACACACTCTTCCTGAGGAATGTCTACAATCCAATCCAGATGGTCACCCTCACCGCCAGCCCTGCTTCACCCCACAGCTCAGCCAGTCACTGGCCCTTGCACCCTGTCGCATCACCCCCAACCGGACCCACCCCCACAGTGTGCACCTTCAGACCCCACGGACCTTTGAGACCCACCGGTATTCCCCCAGGCCTTCAAGTCCAGCTGCACCCACTCCGTCCACCTCCTCCCTCCTCTAAGCACACTGACCTCTGGACCCAGCCTGAGGCTTGTGGGCAGGACGCTTCATCCAGTTGTCATTTTGAGTTTCAGTTGCAGTCTTCCACTGCTTCCAGACTGACCCAGCATCATTATATTGTATCATGCAAAGAAAATAGCAAACCCCCTCACAACCAAACACCTAGATGAACCCCATTTGTGAAAGGAATTGTTAAATCACGAGTTTAAATTGCATTAGAACCATCAGAAACAAAAAGCAAATGTCAATAATATCAAGCAAAACAAAGAAATAACATAGAAATGCACAAAAGTCAATCCTTTCAGCCCAAATGTGAATAAGTGCTGCTGAGTGTATTCTTCTTTAACCATCATAAACTGCTTCGCACATGCAAGCAGTGCTAGTACAGTACTGCTAGTTTACAGCCAAGCTCTCCGTTCAGCACAATGTGTTAGGGTTCACTGCTCCTTCTCACCAGGCTCACACACACATGCACACATCTCCTCAAAGCATTACACACACAGTTCCAGTGTGTCCTATATTCCTGCTCGAGTTCATGTAGAACAGTTCCCAGTGTGCATGTTCAGCATACACCATACACAATCACATTTACAGAAACACACACACACACACACACACACAAGTAATTAATCAAACTGTAATTTCAACAAATTCACCCTTCCTCCCTCTCCCTCCCACACACGCCGACACACTCACAGAAGCCATGGTTGGTAGTGAATGGTGGGCTTTGAGAGCAACTGGCCAGGGGCCACATGAGAAGCCCTTGTGTCTGGGAGGCACGGAGCAGAGAGGTCACCAGGTTCACCGGCCCAGCGAGGGATGGCCACCAGCCCACATATTCATACACACAGCTAGAGGGGGCGGGTGCATGGGGGGGGGCGGGGTGTACCGACTCAATCAGCCATAGATAAGAGGATGATGATACACACATGTCCCGATGCAAACACAGGAACATACTGAATGACCGTGCACACAGAGCAGCATTATGGCATTATCGGTGAGATCTCGCTGTGCTGATGTTTATACACTCATGTTCCTCACATGCACATAAAGAAACATCGTAGGACAAATGACCTTTGCTTTTTATCTGACCATAGAGACACACTGACAAGCACGTGACGGTTTGTGCCAGAAATAGTGGCAGAATTAGACAGTAGATTTTCCGACAAGCTGCAGAGAGCAGGATTGATTGAGAGCAACCGACAACTCTCAAATGGGGAAATGACATATGAGGCTTGAAAAAAATGTGAACCTATCCTTTAAATAATTTTGTCATTTAACGGTAGGGCCCACTTGTGTTTACACCGTCTCTTGGTGGTGTTTGTGTCCTTTTTTTACAGTCTAACATTGTCTCCATTATCCTAAATTTGGCTAAAAGTATCCAGTTGCACCCACGCAGACTGCAAAGCTATCATCAGTATTGTAGATTGAAACATACTAAATGGACTATTTAAACCCAGGTGAATTGCATAATGATAAAACAGGAGTATTATGATTGTTCTAATGATCCTTTTGAACCTTTTGAATTTGTTGTGTGGGAAAACACTGTCATTAGCTGTGAAAGTGTTCAGATCTGTCAGAGCGGATGTGATCCTCATTTAAAATGAGTTGCGGTTAACACCACGTCTCACTTTCTGTCTCGCTCTTTCCTCTGGAGTGGGTGGGTATGACTAACTTACTGTAACTCCTACCACACAGGCTGCCAAGAGTTTTGGCTTATTGTTTGGCTTAAATAGCAGAAAATCATCTGTCATCCACTTTAACTGAGTAAAAGCCTCTACCCCGAGGCACAGACCAGGAATCAGCTTAACCTCTCTGCAAATCCCACTCTCATCCACAGTGGGGACAAACAGAAAACTGGCCTCCCATCAGTGCTATAATCCACGCTAGAAAACACAAAAGAGAAACCGATATGGAACTCCAGAATATAAAGCAGTGTGGCATCTTAAATCATGTGATCCTGCATGTCTCACTGTGAGACCAGCAGGGAGACACTTAAGGGGTCTCCGCACACAAAATCTCCTCTTTGGCAGCGAATCCACGTGCAAGCCATTACTTTCCAATTTTATTAAGCAGATCTCCATGGCTATCCAATTCTCGCTCAAACAACAGCCAGCCTCATGAAAATGTGTCCTTTCTCCTATATAATAAAGAGCATTGTTGGTATCATTAGGCTTATTGCATGTTGTAGGAGGAATAATGGCAGCTCAGATTAGCAGTATGCTGCTAAAGAGTTTCCATTTTAAGAAATATATCATTCGAATGCCATATCCGGAATTTTACTTAATGATAGATTTAGATTATGTTTCTGAAGACCTGCTCACTTTATATCAAATCAAATATCATTGGGTTTTGGACAGTTTGTTGGACAAAACAAGCTATTTTTAAGACATCACCGTTGGACAACTTATGATGGGCATTTTGTCACTATTGTCAATATCAATTATCAATTAATCTAGAGATGAACAAAATAATCGTTAATTTCATCCCTATAACACACTGACACGTATTCTGAAACATTTTACAAGAATAAAAGAAAGGAAAAATGTGTAAATTTCAAGATTTAATTCATCGCTAAATATACCAAAAGTTCTAAATTGGACAGTTAAAGCCTGAGAGACTGAAGCCATTGAAGATTAAATCGCTCTCAAATACCAGGAATTTGTGGAGAACAATTGGAAGTTTAGTTCATGCATGGATGTGTTAAAGTGAAACTGGTTATCGTCATTCATAAATGTTATGTGATGAAAAAGCACACTAAAAATGCAGATGAAAGAATATTGAAAGAATTTGTTGCCTTAGAATGAAAAATCGGAATTCAACGTTTTTTACCCCACGATGGGTAAAATGGGTTAATTTGAAAAAGAATATTCTGAAAAAGGCGCCTGTAATGTTATATAGTCTCTATTTATGGTCATTATATTTTATTATCACCTAAGAGCTGTGATATTTTATAAAAGGATTTTTTGTGTTTTGATACTATTTTGAATAGATAGTATCAGTGGTGACTTATTAGTCATATGACTGATCAGTTACTCATATCTGGGGAAACAGAAACTGCCTGGGACATCACCCTGAAGGCATGTCAGCAGGGAATGTGTGGTGAATGAAGTTCACCAGACTTGGAGAAGAGTTGTGTGCTATAATTTTGACGGTCTCGCATGACAGCTCACAGTGGTCGGCACCTCTCTGTGTTCTCGATGAACTTGCAAAGACACATACATGAAAAACCAAATTCACTTTGAAACTCTCTCGGACTTCGGAGAATCTCAGCGGGTCATAAGATATCTACGAAACCCGCTACAGCTAAGTGAGTCCACACCGCACTTATGTGTTCACAGTGGAGTCGGCCAGCGCAGCTCCTGGTGAATCAGTCCCCCACTGCTGGATTTCATCTCAGCCCACCCTCATGATTATTATGGAGGAGACTGGCTGGGAAGTGACTCGCAGTGTGTGGATCTTGGACTGAAGTTATGGGATCTCGTCTACATCCTCGGACACAGAGAGGGGGTTTGCGGGAAATGTGAGACAAAGAGAAAGGGCGACTGAGAGAAAGAACGATACAGAGAAGGAAGGAGTGTGGTGTCCTCTGTGTGTGTGTGTGATATGCGAGTGATGTGTGTAAAGTTCAGTGGCGGATGACTGTGAAGTTTGTGGAAGGGGTGTTGGCTGGCCCCCATGCAGACTTCCTTGCTCAGCCGTGGGGTCGACAGTCTCTCTGAAAGGCGCCATTGTCCCTTCTCTGGGCCCTCTCTCTCTCTTTCTAGCAGAGTAAACACAGGCTACAGCAGCTGAACAGGAGAGAGGAGAGGAGAGAGGAGAGGAGGGATGACCGAGGAGGCCACAGTGAGGATATACGGGGGTGAGGATGAAGGGAGGAGGAAGTGGAGGAGGAAGCAAAGTCCTGAAAGAGAGGTTTGTGCGTGTCCTCTTTAGCAACCCCCATCACCTATTCCCCTGCATAACCCTTTCCCACCTGAGTCCCACATCCACCCCGCTGCATTAGGACACCGCCCAAGTCCCTTTGATGAGGTATGGGGGTGTGTGTTCGGGGGTGAATGTGAGTCGAGGTTGGAGGGAGTGGGAGTTGGCTGATGGGTGCAGGAGTGCAGGGGGCCATCGGGTCAAAAGAGGGCTATGTGTTTCAACACCTCCATGCTCCGAGGCTAGGCTCACACGGATCAGCGGCGACCCTTAACCCTGCTCCGACCGATTGATCTGTAGCCTGATCCGATCTGCAGAGGATCGCGTATTGGGCCAATCTGCTCGATCTGATGGTGCAGAACTGAGAGCCAACGAAAGGCATCAGAGAATGTCAAAACTGCACAGTGCAAGATGATTATGCTACAGGGTCTGAAATCGGATTGTGTAATACGTTGCTTTCTGTGAGGGTTTCAGAGAGTGAGAGAATGTGGGTGTGTGTGTGTACACGTTTTGTGTGACCCCCTCTGAGGTTGGCTGTAACTTAATCTGCCTCCTGCTGTGACCCTGGGAGGTGGTCTGTAGGAGGTAAGCCATCTCTCCCCGGGGCTCTTTGCTCTCGCTCTCTTTCATTCTCACACACAAGCACACACTCAGAACGCAGAGAGAGAGAGGGCGAAAAAAGCACGGTGGGAATTTGTAACAACTGATGATATTGATGTGATGGTTGGAGGGATTCTGCCAGGCTTTAATGTGTTGTTTCAAAGCAGAGAAGAATCATGCTGAGATAAAACGTACTTGCAGCAAGTACAAATTTATGCATACCTGGTGACACACCTCTGTGTCTTTTTGAAGCAGTGGATACCTTGAAATGTGTAAATTGTAAATTTCCCCGTCGTGGGACTAATAAAGGAATGTGTTATCATATCGTGTCGTATCTTATCGATGCCTTGACAAAACCAAACTGAGAAAGCAAATACAAAAAAAATCTCAAGAGAATAGTATTTATCCAGAGGTGTGTAAGGGAGGTGCTAACTAACAGCTTTCAGACCCTTAGAGTGGACAGATGATTAAACTTTGTTCGTGCTCTCAATAGGCCATCCTGCACTAAAAGGCCTAATAACACTTTGAACAATCAGGTTTGAGCATACGCAGAAAATAGACTCCCCCCAGAACCGCTGGTTATTGCATCAGTTCTCAAAAAGGTGACCAAACAGATAGAAATCCCATAAAGTACATTTACAGCCATGTTAAACCTCCAGTGCAACGTTGCAATGACCACATCTAACAGAAGGTAAACAGCTCTGTTTTGTATGCGTGTTTCCATTAGGTTTTGAAATCCTGGGATGTGTGAGGACCTGCAGTTTAAGTGTGTGTCATGTCTAAACCTGCTGGTTTTTCCATCCACCAGGTGGGAAGGACGGGGTCAGAGGTGCGGGTGTGGTGTGAACTCTGACCCCTGACATTTGGATTTTAGATCAGTACCTGGGCCCAAGGAGGAGTAAACAACTTGCATGTACGTTTCAAAGTAAAGTTATTATCATTTGCACCCTTTGTTAACAGATTTACACGGATTCAGGTGAGTCAGGTGAGATTAGTCAGAGAGGGATGTGATGCAGCAGGTTTTCACACATAATCAGTGACAATGAAAAGGACAATCAGACCGAGTTGTGACAGATTAATATCCAATTATTAGTATGTTTGCTGCTGATTTGGAGACACAAGAAACCAGGCCCAAAAATGGTCATTTCTTCACTGCGACTTCTGTCATTGCTGACGTTTCTTGAAGTAATAGCCGTGAGGGACCCCACCTCCACTGACACATACACACCCGAACCACAGCCACCCCCACCCCACCCATCACCCCTGATGGATCACTCAACACACAAACACACACAGCTGAGAGATTTTTTTTTTTTCCTTGCCTCTGTCCTCCTCAGCCAGCCGCCTCCTCAGACAGGAAACCTCAGTTTCCACTCCTCCTCCTTCTCCTCTGGGCCTCTCATTCCCTCTTTCTCTCTCTCTTCATCCCTCTATTCTTTGCTTTTGTTTTTCTCTCTCACGTTCACGACTCTACTAACTCTTTCAGTTTGGTTTTTCCTTCAACTTCTGCTCTCACCTACTACCCCACCCTTCCCTTGTTTCAATGGTGCATTAATTCCCAAATTATTTCCTCTATTCACACCAGTAGGTAAATTCAAGTTTCTTTCTTCTTATTGTCAATCTAAACCTGTCCTCTTCCTCTTCCCCCTGTTACAAAAAGCACACAGAGTTACACAGTATTATGTAATAGCAGCATGCTTGGAGCCATTGGGGAAGGGCTAATGATGAAAAGACAGTTGTTGGAGTGCTGTAGTCACGACGGCTGCAAGACCGAGATCAGGGGACACGTGCGTTCACATGTTTCAACACAGCACAAAAATAAGCACAAGATTGTCTATATATAGGAATATCTCACCCACAAATCAACGAGAAAAAATAAGTGATGAAGATGCAAAGGAGGAGAGGAAGGGGAAAATCCCTGACAACACACGGGAGAACTGAGGGAGTGAGGGAGGGAAGGAAGGAAGGAAGGAAAAAAGGCAGGGATAGACAGATTGAAGGAGGGAGAGAGTGCAACAGGAAGCTTCTCAGCGAGCTACCGATGGCCTCCAGCCAGAGCGTTCAGACACTGAAGAATTCCAGGCAGAGGGCAGGCAGGGAGGGAAGGTGCCAGGAGGGAGGGAGGGAGGCACAGAATGAGGAGGGCGGGGCGCACTTGCGGTTTGTTGTCAAAGGGGACTGCTACATGAGAGGGGAAGAGCACGCGCTTAAAGCGATGTCTCTCTGTGGTTGAACATTAACATTATGTTACGCAAGTATTGGTAGGAACAGTGTGACACTAGTTTTTCCTAGAGGTTATTAATTAGTGTGGCTCATTTAGAGACAAGTGGGAATTGGAATTTCACCTGTATATCCACACCAGATTATAGTTCCTTTTTTAGAAAACAAACAAAAGAAAACATTTGATATAAAAATGAAGAACATTATGAAATGTGATGCTGTGCTGAAGCAGCTAGTCAATTCACTGATCAACGACTATATTGACTCTATACTGGACTCTCAGGTTAGCTTCTCTGATGAGTATATTTTCAAGAGATGCTCACAGCAACTTTGTCTTCTCAAAAAGCTCAGTGGCCTCAGTAGATTTTAGAAATAGTGTACAGAACTATTGTTTCACCTGTCTGCCTGGTACGGTCACCTCAACTGTAGATCTAAGAAAAGATTATTGAGGATTGTGTCAGTGGCGAAAATAGTAGGTAAATAGTGGAGTAGTTTCTGATGTTCTATAATCCTAAACTGTCAGATTAATTGATCATGAAAATAATTGTTAGTTGCAGCACTACATGCAACGAATCAGAAAATTTCCTGAATTGAAGACCTACATGCATACCGGCAAACAAAAAAATGCATTTTAAACCTACAGGATATAGACGTTATGGCAGTTGTGCAAAGAAAGCACTGTAAAGAATACACCGCAGGCAGCAGCGTAGATTTTGGCCAGAGATTTGGAATTAACGGCTGTGGTAAACATTAAAGGGTGATGGCGAGTGGGCCATAATTTTAATTTGAGAGAAAACACTCACCAGACTCTGCATCTTAAAAGCATCCAGGCAGACCTGACAACCGAACAGCAATTCCACTTAGCCTGCTGTACAGTGAGATTAGGCCACAGATGATCTATAAACAGCCATCTGACTGAGATTTCACATTGTGTCAGAAAGCCTTATGGCCCGCTAAACCCGGGATTATCGCACGACACAGTGACCTGACTCGACTCTTGGTGGGGTGGGGATGGATGGGTGGAAGGATGACGGGTGAATTTCAGGGTAAACGTGCAGTATCAGATCAATACAATTATGCTTTCCTTTTGCAAATAAGAACTTGAGCTCATCTTTAAACTGGAGCATCTAACACGGAGTAAATCATTTAAAGGGCACGCAGCTTCAGGGTACAAATATTGAAAAGATAGAACACATTAAAAAAAGAGAAGAGGCAAGTATATGAGGAGAAAGTAATTGTACATTGACATGAGGCTAGGAAACTTCTCCCAGGCTACAGTCGATTTATCAGACTCCTGAGTAGTTGCTATATGACATGAACAGTATGTGATTGAGGGCCCACGTGTAGCAACATGTGTTTTGACTCTGGTTCGTTTTTCTCCCACCTACTCCGTTTCAAAATCAGATGGGCTACATACGTTTTTGATCAGCTAAAGTAGTTTTAATCTATACTGTCATATCAAGACAGCAATCAGCAGTAAACAGTTAATCCCCCCGGGGACGATGACTCAGAGTGTTTAAGCAGTAAACCTACCCAACACTGACGCTTCAGGCACTTCGCGCTACAATACTGTGGGCTTTGAAGAGTGGTGAGTAATCTTACAATAATGTGGGGCATTTCACAACATGGCAGTTTCATAGGGCAGCAGGAACCAATGAACACAGCTGGAGGCCTACCTCCATCGGTGAGAAGAGAAGAGAAGGGAAGAGAAGAGAAGAGAAGAGAAGAGAAGAGAAGAGAAGAGAAGAGAAGAGAAGAGAAGAGAAGAGAAGAGAAGAGAAGAGAAGAGAAGAGAAGAGAAGAGAAGAGAAGAGAAGAGAAGAGTAAAAGTATGTGTTTATCTTTGCACTCCAGAGATTTGATCGACATCCCCACCCTGGCTTACTTTGACCTCCCACTAACTCTACTGGGTCTCTCTACCTCCTGTAGTCCACTGAATGCATTCCTGCCAGCCCTCACTCCCACTCTCTCATCTTTGCTCTGCCATACTTCCATGTAAACAAAAACTTGCATGATCTCCCTCAGCACTATTCCCTCTTGACTTCCTGCTCACTTCCTCAGGCTATATCCCCATCGTCTGTCATCACTCTCTCTTCTTCCTCCCCTTCATCGACCCTTCTCATGTCTCTTCTCTCGCTCACTCCCTTTCTCTCTGCTGCTTTCTCCCCCCCCCTCCCCTCTTTTCAGTCCATTCCTGTGGCCTCTCCCCACAGGCAGTGATGCAATCCTACGACTCCTGCGCGCAATCACAGGGTCTGGAGTCGGCTCGCCAGCCAAGCAGGGGCGTCACCACACCATGCTCAGTAGGAAAGCAACAGGAGAGGAAAGAAGGGAGGTGGGGGGAAGAAAGAAAAGAAGAAATGAAGCCAATGAGAGAGGGAGGAAAAAACAGTCTCAGGCCGCCAGAGCGGGCGGTGGGTGATAGAGGAAAAAGTACCACAATAAAAGTTAACAGCTCTTTTTACAGTTTGCGCATTTTCACAACTACACTTGGGGTAAACATGATTTTGTTTATGTTCACATGGTGAGGTATGTGGGGGTCATTTTGACTTTTTAAGTTTTTATTGAAAGGCACTCGTGGAACGTTTGCATGAACTTGATTCTGGAGGATTAAACAGCACAACATTCCTTGTCCTCTCATCAGCCCACTAACCAGATGTGTCCGTTTTGCAAGGCTTACTGGAGAAGGTCTATGTTTCGGAAGTGATGGTTCTTTGCTACTCCCACACTAAGCGCTGTCATTCCAGCTGACTCACACCAACATTAGCATTATCCTAACAGCTAGAATGTCAGTATGAAATTCAAGCATCAATTTTGGAGGTAAAACATTGTCAGATCTGGCATTTTAACATTCTCTCTGGATCTCTATACATTTCTAAACCCCCATATTTCCTTGCTAGGGCAGTGCTGATTACATGTTTTAGCGTTGTGAGCGTATAATGGATATACACAGGTAAGCCAGGCTCTTTTCTCTGTAGAGGTGCATGCATGCAGTGAGTGATCTTATCAACAACAGTGCACTGAGCTTACAGGGCCAAGTTTAAAGTTGAAACCTTGCGATGGTTATGTGCAGATGTGCCTGCATGTATACACACACACCACACACACATTTACCCCTGATTGCCTGCTTTGTAGAGGCAGACCTCCCCGAAAGGCAGCAGAAATGAGTACAAGGTCAGGTTAGGAATGCAAAGCACTGGCACCTGCCTAAATCTTTAAAATACCAGGTTCTCTCAGCACACACACACAAACAAAAGGCCACTGGAAGCCACTCCCTAAAAGCCAGAGCAGGTTCTGAGCCTTAGGAGAAACGACTTCAGCACAGAACGAAGCACACAGGTGTGCACCCCAAAACCTGAGGATGTGTGAAAGTAAATCACTGAGTAAGCACCGCAGCATCAAACTCCTTTCGAAACATAACCGAGTGTACAAAGTGGCTCAACAGGAGATGTCTGTTATATTCCCTCACTGGTGAAAACCCAGCACCAGTTCTAAGCCACTGGGTAGGAGGGAATGGGAGGAGGTCCAGAAATCTCTCTTTCTTTCTCTCCCCCTCTCTCCCACACAGTTAACAGCGAGCTGAGGGCAGATTAATAGGGGTGACACGCGCATGGAAACTGTGGTACGATAAGCAGAAAACCTGAGCTATATTTCAGCACCAGTTACTGCGCCAATGTGGTCTTTCCTCCCAAAGACGGCTTCAAGGATCAGGGAAAGAGGTATGGAGGCATACGTATATGCACACATAAATACACTGACTGTACAGCCCCATATGTGCAGCCATACAGGCATGCATGCGCGTACACACACACACACACACACTTGCACGCACACACTAGTGCGCAGCATGCTGGCTGTGTGCTGTGGAGTTCAGACCAGTTCAGAGGACTGTGGTACCGCTCCAGCTTTGGGAGGGGTGCGCCTGTCTCAGAGTCATTTCCTGGACGGGAATATTATGGCACCACACGCATGAGAAACAAACCCCTTTTGCCTTTGCACACTGACCCCAGCCACTTTCATTTGCTTGCAATTCAATAAGCGCACAGTGAACTCCCTGGGAAGCAAGTCGTCTTATTCAATAGCCGACGTAATATGATCCCAACGACAGCTTTGTGCAACACGGCCTCCGGGAGACTGAGGGCAAGGCATGGGGTGGATGGTGGGTGCTGTCTTTAACGCTGAGTGGGGTTGCTGAGGCCTTTTCTGACACGTCTACGGTGTCGTAACTTCTCTAAATCTTCAGGGACACTCCCCATCCCCGTAGAAACTGGGTGACACCTGCGCACCAGCCATGCTACACAGGAGAGAGAGCCAAGAAGTGTGGGGTGGGCACACAGAGCCAGATTAGCTGTGGACAGGGAGTGTCTCAGTTAGTGTGTGTTTGTTAGCATGTGAGTCTATATGTCTGCATAAGTGCGTTTCTGTACGGAGAGGAGGAACAGGGCAGGGGTTCAGCTTCCAAAGCCAAGGCACATTGAAATAGGAAGAAAACAGGAAGAGGGAGAAATAGAAAACAGCAGCAAGCAATTAGCAGACAAAGTGACGTGATGTGTGTTAGAGTGTGTGTGTTGGTAGGGCAAACACACACTGCAGGGCGATCTAGTAGCTCCTGCTTCTTTAAATTTGGGCGTGCCCCCCATACTGTCTGCTATACCTCCATTTCAGCCCTTCTGCCACGATCGCCGGCGATCTCAAATACAGTATATACAAAGCTTGTGTTGTCTTTTCCCTGTGAGGCTGTGCCAACTTAACGGCAGGCCTGTGTTCTCCCTCCTCACATGGAGCGCCTGTTTTCTCTGAGTATCCCTCCATCCCGTGCCCCCTCCCACCATGGCTGGCAATAAGACAAGGTCAATATGACAGTCTTTTCTCTCCTCTCTTTCTATCCCTTTATCTCCCTCCCTATCCTTTTCTCTCTGTATTCTAGCTCAACTAAGTGACAGGCTCCACCCTACAGCTTTTATCTTTTTGCGGCTCCATCCAAGAGAGAGACACAGAAAAAGAGAGCAGAGAGACAGATGCAAAGGGACAGATGGAGGGCGACTGAGATGGCGACTGACAGAGTTGAGCATAATGCTGTAAAATGGAGTAGCACTAAAGTCTTGATTTAAATTTGCTGGCAGTGGCATGTCCAATGTGTGCGATATGTTGGAGACAAGCTTCAGAAGGATCTGGAGCCGATTCTTCTTTTCATTTGGCGAAACACACTGAACAGCAAGGTCTAATGAAAGTGCTGTGGACGAACGCAATCATACAATATATCGGCAGCCTTGGAAGGATTGAGCCTAAGAAAGGGTCTTAATTATTGTTGAAGGTCAGAGTGATACTCATGCTCTTACACACTCTTCTGTCCTGAATCACTACTGACATTTAGAATCAATCAGGAAACAGCCAAGCTCACTATGACTGACAGCACCATTTACTGAGGCCCAGGCAAATAAGGAACAAAGACACTTGGAAGCAATCAGATGCTGTAAAAGAGAGACAGGCTGCGTTAAGATAGTCACTGGCCATTATTTAAGGCGGTCACTGAGAGTCAATTATTCCAACTTTTAGCAAATCAAATAAAAACAGCTACTTCATAGAGGTATCTGAGATCAGAATAAGTCCTTATTTCACTAAATGTAACCTCAAACTTAAAACATTTCCAAATTACATAAGGCTCCCTCGTAAGAAAAAAACAACCGCGCTACATATGAACTGAATTAGTGCTGGCAACATCTCCACAACACCACAGAGAAGGTAAACACTTACAGGCCAAACTTTTTTTTTTTCTCCCCCTCTCTCCCTTTTACTGCATGTATAAGATGGAGAATGTCTTATATAATGTAAACGTCACTTCTGAAGCTGGGAGCTCATGGAAAATGGGAGACGAAAGAGGCGAGGGAGGGACGGAGGGGAGAGAGGGAGCAAGAGCGGAGTTTGAAGAGAGGAGGAGATGGAGTCCCAGGGAGTCGGGGATGGAGAGAAAGCAGGAGGGAGGGAGGGAGGGAGGGAGGGAGGGAGGAGGGGGTGAAGGGGGCAACGTCTGGAAGCTAGCTGACAGGACTGGATATGCCCAGACAGGGAGCCAGGCCCAGACTTGAGAGCCTTATTTGAGTCTCAGAAAAGCCTCACCCATCTCTCCCTCATCCCCTTCTTTAAAAAAAAACACCATCAATCCCTCTCCCCTGTCTCTCCCTTCTCAGCATGTTATTCCTCACCCCTACTTACAGGCAGAACCCCTCTTGTCTGACTCCTCCCTTTCTTTTCTCTTCAAACAAGCAAACACACACACATGCATACCTCAGTCATACTGAACTGCTGTAGTGCTATTGAGGGTATAATAGAGAATCCAGGGTGTTGGCCAAGCAAGTAAATAATAATACAAACCAGCTGTGTCTCCACTTTGCTGCGAGCATATTACTGTACAACTCACAGCTCCTTGAACTGGGCTCCCACATGTCTAAAGCTACATCCAAGCTGACTATCGTCTATAAGTGAAATACTAAAGTATGCTGGTGGAAACTAACCCAAAATGGACAGTAAAAACAGCCTTTCCTCTATTCCCTCCACCCCTTCTCTGATAGGTCATTTACATTGCTGTTATTCTTTCGAGTATTGGCTTTGCTCCTGTATTCCTTCTTCAACTTTTCCTCATCAAGTGTGCCCTGCCCCAGACATGGTCTGCGTATTGTCTAAAGGGCTCTGCGAGCTAAAATTCTCTCACGATAGAAACACTGAGCGAGCGAGCGCAGACGGAGCATTAAAGAGAATGAGAAAAGGTAGGGTGGGGTAGCTGGAGTGAGGCACTGAGTTGTCTGTGTTTATTTTGGAAATGCAGGCCTGCAGACTTGCAACAGAGGAACTGACCCCTAAACTTCACCATGGCAGATCTTCGCAGAAAGAGCAAAAGCCCTGTGCTCGTTTGGGATGTCCCACACAGGTGATTTTAAAAAGGGCAGACCATATATTCCCCGAAGGGCCATTTTAACCCACCCTGGGGACCCAGGAATGGTCTGCTCCAGGAGGAAACAGTGAGGCCGTGAGGTGATTAGTGGTTACAGTTTAACAGGAGAAAAATGCATGCTCCGTGAGCCCAGCCAGCCAGGGAGCAAAGCGGAATGCACTGGTCTCCTTCAATTTGCAGGCTGGTGTGAGTCAAGCTCTGTATCCGCTTTGTCTATTCTTAATGTATGGGTCCAGGAATCTGGCCATCACTCCACACAGCCACATCACACTGCAGCTCTCACCAAAGTGTGTCACCTCCACTGCTGCACACATGGCAGTGATTAATGATAAGATATTTTGTGAACTGTACAGAGCTGGAATGTAACGATATGAGAGCTGAGAGAGTAATTTGCTGTCATTTTCAAGTTTACCTTAAAGGATAAGTATATTATTTTAAAACCATGGATACATTTTTATATATTTTTGGTTTGAAATGAGCGGTAGATACAAAACATTTTGGAAGTGGTACAGTAGATCACCTCAGCCAGCAGCTGCATACTGGCTGGAAAGAAAGTTACAATGGCTGCAAGGTCATCTTTTGGGGCAACCAGATTGTATTCAATATGTCTGACAACATTATAGAAAGGATCCATCAGAAAGTGGAAGTCGCTGGCCTACCGCTGCCTCAATCGGTTGAGTTTGGATCTGAACTGATGTGTTAAAACACCAACTAGACTAGCATAGAATACCTGTTCTGTAAGGTAAAATAGTCAATGGAGTCTGGTGGCTTTAATCCAGTCGATGTAACTGCTGAAGTTCAGCTACTGAATCAGCTCTATTTCTACTTAGAACTTAAAGAGTCACATTAATGCCTTCAACCTTGAGGCCCCTATGACTTCCAAAAGGTAAACCATACAGCCAAAGTGACACAACCAAAAATTTGGCAAAAACTCCAAATGAATTGCCAAGCAGGTGGATTGTAAACCTTGAATGATGGTAATTTGTTGGTATTGTGGCAGAAGAATTGATGAAGATAAATCATTCATATTACCATGAACATTGTGACACATCGCTGAAATGTAATTGTATCTAAATCTGACCATGGATACCATATTACACACCACATCCTCCCTCCAGCTCATTTCACTGAAGGGACACATGGCTTCATCTGGCTACATCATGCTTCTCCGCTGACATTTTAAGTCCAACCAAAGGTCATGAGCTGGGTTGTGTAACTCCATTCAACATGACATAACCTAATGTCATATATTTCATCTGTTGAGCACTCTAATGGATGAATCACAACACTGTCTGATTAGAAATCTGATTGGCATTACTGGCCAGCAACTTCTTGCCTCTTAGTGTGACCACAGAACGGACATATCTGTCATGGGAATCTTAAATAAAGTGGCTTATCTCCTTGTGAAGTCAATGCAAGTGTGTATCAGGTGCCTTGTTTTCTCTGCATGCTGCCTCATTCACTGACCGCTATAATCCTCCCTCCCCTGCTGCTGAGTTGCCTTTCAGCTTGACCGTAATCCCCAGCAGCTATGGAGTCCCACTGTGATATCAATTCAAACACTCACACTGGCGCTCCCAGTGTAGTTTGTGCCACTTACATTCCACCCACTTATGGGTAGCAGTGCTAGCAAACATATTTTAGTGGCTCCACAACAAGCCGACAACACTATGTGAAAAAGTGACTCTTGTCACCTTGGATTTCCGATGAGAGTTATTTTGTGGTGCCATACTCACAATCAAAGAATAAACTGAACACGCTTCTCTTTATATCAGATGCGGTACACTTTTATTAGCCTGGTTTAAGGCATTAAGTACAAGTGCGCTGTGGGTTCCCACCATCCCTCTACCACATGCCTCGTGGTTGCTCGCTGACGCAGGAATATGCCATTAGGGTCCACCGTTTCTACCATAAAGCAGCTGCCTCTCCCTCGCACAGTTTGGGACATCAGGGGTATGATGTCACACAGTTGTGGTGTGGGGCAAACTCTCAAGGCACAGGAAAACTGGGGAGGGGAGGTGAAAGCCACACCCATGGATTGATTTCAGAGACGGGTGTTAAAAAAAAAAAAAAAAAGCTCTCATGATATGTCCTCTTGCGTACTAAATGCAGCAGAGGAAGTAAGTTGGTGTCAAATTCTGACCAAAACTGTGCAAGCTGTTGCTCCCAGCAGCTGTTCAAGTATCTACATCTGGCCAAGCATGCAGTCAGGATGAGAAAATGTACAGCGAAAAAGGCTGCCTACACAAACACACACACACACACACACACATCCTGTGAGTGTTGGAATGCCACTCCAGTGATACACAGCTGGACCCCAGTGGACATCTGGATTTATGGTGGAGCTGAGGGCTCTTTCTCTGCAGTGAACTGTGTACGAGCGGCATCGCCTGAACAACCAGCGTGCCGGTGGTGATGGATACCTCTCCATCTGGCCCCAGTCTTTCTGTCAGATAGATGTTATGGTTGACCTGCAGCTGAACTGATCATCAGCTGATTGGATAAACAATGCGGTGAGCAGGCTGTGGATGTGAGGAGCACCTGTGCTCACAGTTCAGAGCGGGGTTATGGATTAAATAGCAGGGGCCTGGAAGAGGGAGGGTGGGAGGGAGGAGAGGGAGTCAAAGTCCTGCCTCTGCACAAAGCCTAAAGCCTGTGCGGCCTCTTTCACTGCTCCTCTTCCCCACATAGTTTGAGAGAAGTCCAGTGGGCCCACATCCAGACCTCCTCCAGTCTCATATTATATCTGTGTGACAGTTTCTCTCATGCACCACACGTTATATAGTCCATACAGTACCTCACAGCCATCCTTCTCTGATCCATAATACAACTGCAGCCCCCTCAGTGTGCCTCGATCTGCATTGTGGTCTAATGCTTTTTAATGATCAGGCCTTATTCCACTCCAGCACAGGGCTTGTTAGGTCTGCCTTGGCAGGACTCTGCTCTTTCCCCTGGCATCTTCTGGAACAATGGGCCCATGGGAGGCAGCCAATGGGGAGAAGGTCCATCCCAAACCCAGTCCCAGTGTGCACACAATTAGGCTTAGGGACAGAGGAATTGCTTAATTGGAGGAAAATAGCTCTTTATCTAGGCCTCTCTGCCCGGCTCGTCCTTGCCCCCTGCACTACATGCTTGGCCTCAGCTAACTTAGATTTGGACACAGATGCTACCAGCTCCAATCATTACTTAGCATGTGAACCACGCTGAAAAGAGGTTATTAAGGATAAACAACTCATGGTAGGCTGCGCTTTCTCACATGAACATTTGTGACACGAACATTTTGCATATTTAGTCTTTCATGTGGAAAGCATGGGGTCAATCTGAAATTTAACAAGATTTATGTGGGTAGTAACCTCATGTGGTGGACACACTTTACCCACCCCACCCCCTTTTATTTACCAACACATCACTTGTTTAGGTGACAGCAGGCAGCCTGTAGACGTTGAACTCTTTATCAGATGTTGTGACAGAACATCAGAGAGCTCAGCACAAGCCTGCATCTTGCACAACAGCTGGCTGAGCCGTGATGTGCGCCCTTATATAGGACAGGATTTGTGATACTGCTCTAAAAAAAAAAAAAAAAAAAAAAAATGTCTCTCACGGCTGAGAGGGGCGATGCTGGCTGAGAGAGGATGCAGACACGCTGAAAAGGTCGCTCCCATGTTGAAGTGGGTATTGACACAGCGTCTGCGTAAATGGCACAGACGCCGGTGAATGCACGTCCGCCACGACTGGCCTTGACTGTGACAATGTGGGGAGTCCGGGCTGCAGGATATGGGCGCACCGCTGGAGAGACTCTGAAAATAGGTCACTACCCGGTTTGAACTCGTGCAATTTCTCACATTGTGGCAGCGCGCTCGGGCCAGCGTGGACACACATGACAACGGACACGGTACACAGGACTGACATGCAGCACGGGCTTGCTCGTGGCTTACCTTACAGGGGAAAATGCCGTGGATATGGCCGAGATATCTCCGACTTGGCCCCCCTCTTCCCGGTGCAAACTTCGCACGCAAAGTCCTGTGGCTTAAGCAGCGTCGGTGTCAAATGACTCCTCGTCAATTAGTCGCTTTTTCTTCGATAAAAACAAAATACGGAGCGGATGCGTGTGGGAAAAATATAACTAGGTGTCTGGAGAGGCGGTCCTTTCCCAGACCATTGTCAGGATTATTTCTAAGCATGGAAAAATCAAGCTTAAAGTCAGACGCAGCGTATGTGACAGCTGGTTGTTTAAATAATAAAGGCTACTCTATGGGATGACAGCCTCGTCTGTTGCCGTGGGATGATATATTCTGCATGTTATCATGCCTCTGGAAACGCGTCAAAAAAAGTGTAAACACCCCAATCCGTAGCCTGAACTGTTCCCGTTGAGGAAAAAAAAAAATGAAGACCACTGGTGGTGTTGTGCATCAAAAACGCATAGGTGATTTCTTCCTAAATTCAAAGCGCGTCGCTCAATGGCAACGCTGGTCAAGTGGGGGTTTCCTATGGGTGGTCGTGGTTCTCCTGGCGGGGTGGGAGGGCAGTTCAGACCAGAGGGATGGCACGAAGTGGTGGGTAGGGTAGATAGGGCGGGTTGGCGACGGGGTGTGGGGTAGAAGGGGAGGATCGTCTCCTTCTTCTTCGGTGCTTTTCCAGATGCCGAGGTGGGGCTGTTTGCTTTCTTTTCTCGCAGTTATCCCCGCGATTCTTCTGGGGTTTTTTTTTTTTTTTTTTTTTCCTCTGAGCACTCGAGGGCACGCTGAGTGTGGATGGTAGTCTCCCCCACGACCGTCTGAGGCGCACAGACAGCCGCCCGGAGCCCAGCCAGCCCGTCAGGACCAGCTCAGAGTCTGCCAGCTCAGCGCATGCTTACTGCTCCGCCCATCCACCATGGGCAGTCCCCGGCTCCCCTCCAAACTCTCCCTCCCTCCCTCCCTCCCTCTCTCTCTCTCTCTCCGTCCTCATGGCCATCTCTGCGCCTCAGCTCCCCTCCGACAACGTGCCTCCATGAAGGGTAAAACCCCTCTAGTGCACCGCGAATTGTTTTTTTTCTCCAGAGGTTTGGAGACATCTCTGTTCTCATGCTGAACCCCCTCCTCTGCCTCATCAGGCTGCCATCAATAAACAGTGAAAGCACTGTTACATAACCAGGGAGCTCTGACTTCCAGGCAGCCTGTGATTTAACTACAATGGTAATGTCTGTATTCACACCCCCATAAATCAAACACAATCAAAACAACACTGGGGGCTGTTTGCTGCAAACAAATATGAACTGGAAGACAAGAAGTTAAAAAACAAAAAAAAGACAACATTTAAAAAAACAAAACAAACAAACACTCAAAAAAATGTAAATCATAGTGAAATGATTTGTCTTTACTCACAGTATTTTCTGTTATACCTCAAGATTCAAGATGTTTATTGTCACCAGTGTGGATCAGTACACTCATGTGAAAATCTTTTCCTGGGAGCTCACTCACAGAAAGATGTATATAAAAGGAAAATATAGATAGAAATAAAGGTCTATATGTAGAAAAGAAAAATACAAAAAAAGAATATGAGGCAATAAAGTATGATAGCAATGAAAGGGTAAATGCAATACATCACATATAAAACAGAAATAAAGCAAGAAAAGGTGCTCATGTAGTTGATTAGAAGGGAAGCGTGTACGGGTGAGTCACAGAAATAACAAACTTTTATGGTGCAGATACTGATGTATTATTGATGTGTTGAAGCCTCGTGTTATGAGCCACCTGTGGCTGTGTGCACGTTTTCAGGTGCAGGAAGAAGACGCCTCCTTCACAGATGTATTAAACCTGATTAAATCAGTAATCAGTCCCTGTGCTAAGATGATAACGGCTGAACCACAATGTGAAAATACTCTGTAGCAACGCTGCCATTGAATTATTGGTGTTCTCACAGAGGCACAGAAGATATAACAATGCATCATATTTTACAAGGAGATTGTATGTTTTGTTCAATACAATATTTTTACCTCTGAAGTGTAAAGGAGAACATAAAGTGCTCTAAAATACTCCAGTAAGTAAAGCTGAGTCAGTTCATCAGATCATCAGAAGATAATTCAGCACCAACTATTTTGATAAGTTTGATGTGAGGATTTGCTGTTTTATGTGACAGTAAACTGAACTTCTTTGGGTTGTAGACTCTTGTTTGGATTAAACTAATTATTTAAGAATGTCCTTTTGAGCTTTAGGACATTTCTAACTGGAGTTTTTCACCACTTTCTCCTGTTAAATAGACCAACTGATTAAGTGATAGATTAATGAAGAGAGCCCTGTACGTCAGTGAGGTACAGGTATCTCAGAATTGAAGTGAAATGCAGTACTTGAGTACATGCACTGGCTCGCCTGTGTTTTGCATATTTGGCCGTATGCTGCTGTCATTTACTGCATTCTTTGGCCAGATAAATAAGACCTGCAAATAGTGAGGGGAAATATGTAAGTTTTTGTCATTTGGAAATTGTGTTTTTACAGCAAAGATGATAAAACCACTAATATCACGCCTCTCTAAAATATCTGATATCATGTCATTAATTGATTCTCTTCCACTATTTACTAAAGGCTTTGCCCCCTCTATAAAATCCCAGAACTGATTTTTAAAGTTTCTCATATTCCTGTTAGTTTCCCACAATATTCTTCTGATCAGATTACAATTATTGGAAAAACAGCTGAGTAGGCCCACTTCTTGAATAGCTCAAGGGGAAAAAAGTAAAATTGTAGCATTTTCCATTTAAAGGCTAAATATTACATTTCAAATATCTAACCTTTATATTTCTATAAAATCTAAAAGCAAAATAGGTGGTAAAATGTAATTATGCGGCGTGTTAGCTTTATTAGCACTATATCAGTCTAAATGACACAAAATGTCCATAACGGCTTCATTACAACATAATGTGGTAATGAAAGGCTCATAATGTTCTGTTTTTATTGGGATCTTCAGGGGTGTTGATTCAATTTATTGAGTTGTTCAAATATCCTGTCAATCTCTTTCACTCCAAAAAAAAAAAGAGTAGAAATTAAGAATAACTTTTAGAAATCTGGGGTGCGGTGAAATCTACTAAAGTCCTTTTCAGCTTTGTTGCTCCTGTTTATTAATGCAGTTTTCAGGTGAATCATCTCCAGATGTTTTTAAGGCAACTTGCAGAGATAGGTGCCATTTGGACTAAACTGATGTTGCATTTGTGACAGACAGTTATTGTTTGTCATTTTTCTGTTTCTGGTTTGGCTCCCAGTGTTTTTGTGCAGCTGGGGTGCAAAACTGTGCTTCAGAAGCCTCTTTGCCTTTTCACAGTGCCACCACTAGAGGGCATAAAACAGCCTGGCAGATGATTTCATTCTCCCAGAAGCCCTCAGAGATTTTATTCATTAGGAAGAACTGATGTGCTAAATCTTATATTTCTATTCTGATTAAGGAAAGAATTCTATTACAATTCATTATTTCAAAAATAAAGATCAAATGTATGGACATGTGAAATGTGCCACGACAGGGTCGACACTCCAAATGTGGTATTCTGTAGTTTATGATTCGTTTTCATCACATTTCAAGGGTTTAAATATTTCACTTGTGTTCTGGATTTGATCACAGCTGCTTTTTATTGGCTGCAGGCTGAAATCTGCATTGGCTGAAGAATAGTGAGACATATGACAACTTGTAATAAATAATAAGTAATCTGAAGGCTAAACAATTATGTTAATGAATTTAGGCTAAATAAAGTCTGTAGGTTTGATTAGTTGAATTTTAGTCCAAAGTATTTTATAGATATGTGGTGGCCATTGCAACAGGTGATTTAAATGAGACGCTGCAAGCAAAAACATTGTTCTTTCCTGGTCATATTTTAAGATTTTGGGTTATTTTGCTTTCATAACTTGTCTTTTTTCAGACTACCTTTAAAATGTTGTTTTCTCAAAATGAGTTTTATCCCAGAAATGTCCTCCTTTATATAGTTGATAGGAATAAAACCTTCTGGTTTTGTTTCTCTCTATATTCTGTGGGGTTTTACACAGGGGTCATTCCTAGCCTGGTTTACAGATTTACAGATTTACATTTCATTCCTAAAAACATGGCGAAAAAAATTATTTTTTCTTTACAACTGTTGACACTATTTTCTGGTTTATGGAGTGACTGAAAAAAGATATCCACACAGAAAAACTGTTGGGTCTTCAGTCGTTCCTTGGAGTGGTCGAAGTGCTATATAACACCACTGCTGTCCAGAACCTGTCCAGCCCCTTTGTGGTCCTACAGAGGCTCTGCAGGGGTTCTTCAGCTTAGTGTAGTTGGTGAAAGGTTTTCATTTGACATTTGATTGGTGTGATCTAGCACCTTTGAAGATAGGAACTATACAGCACAAAAAGTGATATGAGCCAAAGAACCACTTTGTTTTTGTGTAATGTGCAAAACTACCTCTGTAAAAACCTTTGGCTCTATTATGTCACCAAATTGAAAGAAGAATTTTGAACATGGCTTCATCCAATGCTCAGATAATATGTTCTTGATTATGTATGCAAATTAGTCCATATTTAATTAGGTAATGCAACAGACATACCAGTGTGAAATTACTTCTTGAATTGTATATACCACTTCAACTGTATTTTCACTGTACAACTCTATTTTTTTCTGTATAGCTACAGTTTATTTATCTATTTATCCATTTTTCTTTAATCCTGAAGCGACAGTGAAGGCGAAGGGGCAAAGCAAGAATTTCATTGTGGGGTGAAACTTGTTTTTATTTGTACATATGACAATAAAACGATTGGATTGAATAAAGCCTCATGTCATATGTAAACATGTCAGAAAACTTGGAAGACAAAAAATCATGCAGAATAAGTCATCAGCTGAGAAAGTTTGATAAGTTCAATATTTTTGACTCCATTCACCTGGTCAGTGTTTCTGTTATTAGCCTGGAACTAAGAACTAGAACTCTTGGGAGATGGATAGAAATATGTTATTGATCCCCGGGAGGAAAATCTGGTGTTACAGTAGCAGCATAGAAAGTTAAAGTGCAAACAAATAAGCAAAAAGAAAAATGTAAGAAAATGTTAAGTTGTAAACTGGATGACATCATTTATAACATGTCAGAAAGTTTACATGTAGTTTCTCGCATGAGGATCATTCATAAGAAGCAGACTAATTGATAAAAGCTCACATGCAAAGACTCTGCTGCAGCTTTCCACATTTCCGGGTGCAGCAACAACACAGTCGGAGCTCCTAGTTTATGGCTGCTGTCGCTTTCGCGGCGTCTAATAACCCAATTAAATCAGGTTACTTTACTCCATCCTCTCATGCGGCCCCAAAATGGTGAACGCCGCACGCCTCCAGCCGCTGGGTGTTAGCCAGCGGCCTGTCCCTGAAAGCCCTCCCCGGTGCGCTGTTGCCGTGCGGCTCTGCCAACTCGTCAGCTGATCCCTCTTGTTCGCTTATCGCAGCTGTTGTGAGCGTCCGCCCCTGTAGTAGCGCGCTCCTTATCCACCAAGTCAGTCTTCTGGCTGTGGTGGAGCGACGTGCGTTTGTGATATTGCTTGTAAAGGATGTTTTAAAATCACTCCAGGCGCCTTTAGTTACCTGTTTCCTCCTTTTTTTTTTTTTAAATGTGCATCCGCTGGGTTCGTATTAAACGCGCTCTATGAAAAAGTGATCATTTTAGTAAAGCAAGAATGAGGAAGGGGAGTTTTTTTTTTTTTTGGCTGATGCATCGTGATAATCACCCACTGACTCGTGTAATAAATCAGCTGTCATTTCTTTTGCTGTGGCTCCAATTAAAGCCACATAATCCCCTCCACCTGCACACGTGCGCAGTCTCACCCGTGTGTTTCTGCGCTAAATAGTCCTTTGTTTACATGCAGTCCCCCGTCTCTGCGGAAGGAGGCTTTTTGGTAGTGCAGTGTGACTCCTACCAGCTGTTTCCCGCCTTGAAAGCCATCCGATCAGCTGCACACACACACACACACACACACGGTTGTGCAGAGAGAGAGAGAGAGAGAGAGAGAGAGAGAGAGAGAGAGAAAGCAAAGGGGAGGGAGGGAGAAAGAGAGAGAGAGAGGTAGAGCGCCACACACAACGAGGGAACCCCATCAGCTGGAAGTCGAGTAACATTACAACTCTCAGCAGCCTCAAACTACTACATTACACAGACGAGGGATTTATATCTTCTTTGAGGATTCACCCCGCGTCCGATCACGGGATTTTTTTGCTCTCTATCTTCATAATTTTTCTTTTATTCCACGGAGACTGTTTGGTGTGTGGGTTATTTTTTTTGGGGGGGGGGACCAAACTGGCGAGAGGCGAGCATGGAGTATTTCATGGTACCAGCTCAGAAGGTGCCCTCTTTGCAACATTTCAGGAAAACGGAGAAAGAAGTGATTGGGGGTCTTTGTAGGTATGTATACAGGCGGCTCACCCAGCACGCCGTGTGTTATTATCATCAGTATTATTATTAGAAGTCATCTGTTTGGAGTACGCGCACTTAGCGACGGCGCTGAGGCAACATGCTTGATCTGATCTGTTATTGTGTACACGACCCGCTCACGGGGAGCTGCGGGCGTCAATTATCCCCAAACACTGAGATTATATTGCGGGCGAACATGTGGGGGCTCCAGCTCGGACTGCAGCATCCTCCCCGTGGTGTTATTTGGCACATTTGTCCGCGAAATCGGTGCATTTTGTGGCTAACAAACATAAACCACGTGGTTCCGTGCACACCACGCTGCTACACCGCTCCAGAGCGCACCCCCGCTCTATTTATCCTCAAATTACCCCCCAGTGTCCCCTATAGGTGCTGTGATATGGGTAAAAAAGGGGGTAGGTAATGAGAGGAAGAGTGTCACACTGTGCGTAAGGGTCTATTTTCCCCGCACGCACCGTGGAGGTTGCAGATTTCGCTCAGAGCGATCCGAAGTTATTGTGGGTTGTGCGGCCATGCTTGTGGCTTGCGCTTCAAGTGATGAGGGGGTCTGGCGTGTGTTTCCTGTTTATGGGGGCCCCTGTTTTCGCTAACTTCTAACCTGAAAATGTCCTGCCGCTGTCAAAATCGCCCCCATTCGACGCGGCGACAGTTTTAAAGGCGTCTCCGTGCGTCTTTTACGCGCAGGCGAGTCGCCTCCTCTGCGTCTTTTCATCCCGCACCTCTGCCATGCTGCCTGCCGCATTGTTATAATGGCGGAGGACATGAAAAGTCTGCTTGGAGCACGGAGGTGATCTGTGCCACTGTGGCCACGAAGGGGGCTCATTTTGACTGCCATGAATACATTTCCCATGATGTGTCCGGCAGAGGAACATTTGGCGTTCGCGGGGAGGCAGGAAAATTAAAAGTGGTGTTATTAATAAGGGGGTGTGTATGTCGCGGAAGGCCCTGCGATACGTCCGCAGCCCTGTGTGAGGAGGGAGGCGGAGGGATCTGCTGCTGTTAGTGCTGACTACTGGTGGTGACGCGCGGCGCACAGTTTGGGAAATGTAGTCCTTTTTTTAATCGTCATTGAGTCTGCAGAGAATTGCAGAATTAGAGGAAAATGCACCCCCAGTTTCAGCCAGACTTACTTCAAACGCGTGTTAGAATAAAAATCAGTGCAAATAGGAAGAGAAATCACGGAGTCCCATCATGTAAGCCAGCCTATAGAACTATCAGAAGAATACCTGCATGCATAATAAATAAAAGCACAAACAGCTGTGTTAATATTGATTGTAATTGTTTAATGAACATAAAGTCCAAGTGTGTTTTGTCAATTGTCGATTGTTTTCATGATTGATTAATATGCTGTATTATTATGATGACGATGATTATTATTATTATTGTTGTTGTCATATGATACTATATATGATATCATTATTTGATTCACTAAGATGAGGAAACCAGAAAATTGCCTCATGAGAAACTAGTGCTATCAAATCTTTGGTAATTTTGCTTGAAAAATGACTTAGAATGTATCGACTATCAATTAACTTGTGGAATAGTTTTCTGATATGAGCCATTGATCAATTAATTAGCCAATCGGCTCAGCTCTGTTCAGTTTCCTGCTATTTAACCTTTTGGTTTGAAGCTTTAATCCACTCTAATTGGGACCTGGTTGGTCCCTCTGTAGTGGTTTGTGTTTGTGTGATATGAAGTCCAAGCCCAGTTGGTCATGTTTTGGCAGTCGATGTGTTTGTTGGACATGCTGCTGCTGTGTGTGTGTGCGTGTGTGTGGTGTGTGTGGTGTGTGTGTGTGTGTGTGTTAATGTGTGCACACACACTCCTTTTCTCATCTGTGGCTGCACAATTGTTCCCAGTGTTTGCACTGGGGCAGCTGAGTCAGTACAGATAAGAGCTTGGCCAGAGAGGGTCCCAGAGATACTGAGCTCGATACAGAGGATGTTAGAGGAAGTTTGCCCAGAATTTCCCCTTAACTGAAGTACAGCATATGGTATATTGTGTCTTTTCACCACGTATCAACAGAAAAATCCCTGAAACTGTCAGCTGGAGTTACCAGCCATGACACCACTGTACCGACCATGTGTGGCACTGCGTCAATGGCAGGACACAGTCCCACTCTGAGAGCTGTTTGATGCTGACGTGATGCTAAATATATATGTTAAATGGTCAGTTGTTTCAAATTGTATAAGAAAATCTCACCTTTACTCACTTACTAGTGGTTGTGTTGAGCCGTGCAGAGTCTAATTCAGCTGCAACCTCATTACAAACAAACCCCAACAGCATCAACAGATGACGTCATAAGACATGTTATCAGCTGGGATGTTTTGGTTTTATTTCATTGAATGACTCACTTGTAGGAAAAAAAATATGATTGTGCAACATTTTGCATGGTTCTAGCTCTCTTATAAAGATATTGCTGAAAAATAATGCTTGTAGTAACTTCTTCCTATGTCCAACTTTTTGCTATGTCCCCCTCCTGCCCTCCCCCTAGTTTGGCCAACATTCCTCTGACCCCAGAAACAGCGCGGGACCAAGAGAGGCGAATTCGCAGAGAGATTGCCAACAGCAACGAGCGTCGGCGTATGCAGAGTATCAATTCTGGGTTCCAGTCACTTAAAACACTCATCCCACACAGCGATGGAGAGAAGCTCAGCAAGGTGGGTCACAAAGAGATGATGAGTTCGATGTAGCTGCGAGGGTCTGAACTCACCTTCATAACAAACCTGAGACACTGTTCCTCTCCTCTTTTCCCCAGGCTGCCATCCTGCAACAGACAGCCGAGTACATTTTCACTTTGGAGCAGGAGAAGACGCGGCTATTGCAGCAGAACAGTCAGCTCAAACGAATCATACAAGTAAAGCGTCGCCGTGCCAGACCTGAAACTGTGAACAAAGCCAGGCTTTCCTATCTGTCTGCATCATCGGTTTTAGTATTAATCTAAAACAGATATCCAATTTCTGTTTGCTCTCCTTAGGAGTTAAGTGGTTCCTCCCCCAAGAGGAGGCGCGCAGAGGAGAAAGATGAAGGGATTGGCTCACCAGACATCCTGGAGGAGGAGAAGACTGAGGACTTGAGGAGGGAGATGATTGAGTTAAGGCAGCAGCTGGAGAAGGAGCGTTCGGTCAGAATGATGCTGGAAGATCAGGTAAGGGTCAACAGCAACATTTACGTCAGACACAATGATTAACATAGTTTTGAGTTGCTAACTTGCTCTTTTACCCCCCCGTGCTCTGTGTGTCAGATGCGTTCCCTGGATGCCCAGTTGTACCCAGAGAAACTGAAGGCCATCGCCCTGCAGGTCCAGGATCAGCAGGCCCAAACACAGAGCGTTGTTCATCTGCAGCAGCACAAGCAGCTGGAGAGGGACCTGACTCCAGCCCACAGCCCACAGGTTGGACACATTTGCATATGAGCGTGACTCACACATAAACAGTGGAGTCCTTATCAGAATCACGTGCCGATAAATGTTCCTTTTTTTTTTTTTTTTTTTTTTTTTTTTCAAACAAAATTCAGTAGAAACATTTCACGCTTTGATACAATTTGGACCTTTTAAGTTTTCTCATTGTCTTCTCATATGTGCTTTAGACACAGACCTACAGATTGTCTGTGGACGAAGGCTCATTTGATGACGATCATGCGAGATAGTTTTCTATCTAAACTAAACAATCTCTTTGGCTTTTTGATAAACTTGTATCTAAAATAAGTTTGGATATTGTGTGCTACATTATAATTTCTACTTGTCTGAGTTTCCTGTTGCCGCTCTGCATATCTGCCTTGCAACATATAGAGAGGTTTTTCAACAGTAAGATTTTGAATTTGACATGCAGACAAACCATTTTTCAGCTCAGTATATTTTGAAAACCAGTGTTTATTTCAGGCTTATTAGCCTAAATTCTTCAGGCAGCTGGCACCAAATCCCCCTCCTCCCTCCTGTGTGTGTTGCTGTAAAATCTGAGTCCATCATGTTGAAGCATATTGCATTCTGAAACGCACACAAACACACACCTGAACTAATCTCACAGTGTACAGCAGACGGCACACTGACAGTCTCTTCCATGTCCAGAGTTAGAGCTGTCAACAGCTAAGACACATTTACAGTGTGCTAAATGAGCAGCTCACACATCTTTCTGCTGCGCCTGTCTCCTGCCCTGACAGCCGCAGTATCCTGTTTCTGCAGGCTAACCCTAACTGAACACGATGCCAAATCAATGGGCATGTGCTGTCTGCCCATCCGCTACTTGTGGCAGCTGGCCGCTGGTCGTGAAAGATGATTGATACAATCTGCATTAGTCATATGACACTTTTTGACTCCAAGCAGTGCTGAGTGATGTGACCTAAAATCAATATCGCTGTGAATTGGCAAAATTTGCTCAGCATCCGAAAATGACTGGAAATACAATGAAATGTATCTTCTTTTTTGGCACAATCACAGCCCCATGAAAACTAAAAGCTTCGTGTGCTTTAATATCACATTTTAAGGAATTCTATCTTCCAGTTTTCATCAGAAACATTGAAGGGAAATCAGATAAAAAGTGTCAATCGACGGTCCACTCAAGGTCAACGTCCTCTTAGTAACTTTTTCCACAGCTTCCAACTGCATCTCACAATTAGAAGGCGTTAAACAGCACAGCACAGCACTGCAAACACCAGACTTTAAGATGTGGCTACAAGAGCTGGGAAAAGCTGTTATATTCCATATAGGGGAATAATTCATTGAAATAAGCAGCCTTTCATGAACATTTAAATTGTGAGTTGGGCAACAGCAGATTGGCTGGCCTCACAGATCTAGGGCGCCTTTTTTTTTTTTTTGTTTGTTCCACTGTGCGCTCACATTGATCTGAAGCACCAACCGTGAGTGGCGCTCTCATGAGAACTCTGAGCGTCTCTAACATGCACCATTTCAGGAGAAGCCTAACTAGCTCCCCAATAAGCTTGATTTGTTTTGAGGCAGCTCAAAACACAGCGAGAAAAAGATTCCCCCAAACGCAAGGACACGAGGAAATTAGGCTGATGAGAGACTCCTAACATCTGGCCTGGTTAATATTCAGGATGCAGTAGCAGCCATTAGTGCCTGCGTATGTGAATATGCACTGTTGTCAGCGTGTTTGTATTTATAAACTGTATGTGCATTATTATATGACTGTGCTCACCAGTCAACATAACTTTCAATGCTATTTCACTGCTAGAATCTAGTGGTGACATGAGCATAAGGTATAATGAGTGCTCCGTTCTACCAGGTTTTGGCCCCGGCTACCCCCCCTGTACCTACACACCATGCCACAGTGATCGTCCCTGCTCCTGTCCAGCCCGCTCAGCCCCATCATGTCACCGTGGTAACCATGGGCCCAGCATCAGTTATCAATACAGTGTCCACATCTCGGCAGAACCTGGACACCATTGTTCAAGTAAGAATAGACTTTTGGACCACTTGTGGTTGGAAAGGTTTTCAGATATGATGAACACCAGAGGGCGCTATTGTCGCTGACATCACTTGTCTCTCCCCATCTTTCCAGGCAATCCAGCACATTGAGGGCACCCAGGGGAAGGGTACCGCCGGCGAGGAAGAGCAGCGGAGGGCGGTCATCGTCACTTCAGGTCGCGTCCTTTCCGACGCGGCGGGCTCTGACACAGCCTCAAACAGCGACGGGCCTGACGACTGTTCACTGCCCTGAGTTCATCCCCGATGTCTCGCACGCTGTACACTCTCTCACACACACACACACACATACACACACACACACCTGCATACAAAAGGCCCAAGCAGACCGGGGCTACAGGAGGCTACCAAAACATAGCACTCATGTTCAGTGGACAATAATAGGGCTGGTAGACAGATTAAAGCACTCGTTTTTTGTTTTTTTTCCTTTTCAGGACACACTCTTACATGTTGTATCGTGTTAGGCAGCCCGAATAGGTTTACACTTAGACACTCACACATGTAGTCTCTTCTGCGTCCTTTCTCTGCTTATCTCTAGCCCTCTGCTTTCTCACTCACACATTCAAACCCATGCTTGTCCATTAGTCTGTAGAAAGGTTAGTAGAGCAACTACTTCACTGACTGATATATAAATGCTCCGCCATAATGGATACTAGAATTTTGAATGTCTGATCACCATTAATCATCGGGACTGTTGTCTGTATTCGGCACTGAAGCCATGTGACTGAAAAGGAGACAAAGTCGATGAAGAGGCCAGCAGTGGCGTCATAATCACCACCCAGCACCAGAGCATCTCCGTTTAAGATGAACATCCTTTAAACCTCCTTCTCTGAGCTGTTTGGAGAGACACTGTGAGCTAACAGCACTGTCTCAAAGTTCCACCTTTTTAGGCTTCTGGATGGAAGAATACGTTGTTTTACTTTTGTGGAGTCTACTTTTTCATGTTTTGTGTCTCTGAGGCTCAGCCAGAAAGTTAAAGTGATTGTACTGCAAAAAAAAAAAAAAAAAAAGCTGTTTTCATGGCTGACCAGTGCTCACAGGAAATGAGGAGAGACTCGGGAGGAAAGATTGCGCTTACTGGTTAACAACTCTATTCTTTTTTTTGTTCTGTTTGTTCGTTTGTACTGGGCTGGGTTCCCAGTAATCCCACATATGTATTTGGCATGTTCTTTTTACTCATGGCCTGACAAAAAAGGAAAAAAAAAAAAAAAATCAGTGCTTTGACATGTCTTGACACCATCCCCTAAGGAATATAAAGGCACCTGGCTTGTTAAATAAGCTAACCTGTGGGCACTCTTGAGTGATTTCCACTGGTAGGTGTGTGTGTGTGTTTGTGTGTATCTGTGTGTGTCCCTTTTTAATGTTTTGAATCAACAGGGCGTAACGGTGGCCCAGACTCTGGCAGTCTGAAAGAGCACCGCTTATGCCTTGAAATTAAGGCACACGTGTATGTGCGCACAGCACTCACACATACAAATACGACTGACATACAATCATTTGTTAGCTCAATCTTAAAGGCTGGTTTTACTCAGCCCTTGACAGCCCTGATAGACGTCCCAAATGTTGGGACATGTATCGGAGCAGAGTATACTGCAGATTACGAGGAAAATGCCCAGTGAAATTGTGTGAATGCGCCATGGAGTGGAATGGGCCGACCACACATGCTCTATGCATTTCCTTACATAGATCACTTGTCCTTTTGTGCACTGTTTAGTGTGCCATGCTATTTACGTGTTTCTACTTAGATCATACTTTAATTGTGTTTTTGTTTTCTTTTGCCTGGAACTGTGGGTTGAAGGGCAGACATGAAGACATGTAGCTGAGAGAGGCAGCAGCTTGCCTTACTAATCGGCCGTGGGTGCAGGGAGGCACTGTGAAGCCAGCCTTAACACATCCCTCGGGTCTGAGAGACGTACCTGAACACTTGAGCTGGGCTGTTTGAACACCCAGGGTGTGTTAGAACATATATTCCCAGTTATCTTGTCTATTTCACTTATATTTGTTTTGTTATGTTTGCCTCAAAAATGAACAGGTTGCTGGTTTACGAGTTACACTCAAGCACTCCGGATATTTTTTCAAAATGTACCTTCAAACTGTACCTGAATACTGGCTTCTGGTTTGATTTACATGTAGATTTGCAGCTGTTTTGCCCCTTCCTCCTGCACTATTAAAGCCAGATGTGTGGGGGAAAAAATCCACAATGTAATGTTGACATTCCATAAAATTTTACAGATTTTTCTTTTTTCCCCCTATGAGCTTACTTTTCCAAGGTTAAAGCTTGTATATTTGGAGAGTACAGCTACATTCAGAGCTTTTGACACATCACTGCAATTTTATAATTGCATTTAGTGACAAACTCATAATTAGAATCCCCTGCATCAATGCATAGATGGAGCTTTGAACTGCTGGACAGATAATGTGTTCAATTAAACACACCTCATCTATCATGATCTGTGTCATGGCTTTGCCCTTTAAAAAGATATTGATGTCAGCTGCACCGACGCATCTGTCAAATTAAATCATGGGACATTGTCCCAGTACTTATCACTATAGGAAGGGGATTCCTGGATATCGAAAACAGGCTCTGCTCTTTGTGGAGCCGTCGCTTTTTCCTTTTGAGTATCAGCGTTTGATAGTTTTCTGCTGAATTCCACAACAGTTTTATTTCCATCTGTGTTTTACGCTCTGTTCTGTGTGTTTAGGAAATGTTACGTGGACATATCAGATTGTCGGATGAGTGGGGTGGGCCTGGGGATCATTAAATGGGGGTTAAGATTACAAAGCACTTACTGTACTATACTGGAGTCCGCCTCTTTTTTTTTGCATAAAGGGGCATCTCCTCAGCTGAAGCTCTTGAGGTTATGAGTAATAACCACACAGCTGTGTATCCCCCTTCCCCTCCATGTCCAGTCCTCCAACACCCCATTTGCCCCTCACATCATCTTTGTCTTTGTTTTTCCAAAATGTTTTTGCTGTCTTCATCTTTTGTCAGTATCTCTCGTCTCCCTTCACATTTCACAGCTCCTACTTCTCCCTCTCCTTTTGTCTGTAACTTTTTTTTGTTAGACCTGTTTGTGCATATGCTCATCAAGAAGCTATTTTGTTTTTGTTAAGAGAAATGTTTCGGGGATAAAGAGGCTTGTGCCTTTGTAAAGACAGAATAATAAAGTTTGTACTTTGTTTTTTACGCATTGGGCTCTGTGTGTGTGTCTTTTCTGTTTTTGTTCCTCAACATAAGGATTTCAAGCTAAATACTGACACTTCTGAGGAATTAACAGTTATTATAACGCTAATAATGACACAATGGGCTGAATTTGTCTCCACTCCACTTCTGATTGGCCGTCACTCAAGCAGTACAGCTGATGCACGTGTCTATTCCTGATTGGTGGACAGGATTTTAAAGTCCCCCTCCCTCTCCTGCTCAGCAGCTCATTGCTAAATTAAGACCGACCACCTTCTCTGTGACAAAACGTACACCAGGGACAGTAGGTGGCATCTCTTGCCACCATCCCCTGACATCCATTCATTCATTCCAAGCCCCTTGTTCACACCATCACACGTTCGTTCAGAAATACCTCTGATTTTTGTGTCCGCAGTGACTCAATTTTAAATATGTTGTAGCAATTTCCAATAACTGTAAAACGTAGACAGATGGTGTCAAAAGCCACAACAGTTAACTGTATTATTAATGTGTACTGGCACTCATATCAGATTCAATTGTGGCACAGATATATGAGCTAGTAAGGTTATTAATAGAGCATTTAGACAAACGTCCAAAGCTACAGTGTAGTTTCTGTGAGTGGGCATTGTAAATGCTTGGTAGACAATCTGGTGCACATCAGTGTCATGTACATATTGTTCAAACTAGAACTGTGTAGATCAAAATGCACATGTGCCTGCATTTATAGAAAACCAACTACAAAATTCAAGATAGTGCTGTAACCGTCCACACGAGGAAACCCTGTAGTTGAAATTTTAATTAACATAATGACATTCATTAACAGCATTCAAACCCTCCATCAGCAGGTGTAGCTACCACTGCAGACACTAGGGTCGTTTCCTTAGTATTTTACTGGCTGACTACAGGGGCTGACTTGGCTATTTTTTCTAGTCTCAGTGTGCTTCTATTATATATTTACTAGACAAAGTTACTTGTTTTAGGTCAAATAAATTATAAACGTTTTTAAGCGCAGCAGTGTGGAGAAGACTTTGAAACCACTTTATGCAGGTACATAAAATTTACAGGTAGGTGAGTAAAGAAATTTGAAATATCTATATATAAAATATGGTAAGGTGTGGTTTAATATAAATGGAACTATGAGGCATTTGTAGTTTAAGAATATGCCTCAATATTCCTCACTAAGATGCAAAAACTTCTAAGCCAGTTTCCACCATCCATCCATTATCTGCACTGCTTATTTTTAAGGACTTCAGGGGGCTCGAGCCAATCCCAGGTGACACATATAAGGACATTCACACCTAAAGACAATTTAGTATCACCAGTTAACCAAACCTGCATGTCTTTAGACTGTGGGAGGAACCCTGAATCGCACTGCCAGCAGTTTCTACCAGTCATTACTGATAGCTGTTTACATGCCATTATTTTCCACTGCCAGTGATAGCAACATAAAACCCAACATATCAGAGGAACACTTGTTTCGTCGAAGACTAGAATCTATAAAAGCTCCTCAAAAGCACAGATTTTCTCATAAACAAATTCATCATGCCTCTCAGCCATATCCCGGCATGAATGAAGTTCCTTGGCGTTAAGGCAGTTTTACCCACCAAAATGAAAATGCTGTATTGTTTGGACACGCTTCCCAAGTCATTTAGGATGGACATGCTCGAGTAAGAAACTCCTGCCATATTTGGGGATTAATTTACAGTTGAGATGTTGATTCCCGACGAATTGTGAGATTATGTTCAGCGCAGTGTGTCTGCTTGAGTGTGATAAAGCTGTAATCCGCCTAGCGTCTAGCTGTGTTAGGGATTCTAGGTTGACTCAGGGGTCTTTATGTTCCAGACATACCCTCTCCTCAGCTCTCATCCCTCCCTCTCTCTCACACACAGTCTTATGCTCACAGATGATTACTTCCCACCGTGGCAGCCAAGTAAGCATTGTGTCCTCCTTACTAGAAAAAGGGGTTGACAGCTCCCTCCAGTGCCAGTAAAACCCTCATTTACTTGAAGCACATTTGCTGCAAAGAATTTGTGAAGTGAAAGGCAGTAAAGTTGTTGCAGTCATTTGATCATTCGTTGGGAGGCAAAGCAACCACAGCTGCTCATTGTGAACGATTCTTGATTTATTTTTTTCAGCATTAATTTAGAGGAAGGCCATGTGCCTTTTTAGTCTGTTTAACTGAGGCAAGTAGAGGAATTCTGTAGCCTGACAATTTTCACAATTTTCTTGCCGAGAGTCAGATGAGAAGATCGATACACCTCTCCTATCTGTCAATATGCAGCCAGTGGCAGGTTAGCTAAACAAGAGGGCACCACTATACCTGCTCTTAACAGTTGTTTAGTTTTGTTGATACAGCTTTTGGCTACTGATCACAGTGTTGATGAATCAGTCCCTTGCTTCTTCTGTTACAATAACAAATATGTGGTTTTCACAATAAAAAAAACTAAAGAACTTTGAATATTATAATGGGAAAAACCTTTTGTATCACCTGTTCTTAAGTCATAAGCACAGTAGAGGAAGCAATCTAGATCAGATTTAGAAGATGGATCAAGTGTTTCTTAATTCTCATTTGCCTCACAGGGCTTCCATAGTTTTGTTTTTTTTTACTTTTGCAGCATTATTTTGCTGCAGGTGCTGTCAAATTGATGATTATGTCTTCATTTGTCTGCTTTGTCTCTTTGCATGTGCTGTCTTAAGTTGTACTGTGTTGAGCTCTGAATAATGATGACTTAGAGGCAGGCAGTGTTCATTGTCTGGCCTATTTACTCTTGAATGCATGTTAAAGGAATAGGTCATCATTTGGGGAAATACATTTATTCACTCTCTTGGTGAGAGTTAAATGAAAAGTTAGATGAGATGATTTATAGAAAAGATGAAAATAGGACCATTTCTCCATCTCTCCAAATCTGCCTAAAGCAACACCTCTGAAGTTCATTAATTCCCCTCATGTCGCGTCTGTTTACTTGCTACATCAACAGGTTCTTGCTTCATACTTACTGAGCGGTGTCAATGTATTCATCTAACTCTTGTAGAAAAAAATGTAGAACTTTTCCTTTAATGCTAATCCCCTCAGAGTCATATTAGACTGCTGATCTTAAACTAGTTTGCCTTTTAAGTCACAGTAAAATGTCCTATTCTTAGAAGAGTAATTTCTTTTAAAACATATACCTATTCTCAGACTCTGAAAAAACAAATTTTGTAAAATTATGGTCAGTGAGAAATACAGTCAGGTCTTGGTGCACTGATGCTGGGGCCCAAGCTGCAGCCTCTCCTAAAAGGAGATCAGCTGCTTGTATACGTAGACCCCCGTGGCATGCAATGACTACTGCAACACCTCGGCCACACAGATCTCAGCCCCTCCACCAGCTGACCCCCTCTGCGCTCCTCCTCTCCGCTCTGCATGCCCTTTAACCTTCCTGCCTCAGTATATATAGTCTGTGTGACTATCAGAGTTCTCCTGGCAGCCATCATGAAGGGTACAGTCTTGATCTGCTGTTTCCTCTCCCTGCTGCTTTTGCAGGCCACAGCAGGTAAGACTTTTGGTCAGAATGTCGTTCAGACATCTTTTGGGTTCCTCCTGTTTCATGTGGGGTGGTGCGCTGTGAGCGTGTGATATATTTGTGTACAAGTGCTGCAGATGAATGAAATAGTGATGTGGTGTAGGTTTAGAGGCTGGTTTAACGAATGCTTGATTGCTCTGGTAGCTTGATCATTCAGTGATTCAGAGGCTGCGATTCTGGCTGTTACAACCGTCAAAAGTAGGCAGTGCAGGTAGCTTGTGTTCATTGTGGGAGCAGCTTGGATGGGAATGGCACTGGCATGTAGAAGAAGAGTCTGTGGGGACAGTGACAGTCATACGGACACAAGTCGAAGATAGACAGAGACAGCCACAGTAATGTTACCCCGGTCTTTCTTCACCACCAAGCTGGACTATTTAAAATCTGTCACAGTTTATAATTAAACTCTTGGCACCATGTACAAAACAACAGATTTTTTTTTCTTTTTTAACTATCAAAATCCAAAACAGTCTATAATGCCTAACACTCTGGATCAATGAACAAGTGTCTTATACATTTCGGTGACTTTCCGAAGGCGAGCACTTGAGGATTATTCAAACTAGTGTTCAGCCTCTCCTGAGGACTGACAGCATGTCAGCTGTCCTAACGCATGGCACCAGCTGATGGAAAGTCTTAGTCTAACTAAGGGGAGAACAGCCACGTGGGATTTTTAGTCAGTTGTATTTTTGCATATATAGACTTGATCTCTTTGCTTTATTCTTGAGTTTGGTTTGGAAACCTACAGGGTGCAACACTTCCAGTGATGATAATCCACAGCATCATGAACTACAGGGATCATGGGAATCCTGCAATAAATATGATTTCATAGCACCCATGGAGTTCAAAGTCATAGTGACAACAACATCTCCCAGATTACCCATTCTTAAAATGCGGCCTGGTGTCTGGGTCTGGACTGGAGCGCTTGGCATTACCCTTGTCTGTCACCCTTGTCCGTCCTTGGGGTGGCGTTGAGCTCCACAGCCCGGGCCCAGGCCTCCATATTCCAGACTGCTGTCAGGTGTCTAAGATTGGAAGGCCTCCTGAAACCCTACACTGGTCGCTACAGTTCCTCCCTCTGCACGACTCCCCTTCCCTCCTGACTCCTCACCCCTCCCAGCCCCATGCTTCCCTTTAGATAGGCTGCACAGCTGCTGTCACTCTGCACTGTCACAATCGCAATTTATTCCCAGCAGTTGGCCTTATAGGGACATGCATTCTCCAGGCAGGAGGGGCCAGGCTTTGGCTGCAACTCATGCCTTCGCAGATGACTTCTGCAGGCCCATGCAGGTGTCTTTTGGTGGCCTCTGTTTCTGAATCTACTACATGTGCATAATGTGTATTGATTTTTTTTTTTTTTGCTGCAGAGCACACAGGTTTTGATTCCAATACCTGCAGTATGATAATCATGTAGGCAGTATGAGAATCATGAACTCCCTGCTCAGTGTGTAATTATTTGTGTTATTGATTAGTTTGATCGCTGTCAGGACCTCCATTGAGGTAGTTAACTCTGCAGAGAGGAGCACGGAGGGCAATTTCCTTCCAAAGGAACATCACATTGATTTGCTACCTTTTCATCATATGTTGTCTGACAGTCCTCAGCTCTTTCTAGTCCAAAAAGCAAAGACATTAAACTATGATTTAGTAGATTTTATGTGAGAAGTACAGCCGTAAGCAGCAGCAGAGTCTACATGTTGACATTTTTATCTTGATGCTGTGTAATACAATTCAAACCAATATGAAGACTGAAGTCAGTTGATTACATCACCAGCATCACTGAATTATTTGATTGCTTAGGATTGTCTACATTTTGATGTAAAGCAAGGACACCATGACTTTGGAAATGACTTTTATAATATTCATTGCTTTTTGTATTATTCAAAAGGCTGTTGGGTAGCAGTGTGAACACACCTTCAAGTGTTATAAGGCCTGTTCCATCTGCCAAGTCCCATCTGATGCCATAACAGTTCCTTTACTGTCATTTACCTGCAGCTGATAAATAACTTCTGTCTTTCGTGCCAAAGCATGGAGCAGAGGAGACCTGAGGTTTTAGTGGTATAAATGGCTCAACATACGTTACATGACCAATGTGACTCCATGATGCCGCTCACTTCCAGGGTGTTATGTGGGTCCGACACTGTTCAGTGTTGTCATGTAGGAGTAAACAGAGGTTACTATAGTAACTGTTGGGTTATTATAAGATTGCAAGAAACCCTACACTAACCACATCTTATGTAAATGGTGCTGATTGAACAAATGTGGATTGAAGCTGCATCCAAAGTCATACATGGGGTTTGAGTGTAAAAAAGGGTTCAAGAAAGCTTCTAATAAAATATAAAAAGTGCAAAGGTAATTACAGCATATTGCTAAAGAGAGCTGCTGACTCTTTTGACATACATATCACAGCCTCTTTGGGACCTTGATTAGTTCTTCACACCAGAGTGTTTATACTTGAGTGGTAACACTATCCATCTTCGATACAGTAAAAACATCTTTGGCCTCCTCGCTCTGCAAAGGGGAGAAATTTAAAAGCGCACTGTCTCCACGTGATCCCCTCTGATGGCATGTGGCATGTCTGGGACATCCCTACGCTGGTAGTAGTAGAAGGGACACACCAGTCATACTCAATATACTAAATACACACCCCTCTTTAAGACAAGCCCCCCCAGTCCCAAGGGCACCTGGCGTCCTTTTCCCGGCTTTTGGAGATGAGAGCAGGAATAGAGGCATCAGCTCAACACCTCAGCGTAAAGCGTCTTTGCCATTGCCCCTTTCATTGAGCCTCTCACTCTCTTTGTCTAGTTGTCAGTGACCCCTTAGAGGACTTACAATCTGAATGTGACTCACATCAGATGGTCTGTAAGGGTCAGTGACAACCCTAAAGTCAGTCAAATTTTTTGTTGTTTTATTCAATGTAAAACAAAATACACCAACACTTGGATCTAGGGAGTGGTCTCCCTTTACAGCACATAGTGCCAAAGTAATTGAGAAGTAGCCAAGACTTCATTATACTTTTGATTGATCTGCATTTCTTGTGCAAAATGCCTGACAAAGACAGTTGTAACAGTCACAAGAAAGCCCATAATGTAATTTCTTTACCAAGTACCAGCACTGGTACAGTAGCTCTCACCTAGTTAGCCTGCATATTACATAGTCAGCTCTGAGGGATGTGGGTGTCTCTGAGTCTCCACACTGACTAACAGTCAAAACCTTAAAATAGGAGGCAGCCATTCTGCCCCCTCCAGTGTCCATCCTCTGACCCATTGTGGGTCTATTTTTGAGCATGGGGGAGTACTTGGTCCACAAGCTGTGCCACCTGTTGCCATTCGTGGCCTCTTCTCACCATGCACTGCACAAGCTCTGCTGACTGCCCTCACACCGCTGACCCTTGCTAGAGGAAGAATCATGTGCATTCTTATAGTTATAGGTTTATGTCGTATTCATCACACTTTATTTTTGGTGAAAGCTACATGTAGTGTCCTTGCAAAGTGAGCTAGAAAATTCGCCCGTCTGCCATATTTGCCATATAGCCCTTGGTATTTTACAAACGAGGGATGATTTGGCATCATTGTCTACTATATTTGCATTCGAAAGAAATCAACGTCTCTGCGTGGATCTTTCCACTGGAACCTCCTGGCTTTCACTTAAGGTAGTCTGAATCCCCCTGTGCTCAGGATAAATCCTCTGACTGGGGGGTTCCAGGCCTGCTGCCCTCATCATGTTCACTTTAATTCAATTTACCTCCACTGTGCTGCAAGCAGAACACGATCCTGGGGTTTTACACGTACACAGATGCTCAATATATATATCCAGTGTAAAAGTGCATGACTGCAGAAGTACACAGTGAAGTCTGCATAAGAACATATTACACATTAGCGTAATCCCTGACTGTATGCTTACATTAAATAATACATTTTCTTCGGTTCAGCATGTAATTTCTAGCAAATTCAATTTGAGGTATGTGCTTTTAATTGTCTGAATTTATTGACAGCTCTCAAACTATATTGTTTATTAATTTGTCTCCATTTCATGTGAACGTTCTAGTGCTGCATTTTAATAATGGATAGTGATTGGCTCCACAATTTGGGATGTCACAAACTATGCTCTTGTAGCCGCACAGATAGCTCAAATTTCAGGGCAGTACAAATCCTGCCCCCCTCAGCAGAGTAACACAAGTCCCCACCAAGAGCATTCAGCTTTGAAGCCAGTTTGACATAGTGGCCAAACCGTGTAAGTACAGCAATGGCGTCTGTCACAGGACACCATTTGGTCCAAACAGATTTTCCATGAACTTACATTCAGTGCAAATCAGTGAATATATGCTGTTGAACATCACAACCCCTGTGGTATGATTCCTTTCACTGTCGGAAATTGATCCATTTAGTCTGATAATATTTGAAAAGTCAAGAAGAGCTGCATGACACAACCATTCTGTCCCCATTCAAGTTAGCAGAGGACTAAGTTAGTCAGCTCAAGACACAAGTGCAAATGTTCTATGGGCTCCTCAATGAGGCAGCCTGGTTGTCCACGTGTGGAAGATCGTGTGGTAATTTTATACCTGGGAAATTGACTTTTTTGGCTTAATACACTAATGAGCAACTTTCATAGGAATGCCTCCAACACTGTGTGCAGTTCTCTTTATGCATCTATGGAGTAATGTGAACTTGTGTTTATACTTATGTGTACCTTTATAGTGAAATTCAAATATCTGATGAAAGTAGAAGTGGTCTTTAAGCTTGAGCAATGTACTCTTACAATATTTGATAGACATTCTTTCGGATAATTGAAATGCTTCCACACAAGGATCTATAGCTGAGGCATGACTTGCCCACCTGCTGAGGCTGTGGTGGGCTTAAATCACCAACATTCCTACTGGATGTGCTGATGCCACCAGAGTGTTTCTCCAAACTGTGGGAGGGTTGTGTGGCAACGGGCTCACTGAGGACACATGGTCCTGGGCACAGATGTCCGGGGTTCAACTCCCTTGGCGCCTGCAGGGTTAATTTTTAGAGCTGATGCAAGTCCCGCCCTCCGCGGGCAACACTACCTCTCTGATCTTTGCAGACTTCTGTCCCCGAGCTTCCATCGGGGATTGACTGGATTGGAAGGTGTTAACACGTTCACAGCAGTTAAGGCGCACTCAAGAGGCTAGTGTTAAAAGACACGACTCCTCTGAGTGTTGAGTCAAGTTTCAGATGCTTGAGTAAGCTTTGCGGCCTGTAGTGACAGACCTGCTACATTGAAGAGATGAGATTTGCTCCCCAAAAGCCACAAGTGGAATCCACCTCAGTGTCCTCTGAAAGTTGAATTCTCACACACTGAGGAAAAAACTCTTCCTCACTATGCAATTCATCTCATCTTGAACCAAATCTTTTCTAAGTGTTTGTTTTTGCATGTTGCACGGGCATGTAGCGATTGCAGGCATCCTACTGTACCTCCATGAGAAAACTCATTGAGAATAAAGACCAAACGTGTAGCCTCTTATACATTTAATTTCTTTGTGATATTTATAGATTAGTTACTGAATCTTTTTAAGCACTGTCGCATCACTCATACCCTCCTTTTATTCTGGCTTCTAAACTTTTGGCCTCTCTTATTCTTGCACCGTGCTGGGAGCAACATTACACAGGATTATTTTTAGCAGGTTGACTCGGGGAGAATCAGCAGTCCTGATTTGTTCTTTTACCAGCAGTGTGTGTCACTGCTGCCACACTGCAAAGGAGCAACTGTTGGCATCTCAGTTAAAGTGTGAGCCACACGATACGTCATTGTGGAGGGTCTTTTACAGTCTCTATATTAATGTTAACATGTCCACTAAGCACTCCTTTTGGCTTTCTGTGGTGTCATATGCTATCAAATCACTTGACTGATTGAAAGTCCTCCCAGCATTATTTCATGAATGAGGAATGAACACTTTCTATCTCAGCTACAGTTCGCCGACAACTTCACTGACCCAAGTTCATTTTATTGAATGCAAACCTATTTATACTTTAAAGACCATTGCTTCATACATATAAACAAATTTTCTTCAGGCTTGTAAACAAATAGGACTCCGGATGATGATGATTTGATGCACTGATGTAAGTTTTGGCCAAAGCAGCGTGCCACTCTGACTCTTGGCCAGAAACACTAGAAGGCATTGACTACATGGCCAGTGGCTGTAGTCCATGATAGGGTGCAGGATGCCATGACAGTGCTGCCCTGTGAGAGGGTGCAGTTTTCTCACACTGATTTACAATATACATGTTTGTGTAGACTAGAAATAAATCTAGTCTGAGGAGCAATTTAGCGCCATGGCTGAAGATTGTGAAATTTGCAGAGTGTTTTAAAAGTAAGATACAAACAAGCACTCGTTAGTGGGTAATATACGATAACCGAATATTTGGCGAAATGGTCATTATGATTATGCCACTAATAACATCTCTCCGAAACACGATTAATATGTTACAAACACTAATGGATGACAGTTAAGTTTTTGCAAATGAGTAAGCACTACATCTAAGAATTTGGTGTAGATGCCGAAAGTGGGGCTGTGGAGAGTATGGAGAAATACAGACGTATGTGGACAGTGTTTATTTGACTTAATATTGTATCTCTGTGAACCTCCTGACCTGTGCTGCTTGTATCCAGACAGAACCCTCTTGCGAAGAGTGCTGGTATCTGTATAAAAAATACACCACCCTTGCAACCTTGGATGTTACTGCACACCGCTGCAGAGACGTGTTGCCTTGCCAGTCACCAGCAGAGATCAGAGGGAGGTGCCCTGGGCAACAACTTTTCATTCTTTCTGATCCTCCACACGGGTCTTTTCATCTGAACATAGTGTACTATTAGTTTTACGAGACTGTAATGTTGAAAAGGAGGAGGTTATATCAAACTTTCAATCTTGTTTCATGATCAAGATTTATTTTGAAATATGGAAATATGAATTTAGCTGGGCTGTGCTGACAGGAATTATCCAGATGATGTGTTTAAATAACAAGATCAATATTCAGATGATGCCATGTGTTTTACACAGTCTGATTTACAAAATACAAATGACTGCACTTAATAATCCCTACAGCTGCTATCAGCTTTAATATTCCACTAACATGCTGTAAATACCTTTTAAATTCCATAACATCTCTATTAGGGGACTGTCAGGATGCTTGGATACTAGGACCCATAACACCCCAGGGCATGAAAGTGTGAACCGGGAAGATTTCCCAACTGCCCCTATATATAGATCATAGCCGTAGCAGGTTTGTCTGAAGCAGGGCTGAGCGGGAGGCGTTACAGAGAGGCCTGTTCTGAGGCCTGGGCACACAAGGACAGGCCCGACAGCGCGATAAGTCTGTGATAGGTGGGTAAATATAGAAGAGAAAAGACAGAGGATTGCACATCATTGTCTCATTGTGCATATTACTGATGGGAACACTCAGTCCAGCTCTGAGTTCTCCCCCCATCCGTTATGAAACTGGGGAAGTCCCTCTCTGTCTGTCTCCCTTATCTTTGCTGTTGCTATAAAGCCCATGGTGATGCCAAACAAATGTCTTTGTCTGTTTATTTTCAGCGTTTGCTTTCTAAATTAAGAGCTGATTGTACTAACAGCTGTGATCTAAGCAATCTGATACGTTCAAAAGTGGACATGACACACTGATGAGCGGATATGTTCTCTTATATTCTCTCTTTCTCTCTCTCTGTCTCTCCACATACACACACACTATGGGGGGTGAGTCATCAAAATACCATAGGCATGCATTCTGTGGGGTGCAAAATATCTAAGACAATTTGGGGGAAAAAATCACCAAATGTAATCTATGTTCATTGAAGAAAGCCACTCAACAACATTAGACTTGCTCCAAAGCCCCTTAAATTCATGAAAATACACTTTGTTGAAAACCATGAGATTTTCTCACCCTTTTTGTGGATTTGTTTAGTGCAAACGGGGAGTGAAGTTAGGTCCTGTTATTCCCAATGTTGTCATGTTCAAAGCAGAAATATTAAGTGGTATACAGTGAAATGATTGAGTGGATTTCTCTGTGGCCTCTGCACAGGTTTTGCACCTGCAAGACACATTAAAGTATGTCCTCCACACTGTAATCATCAATTACTGTCAGTATTCATGCATTGTTGGTTCTCATTCAGTGCAAACATTTTAAGGTGCTCTTGTGCAGTGAACACTGTTAAGGTTTTGTATTTGCAAAGCTAATGGTGAGACAGAGGTGGATGGAAGTGAGGATGACACAGAGACATTTAGTGCACAAAGCTCAGGCAGCATTTGATCATGAGACGGCTTAAATATCCGCTATGTCTGAACTGATATTGGCATCCAATGCAAAACTATCAACCAGCATTTAGTATCAATCATCTCTGTGTCACACTCACTGACGACTTGGGCCAAGTTTAATTTTGTCAATGTTGTTTTTGCAGAAGAGGAGGAAGAAGAGTTCACCTCCGTCCTCAGAGACAGATCTCACATTGACGAGACGCTGCGACTTGCGGCTGAGGAAAAAGCAGGAGACTATGCAGGTGAGGCTCACCTACGCTACATCTGTGTGAAGTTAGCTCACTGAAACATGTTACTGACGGCTCTAACTTTCATTGAATCCCTTTCCCTGGTGTCTTGTTGGTTATTAGTGTGTGTGTGTGTGTGTGCTAAAACAGAATCATGCATTAGACCAGTGATTCTGAACCTGGGGGTCAGGAGCCCTTCAAGGGGTCAGAAAAATTTGAAAATACCCCATGCACAGCAGGGCTTCTCTCCTGGGTGGCATTGGATAAACCACAGAAGACCCAAAAGTCAATATTCATTGTGTTTAACCCTTTATAGGACACTCATTGAAATACTTAGTTTTGTGAGTTTTTCAAAAAAATTTCAATTTCATAGTGAAAATCAAGGTCAATGAAGTTACCATATATGGTTTCTTGCTGGTCTGTCATGTAGCCTGACTGTCTCTGATTGGCTCGGAGAAATCTCGTAGTTCTACTGCCTCATGGTGAGACAAGGGGCGGCATTTTGAACTCCCACTTAAGTTACCAAATATGGTCCCTTGCCCGATAAAGGGTCAAGTAATAACTAATTCATCAAAGGTGTTGTTCACTCCATCTTGTTTTTGCTGGTTCTCAGATTGGAACTCCTTGCAGCTCAGCGATATATGAAACATGTGACAAGGAGTCCCAAGTAGATATTGCTTCATTCTAAGGGGTCATAATGTAAAAAGGTTGGAAATCTATTATTTAGAGGTGAGCCATAGTGCTGGAGGAGTGCACTCTGTGCTCAAGAGAAATTTAGAAAATTCTCTCCCTTCTCCTCCATCGTGACCTATAAAATTGTCCCCCTGTCTCTTTTTAAATCGCTCTTTCCTTTCTTTCCTCTTGTCCTCCAGCGGCTCTGGAGAGGTTGCGGAAGATCTACCATACATCCATCAAGCCGATGGAGCAGGCCTACAAGTACAATGAGCTGAGGCAGCACGAGATCTCAGGTATCAGAGAGGCTTCGGCTATGTCTGCGCTTTTGTTCTGATGTGTGGGTTTTTCTGTTTGGGTTGCTTTGGTGACTGATTTGTTGACTTGTTTGTACACATACATCATCCTCACACCATCAACCAATACATAACAGATAGATAGACTTCTTGTTTTTTTCATTTTTTTCAAGATTTCATCGTGTGTTATTATCTTTCCTTGGGCTCTCAGACTTTTAATTAGAAACACACACGTCTGGTAATGATATATGTATTTATATTATCAGCCCACACTGAAATCAGTCATTTTCCTAAAACATCTTTAGGAATATTTTGGATTATTCGTCTAAATACCTCTATTCATGCTACATTTCCCCCTTTTTTTCCCTCTTAATTTTTTTCTCAATACCTTGCACTGTTTCTTCACAGTAAGCTCAGCACTTCAAGCTTCACACTGAACTGCCAAAACTCTACTTCCACACAATGAATTAAAGCTCGCCCTCTTGTGGCCTGACACGCTTGGCATGCATGCGGAGTTGTCGAACACCTCTTGTATCAGGCCTCTAAATGAACTTTTATTCTTTTGTAGGTGAGACTAAAAACACTACAGAAACAAAAAAGAATCACTGCACTGCCAGACCACAAAGACACACCGTCTATTTGTAGGCGGACATGTTTGACATATTAGGTCAAATATGGGATTAGATCTCCCACCCTATTCCTCCACATTGTTACTCTACCCCTCCTTGTTTCTTCTAGAAACCTCACACCCTCACTCCTCACTCTCCTCCACCTCCTGTTTCCTTCATTCCTCTGTACTCCACCCTCTCCTGCCCTTCCCCGTCCCCTCATCTAACAGCCTACCCCGGACGAACCCTGGGGGACTCAGCCACAGGTGGGTGTGGGTGGGGCTTACCCGTGCATGGCACTGCCTGAAGTGCTCAGCCCCTTCCTTCCCCCTTCATTTGTCCTTGTACAACTGTGAGTCACTTAAATCTGTATAAATACTCTTTGTGGGTTCAAAATTTCAAGCATGTTTCAGGTTTGTTTACACCCGATCAATAGATGAAAGGCTCAACCTTATCAGAATATCTCATGTGAATCAAAGCCGATCTACTCTGCTCCAATTCCATCAAAAATTTAAAGAACTATAAATTCTAAAATAACTTCATATATTTTAAGCTTGTCTGTGATATTGTGTAAATTGAGAGACTAAGCATTAAGTTGTGTAGTTTAGGTGTAAAATACATGGAGGGGGTTGCATGTGCAGTTCTGGCTTTAGCAAAGGACACACAGGGTGGTCAGTGATCAGCTGGGAGTGATCTGACCGACTCTTTGTCACACATTGTTCTTCTTTTTTTTAACCATTTTAAAAGCAGCTAGCAGTAGGGGTGGTTAGTTTGATTTTTATATTTTTTTTTGTGATGACATTTTTTAGAAAATACTTTTCCTCCTCACCCTCTGTTGAATTCATTCAGGTGTGGGCCAGCAGGCTATTAAAGAAGTCTCCTGCACCTTACCACCCACCCACATGTCCACTCACAACACACATGGCAGCTTGTTATGAGCTTGCTCTGGAAGCGTTGCCGTGTCAGAGTGATGGCACTGCTTTGTCGTGTGTCACTGAGATGTGGCTGAAACTTTTCTTATGCTATTAAACAAGTCTAACAGCTTCAACATCTTTCTTTTTATTTCTTTTCTCAGCCTCACAAAACATTCCTCAGTGCTCTGGATTGAGAGTGACAGTGCTTCCTGGTGTCTCTCACACTGTAAAAGTATAGTTCATCCAAAACACAGCCCTTTATTGTAGGCAGATGGATTGTTGTTTTGGTGAAACTATCCTTTTATGAGGCACAAAAGGAAATAGAGACTGTCGCAAACACTGGCTTCTTTTGGAGACATGCCAACACTGAACAGCCCGGGGTTCACATAAATTTGTGATGAACCTGTCGGGTTATTTTTTAAATCATTTAGCCATCCTGCTGAGATGTTAATACTGTTGTTTCCTCCCGCCCAACAGATGGAGAGATTACCTCCAAACCCATGGTTCTGTTCCTGGGACCCTGGAGTGTAGGGAAGTCCTCCATGATCAATTACCTCCTGGGCATGCACGACAGCCCCTATCAGCTCTATACAGGTACGCTGCACAGATTTTCTTTTTAAATTAGCAATAACCACCGTTTAATGTTGTCATTATTTGAACCACAATCCAATAAGGATGAAGACACCCTAAAACATCATCATAAATCTACACGACCATTAGAGAGGCAGCTGCCTTATCTACATGTTACAGGGCTCAATGACTACATGCAAGAATGTCTTTGTGGTTATCAAGTGGGTCCGAGATTTTGTTGAATTAGATCCATGACATTTTAAGAAGGTGCATATGGGATTTCTGACAATTTAGCACCACTGCTCAATTTATTTAATGTGGCTGTAATCAATACGGCAATGTTTTAAAAGACAATGTGAAAGACGTGGCTAGAAACAGAAATCCAAATGAACGCTGTTGAGGTGTAAATAACAAACTGTTTGGTAAACTTTTCTCCATATCAGCTTAAAAGGTGATGATATGTCTGTGTTGTGAAAAAATCAATTATTGCAGGTTTAACCATGTCCCCGGTATATACACGTCTCCCTCACCTATGTCTTGATATCATTCTTGCTGATCTCTCCCTCTTTTTTTCCATCAATTTGTCTTCAGGAGCTGAGCCTACTACCTCTGAGTTCACTGTAATTATGCACGGGGAGAAGATCCGCTCTGTTGAGGGTATTGTCATGGCAGCAGACAGCTCTCGGTCCTTCTCTCCCCTGGAGAAGTTTGGCCAAAACTTCCTGGAAAAGCTGATCGGTATTGAGATGCCCCACAAGCTGCTGGAACGTGTGACTTTCGTGGACACACCAGGAATCATTGAGAACAGGAAGCAGCAAGAGAGAGGTTAAACAGAGTTTTACCTTCAGTTTGCAGATATTCACAAACCACAGTTCTAATACAAAGCAGCTGGCTGCATCTCTGTATTTAGTGGTTTACGTGTTCTTTTCTTCCATCCAGGTTACCCTTTCAATGATGTCTGCCAGTGGTTCATTGACCGTGCTGACCTGATCTTCGTAGTGTTTGACCCCACCAAGCTGGACGTAGGCCTGGAGCTGGAGATGCTCTTCCGGCAGTTGAAGGGTCGCGAATCCCAAATCCGCATCATCCTAAACAAGGCTGACAACCTGGCTACCCAGGACTTAATGAGAGTCTACGGAGCGCTCTTTTGGAGCTTAGCCCCCCTAATCAATGTGACTGAACCCCCCCGCGTCTATGTCAGCTCCTTCTGGCCATATGACTACGCACCTGACACTAGCCGTGAACTCTTCAAGCGAGAGGAGATCTCCCTCCTGGAAGATCTGAACCAGGTGATTGAAAACCGCATGGAGAACAAAATTGCCTTCATCCGCCAGCACGGCATCCGTGTGCGCATCCATGGCCTGCTGGTAGACCGTTACGTCCAGACCTTTAAGGAGAAGATGAGCTTCTTCAGTGACCCCGAACTAGTCTTCAAGGAGATTGTGGACGACCCAGACAAGTTCTACATTTTCAAATCCATCCTAGCCAAGACCAACGTCAGCAAGTTTGACCTGCCCAACCGCGATGCCTACCGTGACTTCTTTGGCGTCAACCCGGTCACCAACTTCAAGCCTCTGACGGCTCAGTGCTCCTACATGGGAGGCTGCCTGCTGGATAAGATTGAGAGGGCAATCACCAATGAGCTGCCTGCCCTTCTGAGCAGCATTAACTCTGGCAAGCAGCCTGGCCTGTCCTCCTGCGAAGCAACTGGCTGTGGTGAGAAGCCAAAGAATCGCTACCGGAAGAACTGAGGAAAATAAAATAACTTGAGCAGGGGAAGTAAGAAGAGAAGGGGTCTGGCAGAAGCCAACCCTGCTTTTTTCAGATCACCTGGAGGAGGAGACAGAGGAGAGGAGATTAGTGTTTGTTTTTTTTCCTCAGGAGAATATGGGGAGGTGCATTTAGGGACTGTGGGAATGAGGCAGATAGAGGGAAGGAAGGGTCATTGTTTGATGAGGCAGCTTAAGGACACAAGTGCTGAAGAGATGAGAACATGCCATTGATCACTGAGTTTTGTTAAAATACACTCCCTCCTCTCTACCTTGCACAATCACAATGGACTGTCTAGGATTTTGGGATGGGGGAAATGATGTGAAGAAGCTCAGAAATGGAAAAAAGAAAGTAAAAATAAAAAATTGTAAATCCTGAGACTGAAAACAGTCATATACCAGCTCCCTTGTATGTGAATAAAATGGGGAAAAGTGGAAACAGGAGTTGCAAATTTGTGTTGTAAAATCTTGATAATTGCATTGCAGAAAGTCATTTCCATAATTTTCAGAAGTTTTGAAGTAGCCTTTTTGTGGGTGCTATACAAAGCCTTTGTGTTTGGGTCGCCACCCAAACCTCTGCTTATGATAAATATTAACATTGCATGGTAGACGTCACATCTTATTTAGCAGATGCATGCATTTCCTTCTAACGTAAAGTTTAATTTCCACATGTAACTGAAAGCTGAACCAGCCCTGCCATGCAACAGATGAGGCCTTTTTTTCTCTAGTTTTATACGCTCATCGGTCCTGGTTGTTGACAACCTGTGAAATGAGCAATATGATAGAAGCAGAGATCAGGGTTCAAGGGTCAGAGTCTTGGTGGGTATATTCATTCTGCTTCACTTCTTGACTGATCTTTCTGTCTCTGCTTGTGTCTATAAATTTGCCACTCTTTGGCAGAAATTCAATATTGTGTTATGATTTTTTTTTTCCTTGAACAATAAGCTTCCCAGCTGTTTTTTTTTTTTTTTTTTAAAGCTGAATGACCATAAAAAATAACACATGAAGGATGTGTTTGGATTATAGCTGTCTCTAGACGATTCTTCTGCCATTTATTCTGCAGGTTAGAACGCTATTTATTGATTTTTCTGTGTAAACTTTCCAAAGGGGCATTGAAGTAGGCTAAGTATGTGTACTGAACAATCATGCTATACAATTTTACAAACATCACAGCAAGATTGTGATAGTGGACCTCTGTGATAGTGAATTTCTGAGGTTTCAAAAAGTGGGCTGGAGGACTTGTGAATTGACCCCTGACCTCTGTGGAAAGAAGGAAGCCCCAAAAGTGACCTTTACACCTGTAATGGTTTTGCAGAGATATATGTCATAGCTGCAAGTTCTTATGTAAGCCTACCTCAATAAACTCCCCAGGAGTATGGCATGGCAAGAATTGTTTAAAATAGTTTGACATTTTGAAGCGTAAACCTATTGGACATGGGACAAATTCCTCAAGAAATTTCTCTCAAGAGACGTTTCTCTCAAGAGACGTTTGTTACAATACTCCTCCCTAAAACTGCAATGTGGTGCTTTTACATTGTGGTTTTTGAATGGATTAAGCAAACAAGATATACTATGCTAATTGGGGAGCTTTAGAGTCTTCCCTTTGTTTCCAGTCTTAGCTAAGCTAACCAGCTGCTGGCTACAGCTACACCGTGCAGACATGAAAAAAGTTTCAAACTACCAAAATGTCAAACTACTGCTTTAAAGTTTGAGTCCTAAATCATCAGAGAACAGGTAAGTGGTAATAACTGCAGCTCCAAATAAAGTTAACTCTATGCACTACCAGTTCCCTCTCTGTCCTCCCTCACTAACCCAATAGCAAAGAGTGTTTTTCTAAACTAAAATCTGAAGCATAGTGAAAAAGTAAAGAAATCTAACAAAATGAATCTCACATTTGCTTAATTTTCCATTTTTTTCTTTCTTTTTTTGTTGAGTGTGAGCGCTCCACTGGATGTGTTATGTTTACACTGCAGATCCAGAACATGCCCACTAGAGAGTGCTGTGTAAGAGTGTAAAAAGTTAAACAGACCACTAACTAGCGCTCATCATGGCAACAGTTCATAGTGGGGGTGATAGCTTGAGCTAATGACGTTGTGTGGTTGTGCTTTTGGTGTATTTCGGTATCAGTTATCTTAATTTACCTGTGAATTAGATCTGGAATGGATGTGTGTCCCATTAAAGTAGCTTTTGATTCACTCTTTTTTGTTTTGGTATAAAATTTAAATTAATCTTGATAAGTTTGATCATCAAGAATAAAGATTTCTGATTGACTAGGAAGTGAAACTTTGTGGTTATTCTAATAAAAGGATTAACCCCTAACATGGAGGAGCCAAACAAGAAAACATTCATTTCATTTCCTTCTTTTTCTCCGTCTCTCCGCCTCTCACTCACAGCTCTCTGTCACAACTCTGCCCACATTCATGTCCCTGTTTCTTCTCTCACTGTTTCACCTCATGGTCTTCAGAATATTCTGAAGCTCCAATATCTCAGTTTTGAGTTTGAAAGGATGAGTTTATCCGGCAGCTGCAATGCACCAACAGTTTGTCGTGACTTGAAGTGGGGAGGGGTGTGTGTGTATGTGCTGGATGAAGTGTGTATATATTGTGGGTACGAGTGCATGCATTGCAAATTTGCTGGAGTTTTGATAGTTGGGCACCGAGACTTCACAATGACAATAGCAATACTGACTGAAACCCACATGTGTGGGATTTAAGTCTGTGAGAGTGTTTGCACTCTTCCTCCAACAGATGAACTAACTTGCAAATAGAAAATAAGTTTGAAGTTGATAAGTACTCTAACACAAAGCCAATGGCCAATAAAGGACAATTAGACACAGGAGCTTTATGGAACAACAATATCCTTTTATACACTGACTTTTCCCAGAAACCTGCTTTGTGAGCTTGAAAAAAAATATTTAAATAATACTTCTTATATTTCTTTAAGTAAGGATCAAACAAAACAGCCATACATCACAACATAATAAGCACGTAGCATACAGGTGCACAGTGTGCAGCGACGTACACACAGGCACACATGATCAATATTTTTTTTCAGATTTATGTATCTGCTGAGAAAGTCTTGTGCTCTGAAACCTGACAGTTCTCTTTGTTATGCAAATCAGCCCTGACTTGGAGTGGCCCCAAAATTCAGCACAGTAAATCACCCGCCGATTCTAAATGTGGAGTCTTTTCATTCGTCTCATAACTTTTGTTGTACTCCTACATGCAGGTGGAATGCAAGAGGGCGTGCAAAGTCCCTCTTGGGGATCCTCTCAATGTACAATTCAACTGCGAAGCCACTGTAGTGTATAAAGGGCTGCTGTTTCTCTCAGGGTAGTGAACAGAGAATAAAGCAGTAAAGGTTCCTCCAGGTTATACTAGACTGCTGTGCATACTGTAGGATGATATTGTCCCATCCCTGAAAAGTCAGCTTTTATCATCTTGATGGTGCAGTAATATTGCAGTTTGCAATTCTGAATTTAGTCACTAATAATAACCTTTATTTAACCCAATATTTCTACTACATTTGGACTGAGCACCTGGAGTAGTTTATAACCTTGTGTAGCCTATTAAATGTTGCCTAATTATAGCTATTCCCTTTTCCTCCACTCTCAGTTTTTCCTCTGCTATCGTCCAAAGGCAGATGATGACACCCATAGAAATTAAAGCAGAGTGTATTCTCACTGTAGAGGGTGCAGTGGTGGATGAGACAAAAAGGTGGAGGGGCTGCATGGGAAAGTAAAGGGGGAGAAATGGATTGGGGGTGGGGTAAGGAGTGGGTTCGTTGTGTGTGAGACGTCTCCACCCTTCCCCAAACGCGCGCTCGTCACCTTTCGGTCTCTTTCTTTGCCGAGTGCGTGCACGTAGCTCGGCTGCACCCCTCCCCTCTCATCAGTAGTCAGTCCTTCTTGTCCTCCCCTCTGCTCATTTAGCACAGACAGCATAGTCAAGATACCGGTAGCCACCAAAAACGGAAGCACATAAATATTCTTCAAATTAAACCTTTAATTTTTTTTTTGTTTGTTTTAAATCACCTTTTTTGGGTTGAGGCTCAAATGTTGTAGAAGCACCTGAACACAAATGTGTGGTGCAGGTGAAGCCCCACACAGTCTGAGTCCACGCTGACTCAATGTGGCTTCCCAAATAGGTCATTGCTGTTTAGCCTACTTTTCACACATTTGCCACTGCTGTTGAGCAGCAGGTGGGATGTTTTTCCTCCAGCTGGACAGAACATTTTTCAGAAAATCTGGAAAATAGCAGTGGTAAATGCACGGTTTATCATAGTTTAGTTTAAGAAAAATAGATGCTGAGCTTGTGCAGTCATCAAAACTAAGGCCCAGGTGTATATTTGATGGTTTCATTAATGGCTCTGATTAGGACAGGGGCTTTGGTCCTCCTGTGTTTGGCAATGTAAACTGCAGATTTGAATAGAGAGATAAATAGCAAAAGCCTACAAAGACCACAATACCTTCTTTAGCTACACAATAAATGTGACGCCACTGAAGCGCAGTCTGGTTTCAGGAATAATAGGTCAGTAAATACGCGCAGGATTTTATTTTGAAAGAAAAAGACGGAAATTACCTTTATTTTTTCTAGTGTGCTTCACACGCACACACACACATACACACACACACACACACACACACACACTCTGTCTGTCTCTCCTCACACACGTACACTCGCTCGCACACACACACACACACACACACACATTTCTCGGGGCTGGACGGCTGTCAGCGCGCAGAAGATGGTGGCGGCTGCGGCCACTGCGTTGCCCACCGCGCCTGGATAACGCAAACAACATCTCACGCAGGTGCCGTCGCTGCTGAGGCGCGCAGATGATGGTCAGATAGCGGAGATAAGACAGATCTCATCTCTCTGTGGACGATGCAGGGAATGGAAAGGCTGGACAATGCAGCAGCCCTAATCCATCACATTTGTCCTGGATTAAAAGGGAGTTATTTGGCGGTGTGAAGGCATTCTCTGGTGTATCCCGTGCAATTCAATTAAAGTGGCTGGATCAAGGCAGCACTCCGCTCTGACCTGTGGGACTGTTGGTGTTGGGGGTGGGGATGGAGGGGGGGGCGTGGAGCGGAGGTGGAGACCTTTTAATTAGCCCGACTCTCTCCGGGCTTTCGTGGTCTGCCATTTAGAGGGGGACTGAGCTGCCGTGGGCAAACTTTACCACAGAGAGGAGGAAGGTCTGGACGACACTTCTTAGTAGTCTGCTGGAGGCTGCGTTTTGGGGTTTTTTTCTCAGCTGTCCGGTGGACACAGAATATACAGACAGGAACCGGCATGGGCAGGATATCTGGACAGTCTGGATATTTTCTCAGAGTGCACTGTGACGATGAATTGGCGACATTTGGTGTGCCTGTGGATACCAAAGCAATAGACTGGTTGGTGCATGTCATTTTGGAGAGCGTGCTTACACACGAGCCATTGACAGCTGAGCTGTTGCACTAAAACCAAACAGTTTATTTGGGTATCGGGTCTCATGCATTTGTCTCCTGCAGACCTGCGTGCACACGATCCCCTCTGGGTTTGGAGGTGGTGGAGACTCCGGAGCAGAAAGTCAGGAAAGGACGGGGCTCTGTCCACGGAAACAGTCGCCATCAGGCCCTGCAGCGAGGAGCATGTGGGTCTAAATAAAAGCTCTGATGGCAGCTTTTGCGCCCATGTTCCCGATATCTGGACTTGATCTGCGCCTTAAGATTAAAAGTAAACAGCAGATGTCGAGTCAAGGCAAACACTGCGGAGGATGCGTCTTGGATGAAGTTTTGCTCAGACCTGTAAACAACACGTGGTTACGTTGTGGAGTTATTACTGTATATTCCCAGTGAGACGGAAAACTCAATGGATAAGCAGCGATGGACATGCACCAGCAATGAAGTATACTGACAGCAGATAACACAGTTCAACTGGATCTGATTTCACACTCACTCATGCTTATGGGTGATCACAATTCCTGAAGAACCCCTTTTAAAGCTGTTTCATCCCTTCTTTTTCAGCTTTTCCCTTCAAGCACAGTGTTCTGTCGCTCTCTGAGTTTTCCCAAATATTTTTCCAATGAGTGAAACAGTGTTTAAGCAGCTGAGAGCAGGCAGCGAGTGAACCTTGCAGTCTCAAGTGCGTCAAAACAGACGGGAATGTAGAGGAATGCAAGGTTTGACGTCAAGAGGGGAAATAATGAACTATTCAAAATCTTTGGAAGGTCTGCTGGTGTTTCTACTGCCACTACACCGCTAACTGAGTGGACGTTTCTCTGAAAAGGGTTTTGTTTGTGCTCTCTTTTTACTTTTAAGAGTAATAATCATTGCCCTAGTTGTGATACAGTGGGCCCATCCCTTGCCTTACTTCTTTATCTGCTTTGTCTCTGAGATAATTGGACCTTCTGCTTAGTCTTTGATTTTGGACAGGTTTTGAAGCAACATGGCATCGCCCCAACATCAACAACTGCTGCCTCACAACACAGAAGTGAGCTGTGACTCAAGTGGAGATGGAGGCGTCTCGGTGAGGATTGGCAGCAGTGTCAAGCACAAGCACGGAGGCGGGCCGCTGGGTTCAATCGGGGGAGGCTTCATGGGGGGATCCAAGCACTGCAAGTACAGCATCTCCTCCAGCTGCAGCTCCGGAGAGTCCGGAGTGAGGAGGCCGGTGGTCAAGAGCCTTCGCTCACAGAGGAAGATGCCTCAGCTTTTTGAGAGGTCTGCCGGTCATTTCTGGGACCCAAAGTTTGACTCTTCAATCCTGGAGGAGGCTTGCAGAGAGCGGTGTTTCCCTCAGACCCAGCGGCGCTTCCGCTATGTGCTCTTTTACCTGTTTGCCGTTGGCTCCCTCTGGGGATTGTACTTTGCTGCCAACCCTTCCCGCTGTGACAGGACTGCCTTTCTTCTTCCCACTGCATCCTTCCTCCTTTTCTGCCTCCTTCTCTTCCTTTTAACTTTTACAAAGTTCTACTCTCGTTGCTACAACCAAGCATCTCTGCTGCTCATCCTTGTAACCTTCACCCTGACCCTGGCCCCCCAGATCCAGACATCAAGCTTCAGGGACCCGGAGACTCCCACACCTGCGCTCGATGTTGAAGACTTCAGTGGCATGGGACCCTTATACAACCTGTCCTATGATAAGCTTGAGGGAGGCAGCACCCGGTTCCCCTGTCTTTCTCCTGTAGGCACCTTCTCCCTCTGCATTGAGGTTCTTCTGTTGCTGTACAGCGTTCTCCATGTTCGCCTCTATGCTTCTGTCCTGCTCGGGTTTCTCTACTCTGTCTTTTTCGAGAGTTTGGGCTGGCTGCACCTGACCCAGGCAGGGGATAACTGGAGCTTAGCCTATCAATCAGACTGGGACATGTTGAGGTGGCTGGGCCCTGCCAAAGCTTTGCTCCACCTCTGTGCCCACGCCATCGGCATCCACCTATTCATCATGTCTGAGGTACGCTCACGCAGCACCTTCCTTAAGGTGGGACAGGCTATCATGCATGGCAAAGATCTGGAGGTGGAGAAAGCCTTGAAGGAGCGAATGATCCACTCTGTCATGCCCAGACTCGTGGCTGACGAACTGATGAAACAGGGTGACGAGGAGATCGGTGACAATTCTGTTAAACGATACTCCACCAGTGGTGCAGCAGCTGCCATCTCCAGCCCTAAAAACAATAAACGCAAGAAAACCTCCATCCCTAGAGGCCAGATCATATTCAGACCCTTCAACATGAAACGGATGGAGCCTGTCAGCATCCTCTTTGCAGACATTGTGGGCTTTACAAAAATGTCTGCCAACAAATCTGCTCATGCCCTTGTTGGTCTTTTAAATGATTTGTTTGGACGCTTTGATCGGCTTTGTGAGCTCACTGGCTGTGAAAAGATCAGTACTCTAGGAGACTGTTACTACTGCGTGGCTGGTTGTCCCGAACCCAGACCAGATCATGCCTACTGCTGCGTGGAGATGGGCCTGGGCATGATTCAGGCTATTGAACAGTTCTGCCAGGAGAAGAGGGAGATGGTCAACATGAGGGTGGGTGTCCACACTGGCACTGTGCTGTGTGGTATCCTGGGCATGAAACGCTTCAAGTTTGATGTTTGGTCAAATGACGTCAACCTGGCCAATCTAATGGAGCAGCTGGGCGTGGCCGGGAAGGTCCACCTATCACAGGCCACTGCCAACTTCTTGGATGATCGCTACCAGCATGAAAGCGGACAAGTCATTGAGAGAATAGGGCAGAGTGTGGTGGCTGACCAGCTCAAAGGTACGTTCTCTGTAAAAATATCACATTAATGACTATAGAGATGTAGTGAGCTGATTGAATGTTACTTCTTGTTATTCAATGTGTGCAGCTCATTTTTTTAAAATTTATTTTGGCTTGCACTACTTAGTTTGTTAACTCCTGTCACGACTTGTATAACTCCAAGATCAGCAGAAGTTGCCACAAACTGGCTGCAACAGTGAGACTTGTCGCTGCAATTATTTCTCCATGAGCCCACAAACTCTTTAAGCAGTTTTGGTGCTTGAGCTTATGTCCTGTAATGCCTCTCAGCCATTCCAAGGGGAAATATCTACTTATGCCAGCATTTCACTCCCCATGTGGATCAGAACAGTGGAAGGGGAGCATTTGCATTGGTCAAGGTCATCTCGGGGTTTTAGCATCCTGTATTGTACCCGGCACAGATGGGCTGGCATGGGTTGGAGTGTGTTGCAAGTGCCCTCTGTGGTGTTGGTATTATGTGACTAAATCACAGACAGACGCCATCTTCCTTCCCATTCTTCCCTCCACCCTGTCTCTCCCCACTCTTTGTTCTCTTGTTCAATTACATTGCCTTTCAGACGTCCTCAATGTGTCCTGTTCTCTTAACCTTGCTCTGAACCCCAAGGATTGCTTTACAACTTAATGCAACTGTCGCCTTCTGTAACAGGGATTTGCCTGCAGCTTTATCTTCCCCTCTCTATCTTGTGCTATCTCTTCCTTGCCTATAAACTGCTTGACTGCAGCTTTTATTTGATACATTTATACGAATCACCACAGTGTAACTAAATGTTAGCTTAATGGCTTTCTTCATCAGGCTTGCTGATCCATTATCACGCAGAGTAAGTGAAGTGACAGTGTCTGACTAAGATATTGCAGATGGTGTTCTTCTGCCCTTTTGAATTAGCATTTCAGGTTTATTTTTATTTCAGTAGATGCTGAATGTGCTTCCTTGGAGGCTGCACGTCTGATTTTCATTAAGTCCATTTGAGGCAAGGATTAATATGAACTAGTGAAGTGTACAGACTAATATTTTTTGCACAGAATCTATCAAATTATTTCATACCTGCAGGACTCTCTAGAGATTTTCATTATTTGGCCTGGAAATAAGTGCTTTGACCAGTCAAGAAACAAGATCGAGCGAAAGCGCCTCTTGCTTACCAGCCCGCCAGGCTGATTTATGGGCTGTGTTTTCCCCTCATCTGTCAGATTAATGAGTGACTACCACTCTTGCTCCTCTTTTTTTTTTTTTTTTATTGTGAGGATAAATGCGTTACTCACAGTGTTATCATCCCCTCCTCCCTCTCCTCTTTCTCCTCCACTCCTCTCATCCCTCCATCATGTATTCAGTTCCCCTCCTGAGATTTATCCTCTCCCTCTAGATCTGCTGTGCCAGTAAGAGAGCTGGCTGTCAGGAGAGAGTTGTTCTCCAGTGCTGTAAAGTTCCTTCCACTGTCTGGCTCAGTCTGCGTTAATCACTTGGGTAACATTGCAGCCAGGCATGGATACCGGCTGGGGCTGGTCCCTGTTGCCAGACTCAGAAGTAAATTGCTCTGACCTAGGCACTGATCGCTGTGCAGCTGTCTTTTATGTATGTTTGATGTCCTTTTAGAGTAAGTGATGTTTCACTTTCTCAGAGTGTTTTTACAGTTGCCTTTTATAAATTCAGATGGATGCTACAGAGTCAAGCTTGTTATTTTAGCCTGTAGGTGCACATGTTCAAAATATTTTTTGTTTTTATACTTTCTTACTTTTACCCTTTTAGCCAAGGTTCACATGGGGTGCAGCCTTGTGTGGCCCAGTTGAGTGTCACAGCTGCATCCTGTTGGCTCCTCAGCACTGACCCGAGGCCTGTGGTTTTAGCAACAAATGTAGATGTTATGGTTTGGTTTACATCTCAGTGGGTGATGCTTTAGATAGTTCAAGGTTAAATAAGACTGTTGGGCAACATTGCTGTGAGCTTTGAGGCTCTAACTAATTCTTATTTTCATTACCACATAATCAGACAATATTTTTTCTGATTGAGTGATTAATCTTTCAGCCTATGGGGCAGCAGGGTGGTGCTGTGGTTACCGCTGCTGCCTCACAGCCTGTGAGTTTGCATGTTCACGCCGATTTGTTCACCCTGTGACCCTGCCTCTTCCCCAGTGTCAGCAGCGATTAGTCCCCTGCGACCTTTAAGGTCAAGCGGCGTAAATAATGAATGAATGCTTCGCTTATAGAATGTGAGAAAATTGTGAAATGTTGTTTTCCAAAACCAAAGATGTCTTCAAGGTTAATTGTTTTGTCCAACAAATGGATTAAACCCAAAGATATTTTGTTTACAACGATATAATGAAGAGAGAAACAACAAATCGTCACATGGGATGTGATGCTGAAACCAGAGAATTAATTTGTGTTTTGCTTAAAAAAATGACTTCAGCAATTAATCGATTATCAAAATAGTTGCAGATTCATTATCTGTAATCTGACAAATCAATTGAATTCAGCTAAAGGATAGATATACTGAGATTATCTGAGCCAAAGGCTCTCTGTACAAGGCTCTTTATGGGCTGCACATGAGGCCAGGCCATATTGTGTTGTACGTTTTCCTTACTGGAAATGGGAGCTATATTTGGCTCCGTTTTCCTGGAAAATACCTGTCTATGTCCTTTTGTGCTTAATGCAGAATGATGGCACCTGCTGAAGATTATCCCTTCGGAGGACACTGTCAGTGTGGTCTTATTATCTTTCTGCTGGTGACAGAATCACCACAGAGGGCCAGAAATGGTTCTTTTCTCTGTCAAGCAGCCTTTGTTTCAAGGGGGAAATGAGATTGTTTGCATGCTGATGCTGACTACGGGTTGTGTGTGTTACAATAAGAATTGGAAAATGTAGTGATTAGTCATTACCAGTTTAATCTGTAACACTGTAATAGTATTACGGATTAACAGCAGCTGCTTCAAGAATCCTTGACTTCAACACCCAGATTGCTCCAGAGGCAGACAATACAGCAGCTATAATCAATGTTTTTATTTTTTGTTCATCTCTAAAAGCTCACTGCACACTCTGCTCGGCACCAAATGGCACATAGACACACTTAACGATTAGCCAGTGAACACAGCATGAGATAAAAGAGGGTGAATACTGCACTTGGATTCACTGAAAAGTAGTGATAGTTGCTCTGTTAATAAACACTTTTGCCATATTGATTTTAGAAAGGTGATGATATGTCAATGCTGTGTTCACAACTTGTTTCCACTGCCCCCTCTGGACTAAAAAGTTGGTTATAGGTTCAAAAACACTTCTTGCTTTTGAGAATCTTCCCGTTTAGTACTGTATATATCTTCCCTTCTCTCTCCTGCTGTGAATCTGCTGTAACTCAGTTTGAATGAATAAAAAATAATAACACTAGTTGCTCTGCTTTGATGATATAAAAAACACTTTCATTAATTTGAGATCTTCATATAATCGCACAGCCCCCGTCTGCTAATTCTCATTATGTACAGGGTTCAGCCTCGAGGTAAGACATGTTCTCAGATTCACTTTGAAATTGTGTGCATGACCTTTTCTAACTTAACTGCTGAGCAAAGCTGTGCCGGGCAGCTGTGTACAGTATATCTCTTCCCGACCTGCTCTCTCCTCTCCTTGCCCCTGCGGGAGATTTCTAATAAAGCAAGACTGGGTAATCTCCTTGGCTAAAGTGATTAATGTTAGTAATTCTCCATCATCATATCTCTTCCCACACTGGCCTGGTGTTATCCCGACCCTGAACACGCCAGCCGCCCGCCGGCTAGCTGTTTTTATCACAGCGAATGATATTGATTGCCTATAATGAGGCTGTCGTGGCTGTGTTTATTTATGATGAGGCAACAAGAGAGGATTTTCATGTCATGTGAATATCAGAGAGAATAAAGTAAGGCCAGAGGTTGTGCCGGCTATAAAACAGAAGATAATATGTATTCTGCTCCACGGTGTTAATTTGTCCCAATTCCTTGTCCATCTTTAAGCCTTCAGAACAATAATTGATCAGCTGCGTTAGAATTGATTCGAGCACAGAGCAGAACTTGGCTGCAAATAGCCCTGGTGATGAATGTTCCGTGTTCTTTCATTCTGGCCCTATTACTTAATGTTCTGCAGCAGGTATTAGTTATCAGGAAAGCCATTTGTGCTTTAGGGAGACACTGGCGCACACACACATTCACACATCCCTTCCCTTGCCTTGTGAATGCTATTCTACAGGGATGCACTGCCAGTCAGCAAAGTGTACAGTATTTGCCTGAGGCTCGGTGGAGAATTACTTATAATGGCTGCTACCTGTGACCTTGACCGCAATAAATGAGGCTGGTTTTGAGGTTACACTTAAAGAAGCAGGGATGGAGAAATGAAGTTGAGAGAGATATAGACAGGGAAAATGGATGCACTTTCCCTTAACTGCAGTCCAGTTCTGCAGTCTGAGATTTTGTTTTGGTCCAGAGGATGGTGATACTAAGAGCTGTGTTGCCTAACCACCACTACATTAAGCCACCATGTAAATGGACCTCAGTGTTGAGCTCTAGTGTGAACCATAAGCAGAGAAAGGGAGGCTGTACCCATTTAAGCCTCTGGATTTCACACCTAAAGAGCTCTGTGTGTGTGTGTGTGTGTGTGTGTGTGTGTGTGTGTGTGTGCGCGCAAGCAGTCTACAAACTGCTGTACTTGACAAAAAGTTAAACGGATTGGCTTTTTCACCTTAATATATACACAGCTGTTTTCTCCCTGCTGCCAGCAATCAAAATACCTGCCATGATTTTTGTCTAGACTCTTGAGTCCAAATCAGTATGCACGCACAGCATTGAGCCCTACTGTAGAAAGACTGGGGGGTTGGGGGGGTTGATAGTGATGTGAAGTGCTCTGAGGAGAGGGGCTTACTACTAGGAAAGGTTAAGGAGGGGCAGACATAGAGCTAGAGTATGGTTAGGCTGTTCTGGCAGCTGTTTGGAGGGTTTATAAAACCAGAGGTAAACAGATCCCAGGATTACTATTGCACAGCATACTGTGTTCTGTAGCGGCCCTCTAATCTGAAGTCTGGGAGGGGAACGTGACTCTTCAAAGGCTGCTAGGCGAATGAAAAAGCCAGTGGGACTCTAAGCTGCTATATTGTATTGCAGTGACCGAGCCCTGCCTAGAACACCTTGGTTCTGCATGGTAGATTATAGTTCTGCCAAGAGAGTAATGGCATAATACATCACACTGCATTGTACAGTATCAGCCTGTACTGCATATTATAGTTCAGCACAGCATGGCATTGTAGCCCGCAGCAACGCAATCTCACCATTAATCATTTTTGGTCTTATCGTACGGAGCAAGTCTATAGAGTTTCAGGATCCCTCGTCATGCTCTGCAAACATGGGCCCACTGTGGCAAGGTTACTGAAGATCTACGATGTGGTGATTAGCTGGATTTTATAGCTGCAGCCGTTTAGGCTATCTGCTGTGTCATACTGTTACTCAGCAGGATTACCTGTACCTGACTACCTGTACTCGCTCAAGAGAACTGTACTGCGAGGACTTGTTGTTTTGACCGAGCCAGAGATTTGCACTCAGGGGGTGTAATGAGTTTCTGGATCAAGAGCAGAAACGCAGAAAGCATATTATTCCAAAGGGCTGCAAATAATCTTATCTGCACGGCCCAGTGAGCTTTCTATTGAACTGATATTGTTTGAGATTTTCCTCTGAACATCTATGTGTCCTGTTGTGCTCCACTTAATCCTGACAAGTGTCAGCAGACCCTGCAGACCTCCCAGTACCCCTATAGTGGACAACTGTCCTGTTGGCTCATTGGTGAGGCGTCCTGGCCCTATCTACTCTGACAGAGATGACCCACAGCGAGGTGGATGACAGAGCCTGATACTGTCTGCACCACCACTGTCTGTCTGATAAGGAGCCACACATGCAAGCAGCTGACATGGTTCAGCCTGTGGACCAAACACAGCACACGTGGAGTAGAACATGCTACACAAGGTGCTGTCCAACACACACAGTTTACTCAGAGGTCTTTTTTGTCTTTTTAATTAGAAAGGTAAGCATGTTCCATTTTGATGCCACTTGAAATACAGTGTTCTACACAGCCGCCAGCACTGTAGTAGCGTTGGCGTCAATTGATCGTATCATGATATTATGACTAGATGTCAATGGTGTAATAATTACTGAGCTGTTGCAGCCAAGTGAAATGGAACATTTTCTTACGTGTAAATATGTATCGAAAGTGGTAAATGGTGATTGTCATTGCCATCATTCTGTCCTTTCACGTCCTCTAATGTGAGTTTTGTTGCATTGTGATTCGATCTTTGGGTTTTGGACTGAAAAGACATTTTATAGTCTAACTGATTTGAACAATTTGAAAGGAATAATCAACAGATATATTGACAATTGAGATAAGCTTTTGATTGAGTTTTTTTTTTTTTTAGAAAAGAGAATGGAAACTTACCCAAGACCTTCGCATAGCCTTCACAATCTTTTAACACGAATAATCTGCCCTTTATTCCACCAGAGCATCTGATGTGGTCAAATGGGTGATGAGTAATGTGCTCCAAGTTTCAGCTGCTCCATCCACCACTTAAACAGGTGGAGGGATGCATGTAAGCTAATGTAGTGCAGCCATGCATTGGTCTGGAGGTTAGTTAGTTCAGTTCAGTTGTTTTTGTGGTGTTTGCTTTTACAATATGCACGCCTTTTCTTTACACCAACCTTGTACAAACAGCACATTAGTTTAATTACCAGTTAAACTGGACTCTTTTCTCTATTGTAAGGGTCAAAAAAGTTGTATTAAGTGTCAGAGATTCAGTAATGTTATGCCATCTTGATATGCTCGAGTATAATGTCAACACGCTTCAAGGCGGCCAGAGTTTGTAAAGGAATCTTCATGCTGCTCACTGCTTCATTGCATACAGCAAGGCAATCTGTTCTCAAACACTGTAGCAGTTTTTACAAATGCAAATGTGCTGAGAAGATATGCTTGTATATCTTCCTGCAAACATAACCTCCTCTGCTGCACACTGAGAGAAATGAAAACCGAGCAGAGAGCAAAGGGAAGGTGTTGTGAAGAGAGGAAAGAAACAAATAAATACAGAGTGAGACAGAAAGATGGATAGAGTTGCCCCTTAAAATTTGTGCTGTTCAGGGCTTTTGTTTGGCTCCACCTGGTTCATAACACGAGCCTCAGCACAACACATGGGGAAGGACGCTTCCCAGCTGTAACACACACACTTGCACTCTCACATACACACACACACACTTACTTTAGCTCTGCACCCTGGGCCCACCAAGGCTAATTGCCATGGCAACAGACTATTGAAAGGGGCGAAGGTCAGCTTGAAACTGGAAGCTGTTTTTGGATGGGAGGACTGGTACTCTGACTGGAAGAAAGGGGCCAAATTGACTCTATTCAGCTGAAGATTTGGCTTTCATAATGTGGTAAACGCAGAGCGAAGGCCTATTTTCGTGTGGAAAAAGCAGAACACGTGCAGCGATTCTTTGCAGCCACAGCTCCAAATGACACAGACACAGATGCTAATTGCACTTCTTCTGAAAAAGTGAACAAAACGTGAAAGCATCTCTGTGTGTCTTCCTCCTGCCGTTTCTATGTCACTTTATTTGTGGTACTTACATCTCCCCTGGTGCAGTGTGTGTTGGGGCTAAGCTTGTTCTCCTCGCAGCCGCGCAGATGCTCGGGTGATAAATTGCCACCGTGAGTCAGTGATGCATCCTAAGCTTTTCTCCTTTGTGATCAAGGGTACGGAAAATGCCAGCACTCCTGCTAACAGACACACACTAGCCTTTGCTGACACTGACAGATGGAGCTCACTCTTAAGGTGACACACGCAATAACCCCCACTCACCAAGCACACACTTACTTACACACACTCAGTTTCTGCATTTTGCGTTCAAGTGCACCAAAATGCAAACACCCACACATGCAGCCGCACCCGTCTGTGTTTGTGGGCTGTAGTGACTCGTTAGTGTGCACAGCGGGAGTGAGTGTGTGTGTGTGTGTGTGTGTGATAAATGGCCATGTGAATTATGAATGAGGGAAGATGACGGGGAGTCAGTCCACCCTGAAGCCTGCTACTGCACTCAGCCTGCACGGATTGACTGTGCATATTTAAGTGTGTGTGTGTGTGTGTGTAAGATGAACAGTAAGTGTGCTTTATGCCATGAATTCTTTTGTGTATTTAGTGTCTGTTATATATGTATGCCTAAGTATTTTATTATTAGCAGTGCAGGCTGTGAAATGAATTTTAGAGTTTCTAAGGCCAGTTTTAGCCAGTTCTCTCCTTCCTTAGGAACGATGGAGCTGCTATTTTAAAGTGCTTATATCTCACACCGTCTTCCTGTGTTTTTTTTGTGGGGTTTTATACAGAATTACTAGACTTTTATATTAATATATTATTGGTCATTTTCTTTGTCTCTCCCATTTTGACCCACCCATTTTTCCCTCTTCTTCTTATTTTTTCTTTACTCATATTTCTGTTGTGTACATGCTTATGACTGTTAATCTTTAATCTGAATTAATATATGTGTGTGTGTGTGTGTAGTAGATCTCAAACAGAAACTTATTTGCTGACAGTTTTCTTAACTGGTTAATTACTAAAAACATATCAACAATTCACCGGTTGCATTGTAAGCTTTCCTTCATCAGTGCTTTTCCTGAAAAAGGAACATAACCACTACTGTACTTTCAGCACTTTAGACAAAGACTGAGGTTGTCCCACCAACTGTCCACTAGACGCACAAAGATAAGATTTGCAACAAAAGATTTATGAAATTTGGTGGGGTTATATAGATATAGTTATGAAAGATTAGAGTTTGCTTTAATTGGCTTCACCAGGTTACTGCTCAGAGGCACTGATTAAATTAGCACTTTTTCATCAAATAATAAAACTGACTTTCAGCTCCCTCAGATGGCATCAGTGTAGGAAAGCCCCATACTGTCACTCCTAAAAGCCATGTATGTATGTATGTATGTATGTGTGTGCGCTACATGATATATTCCCAACAGAGATTCTCCACTACTTTATCACCTTCTCTTTGTGCTGCTTCTCCTTTCTGCCTTCCTGCTTCCTCGGCTGTTTTGTAAATGACGCCTTCATCAACAAACATTACAGCAATGCATATCTAAATTGTTTAGGCCCTCTTTTCTGTGCTTGACCGTGAAATTTAATGGACCTAACAATTCAGCTTTTTAACGGTCTGTGGGTCAACAGATCAAACAGTCATCAGCATGCATAGAGCTTGTGTCTGAATATGATTCAGGGGTTTCTGTGGTGAAAGCAGAGCCTGTAGTTAGCAACCTCATTTACTCCTGCTGTATCACTGGCCTGCTTTAGATAAAGAGTCCTCGGGGAGTCGTGTGGTGCTCAGCAGAAGACCCAGCACATTTTCCTCATCAACCCCCAGTGAAGATGCCATTACTCAAAATGTTGAGCAAGCATCTCCGTGGTATTGGAGCAGAAGACATTGAGAGGGAGGGGGATGTTTGTCTGTGTTGGCTGTTTGCTTTGATCATTCACCCAGAGCCACTTGGTCAGTGTTTAATCAATAGGGGAGTGTTGCTCATAGCTGTGGGTTGATGGCATCAAAATGTGATGAAACTGAAAAGATGTTTTCTTCTTTTGTTTACGCTCTTGACTAGAAATTAAGTAGAAATTAGTTCCTTTCTTGTTTCAAGATGAAGACAGAGGTCTGAAAAAGGCTAAGGGCTAAAACAACATAAGGTTTATATCGTCATGGAGAAGAGAGACACCATTAGTCTTCAATAATCATTCATTTCTTCATGCATCCCTCTTTAAAGTGTGTATTACAGAATTAATGGAAGGGAATAAAGTGAATGCATTAATAGTTGTTACTCCCCTAACACATTTTAAGTACAGAGGGAGAAGAAAAAGCAGCACAAGAATAAAAGTCGGGGGAATGTATAACATCATAAAAAAGGAATTAAATAGGCCATCATCCAAAGACCTGCTTGTGAAAGAGATTTTAGTCATAATTTTTAATGCCCTGGGCTGGAAGTGTTCCTTTGTGGGTAGTCTCCTACTTCTTATGTTAAATAAACCATTCATAAGCTCACTGTATTATCTGAAAAATGCATGGCCAAAAAGCTTAAACACTTTGCATAGTTTATTTATACTGTATATACATATATATATACATATATATTGGAGACAGGATGATTTTCTTAGGACAGCGACGGTACTTCTTTTCCTGGACTCCAAAAAGCAGCATTTCAAGCTGTGTTTCAACTCCAAGGGGGTTCACACTTACACAGGCGTCTCCTTAAATCTTTTATTCAAACAGGTTGTGATTAAAGATGAAATGAGGGTGAGTTTTATTTCTATTTTAAAACAAGAACACAGATCCCCACTATAAAGAAAAATTACAACCGATTCAAGGAAATCTTTGAAACAGATTGATGAGGAAACAAGTGAATTGGACGAATGTGCTGAATTGAATAAGGAGCCATATGGTCACCGCTATGAGAGAGCTGAAAAGAGGGTGGGGGCATTAGCATTCAGAGCAGCATGTATGGGAGATGGGTTTGACAGGGGAGAGGACGATGGTATAAAAAAGATGAGATGGAAACTGAGTCTGAGCTTTTGGGATGATGTCAGTCGCTGCAATTCTTCGCAGAGCCCTTAAAGCCTAGGTGATGAAGCAAACGGATATCGGCTCGGATACAAAAGAACAGGGAGACTGGCTGGATTCTGGATGGAGAGAGAGAGAGAGCGGGGAAGACAGTGATTGACAAAATGTAGAAAATACAGACCACTGAGCAAAGGGTGAGCGGGGGGTTTAAAGATTTTGGAGGGATGTCAACTGTATCTGTTCTGCCAGCAGACCATGGCAGCCTCAGACTGTCAAGGATGGAGGGATCAAAGGCTCAGAATACAAAATGAGCGCAGAGTTTATATGAGACAGACACAGCCAAGCGAGAGTTAAAGACTTTGGAGAGATGTCAAGTGTTTCTATTGTCGTGTTGAGTGAGCTGCGATGGGGCCGGATTGAGGCCAGGAAAAAAAACCCCGGCCAAATATGGAACTTTTGTTTTTATGCTACCGCTGTTTACAGCAATGAGGGGCAGAAAGAGGGGAAGGATATTGACAGATTTAGTTGATTGCAGCAGGAAGAGAGACCCCTGTATGGCTTGTTATGCTGGAATAGTGTGTTGGTGTGTAAGCAGAGAAGTGCTCTGACGTAATTCAGTGTAGAGACGTGTTTTTGTCCCAAACCCGGAAAGCTAATGTGCTGAGAAAGCCCAGGTGGTGTGCAAGACTTGCTGTTTCTTTTTATGAACTCAGGCTTATATAACTCGTGCCAAGAGGTCACTGTGGGTTATCGGGAGTCTCTGAGCGTTTGTGAAAAACGAGTGAAAAATGAGTTTGAAGTGCACCACATTGCCTGTGTTCAGCCTATAAGACCCCTACCAGTGTTTAGTGCTGCATGAAAATGCTAATTTACTTGATGTATTACAGTTTAAGCAAGGCTGTTGTGTTGCTAAACATGCTAAACATGCAGGGAGGCATGTTCTACTGCAGTGGTTCCTAACAAAAAAAACTAAAAGAAGACAGACTTGTAACCCATTTATATTCACTATTTCTGACCACTTTACCCCCCATTTGTTTCATAGAAAAACTTCTTGAGCCCATAAAAGTAAAATGATCTTGTGAATGACACTGTGAAACACCAAAGGGATGAATTAGTAAATTGCTCATATACTTTGGGAGTGGTCGATTAATCTCATAGTAATATTTTGATTTGCCCCATCAGTGTAGAATTTGATATAGTACTTTCTTTTTTGGCTAATCAAGTGAGTGAAATACCCCACATATGTCAAGGGACCTCATAACATCGATACTCGAATCTTACGAGCCAAATATTTCCATAAAGCAGTCCCGCTCGTTGAGTTGCAACTTGGCTAACAACGGCCCAATTCAACCAGAGACTGTATATCAAAATGTCCTCAGGTTAATGAAACTGTGTCATTCCATGATAGCATCATATCTCACAGCCCTTATCTGCTTTAAATCCATCAGAGGCTTACTTTAGTCAAACATTGATAAAGGGTGTTGTTGGATACTTGCCTAGCGCTCTTGTAAACAGGAGTCATCATTTAACTCGTCACGCTTGTTTGTGTATGTTGTAAAGGGAGCAAAGTGTGAAACATCCTTGCCTCTATATTATTCAGGATGTTATTGACTAAGTCAGCGTTTCCTGTGATTTGACATTTATAATCCCTCTGCTCACCTTTGTACGCACCGTTTAATACCTCAGAAGTGACCCAAGCTCAGAAGAAGTGATGTGCTGCAAAAAGGATGGTCAACATTCGCCCTTCCTCTCTCCCACCCGTTCTCGGCAGGGGAAACACAGACAAACTCTCTGCCTCTCCTTTACTGTCAGACATGACAGTGCGAGTCCCTCTGTGATTCCTTATGAAATATGCACGTGTCTTTCATGTTCTCTGACTGAATGGGTTCACTCACAGACAGCATGCACAAGTTTCAATCCACCAGCACTGCCAACCAACTCACAGACTCGGTGTCGCCTTCGCTTCTTTCTTAGTTCGGCCTCTGCTTGGTCCCAAAATCTCTGCAATCTTTATCTCGTCCCCCTCTTCCCCCGCCAACTGTGCCGCAGTAATGAAGTCCTCCTCAACAGCCATGTGCATACTGGACAGGTTTCCTCCCCCCCAACTCAATAGGGACAGGATGTACAGTATATCCCAGGACGGGGACGCAGTGGAGGGAGAAGGAGGAGGGCTGCTGGCTGGCAGTGCCAGCTGGCATTGGAGAGCTGCCCGGCCGAGCAGTGCTAGGTTCTCTGCGCCACCTGCTCCACTGCCCTCCTGCTCCGATACCTGGCCCTGCAAGACAAACCTGTCATTATTGGAAGATAAGGGACAATATATGCTTGTGTGTGTATGTGTGTGTTTGTGTGTGCATGCTGATCCAAGCATATCTGCCAACTCTCCTTCCCTCTCCGTTGCCCTCTGTGTTCTGCTGCTATTAGTAAACCTCCCTGGGACAGCGGCATTAGCTCTTCAGTCCCACTTGGGTTGCAAATGGAATTTGAAATGAAAGGTGTTGCTTTGAGATAAACGACTAAAAAGTTTCCTATTTATGGCTATTGTACCTGTAGCACCCATGTGGTCTATACAAATATGTTTTTCACATATAAAGAGGGATTTTTTTAAATATTTTTTTTTAATATCTATTTTTCTCCTCTTCTGTTGCATATCCCTGTGGTAAAATTTGAACGTGTTTTCCTTTTGAATAACAGTTTGGCCTTCCAGTCTTTATTCCTCTTTTTTGTGTGCTTTGTGCATGCAGGACAGTGTTAGGGTGTGTAGCAGCCAGGCTTTAGTACCTTGTTGTTTGCATTCCAGCTAATTGTCCTCCTCTTGCTCAGGGCCGATGGAGGGCTGTATTGGCAGTTTCTGAAATGACAATTTGCATGTTGCATCCACATTTTTTGTATATATTTGTTTGGCGCCAGTCTCTGTGCTGAGCCTCTCTTAGCATCATGCAAAGAGGAGTTCAGGGGAGGCCATTGTCCCAGAAGTGCTTGGACGTGCTATGAGTAGGCGAGAGGAAGGGAGTAGAGGTGAGGGTGTTTTTTGTTTGCAAAGTGCTTTTCTCATGTTGCTCTCCTCTGTCCTTAACAAAGGGGCTTGGACTGGCCAGATAATGTGACTGGCCTCTCACGGGGAAAGGTTATCGACTGTTCCCTGTCAGCTGATAGTACAGAACAGGACACTTCAAGTCCCGGCTTCTACTAATGATGCACTTCAATTAGCCCAGGGTCATTAGAGAGAGGCCAACTCACCAGTGGACCAGTATCACAAATCATCACACAGATGTGCACAGACTGACTGATGGATAGACGGAGACGGACATACGGAGCTATAAAGAAACATCAATTGGAATACACCCCATGAAATTTCCTGACCTTTAGAGCACAGCTGTATTCTGACGATGTTGGACCCTGTTGAAGGGGACGGTGGAGCCAGCTGCTGGTTACGCCACTTCATCAGAGCCGTGATTTACTGCCTGACAACGCTGCAATTTCATCTGCCACAAGCCTGGCTCGTAAAAGACAAGAGATTGTCTTAGAATTGCCAGGAACGGGCGCACAAACATCCGCAGACACTTGAACTCACGCAACCCTGCATACAAACGCACACAGATAACATACTGTGTGCCATTGCAAGCCCCTGCTGTCAATTTATCTTGCTCCTCTCTGGCTGTCAGGGCTCCACCATGTGAAGTGATTCCCTGAAACAAGCTGTCTGCCCACAAGATTGAATCAATGTGACATACATCCACTTTAACCCGTTTAAGGGATGGCCATGGATTCCTGTCATTAAACATGACCCATGTTTCTTTTCTTCGGTCTGACAAAAGAAGCACTGAAATGTCTGAAACCTAGCCAGCAACACATTTATTTTGATTGAAGTCACAGCGTAACATGAAGTGATGGAGCGGGCAGGCCACAGCTGATCTGCTGTCACCTCCCTTAGCTGTCAGTTTACCATTGTTTCTTATATCTATATATATATAATTATCTTACTTGAGTTTTTACCCTCTTTTTTTCTGTTTGTATTCACCTCTTATCCATTTTTTTGTATTCATGTCGGGAGTCTTGTTTTTAATGATCTTTTACAAGTGTTTTTTAATATTGGGTTATTTTATTCTTTCATCCACTATCAAAGCTTCTCTGCTCTCTCCGCCTTTCACCCTCTCTCTCTAGTAATGTGTTGGAAAGCATATTATCTATCTTGAAACACTTCATTATGTTTAATAAGCTGTTACAGTATTGGGGAATAGAGGCTGAATGGTCCAGTGATTTCTGTTTTGGTGGATTTGGCTTGGTCCCCATCTTACACAGTTGTTATTATTACTCTGCAGGCACACTTACTTTTACTGCAGATGTAGGATTTGCATTAATCGTGACTCTAACTATATTAATAAATAACACAATGTGAGTCACGTAGTTTAGTAGTTTTGTGCGTTTCAGCCCAAAACAGACGTGACTGTCTCTTTGACTCAAATGCTCCCAATCTGGCTTGTAGAAATCTCAGTGAAGAGACAGTGAAGTCACACCTAAGTCTCTACCCACAGTCGTTGGGACTATGAGACATCGCTTGACATTTCTTTGCTGCCTTACACAGATAATTTCAAGATATCTTTACCTGGGGTGATTACGCAGGTTGACAAAACACCATATGTCACGGGGAATCCTTTTTTCTTTCAAGATATTGAGGGGAAACACGTAAGAAGAGATGAGAGAGAGGGGGGGAAGTAGCCCTGTTGACTTATGAGCAGAAGCAGAAGTCGGTGCGTGTCATGGTGGGAGGCAGGGAAGGATTTGATTTGCAAACTAATGAAATCAGTCAACGCAGCGTGTGTGCCTGTGTCTCTGGATCTTTGACGCACACACACACATTCTCATTCTCAGAGGAAGTCAAAAGCTCCCCTCGCTCTTTTGCTCCCTCTCCTTACTGCTGTGCCATTCTGCATCACTGGTGCGGGGAATTAGTTCTTTGTTACTGCTGTGTACCGCCTTCATTTCCCATCCCCGAGTCCTCATCCACCTGGCTATCGACCCAGCTGCTGTGAAGCCGTCCATCTACACCTCCGCTCGCTGTGTGTATATGTGTTTGACCGGGTGTGTAGGTGGTAGGAGAGGGTTTTTTTTTTTTTTGGTTTCATTATTGCACTATGGTTTACATCTTTCTCCTTGTGTGCGTGTTTTCTTATTTTTTGTCTGCGTATCTCAGTATGTGTCCCATACGTTTTGGGGTTGCATATGTATTGTTGCAAATGAGACTGTGTAGCCTTGTGGCATATGTGTGGTCTGTGCATGAGTGTGTGTGTGTGTGTGTGTGTGTGTGTGTGTGTGTGTGTGTGTGTGTCACAGAGTGCAGCCCTAGGGGTGGCTCAGCAAAGGCTCAGCAGTGGCAGGCCTGTCTGAAGTACTTAGGGCAGACAATGGTCAGAGCCCGAGGTTGCAGCTTCACTGACAGTTGAATTATGTGGCTAAGCACACGGTCACAGGTGCTTACCTATGCTGCTGACACACACGCACACACACAGATACCTGTTACTGTGGTTGTGGCTTGTGTCAACACGGTGATGGTGGACGGAGGGAGAAAATATGAAGAGGAGTTCAGTCTTAAACACTTGTTCCCCTTGATTTCAACAGGGTGGGCTGAATAGCCATGCTTGCTAAAGGTGTGGCGACTGTCTGTCTATCTTGCTGTCTGAGTGAGACAAAGTTGGCAACAAAAACACAAACAGGAAGTGGGCCATATGTCTGCAACGGTGATTAAATCCTGCTCTGTGGGAACATCCTGATGACCAAGTGGTCTCAGGCTGTAGAAAAGAAAGGAACAAAAATCTTGCTGAGAGTGTGAAATATGTTATAATAAGTTTGTGCATTTCAAGGCACCCCACAGTGTGTGTGTGTGTGTTGTAAAGCAAGTGTTGCTTGAACACACACCTTTTATAGTAGTGATAGAAATGATAACATGTTGATAGAACTGGGAGGACACAGGTGTTCAAATATTTGGCCCTGGCCTGTTGTGTCTGAAACCGTTACTGTCTCATGGTCGTAGAGACACGTGACACGGGACGCATGCATGAACTCCACACAGGCATGCACGTGCACACGCACCAGTAGGATACACATGTGAAAGAGTAATAATCTCATTATGGAGAGAATAGATTAAGAACGATACGTGAGAGGATATCAGCGCATCTATTCAGAAATTCTTCCTCAGGTGATGGAGGAAAAGCAGGGAAATCTGTGTGAGGAGGAGTGTGAGGGTGCCAAAGAAATAGCAGTGGACAAAATGCAACTGTGGACCTTGAAAGACGTTTTTGCCGTCTATGTCGTGGTGTTGGTCTCTTTAGCACTCCCGTTTTACTCTGGTTCATATGCCTAGATAAAAGAAACAAACATAAGATCCTGTGCAAATGTGGCTCACATTATATTTCTGTTTATGGAAACAAGAATGACTCATGTATGACCTTGGGTTTTTTTAAACTCTGAAATATTGATATCTTGATTCTAGTTTCATGCCATAACCTGCTAATATAATTCACTGAGGGAGTTCATCCTGACAGATACCGAGCCTCTGCTGAATCCCGAAGAAGACTCCACAACCACCAGCTCAGGCCTGGTCCAGTGATTAGCCAGTGACATCCTCCTCTCTATGTCTGTCTGCCTTTCCAGGCCTGAAGACCTACCTGATCTCTGGCAGGAAGGTGGAGCCTCACACTCGCTGTAATTGCTCTCAGTTGGGGTTAGCTGGGCCTGAGCATGCAGAGCCTCGGTGCCCTACTTCCAGGGTGCCCACACCCGATGGAGCTCCTTCAGCCTGCACCGTGCCACCAGACAGCACTAAGGTAAGCGCACGCTATCTCTGAGAAAATGATACGAAAAATCAGCCATGTTGTTGAAGAAGTAGCTACATTTCTGGGAGTATTTTTCATTGCACATCTATATTGCCTGAGGAAGAACACTGAGCTGCATGTTCTGCTGCAGCCTCTTCAATTTTCTTCTTTTTTGCTCTCAGTGTGCTTTTGTTTATGTGGGTGTATCAGTAGGTTTAATAAATATTTTTCATTTTTTGCTTGCTTTGTTTCAAGAGGAAGTGAAAAAGAAATGATTTGCATTCCTTTCAGTGCCTTGCGTTTATTCCTTGTAATTTCGTGGTTTTAACCTTGGGCACCCTGCAGAGTTAGAGCGTCTTTGTTGATTGTCCTCTTCACTTTCAGAGCACCTGTATGCATACATTCCCATACATGCCTCTGTTTGTGCACCTTAGTCCTCATTTAATCCAAATCAACAAGAGTCTGAGAATAAAACAGCGAGATGTTATTAATTGGACAATGTGAAGTGTTGTCCTCCCCAGCATGCAGTCTACATAATAACTGACCCATCAGTATGTTCGGCTCATCAACCTAAAGGATGTCCATCCACTGTGTCCTCCTTAGCTCTGCCTTCAAGGCAAATTCCTCATTTGCTTCTAAATTGTACTTCTAGGTCACGGACTCACCACACGCACTTTTCCCTTATAATTACCCTCAAAACCCTGCACCACTGTGCCTCATATTCACCCCAATTAATCCTCTGTTCTCTGTACACGTGTGCACCTCAGGTTTTCTCCACAGATCTCTGCCAGGCCAGGTGGAGGGGGGGGATGGGGGGCTACATGAGGGGAAAAAAAGAGTAGGAAGAGGATGATGAGAGGCAGGAGCATCAGTGGGCGTCCTCGGTATGGTAATGAGCCAACTTAAGCAGGGAGATGGGAAGCTCTTCTCTGGTTTTCCTGTCTTTGACTGATGATTCCTTCATTTACAGCTTCCCCACACAAATACAGACATGGCTCGTGCTGAAGGGTCACACTCAGGGATCTTCAGAGAGACTTTTGAATGTGCAAAAGGGTTTATACGGCTGGTGTGGTAATAAATGTTTAACAAGCGTTTAATGTAGCATGTGGGTACATAGTGTGTGCTATTTTGCTGTGTTTACATGGCATAACGTGTGTGTTTTGGTACATGTGGGTGTTTTTCTTAGCACAGCATACCTATCTCAAACACACACACACACACACTCTCTCTCACACTTTCGATTCTCCTTCAAGAGGATGAGTGGGATGAAAATAAAGACCTTGAGCCCGTGTAGACCTCTACGATTCTATTTCTCAGTGCCTACTGCCACTCTTGTTAGCATTCTTCCTCACTGAAATGAATAATATTAAGCCGATAGTGATTTTCAGACTTGTCACAGCATCTCTAGATTGTGTTAAGTTGATGGGTTTTGTCTTTTTGCTGCTGCAACGCTGCTGTGATCACAGCTGATGTATGCGTTTTGTCATTTCTTTTGTCATTTTTGTCCAAGACTCCTGCTCTGGATCTCTACCATCTTTTCCTGCTTTTTGCTGCTCTTGTGCGTTCCTTGATCTGTATCTCTTGATTTATTGATTCTCTTTCTTCTTTTTCCCGCCCCCATATGTTGCATGTTTCCTCATACTGCCCCCCCCCACCCCCAAAAGCCTGCCTCCCTGCAGTCTCCCTGTCTATCCTGCAGTGTGGGCCTGGTACCAGGGGAGGATCAGGTTTTGGAGGAAGTAGCAGTGCGCAATGGCTGCCATGACGACAACAAGACCAACAGCAGCAAGGTGAGCCAAACGGATGAGATATACAGTGTATGTCCAGTCTAATATAGTTTTTGTAATTATTTTCCCATCAAATATTGGGCCATCGTGAACTAACTCTGGTTACATTTACTCAGGCCCAGCAGCAAAAAGAAGGACTCAAAAATAGTTCAGAGAAATAGAACTCCATGAATCCCAGATGAAATGTGCCACACACACATGCATTTAAACTGGTGTGACTGTAGCACACTTTTTATCTTTATATATATATTTATTATTGCTGACCTACTTCCAAAGTAAAGATGTATTATCACACCTTCTTTTTGTGGCTATTCACATCTTCTCTCTCCCCTCTCTTCACTTTAGGACTCTTCAAACCTGAAGTGCTCCCCAGCAGTTTCCGCAGGGCGCAGCCCAAAGGCTCTGAACGGCCTGCTCAGTCCTCAGCTGGAGGCCTTGAACAACAGCCAGACGTCGCTGTGCGAGATGCTGCAGGAGAAGGAGAAGAAGACGTGGAGTGGCGGAGCCTTGGGCATGGACCACTCGGCGCTCATCCCACTGCGCTCCAAGAACTTCAGGGAGAGGAGCGATGCTCACTTTGTGGACGTTATCAAAGAGGACAGGTTAGAATGACCTGAGGATAAAAACATTAAACAAATCTGTAACATTTAAACATATCATACAGTTGATCACTCTCAGTCAATCTGAGTTGTTAATGTTCATTTTTCAGTCAATTTTAAGTTAACATGTAAAATCCCAACTGAAAATGTATTTCCTCTGTGCATGTGGCAGCCTTATGAAGGACTATTTCTATAAACCTCCCATAAACAAGCTGAGCCTCACCTTCCTGGAGAAGAGCCTGGAGTCTGCCTACCGGATAAGCTACCAGGAAGAGGTGTGTGTGTGTGTGTGTGTGTGTGTGTGTGTGTATGAGCTGTTTTTGTGCATAACAAAGTGACGCCTATATGCTTGTGTCTTTAATGAGTGCATGTGTTAACATGTATTTATTTTGACCTCATCCATGAGATAAACACACTGTAGTTGTCTTTAGTCTGTTTTTGATCTGACGTTTGAGTTTTCCCAGCTGTCAGAGAAAGACTATTTTTGTGCTTCCAGCCAATCCCATCCCTGCTGTCTCTATCTCTGTGTGTGAAATCTAGCTGTGATTGTGCAAGTTTGTGTTTTTCTGCGTGTCTGTGTCCTGTCTGGGAAGCCTGTTAGCACTGCATAAGGAACAGATCAGTCCAGACTGCGGCAAAGAGAAATCACTGCAGGACCTTAAAAGTAGTTTTGTATTAGGCTGTGATTCCCTCTGCTGGCGAAACCTCAGAAGTACAGTTTCACTTCCCTGGCTGCAACTGCTACATTTTTTAGACCTAAATCATGAGTCATTGACATAGTAATTAGGATAGTCTCACTTAAATCATAGTTGATTTATGTCCAGCTCATCCCTAATGGTGCCACCTTTGAGCTCAAACATTTGCTTGTTCAATTAAAATGATATGTATACATATTTTCACTGACTAAATTTCAGTAATGCCTTACTCTTTTTCATAGCTTAAACCCCCAGTTTTCTTAATTGGTATTTACCTGTATGTTTATTAATGTTCTTGTATATTTGTAAAATTTTAACTCTCTCCCTTCCAGGTGGAAAGTCAAGCAGCGGTGCAGACTTTAGCGAGTCCAACATTCAGTTCTTTCCTGGACTTGCTGCTGTGTTGTTCAGTGTTTCTGGCTCTCTCACTGGCCTGTTTCCTTCGCCCGCTCGTCGCCCAGCACACTCTGTCCACACCAGCGCTCGCTCTGACAGCTGTAGCTGCCCTGTTGGAGGTTGTGGGTCTGCTGTTTGCTATACGGTGAGATACTGAATGTAGAGTGGGAGCCCATGGGGCCAAATCCAGGTTGTTCTACAATGTCAGTAAAGCCCACCCTCCGCCTCAGAATTTATTGTTACTTGTCCAGTTTTTATTTTTCGGAATTTAATTTCAGTAATCATTTCATATCAAATGTGAAGTTACTATTTTAGGATGTTGCCTAAAATAGTAACTTCACATTTGATATTCAACAAGCTTCCTCTAACTGTGCAACGTGTCCACATTAATACCTCGGCTATGGCAAACACTGTAATTTAGTGGGGGCACACCTGACATTAAAATCTAAAACAAATTAATCCAAAAGAATGAAGACATTTTTAATAGACAATAGACTATTATTTGTGGAGCTGTGATGTGTTTACTTACAGTTTCATCTGGAAGTAGAAACCGTCTCCAAGAATAGAATTTCAAGCAGTGCAACTCTCAGTGGGTTAGTCGTATCCTGCTTAACATCATCAGAAAACCACAATTGGAAATTGTATTTGTAAGGAAATTGAGCCGGAACGGTTAGTAAACATAATCACATGGGGATATTGTTGATGGATATGTTCTTTCTGCCTTCTAATGTGAAAATGGAATGGGCAGTGTGCTTCGCTCTAAGTATATTTAAAATGTATTGAAAGAGTTGGACAGCAGAGAGAGAAAGATGGACAAGACAGGAGAGAAAATGTTGGAAAGGATATCTAATTGCCTGGCAGGGGAAATTCAAGCAGGGAGTATAATAATAGTAAGAGTCCTGGAACAAAAAAAAGACCCAGACACCTTTTTAACATTAATATCTTTTTATGTATTCTTGTTGGAATATTATGGTGGATATCATGATATTAAATCTGCCTCCAGCTATGAAATGTGTAGATCTTTTTTATGGACCCTTGTATCAATCTTAAGTTAACATTTGTTATGAATTTATAAATAAAGATATATATAGAACAGGTCAAATTCAAGGTAGGGATCAGACTAGAGTCAAACTGGCCCCTCAAATACATCATAATACATCAATAGTACATCAATGACAGCTTCCTTCCTTCTTCTTCTTCTTCTTCTTCTTCTTCTTCTTCTTCAGTATGGCGTTCTACCTGGACAGTGTGCTGAATTGCACTCGGGTGCTGATGAGAGCGATTTCAGGCTGGATAACGCGTCACTTTATCGGAGCCGTCCTGGTGTCCCTGCCCACTGTCGCTGTCCTCTCCCATGTCACCTGTGACATGCATCTCTCCATCCAGGTGGACTTTACCTGTCATAGTTTTTCTGTGTTCAGAAATGTGTTGAAATCTATTATTGCTGAATTTGTAGCAGATTTATTCTCAGCATGTGTTTCTTAGTTGCACATTATATTCATGTAGTTTACACTCTGTGTAACTAATGACTCTGTGTCTTGTATATTCCCCAGTTCACCATGTTCATGTGCTGTGCTGTCATCATAGCTATCATTCAGTACTGTAACTTCTGCCAGCTCAGCTACTGGATGCGCTCATGTCTTGCAACTTTGGTGGGATTGGCACTGCTTGCTTTGCTGTTCAGCTCCCCCTGCAGGTGAGACATACTGAGGAGACAATTAAAGCAAATAGAACTTCTTGCAGAAAGATTTAAAACTTGATTGCTCAGGCACATGCACACCTTCAGTTTCTTGCAGACAGGTTTGTAGGAGGAAATGTTCATGCTCCCACACACTGTCCTTATACTTGCAAAAAACTTTATTAGAAATTTGTTTCCGAAAATGTGATATGATTAATGTGTGTGTTCAACAGTAGTGTAGAGATAATGGGAAGACACTGGCTTACTTGTTAAAAGTGTATGTTGGATATTGCTGGATTTCTAGATGCACTTGATACATTAATTAGTGCTATTTGTGTTTCATCTTTTCCAGTGTTGCTAATGGTCTGTTTTTCTGGTAAGTACAATTATTATTGTCACAGTTTGTACCTGATCATTGTTGCTGGTAATCACTCGTGTGTGTTTCCTGCAAGATGCACTGTTGACATTCTGGTGAGGTGCAAGCAACTTATTCCAAAAGCTTCTGTAGTTGTGGTGGTTACTTACAGATACAGAAGCTCCAATTTTATTTTGAGAAGCAAACTATTTATTCTATCTTCCTGTTTTGCTATTTTCCTGCATTTCTGTCTCTCTCCACCAGGTCGGATGGCCAAAACAGTACCAGCAGCAGCAACAGCTCCATCGACATGTCTGACGGCCCAGCGGACGCAGACCCACAGCCCAGCCCACAGGACCTGCTGGGCCCTGAGGCCTGCGTGGCCTTTTTCCTGCTCCTTCTCCTGGTCTGGTTCCTTAACCGTGAATTTGAGGTCAGTTACCGCCTGCACTACCATGGCAACGTGGAGGCTGATCAACACCGCATCAAGATCCAGAACATGAGGGATCAAGCCGACTGGCTGCTTCGCAATATCATCCCCATCCATGTGGCCGAGCAGCTGAAGGTAACCCAGAGCTACTCCAAGAACCACGACAATGTGGGTGTAATATTTGCCAGTATTGTTAACTTCAGTGAGTTTTATGAGGAAAGCTACGAGGGAGGCAAGGAGTGCTATCGTGTCCTCAACGAGCTAATTGGGGACTTTGATGAGCTCTTACGAAAGCCTGCTTTTTCAAATATTGAAAAGATCAAGACCATCGGTGCCACGTACATGGCGGCAGCAGGACTCAATGCGCAGCAGTGTGCAGATGCGGCACATCCTCACGCCCACCTCCGCGCTCTGTTCGAGTTTGCCCTCGAAATGATGTGTGTGGTGGACGACTTTAACAAGAACATGCTGGGCTTTGGCTTCAAGCTGCGCATTGGATTCAATCACGGGCCTCTAACGGCGGGAGTGATCGGCACCACGAAGCTTCTGTACGATATCTGGGGCGACACAGTCAACATCGCCAGTCGCATGGATACTACAGGGGTGGAGTGTCGTGTCCAGGTCAGCGAGGAGAGCTACTGCGTGCTCAGTAGCATGGATTATGAGTTTGATTACCGTGGCACAGTTAATGTCAAAGGCAAAGGTCAGATGAAGACCTTCCTTTACCCAAAGAGCAGTGACAGTGGCCCTGTGCCTCAGTACCAACTGTCAGTCTCACCGGAGATCCGGGCGCAGGTGGATGGTAGCATTGGGCGCTCGCCCACTGATGAAATCGCCAGCATGGTGCCTGCCACCACCATAAATGCAAGCAGTACCAATACTATGGTACCCAGTGCCAGCGCTGGTTCCTCCACTACCACAGGGCTTAGCCATGAGAGAGAGGCAGACAGCTGCGAAAGACGTCCCTCTGCAGAGACCTTTCATGCCAAGCGATCTGTGTCTCACAGTGGCATGACATCTTTAGCTGTTACCAACCGAGAGGGACCTCCTACTTCTGCAAATAACAAACAGCTCATCATCTCATCCTCCGTTCAGCAAAATGCTCCCCAAAATTCCACAACGGTGTCCCAGAAAAACATCAAGATGGACAAATGCGAGGATAATTATGACAGTAATGTCGGAGAGTTAACCAGACTTTAAACATTTGTTACAACGGCACTTTTAATGTAAATCCTCTACCCTTTAAGCTCTTGTTCCTGCCGGTTTGCATTTGTAGAATCGCTGTAGATTTGGTCCAACCCCAGGTGGAATCAGAGAGAAAGACCCTCAGGCCTCTACTGTGCGTCAGCCAGGCAGCAGGTTGTTTTTAGTATAAAAGTGATTGGCTGATATTATCAGTGGAGGGCGCTGGCTGGACCACAAAGTGAGTGTCAGGCAGGAGCACACAGATGAAATGGGATGGCCGAGTCTGAACCTTCTCTTGCCTGCTACAGATCCCATCGCCTCCCATTAACTTACTTGATTATCTGTACACCTTTAATCTCAATTATTTCTTTCATACGTCTTTTAAGTGCCTTTAGAATAGAATTATGTGTAGACTAAGCCTTTTTTGAGTAAGGTAATAACATAAAGGGAAAACTGTAAATAAGCAAACTTTTTGGAGAAAATGCTTGGCTTTTGTTACAATTTTACTTTGTAAACTATGTTTTGCTATGATATTTTGCCTTTTATCAAAGAAGAGCTCAGCGAGCTGACCTTACATATGGAATGTGCTACAATATGAGGAGAATCACAATGTGTATTATGTAAAGGGAAATAAGATGTTACTCCAAGATATGTATTAATAAAATCTGCACTAGAATGCAGCTGAGCCTGTTTCCACATTCTTCATGAAAACCAGAAAACTCTTCATGAAAGGCACAGCAGAGACTAATCAATCCAGCCTTAGGGCAGATGAGGCCGAGTTACGCGTCGTGAGAGCGTATTTGCATGCATACTGTGTGTGTGTCTGTGTGTGTGTGTGTGTGTGTGTGTGTGTGTGTAGTAACAAGATCATGCAGGGTTTAATGAGGAGAGGTGCCTATGAGTTGCTCGACTCACTGACTTGGTGAAACTGCAGGATGACAAACAGTTTAGGAACGCAGACAAAAAAAAAAAAAAAAATCTTTGTTGCTGATGTGGCAGCTTTTTTCTCTGGCCTCGGTTAACATCTCTGTATTGCCTCAGTACAGGCAATGATGTAGCTTGATGGCCTCAGCTACACTTAATCAGCATGCTTGTGACAAGAGCATTGTAGATGAGCCTAACTGTTACACGTGTTTGTGTCCTCCTCCACAATCCAGGCTCTTATGGGAACTCAAGCTGTGATTAGTGTTTAAGTATTTCAATGGATGCTATAAGGCACTGCTGTACCTGTAGGGTGTCTTTGGCTGCGACTGTAGATCGATTTAGAGAAAACAATCGCATAAGTTATGTATGGAATACACTGTGTGTTAGCTGATAGTGCTTTTAAGACATGGATAATCAAAGTGGAATGTCACAAATCAGAACTAAATGTGTTTTATTGTATTTATTGTAACACAAAACTTGAACTGTTTGTGCAAAGCTCCGTTCTCTAATTTCTCTAATTTGAAAGACATTACTGGATGGAAACAGCCGGGCGCATTTAGCTGCTTCATACTTTCAATAGCATGAAACTTGATGTAATAACACTGAACATGCGATGGCAGTCCACCAAATGTATTTCATAGTGTTCCCTGTCTGTGTTTTTACTCTTTCTTTCCAACTTATTCGATTTCGTGCTATTATGTCGGATTATTAAGGATATCAAACTGATTCAACTGTACATCTCTCTCACTGTTACAAGTTCTCTCTGACGCTGTTTCTTAGCGAAAAGGATTGTGTGCTCAGAGGCAAAAAGGTATTTCTGTGAAATTCACTCAATTGTCTCATTTTTTACTTTTTAAAAACCCTGAACAACACATTAACCCTTTATTTTTTAAATGACTATTACATAATCGGTATCTTTTTAAGTAAAGCAGAAAAATAAAGAACCAATTTGCCTTCTTTTATTATCAAATAGTTTAATTCGACTGCCGCATTTGACATTAACCTAATAGTTGTATAGTTTGTTTGGTTTTTCAAAAACAGAATAGGGTAGCTTGTGCCTTTTAACTTCAAACTTAATTTTTCCTTATCTTCACTGTCTGCTAGTTCATTTATTAAGACACTGGATATTTCTTAAAAGCTTTAGGTATGCTTAAGCATGGGAATGTTTACTTTTGTGCTTTTGGTTTTCTAAGGTCATGACTTTTAAGCAGTGCCTTTTCTTAATATATACAATTAAATGTAAACATACCAAACATATTGAACATTAATTGGCCTTAATGTTTTTGAATTGCTTTGCCTTCATACTGTATTTATTTCTCAGATGGAGCCGGGTTTGTTTTAAATGCAATAATGAGAGTTTAGCATCGTTGGTTTCAGAGGGAAAATTGCATTATTTCTGCTTATGAGCACACAACCCTTGTACCAGCCCCAAAAATTGTCTGTTACACTACAATAAAGCCACGCTTATAATAGTTAGTGTTGTTATTATCCAAGGTTAAGTGCTTAATAGAGGTCAAGTATGTCAGGTAAAGCGTATAAGCTACTTTTTTTTTTGTTTCCTTTGGTAATTCTGATAATCTCTTTTAAATAATGTTTTTTTTGATGAACTCTGAACATTTTTGTCTGGATTAGTATTGTATTTTGGACAAACAGGAGCAGTGAGATAGCGGTGACAACTCACAGTTTTGATTGCCACTTGCTTTTTTTTTTAAATCGTTTCCCCCTTTTGTTTCACGGCAAGCGTGAACATAAAAGTTGATTTGGTTTGATTTATCGCGATGTGAGTGACATTCTGGACCAGCAGAATGGCACACGGAGAAGGTTTTGATGCCAAAGAGTGTCATTGCCATGTTTGTACGTTACTGACCTATCTCATCTCCTCCTTAATTTGCATTTTGTGTTGTGCACGTTCAAGAAAGGTGATTTATATAATATAATTATATGTCGAAACACATTTGCACAAGGCACTCACTTTTTATGTACAGTATGCCTTTATATTGTATGGTATCTGAGCATTTTCTATTATTTATATAAACGCATGTACTAGAGTATTAAATAGACTAAAGAACTGGGTAATTTTAACAATGTTGGAACAATACTTGTGTGTTCTGTTTGCCTGCATGTGTGTCAAAACAACAACAAAAAAAGAAATATGTAAGAGTGTTTGTAAAACTGTGCGGTTGTGGGTGTTTTCAAAGGGATGCTCTAATCTTAGCAGGAATGTGACCAGGACATCTTAGTCAACTTTATCATCCAAGAAAAGTACGACATGCTAAGACAATAAGGCTTCAATCAATACAGATTTGTTGTTATTTAAAAATTCACTCAACGGCAAGACACTATTAGATGAATGCAGGTAGGCAGTATTTCCGTAGCCTGCTACAGCCAAGTTTTTATGAATTGTTGCTTTCTTTGGAGATGTTTTTGTATAGAGCACGCTAATAGGTATGCAAGTGAAGGTTAAAACTGAATAAAGTCAGTTGCTGGGAAATGTTGTCCGGTTGAATTTATAGCCTGTACACTACATCCCGGTCTGTACTTACCAGCGGTGGATTGTGCATGTTTTCGAATATTGTTCTTAAATAGCCAACAAATGTGAAATAATTGTACATGGAGTATTCACTGTAGTGATTTATGCTGTCCATTCTGTATGTGTGCTATATTTATACGACTCGTTTGGCTTACATTGTTCTAGATGAATCCACCCAACATAGTGTAAAGTAGTTCCACCTCAAACCAGCCACAACATTACAGTAAATGCTGCTTACATGTCAATAAATCAGTAATGATAATCCAGTAATATATACAAAATAACAGGAACACTTATGCTGCATAGCAATTCTTTTACTTTCATTCATTTAAATAGGCTCATACTAGATGTGTACTTTGACTTAATTAAGCTTTTGAATGCAGAACTTTTACTTCAAATAAAGTTGTTTTTTTCTTTTTTTTTTTACAGTGATTGCTACTTTTATGCTAGTAGATGATCTGAATACTTCTTCTACCACTGGTATTTGCTGGTACTCACACAGAGTATCAAGAGAGATGAGATGCTTGGCGTCTTAGGTTGAGTACATACGCTACGTTTGAATTATTTGACTGCTCAGGAATAATTAAATGTGTTTGAAGAATGAAAAATAACTGGAGCTGATTCAAAGCCAGTGATGCTGTGCTCACAGTGTGGCTTCTTTCAATCACTGCTGTTTAAACAAACATACTTCATGCACACACTGTTCATAAATCAACAGTTGGGACTGTGGTGGACCTGGCTAGAAAGTTGTTCCAATATTATGTATTAGTAGGAAGACTTTAATGGGATGCTATGAAATAACAAAGAGGTATTCAACTTTTATACTCAAGTAAAAGTAGCAATACCACAATATAAAAAGTCCTGTATTCAAAATTATACTTATTATACTATTGAGTAAAAGTGCTACAATATTATTAGCAAAAATGTCAAGTATAAAAGATATAAGTGTCCCATAAATGAATCAGAGTAAAAGTACAATTTTTGAGTGAATGTATAAAGATGAGATACAGTATTCCTTTATTAGTCCCACGACGGGGAAATTTACAATGTCACAGCAGACACGAGGAGATATAAAAGAATATGTACATGTATGGCAGAGGAAGTATAAAAAAATAGAAACAATATAGTGTTGCACAAAGTATTGCACATTGTGAAGTGAGGCAAATACATATATTGCACTGTTGGCGTACTTTATAGTTGAATAAAATAGCAATAAAGAGATACAAGTACCCCAAAATTGTACCTAATAACAGTAGTCTATTTAAATATAGGCATAATTATTTTTTTATTTTGAGTATTAAGTACTTTTCACCACCACTGGTAATAAGATGGGAATAAACAAATCAATGTTGGTAATCTAAAAGCTGCTGTTTGTATAGTAACTTAATGAACGCAGTGTTTTCCCGTTATACTGATGCGTTGTGTATGTAAAGTTTTAAGCAGGTCGCTAAAGTCAATTTTCATAGTCTTCTTTTTCTTCTTCTTTTGGGTTATTCCTTCCCTTAAGGCAATTTCACGTACGTCCTCGTGACGCACGGTGGGACACAGGTTTACGTCAGGACGTCGCAGCACGTCGCCTCCCCCTCCTCCCCCCACAGTCTAGCTGGGAAGAAAAAAAAACTTTTTTTTTTTTTGTATCGGAGGAATCAACAGCCGCCATCTTGACGCGGCTCAGAATCGGGATTTCGGGGGGAGCATTAATTTTAAAAACCGATCGGAGCTACCCAGACGGGGCTCAAACGCCTTTTTTCGCGCAGAAAATCGAAGTGTTAGTTCTTCCGATGAGAATTAACGCAAACATGTGAGGGTTACACGGGTTTTTATCGTCTCGAAAGCCCACTGTATATTTGATTTCCCTTTTAGAGAGCGCCGCTTCTCGCCGTATCTCCGTCCCGAGCCGCTGTATTTACCGGGAGACAGCGACGAGAAAAATAATCCACCTCATAGAAAATATTTTTTGAATTTTGCTCTTTTTATTTAAGCCCGAGATAGATTTTATGGCCGCTCGTTTCGACTGCGAAAAAAATGATTCTGCACAGACGTGAAACCGGCGATCTGCGGAGAAAGGGATTTGCTTACGCCTTTTGTAATATTTTATGATTGATTTTTATTTATTATTCTCGAACTGAAATAATTTTTGGACGTGATTATTGAGGATAATTATGTGGGTGTTGGGTGTTGGATTATCATGGGGTGATCTTCGGCGGCGGAGCGTGGCGCTGTTGCCTTTCTTTTGAATCCTTTTTCTCCAGGCAGCATTTCGCCAGTCTGCCAGTTCAGAACAGAAAAAAACAGTTTAATTGCTCCTTTACGCGTAAAGTTACCGGTTATTGCGACCCTGAGGCTGAAGAGCTGGACTGATCCTTCACTTATTTTCCTGCATCATCAACCATTCATATAATTTGCCGACCAGGATGGCTGACAATCTGCTGGATGTCGGACCCCCCACTGCAAAGCGACCCAAGCTGAATTCACCTCTCTCGGGATCAGATGGCCCAGGTAAGTCCGGCACACGGTTCTACAAATGTAACTCACCGACGTGGAGGACGTGCAAAAGCATGCAATAAGATTTACGGTTATTAAAGCTGCACAGTCTGCAGGCTTCGTGCATCCACACTGAGGGGAGAGAGCCACTGTAAAGTAAACCCAGCTGACGCTCCAGTGGCGCAAATGTCAGAGGAAAAACTGCACATCAAGTCTCTGCTTTGTTCAAGTGAATCTGCCAATTAGTGGATAAAGTGCAAACTCACTGGCTCTTCATCTGATGAGAACAACTCATCAGGGAAAGTAACCCTGTGCTCCCAACTTTTCAGTCTGAAAAAGTTAAATAACATGATAGTGATTAGCCATCAGAACCATAACCATGGGAATTAAATGTTGACAGCTTGTCTGCAGGGATCTAAAGCTGCTGGTTTTCTGGTATTACTGTGGCACCTTTTTTTTTTTTTTTTGGAGTGCTGCTGTCTTGGATAGTCTGTACATCTACGAGTCTGACATGAAAACACACACACTAAATAGTGTGATTTCCTCTTGATGCCCACCAGCCCAGAGGGACATGCAGCCTCTGGATCCTTGGACCTGGTGGATTAGATTTATTGTCTCGCTCATTGACTCTTCAGCAGATTCTTGACCACACAAGCACTCGAACTTGTGTCATTTAATAGAAAAATGCTTTGTCCCGTCTGGGTCAGCCTGCCGCTGAAGGTTCAGTCCCTCTTTCATTCAGCAAAAAAAATGGTTTGGGTGAAAAGTCATGTGGGGAAATCCACTGGAAGATGACATGTGTTTTGTAGCAACAGTACATTGAGCTTTTCTGCTGCCAGTTTATTTGGCAAACAAATCTGCATAATACATCCAGAGAAAAACTACTGCAGTGATAATTAGAATTAGAAACTTGCCATGGGGGCTGCGTCTTCACCAGTCCAACCTGCAGAACAACTTTTCTAGATAACTTGAAAGAGCTGGACTGATTTAGAAAAAAAAAAAAGAAAACATTTTTTAAGTGGGCTTAAATGTTTTGTGGCCAGCACATTGTGTAATAGCAGCCGAGGGCATGATTGAGAGATTTTGAACTCTCATCACTACTATGGCCTCCCAGCGTTGTTCATGCTCTGATTTGTGCATGTGGTTATTGGCTGATTGAGAAATATTTGATTGCTTGTGTCATGTGATGAATTTAGCGTTACTTTAAATAAGTGATTTCCTCAGGATGGGGGCCATAGTGGTTGTTAAATTGTAGTTATCAACTATTATGACCGTCCAAAAGGAGGCCAGCCCCCTGAGCATGTAACAGGTGCATTTTTGGAGGACCTCAGCTGTAGTATAAGCCCCTTTTATCTACATACATTTGCTGACTTTTCAGAAAATTGGCGTGTGGGGTTTATCTGTGACTGAGAGATGAGTCTATTTCTCATTGTGACACTCCCGGCTATTTGATTGGCGTGGAGAACTTTGAACCCTTTTTTATGCCGAAGATATTTAGTTTTTAAAATGTCTCAAGTCGACAAACAGTCACTGAAGTCCCTTATTACACAGAGATTGTGCAATATCGCTGTAAATAAGACTCACCACCGAGCAAGCTTTATTTATTTATTTATTTTTTTGCACTGAATTTAACATTGACGGCAAATTGATGCCCCAGTGTGTGATTCTAGACAGCATAATGGCTCTCTGCAAGCAGAAGAGGCGTGACGTGTAACACAGCAAAAGGCATCTAGTGGCATAATTAAAATGACCCCCCACCCACCCCAGTCCATCTAAGTACGTTTTTACATAAATGGTGAGATGGAATAACAACAGCGCAACACCCCCCCCCCACCCTCCCAACGTAAACAGAAGGAGCAGTGGCGGCAGCTCATCCAAATAAAAGACTAGAATCATTAAATACAGGCTAATAATAATTTCATGAACCAGAGCTCCACATTTTCACTTTTTCCAAAACTAACAAGTGACCTCTACAAACTTTACTGGAACTTTTGGCACCTCTGTGTCTCACCAGGGCCCATCCTGTCATGTATAAACCCATTGGACAGTGACGCTCAGTGAAACCGCCGGCTCAGAATAGTTGCTGATTAATCGACTAACTGATAAATCGACAAATTGTTGTGGCTGTAACTAATCGCTTAAAACTGACGTACGTGAGAGAGCTCACTGAGCTCTCTCCACTTTTACTGCAAGAGCTTACTTTTGATTTAAACTGTTGTGTTTTTTTTTTCTTTCTTTTTCTCAAGAACAAAGCCTGCAAACAATAGTGTGAAAACTGTTAGGCGCCACTTTCACTATGCTTAAAAGCTGGTTGTGAAGTAAAGCTCGTATCTCTATCAGCCATCTAGTCGAGCAACATTACCCTCCTTGGCACATCCAAGTATGTGTGTGTGTTTGTGTGTACTTGCAGTGTGCTGAACATTTGTTTGGAGTCTTTGTGCAGTCACTAGCACCAAACATTGATAAAGACGAAGCCTCTCAGTTTTCAGTTTTGAAATCGCAAAGACTGGTGCAGTTGCTAAATTAAAATTGCAGCGGAGATCGGAAACATCTGTCCGCCACTTACAAACAGCTGAGAAATGTGAAGTTTCTTTGTTCTGTCTGTCTTGTCCTCTGTGGGCGGCTGCATTATCTAGCCGGGCTGACAGTCCTCGGTCCTCGGCCAAGGTAGCTCATCTTCGCAGAGGGGTGACAGGAGCTTTTGCTGGGCAATAAAGCAGTCCGACACAGAACCTCCTCCCCCACTGCTGCCAGAAGCCCTTTCTGTCTCCGCTGACATACACGCACGCACAGAAACACATGTATTCAGTAGGACGGTGCACCGTGTGTCTTGCTCTCTTTGAGGTCCTGGATGCAGCTCAGGGTCTTCAGTACACTAAGAAGATTGCAGGCTGCAGATGGGAGGATACGCAGGTTTTTTTCTTGAGTTGAAAAAGCCCTAATTCTGAGAGAATTTGGAGGCTGGTCAGTGGGGAACCTGTAGCTTCCATCTTCTGTCCTCAACTCTGCCTTTTTCTTGTGCACTCAATGGATGACGTAAATCAGCAAATCAATGTGTAGAACATAAATTCAAAGAAACTGAATGTAGATGCATTTTTTTTCATTGATCTCAGATAGCACATTGATACTGGCGTGTAAATGTCCCACTGAACTGTGGTGCGACGGTATGCTGTGACCAGGCTTGATGTTCAGATCTGAATTTCACATCTTGTACCCAAGAGAATACATACCAGAAACAATGTTTTTGAAATTATACAGCTTAAAATGAACTACTTAAAATTTCAAAGAGGATACTTACAGTAACAAATTCAGACATATTTTTTTAAATACAATACTAAAATTTCAACATTCAGTCTTCAGTAGGGATTAAATTTCAAAATTAGGTATTTGATTGCCTCAAAGATTCAATTAAATATGGTGAATGTTTGCTGCCGTAGTTGTGTTACAGTGGAGTATCCTCACAATTGACCCTAATTGGTTTGGCTTACGGAGTCACGTTAGCTATTGGTAAAGCCTTTCCATTACTGGTAGTCTGACAGATAGCACAGACACCTCCCTTCGCCACATCCAGCCCACTGCACACTGAGCTGTCGCTCACAGCCAGATAAGCGGCCTGTCTTTGATGTTTATGTTAATGTGTGACAGCTTTTTATGGTGCTCTGGTCTCGTGTCAGTATGTGGCTGCAGGCCAGCGTCGGGCTTGTTTTCAGTTGTGTGGCTGAGTGGGCGTGTCAGCGCTAGAGGTGAGAAATGGGCAGCCATTCTCCTCCTGTGTCTGGCCTGTGTGTATGATCACCAACCCTTGGGTGAGCATTATTCAGCCACGTTAGCATTAGCGTGTGCTAAAATACAGTCAAGTGGTAAAATGATGCCTCTCACCAGCACGGCAAAGCAGTGGCAGATGATACTGTGGATCTGCTGGGTATTGTCTCAGCTGAGGTGGAACTGATTGAAATGGGGAGAATGGGGATGAAATGGATGCCAACCAAGTAGCCACCCCACGCTGCCCTCCAGCCTTACCTCTACCATTTACTTCCTTTTGCTCTTAGCTTCAGACTTTGGCTTTCTGGTTGTTCCCAGAATCAGATCAGATCAGATCACCCAGAAAGGTGCTTTTAGTTACTGTGGACGTAATCTTGTGTAATGGTCCGCTCGATGAGCTGTGAAATATATAAAAATAAAAAAGCTATCTACATTCAAAACTAAACTTAAAACCCTCCTGTTTCTTCAGGACTATGAACAGTGTTGGTATTGTGGGTTTGTATAAATATTAGTTGTTTTCTTTATTGTCTTTCTGTCTTAAATATGCTTGATGTTTTTATTTCTCTATAAATGTAAAGCACATCGAGTTTCTCTGTAATAAAATGTGCTCTATAAATGAAATGGCCTTGCCTTACCTTTCGTATCTCATAACGTATTATAATAATGTTATAATAATGTTGCTGCATCAAAATATACAACCTGTTTCCTCCATGATGCCATGTCAGCAAACCCCGCCCTAAAATGTACATGCTGTACATTAACAATGCTTTAAAAAATACAACATTTAATTGTTTTTATCGATTTACAAAATGCAAAGTGAGCGAACAGAAGAAAGAAATCTAAATCAAATCAATATTTGGTGTGACAACTCTTTGCCTTCAAAATAGCATCAATTCTGCTAAGTGCACTTGCACAAAGTCAGGGATTTCGTAGGATCATAGTCAGCTGTATGATTAACCAATTACACCAAACGGGTGCTAATGATCATCAATTTCATATGTAGGTTGAAACACAGTCATTAACTGAAACAGAAACAGCTTTGTAGGAGGGTGAGGAGCAGCCAAACTCTGCTACCAATGTGAGTTTGTGGAAATGGGCTTCATGTCACAGGTCACAGCCACAAGACACAAGGTAGTTACAACATTGCATCAGTAAGGGCTCTCACAGGAAAAGATTTCAAAGCAGACTGGGGTTTCAAGATGGGCTGCTCAAGCTCTTTTGAAGAAGCACAAAGAAATTGGCAACTTTGAGGACCGTAGACACAGTGGTCGGCTAAGGAAACAGATGAAAGACACATTATGCTTACTTCTCTTTGAAATCGGAAGACGTCCAGCGCTGCCATCAGCTCAGAAGCAGCAGAAGCCAGTGGGCCCCAGGTACACTCATCTACTATCCAGAGAAGTCTGGCCAGAAGTGGTCTTCATAGAAGAATTACGGCCAAAAAGCCAAACCTTTGACGTGGAAACATGGCCAAGCGACTCAACTATGCACGAAAACAAAGTTTAAAATTTGAAATATTTGGCTTTAGCAGAGGACAGTTTGTTTGCTGAAGGGCTGGAGAGCGGTACAGTAATGAGTCTGCAGGCAACAGTGAAGCATGGTGGAGGTTCCTTGTAAGTTTGGTGCTGCGTTTCTGCAAATGGAGTTGGATTTGGTCAGTATTAATGGTGTCCTCAGTGCTGAGAAACACAGGCAGATACTTATCCATCATGTAATACCATCAGGGAGGCGTCTGATTGGCCCCAGATTTATTCTGCAGCAGGACAATGACCCCAAACATCTTCAGCGTAAAGAACAACAAGGAGTCCTGGAAGTGATGGTGTGGCCCCCACAGAGTCCTGATCTAAACATCACTAAATCTGTCTGTGATTACAAGAAACCAAAGTATCTGAGGCAGCCTACATCCACAGAGGATCTGTGGTTAGTTCTCCAAGATGTTAGGAACAACCTACCTGCCGGGTTCCTTCAAAAACCGTGTGCAAATGTTCCTAGAAGATTAAATGCTGTTTTAAAGGCAAAGGATGAAATAGATTTTTCCTTCTGTTCGTTCATTGATTCTGTTGTAAATTGATAAAGAATAAACAATTTTATAAGTTTGAAATCATTCTTACTGTATAGAATTACTCCACACATGCCTAAGACTTTTGCACAGTACTGTATATGCCAGGAATTACTGTTCAGCCTAAAACACTGAGCTGTGATTTTCGGTCCATATTGCCCATCTCTATCACATATCCACAAAATGCTCATGTCCTCTGGAACAAGACTGAGCTGTTTTAATTCATTTAGATCTCAGTGTCTGTCTGCAAGAGCTGAGCTCTTCAGCCTCTCAGATCATGTAGCCGTGCCCAGTTTTTTTCCTCTGTGTCATTTTCTCTGAATGGCTGTGGTTTTCATAAACACTGTGCAGCAAATGACTGCAGCCCCAGCTTTACAAGTGTAGTGTGGCACTAATTTTGCGCATGTTGAAGTCTTCATAGCTCTTCTTATAAATCACCATATTAAAGTTTATACAATTGTTCTGTCAATCAAATGTGTGGAAAATAGGTCCGTACTGTCCTTCATCCGTTTCCTCTGTCAAACGCCCAACAGGAATTCTTGTAGAAGTCTCAATTTTATGTTTACAAAGCTGTCTGACCCGACAAGCATGCACATCAGGTACAATATCTGTATTGTGCGATTGGTTGTGTTGCTATAAAAATGAGTAATCCGAGTGTCGACGCAAAGCTTGCTGCTTCATGTTTCTGCTGCACACCAACACTGTAAAGTCATTCTTGGCAATGGGGCTGTCACAATATCAGATTTTCCCTACACGATCATCACGGCCAAAAGAATTCATGATGATGATAATGTAGTGGTTATTGTGCATTTTGTGGCTTTTTTTTGGTAAATTAATTGCACTCAAAATACACGTATGGGGGGGGGGTCGCAGATCAAATATGGTCCATTGACACCATGAGCACCGATCACTGGCATATTCTGCGTTTTGTTGCTTTTCAACTCTCCAAACCACTTTCATATAACCGATGTCATGGTACCATATTTTTTCATCAACAATTTCTTCTTTCGTCAGCTTTGGCTGATACCACAGGTTTGCTTTAGCTGTTGCTTGTGTGCGTTCCATCTCTGCTGTGTGATAGGCTGTGAGATACATATAAAAGTAAAAATGTCTAAAGTTTACTGGTGTAAATGTATCATAATCCCTTAATTATCATTTTGGCGCCCAGCCGCAGTTTGAATACACATCAAGCAACCTGAAGACCGTCTAAAAAAGTGAACTGCAAATGTAATAATAAAAAAAATGCATTTCTTTGGAAATGATACAAATGGCAAACCACTGGAAGCGAGTAATGAGGCAGTAGATAGATAGTATAATCTAATTTTAATACATTGTGCATTTAATGGTGGAAGATGGGTGTTTTCTGATACTAGTCATACTTTCTTATTGTTCTTGTAAAGGTGTTCTGTAAGTAGTAGTCATCTGAATACTTGTATCAGTACTTTTCCTTTTTGCTCTCTGAATCAAACCTCCACTGACATATTTATTTCTCCAGCATTTACTACTGCATGTTAAAGGCTGCACACTACTTTCCCAACGGTTATTCTGGTCCCTTGTAAATCTAATGTGTCCCTTTTAGCACTGTTATGATTGTATAGCCAATTCGCCCCCTATCTCTTGGGAGAGAGAGGGAGGATCTTGCTCTTTACATCTCCATCCTCATCTCTCTCTGACTCTGGTAAGGCAGCAACAGCCTGCTGCACAGCCTGTTATTATCTCCCAGACTGAAGAGTCTAATTGAAGATTTTCATGTTGCTGCTGAAAAGCGTTGGGTGAATTACACCCGGCACCAGCAATGTCCTCTTCAGGTGAGAATAGTGTGACTCAAGTGTTGGGCTTCTCTGGTTAGTGGATGCTTCCATTGTGACTGCGATTGCTTGCTACTGGATACGCTCATCATATCGTTGTATGATGAGCAAATCTAAATCGTATTTTCAGTCTTTTGAAAAGAGCTGCCATGCTGAAGGCACTTTTCCTCCTTCAGCTAGCTTCTTGGCTCCTCTGTACCCCTTCCCTCTAAAATTTGTGTGGTGTCAGTCTTGTTGCTGAATAGGCCTCAGTCAAGGAACAGGTGCTTGCTCCCAGCTATGCACTCTCCATGTCTCTTACTCTGAGACTTGTTGCTTTAATCTTGTTGCTCTGAAAGCTCAGGCATTTCATTTGAAGCTGGTGGATGAGGTATTTAACTGCTATTAAATGGCACCATATTCCATAGGTAAAAAGATTGAATTTCTCCCCAACTTTAATAACACAGTGTCCCCAGACAAAGAACTGGGTGTGTGTGGAGGTGTGGCTGCTGTGCCGGTAAAATCTTTATTGGCTCACGTACACAAGCTCACTCACACCTGCACGTGAAGGACCTTGACATAGACGTGTGATTTGGGCCTCTGACCTTCATTAATGCTCTATTTATTTTCTGTGTGGTGAGTGCTCTTGTTTGCTTTTTTCCTGTACGGAGTGCTGTCGGTAGCAGAGCTAACGCTTTTCCTCTGCACCTTTTTTCTTGTCTTCAACGCAACTGTAAATATGTAACTTTATTCATATTTAATTTTTCTTACCAGTATTACAAAGTGCTTTACAAAACCAAATAATGACTAAATAAACTAGAATGATAACTGCACACACTATACTGTTAGTAAAAATAAAACTAGCCAATAAAAATGAGAATGAAACCAAAACCATGAACACATAAACAGTAAAAACAATAAATGCTCAGGCCTTAAACCAGTATGTGATGTGGTTTACAATGATTTGATGATGATTTTAGTAATAAATGTCAGACAGATAGTTACAGAGCTACACCCATGAACTATATCATTTCAACTCAATATGTCAAGATCCGTCGTAGTATTTACCTTGTTAATGAAACTGGTTGTAGTAGTATGTAGTACAACCGTGCAGGATTCTCTGTGCTCACAGTCGTCCTCTTAGTCGCTAGAAACTTGTTGTTGCATGTACTTGAGTTGTGATATTCTCTTGTAGAACCAGGTAATTTGTTTACTCCGTTGTGGCATTTTTCTCTCCTAAAATGGAAACCTATGGCTGCTTATTATCTCTACCTTTGTACGGTGATCAGGCCTCGTTTGGTTTAGATATAACAACTGATTAGATCATGCTGCTTCATGAAACACAAGATGAGTTTGTTTTTGTGGTTAACAGATGGTTTTATGTGCCGCTAAACTGTACAAAACAATTGGTAAATTTGAAAATTATGGGTGCTTTCACACCTAATATGTTTGGTTTGGTTTAAACGAACAAAATTTGCCCATATTGCTCCATCCTCCTTCTGATTATGGAGCGCATGAAGGAAGCGACCTTTAAAAGTGATCTACATAATCATGCACGATTGGTAACCAGGGTAACATGTAAGCTCATTAGCTTGTGAATGACAGGGTTTTCCGATTGATCAGAAAGTGAAAAGGAGGTAAAACAGATATGTGATGTACTATTCAATGGATTTTGCCGGTTACCCAACAAGAAAGTCAGCTACAAAATTTTGTATGTATGTAATAATTGATGCCTTGAACCACCAATTTTGAATCTGTCTAATTTTTAGCCTTTAAATGAGAAATTGAATGTATCACAGCTAATTGGTATTTTTCTTTCTCTCTTTTACAGATCTTGTGTCCCTGTTTGACCTGGAAAACGACCTTCCAGATGAGCTTATCCCCAATGGAGATTTGGGAATGGGAATGTCCTCTAATGGCGGTCCAGGTGGAGGAGGTCCTGGTCTCAACTCCATCGTTCCGGATGCAGCTGCCAAACACAAGCAGCTGTCTGAGCTCCTGCGACCCGGGAGCTCCTCCATCTTGGGAGGCGGCCTCAACTCTGCCAGCCCCCAACAGGGAGGCATGGTGGGAAGCCAGCTCGGAGCTGTGCTTGGTAAAAGTCCACTGGGGCAGGGCGCTACTAATCACCAGTCTCCCCAGGCCCAGAAAGGAGGTGCAGCGGCAGGACAAGGCAATGGAAGCGCAGGCATGGGCTTCAACCAGGCCATGTTGAACAGTGGGCAGGGACACGTTGTCATGGGCCAGACAGGACAAGTGATGAATGGGGCTCTGGGACCGGCAGGCCGGGGTAGACCTGGGCCTGGCATGCAGTACCAGGGCCAAGGCATGCAGGGGGCACAAGTGGGTGCTGGACCTGGCGTTGGAGGCAGTGTGCTGGCAGAGACACTCACACAAGGAGGGCCACAGTTGGGTGCACACAACGCGCTGAATGCTCAGCAAGCTGGAAACATGAACAAGGTGAGGTTCGACATTGAGCGCAATTAGTCCCACAGGTAGTTGTTTGCTCAGAGCAGGGAAAATCATAATAATCAGTTAAGCAAATTACATACTAACTAATGTACATCAGAGGACAGCGCAGTTATGTTGCATCTGCAAATATATCAAATGTTCCCATTAACAGATTTGTAAGTCTTGTCCAATTCTCACTTTGATTTTAAATCCACAATTACAGCATTAACCACAGCAGCAGATATAAACTTCCTTAATTACCTTGTGCTCATGCTTGAACTTTTTTTAGTCACAGTTGGATTTCAGGGTTGGGTTAAACTGTTTGAACTTCCAACCAATGTATAAATGTACATTTTCATGTAGTGCTGTGTGGGCTTGTTGGCGTTTTCTTTCCCTACAATAGTCACGCAGACTAGGTTTCTATCCTCAATTTCTTTACCCAGACAAGTAAAAGAAATGTATTATCTCACTAACTAACTAACTGGAATAGTGCTGTTCCAGTTAGTGTGCCAGTTATCTTCCCCTCACTATTTATTGATTTGGTCTTCTTCCTGGAGACAAGCTAGTTGAAGGGGTTGAATTTGCAGTCAAGTGCGTCAATCTCAGTGGGTCTATCTTGGCCCAACAGAGAGTTTTGCAGCAAATCGGTGCTAATGTGTTTATTACTGCATTCCTATGCTTCAGTAATCTGAGCACAAACAATACAAATGCTACAGGAACTGCAGGTGTGTACTACTACTTTTTTTTGTGAATGAAAAGTACTTTCCGTGATGTACAGCCGGTAGTACTTCTATGTGAATGTCTTTACTTTAACAGACTTTGAAGTTGCTCAATGTGCTACAATGTTTCCTCCTGTGAGAGACTTTGGGCTTTGCGGTTTGACAGGAAACCAAGGTTAAACCAGCGTGTTCGTTCTCACCAAGATTATTTCAACAGTCGTCGCCACATGAAACAAGCCCCTCCTTCCACAAACAGACAAACACCTTAATGACTATATTTCCTTACATTTTGGTACAAAAACTAATTGCTTTACGTGTGTTCATGTATTGATGAGTTATTTTATATTCCATGCAATGCTGAATCAAATGCCTCTACATGGTATTGAGATGGCAGGATTGTGTTTGAGGAGGAGATGAGGAAAGTGGAAGACAGGATTTGAGCCTGGTTGTGAGTAGTGTATGTATGTTAGCCTGTGGTTGGAAGATTCTGGCACACGTCATATTTACCTTGCATAGCTACCATCAGAGAAACATGCTGTGAGAAATGAGACAGTGATGCATTTCTGGCTTTCCTATCACTTTGGAAGAAGTCACACAGAGTATATGTCAATGCACAAATGAGACCCTTTTAAAATCATTAATTCAGCTTACATTTGAGGTGGTTTCCTTTTATTCATTGGGGCTTCCATCACTCTTTTTCAGCTGGATTGTTACGTAGTACATTTACATTGGAAAAGCTGAAAAAGATGAATGGATATATACAAATGTATACAAATATAACTATTTGTAATCGTTAAGGGGACTGTTGGATCAAATAGGAACATAATCGGACTAATTAATTTGCAGCTATGTCAGGTAACCTGCTGAGCTTACCTGAGCACCTGCTTGATCTGCTGTTGGCTTGCAGGCAATAGATTCTCATTATAAGTTATGGTTAATTTCTTCTTGTTGCATGTTTTGTCTCCGCGTGTATTGGCCAAGTGCTAGGGATGTGCAAAGGATGGAGCGGTGCAAGCTTTCACTATTGCCTAATGAAGCGTAATGGCTTCACAGTTAGATGTCTGTCACTGTTTTGTTTAAGAACACTTTGGATGCCAGAAGCAAATTAATACTCCAAAAGGAAAGGAGTTATGTACATTTACAATAGTTAGTTTGATCTGTTTGGTCTAGTTTTACTTTCCAGACTTCATAGTATGAACCCTGTTTAACCACAAATAACACAAGAGCTGCCATGTGTTATAACATGTATAACAAAACGTAGTGTCTCTCCTCAGTGTTGGTTGACAATCAGCAAAATCATACATTACTAGTTACAATATAGAAAGGTTTGTGGTTGAAAGGATGCTCCGTTTTGACAGACAGTCTGGTTAATCCACTAGATCGTAGGAGGTTAAACTCCTGGTCCGTCACCTCAAACTCTTCATGATGGTTTTGGCCATGTTCAGACGTACAACAGCGACATATCAAAAACATCAGACCAGTGGCACAATTTATCTTGGGGCCAAAAGTTCATAAAGACGTTGCTTTTTCGTCTTTGATGTCATCTCCACCTATTGTGGGACAGAAATCACTGAGCCACTGGTTAGGGAACGTGAGCTGTGGTTAAACTGTCATGAGACTGATTAGTTTTACTCTGCTCATGATGTGTTGCTTCAATTGCAATAGTACTTCCCTGTTTGCTTCAATGCAAGGTTACGTCACTTAGATGCTTTTCCTGTAAATAGGATATTAGTCTCCTTCAGATCTAAGTTAACCAGGAGGCGTCCTTCTCTGATCATTAAAGGTGTTTTTGTAATCCCACATACTGATTAAATGGAAATGATGAAGTAATTTAAGAATCGATTAATCGGGTTTAGTAATTTTTCATTTCCAGTTTTCTCAAATATGAATATGTTCTGGTTACTTTACTCCTATGATAGTAAACTGATTATCTTTGGGTAGAAAAAGACAGTTTACTACATTATCTTGGGCTTCAGGAGACACTAATCGGCACTTATTTTATAAACCAAACAACTAATCTATTAATTGAGAAAATAATTGACGGATCAATGGACAGTGAAAATAATTGTTAGGAGTTCAAGTAAAGTAGAACCTGATTCTTTTCTGGTTTCAGATGTTTTTGCTGAATGCTTCTTGGTTTTTCCTTCGCTTGCTTTTCCACCACTCAGCTCTTTATTTTCTAGTTTTCACCCATATCCCACCAACTGTTTCATTTTTCTTCTCTCTTTTCTCTCTGGCATATGCTGCCTCTCTCTGGGCCCTTGGTCTTTCATAATGGAGCGGTAAATCAGGTTTAGAGGAGCTGGTTTATGTGTTGTTGTTGGTGGTGGTGGTGGTGGGGGAGGCAGGGTAGAGGGGGACATGCCAAGAGGAGGGAAAACACTGGAGGCATCCTGTGCAACAGTGCCGTCTTCTAGCCTGGTGACACTCCTCCGTAATAAGCACAGATCATCGAGTGAGAGAACCGGTGTGTGAGAGGAGGAGGAGGAGGAGGGGGAGGAGGAGGCCGTACTCATGTGGGAATGGGAGGAAGGCAGCAGGCAAGCATCTGTGTGTTTCTGTGCAGCGGAGGGGGAGGGGCAGGCAGCAGCGCAGTGCTCTGCTCAGCTGTTAAGCAAGCTGGTCTCTCTCTGTGCGTTTCCTCCCGTTCCTCCTCTCTCTCTCTCTCTCTCTCTCTCTCTCTCTCTCTCTCTCTCTCTCTCTCTCTCTCTCTCTCTCTCTCTCTCTCTCTCTCTCTCTCTCTCTGCCTCTCTGCTGGGCTGGGCTTGCTCTGACTGCCTGAGCACTACTGGCAGTGGGGAACCTCCGCGAAGCAAAGCAGACTGCCGCTTGGGCCACCGTGGAGAGAGGCAGAGGCAGCATACAGATGCACGCTGAGGGCCAATCGGACAGATGGGAATACATGACTTCTAAGGACCTAACAAGAAAGCTGACTACTCTCTCTCTGAGGCCCATTATGGGATATAAATGCTACATTACCACAGCTTTTGTTGCAACTTGACAATTTTACTTGAAGCGAACAGTCAGTAGTTTTAAGCTGTAATGTTTTTGAGAGCAGTTCCCCTTTTTGATACTTGCGTGTGACCTCAAAGCACAAGATCCCCCCGATGAAGACATGATGGATGAAAACATTTGGGGATTACGTGCAACATCCATTTTTGTTTGTTTGTTTTTGATTGACCTGTGCTAAAGCTCACACTGTTCTTCTCCTTGCGTTGTGCATTGTTCACCTGTGCATTCTCAAAGTTAGAACCTATTCCATATGCACTCACACTTTCAGTGGCATTCAGACTTTCAGTGCAGAGGTGAATGATGGATCCACTGTGACGGCATGCTGTACGATATGCAAATATTCTGACCACCCTCTGCCCTGATTGTCTGCTGTAGATGGGGATGTCAGGAGCTCCATTTGGCCAGCAGTATGGTCAGGCTGGCGTACAGCAGATGGGGGCAGCGGGGGTCAACGCTCAACAACTCCAGAACAAGACAGCCCTCTCCAACAACCTGCCCCAATTCCCTGCTGAGCTGAAAGGAGCTGGGAGCGTGCCAAACATGGTGAGTGTTACTTGAATCTTATAAAGTAGGTGGATATCTGTCCCAGCCCTTATTTGTTATACTGGTTATTCAGGAGAGAACATATTCTTTACATTAATTTGTATCAACAGTGTCAATGTGTCGATCGTGTCAGTGAATGGAAGATGAAGTTGTAAAACAAGAACATGACTGGGACATTGTAATTACACTGCTGCTGTACAGTGTACCCGTAGTGAGCACATTCTTTTTCCAACAGTTTTTCTTAGAAATGGATATGATATTCTTTAGACTTTCTTCTTGTTTCATCAGTGTCTTCACACCGTCTTCCTCTAAAGACGTGAGCACACAGTCTGCAGTCATTGAAGTATGCATACCAGCTTCGCTCCTGGCCTCACACTTTCATGAAGAGAGTTGTCATAGAAGTCTTAGAGGAGCATTTTCTTGCTACCACAAAGGAGCCTTTGCTTTATTTCTAATACTTAACACATAGCGTACACAGTTTTGAAAAGACTGCCATCTCATCTTGGTAAACAATTGGCAAATACAGCAGTAGTTTAGATTTTAACTTGGCTATTATCCTTGTCATCCTCATGTCTATAAGGTTTACTATGGTTCCTGCCCAAACTTTAGCCGAACATTTGATCTGCGCCGGCCGCAGCAGCAGCAGCAGCAGCAGCAGCAGCAGCAGTTGCTGATCTCCATTAGTGTCTTCACTGGATCTGTTGAGCCGCAGCACTCCTGTCTCCTCAGAAGTACAATACACAATATAGTCATGCACATAATTTGGAAGAAAATAGGCTTGAAGTGCATGTAAAGCATGAGCGTTGTTGGTATGATACAGGCAACTTAAAATGTGGCTAAAGCGCATGTGGAGTTGACAGGGTGTAAGCCTAGACTGTAATTTCCACCATGACAGAGATTAAAATAAATTGCTACCAAACTAAAATGATGCACATAAGCAAATGAGCTGAGAAGAAATACTGTAGCATAATTAAGCTTTCCATGTCATACAGGCACCTAAGAGTTAAACGATATTTGAACATTTTGTAGTGTCGCTACATTCACACGCGTCTAAGCTTCCCACAGCCCACACACATGGTCTGCATACTGCTTGTCCGTTTGCTTCAACCATATATGTAGATTGCTTCCTTACTTTGAAAAACAAAACAAAATGGAAAACTGCATTAGGAACAACACATTTGTTTAAGGCTGTCCATTTTTGCGCCAACTGTTGAGGGCAGAGTCAGATTCTTTCGAGGCACAAAGTGAACAGAGCCCGGTGCTATGCAAATCTGTTTGAGGAACAGGAAATTGACTTGCTAGAGGAAGGAAATGTAATTCCTTCCAGTTTAGAGAAAGTAGATTGCTTCCTTAATTTTGAATTCCTGAATCGTTGGGCTTAATTAAAGAGTTTGGTCTAGACCTGCTCTTTATTGAAAGCATCTTGAGATAACACTGTTGTGAATTGGTGCTGTATAAGTAAAGATTGATTGATCGATTGATTTTCCAGGGTAGTAATAATACAAATGATGAAAAAAGAATAATACAGCATTGCAAATACCTTGAAATATACAAAGTGACAGATTAAATTTAACCGCTGATACCTAATATTTTGTCTGATTCTCTGATCTGTGCCTAACCTGTCGGTGTATTGGCATCTTTTCCAGTCCCAGATGCAGCAGCAGGTAGCCTCGGTGGGCATGGTCCCCGGGGCTGGAGGTGTCTCAGCGGGCCCAACGGCCGACCCCGAGAAGCGCAAACTCATTCAGCAGCAGCTGGTCCTGTTGCTCCACGCACATAAGTGCCAGCGGCGGGAGCAGGCCAACGGGGAGGTGAGGGCCTGCACTCTGCCCCACTGCCGCACCATGAAGAACGTCCTCAACCACATGACCCACTGCCAGGCTGGCAAGTCCTGCCAGGGTAAGTGAAAGTTTTCTGGGTTTGAGATCTAGCCTGATTCCAAATAATACATTTCTGGCTGTCTCCTGTGACCACAGGGTGTTAAATGGACGTGTTAATGTGCTAACAGGACGCTTATCGTAGCTTTTCTGTGACTGTGATGTTACACATTAATCTTTAGATTATTAATCGTAAGAATCGAACAAGAATCTGCCCAAGAAATTGACCTAGTTATAATTTCTATACAGATGGATTAACTGTGTGTTATGAGCAACAATAACCAGAATCTGTGATGAAGGCACATTAGCTTTACATTAACTTTAGATTTTGATGTCTAGTTGTAGTTTTTAGTCCATGGATGCTGTCAAAAGTGCCTGTCGCTTTAAGTTCTTCGTAATATCTGCGCCAATGTCGTCCTTAGCGAAATTATTTATCGATTTGTGTGTGGCTGAAGTTGCATGAACTTTACATCCCTATTTAACACTAAATAACTTAAGTGCTTTGTTGTTGACCTACAAGACAGATGCTGTGCAACAACAGTTATTATGATTAGATTGCTGATTTAACAAAAAAAAGGAACTTTCTTGACTGTCGAACCACTAATTAATAATCAGTGAGATGCCGTGTGAGTGCTGTGCTTTTTAATCACGTAAGCTGCATTGTTTCTCACAATGTAAAGCAATAAGCTGTTGTTGGCTCTTGTGTTTTATTGCTCAAATGAAGCCAATCTACCGCCTGATTCGCTAAGCCCCAAATGCCCCAGTGACCGACATCAGCAAACGTGGATTTAATCTTTTTTAAAACTGCTGTCATGATGCTTGTACTCCATTTCCTCGTCTACGCTGGCGGCAAGCAGCTTCGCTCCGACAGTTGTGGTTAATAAGCAGGTCGTCCAAGGTTGATGACCTTTGAACTCTGATATTCATACTGTTTATACGCTTAAAGTAAATGAAATGATGCCTGTGTGGTTGTACAACATGTACAATTGCTTCTGCAAAGCTATTTGCACGTTGTTATGTTGCAATTGAGGCTTTTCTTTTTCCTTTTTTCCTTTTTTACTGCGCTGTATTTTAACTTGACATGTCGCTGGGTTTGAGCTCTTTCTCTGGCCACTTTATAGTATCTTTCTTCACTCAGTCAACACTTGTGCTAGTGTTCACTGAAGTAGTGTTTGAATTCATTGTTTTCTTAGACTTTTAAAATGACAGATACTGCTGAATTACTTGTCAGCACGCCTCAATCTATGTCTCTCTTTCAATTTTATTTCTCCCCAGTGGCTCACTGTGCATCATCCAGACAGATCATCTCCCACTGGAAGAACTGTACACGGCACGACTGTCCGGTCTGCCTGCCTTTGAAGAATGCTAGTGACAAGAGGAACCAGCAACGTGAGTGACTCCAGCAGCTCCCTTCCTCTGTTATTCATTTAGAAATGCAAAAGAGAATGCAAATGGTTAAGTTAAAAGCTAATAGAAAAGAATTCCTGATGGGTGCTTTTATATTTATGTCGTTTTGATTATGGTTTTGGTGAGGATGACAAGTCTTTGATAGCTTTTAAACTGTCCAAAAAAGCTGTTATCACTCAGCAGCGATCCTGAAGTCAGCGTGTGTGTGGTATGAAGTGGTGCCACCTGCAGGTTGTGTGTCCCTGCCACAGCTCTGCGCTGGCTGCGAGAGCGGACTCCTCTAGAAAGGCTGGGCCTGTAATGTGACACCCAGGGGAGGGGCTCCGTGGCTCTGCTATCTATGCTATCAGTGGGGGCAGGGTCTTGGGACAGCGTGCTCTCTGATTGGTTAAAAGGCTGCATGACAGATTTAAATCCCCCACAGAGGCAGCGTGCTCCATGTCAGCAATCAACACAGCAGGGAACAGTGCTAGGATTTTAGATGGAGGCCTTCCCAAGAAGACCTTCTTTTTTTTATGAGATTATGCAGAGATTTTTTTTTTTTTACACGGAAAAACAGCATTATAATATTTAATGACGTTTCAAAGATTATTTTTATTCTCTCTTCAATATGTGTTTGATTTATGTTCTCATGTGTTGACTGAGTGTAAATGATAAAGTGTATAGAAACACCAGAGGCAGCAGTTACTCCTCAATTATCACAAGCTTTTAATTAAATGCTTTATTTAAAACCACTTATTTATTTCTTCATCTTCTCCCTCCAGCCATGCTTAGTTCCCCTGGGGCTGGACTGCAGAACGCTATCAGTACGGTGGGGCCTGGCCAGCCCAGCGCCACAGCCATCAACAGTGCTGCGACACATATCGACCCCAGTTCCATGCAGAGGGCCTATGATGCCCTCGGCCTGCCGTACGGGAACCAGTCCTCTACTCCGGGCCAGGGTCCCACACAGCAAAACCCCCAGGGCTCCCAGCACCAGCAGCTGCGAAATATGAACCCTCTAGGTACGGGATGAACCGGACTTCACTGCCAATTACAGGATTATGCACAAGTGATAACACTACTATAAATCTGTTGCTAAGCCATTTTCTTGTAAACCCTTGTAATTGACAATGTGTGTTTATCAGGCACTAATCAGATGAACCAGATGGCAGGAGGCATGGGTGTCCCCTCTTCAGACCAGGCTGGCATGCACTCCGACTCCTCCCTACCATCCACACTCAACAAGTGAGCATTTTCATCCTTAATGTCAACCAAAATAAAGCACCCACAGAATGCATGCTTCTACAATTTGGTGTCATCTTATAAACGATGACATGATTTCCTGCGATGTAGCTGCCATTTAATTCATAGACTCAGACTCAGTATGCAGTACATCGTCTGCTGACAGATAATCACCCATGATCTCAATCTGTTGTCTGTCCCTTGGGTTCCTTTTTAGATATTTTAAGACTGAAATATTTTTGCCTAAACAAATGATCATATTGTGTTTAATTTAAACTTGTACGAAATTGTCATTATTTTGAACTTAAGTAATTTGCTGTATCTCTTTGTCTTACAGTCAGCTGATGCCTGATGGGTCAGTAGCGGGAGGCATGGGAAACCTGCCCACTGCCACCCCTCTGTCTGCCTCGGGCGTAAGGAAGGCCTGGCATGAACATGTCACTCAGGACCTGCGCACCCACCTGGTGCACAAACTGTAAGTCCAACAATGAAACTCATGTACTATAAATACTCGAGGGCTATCTTATGAAACCAGAAGAGGTTGAAAACACCAGGTTGTCATTAAGTTTTTTTTTTTTTTAATTCTTCTGTCATCTCTCTTTAGTGTACAAGCCATATTCCCCACCCCAGACCCTGCAGCACTGAAGGACCGGCGAATGGAGAACCTGGTGGCATATGCACGCAAGGTTGAGGGTGACATGTACGAGTCAGCTAACAGCAGGGTAATTAATATAATACACATCTGAGTTTCCACACCTTCCTCTTGTCTCTATAAGAGCAGAGACCAAGAAACGCATTCATTATTCTTTTTAAAATGTCTCTCGTGCCCTTTGTCTCCTCTCATCCTCTCACTAGGACGAGTATTACCACTTCCTGGCAGAGAAAATCTACAAAATCCAGAAAGAACTGGAGGAGAAGAGGCGCTCACGGCTCCAGAAACAGCCTGGCATGGTGGGCACAGCTGGGCCTCAGCAGCCTGGTATGGCTCAGCCCAACGCCATGGGCCCGGGACAGGCTGTCCGACCTCCCAGTTAGTAGCCAAACTCTACACTCTGGGTTTCAGAATACGAAAGGGGAATGACGCCTTAGGGTTTTTGAATATTATTTTCCTCTAAATGTTCTGCAAGTACAAAACATTTTTGTAACTGATTGAAACGCCTCTATAACACATTATTTTGTCTCTCAGATGGACCTGTGCCTATGCCCAACATGCCAAATCAGATAATGAACCGTATGCAGGTGCCCCAAGGTATGTGCCTGTCATGCTTTGCTTTCTGTGGAAAAAGCGCTCCATGTATTTTGATTTAACCTTCCTAGTTGTTAAGTTTGCTACTGGACATACCTTTAAATGCCGTAGAGTAACTTGGCAAGCATTTCAACGGCAAAGTGAATTTTAGTTTCCTGTGCACACCTGATTATATACGTTTAGGTGAGCTGTGAGCTGGTTCAGTGCCTCTGCCAGCACAGTAGGACATGGAATATTGAATTAGAACAACTCCCAAGTATAATAAACAGGCACATAATTGTAGGTGTGTCTGTTCCCACAGGAATCAATCAGTTTAACCCAATGGCAATGCAGAATGCGCAGATGTCTCAGGCGCCCATGGGAGCCCGCGCTCCCTCCCCTATGAACCATCCACCACAGATGAACATGAGCTCCGTCCCATCGGTGAGCTTTCTCTCCTCTGTCTCCCTCCTTTTTATGTTTTTCACTCTTCCTGTCTTATGAACAGTGTTTTCTCTCTTAAACCTGCTCTTAGAACCATTTTTAGATGTTTGAAATTATTCTTAAAAATGGAGCAAAAACTGAACTGGGGACAAAACAGAGTAATTTTGGCCCTTTCCTCCACTTTTTCGCTCCCCTTGACTGTGTTGACTGTCTCAGTCTTTGCCTGATTATTTCACAGTCCGTTACCATTTTGAGGCTAAAGCATCGATATGGTATGTGATGCCTGTGCTTGACACAGGTCCTGATCAAATGAAACCAAGGCAGAGCCCAAGGCCTGGCCTGCTGCTGTCTAATGCTCCTTGCTGGCATTAGATCTGTAGGCATGCTGTGTTTTGATTCTCCACACTTCATTTGTAAATTACAGCACAGGCCTATTGTAACGGTAGCATGTATGTGTGCTGAATTCCATTCACTTTGTTTATTTTACTTGGCAGACATTGAATACTAAAGGCCTGCTGCCATAATGATTGCATTTGTCTCATCTCCTCTCTTTTACAGATGGGAATGTCCCCGTCAAGGATGCCTCAGTCTCAAGGAATGATGGGTAGTCATGCTAATAACATGGTAGCTCAGCCAGCCAACCAGGGCCAGTTCCTGCCACAGGGCCAGTTCAGTGCACCTGCAGGTGGAGCGATGAATGTGAATGTAGGCTTGGGCCAGCCGTTAACACAGGCTGCCGTCACACAGGTGAGTAGACTTGTGCTGTGCTGAGAGAAATGCTGACATTTTGTGTTTTTGTACTAGTGCTCCTTGCATTTTTTGGCCTGAACACAGCGTTTGGAGTGTCACCATTTGAGCTGCTATATAAATAGTTTGTGCATCTCTTTTTGTACCAGCAGCCGCAGAATTCTAACCTCTCTATGAATGCACTGGGATCCCTTGGCTCCCAGCTGCCGTGTGGCCCTGCAGCCCAACCCTCCCTGGGCGCCACGCCTCCACCCAATGCCTCTGTCAGCCTGCAGCCTCAGCAGCAGCAGCAGCAGCAGCAGCAGCTGCAGCAGCAGCACCAAGCTTCTGCACAGGCCCAGGTGCAACCGCAGCCCTCAACCCCTGCCTCCACGGGTGGGCCCTCCTCCACCCCAACCCATATACCTAGTAGCCTCCCTCGCCCTCCCTCCGCCATGGGCACACCTCCTGACCCCTCCCAGCCGCTCACACCCCTGCAGCCCCAGGCAGAACTCCCTAGCCAGATGCAGCAGCCCACCTCAGTGCAGGCACAGCACCCCAGCACGCCGGTGAGCAGCTAGTTCTTACTGAAACTATTGCTTTTGTATCGCTCATGCCTTTGCCAACTCCTGTTAAAGCTGAAAGCTTTTCAAACCAAACCAACCAATTACTTTTTAAAGGAATATTAAAGATTCCAGATATCTAAGACTTTGTTCAGAGTGAGTCACCAACTGTCAATCCTTTATTTGCTAAAAGCCAGTATGACTTAATGTATAAATTATCAGCATTGTGATCAGAATGTCTCCTCCTCCTCTCCTTCAAGTTGTCCCAGGCAGCAGCGAGTATAGATAACAGAGTGCCCACCCCAGCCTCTGTGGCTGAGCTGAGCTCTCAGCAGACCCTGCCAGATATGAGCGGCACTGAAGCCAAACCTGAAGTAAAGGAAGAAGTAGATGACAGCAGCTCTGGGAAGAAGCAGACTGACGTAAAGATGGAGGTATGTTCATGAATTTACTAGATCATTTAGGAATTAGTACGTAATAAAGGCATGGTTGAGAGCAATATGGTTACTATTGCAAACTCTATCAATATTATATTTCTCCCCTAAAGGAATGTGTTTTGCTTCCCATTAAAAACATTAAATACATGATGGTTTCTGGACTCGACCGTAGGACAGCTGGTTGATCATGCTGTGTTCATATAGCAGGATGATGAAACCAAACCCCAGTTGGTGAAGAAGGAGGAGCCAGAGACAGTAGAGCCAAAGCAAGAACCAATGGAAACGGAGGAGAAGAAGCCGGAGATGAAGGCAGAACCCAAAGAAGAGGAGGAAAGTGGGGCCAACAGCACAACCACCTCCACCACCCAGAACCGCAAAAAAAGTAAGAACACTGATCTTGTTTGTATATAAGTGTGAAACAACATATTGTGGTATGATATTTGGGGATAGAAAAATGAGAAGATGTGCGTCATGGAGCAATATCAGTTAGATATGTTCATTTTAGCTCGTTTTGCGTCGTCTCCTGACACCCCAGTATGCAAAGTCTGTGCTGATGATCATTTATCACAATGGATGGGGCTTCTCACAGCCCATTTCTACAGTTTATTTTGAATGACAGTCTTGTATTTGCAGGCACTGGTATGTTTGTTTGCTTTTGGTTTCTTATGCGATTATTATTGTCTGTCCAGTTTTCAAGCCGGAGGAGCTGCGACAAGCTCTAATGCCGACACTTGAGGCCCTCTACAGGCAAGACCCAGAGTCACTGCCCTTCAGACAGCCTGTAGATCCGATGCTACTGGGCATCCCCGTGAGTATCCATAATCATACACACACATCATTTCCGATATTACAAGACTCTTTGCTTATCACTGCAAACGTCTCTCTACTGCTGCACAGGACTACTTTGAAATTGTGAAGAATCCCATTGACTTATCCACCATCAAGCGCAAGCTGGATACGGGTCAGTACCAGGAGCCGTGGCAGTATGTGGACGATGTGTGGCTCATGTTCAACAATGCCTGGCTGTACAACCGGAAAACATCCCGTGTCTACAAGTACTGCACCAAACTGGCGGAGGTGTTCGAAGCAGAGATTGATCCTGTCATGCAGGGCCTGGGCTACTGTTGTGGCAGGAAGGTGAGAGGCCGTACGGGATGGGAATCGAACACAAAGACTGTACTTTTTGCTATTTTTACCTCAGTTCACTTCGTCGTTACCTGTATGTAACCGCTGAATTGAGTACAACAATGAGTGTAACAATGACATGGATTGATAATGCCTCTATGGTGTTTCCACAGTTCGAGTTCTCACCCCAGACACTGTGTTGCTATGGCAAACAGTTGTGTACCATCTCCAGGGATGGCACCTACTACAGCTACCAGAACAGGTAAAACTTTGCTAATTCTGAGCGGTAGAGATGGGTAAACGGTGAAGGAAGGGTTATGAAAAGAAGGTGTGCAAAGATAAAACATGGTCAAAGGTACCACTTCACACACAAGCGTGCTCGTGAATACAGCCGTAAGGACCTCATTCATATGAGAATCTATAGGAGTGTCAAAGACACCGCTGAGAGTTGTATAGTTGTCTATTGTGGCCAAGCAGAATGAGCATGATGGGGTCCGGTGTTGTCTTCATATGTGCGCTGTACCAAAACCTCCCCCTGCTGTGCAGAATCTGCTACCGCACCTGAGCATCAGTCCAACGCAACACCATTCAGTTATTGCAGATACTCGCTACTAAACTCTTTGAGGTTTAACTTGATAAACTAGACTAAAAAGTCCATGTTTGTGAGAATTTAATGGATTTCTTGTCCAAGAAAGTTTTATCATTTGTCCGAATTTTGATCTAAATGGCTAAAGCATTAGGAGTTAAAGAAACTTAACTTAAGTAATTCAGTCAGATTTCCTACAAGACCTGCACATTTGTTTTTGCATCAGTCATTCTGTCTCCTCTGGCATGACCATTTATTTGGCTCCAAATGCATGTTGCTTATGATCTAAGCGATTGCAGTGACACTGTGTTTTCTTCTTATTTTCACACTTCAGCATGGACCTAGCTGGTGTAGCGTTCAGTAGTTTCTGTTTGAACGTTCATTTGTTGTTGACATTCATTTACCATCATTCATGTAGCGTTTTAGCATGTTTTCCCAATTTCTGTTCCAGTCTGAATGAGAGTGCCTGGATCATGACCATTTCAACTGTGACTAACCTGTACCTCTGCCTGTGTGTGTGTGTGTGTGTTTGTTTGTCTGTGTGTGTATGTGTGTGTCTCTGTGTCCTGTCTACTGCCCATGCTCTGTCCTCGGTTGTTTCCGTGTGCTCTGTTTACTCTGCATTCTGCCACCTGTGCGCCGGTTTGCCTGTGCTGCTACTGTGTGTGCTGGCTGCAGTTCACCCAAATATGGCCTTATTGCCGACAGGTATCACTTCTGTGAGAAGTGCTTCAATGAGATCCAGGGCAACAGTGTGACCCTGGGGGACGACCCGGCACAGCCACAGACGTAAGTTACCAGGTCGGGGTGGACGAACCCCACCGGATGATCACCTTGCGAGATCATTAGCTGTTTTTCTCTCTGACGTTTATTCTGTGAAAGAGTTTCTATCACAGAAGCCAACGTGAACTTGGTTGTCTCATTGTCTCTTTCTTGTGCAGCATGATATCAAAAGAGCAGTTTGAAAAGAAGAAAAATGACATGTTGGACTCTGAACCGTGAGTGACTTTAGTTTGACTCTTAAGTGTCAGTAATGATGCGTATTTATGTTTTTTTTGCAAGAACATCACAGAAAAAAGCAAATATTTGTCATTGCAGATTTGTTGAATGTAAAGACTGTGGACGAAAGATGCATCAGATCTGCGTGCTGCACTACGACGTCATTTGGCCGTCAGGGTTAGTCTCGCTTAACCTGTCGGACAACTATCCAGCTCTTAAAGCATATACAGTCCATGTTTGACCTTAACAGAATTGTCACTTGAATAACAGGAATTTATATTTGCTGGAGTTGCCCTTTGTTGACACTAAACCATAGTTTGATATTTGTTTTTTTAGCTTTATCTGTGACAACTGTCTGAAGAAGTCTGGCAAAACAAGAAAGGAGAACAAGTTTTCAGCCAAAAGTGAGTGATGTGTAACAGTAAAACAGTGACATTTAATTCATTTTTCCTTTTTGTTTAATCATTTAAAAGTCTCAATGTTCAAAACTTGAATTAGTATCAAACGTGTTCATGTTTGTATTTGTAAAGGGTTGCAGACTACACGGTTGGGGACGTATATCGAGGACAGAGTGAATAAGTACTTGAAAAGGCAGAACCACCCAGAGGCCGGTGAGGTGTTTGTGCGAGTGGTGGCCAGCTCTGACAAAACTGTGGAGATTAAGCCTGGCATGAAGTCTAGGTAAGGTTCTCACCTGCTGACACAGTGTGTCTCTCCTGATTTGCAGAAACAGAAGTTAAATCTGGAATAACAGTAGTTCTCGTAGTGTGGCTGCTCTCTTACTGCAAGCCCAGCTGGAAACTACACCGCATATCATTTCATAACTTTTCTCATCTGAGAAGGCGAGAAGTTCAGTGCTTTTTAAGAAAATGTGTCTTGCATTTTAGAGTCCTCAAAATGTGTGTAGAGTCCTCAAAAAATGAAGGTGTTTAATGGTGACAGAAGGATTTGGAAAAACATCACAAGGTTCTGATAAAGCCATGCTGTCACTTATAAGTATTTTTATCTCTAACCTACGTGAAAGATCTGACCATGACAGTTAACACTTCTTCTTCTTCTTCTTGGGTTCAAAATAATTCTTTTCCCATCCTCTACAAACAAAGTGGGAAATTGTCCCACGTTTTGTTAAAAAACAAAAGTGTAACTTGACTTTTGCTTCTCATGTTTCCACAGGTTTGTGGACTCAGGAGAGATGGTGGAGAGCTTCCCTTACAGAACCAAAGCACTTTTTGCATTTGAGGAAATAGACGGGGTGGACGTTTGTTTCTTCGGCATGCACGTCCAGGAGTACGGCTCAGAGTGCCCCTTTCCAAATACCAGGTAAAACTACAGCAAAAAAGAATGACGTGTTCTCAGTTTATTTTGGTATTTTGTATGTATTGCTCTTTGATTGAATTCTCCATATTTGCTTTGCAGACGGGTTTACATATCATACCTCGACAGTATTCACTTCTTCAAACCACGTTTGCTGAGGACTGCAGTGTACCACGAGATCTTAATAGGCTACCTGGAGTATGTGAAGAAACTGGGGTAGGTTAAAGAATGTTTTACACCCTTGTAGCTAATTCTGTATATATCATCATTTCTGCAAATGCTAAGTGGCCGATAATTCTTGTCGCCCTCAGGTTCGTGACAGGTCACATCTGGGCCTGCCCACCCAGTGAAGGAGATGACTACATTTTCCACTGCCACCCTCCTGACCAGAAGATCCCCAAGCCCAAAAGGCTCCAAGAGTGGTACAGAAAGATGCTGGACAAGGCTTTTGCAGAAAGGATCTTACACGATTACAAGGTTAGAAAAAGATCACATCGTTACGTCTTGGTGACTACAGTGGGATGCTCTGTCTGTGCAGATTTTCTCAGTTACAGTCAGCAATCTTGCCAATTCTAACTGTGCAGGGGGTAAGCAATGAGCTCTAATACAATAATTGGAGTACAGTACACTGATGTGAAAATTTTATACTAGAAAACTTCAGTCTAGACAATAATTTAGTTTCTTTGTTTACTGTCAATTCATATAATCATATTGCAACAGGATTCTCTCATAGAGGGATGCTGGTTCACAGTTACACGTCTGAATGATAAATGAGCTCTGACAAGATCTAATCTAATAGTCATTTGTTTAGAGAATCCATTTTTTCTGTTTGTGCTTGAACATAAAAAAGTCCAGTGGGAGAAGCATGGGCATTTTATATATCGATTGTGTTAAGTATCCCTTTGTCCATAACTCCTTTTTGTAAAGTCTTACTATGCTTCGACTCCTTTCTGTCTCTGCCAACTAGACGAATAGTATTTTTCAGCTTGTGTGTCCAGTCCACTAGTGTGCAGCATAGGTGGGGCTCCCCCTTGTGTTTGGTATATGTTACTGCACAAACTGATGGTAGCAATTTTAACCACAAATAAAATGTAGTTAAGTCATTATTTTCAGTATTAAGTTTAAATCAGTTGGTTCATTTCAATGGCACGATGATCTGAACATTTGAAGTTGTCATTTAAAAGCTGTGTGGAGTTCAACTTGCTCTCAGCCATGTTACAGCATTGCCTGATGGAAGTCTTGCATGTCTGTGTTCAGGACATTTTCAAGCAGGCAACAGAAGACAGGCTGACCAGCGCCTATGAGCTGCCGTATTTTGAGGGCGACTTTTGGCCTAATGTACTGGAGGAGAGCATCAAGGAGCTGGAGCAGGAGGAGGAGGAGAGGAAGAAGGAGGAGAACACGGCCTCCTCTGAGACGACAGAGGTGAGTTAGATGGATTGGCGGATTTAGCATTTTGAAATGGGATTTGCAAAAGGAATGCCATTGTCATGCCAAAATCAACATTCTGGTGCTTTGGCCTCTGTTTCACCCCAGAATTTATCATCCTCAAGTCCTCATTATATAAAAGCTTTCAGCAGTCGCTCAGGCATTGTTTAACCACTCGGCTTAATTGCATAACCTCATCTTGCCTGTTGTGCAATCTCTGCTTCTCTGAACACTCATGTCCATCTATTTCAAGGGAGCCCAAGCTGACAGCAAGAATGCCAAAAAGAAGAATAACAAGAAAACCAACAAAAACAAGAGCAGCGTCAGTCGAGCCAATAAGAAAAAGCCTGGGATGCCGAATGTAGCCAATGATCTGTCCCAGAAGCTCTACGCCACGATGGAGAAGCATAAGGAGGTGGGAAACCCTGCCAACTATAACAGATTTTTGTTAGGTTTTGTTTTTGTTATTTTTATTAACATGTCATTCACTTTAATTATTTTTAAGCCAAGCGGGTAGGTTAACATGGGTGATCAAATATTTGCACACAACATGTTCTGTCCCTTAATAGCATTATGTCTTAATGTACATCTTGTAGTGACATGAGTACGTGAACACACAGCAGGACCCACTGGGTCACGGAAGAGCATTGCAGATACTTGCATCCCATTTAGGAATTGCCTCCGGCATTGGATGGACTGACTGTCTTTACATGTAACCGACACACGTCTCCTACTTTTTATCATCAGGTGTTTTTTGTTATCCACCTCCATGCCGGGCCAGTCATTAACACCCTGCCACCCATCATGGACCCCGACCCCATGTTGACCTGTGACCTGATGGATGGCCGTGATGCCTTTCTGACTTTGGCCAGGGACAAGCACTGGGAGTTCAGCTCACTGAGACGGTGCAAATGGAGCACGATGTGCATGTTGGTAGAGCTGCACAATCAGGGCCAGGACCGCTTTGTGTACACCTGCAATGAGTGCAAGCATCACGTAGAGACTCGTTGGCACTGCACCGTCTGCGAGGTAGGGGAGACTGGCGCTTTACAGATACAGTTTGAAATCTATATCTGTGTCAGTTTTGAACTGACTTTATATCTTTGTGTAACCTAAATGTGGTCTTCCTTATCTGTCATCAGGACTACGACCTATGCATTAACTGCTACAACATTAAGGGCCACGAGCACCAGATGGTGAAGTGGGGTCTTGGTTTAGATGACGACAGCAACGGTCAGAGTGGAGAAGCCTCCAAGAGCCCTCAGGAGAGCCGACGTCTCAGCATCCAGCGCTGCATCCAGTCCCTGGTCCACGCCTGCCAGTGCCGCAACGCCAACTGCTCTCTGCCTTCATGTCAGAAGATGAAGAGGGTGGTACAACACACCAAAGGCTGCAAGCGCAAGACCAATGGTGGCTGCCCTGTGTGCAAGCAGCTCATTGCTTTATGTTGTTATCATGCCAAGCACTGTCAGGAGAACAAGTGCCCTGTTCCCTTCTGTCTCAACATTAAGCACAAACTCCGTCAGCAGCAGCTGCAGCACAGGCTCCAGCAGGCTCAAATGATGCGTCGCAGAATGGCCACCATGGCTGGAAGGGGAATGCCCATGCCATCTCCTCCTACCTCAGCTGCCCCCGACACCCCCAACTCTGTGCAGCAGCCTAATACACCCCAGACTCCCCAGCCCATGCCCAACCAGCCCCAACAACAGCAGCCACCAAACCCTACCAATATTCCCCAAGGCTTCCCCAACAATGGCCGCAGCAGCCAACCCCCAACACCAGTGCCGCAGGGCAAACCAGGGCCTCAGTCATCCCCTCTCCATCAGCAGCAGTCACCTCTGCCTAACATGCCACACCAACAGCAGCCTCCGCCTCAGCCACCACAGCAGCAGCAACAGCCACAGCAACAGCAGCAGCAGCCACTGCTGGCAGCCCTGAAGGTGGCCAAACAGATTGAGATGGTAGCCAAGGCGAAGCAACAGCAGCAGCAGAATTATGCCATGAATGGGATGCCCATGAACCACCCAAGAATGATGGGCCCCATGCAGGGCCAGATGCAGATGATGCAGGGGCCACGGGGCCCCCAGGTGATGCAGGCTATGCAGCAAGGCCAGTGGGGTCCAGGGATGCAGAATCCCATGCAGAATCCCCAGGGTCATCAGCCGCAGGTCCCTCCACAACAAGGCCCCATGGCCCCTCAGCAGGCTCAGGGTGCCCCCATGCCCCAGCAGGGCCAGCTCATGCAGAGGCCAATGATGCCCCAGCAACAGGGTCTCCAAATGCCTGGGGTTATGCCTCCCCAGGGCCCCTCACAGCAGGGGATGACGCCACAGCAGCAAAACATGCCACGGGGGATACCTGGTAACATTGCTCCGAGTGCCCTGCAGGAATTGCTGCGCACCCTCAAATCTCCCAGCTCCCCCCAGCAGCAGCAGCAGGTCCTCAACATCCTCAAGTCAAACCCCCACCTCATGGCCGCCTTCATTAAACAGAGGACAGCTAAGTATCAGGCCAACCAGCCGCAGCAACAGCAGCAGGTGCAGCAGCAGAACCCTCAGGCCATGCTGGGGTCCCAGGCAGGAATGCAGGCCATGGCAGCCATGGCAAACCAGGTGCAGAGGCCAGGGATGGCACAGCAGCAGCAGCCTCCTCAGCAGGCAGGGCCCCAGGGCATGGCAGCCATGGGCCCCCAAGGCCAGATGATGAATGCTGCTCAAAACGGCAATCAGCAACTGTACCGCAGACAGCAGCTGCTTAGGATGCAGCAGATGCAGCAGCAGCAGCAGGCACAGCAGCAGCAGGGAGGCATGCCTCAGGGCCACGGTCAGTTCCCCCAGCAGCAGCCGGGGCCAGCGAGCTACTCCCAGCTCCGTATGCAGCAGCAAATGGCTATGCAAGGAGGTGGGGGGCCCATGGGACAGCTCCCTCCCACATCCCAAATGGGCCAGCCTGGCATGGGCATGGATGGGCCGCAGACCCTCCTCCAGCAGCGCATGCTTCAGCAGCAGCAGCAGCAACAGATGTTAAAGCAGCAGATGGGCTCTCCAGTGCAGGCAAACTCAATGAGCCCACAACCCCACATGCTCCAAGGCCAAGCCCAGGGAGGAGCTCACTTACCTGGCCAGACAATGGCAAACACCCTGGGAAATCAAGTACGCTCCCCAGCCCCAGTGCAATCGCCCCGTCCGCCTTCCCAGCAGCCCCCTCATTCTAGTCCCTCCCCACGGATACAGCCTCAGCCCTCACCCCAGCATGGCACCCTCCACTCCAGTTCTCCCCACCCCAGCCTTGGAGGCCCCATGTCCGGCCCCATGGAGCAGGGTCACATGGGAACGCCGGAGCAGAGTGCCATGCTCCCACAGCTTAACACACCAAACAGAGGGGGGTTGAGTAATGATATGGGTATGGTGGGTGACACCACGGGAGACACGCTGGAGAAATTTGTTGAAGGATTGTAGCATTTCGTGACAGAAGAAAGGCCTTGTTCTGATTTCAGCTGAGAAATTTTTGTACTTGCTGATGTAAAAAGCTAAAAAGAAATACAAACAAATGAGTCATATGAGGCCTACAGACTGTGAACTTTTCTTAAACCAAGGGACTGCTTTTTCTTCCAACACAGAGTGATTTAATAATTGCTGTTGAAAAGAGGACAACAAAGACACAAAGAATATATTTTTGGTTCAGACCAGATGTGCAAGAATTTGCCCTGGTCTTTGTTTTGTTTTCATTTGTTTTTCATTTGTTATGCTCTGGTATTGACTTTTTTAACAAAACTTCTCAAAACAAAAAATATTTCATTTTATTATTAATTTTTTTTTATTTTGTACCTTTGCAAATTAATATCGTATTTGTGTTGAGAAGACTGTAAAATTATTTGTCTGGGAATTTTTTGCCAGGTTTCACCTCCTTGCTCAGTTTCTCTGTTCCTGGCTAATTTATTCTAATATGCCATTTTTCAAAAAGGACTGCCTTTGGGAAAGCCTTAATTTCTTTCCTGTTTGCAGAATCTATGGGAGATTAACGTATTTGTATAGATCTAGGAACTATTGCACACACCCAAACACAAAAGGCAGGTGTAAAGAGGAGCCTGCACTGAAGCTTGTTAATGTTCACAGGTGCCGGAATGTTCTTTTTACTGGCTCTGGCCCAGAAATGTCTTGCAAATGTTTAAAAAAAATTGCTTTGTCTCTCCCTCAGTCTAAAGAAATTCTCATTAAGTCTTGAACCTCTTTTTCTGTGGTGAGAAATTAACTCGTTTGACTGCTGATTTGTGTTCAGAGAGTTTTGTGCATCATTTTCTCTCTTGCATTAAACTTGAATTGATGAACTGTTCTCTAATGTAAATCATGCAGCTAGACAGTACTGTAAATATGCAGAAACTTAAGAATGAAATCACTGTACAAACTGGTTCAAATGGCTCATTTCGTACTTATATACCATATTGTTAAATAAACCTGTGTGCCACAGACTCTGCATTAAATGTTTCTGTTTCGTGAGAACGCTGTTGTGGCATTAGGATTGCAGCCAATGGTGATTTTTGTTATTAATTCAATGATTCTTTTACTTCAATTATTTGTCATTTAGTGTGTAAAATACTAGAAAAAGTTACAATTGTCCTTCACAATTTCCTTAGATAAAGTTGTATATTTGTCTTGAGTCTAAAACCTCAAGTGGTTCTGTGTACATTAATATAAGGCAACAAAAACTTCTAACATTGAAGAACCTACATCCATCAAATGTTTGCAGACATTGGCATCGCATTTTTGCTTAAAAACTTGCTCCAACAATATATCAAAAATTTAAATAGACAAAGTTAAAATGCATTTGTCAACTAATCAACAATCAGCTCTATAATCGGTATCAACATAAACTTAATTACATAATTTTAAATACACTGTACATGTTTGATTTGTATGTTGTAATTTAACACGACTGTTTGACCTTGAAGGGCAAATTAAGGACTAAAATTAATTCACTTCTAACATTACAAATAATTAAGGAGGCCAACAAATAAATCGAATAAGTACAAATAGGTACAGATACGATTAGAAGGGTTTTTAATACATATTAACGCACTTCCACACTTTTTACATGACATTATTTAGTCACTAAAATAATTTCCACTTCTCATCAGGCACTGTGACGGACGCCATGCCGACGTCACTACAAGGCGACGTCGCGGGTCCTTCCTGTATCTCCGTCATTCGGCGTGCGTCCCTCGGGTCAGTTGACCTGTCTCCTCTCGTGTCGGTGCCTCTCGTCTGTCACCATGTCCCGCTGTCTCGCGCTGGCCCGGTTCGCTCTCGCCTCTTGCTCACGGCCTGTGTCATGTGCACGAGGGCTGAGCAGCCGAACTGTCTCGCGCTCCCTCACTGGAGGTAAGATGTGTTTGTTAGCTTAGCTGAGTTAGCCTAGCCGGTTAGTTGACAGCCACAAGATCACACTAGTGTAAACTCTGTGTGTAAGAGCTTTATGTCACCTGCATGTAGATCACAACCTACCAACAGTCAGAATAAAAACCATAAAGAGTTACATATTTTTAATATAAAGGCCAATAACGTTTTACCAAGTCTGTCTGTAAGTACTACCAGTTATGGTTTGACTTTTATTTCATAAAGAGATCATCTAACAACAGGACTTCTGTTTCTTGCTTTTGTGCAAAAGTGTATTCAAAAGTTCAGCTGAAGTTAATGTGAATTTTATGCTCATTTGACTTGCAGGTAGATTTGGTTTTTAGCTCCAAGCTGTTGCATCACACAACACACTCACCTAAAGGTCACACACACTCATGCATTAAAGTGCTTAAATTCACGTGTGAAGTCTGAGACAGTAGTTCATTAAAATAAGAATAGATGGCAACAGACAATAGTTTCAAATTATAAAACCAGATACAGTCAATTAGGCCCCAATTAAGTAATTAGTCCCTACATAAATCATATAATATTACAACTTGTTGCCATGTACTATAAGTGTTACATATGTATGTAAGGTAAATCACCTAAAGTTACAGCACTACAGTATCACTACACCATCTCCTCACCTGAGCTCAGCAGGGAAGTACCGACTGTGGCATTGATTTTGTTTGCAAGATCTCATCTTCACCAGTAAGTGTGGGTCAAGAACGTACATGCGATTAATCATGTGATCGCTTAAGAGCTGCTCCTAAACTTCCCTCAAGTTCAAGTTGTTTATGTATCATGTGCACGATAATTACAGCGAAGTCGTCGTCGGCAATGAAAATACTGAATGTCAGGCTCCGTCCAACAGTGCTCTTATAGATCTGTATAAAGGGAGAACATTTTAAAAAAAAAAGAATAGAATCCAAGGCATAACAACATGGTACCGAAGTAAATTCTGTGGTAAGAATATGAAACTGTTCTTGCAGATGTACAGTAATGATGAACTGTAATGTAGGTAAACAGCTTGGCAAGAGGTTATAAAATATGTATACTGTGCAGGTATTAACAGTTGTAATACAAATATTCTTTAGTGTAATCATCAGAGTTGTGCTCCTTGGTTAGTTCATCCTCACAGTTTCCGTGAGAAGCAGCCCCACCGGCTGACTCCTCCTGTCTTCAGACCTGCAGGTTGGACGGCAGCAGAGGTGGAGCAGTCGGCCCAGAGTGTGGAGCTCCCAGCGGTCCTGCCTCGGCGTCAGCCAGCAGTCTTACTACAGCACCCAGGAGGCTGAGAAAGAGCCTGAGGACGAGCCTCTGCACAACATCATCAGTGATACAGAGTCTGTACAAGGTGCTGTAACAGCTGCAGACTTCATTCTCCTCCAATGACCATTTGTTAGATTTAAGATCACCTGACTGATGTCGTCCCCCGATGCACGCAGGTAGCTTCGCCAAACATGAATTTCAGGCTGAGACGAGAAAACTGCTGGACATCGTTGCCAGGTCCTTGTACTCGGAGAAAGAGGTAAGAGGTTTTGTTCGAGATGGAGAGAGAAAGAATATTCAACTTGGCTCGAGCGACATTTCAGTTTATTATCTATAGCAGTTCTCCGTCTGACTCTGTGGCTCTTCTTCATCCCACCAGGTCTTCATCAGGGAGCTGATCTCTAACGGCAGTGACGCTCTGGAAAAACTGCGCCACAAACTGATCACAGCAGGTGGTGAAGCAGCTCAGATGGAGATCCACCTGCAGACCGATGGTGCCAAGGGCACCTTCACCGTCCAGGTACAACCATGACTGTGGAGGAAGTGAGGTCTGCATGAATTATGGTTGATCAATTTAATTTTTTTCCTTTTAAAGGTTCCTGTGTTGTTGGTCTTTCAGTTAAACACACAACATCAGAGCCCTTTTCCACTGCATGAATAAAAATGAGCGCGTAGCCTTTGTTACCAGTTCTGCTTTTTTTTCTGTTCTCTGTCCAGTTTGGGGATGAGGACGGTCCAGAAGGTCTCTCAGCATCTGGCAGATATTGGGGAAATAATTGTAGGGGAAAAAAGAATCATAGTAGTTTGTGCAGTGGAACAAATCAGAAAACGATGAAGTGTTTTGATGCTCTTGAAGTCGTTTTGGACTTTGTCAAACTGGAGGCTTCAAAAACAGCAGTTAAACCAATGAGTTACATCATGGTGGGTTCACCAGCTTCTTATAAACAGTCAATGGTTTCACTGAAGCCTTTTAATTAACGCTCATCCAAAAGGTTGAGGCCTACAAAATAAAGTGGAAATGCAACAAAGAACCAGGTTGCTGCAGTGGAGAAGGGCTCCTGGTGGACTGTGGTTTCTGGGCTGTTGTTTTTCGACAGACTGCCACCTGGTGGATGAATATTCAACAAGATGATGACTTTTTTTTTTTTTCATGTGACTGGGATTCTGTGTTCTCTAACAGGACACAGGAGTGGGGATGAGCCAAGAGGAGCTGGTGGCCAACCTGGGGACCATCGCCCGCTCCGGTTCCAAGGTGACTGTAGTGTAGACTGTAGCAATCCAGTTAATCCTTCAGCTCATATCTAATTAATGTCACACTTCTGTATTCGTCATAAACACTTCTAGTTTGTGATTCGGTCATATAATTATCTCTTCCCCACCCTGCAGGCTTTTTTGGATGCCCTGCAGAACCAGGAGGAGGCCAGCAGCACCATCATTGGTCAGTTCGGGGTGGGATTCTACTCTGCCTTCATGGTGGCCGACCGCGTCGACGTCTACTCCCGGGCCGCTGAGCCGGGGGCACCCGGATACAAGTGGTCCTCTGATGGGTGAGAGGGAGAGACGGGATGGGGATGAGAACAAATCTGTCTTCTAGGAAGGAAGAAAGAAAGTCCCTCAGTGTGATCCGATTCTACAGCAGAACAGCGAGTGTTATAGACACATCTGTGAAATGACTGTAACCAGGTGTGATCCTCTGACCGCCTGTCATTGTCCTCCTCAGCTCTGGAGTCTTCGAGATCGCTGAGGCCAGCGGCGTCCAACAGGGAACGAAGATCGTGCTGCACCTCAAAGACGACTGCAAGGAGTTTTCCATGGAGGACAGAGTCAAAGGTATAACTGCTGGAGCTGCTGTAACTGCAGCGATGACGCACGTTAGCGCGCCGCTAAACATGATTACAAGCTGTTGTGTCTCTTTCAGAGGTTGTAACCAAGTACAGCAACTTTGTCAGCTTCCCCATCTTCCTGAACGGACGGAGGCTCAACACTCTGCAGGTGAGTCTCTCAGATCTAGAGCTGGGCATCAGTGTAATAAGGCACAATTTGTATGTGTTGGATTTTGTTGAGGTTTTATTGTTGTTTGAACTCTGCCTCCCATCAGGCCTTGTGGATGATGGAGCCAAAGGAGATTAGTGACTGGCAGCACGAGGAGTTCTACCGCTACGTCTCCCAGTCCTACGACAAGCCCCGCTACATGCTGCACTACCGTGCCGACGCCCCGCTCAACATCCGAAGCATCTTTTACGTCCCTGAGACGGTGAGGAGCTCAGGGGGGGGGCATGATGTGTTTTTGTATGAACGGCCAAACCCTTAAGATGTTGTTTTATGTGCCCACCTGAGTGAAAACACCTCACCAGCCAATTTAATGGGAATGTTTCTCTTTTACACAATCGTTGTCAGGTTTTATTCAGAATCATTTATTTGTCAACAGAAGCCGAGCATGTTTGACGTGAGCAGGGAGATGGGCTCCAGTGTGGCTCTGTACAGCAGGAAGGTCCTGATCCAGACCAAAGCCACCGACATTCTGCCCAAATGGCTTCGCTTCCTGCGAGGTCTGGATCCTCCTGAGTGCTTCCACCTGCTGATTTTACCATGTGCATGATTTTTTTGGATTTTTCAGTACTGAGCTAAACATTGTGTGTGTGCAGGCGTGGTAGACAGTGAGGACATCCCACTGAATCTGAGCAGAGAGCTGCTGCAGGAGAGCGCCCTCATCAGGTACAGACCCTCCAAAATCTGCATTTATAGGAGTATTTACTGTCCGTTTACTCATAACTTCCCAGTGCATTTCTCTGTTCTCTACTTGCGCTGCTCCTATTTTTAGGTTTTTAATATCACATACTGACTTGACTACTCCCATATTGATCCAGTTTATATGCCTCTGTCTACAGGAAGCTTCGTGACGTTTTGCAGCAGAGGGTGATCCGCTTCCTGCTGGACCAGAGCAAGAAGGAGCCAGAGAAGTACAGCAAGTTCTTCGAGGACTACGGCCTCTTCATGAGGGAGGGCATCGTCACCACCCACGAACAAGACGTCAAGGTGACTTTGCTCGGAGCGGGAAAACTATAAAAACGCAAACAAATTTCCACTATTTTATTTATTTATCGGTTTTATTCACTATTTTTTTTTTTGAAGTATCATGGACGTTGTTTGTCCCTGTGCAGGAGGATATTGCAAAGCTGTTGAGGTTTGAGTCGTCTGCTCTGCCGGCGGGCCAGCAGACCAGTCTGATGGAGTACGGCGACCGCATGAAGGCCGGCACACGCAACATCTACTACCTGTGCGCCCCCAACCGTCACCTTGCCGAGCACTCCCCCTACTATGAGGCCATGAAAAAGAAAGACATGGAGGTGAGAGGGTGTGCTGAGCTTCCACATCAGAGTTTGAATGAACGATTTAACACTCGGCCAAACACACTTAACCAGACGGGCAAACAAACTAGACTTTGTTTAAACTGGACCAAACCGGTTGTGATAAAACACATATTTTATACAAACTCTAAAATGTCTTTGCACACAGCACAAACCTGAGTCACTTTGAGCTTGAATGTACTATTCATAACACATGAGGTTGTTAGGTAATACCTCTAGAAAGAGATGATAAAACACTGATAAAATGTTTTCTGAAAAGCTGATTTAAAAAAAATCGGTAAATGTGGATGAAAACTCTGGACATTTCCTGCACAGGTGCTGTTCTGTTACGAGCAGTTCGATGAGCTCACCCTGCTCCACCTCAGGGAGTTCGACAAGAAGAAGATGATCTCGGTGGAGACCGACATCGTGGTGGATCACTACAAGGAGGAGAAGTTTGAGGACAGCACGCCGGGTCTGCTCCTCTCTTACTCTGAAAGCCGAGCACTGTGGCACTTTTCCCAGCTGTAGCACTGACTCCTGTTTATTGCTTTTCCTCTGCAGCCTCAGAGCGTCTGACGCAGGAGCAGGCCGACGACATGATATCCTGGATGAAGAATGCTTTGGGCCCCCGAGTCACCAACATAAAGGTAAAGAGAAACTCTGTTTGTTTGGATGTTTCTCCTGACAAAAAAAATTAACTCAGTCTTGAATTTAAATCATCCAGCGGTGTCATATTTCCTGTTAACTAGACCTATTACATGATGCATTATTATTCTCATCTGGTTCCCAGCTGACTCCTCGGCTGGACACCCACCCAGCTATGATCACAGTACTGGAGATGGGCGCCGCACGCCACTTCCTCCGCACCCAGCAGCTGGCCCGCACCCCGGAGGAGAGAGCCCAGATCCTGCAGCCCACGCTGGAGATCAACGCAGGGTGAGAGAGCGACGGGTACTTGAACTAATGTGCATTTGCGTCCAGCTCTCACTAACTTCCTGTTTTACCATCCGACAGACACGATCTGATCAAGAAGATGCACGCGCTGAAGGACACAAACTCTGAGCTGGCTGGACTGCTGCTGGAACAGGTACTGTGGGTTAGAGCTGGATATGGAAAACAAAACCCATCACAAGTTAGTAAGGAGGCCTCATTGTTTTCTGATCTGAGTTGCTTCCATTCGGACTTTTTTTTTTTTTTTTTTTTTACCACAGTTAAGTCACTGGCAGTGAAGCTCAACACTTCCTGCACACTAAAAGCATTTCAGCAGCTCAAAAGCCAGAATCCCTCCAACTCCTGGATGGCTTTTAGTTTGAAACTTGTGCCCAAAGTTATCAATAGTATTTTAACAGCAGAGTGGAAGTGGGTGGAATAAATCCTACTACTCCATAGAACCCCACGAGTAGCAGAAGAGTGACTTTGGCCCTGTTGTGGTATCGATAGAATTAACTTAGTGGAAATTCGCTTCATGCTTAATTTATCATACAACGTGTTAGATTAGAGGTGATTGCACCTCCGATCGATGTTTTCCATCAGGCCTTTATTTGTTAGTGGCCTTTAGTTCCCAAGTCTTTTTGTTCTAGCAGCATATAATCCTTCTTATGGGATATTATTGTCTCATATACTGATAAGCTTTGAATTTTCTACATTTGTTTCTCTTTGTCTATGTTTCTCAGATCTATGACAACGCCATGATCGCAGCCGGCCTGAACGACGATCCCCGGCCGATGATTTCCCGCCTCAATGAACTGCTGACTAAAGCTCTGGAGAAGCACTGAGGGCCTCTCGGAGACATGAACAGCTCAGACTGACGGCGGCCAAAGGGCCCACAAAGACGGAGAACGACAGGCCTTTGTCCATCTTAAGCCATAAAAATCACATCTCTTTCCCCTCTGGAGTACTTTACCCCCCCTCATGGAGACCACATCAAGACTTAAAGAGCTCAGATGGAGTGAAGATGAACTGCTGGAAGCTTCTCTGTAAACACTCTGTGTTTTGAATGGTATTGACAGTGGTAATAGTATTTAAAGGATATGTGCCATTGTGGTTACATCTGTCATTTCAGTGTGACTTTAAATAGTCAGTCATACGCTGGCATGCAAACACAGGATTTTTCTGATCTTGTTTTCAAGACCAGATACTGCAGAAATAAACTGACTGGCTCCTGAGTAATCTGGATGTAAACCAACCAGAAACAGACACGAAGAAAAAAAAAAAAAAAAGGAAGTCACATTAAAAAGTGTGGAATAAAACTGTCATTTCAAACTCCTTAAAATATCACGTTCAACACCAGCTACACGCACCTAAAGTGACAGACGGTTCAATTAGAAATGCATCTTTCTTGAGTAGAGCTGTTAACTTTTGCCTTTTTCTGTTCTTTTTTTTTTAATAAGCCCTCCAAAATGTTTCAGCTTTTTTCATGTTATTTAATATTTTTATGTTCTTTTTGATTTATAAGAAACTGAGTACCTGAAATGTGGGAATATTTTGTGTAAAGAAATATTTCAAAAAATGTGACTTCAACTGTCATTGGTCAAAAAGTAGCTGAACTTAGTGTAAAATGGATTTCAAGAACTATCAGAATTCATGGAGCTGATGTGCTCCAGTGTGCATTAACAGAAAGGTGAATAAACAATTCATTCCTGTGACAAAAAGATGCTGACGATACTGAGCTTCTTGAAAATACACTTTTACTGCATTTCAGCGTAACATGACATCTCTAGAGAGGGTGGTAAGATGAGAGAAACCTCAACTTTAGGATGTCATCGTCGTCGTCCTCCAGTGTGACTCAGACTGAGTACGTAGAGCTGGATGGATCGCAGAGTTCATGTGATTCTCTGTGGTTTCCATGTCAGCGTCCCTGCGCTGTCCGTCCATCTGAATCACATCGGGCCGTTTAGACCCATCACACCTCCTGCCCAGGCTTCCTCTCCTCTGTGAGCCATCCCGCCTCAGATTTCACCTCCCGACCTTCCGTCAAGACCCACAAATCCCAGAAGGGTGTCAGGATAGCTTGTCTATATTGGCAAGGAAGCGCTGGGCCCACCACTCGTCTAAATCTAAAGGCACAAAGTCTGAAAAAAAAAAAAGAAGAATTAAAAAGATTAGCCACGCTGTTGCCTGTGAGACTGAAATTGTCATTACACATGTAGTGAAATCTTTGCTGTTGTATGTTTGCCAAATACTAAAGGACACAATAAATGAATGTTGCATTTTGTTTTTCTTGATTAAAACAGTCATTGTAGAGATCACGACTTCGTCCCTGTTGTAATAGTGTATCTAACGTGTAGAAATAGAGAGACGACCCCGACCTTGTGTCGAGTTGGTCTCTTTTTTGATGGTTTTATTTTGACCACAAGTGTTTTCATGTTCTGTCTAAACTTGATCATTGACCCTGTTTTTACAGTTCTGAGTGTTCACTGCCCTCCAGTGGTCACGGTGAGGAACTACAGCACGACGTTTAATTTGTGGCGTTAATATAATGATGTAAAACATCAGTAGGATCACTACAAATAACAGTAACGTGTTGATGACAACTGCGTTCATTAACAGCCAATTTAATACATTTCTCGATAAAGTAACTTAAGTGAAGAAATTAGAGGCAAAACACGATAAATGATCAATAACTGCTGCGACAGTTTCCGATGAAAATGTTACCTATTAACATTATTTTTGGCATCAGGGAATGACGATTACGCACCGCCCTCTAGTGGTGACAACAAGGAAGCGCAACACATTTATGTGTCAAGCTAATGTCAGTGCAGCCGTGACACCACTTCCGGTACATTATCATCATTTGCATTATTATTGTTATTAACCTCTTTAAATCTTCCACATCCTGGACTACAGTGTTTGACCACACTGATATTGACATTCCTGTACATGCCTGAACGAATACATAATTGCTTTGATGTTAGTGCAGGCTGCGGCACAACACTGATTACTATCTGCATAATCAAAAAAAAACAAAAAAAAAACACAACAATGATCCAAAACTGAACACCACAGACCACTTGATATTAACCCATGCTTGCTCTGTATTTAATGATAATGAATTGAGGTGTGAAAACTAAATTTGGGCCACTAATCCTTGTTTGGCTGGTGGACATAAACTAATACAACCTACTGTCAATGACACAGTGGTCACAGGTCTGTGGGATGTTATTTCAGACTTAAAGTGAGCCAGTATGAAACACGCAAAGGCAGGAGCAGCTCAGGGAGGATGGAGCGCTGTGAGGGGGAAGAGGAAGCTGTACTCACTGTCCATGCGTGGGCTGGGAGTGGTCTCTTTATAGTGGACTGCTCTCTGGGCCTCCTGTGGCCCCGAGCCGGCCTCCTGCTGATGCTGCTGCTGCTGCTGCTGCACCTCCTGCCAGGCTGAAAACACAGTGACTCAATCAGGTTAGGGTTTGATTAAATCGATCATCAAAAGATCACTCGGCAGCTACAGTATTTTCATATGAATTAAGTAATCCTGTTGGTCCCAGCTTCTGAAATGTGAAAATTTTCTAACTGTCTTGACATTATAGTACATTGAATATCTTTGAGTTTTCCACTATCGGCCGGACAGAAAACATTCAAGCTCATCACCTTGTGTTTTAGGAAATTGTGACATTTTTTTTTTAACAGATCCATTAATCTGTTATTCTGTTAAATAACCTGAAAAGTTCATCAACTGTTCAGTGATTATTGCAGCTAATCTATCTATCAGAGCATGTTATTAGAAGGAAACAGCAAAAGTGCTTATCTGTCCAAGCTAAAAAGCCCTGCACCCCAGGGTCACACCCACAGTGTCAAACAAGGAAAGTCCACAAGGGCAAGAGCTTCAAAGGCACACGCACCACTCCTGCTAACGTTTGAAACTCCACACTCAGTTTATATTCTGCTTTGAGGCATTTGAGAGTGTGAAGGAGAATGAATCAACCCTGAGCAGCACTCTTTCTCAATGGAGGGGGAGTGGGTGGGAGGGGAAGAGGGAGGGAGGGGGGTCAGGCCTTATTTACGCCCTTGTCCGCTCAATGACAAGGTCGCTGAAGTTGTTTATGCCCTGCTGGGGCTGAACCTCAATGCTGACTACGAACAGGACACAGAGAGTGAGTGTGGCCGAGCCAAAAGAGCCTGCGAATGTTGAAAAGAGACGCACACTTCAGTGGTTTCAGGGTTTCGCTCGCTCTTCGCTCTTTAAAGCTTAGACAACAAGCCTCTTTGGCCCGAGTGGCGGATGGGCACTGGTCAAGACCAAAAATGCTCTTTGGTTCAGCTCGTACGCCAGCATGGGTCATGACCAGCCCGACATGTAGATGTGAGAGCGTTTCTCTGCTAGGTGGCTATCAGTGTCAGAGCAGCTGTGTGGGTGAGGCCTGGGAGGAGGAGGAGGAGGAGGTTAGCAGCTCTTTGATAATCTCTTGATAGTAAAACAATGTCATTCACAAAACAGCTGGTGAGGGACGGTGTGTGGATACAGCGAGACAATCAAAAGTGTTGTGTCATCTTCTCGTAATTCCAGTCAGACCGCTCATTTCCTTACCCTCATACACAAAGCTGACGTTTTCCTCGTGTGCGGCGGTGAAGCTCTCTTCCTGCTGGGTGTCTGCGGGGAGAGCTGGAGCTGGGTGATGGTACTTCTTGCCGTTCGGACGGTTGAAAACTATCTTGGGTGCAGGAAGGCTGATGGGAACATAAGAAGAAAAATAAAGTCTTCCAGAAGAAGGAGGGTCATAAAGGGCAGGTGATGCCTCGGACTGATCCACCGGACTGATCCTCATCGACTGCTGGACTCTTTATTAGATTGTTTGTTCGCTTACACTTGTTTATTTCAGTGAACTTTGTAAAGCACTATGAGACACTCTGTTGTGATATTGGGCTATACAAATAAATTGAATTGAATGGGTTTTTTCCCCAGCAGGAAGTTTCTCAAAGTGTCTTTTGGGGCCTAAGCTCCAGCAAGGCTGGTTTTGTAGGAGTCAGACGTTGCAACAGCTGAATGAAGGACCATGTGCCACCTCGCCTTCCCACAAGGTCACACACACTCACACACACACTCACTCACACACACACACACACACACACACACACACACAGGCAGCCCGGCTGGTTTAAAGGCATGAAAACAGCCCAGCAGACAGGCTGAACCTTCCACAGTGTGAAGGTGTGCCTGTCTCAGGCTGATGACGTTTCTCTCTCACACACACTCACACATTCAAACCAACACAATTAATCTGTCACATAAGTCTGATCTCTGCAAATAAGAAGCCAAACTTTTGATGGTTTTCAGAAGGACACACATGAAACATTAACACATTAAGGGATTTTTCTTTTCACGACCAGGCTGCACACTTACTCAGGCAGACTCCACGACGTTTGTTTGTGTTTGAAGTCGTTCATTTTGTTATCAAGCTGCTGAGTGGGCCCTAAAAAATAAGAGATATTTCACATACACTTAAAAAAAAAAACACACTTAAAAACTAAATAAATGTGCAGTGGGTCTCTCAAAGTTACAGTTCATCATCTCACCTGTGCGTCTCTGGGTGACCAGTTTGCTTGGTCCTCTTGTAATGGTGTACATCATGCGCAGGAAAAGTCACCTGTAAACTTCGAGTTTGGCACTTTGGAGTGAGAAGAGCAGCTACAGGCAGAGCGGGACTACTAGTAAAGACACTTTAAGGCAAGAGGCCTTCCTCCACGTGTGTTTAAAAGAAAAACTTTAGAGAAAAAAAAGCGTCCTCTGCTGTGATCAGGCTGGATTTCACTCAGAGCCGACGCAGACACGAGACTCTGCTGGCTGTTTGGTAACCAGGACCGCGCTCCTCTCCGCGTAAAACTAGTAGCCGGTGCGCATCTCATCCAGCGAGCCTTCCCCCGTTCAGCTGCCCTCTCCGTCCCCTGGTCCGGACACTTAGCGCGAGTTCCTTTGGTGCTGAGGTGTCCTGCACTGCCACAATGTCACATAACCTGAAGCGGCGGCTGTCATTCATAAGACATTGCACGCACGCCGTCAGAGCGCACCACCTCCCGACGTGCCCTCACGCCTCCCTCGGCGCTTTAAAGAGACAGTGCCCCGGGAAACAAGTCTGTGACACTGAGCCGCTGACTTAAGACTCAGATGTGAGGGAATTGTATAATTACACTATTTTCCTTCCCTAATAATTATAATAACAACCAAGGTAAATTATTCCAGAAATGTCCAGAGAAGTAACGATCTGTTTGACAATAGATTTGACCTTCCTGACCACACCTGTGCTACTGTTTAGGGGGAAATGAACAAGTCAAATTCTGTTAAACTTGCGGAATGAGACTTTACTCAGTGAGGATCATCCGTCTGCTCCTCCACGTGGCCCCTAACTGCCTAACTTCTCTGTGTTTACAGCACACACAGGTGAGGGAGGCCAGGTTACACACACACACACACACACACACACACACACACACACACACACACACACACACACACACACACACACACACACACACACACACACACCTGGGGTAGATTAAAAGATGGCCATTAACCAAAATCCATACAAAGAAATCTCTCATATACTAATCATTTTTACAAATTTATTATTTTTGGGATTTTCATTTCAAAAGCAGTGTTGACCTATATCAGTTTTCTAAACTGCATTTACATTCTACAAATGTATTTCAGCCCCTAGAATGAACCCAACATGTTTTGATTATTTATCTATTAGTCTTAAAGTGGAATTAAAGGCAAGAGAAATGGGGTTTTAAACGCTGATCGCCTTTTGTCTACAAGACGTCCTTAGATTACTAAAAGAAAAAAAAAAAAAAAAAAAAGGGTATTTGGAGTTCACATCCTACAATCACAGTTAAATTGCACATGGTTGATGCCTGATCATGATATTCTTTACAGTCACTATCTCTAAATGTGACTGGATTCTGGCAAATCAGTTAATTTGAGAAAAGATAAAATGAAGATAAAATGAAAATATTTAGTGTTTCTCCCACAGAAACTCCTGGTAGTGTGGAGAACCTTTGAAAGCAGCAGTAGCACATTATAGAGGGATGAAATAGAAAGAAAAGTTCATGTAAAAGTTAAATGAGTCAATGTTATGTGAAAAAAACCTTATGTTTTACTTATGTTTATACTTATACTTATCTGGCGGAACATTTCTTACGCAGAAGGGTTGGGACCTCAGCATTCATTACAATTCTGGCAACACACAAACAATCCTTATCTGACAATTCATGATGGAAGTATTAATGTTTACGTAGACTCATCTCTTGGACTTGAACTACGCACACTGAACACCTACATTCAGGTTCAATGGAGCAGACGGACACACACACGGACACACACACACACACACACACATACACGCAGCAGTTTCTTGCGTTTTTGTGCAACTTAATGACAGAAGGCTGTTTATGGACAATCAAGTATGATCATATTGCAGAATATTAACAAGAGACCATCTAGAGCCCAGTGTTAAATAAATAACATGATAGCAGGTATTTATATATGAAGCCAGTATAGGTCTAATGTTAGAACTGTACACACTGGTGTCTCTTCAAAGGAGCCTTAAAGCCTCTGAAAGATCAGCGCAGGAGATAGAAAAGATCTTTAAGGTACCGGTAATCCTCATCCTTGGTCCAGGAGAGTGGGAGGTATTGCTGCTGGTAGTAGGATAAGGACAAGGAAGTATATAGATGAGTCTTTGCGGTTTAATGTGTCTGTAGGTTTAAAGGGAAATTACCTGCATGCCAGCTACAGGTAACAGCGTCTTCTTAGCTCTACAGTAAATCATATCTATATTTTCATAAAGCTGGGGTTGTTTGTTTGCCACTACAGAACTGGTTAGCACCAAGTTTCAAGCTCCCGTCCACCTTATAATTAAGTCCATCTATATATTTATGTATTCTATGTTCTTCGAAAGGACGAGAAAATCTAAAATGTAACAATTATGCAGTAATTATGTAGTTTTTTTTTGTCTAAGTAAGGAGTTTCCAACTTCAAATCTGGTCACTAAAAAGATGTAAAATCTTTTAAAAGCTGGGAACATTTGAGATTTTAATAATCCCCGTCTGTGTGTGTGATCACTCAGTAATGAGTATCACAGTCCTCCAGCAGACTGTCGGTGACGTAGCCGATCTTCAGCAGGTTTTGGTAGTAGTCTTTCTCCACAGCGGTGTTAACAGTCCAGCCCACCACCTCCACCCCTCGCTCTGCCCAGTACTGAACGTAGTCCCTGAGTGAAAGGAGGAAGGAGGAAGAAAATACAATATATCTCAGTCAATAAGGAACAAAACCACAGACAGACTTTTTTGGTTGCAAATGATACATGACATAGAAAAGTGAGCTCCTTAAATGAAGCAATGTTTACTTTTACCAGCATTTTATCCAAACCACACATTGCATCAGAATCCTTTTGAATCTCTAACTGAATCTTATTAAGATCGTTGTTCAACATTTGCAAGTAACTAAATGTTAAGATAAGTAAAAAATGTCTAACTGTACTTCACTAGCTGTTTACTCCAAACATTGATTCAGAACTGTGGAGCTGATCTGATAAAATGTTGATGAGATATGAGTCACCACTCTGTTGGTCCTTGTTAAACTACAAAAACTCTTTCACTCTCAGTCTTTTGCTGAATGCAGACATCAGCTAATGAGAGCACATTAACCAGAGAGCAGATCTCACTTATCGTTTTAGCTGTTTCTACTGACCTGAAACTAGGACCTTTAGTCTTTCTATTAGTCTTTGCTGACAAAAACAGAGTCAGGAGAGATTAAAGGTTTGATTGGAGATTCGTTAGCGTCAGAGCTTAACGGAGACTTATTTTTACACATATTTGGTTCAAAATGCCTATCAGGGACAAAAACTTTCTGTATTCTGTTGTCTAGTAGATCATCTCCGCCAGGATCCTTATTCAAAGTAAGGATCCCTTCAGAGATATAACTGTAGGATCCTTTTAGTTCAACCAGAAATTGTCGTTCAGAGCATTTTTTAATGGATATGCTTTGATGGGGTGCAATAGCTTTGGTGGAAGTGATCAACTGGATCCAAACTTGAATCCAAAACATGTCAAAATAGGGGACATGTTTTTAAATACCAGAGCTTCTTTACCACAAACGTTTTATCAACTTGAACATAAAAGCCATATGCCTTTGCTGAGACAATAAATCATTTAACTTATTAAATTATTTCACTGATGATTTACTTAGGCTAAGTAAAAGAAGCATGATGTAAAAATACTCATTAAGTTACTTTGGAGGGATCCAAATTTGGAAGCTGTGAACAGTGAATGTATGTATAAAGTATTTCAGTAAGAATTTTTCTGTAGTAGAAATAAATGTTTTTCTTTTTCTCTTTTGCTGGAAACCTTGGGGGCTTTGAGATTTGTTTGCTTTAATAGTTTCAGCAATGCACTGAAGCTCCTGTTGCTGCTTATGAGGCAGATTTGTATTTTTCTATTGCTTTAAGGCTTTATTCATTATTTCCTGTATGCCTAAACAGACATCTGCCTTTGATAATGCCTCATAACTGTAATTAATAAATGGCACAAACAACCTGTGTGGACAGTCAAAGACAGTTGCTGTTTTGTGGAATTAATTATATGCAAGAAAAGTTCGCTCTTGACATCTGGCACATATGAATTATTCACAGTTTTGCGGTTGTGCACCGATGTGATAAATCAAATCTAATTTCACCTACAGTGAGATGAAATCTTTCTGCACGAGGATGGCAGAGACTCCACAGAGCTTCCACAGTATGTGGTGGTGGGCCCAGTCCAACAAGACGTCCAGAACCCCCATCCACATCTGACCCCCCGTCGACAGGCTCCGAGGAGTGCCATCGCTGAAGCGGCTCAGTCTCCAGGGCCGGTGGGTGAGAGCCGTGACCACGCCGGGGTCGGTCTGACGCATCTGTGGACCAGAAGAGGTCAGAGGTCAACCGAATACTGTCAAAGTTAGAAGGATGTCCTGACTCTTCAGTCGGAAATGGTTTCATCATGGTATCATAATATGTGTAAGGGTTCAGTTTAAAGCCATTTCATGTTCGATTTTAGCTCAAAAAGATCCAGAAATGTTCCTGTTTAATGCTCCATTTAGAGAGAATATATCAGTTATTTAGATAATAAACAAGGAATTCAGTACGCAAATAAACAAATCAAGGAAAAAAAATCTAGAACTAGTTAGTGTGTGTTACCCAGCCATATTTTTGGATACCTTGTAGATGACTTTGGGTTCAAAGGAGGAAACAATGCTAGAATTATAAAGGACAGGGAACTTCTTATACATCTCATGAAGCACTGATGCAGCCTGGAAAAAAGAGGAAAACATTTAAATATTCCATTAAAAACAGGAGAGATGACCAAAAGAGCATCACTGAACTATCTGACAATAAGCCGGCTTCTTTAAAGAAAAAGAGGCAACCTGAGTGAATTCCTACATTGAGCATGAGCATGTCTGTAGGCTACAGCAGGCTAACATCGCTGCTCGAAACGTGTATGTGTCCATGTATTTATGGCATTAAGTCTTTTAGTTAATTCAGTACCTTATCAGGTTGACCTTTGACGTCGAAGAAGATGGTCAGCTGGTGTCTGACGCACTCCTCCACCGCCTCCTGCAGCGTTGGGACCTTCTCTCCACTGAACTTGTCCCTGATGAAACAAACCACCGCAGCTTTTTAGGGCAAAACTGAGCGAAGTCTTAGTCTGCTTTTCCTGCTCTCTTATTTTAAGTCTTAAAATCTGTGAAAAAGCAAGTGAGAAGAGATGCTTTAAATGGGAGCTGCTCATAAGAAAACTAGATTTCTCTAAGTCAGACTTTTTACTATGAAGATCCTCACAGATTCCATCTTATTTCACTGTCCTTTGTTTCTTTATCTCAGCTGGAATGAGTGTTTGATGGGGAGCCTACTTCAGCCTGTGACGAGCAGCAGCATCCAGCCTCTTAAGCTGTGCAAACTGCAGTTTGCTAACTGGTCCAGAGCCGTTGGTGGTGCGGTCCACAGTGTCGTCATGCATCAGCACGGCCACTCCATCCGCTGTGAAGCTCAGGTCCAGCTCTACTCCAGTGGCCCCGTTCCTGCTGGCCTGCGGCAGGAGATCACAGGGGGAAAGAGACGATAAGGAGACAGAGATTTACTGACAGGTAGAAAGATATTTTTAGCTTGGGAGTTTCAAACAACAGGAGGAAATGGGCCTACATAAGTAAGAAAGTGCGACACAGTGAGTCAGTGCTATTATCTAACAGTGAGGATAGATTCTCTATTTCTGTGGGCAGACACAGGGGAGGTACAGTAGATGTGAAGACTGAGCTGACCATGGACGCCTACATTACAGTATGTGTGACATGAAAGATGAAGAGGGTAGAGACAAGCAATGAATTAGAATAGTAACTTATACTATTTTACATTAAATAGACCATCAAAAGAAAACTAAATCAAAGCACTCTGGGAATGACATCATGAATGAAGCATGATTAAATATCCACAAAATAAAAAAATAAGCCTTTTGGATGTTGCAGGGTGTCTGAGTTTGATAACAAAGACTTAATTTCCATGCAAGTAAAAATACAATCATTTTCCCAAAGTGACACCTAGAGGCAGAGATGATATTTGACAGCAGTGGACCAAAAAAATCTGCCACATTTTGCACAGATGATGGTCCAAACCAGTGACAGCTGCTTACAGTGAAAAAATAGATTCAAGAACAGACACCCTGGCTCTCTGCACGCCTGAAGGATGAACATACAACAGCCGTTTTGATACCTATGATGCCAACAAATGTAGGCGCGACCCAGAAATACATGGTCAGTGATATCAAAGACAGGGTTCAGTGGCAGCAGACTGGAGCCCACCATCATCATCATCATCAGCAGCAGCAGCAGCAGCATGATCATTATTTTTTTATTACTGACTCTGAAAACAGCTGTTTCACTGCATAAGCCTGAGCAGAACTTCCTGTGTTTTCCACCACACTCAATCGCTGCCTAAGGAGGCTGAAATGATGCTGAAAAGACGCTGAACAAAAGCTTGATAGAATAAAAGAGGTTGGTGAGGGGAGTGGACAGATGAGGTGTGTTCTCAGATGGATTTTAGTGCTGCAGAGGGTGATATCTGCATGTGGTGACAGGACAAGCACGGCTGACTCAGCATCTTCAGCATTAAAGAAAAAAAAAAAAAAAAAAAAAACAGTGAGGGAGAAGATATGAATACAAAAAAAGCCAAGGAGCATCATGAGCCTGAGATCTGCAGGGGCTGGTGTTATTAGCTGCCCTGACCTTTCAGAACAGGGGATGTGGTGCTCTGCTTACACTGCAAAATAACTAGGAAGTCACGACATGCTAAGCATAAGCAACCACTAGTCTGCTATCACACAGAATAAAATCAGTCTTAATCAGATTCTCCATTTCTCCAGATTCCAACAGAAACTAAACATATAATTCACTTTGGTGCTAAATCTCTGTATCTCACGGCTCTACAGCACACAGGCTCATGCACAGCTCCATCTTTCCGTCTTAACAGATGCCTGATGCCCGCATGTCACCTCTCTAATCGCCGCCAAGGTGTTCTCCGGGGCGTCTTGGCTCCCTCCGCGGTGCGCCACCACCGGCACGCCGCCTGACGGAGCCCTGGGCCGGAGGACGCGGCCGGCCTGGTCCGCCGGCACCGGAGGAAACCGGAACATCACAATGAAGACATAGAGGAATGCGGTGAGGAGGGAGGCCCCCGTGGCGCTCCTCGTCGCCAGCATCACCAGCAGAAACACCGCCGAGAAATACACCACCTCATCTCCGATCTGCAGCATGCTGGACGGAGGATATGTTATGGCACGATCGGACCCGCAGGAAGGAAGAATCGTTGTTTAGAGAGACGCCATGGAGGGAGATCTGCTGTCAGCATGCAGGGGACTACATGGTGGAGGGTTTCACTTGTGCAGAGGATGGATGGGAGGAAGGAGGAGAGGTTGTGTCGCTGCTGTCAAGCAGCCAATGTCAAGTTTGATCAAATGTGAAAATATTAAACATCCGGTCAAAACATTTAAAATAAAAAATGACACCCTACATATTGCATATTAAAAAAAAAAAAAAAACAGCTTCTAGAGACAAAGTGACCTTAAAAATTATTCTTTTACAGCATCTAGCCACGATTATTGCTATCATACACAGTATTCAAAAGTGGTTTCGTATTTAAAACATTTCCATTTATTTTAATATGACTTGTATTTACAGATCTCAATAGTTTTTTGAACAAAAGAGAAAAAAAAACTTTTATTTTGAAGGCAAAATCACATGACCCAGCTTCTCTCAGAGTCTGGGTGCAGGAATGAACACAGAGATCTTATGAGTGTGTTACTAAAACATTTAAAACACAGATATGATTTGAAATCATGAAAACAAACATAAGAACCAAAGGAACCCAATAAAAGGAGCGTGTGCAGGAAAAACTGGTCTTGAATAAAACTGCTGAATTTAAGGCAAGTAGCTTCTTAACATCATCTTAAGGAGAACAAGTTTTTCAGTGAAACACGCTCCACCGTGTTATTACCAGCACACTGTTATGAGCCATTCATCATGTCCATGGTGCAGTTTAACGTGCTCTCTGAATCGAGGCACAAACTGCTGTCATCTCTGTGTGCGGTGAGCTGATGTGCTGCAGCAGCTGCTCGCAGTACAGAGGACTCCGCTGTTTGTCCATCACTGCCTCCACCTCCTGCTTCAGAAGTGTAGGGTGGACCGAGCTGCCTTTCTTCAGGATCTCTGGACGCACACAAACAGACACAAAACCAAACCAAAAGGACACGAAACAGACGGGAGTCAAACTGGGCTCAAATAGAAGTTCAGCACACTCACTCTCTTTCAGGCGGAGAGTTAGATAAGTAGACTGATACCACTCTCATGTCTGTACAGTGAATGTGAAGCCAGCCGGTTAGCTCATCTAAGCTGGACTATTTCTTGGCCTGGACCTCAGTGAAGTCTCCGCTGGTTGCCTAGCAACCTCATGATGTGGTGACATGATGTGATTTTTGTACAGATTACACTAAATAGATACAACATTATTAGTGGGGTCTTGGCTTGTGGGCTTTGTTGCCTTTGGACAGAGGCTGGCTGGCTGTTTATTTACCACTGTATCAAGTCTTTGTGCTAAGCTACTTTAGCAGGCTGCTGGCTGTACCTGAATATCCACCTCACAGATATGAGAGTTGTATTGATCTTCACATCTACCTCTCTGCATGAAGCCTATAAGCTTGTTTCCCAAAATGTTGGACGATTCCTCCTACTTAAGTCTATGCATTGAAGCTTGTGATCTTCAGTCTATCAAAGGGGTTGATGGTGTAAATATGGCGGCTCTAATTGCCTGTTTTCTACTTCCATGTTGGTTTTTGAGAATTCGTTTTTAGTTTCTAACCTGGGGTACAGGTAGATAAGGTCGATGGATACTCTATCCACAGTCAAAAAGCAGTCAGGACATCAGTTATCAACTACACTACATCAACTCCGAAACTTAAATCCTGAGCTGTAGTGTATGTGTAAGTGCCCTTTCCTTCCACTGGGAGGCGGTAATCCTCCGTTCAACTCATGTCCTCCCATCGTTCCCACACCTTCTGTAGATTTTCAGATGTATATTGAATTACTTGAATGGCTGTCAATGGGTAAATGCGTCGGAAACCACAGTGCAATAGTGCTGTTCCTGTGGTGACATGCCGTCACTCTGGATGAGTTAGCTCATGTAAACTCATCATCTGATACCCGACTTTGTTCTTCAAGGAGATCGAGGGGATTTTTAGCTTTTGTGTATACTGTGCTCAGCTGGGATGGTGGGGCTTTGAATTAAAGGAGAACAATGATGACTTGTGAGAAGTGACTTATGCCCGTGCCAACAGTCTGAATGATTGAGCAGGTAGCAGCCGTGCTGCCAGGACGGTGGGATTATCAGGGTGGAGGACTGGAGGAGTGAGGGAGGGATGAGAGGGAGGGGGGGGCGTCGGTGCTGTCCATCATGCTGTCAGGACATGCTGCAGACATCAAGCCACTTCGCAGATATGCGTTTGAAATCCAAGAAGCATAAGAATGGGATCAACTATTAAAGGAACAAAGAGAGATGGAGAGAAAGAAGGAGAGCGGGGAGGAAAGTAAAGAAAGCTTCAAACAGAGCCATGCATGAGAAGTGAGGAATGCTTCCACATTTGTGGCGCAGGCGGTTATGGGTGCTGTCAGATACAGACAATCACTCAGCGAGATGTGAGGTCATCTTATTTCACAAAGAGACTCCTTACTGTCTACAAATCTACTGTACTCCATGGGGATCAAAGCTTGAGGAGCTGGGCTGCACACAACAGCTCATATTTGTGTCAGATATGCTGACACAGCATCTAAAGCTGATAAAAGTTCTGCCATTACTGATGCATTACCAACACTTTCAGACTTGATATTGATAAAGAAGTGTTAACTGTATCCACTACTCTCCTTTATCATGTAAACTTTGTCTGCTTTGATGGACAGAACAGCTAAACTTCATAAATGACTTGATGACTAAGGTACATACAATGTTAGCATGGTAACAGCTAATTATGTTTAAAGGATGAAGCTGACAATATTCTTTTGTTTTTGCCAACAAATCCGGTAAAAAGGACAAAACCAACAATGAGTCTCCCAATACTTTACTACTTTACTATTTACAGTAGCCGGACAGTGGATGTGGGATCGACTCAAAATAAACAGAGCTCATGTTCATCGTAATGAAGGAACCTGTCCCTCAGTGCAGCAGTGTGGCTCACTGATGGATTTTTTTTTTGAATGCATCAAGGTATATCATGCTTTGGCTAACAGGAAATGCTAGTTAGGACAATCATTTCACTGTTGACAAATGACAGAAATCTAAAATATGACCAGACTCATCTGTTAACTTGTACCAGTTTTGGTGCAAAGCTTTCCTGTGCTTATGTGGGTTTTCTCCGGGTACGCTGGCTTCCTCTCACAGTCCAAGAACATGCAGGTTGATTGTCTATAGGTGTGACTGATTGTCTGTCACTATGTGTTATTGACTGGCGACCTGTCTGGAGTCTCGCCCAAGGTTATAGACACTTGATAACAAAATAACAAAATGCTTTCAAAAGCTATCTAACAGTTTTTGAAGCTACCTCTGCATCTGGTGAGTATCTTACTACCCCCCCGTGTCTATCTGTATGAAGATCCCTTAGTGAGGCCTCTCGTCGCTGGCTAAGGCACCGACGCTCACCTGTGTCCTGTCAGACAGCTAATATCCATGAGAGTGGGAAAGAGTGAAAGTCCAGAGGAGCCTCGGTTACACAATTTGGGAACAGCCACTCAGACTTTCCATTGATACATCAGTAAAACACAGCCGCGAAGCCAAAGGGCTGTCACAGAAAACACTGGGTATGCGAGGAGGAAGTCAGATGGACAGATAAAAGATGGAGGGAATGAGTGGGATCGGTGAGACAGCAGATGTGGAAAGGTGCTGAGGCGGAGGGGTGCCAATGTGGTTGCCATTAGTTGGGGCTGCTCTGTGTTGGAGGGAGGTTGTAGGTGGAGGGGCAGGGATTTGCCACATAACAAGAACAACCCAGTCTACTCCTGGAGCACTGGCAGGGGAGTTAAACAGATATTAGGGCTCACATATCAACCTGTGAAGTGTCTCTCTCAGGTGGGTGCTTATCTGGATCTTGTGTTTCACTCATGAGGGCCACCTCCAGCCCAGGACTGACTTTGGCAGGAGGAACTACTCGAGCTGCTCTTGGTGATGAATTGTGTGGAAAAGAAGGATAACGGAGAGCTTTTGAAATACAGGACGGGGGAATCTGCTGGCAGCGTGCCAGGCAATAATCTACTGTTTGACAGAGGATACCTCTAATTCCTCTCATCCCTCTGTGAGTGTCTTGGACACAGCAGGCTGGGTCTGCAGATCATCACAGTCACCATCATCATCTTTCCTATCTGTATCAGCTGAATTTATCAGATAATGAAGGTCAGTAGGCCCATATCGTGCAATCGTTTTAAGCCATATACAGTACATACACATGAGGATGTTTTATATTATGTATCCTCTAATGGAATCTTCATAATCTTCCTGTTATCAAGGACTGTCAACAGTGCATTAAAAGTTACAGATATGATAAATAAGCAGGACTGTAATGAAGAGTTGAGGGAAAAGCTGTAGTACAGTCCACATGGAGTCAATCTTTAAAAATACAATTCAGGCTATTTACTCATTTCTGAACCCACCTTCAACAAAGTATTCTCAGGTAACGTTCATAACCTCTAGTTAAGCCCTCACTATTAACACATCATCATCTATCGACTCTCCATATTCATCACTGAGGTTGCAGGTCCCAACTCCCCACCCAGTCTCACCGAGCACTTGATCCTGCACTGAGCTGTCGGGGTCATCCAGGTGCAGGAGGAGCTGCTGGAAGAGGAACTGCAGATGAGGAGAGAAGAGCTCAGGGTTGTAGTCTTTGGTCAAGCCGGACAGCCACAGCCCGAGGGCCTGAAGAGCGACCCTGCGCACCTCCTCGCTGCTGTCATCCAGACGCTTCAGCAGCTCTGCGGGGAAAAGACACCCACATACAAAATAACTGATGCAAAGGATTAGAAGACGTCTGTCAGTTTTGGTGGCAGACATTACAAATTAACGTTTGCCCAGTTAGCAAGCGTGCCGCTATTATTTGATTATATTAGATGCCCACACTGTGACGTGCAATTATACAGAATTACTTGCAAAGAAAGAGGTGCAAAATGTAGCGCATTAATTTGTGTTTGTCATTTACCGGGATAGATCTTGTTGAGGGCCTCAGGGTGCAGACTGGTTCCTATGAGCCTGAGCATGGTGTACAGAGAACGACAGGCCATCAGTCTTCCCATCTGTGAGTCTTCGTCCAGAGCCGACAACACCAGGGGGGTCAGCTTCTCCTCCAGACACAGCAGCTGCACACGGGAAAAACAGTGTACTAATCTATTAAATCTTTAATGACAAGTTCAAAATCTGTTCATATATTTACACCACAAGGTGTTTTTGTGTTGTAAAGTTTCTCATTTCCTCCGTCAGAGGCTGTGAACTTGCAGCTTACTGGAGTGACTGCTTTGAGGCTACATAGTCAGAAGCACACCAAAACCCTCTTGAAAATGTGTGCTTTCAATCCATTTACACACCTCAGTTATCAACAATGACTATTAGGAAAGACAAGGCTGGTTAGTGAAAGTGTCAATACCTCCTCAGCAAAGCTTTGAGGAGAGTTTCCACACACTCCTGTTGAAGTGAAGTGAAATATCACCTGAAGCATGACAGATTGACATCAGGTCTGGATTAGTTTGTACAGACACACGGGCACTGAGCCCAACTTCAGAAGTCCAATGTTTTCATCACACCAACAGAAGAGAAACAGAGGAAATGGACAAACAAGGTGAGGCTGAGCACACCGAGCCCCAGGCCAAGAGGTGATGGCTAAAACCTCTGTCACGCCGTCTGTTTGCTATCGAAACTGAGCAGGCGAAACAGTTAAAAAAGGAGCGAGGGGAGAGGGAGGGATGGAGACAGAAAGAGGAGGAAAATTTGGCGGATAAATGATCCGGCATTACATCAGTGAGAATCTGAGGGTGCCAAGGGTAACTGGAGCTGCTAATTGTTTTCACAGGGAGTAGAGAGGAAACAATGTCCTTCTAAATGAAAGCCTGTTTGATTTGCCCGTGGAAATACACACATAACCCTCTTGTTGTACTCGTCAGGACATGCTGTTTATTTCATCTCCACTCTAATTTTGACCCCAGCTCAGATTTAGTCACCACTTTTCCAGGTTTTCTATTCTTGTCGGGACGTTTGGGTGCCATTAGATAGTAAAAGTTTGATCACGCACCCACACCCACACATTGTCCCCCAGCTGTTTGCTTTGCCTCGTAGTTAAAGACGTGTGAATAGAAGAGGTGTGTGAGCCAGTTTCAACTGGTCACTCTCCACACGCGAGGGCAAACGCAGCCAGATGTGCGTGTGTGAGAGCACACACACTGTAACTGGGCACATGCTCCGGCAGGCAGGTGCAAGGGCATGTCCCGGTGACAGTTCCTACCTACAACAAGGGCCCAGAACAGTGGGAGCATTGTTCCTCAGGGACAAAGGTATGTGAACCCGCTTACCCCCAAGTACACCTGCTACCTGACGTGGCCAACTCTTCCAGCCAAGCAGTGAAAGATGGTGGATGATATATTTTCCTAAATGGTCAAGTGGGACCGTCTATTTTGATGTGAAATGGACAAAACAGAGAATTTGAAGTAAATGTCTGCTCCTGGTGGATTAAAAGAATGCACTACCACATCTTTTCCTTTACAGCTGAGTCAATAAAAAAGTGTTTCTGCAGATTGGAGCTCAGGAGTGTGTACTGCTGGGGACCTTTCACATCCGGCGTTTGTTTCCAATGCTTATGGGCCCCTTAGCACAGGTGGAAGTAGATGTAACCACTTTGTGTCAAATTTGCCTTTGGGCAGGCAGAATTACAAGCATTTGTAGATGTCAGCCCTGCAGCATCTATGTGTGTGTGTGTACCTGTCCAGGTGTGACTGCCCCTCCGTGCAGCAGGGCCAGCAGACAGCTGAGGACTGAGGTGCGGACGGCGGCGGCGGTTCGACCTGCACGCCACACCATGTTAGGAAGCAAGACGTCACACAGGAACTTCTCAGACTCTTGATGAAAACGCCTGGAAGGAGGCAGAGAGATGGACACAGAACGAGAGCAGAGATGAAGACATTTATGTTGTTTCATGTAAGAAGCCACTCGTAAACATTTAACAACCCCAGTATCAAGCGCTGGCGCTCATTTTGCGGAGCAATGAATGATGATGGTTGTCGGGAATGCGACTGTAACACAATGGCTATAACGCAGCAGTTTTCCCACACTTGTTCTGAGACAGAAGGGTTGGGGAGAAGCAGGAGACAAGGAGTGCAACATCTGGATGTCCTCCTTTCCCTTCTCCCTCACTTTTCCACGCTGGCTTAGGCCCTCTGACATCTTCTCACACACTGCTGCACTGCCCTTTTGTTCCTAACCAACTCCACCAGCTCTGGTAAGGGCCTCTAGCCTCTGGCCGTTCAGCTGGTGTCACAATAAACTTGACAGTCATGACAGTTGATGAAGTGAGCTGTAATGTTTCGCTGCCAGTAGGGGGAGACTGTGTGCCACTCATACAAACAGGACTGCCCTGCTGCTAGCTCAGCCTCTTCTTCTTGACAGCTGTTGAAAGCTCCTCATGAATGACGCCAGGAGATGGAAAGACATGTTTCCAAACTACAGGAATGATGTCCAAAGGAAAAGAAGAGGGGGAATTTACCTTTCATTTGTACATCTGTGTCCCTGGACACAAATTGCAAGGAAATCTTGCCTGTACAACTCATGTGTCTCTACACTGTACAGCTGTCTGAGCCTCTCTGTAATGGTCACAAAGCAACTGCAGAGCAAAAAAAAACACTCTCTCACAGCATAACAGAGCAGAAAATCCACATCTTAACAAGTAAATGAGTTTGTCATCAAGTAGGACTGGGCTGTAACTCAATGTCTATTAACCACGTGTGGTCCAGATAACCAGTTCAAACAAAATTAGTTATTTAAGTTTGTGTTTGATACATATAAAAACTGGAATACACGTCATTCCTTTTATTATTCAGATTGATTATTTTATGGATGATTTTGCATACATTTCCCAAACTAATCTTAGCCACACTGTCCATTCCCATTTCAAGTAAAATCATTTGATCTTAAAACTGATTAAAGAATCTGCCCCTACTATTTGATACATGCACAATAGATTTGCCTTCATTTTGTCCTGTTTCATGTTACTGACAGGCCTTCATCAAGGGAAAACACACTTGGAACAACAGGAAGATCTCACCCCAATGTCTTTTTTAATTCTTTATGTCTTGAAAGCTGAAATTAAGACTGACAGATGTGTTTTGCAGTTCACACACACATGAAAGCGGATGCTTGCATCTCCCTTGTTAAGTTGCACATGATTTAGGCCTGCCACATCCCGACAAAAAAGGATGAACTTTCATTTCTTGCACAACACCTTCTACTTAAATTTCACATCCAGCTTTTTAATCACAGCAAACAAATCCACATGAAACAAAACATTATATCTGTGTGTGTGTGTGTGTGTGTGTGTGGATGAAAGACACTTACATGTACACAAACTTGATTTCCCTTTCTGCTTGTTCTATAGCAGAGCTGTCATTATGTCATTTTGGTTGTAGAACAAAGAGAAGAGGTTTTCTCTATGACTATCATTGTCCTCTTGATGACATAGAGCGTGTGTGTGGGCTACAATCTGCTGAGCAAAGATCAGGCCATAAATCATGAATGGAGGGATACGATGAGTATGAATGGAAATGTTATGGCAGACCACACAGTCCCACACGCCGTAAGCTCAGCATTTGTTTGAAACCTTTTGAAGGTGTAACATGATTTCTGTCTCCTGATGGTCCTGTGATTACCGGTGATATAGCTGAGGAATGAGAGGCAGTTAGCAGCACAGGTGGCTGAAATGGGAGCGTTGAAGAGACAGAGGCTTCTTTTGTCTAATATGGGCATTTATGGATAAAATAATCTGATGAAAGCTGAAAGCAAAGTTCCAGTTTCCACGTTTTTGGCAAAGGTGGCAGAATGTTTTGGCTTAGGAACACTTCCTGTTGTTTATGCAACATTTTTCACTGATGTAGGATATTATTTCATCTTGAATTCTTTACACTGCTGTCAGGCTCATACCAGTTAGCAGTGGTTACCAGTGGATCCCCTATATGAAGCGATGGAAACACCTTCCAACCCTTATGGACATTTTGGCTGTAGGGTTGTGAGGTTAGTTACACGCCGCACAGATGTCTCCATGGCAACCCTACGGACGAGGTTTGTCTTTCTGATCGACAGCAGCAGCTGCCACGATCGCTGGGACCCAGAGAGGGCCTCAGGCTTAATGCATTCCCTCAGATTAGGGCCCTGAGCCTGGACTGAAGGCTGCACAGCTGAGGGCTTGGAGGAGACTGGAGGGTGAGGAGGGGGTACAGAGAGGAGGAACCCACAAAGACGAGCGCCTCTCTGGGTGTCATACATCTCTCCTATCCTACCTCATTCATCAGTCAATAAACAGTCAAAGGTGTTACTAAATCCCTGAGGAGTGATTCAGAAACCATGAGCCTTTTGTCTCCTTTAAGCATTCTGGGAAGTAATTAATTAATTTGAGTTAGTTTAACCGATACTCACAAAGAGACCATGGTAATTCAAATGGGAGTCCTCCCAGTGAGTTTGAAATGGGGTTCATCATTTGTGAAGTACAGTAAACTGTAATAAAGCCCTATCATATGACCCTACATGAATCAACCACAAATCCTAAAGAAGCTGTAGAAGATGGGGTTACAATGACATCATGGAAATATGTTATTGTGCTTTTGTGTGTGTGTTTCTAATTATGGTCCCTAGTGGGTGTGGTACTAATTTGCAGGTTAATGTGAGGCCTAAGTCTGAGCTGTGCTAATAATGATGACTTGGAAAACTCACACCAGACAAACCCAAACAACTGGCTGAGTTTAAAGCTCAATGTAGCATCATGCAGTGAAGAAATGGTGGAAAATTGACCTGCAATTTAGGTGTTTTCCTCAGCAATTCCTACCAAAACTTGTGTCATAATATAACCTCCTGTGTGTGTGTATAACATCATTTGACAAAGTGTGTGTGTGTGAGAGTGTGTGAGAGTGTGTGTGTGTGTGTGTGTGTGTGTGTATCCCTCTCACCCCTGGGAATCCACTGTGTTGGCTGCATTCAGTAGCAACTTAGCGAGCAGCGTGAAGATGCTCATCTTCATCTCTGGGTCTCTGTCCGGTTGGAGGCAGCTGTGAAGCAAAGGCATCAACTGGCTCACAAACTCCCCGATCACTGGACCTACAACACGCACGTTTAAGGTTAATAATTTGTGCCTTTAGTGGGCAGTTTACAGTGTAAATACAGACAGCAAATATTGGGAGATAATGGGGAGGATCCTTAAAAACTCTCTTAAAACTCTTATTGATTCATTACTCTTCTTTGTCAGCACCAAATGTCAAACAGTAAATAAGAAAAGGCCTGCGCAGCCTTTTATGTTTAGCACTGACCAGAGGGTTTGAGTTATTAAGACCTCAATAGATTGGTGAGACAATGACAAACAGCTCAGAGGAAATGAGACATTAAAAAGGTCTTTGTGTGACAGAATGTTTCAATAGGAAACAGTCTATTACAGGAAAAATGAGAATCTCACAGTGCAAGTGTTCCCAGTTACCCTGCCCACACACACACACACAGCCACCAACAGTCTGACTGCATGTTTACAGAGCTATATATAGTAATCTGTGTGTGTGTGTAATGAGTGATAAGTGTCCATGCCCTGTTTGGACTGAATTGTACAGACATGAGAGGAGACAGAGGAAATCCTGAGACTGCCCGAGGGTGGCGGCCAACGTCATAAAGAGATATGGGAAAAGAGAGTGAGTGTGACCTATTTCATCCAGCGGGAATGTGTGAATCAAGGGGTGTGTCATTTAACCGATGGCTAAATTACGTGTTCGCCGCACATAGACTACGGATATAACAAGGCAGCGATAGGAAGTTTCACTGCGCTAATAGAGACGCCTGCAGACAAAAGCATTGCTGCCTAGAGAGAGTGTCAACATGTATCCTGTCCTCCAGCAAGGAACTAGACTCCCAGCTTAGAGAAAGAAAGAGGTCTGGTGTGACATGTTCTCGCTAAATAAAGAACAACAAACTGTGAGGAGGATATGAGACGGCAATAATCGTTCCTGTCTCCAACAAACACAGATGGAGTGTGAGAGGAGCTGATGAGCAAGCAAAATGATCATTTCTCAGTTGTCAAATTAACTACCGTCAATTGTTCAGCAGAGGGCTGATTTCCCTGAATCATGTGCACATCTAACAAAGCAGCCACACGCTGTCTGTCTGGCTGCCCGTGATTAAGTCCTTGGGTCCTGTTAATAGACCAAAGATCACATCTGCAAGAGTGAAACCTGGGGAAGCTTAGGGCAGCATTCAACACACACACACACAACACACACACACAACACACACAACACACACAACACACAGAGCTTCAAAGTGGCCTTGATCCAGGGGAAGGTCAAGAGCGGGCGGCTGTGGTGCTGTTTGATGTAGTGACCTGCATGGGGATCACTGAGTGGCCTCAGAATGGACTGGTCAGTTGGCCGTGGGAGTGTGTGTGGTTGTCTGTGTGTGTGTGTGGGGGGGGGGGGGATTAGAGGGGGTACCCAGCTGCCCAGTCAATTACAAAGAGAGGGGACGGAGGGAGGGAGAAAGAGATGGAGATGAAAGTGTGGCATATGGAGGTGCTGATGATGGAGGATTATATGGTATAAAGGGAGGTAAAGTGAAGTCTCAGCACCAAAGAAAGGGTCACAGCTTTTTGACCCACTGCACCACACACACAGACACACACACACACACATACACAAGCCCCTCTAGACACACTGGCTGACAGACAAACAGAGGGAGAGACAAGGATTTACAAAAGTCAGTAAGCCAACTGGTGGTTGGTTTCTGTGTGGGTGTGTTTGACCATGAGCCTCTCTGCTTGGCTCACAGAAAATGATAAAAAATGATTCCACTGCGTTTCTGAGTGAGCGTCATTAATTGGCATCCATCTTGGACATCAACAACGGAAGTGCGCGCGTCTGTTGAGGCGTCAAGCAATAAATCATACAGATTTTAACCTTAAACATAACGTCATTTGACAGCCCTCGTATTTATCAAGTGGTGCTGACAATGGCTCCTTCCATCATTGACACATACATATCCTTTTGATGCCTACATACAGTAGCTCTCAGGAGGAGTTAGGGACTATATGAAAACATGGATAACAAGTACACTTTTTGCTGTTTTGAGTGAAAATACTAGAAAATGACGAATCTAGACCAGTTACAAACAAGTTCAGTAAACTATTTGGATCCTTCATAGAAGATAGAAGCTGCACTGCTGCTTTGACAGCTGCTGGTTTTGATGTGATGCCTTGATGATGGATAATGTGTGAAGAGGACAAACGGCTTGACGCTTAGATTATGATGTCTGACATCTGTCTGACATGCTGAGGAAAGAATGGCTTCACAAACCACTCCATGACGTAATGCTTAATAAAACATGATGTAGATTATACAGTCGCACCAACTTACTGCGGTGAAATGGACCCTAAAAACATGTTCAGACTAATGACTGATGCTGTGATTTTCTCATAACTAACAGGTCATTTGACGGGACAATTTCTCAAAACCTTACTGTATTAATTGCATACTTCAGCACCTGCTGTATAATTTGGCCATGTCTTACTCATATTCAGGCTTCATTTCTCACCTGATTGTGTGACTATGATATGTAGTTGGAGTCTCTGTGGGGAGTAACTGGACCAGGAGTTGACAGAGGCAGACAGCCAGACCAGCAGCTGGCCCATATGTTGTCTATAGAGCTCCGTCACCGAGTCCAGGTCCTGCACCTTACACAAGAACTGTACACTCTCCAAGGCCTGAGGGAGAGAGAGATGGGTAGAACAAAGTAATGTCAACACATTTTAAACCTGAAATCTTTATAAAAAAGATATAGTCAAATAAAGACAAGTCAAAAAAAAGACAAGATTCGGTGGGAGAATCCAAATGGACAGTTGATGAGACAAAGCGATAACAGAGCAGAGGGTATTGTGTTCAAGTTGAACAATTACAGCTGTTTTCTTGTAACTTCAGGAATTCTTCAGGTCACGCTCACATGGGAGTCAAAAAAAAAAAAAAACCTCCATGTGAAACTATGGGAAGAACAACACTGCAGACATGACACGTTCTTACACATAAAACTGCTCAGAGACAAAAACCCCAACAGACACACAGGATGTCACTAAGGCACAGGAACCGACAGAAACACACAGACCAATAAAGCTGAGCTGGGAGGAAAGGGCAGGAATGGGAGATAGGAGAGTAAATAATTAGCTGACTCTTTAGGGCAGGGGAACCGACCTTAAGGGCACTTCGTAGTTCCCTTCATAGTCCCTCAGGGATGGACAGGGACAGAGACAATGTTTGAGTCACAGATCGGCCCCTTCAGAAGAGAGCTAGACAACCCTGAGCTGTCCACTGATGGGAAAGACGTGCCCCTTTTCTGGGAAAACAAGTAATGCTTTTCCTCTGTGTCCGGGAATGCCCAGGGCCATTCTCACCCTCCCTCTTCATTTCTTAATCCAATGCCTCTTCTCTAACGCTGCTCCCCGTCTGGACACACATCTATACAGACAGATGTAAAAACACACACACACACACACACATACACACTGGTGGCCCATGTGGTGTCTGGTGAGCATCAGTGCCAATCCCTTCCCGCTCCTCTCCCTGTCATTAGCAGTCTCCCTGACGAGCAGTTAGGCGACACGCTGGCCTCAGATACTGTTGGCTCCACTTGTCACTGTTCCTGTTTGTCCCTTTGCATTTGAAGGCTGACCACAAGATGAAAGCTTATTACATGCATACAACCTGATTATTGCAACCAGAGGAGGCATTATGGTGATTGTGGGCTGATGACACACACCTGCTAAGAAACACAACTCATCTATTTTTTTCTCATTTTCTGTCTGCCTGTTTTTTTTTTTCCCTCCACCTTTCTCCCGCCTCCTTTCACCCAGGACTGGATTTAAAGTTCCTCTCAAAAGGTGCAATTTCAGCTCTCCTGGCTAAGTGGGTAATTATACTGCCATGCCCACTTTGAACTTGCACAAATGCTCACATTCCTCAGATAGCTCTCTTGCTTCATAAAACCTGTCTACCTTTCTAATGAAAAAGGATGGAAAAACAAAAATTGAAGGGGTAAAAAAAAAGGTTCCGTTTCAGAGTAGAACTGAAGAATTACACAGGTGAGGTGATAAGCTGGTCTGCCCATGTGGAACAAAGTGATGATAGAGCTGCAGAGAGGATGTATTTGGGATTGCATCGTCATACGGTTAAACTGTTTTCTCACCTTTTCAGTGAGATGTGGTTCGGTGGAAAGGCTCTGGACAGTGACCACCACCTGCAGCAGCTGCAGGCTGACTGAGCCACAGTCTGACTCACACTGACGCAGAAGCACATCCACGCAGGCCAACAACTGCTCCAAGTACATAACCTGGGAAAGAGGGAGAAGTATTATAAGATTGTCTTGTCTGGTTTATAGCAGATGAAAGTGAAGATTCAGGACTCCAGCCCTCTCCACTGTCTCTTCCACAGCACATCATCTCCTTAATCTAATATTCACTAACTCTAGTGGTGGTTTTGCTTTTTAGCTAGATAACTGCTTGCATCCTCATCACAAGTAACCACAAAGGCCCCATGTCTCTTATATATATACAAAATAATTACTGAGAGTGATTGACAGGATACAATAAGTCAAAGGGAGAACTTTCCATCTCTACACATGAGTGTGTGTGTGTGTGTGTGTGTGTGTGTGTGTGATTGCTGTCACTTGTCAGCCGGTGTTGTGGTGAGCTCATGTTTAGACAAAGACCTGCGGCTCAGGCTAATTTCTATGCCATCACTGGGATCATGGCCTCTTTTCCTGTTTTCTCGTAGCCTGTCATTAGGGCTGGATGTGGGGGGAGGAAATAGGAGATTGAGGGGGACGTGGAAGGTGTAAGTGTGTGAGAGCGAGAGAGAGAGAGTGTGTGTGTGTGTGTGTGTGTGTTTTTGTATGTGGGGAGGGCGGTTGAGAGCCGGTAAAGCGCCCTCCAGGTGTTTGCTTTGGTCTGGTGATGGGGAGTTGGGCGGTGAGGGAGAGTGTGAGCGAGAAATTCTCAATGCAACCTCCACATATGCCCCCTCACTCAAAACACACACCCACCCTCTGAGCTTGACTGAGAAATACCACAGCTACATCACTAGGGGGCGCACTACCTTTGCACAAACTTCAGTCGCTATTGTACAGCACAGCTTGGCATTAATCTGGAAAGAAAACAAGTGTTAAGCCAAGTAAAGATGCTCAGAGCGTCTCAGAAGCCAGGGCTTGTGAGGAGGAACGAGAGTTAAGGGACTCCTTAGAGTCTGCGAGACACATGAGCAAATGTTTTTATTTTGCAATAGTGTGTGTTAAGTACACACCAGAAAAATCTAGTTTTACGCGCTTTGAGTCGAGGTTGTTAGTCAAGTGTGTAAACACATTTTCCAAAGGCCGTCTGAGGTTAAACTAAACTTCCACGCAGCCCTGAACAACCATGACTTGCTGACTAAACTCAAAACACTGGAAACAGCTTACCCGCTGCACTGTGAGCACTTGTTTGAATGTTCACAAATTCATTGATGGGGGAAGTCCCTGCGTATGAGCAAGCCATTCACTGGCAAATAAACACAGCAGGAGCTTCAGGGAGGCAGTAGTGGAAATAACGTGACAAACAGAGGCAGACGCACACATTAGCGCACACATACTACACATGCACAGAAAACAACCATTAGGGCTGGCCGAGAGAGAGAAAGAGGGAGAGCGGAAAAAGTGGTGCGGTGTAATGACTAGGTGGACACCTGGAGCCAGGCGAGATACACCTGGTTTCATTGGCCTGGGCACGCTCCAGGGGCCTCGTTACACCACGTGTGTGCATCTGTCCACCACTGGATACATCAATTACACACACGACTCCACTTTAAGGAGCCATACCAGGCGAAGGATTCCTATCCAGTGGGGAGCCCACCCCCCGCAGCTACTGATGTTGCCATGGCAACAAGAAAACAAACACTGGAGATGCATGGGATGCCGAGCCACTGGAGGCAGGTAAAGTTTGCAATCCTGCTTTTCTTCTCCTCTCTTCGTCTGTCGCTCAGAGGAGCAGTGAGCAGTACGCAGCTGTCATGTACGGCAGTGAGCTTGTGTTGTACTCAGCAGAGCACTTGTCCTTGTGACGCAAGCGCGTTAGTTTCTGTGCACAGACAAGATGAAATGACAGAGTTCTCCTGCTGATCTCTTCCTCTGCTTTTTACCAAGGCAGCGTAATCACAGTTAACAATCTTGGCTGTAAATACACCTGCTAATCTAATGTCTGGCCCCCTGTTTATGTGTTTGTTCCTCTCTTTTGCTTCATTACCAATTCACTCCAGCCCTGCAGATACTGTGATGCCCCGTCACCATGGTAAACCACATCACAGCGACACTCAGCTGTGTCAGGTGTGTGTGTGATGGTGGGGATGTGATCATTCTCTGTGGAATACCCTTATAAAAAGAGACCCGCATGTGATTCATAAGCAAACACCCTATATAAACTACACAGGGTGCCTCAGAACACGCTGGCCTCTCTAACCACTGGCTCGCCTTTCTTTTTCCCTCAAACGCTTGACATCATCTTCAGTTTATGACCAATATTTTTATTTTTCTCCGAACATCTGTCATTTATTTTTGTAAGCTGTCTTTTTCTCCTACTGGAATGAGGAAAAGAAAACAGGGACTTGAAAGCAGCGGCGAGGTTAAGTCGTGCAGAAATATCATATATCAGTTTCTAAATCTTCAGCATGTTCCCCGAACTCCCCACGGAGCCCTGCAGTTCCCCCTGCCTCTGTTCACTTTGAAGGTTATTTATATTTCATTTCTTAACAGGCTCATTTTGTCCAAGTCAAACTTCACTTTCTCTTTCTCCCTGCCTTTGGTTCAAAGAGGACATAATTCTCTGAAACACACAAATCTGTACAGTTCATGAAATGCCTTATTTTTAAAAAGTAAATTAAAGTAAAACAAGGGTACTCAGTCGGCTACTTTTATGTCTTTGCTGTTCATGTCTCTGCAGGTAATTAAACTATTTTCAAATACAAGTAAATCAGTCATGTATGAAGGATATGAGGACTAACCGATACTTTAGACTGAGCAACTGTGCGGTAGGTGAGAGCATAATATTCTGGGTCAGCATTTCAGCACTGAGAGAACGAGAGATCGAGGGATGCAGGTGCTCCTGTCTCCAGTGGTGTTATTTACAGCTACTCTGTGATCTGGCCCTGCTCCCTGCTATGAACTCTGCCTGTTGTCGAAGAATGTTGCAGGTGCTTTGTCTGGGGGAGCTTTTGAATCACGACGCTCTGTGCTTTGCCCTCAAAAACAGACACAGAGAGAATGACAGAGGGAGATAGATGGAGAAAGAGACAAAGAGGAAGCAGAGGTCTGCCTCCATCTGTGCGACAACGTGTGACCGTCCCGTCCTGTTAGTTCTCTCTTTGGTTGACCCCGCCGGATAGCGACGAGGGAGGGCAGGAAGGGGTCATTTTCCCTCTCAATTTATCACCAGCCTTGATCGGGCAGGCTTTGAAATTTCAGGGATTCCTTTAATGGCGTGGCTGCAGCACAATCCGGTGCCGAGACCTTACACAAGGCCATAAAAAAAACAAAAGCTCTGCACTGCCTTGTCTGCTCAGAGGGGTCAAAGTAGCCATGCAGGGGTCATATGAAATTAGTGGATTTTTTTGTTATTATTATCCCAGGGAGGAAATTCTTGTAAGGCCTCACTCAGGGTTGGGGGGGGGGTCATGGGTATAGGTGAGTCAGTAGTGCGGCAGGATCAGAAAATAGCTCCCTGCCAGACAACTGTTATTTTGATTCTGAAAGGGAAACATGCTTGGTGAAAGAGGAAAGGAAACAGGGAAGAGTCTGCTCTGGACTCGATGGGATTTTTCCACTGGCAGACTGTTATTTGCAGAGAAACTCAAGCGGGCATTCTTTATCATTTTTGCTATGTAAAAAAACTAAGAGAGATACTTGCAGCGTCGTGGGGGCACATTTCACAGTAGCTGTTTTGATCATAGACTTGAAATGTTAGATTTGAAAAACACCATGTGGCCGGACTGTCACTTCAAGTGAGGTCGGCATTTTAGAGAATTACTCAACAGCGAACCCACTGAACTCACCGTGTACAGTGGTGCTATTGAAAAAGCTTGAGGCCTTTTCAACTAAAGCCCTTTTAAGAAATGTGGCATCTTATCACGAAACCCATTTCCATAAGGGACAAATTAGGCGAGAAATATATAGTATGACTCCTTCACTGTCCATGCCAAGAATAAGAGTGTTAAGGTACACAGGGAGGGTAGAAAATGACCTTCTATGACATTGCCAAGATCACCTAAGAAGACTGCATAAGAAAAACAACTGGTGCACACAGATCAGGACAGAAAAACAAGACATGGCAATCTATGAGGGCAGAGAAAACCTGGCAAAAACCTCATCAAAACAAGCCTGACTGACTAATGTTTTAATATTTAAAACAACATCTCATTCCCCATTTCAAAGGTCCAGCTACTCCACTGAAGTTGGTCAGTTAACAACACAAGAAGGATGAGGTTATATTAGGTGTGAATTTGGTAGCTGGCATTACTGGCAGAGAGAAATCATTCTCAGGTAAATAAGTTAAAAACAGGACCATCACAACCGAACCCGAGCTTCTCCCTGCTGACCTGCTGATATTCCTGGCAGACGTCGGGCAGGGCCAGTGTGTTGGCGATCTGTTCGAGATGGGGTTGAAGGAGGGGTTTGGAGCAGCCTCCCAGCACCGCAGCCAGCACCATGAGAGGGGCCCAGGGGTGAGAGGAAGAGGAGGGGGTCGTCGCATGATCCAGCAGCAGCTTGAGGAAGACGGCAGGAGGGACAAAGGTCCCCAACAGTTTGGCAGCTGCCAGGCACTAGATGTGGGCACAGAAAGAGAGAGGGTGAGAGAGAGAGGAAGAGAGACACAGAGGCGTGAATGATTGTAGAGGATGATGAGAACAGGAAGAACTTTTTTTAATTCTGCCACACATCAAAGATCCACAGAATCCTCCTACATGAACAGGTGCATCCCAAATCCTTGAACCCTGCCTTGGCCCAGTCTACACTGAGGACAGTCACCAAAAATACTGACTGAAAGCTAAGCAGATGTGTCCTGAAATGCTGGTAATAACTGAAATATCACAAAACAGTTTTATTGTGTCTGTGCAGAGGTCAAGCATTACTAAACGCCAAACCTGATCCAAAACATAAACACAGCATGATGCATTACATCCTGCTAATCTGGCGACCCGCTCTCTGGGACTCACATTGCTGACCACGTCCCTCTCTGTGTCGGTGCAGGCCCTGTAGAGGGTGGCCAGGAGTGGCTGTAGATGCTGGGTGCTGTGGTCCTCTGCGTGGAGCAGCAGCACAGAGAGCAGCTGAGAGGTCCTGACCCGAGTGGGCACCAGCCAGTCGGTCACGTCGTTTGTAATGGCCGGCACCAGCCTGCCCAGGTTTCTCACCACCAGCTCTCTGCAGCCCAGCCCTGGACGCTCCACTGGAGGAGAAATGAAGAACATTTCAACAAATTGCAACATATTTCCATTAGTGTCGTCCATTTATCTTTTATGAGAACCTGTGGAATTTTGTTGAAAACAAACTAAGAAAACTAAGAATTTATGGAACAGTGAACATCACTCATTCACAATTTTTAAAATGTCTGCTGACCTATAGCTTTTTACGATTAAGATTTCCCCACAAGGGACTTGTCAGAGCAAGTGAAACACATACAAAAATAGCCGTCTATATTTCAAATCCAGCATCCCTCTGTCCTCCTCCCCCCTCTCTTTCTGTGCCCCACGTTATTCTCCTGCTCCTATGGGCACACTAATGAGAGAGGAAGAGAGGAGTAGAGGAATACCAGGGATAAATCAGAAAAACACACAAGGACAAGACAAAACGTGCCCCTTTCTGGTCGTCTTTCACTGTCTGACAGTGACCTCCTCACACTGGGAGGCCCTGCAGATTTATGATGACAAGAAAGAGAAAGACAAAGAGGGAGGGAGAGCCTCTTCCTTTCCCTTCCTGTCCTGTCCAAATGCAGAGCCTGTATTCATCCCCAGTGCTGCATGTGTAGCTATGGGACACCTATAGGAGCTTTAAACAAGGTACCACTGATACACACACTTAGTCTGCCTTATAGGCAAGCCATAGTGACCATGTTCAGGTTCACACTCATTCCCGGCCCCGAGGCAGACACTTATCTTTCCAAGCCAGCGCCTGCCCTGAAAACTAAGCTGTCATACACAACATCATTTTTACTGTAGGTTATAACCTCGGACAGCTGTAATAAAAACTGATGATTCATTTCAAGCAGTAATGATTACACTCGGTTAAAATTAACATTTGCATTTAAATGGTGTGGCAGGGTTTTTTCATGCATGGGGAGCGACCTGTAAAGCCAATGCACCTGGAAACTTTGCGCTGGAATTCAGACACCATTCTTTACATTTGACCTGAATTAATCCTTTAATAAGATAAGCCAAAAAGATCATCTTACAGGATGTAAGAACGTCTCAGCTCATAGCCTGTGCTTAAGATGGATCCAAAGGATTTTCCTGCCAAGTTAATTTCACCAGGAAAACATCAGGTCTGTCTAGACAGTTTAGTCCTTCCATCGCCCTAGTTTAACATACAGTTTCTTCCTCGCTGCTTTGTTGAAAAATAGCAACAATGGATGCTACTAAGAGCTTTGTGTCAGTAGCAATAGTATCTCTCAACGCTATCATCACATCCTGCCCTCCTACAGGGATGTGTGGACGTGTGTGTGTGTGTGTGTGTGTGTGTGTGTGTGTGTGTGTGTGTGTGTGTGTGTGTGTGTGTGTGTGTGTGTGTGTGTGTGTGTGTCACAGCTGCAGATTTTGCTCCTCAGCAGCCAGAAACAGTCCTGACTTTGATGGGATTTGTTGCTCAGGTTATTAGAATCCATTTTAAAGCCACTCTGCTTAAAACTTGCACTTTAAATAGACATAAATTAGCAAATTGAATGGGATGCAGGTGGAATGATATGCAAATATTGAGGCAGCTCTGGCTGAACAGGTAGCTCCTGATGATGTGGGCAGGGCCTTGCCATGCTTTGAGCATGAATTGATAGTTGAGAGTTAACTTGTAGAGCACTTTAGATAAAACACCATATACAGTAAATGTAGTCCACTTACCATATAGAAATGAATGAAATAGAGCAAAATGCATTTCTTTGGGTGAGTAGTAAGTTTAGATAAATGTACTGTATATTACAATAATGTTGATTTCTTTTTACTGAGCAACACAAAGTAAAATCAGCCTGATAATTAGTGGGGGTAGGTTTCTTCTCTTTTACACCAACAGAAAAAAAAATTATTTTTGCTATCAGCCTTTAAGAACCTGTAAGACTTTAAAGCACAAACCCGCTATAAAAATGTGGAAACATGAAGATAACTTTTACGTCCTTGAGTTTAGGTAAGCTGCCTCTCAACCCACACTGAGAAGAATTAGACTGCATTAATGCCAGAAACACGCAACGTTTATTAAGAATAGTCGTATATTGCTGCTGATCCAGTTGATAGTGTGATAACCAGATTGAATAACTGGGAAGGATAAACCACAAAAACTGTGACTGACCTCCTGGTGGGTAAAAGGGAGGTGGAGTGAGGAGAAAATCCATCTTGTCCTTGATGTCTTCCTCATTCTCCTTCTCCCACTGAGCGCCTACCTGCATCCATAAATCAGCTGCTAGGAGTCTGCAGAGGGGAGCGGAAACACATATAACCTTCCCACTATTTATCGAGGTCACTCTCGTCAATATTATGCAGCACATTTCACAGATATTTTGCAGATATTTAAGTGATGTTGTGAGGTGTTTGTAAAATGCTAGATTCAGAGCCGAGAGAATAAATAGCATATGACATATTATCGTGTTACAGTGTGTTATGAAGCAAAGATTGAGTATGTCCACTTTTACCTTATTTCTGGGATCTCATCACTGATGCTGCTCAGCAGGAGTGGGATGAGTTTGTGGAAATAGGAGTATCTGTCTCTCAAGTGAAGTAGCCAATCACCAACAACTACAGTCACCATTTTTCTTACCTGATAAGAGAGCAAGACAGAGAAGGCAGATATCAAATGTCTTGATTTTTCAATCCACAGATGACAGGCTTTGATTTTGAAGACAAGCGTAGGACCTGGTGGCGGCTGATGACTTAATAAGCAGTATATGCTATGACACACGATGAGGGTTCTAGCAGTGCTTAATTGCGTTTAAGTGAACCTGTGGTGAGTCGTCGAACAGCCTCTGTGCCAGGTGAGAGAGCACATCGTCCACGCTTTTTCCAGAGCTTTGCTGAATAACAGCCCCGGTGGCTTCGATGACAGACATTCGCACCCGAGAGTGCTGATGAGCGATCGTCTGCATGAGAGGCTTCACCAGACTCTCAGCCTGCATGTGAAAGTGCTCTGAAAAGAAAGACAAATGCACTTCAGTCCATTTACCATAAAGCTGGGTGATACACTGAGATAATATCAATATTTAGATTTGTGTTATTTGTGTTATAGTTATTTGTGGATTTTGAGAATGTATCTGTCCATGCTGGTTTAAAAGAGTCCATCTTAGATACTTTTTCCAATCCTTCCTCTTTTTATGTTTTTATATTGCTGGAAATGTTGACCTCAACAGGCATCACAGACAAGACAAGAACACACAAAATGGTTGACCTGGCATAATTTATAGAAATGTGTATCTGGTTACAGTTGGTTGCTGGTCATGGTTGGGAGCCGCTGGGCCACATCATTCATTCTTTAGATAATTGATTGCATTAGTGATGGAGGGAAAGCAACCTGAATTGAAACATTGCAGCTTTTTGAACTTCAATGATTGATATGAAGCAGTTCTGGTGTTTTAGCTCAAAAATAATGCCATAATCAATCTCTTGTGTGTTTTAATGTAACTGTAGGAGTAGGCAAGGATGCACACTACAGGAAAGCGAGGGTTTTCATCGCAAACCGTGTTTGGGTGCCTCGAAACCATGGCAACAGACCCTGACAACAGCAAAAAGACTCCTCACAAACCTGGCACACGCTGCGCAAAGTTCACGGTGCATTTGCAGCTTTCTCGTTTGACATCTGGGAAAGGGTCCACGATGGTCCTCTGCAGTATGTTGATCACCTCGGTCAGATACGGGGCTAAATGCCTCCCGCACACCTCCACCGTCAGAGTCAACATCTCCACGGCTGACAACCGAAGCTCCTCCGCCGGCTCCACGATGTCTTTCTCCCCGAGCCTCTGAGCCAGACAGGGCATCAAATAAGGCAGCGACTCCTCCGGTTTGGGCACACAACGAATAAACTCTGTCATCACAGCTATCGCAGTTTCTCTGCACCTCTCCATCGGGTCTGACAGACACCTGAGGAGAGGCTTGAGCAGGGCAGAGAAAACCTCCTGTAAGACGCAGCTGGAAAGTCCTTTATCCACCGTCTCCTTCTTTATTAGCTCAAGCGCCCTCTTTCTCGTCGCCTTGTTGTCCTCATTTAGACAGTTTAAATGTCGGGCGAGTCCTCTCAAAACTTCCGAAGCGGCATGCTCGTCTCCAGCCGCCATAGCTGCCATCTTGACTGTCGTTATGGCAACCCGCTGCTGCACGACAAACAAACGGCTGCTTTACGGTAGCTTCCGATTCAAAATCTCAAACTTTATTGGCAGTTAAAAACCTTTCCTCATCAGGCTGTCTAAACCTTCAAGTCTAATTGTTCACATTTGTGTTGACAAAAATGGACCAAAACGAGGTGATGTCAGGACACAAACTCCAGGTCAAAGACTTATTATCGTTATTGTTGATATTATGATATTATTTACATTTAAACTACATGACAAATGGCAAACCTGGTGGCCTTGTAGCGGTGGTGAAAAGTAGGCCTATAGGCTAAGTGTGTTTACTTAAGTACAATGTGAAGTAGGCTATTTGTATTTTATTTGAGTAGCCTATTTCCATTTTCTGTTGTTTTATACGTCTATTTCACTGAAATTTTGGAGAACTATTGTACTTTTTAATCCACAAGATTGATTTGCTAGCTTAGTTGTTTGTTGCTATGCAGATTCAGATATAACCTAATACAATCAACCAACAAATGTGATTTGTTATGGTTAAAGATAAACTTTATTGACCCCTTTAGTGAAACCACAAGCTACCCTGCTGTATATGTAGCTTGGTAGAGAAATAAGCTCCACTTTTATCAGCTGTGACATTAAAGTGATGTACACATTAATGCATCAATAATTATACTTCAATCATTTAATATAATGGGACATTCTGTATGTAACCCATAATGATTACTTTTCCTTTGTGTACTTTATTTTGATGCTAATACAAATCCTATTCTGTTTGATTGCACAGAACAGAAACAAAAACAACCACATAGCAGGATGGTTTGGAGATCTTGGATTCATGACTTTATTTAACATCCTGGCTGTGTCGCTGCGTCAAAGATGTTAAATGCACGCACTGTCCTTCCTCAAACCTGCAGATGAAACCCCAGTCTGACCCCGGTCTTTTTTTTTTTTTTTTTTAAGCGGATGTTTCCTTTAAAACACTTTCACCTGCAAACGGTCCGGCGCGTGCTCGCTGCCGCCGGCCTCGTGAGAGCGCCGCTGCGGTCAGATTGACGTCATCCGGACTGACGCAGAGCGAGCCGAGGTGGAGGAGAGGCAGATCAGCAGCATCCCTCCATCCAACCCCGCCGACCTCCCACCGCCAGAGAGCTGCTTTCTCACTGAGCATCCTGCGGAAATAACGGTAGGGACTCCAGCGAGGGCTCCCAGATTTCATCACCGCTCTTCGGCGGCTTAGACCGGGCCCCTTCGGCGGCGTTTACGTCGCAGTTTCCCCCCTTTCGTTGTGGTTTGGTTGTCATTGTTAAGGTTAGCAAAGCTAGCTGGGTTAGCTGCCTGTCTGAAGGCAGCTGAACAGGTGCTGAGTTTCATCACCAGCTCAAGCAGCATACACGGCAAAATTGTTATATTTATGCACTGCTTGGCTGTTTGCTGTGAAGAAACTGCACTCGGTAGATGTCATGCCCTGAACTCATAAGTGATTTTGATTTATTATGCAGTAAAAACAACATATGGCAGGCGTGATGACCCTTTGAGGAAGTGACACAGGGTAGTTCACAGTTAGCTACACCTGCTCAGCTTCCTGACTCGCTATGAGACGACCTCCTGTTATTTGACATAATCAGCTGTTGCCAGCTGTCATACACTGCTGCACAATATGCTTCACCTCCACCTGCTTGTTGTTTACTTAAACAAATAACATTAGATCCACCGAAGCACCAGTTTACAAAATAGCCATCTTCATCCACATAGTATGGACATTAATGGTCATTAGTAAACCATATATTGTGCATGAGGTGTGTAATGTATTAGTGTTAAATACTGTTCATGGGCTCTTTGTGTTAAACGCTCACAATCAAAGATAAAGGTAAACTGTGTGCACATTTGTCCAAGGATACTGTTTTACTAATAACGTGGCAACCAAATAAGATTGGACATACAATCTAATTCTAATTCTGTAATTTTATATTGTAATATTGGTTTAAATATCACTATAGTAACTTTTACCCTAGAAACTATTTATACATTTAAATAGTCAGGCAGGAATATCTGATTGCTGGCTGTTTTTGGCTAAACCAGCTAATTAAATAGCCCAGAAATCAAAGTACTTCATTATATCGATGCAAAAAAACCCAAAATCTGTATTGCCATAAAGCAGAGCCACTCATTGATATACAACATTGCCCATAATGCCCACAGATGCTAAATTGATAGCCACCATGGATTAAACTCAGTTGACAGTGGAGTACCAACTTAGTTATTGGTGTTTACAAAACTATTTGTCTTCCTCAAATAAGAAAGTAAGGTAACACATACTCGCACCAGTTACCTTCATCATACACTGTCATGTCTTGTTTAGGGCAGTGCCAGCTAACATCAGTTCATATCTTGAGGCCCTTGAAAGGAAACATAAGCAACAGGGTGTGAAATGTTCATTCACCTCCTTCCCATGATCCATTGCTTCTTCATTCTGTATCCTACTTTCCTCTTAGCATACTGTATACACTGCACACCCCCCCCCTTCACTTCTATTTTGAGTTTTTCCTCAACCCCTTGCTCCTTTGCTACAATTTTCTACCCCCCGTCTCTTCTCTGCTTTTCCCTCCCCTCCTCTCATGGTCCACCCTGTTTTCTCCCACTGCCACAGAGATAAAAGATAAGATGGCCACCTCCTCCTCCACTCTGGAAGAAGACGAGAGTTTGAAGGGCTGTGAAATTTTTGTGCAGAAGCACAACATCCAGCAGATCCTCAAAGAGTGCATTGTGAACCTCTGCATCGCTAAGCCTGAGCGTCCTATGAAGTTCCTGCGGGAGCATTTTGAAAAGCTGGAGAAGGTTGGTGACAACAAAGTTTTGTGATCGTGCCTCATAGGTTTCTGACTCTGAGTCTCTCTGTTTGTAATGTGGGGCTCTGTGTTGCCTCAAATCTTGTGTGGTGAGCTTGAGGTTGTTAATTATAATGTACTTTTAACCTAAACATGATGTGTGACATGAATGTTCATTGCAGTGTGTGTCATTTACCAAGTCGTTTTTACACTTTTATTTTCATCAGATTTCTCAGATATTAATATTTTCTCACCATATATCATGAAAACAGCCTGTGCAGATGATATAGTCTATAAATGAGCCTGTCATAACCACTTATATATGGTCATTACAGGCTCATTTACAAGATGCTGTTTTAATGCTGTGGACGCTTGTGAGTGTAAAAATGCACAGGTCATTGAGTGTGCTAGTGTTTCATGAGTGCGGTGCACTGTGCACAAACACTCTTTTATTTGTATTTATTTTGTTCGTAACACCATCTCATATGAGCAGGAAAAGAACATCCCAACTAGATGCTGCGTTAAAAAAAAACACTTTTCTCAAACTGTTAGAAGAGAGCTTTCATGTTTTATCCTATAATGGGAGAATCCATTAGGGGATGTGAGAGGAGCACCCATGAAAGGTCAGTGTCCTGTTTGGAGGCTCAGGGAACAGACTGTTTGTGTCTGTCTGTCTGTCTGTCTGTCTCTGTGAGCAGAGACAAAGTAGGTGACATATCACTCATTAAAAGATTAGAGCTGCAGAGAGTAGGATTTTGCAAGGAGGGGGGAAAAGAAAAATCATAACCAGAAAACAGGTTAAAACAGGGGCGACCTCTGTAGCATATTCCCACAAACAAAGTGACTGCTGAGTGTGTGTGTGTGTGTGTTTTGTGTCGTCTCTTTTCAGCTAATCAAAGCTGTGTTGGCTCTGGCTTTTTGAGCTAAATAATTTGAACTCTACTAGTAGGCATACTGTAATATATTTTTAAGGTATAAGCTAACTTAGCTAAGATTGGCCCGCTTCTTTCAACCTTGCATGAAGCATCATTGCACGTATAAGTAAACTATTATTGTGCCTGATGTGCGATTTAAGTTGTGTCCAAAATAGCTCGTGCCTGAATTTAGCCTAAATGGATGTTCCCTCCCAGCGCTTGGCTTTGATCAAGCAAAGACGTAGATGGGTAGTTTGCTCATGAGTGGATCATGTGTCAAGTGTTGGAACAATGGGCTCCACTCTTACACTTCTGCTGCAAATAGGTCAGAAAGGTGTGCGAGGTGTAGCTGTAGGCTGGCGATGCTGGCCTGAGGAGAGTTTAGGCCTCTGTGAGACATCTCCAACAAGAGAAGTGATTGTGAAGAGATATCAGATACGGCAGGACTGAGGTTCACCATCCTGACGCCTGGAGGAGGGTCTCCATCCTTGTTACAGTTATATGTGAGAGTGTGTGTGTTAGCATGTGGGAGTCATCTGATTGGGTCTGTTTTTTCAATACAACAATTTTTGGTTTTGTTAAGGTTTCATTGTGTTGATATAAGTTTAATATCCCAGTATTTATTTATTCAGACAGACCAATCAGACTCTTATTTACAACAATCTGCACCTACAACACATAAGAACATACAAAAATGTTCTGTTTTTGCTTGCATGTCCTGCACTCTTCATGCGTCTGCATCTGTCTGCTAACAGAATCTGGAGCAGTGGCCCTCACAGAGCTCAACGAGACAGAGTGCCGAAAAGAGCACAGCGTTGATAGTGGAGCTGCTGCTGTTCGCGGGGACTGTAATGCTGCACAGCCAGAGAGGCAGCATGAATACTAATGGACGAGATAGAGCTCAGCAGAAGCATACAGTAGCAAGTTGTGAGTGATTAATGCTGTAAAATGGCGTACTGCACACGTGCCCTGCAGTGTGCGTGTCGAATCTCAACAACAAATAAGTTTAGAAGATTTCCTTTGCGATCAGTAGATGAAAAATTAAATGTTCATATGCTCATGTTCTATCATTTATAAATGAGTGATCTAGTATTCTTACTGAGAAGGGAGCATGAAAGAGAATTTATAAGGGAGGATTTATTCCATTAAAATAGCTAGCATAGACAAATAGAGTAAAGTACACATGGGCCTCAGTCCTGCTGAAGCTGGGCTCTGGTGTCCAGAGGCAACAGTGCAAACTCTATAAGTGGCCGGGGAAGGATAAATACATCGTTATTAGTGGAATAAACTATTGCATGTGCCATGATCCCCTCTCCGCAGTACACATCTTGCTGCCAATGCTGCTGCAGCTACACTTTTCATGCAAGTGTCACGCTGTCATCAGTGCTGCTGCTCACATATAGCAGTTAATCAGCCCCCATCTAAACCCCTGCATCCATCTCTGATTACACCGTCCTCTGAGGGGGGGGTTCGCTGTCACTCCTCAGTCTCACTGTGTGCTGGCTAAGTGCCCGATGCTGCTTACATGGCTTCAAAACCAACAGCTCCACATAATATTTCTGCTCACACGACAGGAAATGTTATTGTGATTCCTCAGAGGAAATGGGGTTCGGAGTGTTGCTTCAAGAACAATATCAAAAGGGCGCATATTGAGGACACATATTACATTAGTAATGATTTTACTGTATAAACTTAGAATCTCTGGGGAATTAATTACCAGTCTGAAGTGTAGAAAAGCACACACGTTCTTGTGTGCAGCGTTTTCGTGTGTGTGTGTGTGTGTGTGTGTGTGTACATCTACATAATGACAGTTTATTCATATGTTAGCTCATAGGTCAAAGGTCAGTATCAAAACATCATCTTTTCAGGTAGTAAGGATGTAATGTATTGCTGAAGGAGCAGGGCCTGGACAGCTATGTTGTTGAATGGTGGTCAGTGAAATCAGCTGGACTAAACAAGTGGTTAGAATTTAAAAAAAAAAAAAAAAAGAAAAATTGCAGGCTCTCAGTCCACATCTCGCTATTCCGGTCAAGCCTTCCAAATCTGTGCTTGTGTTGTGAGGTCAGGCATTCGCGGAAATGAAACAGGCCATGTATGCTTTTGTGGTGCCCCAGTTATTTAAGAGGCTTATTGTGCTTCTTTCCCCCTGTGCAGGGTAACTTTGAGGACAGTATTTAGTTCAACAAGCCATGTCTATTTAATCTGTATTTCATTTTCTTATTTCCTACATTTTATAGTGTTATTTTTAAGCTTTAGCGGTCTTCTGCTGCTCAAAGTATTCCATTTGATGTCTTAAAATCTTTTGTTTCTCAGTACAAAAAAAACTGCTTTTAGAGGAAAATAGTTTTAAAATGAAAAACCTACTGAATGGTAATAGTTTTGCTGAATCAAGGTGGCAGGTCTTGTCTCTGACTCTGGCAGCCTTTCAGCGCTCTTGCTCTCAGTACAAAGAGATAACAGAAAACTCACTTTTGTCATCACATTTTTTTCCTACACTAGACAGTCCATGTTTGTCTGTGTTTTTCTTTCTTTCTTCTCTCTCAGCCATTTTCGTCAGCACTGGTCGCCAACTAGAGGCGGTAACCTAGGCAACAGTAGAGGATAGCTAGACTGTAGTCTATGCTGTGTTCAATGAGCCCTTTTATTCACAAAGTTTATTCCACCTCTCCTCTCATGTGTTCAGGTTTTGCCAATTAGATCATCGGGGTATTCTTTCTCCCTCTTTGCCAGACCTAACCTCATTTCATATCTGCACAGGATCCGTTTCATACGGCTTTCACAATCTTATCTGGAAAATCTCTGCTCTCTGTCTCGGTGTCTGCATCATCCTCTCTCACAGTCTTGTTCTTTGATGTTATGGTACTTCTTGTCTCCCTCAATATACATGCTGTCTTTCTTTCTTTCTTTCTTTCTTTCTTTCTGACAGACACGCACACACTTTAGAGCAGACTAAATCCACAGTCTGACTAGTTTGTTGTTAAACTGTTGTTTGCGATATAATAGCACTTTTTGGTCCTCAGCTGACGCCATGAATGGGAGGATAACTCTCCCTTTTGTGCCGCCTATTTATGCATGGTAATGATGCCTTTGATCTCTACAACAGTAGCTTCAGATGGGTGTTCGTTTCTTCCCGTCCCCATCTATCAGCTCAGCTCAGTGTGTAATTACTGAAGAGAGAACTTTAATTCTTGGCACACTACAGTGTCAAAAGACAGACGCATTTCTGTGATGCCTTAGCTGAATTTAAAAAGTATTCTGACAGCACTGTTCAGTTTACAGTGAAATATCTATGATTAGGGGATGCATTTTTTTTCTTATTGATATAAAAACTTGTTGTTGGAGATTCGGCTCATGAACAGCAGGGTTATTGAAATGTTTTGTAATACACAGAGATTATTGTTGCGGTCTTTTTCGCCGTGATCATGTGCATAATAAGTGAGCGTTTCTGCAGTCTGTTTTAAATGGTCAAATAAAGTCTGCACAAACCCAGATTGGTGACTGTTTTTCCTCATCAGCCTGCGTCATTACAGATCTGTCCAAGAAGGCAGCACCATCTAGAAGTGCCAGGAGTGAATGTGTGAATGTGGAGATGCCACTCAGTGTATCAAGTGGGCAGCTGCCGCCGCAGATGTTTTATTGAATGAGGCAAACCGCATCTTCAAAAGGCTGAGCAGTGTTTTCTAGCATCCCTGAACCTTCTCTTTCTTCTCTTTCTCTTTCCATTTATTTTCCGTAAGAACACATCTGATGACTTAAGACGCATCTCTATCCTCTTTCTGGGATTTTCACTGTAACTGTGTAGCAATCAACACTTGGATCTGTGCAGAACATACCACCTGCACTGGCAACCAAATGTCACTCCTAAACTCCATCTGCATGCGAGCCTAAGCACCATATTTGGGTGATTACATGCCTTAGCACTGTTCTGTCATCTCAAATTGAAATTTAGGACCACCAGGACAGTTTTTTATTTGCAGTTGTGGAACATTTTCTGCTTAAGGCTGAAAATATTAATACAAATGTAATGTCAACACTGTCACCATCGCAAACGCCAAATTCCAGTCACTATTGTCAGGGTTACAGCAGAGGAAAACCTTTCAAAATAAAACCAAATCTCAGAAATCTGCAAATCTACTTTTAGCTTTAACAGTTTCTGCTTCTTCTCTGTGTGTGTGTGTGTGTGTGTGTGTGTGTGCGTGCGCGAGTGTGTGTGAGTGTGTGTGAGTGTGTGTGTGTGTGTGTGCGCGAGTGTGTGTGAGTGTGTGTGTGTTGCTATGATCAGCAGAATGCTCCCTGTGTGCTTTACGCTCACAGCGCTGTCATATGTTCGTGTCTCATGCTTCACTTCTGATTTCTCCTTTGACCCCCTCCTCCCTCATCTTTTTATACTCCTCTCTTTCTTCAGCAGCCATGTCCATGTCCTCCCCTGTACCCTTTAAACAAGATTTTATTGCGTAAGACTTGAAATTAATCACCTACAGTAATGAACTCTCAAGTACTTACTGTTATCAGAAAAGGCTCTACTCTCAGTTCTGTCTTAAGTCGAAAGTAGCCTCTTAAGTAGCCTCCAAGGATCTATTTTCTGTCAGGAAACCACACAGTCTTATAAATGTAAACTGAAAATAGCCCTTTTTAAGTGGCCATTTAGCTGAAATGCACTATATCACATTGCTTTGCAACTATTATGGTTATTTTAATTATCGGTGACTCTTCTGTTCATTTCATCATCTTTGAAATGCTTTGTCTGACCTTCACACAAGACAAAGAAAAACCAGATAGTTTATTATTTTTATGCATATTCGTCAGCATCAGTGTTGTATTTATTATTTAGAAAAAAGGGGAATTTAAATTAAATCATTATTACTGTTTATCACAATTTTCTTGTTTTTTTTTGTATTGAAATATAGCATAACAGCATCAACAAAAAATAAATCTCAGCCAGAAAAAACAGAGCAGAATCAGGATACACAAGTAACGTCTCTGTTTGTGTGTCTACGTGTCCACAGTATGTAGGCCAGTGTTGCATGGATCATATATTGGTGCCAAGCTTCCCTCATAATCAAAAAGCATGGCGAGTAAAACAAATGTAAACCCGGCTGCGCCAACTCTATTCATGAAAGATCCCATCACATTGCATTATGGGAGCGTTCCTCACTCTTTGTCTGTCAGTCTATCAGTCAGTCAGCCACCGTCTCCCCGTACCCTGTAAGATGAGAAGCCTTTCAGTGCTGCCAGCCATTCAGCTGTCACCAGGACCTATCATAACAAATCCACCAGCCCCTTCAAAGGCCTCTGATTGACAATTTGTCATGAGGGTTTGGTTGTTTGCTGAGTTCGCTGAGAGCATTTTAAAGCAGAATTAGGTGTAGCTTTGGATTATCGCTCCCATATTATACTTTTTCTTTTGTTTCTTTTACTTTGTCCCTGTCTTCCTTTTGTTCTTAGATTCTTAGATTAGTCTACATGTGTGTGTGCGAATGATGTATATGTGTATGTAACAGTTTGTCTCACGCACATAGTTTTTGTTGCACAGTGTAATTAGTGTCTCCAGTGTCTGTGTTCACTCATCACCACCATGGTGGGAGCAGGGTATTCTGTCAGATCAGCCTGGGGTGCGCGCAGTGACCCAGGCCTAAACCTCCTCCCTGGCATCCTGGGGCCCCGACAGGTAAATCGGACCCCCAGCCCGTTTCCCCGGTGGTCCGTCTTTGTCCTTTCTCATCTGCCCGTTGCTTCCCTCCTCCCTCTCCAACTAATCTGTGGTCTGTGTGAGAGAGAAAGAGAAAAGGTGTACAGCACTAAGATGTAAAGCACAGGGACCGAGACCATAAGAGAGATGTGTTCAGAAACTACACAGGATGCAAGCAAAAGATGTTTGCCTGAGCAGTTAACCAATGTTACAACCAGACACAGCATCGGCAAAGCAGGCGGCATCCTTATTAGTAGAATGCATACAAATTCTAGGGCTATCAATTATTTCCATTATCAATTAATCAGAAGATTATTTCCTTAATTGTTTTTAATGAAATTATTCATTCAAAAGATTCATTGATTAGCAAAATTGTTGCAGATTCATTTTATGTCAGTTGACTAATAGTCTCACCAACAGAGTTTCACATCTGAAAAAGTTTTCAATAGTTGGTGTATTCTTGATAGACGTGAAACTCATAAGTTATAAGTTAACTGAAAATAGTGAAAGAACTGAACAACACTGAAACTCAAACCTGAAAGAACTCCCACCAACATCCTGCAAGCAGGAGAAAACCGTACATTTGATATGAAGTGCAGAGTTAGATAGCTGTTCATGCAGTTCCATTACTTGGGGACGGAGAGGCTGGTTCCCACGAGTTTGTTTTAGAGTTAAGTCTTGGTGGTGGTCGAGGGATTAGATTTACGGTTTGTTAATGGTTACGTTTTAGCAGGTAGAGTATTGAGGGGTTAAGATTAGAGAATGAATGAATCAGTGGGGACTTACTGCTGGGATAACTTAAAATGTATGTGTTTTTGTCCGTGTGCTGCCACCATAAAGAGAGTGTTCATCATTTCGTTGCCAGAATGTCAGCACTCCACATGCAGTCCCAATACAGCCACGAACTTTCTGTCCATTGTGGTGCTGTAATGGTGTGGAACAAAGTGATGAGTAGACTGTTAGCTCGGCTGGTGGATCAGCTCTCCATGCTTCATTACCTGTGTGTATGTGCGTGTGTGTGTGTGTGTTTGGGCGGCACCTTGTTGTTTTTGGGTCACTCGCACGCTTTCAGGCTCGGCAGTTGAGAGTGAAATTGTGTACGTCACCGGATTAGGGCCACCTAAGGTAACCACTTATGGATGTTTCCTTTTCTCTAAATAGTGTCAGAAATAAACTTCGTAGAAGAGTTGATGTTTTGATGTGTCTGTACTGTGTCTGTTGAATGCTTTTGCGCTTAAAATGAATTGCATTTGGGCTGATTGATATTGGTTAGTCATAGCTATTAGGATGAGTTAGTCATAAGTTTTGTTCCTATCTGCTAGGTGCAAATTGGTTCAGGGAATGAACAAAGCAAGAGAGACCCATTTTTAATACGACTCTTTTGTCTGTGCGTTCATTCTTTTTGGTTAATCTCTGACCCACAGTCACTCTCCCTCTAATGGAAAGCCCACTTTTTTTTTTCAGAGCCTCTATGTCCTGCTTACGTCTGTGTCCTCCCTCTCTCCTCTCCTCTCCCCCCCCCTCCTCTCCTGTCCTCTCTATCTGGCATCCAGCCGCTGATGATGACGCAGGGAGAGCTGAGGAGTGAAGGAGGGAGAGAGGTTAGAGAGACTCTGACACAGGATAATAGCACTGATGTTTAAGTTGAAAATAAATTGGTAAACAAATAAAGCAGATGGAAGGAAGATGAAGAAAAATAAAGAAGATGGAAGTGCTTTGCTTTTGGAAAGATGTTTAACGTAGCTTGAAATAGAAATGACAGCACCTCAGGCTGTGACAGGTTGGCAAAAAACCTACTGCAGAGGTGTTTTGCTTAGCGACTGAACACATCCCTGAGAATAGTAAATGGCACTGACATGGCCAATGACAAGCTAAAGCAAGAAAAAGTTTGCCCCTGCGGCTGGTAATGACACATTGCAGCTGTTCTCAGCTCACCTTGGACTAATGAAGCCTCCCCTGTAGATGCTTTCACACTTATGAGACATCAGAAGTCACACTGCACATGTTTCGCGTGTCCCTGTGCTTGAGCACCAGGGCCGGAACAGTATGAGGACTTGTTAGAGCCAGACACAAAGTCCTCACTTGATGCCTGACCCTCTGACCTAAGAGGAAAGCATGTGGGTGGGGCCGGAGATCAGTGAGATCAGATCAGCGAGAAAGACACTGAATGGTACAGACCAGTGTCAGGCACACACACCAGGAATGTATGGGTCTACAATGTATCCCTATGGGAATGTTTGGAGCCATTCGCCTGTGCAAAACAGACAGACACGCCATTTGGTCAGAACAGAAGGCCGTATTGAGGAGATTGACGTTTTCCCTTCTGTGGACTGAATCACTGTAGATGTGTGAGTGAGAGAGAAGGAGAGAGAGAGACAATCTGTCAACAACAGGCGACAGAGCTGGTGTGTGTGTGTGTGTGTGTGTGTGTGTGTGAATGTAGGTGTGTGAGCCACCGTTGCTTCCTGCTCAGACTCACCACCAACTATTCAGGATGCTCACAGTACCCAGTTGTCATAGTGACGGGGGGGAAGCAAGAGGAGCCCGCTCATTGCGCCACCTGATTGTGAGTGTGAGCGTGAGAGGGGGGGGGGGGAGAGAGAGAGGGAGAGACAGGGAGAGAGAGGCTGGAAAGCGGAGACACAGAGTTGCGCAGGAGCAATGGAGAGACAGGCTTTTTGCTGTGATCAGTGTTTTCATCTGTAGTCTTGTTCTTTAGCTGCTGGCTCGTCTGGATCGCAGACATTTTGCCACGTTTTTCCCTCAGACACAAACTTGGATTCTCTGTTTACCCGCACGCACACACTCAAAACCGAGTGTACACACACCACATACACACAGCGGTTGCTGTGCTAGTATGGCAAGATGCTGCTGCGGTGTGACATGTGCGTCAGGTGTGTATGAGATGGGGATCCATGTGTGTGGATTGTCATCCACACTGTGACACAGTCACACTTTGACTTGATGCCCGGTGCCTCTGACAGACTGAGGGACTCACAGCAGGCCTGGCCAGGGGCTCTCCATGCCATGGTAAATACCTCTGCTACCAAACTCAGCCTATAGTTAGCCTCCTGGAGCTAACCTGTATGTGTAGCAAGTAGGATTCAACACTGTTTGTTGTTGAAGCATGTGAAGTTTTCTGAAAGGTGAGATGCTACCTAGTTTGAGTGAGTGTGTGTGTGAGAAACTAAATGATCATTAGTGTTGAGATCCTGACTTTTCTGGAGTGAGGAGAAAAAGAAATGCATGCATTTTCAGTGCTTGAAAGGAAGGGAGGCGCTGTGTTTGTTGCGTGTCACCTGATTGCAGACCGTGCCACCTTGATTAGGCTGGAGTGTGTGAGCTCTCCTCTCCCCCTGCAGTCTGCCTGTGCATGTGTTTGTGAGACTGTGTGTGTTGATGCTGTTTTCTGGCTCTACCTCCCCTCTTCTCCTCCTGCTGGCCGTGTTCCCTCAGGCAGTGACTCTGCGTAAGCAAGAAGTGTGTGTTTGTGTTTGTGTGTGTGTGTGTGTGTGTGTGTGTGTGTGTGTGTGTGTGTGTGTGTGTGTGAGATCTGCATTATCACAATGTTTTACACAGACGGTGAGCAAAGCAGCACAGTAACCTTAGGATGTAATGAGCAGGGGAGAGACAAAGCCAGACAGGGAAGGGAGTGATAAGAGACAGAGAGATAGACTGTGACAAAAAGATCATCTCATGAAAGGATACCAACTCAACAATGAGTGAGAGTGCAAGCTGATGAATGCCCTCTAGTCCGCTGCCTAACCGGCTGCTGCTCTGTGTCATTATAACATTGCTGTATTACTGTTCCTGTCCCCATTACATTATGCTGTTGGGATGATCGAGGCAGATAACTGAGAGAGAATGTGCAGAGAAGTGCTGAGTTGTGACGTCTGGATTTGACAGTTCTGTTTGTCTCAGTTTTCAGGTAATATGACTCACTCTCTCCACCTCTCTTTGCGACCTCTTTGTCAAAGGTTGTCTCCCTCTTCCTCTCCCTCTGTCCCTCCCTGTCAGTATGTGAGCAGAGAGAGGCGGCAGCAATTTCTGCTCCCCGCTCAAGGCATTCAGTAATCACTCTGCTCCCAGCTGCTCCAGGTCTTCTCCCCTCTCTAGTCTTGCAGAGGAAAAAGTTGCCTCACTGCATTTCTTAGAAAATGGTGGTACTTGAATTATACAACAGAATCCAAAATTTAGAGATGGTGTGAACTCAGTGGTTGCATGATGGTGGGAACAAGCAATTATCTTAATTGACCATTGTCCTTCTTCGTGATCAATAATTGATTAAATATTAAAAGGTTATGGAGCACAGAATGCTATAAACAATTTACACAATCAGAATAGATGAATTACTTGAATCTTAAGTTAATAATTTAAATGCAAATTTCATTGTCAAAAACAGGAATGAAACAAATGAATATGTATATTATTGATTAACCTGCAGATCGTTTTGATCTATAAAACGTATATAGTGAAAAATGAAGCATAATCTGCTTACGCTCATGACAATATCTTGAAATAGCTTCTTCAGAAACTCAAAGATATTGTGTGCCATCATAAAAGACAGAATAAAATGCTTAACATTGTTATAAAACCATCAGGCTCACATGATGGAGCAGGAGAGATGCTGAGAGAGCCACCAGACAACATCATTTCTGTTTTTCTGCTTCTTCTCCACAGTGTGAGAGTGCCACCTCTTGCCACTTGCCTGTCTGGAATCTTGTTACTTGGAGATACCTTTCTTTATTTCTGACAGAACTGCACAGTAGCAATGCAGCGAATCAGCAAACAGACGAAATTGCTCCTGAACCAAACTATGTGGTGGTGAATTATACCGCTGTCGACTCAAGTAAAGGAACATACACACAGTGCCAGCAGGAGTGCGATAATGCACATCATCATCATTGTTCGTCCTACTCAGACACTGTGGAGAAATACACACAACAGTGGACGCCGGCCACCTTTGCACAAACTGCTATTGTCACATTGCCCTTGTCTCACAGCCCTCTCACATATTAACAAGCCTACAGTGGTTTTATTGTGTACTTATGCTAATGTGCTAATCAAGTGTGCAATCAATAATTCAGTGTTCAGTAGTTGAAACAACAGCCGGCCAGAGGCATCCTGTCTCCCTTTTGATGTCTTTATTCCTTGTTGTTCATTATCCGAGAGGAGGAGAGTACCTGGCTCATTCTTCTTCTCTCTGCACGTTCAGGCCTGCAGATATTAATATTTGATGGCTTAGGCTTCAAACTGTAGCAGCCAGATGTCCAGACAGCGGGCACTCAGGGCTAAGACGTGTCAACTGTACTTTCTCTGTGGTTATATTGTCTGACCTGGTTAAGAATCCACGTGGTGCTTGATGGCAGAAAAGGCGCTTGGAGAGGTTTATCAGCCCCTCCTCATGTGATTGTTTGTGAGGTGAAAGAATAACAGATGCCCTCAGATGATCTTGTTTGTCTTGCCTGAAGCTACAGTAGTAGTTGCATCTTTTTTTTTTCGAGCATCAGCTTATTCATATTTTAATCACTTAAAACCTTTTTTCTCGCCCTCTGTGTGTCTTCCTCTCTATGCTTGTGTCCCTCTAACAATCCCCAAACTCTCTTCTTGTTTTTGCAGGAAGAATGCAAGCAGATCATGGCACGTCAGAAATCTAACAGCCAGTCGGACTCACACGATGATGAGGTTTCTCCCCCACCGCCCAACCCTGTTGTCAAGGCCCGCCGCCGCAGGGGAGGTGTCAGCGCAGAGGTCTACACTGAAGAGGACGCCGTCAGCTACGTACGCAAGGTCAGCCTTGAAACATGGATGCATACGTAAAACATCATCCATCCTTGCACACATCCTGGTACACACAGCCAGTGCATAAAACACAAGTCATCAGCAGGTTTGCACACGGATACATGCAGTCATTGTTGTTAATTTGTTGGACACGGAGCCGAATGTAAAAACATTATTCAGAACAACGTGACAGTGGGAAGAGAAGAACACTGTGTAAATTTATGACCGCAATTAACAGACTTGGACACTTCAGTGAATTTATTTGCAGCACAGTTTGTGAGTCAGCGGCTGAAATGATGTTCAACACAGATGCTGAGTTTCGACTCGACTGGTTTTTGCAGATAGTCGACACCTTGCTTGCGCCCCAATGGAGGTACACATTAGATTGACCAACACATTTTAGCCTACCTTCTGTACATTTTTGAGAAACTAGGTTTCAAGTCTTTGAATGAAGGGTTAGGGTTAGGGTTAGGGGGTTAGTACGAGGATGCATCACTACAAGCAATCATTTTTCTTGTTGTCTTGTTCCTCACCTTTATGCTTTGTCATACACATACACGTACATGGAAAAAGCTGATTAGAAACCTGGTTACATGTATATATGGCTAAGAAATCGGCTTTCCCCATGAGAACTGGGTTTTTCTAATCCCTTACCCTGATTATGCAAACTGGATTTCTTGTGTACAGTACACGTTGTTTAAAAAAATCAGGTTATTGCCGAAGGCTGAGCATAATAATAGAACGATTAACACTAAATCTGTGAGTAAATTAAAAAGCTCTTTGGTTTTATTTATGCTTGGATTTCTTTTTTATTTAAAATCTTTGACAGACCATATGTGTAAGAGGTGAAGGGGAAGAGAAGCTAAAATCATTTCTTTTGTAAAGTAACTTGTTTGTTCTCCTGGACAGCAAGGCGGCTGTTAGAGTTATCTGCCATGTTGCAACCTGCCGCGTCCATTAATTTAATGGAGCAATAGGAAAGGGTGCTCTTTTGCCAGAAACTACAACTCATCTTTATACACGCAGACGTGTACATACAGCACACACACACACACATGCACTAATTATTATATGATTACCATGCTTGTTCAACTGTAATTAATTTGCCACACAATTAACTACATGGTACCTAGCTGAACCCCCTATCACCATGCTCTAATGGCATTGCAGTGTGTGTGTGTGTGTGTGTGTGTGTGTGTGTGTGTGTGTGTGTGTGTGTGTGTGTGTGTGTGTGTGTGTGTGTGTGTGTGTGTGTGTGTGTGTGTCAGGTGTGTGTGTCAGGTGTGTGCACACGCCTATATGAATTTGTGTTTGTGGCTCCGAGGTCCCCACCAGACACTGCGGTCATGTGTCATGGCAACGAGCCTGACCCCATCTCCAGCCTCATTTTCTTCACCGTCCCTCACTATCTCACGGACTGATACACACACATATGCAACAACTTACACATGCAATGACTCACACAGCTACGTGAGCCACATGTGAAAAAGGAATTAATTCGTGTGATTATCCAACACACCAGATCATCAAAGAAAATTTAGAATTAGAATTGAATTAAAACATGAAGGCACATTATTGCCTCAGTATGACAGAGGATTTCTTCTGCCCTTTGATGCAAACTGAAGTATCACACACACACACGCGCGCACGCACACACACACACACACACACACACAGTCAGAGCCTGTGTGCTGACATCCTCCTCCATTAATGACTTCACTGTGAAAACCAGCAGCTGTTTAACAGAGCACAATCAGTTAGCTAACCCTGCTCATGTGATTAAAAAGAGCTTTTCTGTGAAGTGTTATGAGTCTTAACGAATTGTGAGGCCTGTCGGTCAGGCCTGGAGATAACATTAACAGAATGAATCGCAGGGCTGCCATCAGATTGATGGGAACTACTGTGGACACCCTCTCGATGACGTAGGATCAAAATTGGCGTGACGAGTGAAAGGGGTCTTGTGGCATTAAATGAGGAAATGTGGCCCGGACAACATCATACTGTATGATGCACGCTGTAGTGAATGTGGATTTCTCAAATACTTTTTACTACTTTACCAGTGAGTACACATGTAATAAATCAACTGACATTGATCGGCTTCCTCTCATAACCGCATGTAGGTGTAGCTGTTAAATCATTAGAAATCCATCTTGTCCCATGTGGCTTTACTCCAACGATTTTCTCTCATTTGGCCAGAACAGAATATCTTAACGTTGCCCTGCCAAGTTCCTGTAGAAAGGACAGACTCTAAATCATCATTTCGAGTGTTTCAAAAGCTGGTAACAAGCTGAGTGCCCTGACATTTAATGATCCCCTGGGTGCCAGTGCTGGGGCTAGATCTTGTGGAGGATGATTAGATGGCTGACCTAAAATCTGAATGTGAGAATTACTCCTGTCACCGAGCCTGTGTATCCTCCTCTAACTCAGTTTCCAGGCCAGACCAGCCTCTTTCTTTCTCTTTGTGTCCAGTGAGTAGCCAGGCTCGGTCACTGCAGATAAAACCTTGGTCTTTTTATTTCACATGTGATGTGGTTGTGTGTGTGTGTGTGTGTATTTGTGTGGGTGCTGGGCACAGTGCTGCGTGGTCGTCTTCATGTGGAGACATCTGTTGCTTTAACGTAATTACAGCCTACCCCGTCCTCTCCCCCACCACCACATACAAAACACATACACACTCCTCTCCCTCTCCAGGTCATTCTGCACCAAGAAGGATTTAGTTTAGTTCCTCCCTCCCTGTTTCTCTCACTTTTTGCCTTTCTCACCCTTTGGTAAAAGGAGCTTTAATTCTCCTCTCAGCTGCCTCTTTATAAATACAGACTTCTGTGGCTTTGTTGTGGCTACAGACTTTGCCATTCCCATCTCATGTACACACACATGCGCACGCACACACCACAGAGTCTGGGACATGAAAATGCATGTTTTATGAATGAGCTTAGGCCTCTTGCGAATTTTTAAGGGCTGTGTGTCATTTTGAGTGTAATCCCTGAACAGATGGGCTTTCCCAAAAATACACAGACACACGTGTGGGATATTCCTTTCAGAGTTTGCCAATACGCTGCTCTTTAATTACTCAATTTAGTCTGCTTTTGAAGTCAGGCCCATTATGTGTTTGTGCTGGTTTGTTTCATGTGTCCACCTGCATAAAGCTGTTGTAGTCTAATTTACTGTAATGGATATTACTGATTTGTCTACACAGGTGATCCCAAAGGACTACAAGACCATGACAGCCTTGGCCAAAGCCATCTCCAAGAATGTGCTGTTTGCTCACCTGGACGACAATGAGAGAAGGTACAAAATGTTTGCGACCCCACTGACTTCTTTAATAGGTTTGCACAAAATCCTGTGTGTGATTCCAGCAATCCAAATGTGTGTGTGGTGAGTGCATGTGTGTAAGCTGATAAAATCATGAACGGGCCATTGTTCCAGTTGAGTGTATTGCCCTCGTGGCCACTGTGTGCCAGTGTTGCCTGCTTTGGGAACATCTCAAGTGTGCAGATACAGGAGGGGTGAACACAGAAAGATGTGGCAGAAGAGGAGGGGTATGCAGCGAGGGGTGGGTAAGGGGCAACTAGATGCGTCTGTGTGTGTCGCACTGTGGTGATTTTTAGTTTTTATAGCATCGTATGTGTATGCCAGTATCATGTTGTGTATTCAGATATGGGCGGTGGTGCTCAGATACATCTCTCAGAAATCAACAATCCTCCATAGTCATCTTAGAGAAGGATGCCAATTTCCCTCTATCCCTCCCTTTTTCTTACCATCTGCTCCCATTCATTGTTCTATGACATGCCTCCTCTCTTCAACCATCCTCTCTCCATCCTTCCATCTGTCCCAGATCTCCACTGATGGCTGGGTCTGGCTCTGACAAGGGAGGGGGGGGGTGTTGTGGGAAAGGATCTCAGGTGGCTGGCGGTCCCGCCCGCCAGCCGGAATAATGTTTCATTGGCGGGGAGAATCCATTATGCCCCATGGAGAGGAAAACACCGGAGCTTTCCTGTTGGCCAAAGCCTCCACGGACCAAACCCAAAACACACTCTTTCCAGTCTTTCGTCAGCTGACAATTTGCCGTGCCCTGCTTGGAACAGGCACGCAGGCCTCTGATTGCACGTCAGTGCCTCTGAAGCAGCCCCGAGCAGAGTGCAACATGTGATAGATCCGGACAGTCTCAAAAACCATGTACTTGGGTGGCTGATGTGGCAGATTAGAGTGACACCACAAAAATATATGGCAGTAGACCATAAACCATCAGGTTTTAATGTACTCAAGGCCCCTTGGCATGCCATGCTATGTAATGGCGTTGTCGTCAGCCCTTGAAACCATGCATGATGTAGAATTCGTTCGACTGGCTGTCATGTTTGCTGTCTCGCTACACACAGCTAGCATCAACCATTAATGCTGTGCACACAGGAATTCGTTGTTGTGGGACTTGTGGGTGAACGTGCAGCTAGCAGCGATGAAGGCTCTTAACTAGTGAAAACTTTGTCTAATTTGCTAGATTGTGCAGGAACATGACAGTTAGTTGGCTACGCTTTCCTCTTACTCTCTATTTGTCTCTCTCTCTGTCACTCTTACAGTCTCCCTCACTCTGTTCTGTTCTTCCTCACTCTTCGCTTCCAGCTGATGATGCTGGACGTCTGGCTGGTTGGCTTGGTCGCATTGCGGTTATGTTGCGGTTGAGCCCCTACCGACAGAAGTGTATTGATGTATGGCCAATGTGGTCCTCCAGCATTAATGAAAAACTGCACACAGCAGCCAGCAGGACTTTGCACATGGCTTCGTCGCTGTTCAGTACTCTGCATGCTCTCATTGACAAAACTTTGCCTGTGTCTGGGATTTCTGCTCACCTAAATGTTGTAAAACACCGGTAATCTACCATAGTGCTGTATGTCCCTATTACTACAGGCAACGAAAGAGAAAACGAAGCCAAACTCAGCTTCAGAGTAATCGTTTTTTGCGTGTTGATGCCTTCTGTTGTTGGCATTGATGAAGTCACGGTATGAAGTACATTGGCTTCTTCAGATGTGCCAGAACTGTCAGGGACTGACGCACATTAGCAGATGGAGTCTGACTGCACTGTCCTCTCTCTGTCTGTCTCTCACTCCTCCTCTTTTTCTCGCTCTCTTCATGTTTTGCAAACAGCTGTCCATTTGGGTTATCAGACTTTCTTACACATATGGTTTCATTGGGTGAGCAGGTAGTGACGGCTGACCATTGCTCCTGGTATGGGCCTATGGTTCACATAAGGGGGGTGGGTCCATACAAAAACTGCCTGACTAGCTTTTCTTGACTGTTGGTTGGCACTGGCACAATACTTATAGCTTTTTTGTCTAATAATTGGACTCGACTGGATTAAAACAAATCACAAAAAGGCTATTTTTGTTTGAGGACCGTGTGTGTGAGACAGAAGGACAAAAAAACAGAGGGCTGATTGCTGTGTGTGTGTCAAGAAAACATTTTGTGTGATTAGTCACTCAGCAGTTATGTAAGCTGAACACCACACGGTTTGTTCCCCCATTAGTACTATATTATGCTATCATCCCCTTCAGTAATGAGCAAGATCGAAAACAATGAAGCCCTCTTTGTTTCTCTGCTCTCTCCAATGCTCTCTCATCACTTTTTTTTTCTTTGTAGCCGTCCTTGTTGTCTTATTCTCTTTCACCCTGTCTCTGATTCATAATAGATCTCATCTTCTTAAGTTACTTATCTGCTTTACTAGGAATCCAAGGAAACTGTAATGGCAAAAGAAATGAAACATTTTTACTGACGTTGATGACAGGCAAGGCTGCTTTTTTTTCCTTTTTTAAAATGATTTTTGCTTCTGCAGTAGCCATATATCTATCTATCAATCTATCTTGCATCCATTAAAATAATAATGTTAATGTTAATGCCCATATGCCATTCGTCATCCTGCTGTATATTGGTAGTTAATACTGGACTGCAAGTGTTGTCGGTGTGTGTGTGTGAGCTGACTTGGTGTCCATATGCACACAGCCGACTGAAACTGCAGGATTAAGTTGGGTTCCAGTGATTTCTTGGTTTGTTCAGTTTATTGCTTCAGAGACAGTTCTGGAGAGCGAATCCATCTCATGCATCAGTGTTGCCCAATTGACACGTATCTGTCAAAATGGATACTGTCTGGAGGTGTGTAAATTAGACAGTCAACACTTTTTCGCATGTAATTGGGTTAGATTTGATTCCAGTAATTCTAGTGTTTAAGCCACTTCCCCAAACACCCATACATATACAGCATACACGTCTTTCTAGAGGAAATCTTTCAGCAGTGAAGCTGCCCTATCAGTCTTTTGGGGCCTGAGATGACTGTGTGTATAATTACAGGAATGAGCCAGGCAGGAGAAAAATGATCCAGCAGGGCACCTCAGGACAAGCAGAATATTATTTAAACTAAAACAGAGCCAGATAGTGGTCTGCACTTTGATCACATCCTGTTTTGTAAATCTTTGCTTCCTCATCTTCCATTGTCAGGAATGTAAAGATGTCAGTGTTTGTGTTTGAGTGCGTTCTGGAGAGAGATTGAAAACAGAGAATATAGTTGGGTAGTCGGCGGCAGAGGCAATAGAAAGGGCATGTGCTTTCCCTACAAACTAAACATTCAGATTATCTCTTTTTTTAAGTCTGCAGAAATGCTCTGCTACTTAAGCTCAGGTGAGAGACACAGATGGAAAGAGAAGATGTAAAAAGGGAGAAACAAAAGCGGCACTGCCTCTCTTTGCTCTCCTTCTTTTCGCTTAACATCCAGCTTTCTCTGGGGCTGTTAGGTAATCAAGCAATCCTTCCTATAAGCTATATGAACAGTAGTTGTGGAGGGGTTTAGGAAAACAAATTTATAGAACCCCTGTACTGCACTAAGGGTGAAGCAAACAAACTCTATATACACACACACACACACACACACACACACACACACACACACACACACGTCCAGACACACAAATACCACTATCACTACAAAGGATGACAGGGATTGCATTGTCATGCGAAACACACACACAGATACACCCTCACACATAAGGACATTCTCCAGTGTGCATGTCAGACTGTGTTCCCAGTGAGGCTGCTCCAGCTGGGAGCGTAGAGTCTTTGATTAACACACCATTCCATATGTCAAACTTTATGGCCTCAACGTTTCTGAGCTCCACCAGCCGTGTGCGTGTGTGTATGTTAGTGTGTGTGTGTGTGTGTGCGTATAGTCCGTCTTTCCTCAGCTGCGTGGAAGTGAAACCTCAACACATTTTGCCTTCCAGATTTCCACTTAACCCTGCTTTTGTTATTAAAAAGCAGCTTAGCAAGCTTAGGAGGTTACAGGAATAAGGAGATCAAAGCAGATGCTTTTCTTGTACTGACTGTACTGAAAATATACATTATTCATCTTAGACCATTAAGACACACATATGTGTAGCCCTCCTGCATTGCACCAGTGTAAATCCAGTGCAATATTTTGTTTTGCTGAGGAACAAAATTTGACTTTTGGCTAGGAATACAAGCTATGAGGGAGTAAGCATGTACTGTACCATCAGGGGACTGTATCTCTGTCTGTTTATCTCTTCGACCTTGGCTGGTCTCTAAACTGACGTCTGAACCTCTGCCATGCTATGGCTCCCGGCGGGCCACTGGGTGGACCCTTCTATTTGCTGCCCATTAGTTGCCATAATGACCTCATTATGATATGCGCGGGCAAATAGACACACAAGCACACAAGATAAGCCAGGAACAGGTGTTTGATTTCACATTGTGCTGAGCCTGCTTTGCTAACACCCAAATCAGCCTGCAACCACCTGTCCCAATACTGCAACCATACAGTGGATGTTATCGCATGGACTGAAACTATTATCTCATCTTTCCATCTGGATTTCTGATTATTCTGTTTTGGTTTCAGCTAACTAACAGCACTTAGATGATAGTTTTCAGATTAAAGGTTTTGATAAGAAAATGTCGGCGTTGATAACAGAAAGAATCGGGTCATGCTGTTTTGGACCACTTTGAATATCCGACTTCAACTGAATTATCAAGTTTGCAGGCTCGTGTGTGTATATGAATGCACGCAGCCTGTTTGTCCAGGTGCACACCTCAGATGAGATTGGCCAGCGTATCTCCTCACCACTTCCCCCTGTTAAAGTCTAATGAGGAATCAGTTTTTTAATATGTTCCACAGAAGCACAATCACCTGTTTAAACACACATTCTTTTAGTTTCTACTGTAATGGTGTTTCTTATCTAACTTCCTACTGAAGTGATATGAAATGAGACTTATGATAGCAGCATGTGTTAATGCTGATCTGTTGTCAGTTTTTCTGCACACCTGGATAAATGACCTTGATGATATCCCACTTTGTTAATGCATGAGTGTGACGATGGAGAGAAGGCAGGAGGGGACAGACACAGGAGCAATTCTTTGAGGTCACATTTAGAGAGAGATTAATTACAGAAGGCCAGGCCTCTGGGAAATCTGTCAAAGGCACGTTTATTTTTCCCTTGACACAAACAAAACACACACACAAATAGACACATATATAGATACGCCCATCAAGTTCTCCTGTTATCCTGCATTAGTCTAATGCCCTCATACCACAAAACACTCTCCGGGGGACAGCACAGACACGAGAAGCCCTTCACTCTGTATAAGCTCATAAATAGTCTGGCAGAGATGAGGAAACCCTGTTTATCCCATTCCCTGAGCTGTCTTGGCAGAGTTTGCTATATTATACAATAACATTGCCATCTGGTAACAGGAGTTGTTAAATCTTTTCAGGTCAGGACCCAGTTGTAAATTAAATAGAGTAACAACTATGTTATACTATTCCAAAAGAAGCACAATCAATTGAAATTTTGCAGTTAAAATGTAGCAAAAGATACAATGGCGGGGAAGGATTGGAAAGAAGTGGCGCTTACCTCATCCTGCCTGCTTTAATCCTCTAATTAACAAGTAGAGTAATGAGTTGATGAAGTGACCGATTAGTTGACCTCTGACCCCTAAACCCTGACCTTTGCACCTTCCCCACTAGCCCCTGCCGATGGACAGGGAACATCTTTAGTGTACTGGCACCCTTTGTCTGTGTGTGTGTGTCTATTTGTGTGTGCTTGAAGAGGTGCAAAAACAATAATAAATAAATCAGCGAGCGACAGAAAACTCGAATAAACAAACAACTGCGAAGTGAAAGACACTGAAACCGCCCGAGAAAGATCTACCTCGTCTCGTGTTCCAGCGGAAGTTTATTTAAGGCCTGTGTGAAGGGACAAAACAACAAAGAGGATGCAATGTGAGATAGTGTGCTGTGTAGCCATATCAGATGGATACAGCTCCCATCTTTTATCTGATCACTCACTCATTTGAATGAGGCCCCATATCAATAGATGTGGAAGTTGAGCTCTGTGCCCGGGTGACTGGGTTCATATTTGAAACACAGACTCTGTCTCTACAATCAACAGTTTAGGCAGAATTGTGGTTTCGGTAAACTATGACAAAATGCAACACTACCTACATCTCCATCAACATCCATATGCACACAGTGACACATGAATTGTGTTGTTACCATACAGCAGCCCCTAGGGGGTGTTTTTGCCCCACACAGATAACGCAGATATTAACTATCTCTTTTGCTGTTGCTCCTGCAAACACATATATGCACACCAACAAGTAGACGTGTCCAAGATTGGTGTGTACTTATTTGCATGAGTGCTGGGACGCTTGTCTTAGGGGACCCCCCACCCTGCAGGCTGTCCTTTCTAGTGGTTTATAGTGCAGGGGAAACAGGATGCAGTGGCACTGAATGGCAGAGGCTGGCTGTTTGTCTGTCTTGTCCCACCCAAATCTTTTTTTCTTGTGATTTTGGGATGACTGCTGAGGAAGTATCCTGTAGTCTCTGTAGTGTGTGTGTTGTTGGCTTTTTACGGTCATTTGAGTGTCTTTTCCCGTCATTGAGAGGTTTCTCTGTGTGTTCAGGTGCAAGAGTAGAGAAGACTACATTTGTGATTTGTATTCTATGGTTGGCGATGCAATAATAGCAGCCTGCAACATAAACAAATTAGCGGGTTTCTTTTGTGTGTTGTTTAGTCTGTTTGTTTGCGCGTGTATTTGTATTTCCTGTCTTACTGATTCCCTCATTCAGTCCCTGTGTGTTCTCGTCCCCGTTCTTCCTGAGAGCCCGGTGGTCCTCTTTCTTACCCTTTTCAGAATTCACCACTTTCTCTCTCGTTTTCTCTTCCTGTCTTTCTCCCTCTCTCAGTCATGCAGGCTCATTCACATCTACATTCACACTCACATCCAGTCCCTCCCCCACATTCATGTGTAGTCTTCTCTCTCTGTCCCCTGCATGGCTTTGTGCTGCTGCCACAATGCCAGGGGCCAGGCGATGAGGTCACTCTCCACAGGAGAGCTGCAGGCCTGACTGAACCTCGACCATCCCCACCACCATCCAGCGCAGAGAGGACTAACAGGCCGGCAGTCTCACCTCCCCCAGCACACTACATCTTTTCCTCAGCTCAGACATCTCCACCTCTACGCCCATGCAAACCACAGGGCGCTCACACAAACATATCATTTGGACGTTCATATCAGCCAGGCTCTATGCTTGCCAGTGAAGATAAACATACTCATATGTGCACATCAGTGCGCACGTATGCACATACAAGCAATAACACACACACACACATACACAACAGCACACATAGCTGGAAACTTTTGTCCTCTCTCACACACTCTGCTGTGTTTCAACCTGTCCCCTGCTGCCTCTTCCGCCCCCTGTCAGCTCTCTCCATCCTTCACTCCATCCATTTCTCCATCCAATTCTTTAGAAAGTAGTGAGTCATGTAGTAGTGTTAGTGTCTGGAGTGCTTTTAGGATGTTGTATTCTCTCCAAAATGTCCCCCAGAGTCAGTGCAGGACAATTTTCCAGCTCGCTATGATTCATTCCTGCCTTTTCAGCTGCTTATACCATCAAGTGTATGTGTCCTCGCATGTGTGGGCATGTGCCTGTGTTTGTGCACGTTTGTAGACATGTTTTCACGTTCATGTATGTGTGTACAGGTACTTATGTGCAAGCCTGATGCACATGAGTGCTAAAAAGGTGCGTGAGTGCGCATTTCTGTACATTATCTTGCAGTAAACAAGAAAGGGGAAAGCAAACGGCCTCTGCTTTGGATCTGAACAGCGGTTTAATAAAATGCCCACAGTGGGAGAAGTAGTGAATCACCTCAACCTCTTCTAACAGTAAAAGCATATTAACAATCATTATTATCACTTTCAAGGTGAGACGTGTGCGCCTGCAATCTTATATTAGTGAGGAGTGACTCGGGGCGCGGACAGGGTCACGTTTCGTTTCATGCGAACGAGTATATAGGGTAAATGTGCGAGTGTGCATGGCAGTGACTTCCTAGCCAGTGTTTGCCCCCACTGTGAGGACATGATGTTCCTGCAACCCTTCAGTGCCTTTATAGCTCAGCCAGGCCCAAAGCACAACCCACACACTGACCACCACACATTAGCCGGGGACAGAGGAGCCCAGCGGCCTATAGAATAGCCTGGGTTGGCCCATGGCCTCCTATTGTATACATCCCGTCTTCTTTGTCTATGCTACTGTGATAGGTTCCAGTGCACAGGCACAGACAACAGTCTTGTTATAGCGTTGTTAATTCTCCCATGACCTCCTTGTTGGTTTGTGGGTGTCACTCCGGTTGAGTTTTATTTAGAAAGAGTTGCTCAGCCCATTTCCATGCTTAAGTTTAAATATGTGATGTCTCAGAGAGCCTGTGGTGTTGAATTTAGGCCATCATAGAGCAATTTGTCTTAGACTAATGCTGTTATGTAGTTATTTACAGTACCTATAATGGCTCCACTATAAAGTAGGCTCTCAGTTTTAGGGCTGCATGATTAATTGTGTTTGAATGACTATTTTGATTAATTTCTCAGTGACAACTTCATGCATAACAATGATTCCGCTGTATTCTGTATTTACACTAGTAGGGTCACCTGGTGCATCTCACCGAGCACTCCTAATTTCTCCTTCATCTTCATCAACAACCTGTAAATACGTCAGTACTGATTGAGAAGAATGTGATTCGCATCGTATCCAGAGAGTTGCTATTCGTGGTTATTATAGTCAAAGGAAGTTTTCAGGTAGCAAGTTGCTAATGTTAGCACATTCCACAGCGTTAGCACATTAAACACAAGGTGCTAGTTGGTTGCTCAACACTGTCCAGGTCTGCAGGCCGTGTGTCTGATGAAGCTGTCTGTTTACAGCAGGGAAGGCCTTACGTCAGTCAGATGTCAGCTATTGAATGCCAACTATTTCTCTCCCCTCCATGCACCCAGTGCACCTATTACCTCACTGCCCAGAGCGCTGGTTGATGAGGTTTACACACACATACACACACATAAACGTACAGTGTACGGTTTTAGCCTTAAGCATTTCTACAGTGGATACGTCGTCCCTCACTTCTCTCCATCTAGTCATCATCATCGTCTTTCCCTCCCTCTTCCCCAGGCCCACGGGGCATTTTTAGAGTTTTCTGTCTGTCTCAATTTCAGCGTATATATATATATATATATATGTGTTCGAGCGTGCACGTATAATGTGCTGTGTTGTGTAAACACCTCTCAGGTTTAAACCCCAACAAAGAACAATTTGTGTCCCGATCTGCTTCTCTGCTTATCTTGTTCTAGTGCTCGTCTTCTGCAAGGTGGGAATGAGAGAGGGAGGGAAGGGAGGGCGGAGGAGAGGAAAAGACATGCCCCCAGGACAGCGGGATGTCTTGTGATGTTTAGCGACGTGTCAGGATATGTGTGTGTGTGTGTGTGTGAGAGAAAGCGTGAGAGAGAGAGAGAGAGAGTGTGAGAGAGGGGATGAAAGAAAGAGAGAGGTACGATTCTTGGCACTTGTAAACATTGTACAGGATTGTTTTATCTGTGTTATATTTGCTTGCATTCAGCAGAATTACTCCTTTCCGAAGAGAATATGGCTCCCTGTCTATATGTCTCTTTTTCTGTCTGTCTCCTTCCCTCATTCCAGTGACACGTCCCCTGTAGACACATCAGAGAGGTAGAGGCTTAGTCCTGTCAGCGCCTGATTCAGCCTGACCCTTTTTCCCTCTAAGTGGAGGAAGAGCTCGCTTTTTCCTGCCCTGGGGCAACAAACAAAGGAGACAGTGGGCTTTAGGAAAGTGTAAAAATCCACGAGTGGTGGAAATGTGATCCAGACAGACAGCCTGAAGAAAACAAGTAAAAGTAAGCAGAAGAAAAAAAACAAGTTTTAGTGAAGTTTATCAACAGTATAGAAGCCCAATCTCTATACTAAGTGAATGCAAGAAAGGAAGAACGAAGAAAGGAGGGGGGGGGGAGAGGGGAGATTGCAGGGTTGGACATGTTTCTGATGTTTTTCGGCTGACATCATGGCTGCATTAGCAGGTGGTGTATGTTGGATCATCAGGTAGGCCCATAAAACAGCCATGTCACGCTGCGCACACAGCTAAATAGTTTTGGTCCCTTTTCTTAATGCAGCTCAAATCTTGAACGATACACAACAGAAGGAGGAAATACACCCGATATGGGCACACGGGACTCCTGCAACCTCAGCCTACTATACAGCGTTATTCAGCTATTTTCTGCAGTAACAGACAAATAATCTCATTATTCTGAACATCAAAGATTCATATATTTCAGTAAGATCCTGTCAAAGTTTGATGTTTGTTCTCTGCCCTCTAACACATCCTCTGTTTTCCTCACATCCTCCTCTCAACCGCTCCCTCTTTCTCACTCTTTTCCTCCTCTGACTGGTCCTTTCTTCAACCGCCTGCAACTCTGCCCACCTGCCCCTCCCTGATGCCAAGCTGAATGTGAAGCCGTGTGTGTGTGTGTGTGTGTGTACGTATGTTGGATGGGTATGTTCCAAGCAGTAGTCACAGCAGAAGAATGAGGTTTGTGTACAAGCCCTGCATCATTATCACTGCTGTAGTTAAAACTGAGGCCCGACATTGTTAATAAGCTTTGGAAACTTGTATGTGTTTGTGTGTCTTCTCTCTCTGTCTTTCTATTTCTCTTCCCTTCCCATAGCCGTGCCAGTGACACGACAGTGTGAGGAAACCACTGGTGCTAGGTACTGGGCACGGTGAGGAGGTAATAAGGGCAGATGAAGTTGGCATTGGCAGGCTAGCAGGGTCCAAGGTGCCAGTACAGGTTCAATGGTAGTTCAGTCTGATATTTTATGGGAGGACGACAGCTTCAATTAGGATCAAAGGTTTCAGGAAAGCTACTGTGGCAGTCAGTCTTTCCTCCACATTGACCATCCCCCCCCTGCAAAGTGTTTGTTTGAATCACTCTCAGTGTTTATGTTTGTTGCAAGCTGTAAAGTATATTTCCCCAACTTCCTCAGATACAACATCACTGTAGCTTGTGTTTCCAGTGGAGCAGTTATAATTCTCTAAATTGGTTGTTTTACATCTTGGACACTGCTGGTCAGATATTGACAACATTTAGTGGAATGATAGGGTTTGCCAGAGTTTCTCCTCTGCGTCATTCTGTTTAATTTCACTGGACAAATGCACCACTCAGTGACCTTTGAATCTGATTTTCAAACTGGAAAAAGATGATAGCAGACTATGCACCAAAATTAGTGTTTGAATGAATTTGAGCCATGCTACTGTAAGCTACTGTCATTTAGATGTGTGTTAATAAAAGGCTTAGGAGTTTATTGACATGGAATGATCAAGGACTCATCAGCTAAACACTCCCAATAGCTTGCTGACTGGACTGATGCGTATGTGACCAGAAGATGCTGCTCTTTTCTTTTAATTATGCATATGTTACTTGTCAGAGATTGGACAAAGACAAAACGTGCACCTCACCCCTGCAATTGAACACATTCAAACTCACAGGAAGTGAAGATTAGAGATAAAAAGATTCTGAAGCCAAACATTGCTTTTCCAGCCGTCTTTCTCTCGGGTGGTCCGAGCTTTGCAGTATATGTAAATGACAGTGTTTCCTTCGGCAGGTTTTAGCAGTGGTGTGCAGGTCACACAGATGACCAGCATAGACGCACTGGCCCTCGGGTGCTTTGGTACTGCAATGGCCACATATTGAGACACACGACATACTTTTAGGCAACAGGATGCATGCAGGTTTACACCCCTTATAAAACCACTAGGGCCAGGTGTGTGGGTTTTACACAGTGCGCTCCCTGCCTTCTGTTGGTTTTAAATACAACTTTCAACATTTAATCACACAGCTTATTCTTACTAGACCTCTTTAGACCTCCACGTGTGCAAGCGTTAGCCCTCATTAGATCTTTGAGACAAAAATATCAGTCCAAAGCGCTCTTAAATTCTATTAAGGCTTTCAGAAGTTTTCACTGTGCAATAGACCATTGCAAAGTAAAAGAACACTAAGTGGGTGTTGGAGCTCATTATGTTTATCAGACCTGGACCTTTATCCAGAGCCTGGAGGACCAAAGCCAAGGGCAGATTGGGAAAAAGGCCTGTTGAGGGTTCTCCTTCTCCTCGTCTGGCCTCGGCCACCTCTCTCCTCCTACATTGTTGACCATCTCTAAGAGGTCATAGCCACCAGCCATAAACTGTTATGTCCACCTGTAAACCTCCAGGACCACCTCTGTGCTGCGTGGTTGCCCGTGCACTCAGTGTAGGCCAGCTCACAGTAACCCAGGCAAACAGTAGGACCTCGTAAAATTATTCAAAAATAAGCTTAACCAAGCATATTTTAAATTAGGAGCAGAGGGGAATTACTCAGCATTGTGCATAACAGCTTTGCTATTTTATAATGTCTCAAAAGTTGACAGTTGGCCTTGGTACAGCCACAAGCTACAGCCAGAAATGTGTGCACTAGATTAAATAAAATAATTTTGGATCATGTTTAGCCTGTTTAGTGGGTTTTTTATGAGTAGAAATGACAGATAATGTGGATTCTGTGGTGCTTCGTCCCTCAAAACATTTTGACCCTATGAATCTGCCAATGAGACTTACTGATGTGCAAAAACAACTTAGCTACCAGCTAAGGTTAAATCATAAACCACAAACAAAACGTTTCTCTCACCTTTTGGCAGCTGCTGAAATCATTCTGTAGCTGTTGTATTATGAGGTCTCTTGCCCAGTTCTATTGTTCAACATCACCACTGTGGTTTTAAAAGTGGGCTGCTGCTGTGATTTGGTGGTCAGAGGGGGTCTTTGTGCTGTGTCTTGACCCAGTAAGATGCAGCACAAGTTTGGAGGCCAATTCAGAGAAATGGGCAGCAGCTGGCATGGCCCAGTCTTTCCATTTTTCTCCAGGTCTCCAGGGAGAGAAAGGGCGCGTGCCAAGAGCTTTCATGTCATAAATATCATACCTGAATGCTTTAGTGCTGTATAATTACACCTCCTTCATCTCCCTGTTTTTTCTCCCTCTTACTCACTGTCATTCGACTGCCTATTGTCAGTGGTGTGTGTCTGCCTGCATGCGAGTGCATCAGTGTATGCACGTGCTTATATCTTTATGTAATTAGATGGTTTAAAAAAAAAAGTAAATTTAATTACATGTAATTGTGTTCACATTAACAGAGCTCAGTGGGGTGAGTTGGTTGTTCCATGTGAGTAACTTTGGCTGATTGTGCTCAACTTTAAACTCTGGACATTAAACTGTGCATCAATTAGTCAGCCTCATAAAGCGTTTTTCCATCTTACTGTGATATAATCATGACTCACCCAACAGGTTAGTAAACAGTTATGTTAACTTCCACCATCAGTGAAAATCTAATTCATGTTTTCATGCTTGTGCTGAACACATTATGCTAACTAATCATAATTCTTCACCTGGCAGCCAGGACAACGCTCACAATGCATCCTTTCAGTCCTCCAAGAGCTTTTAATTCTAGGTAAACTACAGCATGCAAGTATGAAGCATAAATTCTTCTCCATGTCATTCAGATGTTGGGGAGCCCCAGCCGGCATGAAATCTTCATCTTCTTCTTCTTGATCTTTTATAATGTTCAACTGAACCCTGTAGGGTTTCTTTTGCTGTACTGCATCTAAAGGGAGATCAGAGTCAAGCAGCTGTTTTGCTGCCAGTTTTTATATTAACTTTGACTTCCAGATGAAGGATTATCGCCATGTCACCCAGCTGTCTTTGTTAGCCTACAAAACCCACACATGTTATACAACTCACAATCACAATTTAGTGTCATCAGGCCATCACTTGTATCAGGGAATGTTCAGACTTGCAAAACAAAGACTATTGTTCTGATTGTCCAGAAGCAGCAATCTGAATTACTATCAACTGTGGTAGTGAAAATTAATCCTTCAAGCACTTAGGGCATGAACACTGCGCCAGCCAAACCAGTGGCACATCGCTGCCAAACCAAGACCCAACTTGGAGAGCTGGGAAGTTCCCATATGTGGTGGAGTTGTTGATTGTTTTGGTTATTGCAAAACCTCTTCCATCCAGACGAGTGAGCACCCTGGATGGGTTCCCCATTAAGGTCTTGTGTAACTCAACATTCTGCGGCCCATTAAGAAACACAAAGACATGGCGGCACGCCGCGCTGTTAAAGAGCCCTTCGGTGTTAATGGCACTGCTGTGTGTTGAGGTAGTAATGTAAGAGATAAGGCGTCTGCTGCTGAACAAATAAACAGCTGTGTTGTAGGAGAGATTAAGGAGCAGGAGGGAAGAGTTGCGAGAGGAAGGCCATCAACCCCAACTAGGAAGAACAACAAGCAATCCAGCTACAACAAGCAGGCCCTGATTTTATTTCATTAATGACTGAAATCCCCTAAGCTAACCGCGTTTTTATGGGTGTTTGAGAACAATAGTAGGCTGTTGCTACATGTGTATAAGAGAGTGAAGGCACGTAAACTTTTCCCATCATTCCCACACAATAGCTCACATACATGCACTTATATAAATACTCACTGTGCTGTGTAACTTGCACCCTGAGGTGGCAGCGATATTTTAGTACAGCTTAATGAATCTGACCTGCATTTTTTTTCTTTCCAAAAAAGAAAAACAGTTTCACGATGAACACACCACAATGCCATGCAGGATGTTACATGAAGGCGTCTCTTCTTTCTAATTGCATGCATTTTTATGTTAATTCCAGCCATGACTGCATCTTTTGGCATCATCGGTGTTTCCCCTGAACCTAAAACTGCTGCTTCACCGCCATGATTACCACTCTTATGCCATTATCTCTAGCTGCAACTTCCTGTGCTACAAACAAACACAAATGTGTGTGCACTATGTGTGTGCAGACGGGGACAGATTGTAAAAAAATTCCAATAAATTTAGTATGATGTAAGTGAGGATAGTATGAACAGTTCATCATTTACAGGGAGGCATTGTTCTTGCATGTGTATTTGTAAGAGTGTGTGTGTGTGTGTGTGTGTGTGTGAATGCACGTGCACGTGTTTCAGGGAAGTATCTCCACATATCTCATATAACCATGGTGGAACCTCCCTAAGGTGGAAGTGAACTTCCTAGAGTCTGCAGGGTGTCTCTGTCTCTCCCTCTCATTCTGTCTGTCTCTATCAGAACAGCACGTCCATTGTTAGGGGCGCTGCTCTGCCTTTTCATGAGGTCAGAGGGGCTACAGGTAGCGGAAAGGACAAGATTAATCACTTCATCTGGGACAGGCAGGGAGGGGGGCGATAGACCGAGAGATGAGAGAAATAGGCGGGGCAGCGAGAGAATTAGAGGGAAGAAAGGGGTAATTGAGAGGGGAGAGGAAGAGAAAAAGTTATCGAGAGCAGACAGAGAGGAAGTTAAGATTGAAGAAAGGGAAAGAGAGACAGGTAGAGACGAGGGGAAGTAATTACCTGCATAAGTGTCTTTGTTGTGCTCACCGATGCATTCAGTGAGAGGCAGGACATGGACAGACAGAGGCGGTCAAGGGTAATTACCTAAAGGCAGGTTTGCTTGCCTTTGATCCTCTCGCTATGACTATGTGTGTCGTGAGCATCCTGCTTAGCTGCGTGATGCATCATCATCACCATCATCAACACCAACAACCTATGTGACTTGACTTCTATGTGCTGATTTTCCCCAGTATATTTTACTGTCCATCTTTCCCTCTGAATTTCCTCTTCGGCTGAGGTAGTTCTTTTCATAAATTATACATTATTAGTTATACGTGACCTGAACCCGACTGCGCCAAAGTTCCCTGAATAAACAGACTCCATGCTGAGTGCAGGTGGTCACAGATGTGAGGAGAGTTGAGGGCACTACTGCAGATGTTGCTCTGACTAATCACCATCAAAGCATTCGAGTTTGCATGTCATATGAGAGTACCAGTATGCATGGTTTCATCATGAATGCCTGTGCTTAAATAAGTTCTTACAAGTGTGTGTGTGGATGTGTGTGTTTGTGTGTTGACATGCACAACTGAATGTACTGGTTGCATGCGTGCTGTAGTACCACATGCATACTCTAGTGTAAATGGAGGGTGTGTTGTATATGAAAGTGTGTTCGTGCATCTTTTAGTCTGTTCTTGTACACTTCAAAGAGCGAGTGTTTTTTTTGTACACATGCGTGTGTGTGTGTGTGTGTGTGTGTGTGTTTCTGAGTCAGTGGCCAGCTGCATCGCACAGGGCCTACCTGTGGGTGTAGTTGGCCCAAATCCACCTTCTTAAGTCTGCTTTTTATTCAGTGTCACATAAACAAATACCAGCAGGGTCTTTTCACTTCCAAACCACTCAATAACATCCTCAGATCTCTCCCCAACATCTGTTGACCTGCAGTTTTTTACTGGGTAGGTTCATGTAAAGCAACACTTTTATGTGTGCACTGTGCAGCAAGGTGTGTTTGGCCTGAGTAAACCTTTTCATTTCAGTGTGCTACATAGTCTAGTGTACCGTCGTGAGCAGAGACATATTCAACACCCACACATTATTTTGTAGAAACACGTGTGTTTTCATAGGCAATATATACTCAAACGCAGACAGACCGGTGCAAACACACATTCAGTGGCACACACACACACTACACACACACACACAACCGAGAGCGAGTTCAAACTTGCCCCACATTCACTCAGCAGGTCTTGTGTTTCTTTGATATGCCTGACCCTCTTTTATTGTTTTTTCTATATTTCTCTATAAGACAGGTGGTATGTAACTGATTAGATAGATAAATACAGCCTGAAGGGAAGAGACAGGCAGAGAGGGGGAGAGGAAGGATACCGAGTTTTCTCTTGTCCCAACACATCTCAGCCAACCTTAATCTGCTGAGGCTTCATGCATTTAAACGGCCCGATTAGGAACAGTCTAACAGGCGCTTTCCCTGCCGGGCTGAAGCAGAAATTAAGTGCTTAGGCACAGCCATCATTTTGTTTGTTTTCTCTGCACCTCTTTCTAAAGATAGACTCAGAGATAAAGGCTTTGATCATGTACTGAAACAACACAGAGTCATGGTTAAGCCTGTGTGCAGTACTAATACGATGTAAAGATGGGGAGAAAGTGGCTGAAGCTTCGTAATGCTGATTTATTTGACGATAATATTCTCTCGTGTTTGGATTCAACACAGTTCACGAAGCTCGGTTTAAACACCAGTAGTAGTAGATAAGTAGCCAGACTACCGCTGTCAGAAAAGGATTCTGACAAAAATACATTGAATTTATGCTTTTGAGCCTGATGTTGAATGAAACTGTGGGGGATTCACTAGACAAAACCATTCACTATCGCTTTGACATGTGTTTGTTGTTGTGATGGTTTTAACTGAGGATAGTGGGTGTTTGTGTGGATGATAATGATGATGAAGAAATCAGTTGTGTACATTTAAGTAGGTGTGTTTGGTGGAAGTTTGTGTGTGTGTGTGTGTTGGAGTCATGCAGAGTCCTCAGGCTTGTCCTTTTTGCCATGGCACCTGTTGAGACACGGGAAACGGACTCTGTTGGGCTGACTCTGTCTTTTCCATCAGGCTGCTCTTCCTGCTCTTCCATGGAACAAATACTTGTGTTTGTTTTGCATTTGTGTGTGTGTGTGTGTGTGCCAGTAAACAATTCAGAAGAACGATAATAGCAGGTATGTTGGTAATAACTGTTCTCCCTCCCTCTTCCTCCCTCTGTCTCTTTCTCCAGTGACATATTTGATGCCATGTTCCCAGTCACCCACATTGCAGGGGAAACAGTCATCCAGCAAGGTATGTATAAATGTTTTGTGTAGATTAATTCATGTAGTCCAAATGAATCGTGTGCCAACTGTCGAGTGTATCACCAGTATTGTGTCAGTAACTAATAATAGGTTGATATAGTTCAGAGGGATTGGTTATTATGAATACAGTCTCAGTTAATCAAATCACTGGTGTCATCACTCATAAACAGCTATGCCATTTATAGGGAGGCGAGATGACAATAGAGATCGTGTTGGTACCTGGATGGTGCAGAGCGACTCCGTGTGAACACACAGCATCATAAATCTGCAACCAGAGAAAGATGTGGGGTTTTTTTTAACAGTTAACCGATACAAAATACTTTAGGGAAGCAGATTATATGAGCACATCATTCAGTCATAATTCTACTGTATGTCACGTTGTAAATAATCATACCCTAAAATGTGATGCAGCAACGCTTGCTTCGTTGTGCATTTCAAGAACAGAACATGACAGATGGAGTATTGAGCTGTGGCATCAACGGGTAAAATACAGGTGTAGACAGTTATAGGTGGCCAGTCTGATGTGTGTAATTATTCTTTAGCAGCCTGGTGCCATTTGCATGTAATTTAAAAGAGGTAAACACAGCTTCAGCAACGCAGCATAGCAGTGTCCTTCTGCCTTCAGGTGACTGAGGGGATCTAAGGAACTGAAGAAGCTTTCCAACAGTAAGAACGGAAAACTACTAAACAGTCCGACCACTGCCACAAAAATAGGACCCTTTATCTCAAAGAAGGCATCTACTGCCCTGCCACTTCTCACATTTTTGTCCACTCCCTTGTTCCCTCCCTTTTCCTCTCTATGCCCCACTCATACATTGAGCCAGCCTGCAGCAGATGTCAGGTCCCTCTTCTCTGTCTAACCACAGTCGTCAAAGCCTTTACTCTAGACATCCGTGGACGTTGAAGGAACGCAGAGCTTAGCAGGGCCAGACTGTGTTTTTCCAGTGCACCCCACTCAAACTCCTATCAAGCACAGACAGACACGTTAAATCACATATTTACAACACTGAAAACAGACATTCTCACAGATAAATGCCCACTTTCAGATAATACTGTGTTCGCACCTGCATAAAATCACGTAGCGCATGCCATACAAACACACACTCTCTTAGATATGAGTGAAGGGAAACTAAAGGCTTTTACACACACACACTGGATCACACACTCGCTCGGTCACTCCCACCTACTCTAAGACGGCATACAAGAGTACATCAGTCCTAATTTGGTGTTAATATGTCCAGCTAACATTGTGGGGCCCCCATTCCCAGACAGCCCATTGTTATATATACCATAGAGTGTGGTATACAGTATATACAACACCGATGTCATTGCTAATGTCTGGACTACTGTGGAGCTTCAAAAAAAAAAAAAAAAACACCCCTATTTCTGGCCCATCACACACTATTTAGACACAGCAAGGAGTTATCGACTCTGTGGCTCGAGTGGTATTTAAACAAAGGGAGAATTTACTTATCATAACGTGCAAAAAAATGGATTTTAGAGCTGTTTTGAAATTAATTTAATGAGCTGTTTCCGACATATCAGCGTTTGCAGTTCTAAGTGATTGGTTCTTTGGAAAATTTTGCTATCGAATTCAAACGCAAATGAATGAGTTTGGAAACATGGACATGTTAAGCTTAATGGTGCACCAGCATCGCGAGTACGAAAACACCTCAAAGGCTGAGGAAAACCGAAGGAACTTAACAGTGTGTACGACAATTAAGTCGTGTTGAAACGAGGCCACATTGAGTACACCAGCCTACCTGTGCATGTGTGTGTGTGTGTCCGTGTGTGTGTGTGTGTGCATGCTTTGGTCAAATATTTGCCTGCACTCTCGGAGGGGAGGCATTGGAGGGGCACAAAACAAAGACTTGAGCACCAAAGTGATAAAAGACAGGAAGAGTAGAAGTAGAAGACAGAGTGCGAGGGAATTGAAAGAGAGATAGATGAGATGAAAGAGAGAGAGGCAGGGACAGAGAGAGGGAGATAGGAGAGGGCCAGGTTGTAGCAGGCTGTGTGTGTGTGTGTGTGTGTGTGTGTGTGTGTGTGTGCCTGGGGTCTCCACAGGGACAGACCATCAGGCAGACAAGGAGCGTTTTGTGTGACAAATAGACCTATATGATTAACGAGTACTCTCCACTCAGTATTAATTAGCCGTGTGAACTTGTGTGAACTTTACACACAGGGCGCTTTCAGCCTTTCAACTCTTTAGGTGAACATACACACAAGAGCACACACACACACACACACACAGTCATACACACCCTCACTTGGTACCTTCGAAATGCACACACACGCATACTTGTGTCATGTGTACTCATGCATCATCACCCACTCGTATGTCTGAATGGAGTTGCATTCATATCTTATTGTAAGAGGTAGCTGCAGGGAGAGCTTCACAGTGCTCATGCATGTGGCTGTCAGTCCTCTTTAATAATTTCCTTTGAGCCCTATGTAACAGATAGCATAATTAAAGGAACACCCCACCATTTTTCAGCCTTATCTCCAGACAAGATGCTTTTAGTGGACAACCAACCAGATCTCATGGCTTGCTTCAAGGGTTAGGGTTCACTTTGAAAGCAAAGCATGCTAATGTCAATGACAAAACAGGGACTCGGTCAGCAAACCAGACAACATTTTGAGCTGCCAGCCTTGCACATGTAATACCTATGAATCAATTAAGATCAGCTAATACAGGAAACGCAAAAGTGGAAACAGTTTTGGCGGGAGCCTGTGACGCTGATATATTGTATTTTTACTGAAATTGTAGCCACAGTTGCTGCATTTTTTCCTCTGACAACCGGCCATCATGGAACAGCTTCCTCTCACATTTAAATTTGAGAGTGTCGTGGCAAGGCACATCTTTCCTGACAAGCTGAGTCTGACTGCGTAGCTTGACGTCTATACTTGTATTCTATAAATCTCTCGGTACTTTACATTGTACTGAGGCGTTGTTGCCGTGCATGCTCAGGCGCCTCTCTTTCAGAGTTTCCACTATTAAGCTTCACAAACAGCAATAATGAGCACTGCTGTTACTGCAACTTTCTTCTGGCGAGAGCCCTATTTCACAGAGATATTGGCAGGAACAGTGAAATATGCATTCTGGAGGAGGCAGCGGCATCTCTGACGCCGGGTCTGCCCTGAAGCTTTTAGAGGCCCACAGCTTATAAAGACCCAAATAAAAATGATAGTGAGACAAGTTGTTCTTTCAAGAAGGAGGGATGGAAGTTGACAGAAACGAGGAGGAGAGTGTTATGAAATATGTGCCTGTGTGTTTATCTAAGTTTCATGATAGACAAATCCCAGCAATTTCTCAACTTATTTTTGCTCCCCAGCTCACAGAAAGTGGTATTCCAAGTGTTTGACAAATGGTTTTAATCTCTTAATGCACCCATTTTGGTGTGATGGTTTAAAAGTCCGCTGTTGAGAACTTAAGCAGTGGGTGGAAGGAATAGGAAGTGTGAGCTTTCCTGTTGGCTCCAGGTACTTTTCCCTGCTTTTTTCTGCCCTCTCTCACAAACTCCTGTGTTTATCCTCTTTTCTTCCCTCCAGGTGATGAAGGAGACAACTTCTATGTGATTGACCAGGGTGAAGTGGACGTAAGTGGCTGACATGGACACACAAACACACACACAAAACACTCAGTAATTAATTTCATTATAGATTAAAGTGACTGAAGCAAATCATTACAGATAAACGGGATTCGAGAGCGAATATTAGCATTTATTCACCTGTTGACAAGGGTAGGACATAAGACGTATTGTGACTTAGTGGGAAAATCCTGCCTTCTCCACTCATGTTGAGACAATGTTTCCCTCTAACAATGGACAGGTTGTATTGGATTGCCTCATGTTTTGTTCTCTTCAAAGTTCGGTTCCACTTCGATGACAATCTGAACGTGGCGCTGCAGACTCCAGCGCACTCTGAATGCATCCAAACTGAGAACATCTTTTGTCTTAGCAAGCCTGACACAGAGCGATAGAGTTAAGTGGAGAGATTAAACAGGAGCTGATGGAAAGTTAAACAGGAAGTGACCTTATCAGCTTACAGCGGTGAACAGAGAGATGTGGGCAAGAGGGGAGAAGCAGGTTGGAAAGCTTGGCTGAGCGTGCCGATATCGATGGCGCACCTGAGAGACAGAGAGAAGGAAGTGCAGAAATGCTCAGATGGTGCCTTGATAAAAGATTCCATGACAAATACCAAGCCTTGCATTGACTTTACGTCTGTTTCAGGTGATTTCTTGTTAAATGTGATCAGATAAGTTACCAGGCCTATTTCTAGATTCTTATGAAACAGTAATGGGCCATGAAGAGTAGTTGTGTGCACATCCAAACGTATATTTAGGATAAGTACAAGATGGGAAATACAATAAAGGAAAAAGGTGAGACTATCCACTCACTTGCTTATTTTCCTCAAACTTTTTTCAACTTTGAAATGAAAATGTTTGCTGAAACTGCTCCTTCAGTCTAATTAAACCTACTATGAGAGGGTTTTAACACAATATTAAACAGTCTCAATTTAATACTGATGCCTCTGTATGACCTACAAAACCAAACAAGACCATCAGCAAGAACATCTGCCTATATTTGCTGTTTCTCAGTTTTTAAATTCTAAATCCTGCCACCGTGGTTGGTTCTGATGAAACAATGTATCTCATCTATCTTCCGTGGCCTCCTGGGGTGTCGGCACCACCCGCTGCAGGGCTTGGTCCAGTTGTTCTGGCCAGATATTAGCTAAGAGCAACTTTAGGTCCAAGCTCGGCTAGCTGGCATGGACAGCTATCGTCTCAAGGTCCGCCGCCCTTAATCTGAACCACACACTTCATTTTTCCAGTGTGTATTTCTATTTTTTTGTGGTTTCTGAGGTACTCAAATGCAGTCTTCCTGCAGGGAAACACTACCGTTTTGATTTCCACATAGCTGTTTTAAGAGCTGTGCAGACACGCTCTTATTTTTCCTTCCATGGTTGTTTTTTTTTTTCTCATTTCCTCAGCTGTTGTCAGTATCTTGTGTAAGACCTGATATTCAGCGAATGATAATCTTAGTCTTACAGAAGAGGCTTTCTAGTGGGAAACATTGTTTTTGTTGTCAGCACTAATCTTACAGTCTGTGGCTTGTCTCTTTGCAGCCAGTCAGTGTGTTGAAATCACTTGGTCTAGTTGGGTGTAAGAACCAGCCTCTCCTTTTACCACAGTTGGCCCTGAAAGCTTTCTCTCTCTCTCACTGTGTAACCTTATCTCAGACCACAAGTTTGGGTAAACCATGTTGCTTAAAGTAGTGACATACCTTGGGCTGATATTTCATATTTATGCTCTTTTTCTTATACTTGCCATGATCTTTGGCTCTGGGCCAACATTATGCTAGATTCACAGTTGCTCTGCATGTCTTTATCGCCTCCTCCAATGTGTCTAAGGAGGTGGCCTGCTCTGGGCTGAGACTTCAACCTCTCCCTGTCTGCCACCTGTGACTCTGCTCCCACAACCAGGATCCTATCATTCTGTGCCCAAGCTGTGGGAAGACCTCAATTCTTGGCCTTTCTCCCATGCTCATCTGCGTCTCCTCCACCTCACCCTACAATCCACCCTCTATCTCCAAAGTCAGCTGCTGCCTCCCAGCCACAGCTCAGGCGTTAAACTACTTCAAGCTCAGTGCCGAGGTTATTAAAGTGTGGAGATGTCTCTCATTAGACTGGGGTGTAAATCTGCTGGCATCCCATAAACTGCCTGAAAGCTGACAACCACTGCCACTGATGTAAACACCCCTCCATGTCTGCACACAAATGTATTCACTTACAGACGCTGGCCTGTATTTATATGGGCGCACCGCAAAGTAAATTAAAGTTTTCATTCCAAAATGTCAGATGATCTTGTTGGAAAATGCTATTTGTACATTGAGTGTCTAGTAACACTTTATTTGAAGTCACTCTATTTAGCATTTATAAGCAGTATTCAAGCATTTAATAGATGGATTTATAACATGCTATAAAGTAGTTGTAAGCTGATATATGTGTTAATTCATGTATTTGTCAACAAATTGTCCTGTGGGCACCCATTACTGTAGACTGGTGTAGTAACAGATAATAAATGACAATATAGCAAAAGTTATATACTGTCTTCGTAAAAGATGTTGTAATTGCAGACAAATGTTGCCCATAAATAAACATTTAAATGTCCTTTAATCAGCTGAAACCATTCATTAAATGTTTCATTTGCTTATAATACTTAAATACTTAAAGGACAGTGCTACTGAGCATTTTTTTAAACAGATTATATCTGACATTTTCTGAGCAAAGGTCCTAAAACAATCCATTTAAATATGTTTAGGATTATTATTATTATTATTATATAAAATCATTTCTGCCGAGTAGACATGAGCAAATAGAGACAGACCCTGACACACACACTTATACAGCTCATGCGCATGCACAAAGAAACACTCTGAGTAACTACAAACAGAAATACACAGCAACACTGCCTGCCCATCCGAGTTCCAGTACTTTTGATTTGTTGCTGCTTAATTACCACCAGGCACACACAGTTTGCTGTAGACATTCACATATTGAAGATTCGGTGACAGCTGTGAAGCAGCATACATTGTTCAAGGCTTGAATTGTTTCAGTTTTTTTCATCATGAACTCCGTTTTACCTTCCACACAGTGCTGACTCCATACAGTGCGAGTGTTTCCAATTTCAGTCCTTATGGACCACCTTTTCTGCAGGTTTTTGCTCCAGCTTTACTGCTGCACATTCGATCCAGTTTGGATGTAATGCTGATTATATGAGCATTTGAAACTGCTCTATCTGACCAGTGTGGAACTTTATGGGTTATCACTGAGCTTAGAGGGTCACAGAGTGTCATCAGGAGGTTGTAACAGTGATACAGAGACTGGAAGAGTCACAGAAAGGAGAGGAGTGGACGTCCTTTGGCCACATCCCAATTTATTGAGACACCGAAAATTTTTTGTTGTGGTATACCCACCACTGTTGTTAGATTTTCTTCAAATAAATTGTTTAAGATGAAGAAATGACCATTGCATGCTTCTACTTAAATGCCCTACTTTCATGATATAATATCACTGTAGCATTCACTTTTTACATTTTCCATATATTTCACCTGAAAGTCGAATATCCCTAACTTTTTGTGAGTAGTGGAAGAAAATGGCTTGAAGGCCAACATTAAAGACATATGTGAAGATTAAATAAAAGTTTGAGCCATATGTTACATCTCATTTATCAAGAAGATTTGTCGAAAGGTTGAGAGCCGTTATTCTTCCTAAGTTAGTCAGTTCAAAAATATTCTGGAAGAAAATAGATTGTGTGAGCTGGGTGATTTGGGTGAAGTGGAAAGCGAGTCCCATTTTCTTAAATACTGTACAAATTATGATGACTTAAGAAAGGTAATGTTCTATAAAATGGCCCGACTAAAGTCTGAAATATTCTGGTGTACAGACGATTAAATATTGAAATGGCTGAAGTGTTTAAGTTTGCCAACTTCGTCTGAAAAGCCTGGAAAAGACAACAAAAGAGATTGTACAGCTAGTATTTATTTTCATTTATTTTCAGGACATAGTAAATTATTCTGTCAGGGATTTATAATAAAGTGCTGCTCACTGATGATCTGAAGATTTGACCGTGAAGGATACTTTCAATAGTTCATCATTTCCTGGACTTTCTTTGTAGTTTGAAAATGTCTACACAGCACTATGATCCTGGTTTGTTTTAACTCTTGTAATCCCACGCAGGCAGGGCGTAGTAATATGCATTAACACATTATTACCTGTATGCTGATGTAATACTTTCGCAACACTCATATGATTGTTCTCCTAAGCTTGACGTAACCGTAGCCAGCACTCTGCATCTCTTTGAAGCCACCCTGGGTGATAGTGAAGGATGAGTCCCCTGTGGTCTCCTCTGAGCCTTGGATAATGGCTTGCAACAATTCTGGCAATTCATAGCCACCGGAGGGATAAACCCTCCCTCCCTCTCTCCTCCTTTCTCTCTGTGTTATTAAGTCAACAAGATGGAGGATAGTGTGTCGACAGGTGAAACCGTAACGGCCCCAGAGACGGGCTGAATGAGTCTCAATGAGGTTGTATTGTCTGTAGAGCTATAGTGGCTGGCCTAAATAGAGCTGTGCGTGTGTGTGTGTGTGTGTGCATGGAGGTGAACAAGCATGTGAGTACCTATATGCATAGATCTGAGAGCAAACCAACAAAGTCTACCATAGCTCTCTCTCCTCCATCACTCCCAAATCAAAGGGAAGGTCCCAACAAGACAAGACAGGGGGGAATAAAAGGGATGGATGAAGAGATAGGAGGGATAGAGGGCCTTTTAGAGGGTCTCATTTGAGGGCTTAGTGGGGATCAAATGCTTACAGACAATCCTAGTGAGCATATCAAACAGCCCGGAAACTGAGGAGAGGGAGAGGGGAGGGGAGAAGGGTTGGGGAACGTGTCTCAGAACAATGAAATGTTTCACAGCAATGTTTTACATTCCCCAGCGGCATTCAGTTATGACATACACGGCATCCCGTCTACCACTGTTCTGTCTGCAGGTGTATGTGAATGGGGAGTGGGTGACCAGTATCGGAGAAGGAGGCAGTTTCGGAGAGCTCGCCCTGATCTATGGGACTCCCAGAGCCGCCACCGTGAAGGCCAAGACTGATCTCAAACTGTGGGGCATCGACCGAGACAGCTACCGGCGCATCCTCATGGTACGGACTTCAACACAATGACTTACACTCCTTTGATGTACACTTAAAGTTCACAAAGTTCATTACACATACCATATCCCAGGCTCTGTTGCAGCCTGGTTGGATAGCGGTTATATAAAGTTTACATTAAAGGTGCCCTGTGGAGTGTTCTTATTGACACACAAAAGTTGTGCTTACATTCAGTGTGTCACCAAAGCGCATTGAATGTATCAACGAGCTTTAACAATGTATTTCCTTCCTCATAAAACATTTACCAAGCTTTTCTATATTTTAACTCCTGCATTGTTTTCATCCATGTTTACTTGCTAGCCACACTCCTCTTCCCTGTCTTTCGTGGCACATTACAGCATATGTTGCTGTGTTACTGCCACCTTTATATCTGTAGAACTGTGTGAAACTATTACAGGTGTACACGCATCCTTGTGCACATGCACGAGATAAACATAGAAAAATCATAGAAAAAATAGCTCAGTAGCACTATTAGAGGGCAAAAACTCCACAGGGGACCTTTACTCCTGCTATCTGCTATCAGATGTTTGAAAGGTGAAGGATGTTTGTAATGAATTGCCTGTTCTCAGAGAAGATGCTGTGATGCATGTAAGTATTGTAACACCATGCAAAACTAAGGCTGCATTATGTGCACCTCATGCCCTTCATGTTGTAACTCACTCACAGACACATTCAGCAGACTGCAGTGAGCCCCTTCGTCACTGTGTCACATTCATCTCCAGTAGATCTGGTGAATAGAAATACAATCCATGTTATGGCTCTACACCACCAAGTGTTACATTTGAAGACTTAGTAAATCTTAAAATGAAATGGATTATAACATAATTTTTTAGGTATTTCAACATCAGATAAGTTAGCAAAAGTGTTAAATGTCTGCAGAAGGAGTCACTTGATGGATCTTAACTATTCTACTAGTACACTAAAGATTTTAAACTACAAAACTTTGCAATCTTGGAGTATTTTGTACTCCGCGTCACACCCTCCTAGTTTCTTCTTTAGGACAAAAAAATCTGGTTTGGGCCCTTCTTCCATCTCCAAAGTAACCAAGAGGACACATAATGGCATTCTGTCAGCGTCCCATGATTCAGCAGAAAACATGCTACTCTATAAAACCGAAAAACACACACAGACACAAACTATGACACAATACAGAAATACTCTTAGTGTGATGAACGCACAATAAAAACGTAGACGGCTTCATACGTTTATCATTTGTGGTCCTTCACTTGAAATATTTTCTCCCACTAAACCACTTAGACTCCTTAAACACTTCAAACACTTGCTTTCAGTTTTATACTCAAAACATACACACACACACATCCATTCACACACGAAAAACCACCTCCACCACCGGGTTTATCCTCCTGTTCTAATGTCTCTCTAGACATGTTAATAGACGAAGAAAAGGGAAAGAGGAAAAAAGGGAGGGCTGCAGAGGAGAGCGAGGGTCAACCCTAATGCCTCTACACACACTTCCCTCTCCAGGAGCTTATCTAGCAGGAATGTCTAAATGTTTAAACTAGAAACACAAGGTGATCTGCCCTAGCTGTCATACCAATTTATACACACACACACACACACACACACATTTTGTGTGATGTTCGCATTGCTAATTACTGTGTGTGCGTGTCTGAGCGAGTCTCCATGCCCAACTAAATATATCCTGAAATGTTCCCAACATCTTCCTTCAAATAAATTAGATAGCCTCCAATTAACCTTCCAAACACCAGTTAAGTCTTCATCAACAGTGAAAATTCTGCTCTATGTCAAACAGTTTGAACCTGCAGAAATGGAAGAAGGTCTGTGTTTGGACCTTTCAGCTTAGTGTAAAGTTGGCACTGGCCTGCCCAGCACTCATATCACCTCTTGAGCACATAGTTTAACTGAGGGCACAGTGTGCCCTGGTAACCTTTCTTTGAGAGGATTCTCTCGCTCTCTCACTCTCACTCTCTCTCACTCCAGCTCTCATTCCTTCGTTCCTTCCAGCAGCGCAGGAGGGGAGACGGGGTGAAGCAGAATTCAATTATGTGAACCTGTAGTTAATTATTGCTGTCAATGATTTGTAAAGCTGTTTTTATAAAGTGTGGTATTCTGGCAGCGTCTTAGGCCAACACAATGAGCGTCTAAGTATGTGTGTGTGTTTCCCAGTAAAATTATGCTGAGTGCTTGTGTCTGCAGCCAGTTAGTTCGGAGCACAGAAGGTGCGCTGCTGCTACCATCAGTTTCATTGTTTGCACATCTGCTTCTCTCCTGTCCTGCTCCTCTACTGGAAGGTGACATTAATTGTATTTTGTGAATCATCACCTCGAGCAACCGTATCCCTCAAAACTCTCAACTTTTGCTGGCTGCATAACATTTTGTAATTATGAGTGTACTCATCTACACTCAGCTGCATATTCATTTTTGTCAAACCATTATAGCAATTTATCTTGAGCTAAGTCTATTATAATATAAAACTACTAAGTCTCCTTGATTGTTTTAGAATAGAGCTGAATTCATTTGTAGTTTAATCAACCAACAGGGAAATAATCTGCAACAAATTTGGTAATGAATTAATCATTTCAGTTATTTAATTTGCATTTATTTTGTGGTTCCACCATCCAAAATTAGAAGATTCTCTGCTTTTCTATGTTGTATATCAATGTAAATTGATTACCTTAACTAACCACCTGTTAGTTGGGCAAAACAAGACATTTGAAGGCCTGTCAGAGTGGAATCAATCTACAAAATAATGGACAAATTAATTAGTAGTGAAAATCCAGCTCTGTTTTAGACCACCAACGTGCATGTTTGCGTATGCCCTCAAAGACGTCACCTGTACATGATTCCCCCTTCAGCCTGTGCCTTATATCACCACCCTATAGCAAAAATCACTCATACCCGTGCCATCGTCAGCATAATGCTGTTCCAACCACTGAGCATGGTGATGACACAGTTTGTGTAACAATGTCAGTAATCTTGTCACGTCAAATCAGAGCCAGGGCGGCCCCTCAAAGCCAACTCACCCCCCACCCCCTCTTCTCTTCTGTATCCAGGAGTGCATTTAGTAAACAATGTAATAACATTCCCTGTGATAAATACACTCTATCCATTGTGTAGCCGCCAGTCATACAATACCCACCTTGTTGTGTCATCTTGGTATTTAAACACACACACAGCTACAGACAAAGTTGTTAACAAACTGACAGACCACTGTCAACAAACAGAACACAAGACGACAGGACAAGGAGAAATGATATCAAGAAATGAAGAGAGATCTGGGGTGGGAGGCAGGGGGGTGTATGTGTTTCACATTGGACAGAGATGAAGGAGATGGGGATGGGGTGTAAGGTACGGTTGGTTTAGTCTGGCTTCTCTCCACACCTCAACTCTTTGATGATTCTACCTCAAAGACACCGAGCAGACAGAGAGGCTGGCTCATCTTTAACCGCGGGAGGAGCGAACACATCAGGACCAACAGGAGTAGGGGAGTTTTGTACATTAAACACATGCTCAGGCCCTCCCAAGAAGACAAGAAGGAGAAGATGAAGGACAGATGCAGATAAAAAAGAATCCCAAAGAGAAAATATAAAATACAAAATAAATGAAAATTTTGAATCAGAAATTTCAAAAAGTGTGATTTTCATTCCATCCGCTCCAGTAAACTTCTATGCTGCTGACATTACTTTGGCCCACCCAGCCCTTCTTACACCAGTAGCATAAATCTGGCCTGCTGTGTAATGTAATGTTATGTATGCACAGTAAGCTTTTAAGCTCAGCAAGCCTGTCTGAGGAGCTCTATGGGGAGGCTATGAAACCAGGGGACCAACTCAACATCTCTGTGGAAAGTTGAGTGCATGTGTGTGTGTGTGTGTGTTTGTGGTACTTGGTACATAGTGAGGACAAAAAAAGAGAGGACATTTTGGCTCGTCCTCATCACTTTAAAGCACTGTTTTAAGGTTAAAACTTGATTTTAAAGTTAAGGTTAGAATTAGGTTCAGGTTAGGGTTAAGGTAAGGGTCGGGGTTGGCTTTTAGCTGTGATGAATAAGGGGCTTTGGTCTGCCTTATGATAGTAAAGGTCCCCACAAGTATAGAAGTACAAGGACTTGCATGTGTGTGTTTGTGGGTTTGTGTGAGATTGTGTCAGTGGTAGAGTATACATGTGTGAGTGTTTGTATTTGCTTGCCTAATGAGCATGAAGTTTCGTCTCTGCAGAGACAGCAGCGAAACATAAGTGGGAGAACTAAAAACAGACTTCATGCTCCACACACACTGACACCACACACACACACACACACACACACACACACACACACACACACACACACACACACACACTCGAATCATTTATCCAGCAGGGAGGCGATGCAGGCTAGAATTCCTTTAATCAAGTTGTTTACGATTTTGAGTTTGACGTTGGCTCACTTGGGAACATTTTCTCCCCTTTTAAGACAAAATGTGAAATTATATGAAATTAGAGGCAGCAGCGGGACTCAGGCACTTATGCACTAAAGACACCCCAAGCCTCAATATATCATTTCCATATGCAGAGGCAGACACAGGGTGGACAAGATTGTCTCTCCTCACTCTCTGTTTCTCTTTATGCTCCCGCTTTCTCTGAGTGGTTCTCTGCAGCGAAGGAGGGAGAGGAGGAGAAATGCAGTTAGGGAAGGGGTCCTCTGGGTCTAGACTTGTCAGGAAGCACCTGATGTTCATGGCAGAGGCAGAGAGGGGAAAGTCCCCTGCCTGGTGGGTGGGGTGGGCCACACACACAGACACACACATGCAATGAACACATTACCACACAAGTCATACACACCTCCATAAGCGTGACCTCATGAACTATGCACAGTGTCTGACTACACAATTAATCATCCTGTAGTGCAGATTCAATTTTTTGGTTTACATATTTCATAATTTTGAAATTTCTCAGTAGTTTATATTTCTTAACATCTAGGGCCACAACGTTTCTTAGCGTGGTGACAAAGCTGTGGTTTACGAGGTTTAGTGTGACGACATCAGTACGTTACTTAAAATTTTAGAGATTTTTAACTAGAAGCTCACAAAAACTCCGACAAGCTCTTCTCTAGGTGACCACATGCTGCCTCTCCTCATTAGAAACAACTGAAAGAAGATGCAAGCGCTAAATAATGCTATATTGACACAAACGTCGATGCTATTTAAAAGCATGTACAAACAACATAGATAGGCTGTAAACAAAGCTGTGTGCTTTAAAACTAAAGTTCAAGACGGCACGCAGCTTGTAAATGAACATAGACGAGTAATAAAACAGTCTCAAGTAACCAATTATTATTATTCAAATGATATTCAAAACAATTTGCCTATTTTAAAGGGCAACACAAATAGGGGACATATATTCATTACGTTATAAAACCCTGCTATAGGTATCACTTGACAGCAGGAATGTTGGAATGAAGGTAACGTCACAGCCCTAGTTTCAGCCCTGAAGGCCAGTTGTGACATTAAAAGTGTTTCATGAGACCAGTGAATGAGCAGCCTGCACCTTGTGGGCAAAAATATGAGTTCCAGTAAAATGAAAACCTTTGAGTTTAATTGAAGAAGAAAGAAGCAGACAAACCAGGTGATGTGAAACATAATGAGAGGAAAAGTGCAGTAAGTAATCTGAATATGAGTGTGAGAACAACGTGTCAGTCACAAAAAGGGATCATTGTCTGTCATTTAATGGTGCTCTCAATTTAAAATCTCTGACAACAAACAAGTACAGTTTTTTCAGGACTCTGTCTTAGTAGTGGCTCTCTAAACTAGTAATTAGTTGAATTTGCTTAGATTAGTACCTCTGTATGAGCAAGACCTTTAGTTCTCTCCTCCTTTTACTGCTTTTTTTTCTTATTGGTAGAAGTGAGAAGAGAGAAAATATGTATTACAGCACCAAACTGCAATAAATCAAGACGTCATGACCAAAACATTTAGCAGAATAATTATAATTCTTATGATAAATGTGGAGAGCTACCGTGCAATTGTGTGTCTAAAGGTGAATGTTTCTCCTCTTTTTGTCTCACAGGGCAGCACGCTGAGGAAGAGGAAGATGTACGAGGAGTTCCTAAGCAAGGTGTCCATCCTTGGTACGTCTCAAAACGCATCACATGATGAAGATGTTCAGTGACTCTCCTTTTGTGTTTCGCTGTTTATTTCTTCATTCATGAGGGTAATGTAGAGTGTTTGTATCGCGCATTAATTGTAAACAGCAGGTCTGAGAGTCCAGAGTGCAGGCAGTTAAATCTGCATCATATACGGTAGATAAGCCCACATAAACACAGAGGCATGTTGTCACACAAGGCCTATAGCTGAGTAAGGTCTGTGTATAGTCCTAATCTTCTCGCACTGTTCATGCTAAAGCCAGTCACACTCTGCAAAGTTGCTGCGCGGACAATTAAAGAATAGGGAGTTAAGCTAAGCCTCTCTTTTCCTACTGGAATTTGGCTAACACCAGCCTACACAGGCTATTGAGTTTGGAGGAATGGCCAATGAGATTCATTCAGACTTTCAAAACGAGTTGCAATTGGAACTGACATCTCATCCCCTTCCACTTGATCATGTGTGTGTGGTGTATAGAGTGAGGCCATGCCCCCTGTACAGAGTTATTAGCTGGCTGAGTAAACACATACACTCAATTCAGGTCTTAGGAGAACGTCTCTGCGAGATCCACTCTCCTTTCATTCACCTCCTTTCTTCTGCATCTCCCTTTCTGACAGCCTTGTTGAGGCCTGTATTCAAACGCCCGCCTCCCTCTTCGAAGTGCCTTTCCTCTCTTCATTCCTCTTTCTGCCGCTCTGCTTCCCCACTCTACCTCTTTGAATTGGAGGAGGGGTTGGAGGCGGGAGTGTTTTTGTTTGTCTTTGATTTTTGAGATAGCCACGAAATTGGGTACAAGCCCTTGATGTGGAGGAGTGAAGGGGGGAAAAACAACATGTTCTTTGTCACACACAGAGGCTTCAACATCCCAATGGCCAGTTCCCTGTGTGTTCACTATGTATGTGTGTAGCAAGGTGATCCAAGTGGGTGCAGGTTCTGCGAAGCGTGAAATGTAGGTTCTTTAGTCAGCACATTTGTGTATCACGTTACACACCGAGCTGTTAAGGATCACTACTATAGGACCTGCTGCCTTTAGCTTGCAGCCAGACAGAGGACATCCATCTGGGACTGGCAGACACCACGGCCCCATCGAGGGGGACACCGGACACCTCCAACCGACCAGACTTCACCTTAGTTAATCCTAAATACATACACATTTACACACACGTAGACATAGACACACACTGGGATCAGTTACTGAGCACATCAGGAGACAATAGTCTCAGACAAAGAGATTCTGCTGCGGTTGTGCACCTCTAACTCATGTCCTAGTCAAATCAAAACACTGAATCACCCTTTTATCTAGACAAAGCTAAAGATGAGGAGTGTTTTCACTGCAGATAAGTCACATTCCACATGTAGATGTATTGACTGGTAAGATCAGGCAACAATAAACTGGTGAACCGTGAAAGAAAGATGAGCACATTTGGTGGATCATCTGCATGGAGGTATTTAGGTATTAGTGTGTCCTTTTTCTATAAATATCAATAGTTCTCAGTTTCTTAAAACTGCTTTGGTTGGAACATTTTTCCCAGTGAGGATGTGTGACCGTCTGTGTTTTTGGTTTCTGTGTGAATACCAACAGCCTCTAGAAATATCCCGGGCTAACCACGTCACTGTACATGTGGTTGGGCAGTCGGAAAGACAGCTGCCGCCACCGGCTCCCAGGATCAGCCAAAAACTGGAAAAGATAGATCCTATCACAGGTTTTGTCAGTGTTGTTCACAAATGGTCAATTATCTCCATGAACACACATGGGAAATGAAGCTAGCCTTTGAGATGAATATGTATGCCAAGGTTTTATTGTCGTTCATCAGTGAATCTAAATTAGTTTTGAAATTATATCAAATTCCATCTAAATTAATTTGATCTTAACTTTATTATTACAAACCCGTACAATTATAAGTCCTGTCCCTGGAGTGTTTACAATAGCAGAAGGGAAATAATAATACAGCAGCATTAGATCCTCCGAACTCTTCACATTTATCTCAGCCACTGAACAAACATCAGTTTGCACCACAATTTATATTAATTTGGTTCATTTATTCTGTAAGTACATCCTGTACATGACAAGCACAAAGCAGCTCTCTTATTTAGACCAATTTACCCTGAGCGAGCGTCTCTCAGAGGAATCCCTGATGGTCTTTGGGATAAAACTTTAGATCTGTCTTTTATTGTCTCGTCGGATCAAGTCGGGTCGAATCAGTAGAGCTGAGGTCTTATAGATTTAGCAGTTAGTTTAAAGGTGTGTTAGCTCCATCGGGCTCCATGAGAGGAGGGAGGAGGCAGGGGGGTGGAGGTCTGAGATGTAATGGTCCCTGATGAATGACTGGATTAGCTCGAGGTAGGAATTATAGTTCCCACCAGTTTACTGGACTGCAAGAGTCATCCTCACAGACAATGGAACACACACAAACACAGAGAGCACATTTATGTATCTATGCTGCATTCATCAGTGGAAGTAACACATTGCTGTGTTTTCATTCACAGAGTCTTTGGATAAGTGGGAACGTCTGACTGTGGCAGATGCTCTGGAGCCCGTTCAGTTTGAGGATGGAGAGAAGATAGTGGTGCAAGGAGAGCCTGGTGATGACTTCTTTATTATTACAGAGGTAAGGTCTGGGATCGACCTGTGTGTGTGTGTGTGTGTGTGTGTGAGAGAGAGAGAGTCTGTGTGCTGTGCTACTGTTTTAATAAATCTTGTAGGAAAAGTAGCAGTAGCTATTTTACTGTCACATTTCCTGTAAGCTGTACGTTCTGACACACGGGGCCCAAGACTGTGTATGTGTCTTCAGGCGGGCACCCGCGTTGACGTACATGTCATCATGCAGAGACGTTGGTGGGCTCTTTGCAAAGATCGGAACTGATCCCAGTTTATTGCCACCAGCAGACAGACTACCCGGTGGTGTTTCCCAGCCCCGGCCCACAACCACGACTCCTACGAGAGGAACAGCCCCCCTTACACTGCCGGCATTGTGGAGCTGGGGCCCCTGGCGCAGGTTCATGAAGGGCCCCCTGCCTGTCATCCTAACACACTTTTGATTAACTCCATACTTACACAGCTTTCACCAGGGTCAAGTCAAGAGGGCCCTGTCTAGATGGGGTGGGGGTGCAATCTGCTCTGGCTTTGTCCTTGCCTCATACTTACTCGATAGTCTCTCTGTCAGTTGCTCTGTCTTATCTAATTCTACGTCCAGTGGTTCCAGTGAGCAGTGCATGGGAGTGGTTAGGTGCGCTTAAGCCAGAGGAGGATTTTATCAAAGGTGCCGAGTGATGTATCGCTCTTTATCCCTCTTTTGGCTCGCACGGGTTCTCTCTCTCTCTCTCTCTCTCTCTCTCTCTCTCTCTCTCCACCTGTGCCCCTTCATCCTCCTTTCATCCATGCTCTCACTCATTGAGTTATGTCACTCTTCGAGATATCTACTACACGTAATCCAGCACATTACGTTTGAAATACAATAATTATTGTAATGTTAAGGTTCTGACCTTCAGCTTTAAATATTCAATGGTGGTCACATCCAGAATAGATGTGTTGGCAGGATGTCAGTGATTGCAACTAATTTAAATATGAATATATGTATAAAAATGACTAACCTTCACACATTGTTCTAATGTGATCACTATTAAGACTCCTTCAAATCAAAGTGTGACAGTAAAACTTGCTGAGTACCCTCATTTGTGGCCACAAGTGATGTTTTTATGGGAAAATAATGAATGCTAAAATATAATGTACCAGTAGCACAACCAGGGATGAGTCACAAATCAAGCAAAATGACTCAGTAAGTTATACAGAAACATCTAAACATCTAACAGCATCCACAATAAGCTACTGGTCGTATCAGACCAAGTACGGCTGGAGCAGCAAAAGCAGTGAGTGCACTGATTTGAGCAAAGGTGCATTTTTTTGAAAGAAGAATGTTTTATTTCTTCTTAACATAACATAGTTTCGCTTAAAGCTCAAAATTACTGCTTTAACCTCTGATCATTGTCTCACATCAAGTACAAAGTCAAGCAAAAAACAAAAAATTTATTCCAGTCCAAATATTTATAGTCTGCACTATATATCTTCTGTTCACCTCACATGGTCTGGCCAGTGTTGGTCAAATTCAGAGCCTCCAACTGAAGCCCTCTGAAGCTGCAGAAATCCTTTAAAAGCCAGTTTGAATATGCAGAAAATGAGCCCAGTTGAGGCTTAGGACACAAATATAGCAGCTACTGTAGCAGTGCATGACTCATCAATGTGAGATTTGTACATCCCAGAGAGGAGAAGTATGCGGAGGAATCGGGGGGGATTATAGGATGGAGAGACAGAGCAGGAAGAGAGGGGAAGGAAGGAAGGCAGAGATGGAGCCTTAGTGGGGAGGCAGGTCGTTCCAATTTGACATCCAGGCCTTTGTGAGTGTGTCACACCAGACACCGCGAGTCTTGTCATTTTTTAATATTCATCGCAGAGGAAGAGGGGCGGCTTTCCAACTTTGTCATTCTTTACCTAACAAGCAGCACCTTTTTTACCTCACTGCTGCTTCCTCTTTAATTCCATCACTGTTAGTGTCTCTGTCTTTAATCCCTTTCCCCTCTCTTCTGTCCATCTTTCATTTCCCTCTAAGCTCTCTTTTTCTGTCCCTCCCTTCTTCTCTCTCTCTCTCTCTCTTCCTCTTTCTCCCCGTCTCTCGTGCAGCAGGGCCTGACTTTCCCAGAGCAGGGTGGACTGTGGTGGAATGTGTGTTGCTGACTTTCACACGGGGTCAGGAGACCCAGCCTCCCGGGAGGGAGACGGGAGAGAGAGAGCGATCGAAAGAGAGGGAAGGATGATGAGTCAAAGAGGGCAGGGAAGGACATAAAGAGAGGGAGGGGTTGATGCGAAAAGTAAGGCAGGAGATTGGGATTTTGTGTAAAATTGCCCTTTAGTAAGATCAGTTTCACCACAACTTCCCTCCCTCGCTGTCCTCTCCTCTTCCTCATGTGCACACCTTTATTTCTTTTGATTAAGCCAGGTTAAGAAGTCAGCGCTTTGATCAGTCAAAACTCTCCCATTTCTCTCACCCTCACCCCCGCCCGCCTCCTCCCTCTATCTCTTCTCACTCTTTGTTGTTTCTGCGGTTTTGGAGCATCAGCCAAAGACAAACCCCACAATCACTAATTACATGCTGCTGATGGGGAGGATTAACGAAAGGGAGGCATAGAGACATCACTTTCTTTGAGGAATGGGGCCCTAATGAAAAGTGACATGTTTACATTTTTTCTCGCACTGTACAAACAAGCCTTTACAGAACTCTGTGAAGACTCGGCCTCACCTTCCCTCGCATACCCTCCTTCCTCTCCTTCCTCCATTTACTCCCTTCTGCAGGACTCATGCGCCTGTTCACCCAACATGCACACTCTTCCTCCCTCAGGCTCATACACTCAAGCTGAGCGCCCAGTCATCTGTGGCCTCACCACTGCCACCTAAACTAGTGCATATTAAAGGAGGGAGAAGAAGGAGGGAGGGAATTTGTTGAACATCAGAGACAGACGCCAGTGACGCCAGATCTGAAACATGGTGTTGAGAAGAAACAAGTTTATTGGACATGCTGCTTCTTAGGCACATGCTTTTTTTGTTTTGCAAGTCACAAGTTAATTCCCCCTCAGACGGCTTTCATCTCTTTAATGTGATGCCAATATTACATGTTGATCTCACGTCTGAAAAAGTGCTGCATCATTTTTATGGGAAAGGCCGACAAGGTCGAGGCTCACTTGGTTCGACCTAACATGAAATAAAGAGACGACATAACAACAGAAAATAAAGAGATTGAATATGTGCCACACTTTTTCACAACGGGATTAGAATTACTCATCTTATCTTATTCGTATATTCATCTTATTTTTCATCTTTAAGTCCTGAGTCATTGGTGTTAAAGTCAACCTTGACTTACAAGTCTTCTTTGCCAGTCAGTCCTAGAGTCCAAATCATGTGACTCAAGTTGACATCCGCCTGTTGAAATGAAAATTTCAAGGAAATCAATTTAGGGCCGTTTGCCCTCTCTGCTAATGCGCTCTCTCTCATCTCCTCCCATCATCAACATGAACAACAGGTCAATGTGCTATCTCATATTTGACCTTTGACCCTGCACAAAAGCAATCACACTGAGGGGGTCTAAAGCATCCCTGTGGGTCACACAGAAGGGAAATCCTCTGTGGGGTGTCTGCAATATATCGGCCATTACTGTAATCTACGTGCATACGCTGAAATGCAATTTAGCTAATGGAGCTCAAACCACAGTTATAGAGCGGAGATCAATGCAGCTAATGAATGAAGTCATTTTTGTCTGAGCGTCAACACAGTCACAAGAACAAAGGTAAAGATTAACAGATTTTAATGAGATGAAACCATTTTTTTAGTCATGTTCTCTTTAAAAAGCAGCCCTCAGGCTGCTTTTTAAAGGGTGTAATCTTTGTACGTGTGTGTGTGTGTGTGCGTGTGTGCGTGTGTGTGTGTGCGTGTGTGCGCTGGCATTTGAGTGAGAAGGTGCAGACTCCGCTGGTGCTGGGTGGCCTCGTGAGCAGACTACTCAAGATATCACCTTTCTTCCTCCATCTGTGTCTGCCTCTCTCTCTCTTTTTGTGTCTGTTGTTAATCCGTCTGTTTGTTACATGCATTTTGACATGTCACCTCGTACCGACTTGCGTGTGGTATGTGCGTCTTGGTATGAGTTGGTGTGAATGTGTGTTATCTGACCAGCAGTACCACGTAGCAGTGATGGTTTCTTACTTCTTCCCTTTAAGTTGCCTCACGCTTTACCTTTTCCTCTTCTCACTCCATCACAATTCATTCATTCATACTGTCTGATTTGCTTCCCCCCTCTCTCGTCATTGCCTTTCCTTTCACCCTGCATCTGACAGCGAGGTGAGGAGGATCTTCGATGTTTATAGAAGAAATATCTTTGGAGCAGAGCACTGCCCCTGGGGTGGTACAGTGTGTGATGCTTATCTGGACCACACTGGATGAGACCTGTTCACCAATGAACTACTGTACTTGATGGTGCTGCACTGTCTCACTTTCTTTGTTTGGACATGAATGGAAACGAGAGGAATCAACTGGTTGTAAACACAGGAGCTTCCATGCTCCATCCTCCCTCTCCCCATTCACATCTCCCTCTGTTTTATACCACATAAACCACTTGTTTGGGGCGGTGTGATGAAGTTCAGTAAAAGTGGCGGCTGCAGTGTTTACTCGTGAGATTAAACACAGGACACGGTGCAGACAAAGTGGTGTAATCTTATGGGATTTCCTTTCTTTGGCCACCCTGAAAATTGAATGCAATAACCTTTATTCAACTATATTGGTTAACTGCATGGATTGTGATTTCATCCTTCTGTTTAGAGGAAACTCAAAATCATGTGCGACAAAGTGCCACTAAGGTTCTCTAAGAAGACTAGAACTTGGGGATCTGATGGGGGAATGAAATGTCTTAATTTCCCTCTTCCTCCATGTGATGTAGCCTGTATATGCTGCAGTCTAGAAACCCTCCTCTTATTCATGCTGTGAGCACATTGTGGCTTAAATTTCATACCGTATTCAATGAAAAGCCGCACTGGCCAGCACAGCAGCATTTGAGTCAACCACAAAAACAAACTGTGAAACACCAGCCTGTTCTCCGCTGCTGCTACAGGCTCATAAAGAGTTCTGCAGCATTAGGACCAAGAGCGGCAGACGCAGGAAGTTACCTGCCGCCAGCGTTCAGCCTCGTGCTCCGGGCAGGTCAGATAACTGTCCTGGGTGATCAGTTCAGCTACTGACACCGGCTAATCTTTAATCAGTAGGCCTAATCAGATGAATTTCATGCAGTAGACAAGTCACTGTGATTTTGGCCGTAAACCTCATCATCTGTCGACCTCGTCAAATCAGGCCAAAACCCACTAAAACCACACACAAATACGCACTTTCCAAGTAACACTCGAACACCAGAAACGTACACAAAAATGTCATTATAAAGCTTAAATGTGTGCTTCAAGTTTGCCCACAGAGACTCCCACACAAGTCAGTATGTATTAGGATAGAATTTGCTTGTTAAAAAATAGAAATGTAAAGCAGTAAATGGGGGGAAAAAACTATTCATTATACTATTTTTTTAGACAGTCACAGCAGGAATAATGCAAGAAAGAAGGATCACTTCCAGACGCACAGATGCTCCTAAGTGTCAACATCAAGGATAATGATAGATACACAAACCTTACTGAAGAAGCACTAAACACCCAATCAGCTGTGGTCAGCTACACGCAAGTGGTGAGGGGAGCCCCGCTCCACAGTTAAATCCACCTTGATGCATCGCATGTGCAGCGGTCATGGCATTATGGGAAAAGTTTGGCCAAGCCCTTACTTGCAGGCCATCTCTCACCCCACTGAGTTGAACAGTATTCCCCACTTCTCCACAGTTCATTTTAAGCACACAAAGCCACTAAGTCGCACACATATCCCTTTCACTGAAATACAGTCTCACCTTTGTCCGCCTGCAGTAAAGAGCTGGCAGTATTGGGGTTCTCATTAAAGCTCATTATATTCATATTTAGCATTATTAGCCTGGTCAGCAGAAGGAGCGGAGAGAGCAGAGGGGGATTAGAGACAGTGAGGGAGTGCTGGAACGGTCAAGTCTGTTTTAACACACAGTTCAAGACAAGCTGGGAAGTTCCCCCACTGATTTTTTTTTTTTCAACCTGCTACCAATTATGGCTGAATGTGAATACGTTTAAATTTCGAGACGTCAATGTTAAAAACACACACTCTACCACTGTCCATCACACAAACGGCGATGTGGGCATCAAGTACAACTCCAAACACTCCAATATTCAAAAGTGTGCTCATTCACACACACAAAGTTTGTCAACAGCTGCAAGATACAGTGTTAAAAAATGTTATCATCTGTTGGGCAGAGCAAACGGAAATCCGATTTCCTCTGTTATACTTTTTCGGATGACTCACACGCTCGCACAACAACCAGCGGGTGATGGTAATATGCGTAGCGTGGCCGGTCACAGAGTCCAGCCCGTCTGTCCAGCAGACATCAGCTGTTGATTTTCTCACTATATGTGTGTATGTGCCTTTGCGTGTGAGTTCGTGCTTCAGTCTGCATCCATCTGTGTGTCTGTGACCTTCGCCATCACTGCTGGCTGTGTGGGTTAGTGAGTCTATTGGAGCGCATTAAGTGCGGACATGAAAGCGTGTTTGTGTCTTTGGGTCATTTAGGGACACTTTATTGGAGCTGGAGTCTTGGACAATACGGTTGTTTCCATTTTGTGGGTGAATGCTGATAAAGGGGATTATGTGATGGAGACACTGAGGAACCAGTTCAGTCTCTAATGGGCTTAGATGTTTGTATTTATTACACTCTGGAGGAAATAAAGCAGAACCAATCAGAATTTGTATCCCGTACCCCGTTGGAACATGTGAGTATGCGTCGTTTTGTGTTTCGGCTCACAGAACAGGTGTCCGTCCCACAGAAAAGTGGCCTAAATCCTGTGCACCTGCGTCCTTATGAAGCAAAGGAATTTCTCCTCGGCTTAATCCTCCCGATGGTTTTCAGCCCCTCGCTGAATAACTCTCTTTTCCTCTCGCTTTTTCTTCCTCCTCCTTTTTGTCTCCCCCTCTCATCACGTTCTTTCGACTCATCTCTGTTTTTCCTTTCTCTCCTCCAACTTTCCTTCTTTTCTTTTCTGGCTCCAGGGAATAGCCTCTGTTCTGCAGCGCAGGTCTGACAATGAGGAGTATGTGGAGGTCGGGCGCCTGGGACCCTCTGACTACTTTGGTGAGTGGCTCTGGGCCCATGAAGCCTTTTCCCCTCCCAGTTTGGCACCACACACTAAAACCTACTGGTGAAAACAGTAACCGTTTATGCTACATGTTATTAAGCATTACAAATATGAAATATTAACATTTGAGAAGCGAGAAGCAGCAATTTTCTTTCCTGAAAAAATTGCTGACGTTTAAATTTCACAAAGATTCTCAAAACAATGCAGAATGGGAGCACATTTAATGACACCCCTCCTGTCTTGCTCCTCCTCCTCCTCCTCCTCCTCCTCCTCTTCCAGGTGAAATCGCCCTGTTGTTGAACCGTCCCAGGGCAGCCACTGTCGTCGCCCGCGGCCCGCTGAAGTGCGTGAAGCTGGACAGACCCCGCTTCGAGCGTGTGCTGGGGCCGTGCTCAGAGATCCTGAAGAGGAACATCCAGAGATACAACAGCTTCATCTCCCTCACCGTGTGACACGTCGGCCCACCTGGGCCCCACCAGCAGGGGTAGCATCAGCATCAGAGTTTTGGTCTGTGGGCGGGATGAGGTGAGGATGCAGGGTACAGGACAAGGGTTTTACATCCACAACGACAGGGCGCTCATTTCCTGCCTGTTTTTTTCCATTTTGCGCATTTCTTTCTTTTCTTTGACCTTGTGCACTTTGACTTGACCTGTGCTGTCACGTAGCTTTATGTCAAAAACAACATGCAGGAGCGTAAAAATGAGAGCGAGGACAGAGATCTTTCACCTGTAAATGAGTCATATATACAGTGGGTGTACTGTATGGTATGATGCATGCTAGTAGACTGACAAAGAACGGCGTTTGCACTTTCATGAGTATATGAAGGGTACGGTTGAATTCAGGAACTAAGAAAGTCATGTTTACGTACAGCAGGAGGAAGTGAGTACACGTTTCTTTGCTCGCTGCCTGTGGTTTGCCTTTTTATCACTTCTGGGTATGCGTGGTGCCATTTCTGGGTCAAATCAGACACGCACTACACAGACCTGTGTTAGATGTAGAGGTTTGAAGAAAAGTAAATTATTGGCTGTTTCATCCATATTTAGTGCTTCTTGAGTGTGCTTATACTGCTGTTTGGGGGTTTGTTAGAAGCAGTGATACGTTGATTATGTTACATGTTCTGACTTTATGTGGCGTATGCCGGACAAATTATTGAACAAATTGCTTTTTTTTTTTTTCTTTCAAAGAAATCCTCTCTGTACCAATTTTCCTTGAAGTGGTTCAGTCTGATCTGTGAGCTGTGGTATCCCAAAGGCACAGTAGTGTTATCAGTCCAGTCCACATACACACAAACAGAGTCTGAAACACACAACCATACTGTATATGCTTACACTGTCTCAGGACTATGTGAATCTTCAACACACACACACACACAGACACACACCGTCTTACCTGATGCTTTTTTTAAGCTGATTTTGTTCTGTCGAATTGCGTGACAAAAGCTTTTGCATCACTTTAGAGTTCGTAACATCGGGTCAATACAGACGTTTGATTCAGCTGTTTTTAAGACATGACTTGTATGTTATAAATATATAAAAGAAAGAGTTAGAAAATATACTTGTGTTGTTTTCCTTTGATCTACTGTAATCTGTCAAAGTTGCACAACTGACCCAGCGACTGATGTTGAATAAAATGGAACCTTAAGAAAAGAATCTTTCTGTATTCTCTCTCTCTCTCTCTCTCTCTCTCTGTATCTCTTTCTTTCAACTATCAAACCATCTTGAGCAAATAAAGATAAGCTTCTGAAATCCTCTCGATTTGACTCTTTATTCTCTCTTGATCAGCCTCTCCTTGTGTGTGAGAATGTGACTCTTTTTCACTGTTTTTTCCTCTTCCTTGATCCCAACTTCTGGCATCCTCTCCTGCTCTCCTGACTGGACCTCTCTCTCTCTTTCCGTTTTTTTTTCTCATCTCTACCCCCTCGCCCCACCTCCCCAGAATGTTATATCTATTTTAATCTTCCTTTTCTGTTTCTGCACTGTCCTCAGCCTTCACTCAAACGTATTCACATTTCTTCCCACAGGTACCTCCTCTCCAACCCAACCTCTGGCTACTCTCTCCGCTCCTCTCTGCTCTCCATCCTTCTCACATTAAGCCAAGTGTCAGTCATCCGTCAGTCTGAGCTGTCAGAAAGCCTCAGAGCTCCTCCCAGCCAGTTTACACCACATAAGGACTAAAGCCTCTACAGCTCTGACACATTCCTCTTCATCTTAATGCCCACTAAATCAACTAAGGAATGTGCCCCCAACTTGCCGACATTGAGTTTAGTACCCCCCCTCCCCACGCACACGCACACGCACACACACACACACACAGCTTCATCACTTTGTCAATACACACTAACACACGTGAACTCACACACACAAGTTTGGAGTTTTAAGCTCAGCGAAACAAGTTTGGCTTTTCTCCATTTAAGGTGGTTTGATTTCCAGCAAGAAAACCTGTGCCTGTGGCAGTTCACCATGAATAAGATATCAGAAGTTCAGTTTCCATACACTCTACCAAGCGCTCACACTTCCACGACTATTCCTTTTCCTCTTGGACATGCTTACTGGTACATCGTCAGTCATCACTTGGTTGCAGACCACACCGAGAATTATGCAATTTTGGTTTAACTCCCATTTTTTCTCCTCAGTCATTTGGTGTCAAACTACTAGGATGAACTTTCAAGCTTCACTTTTAGTCCTGCAAAGATGTTCTAAAAGTGCGTTGGATGCAATTACAACAGCTACTCTGCTCCATATCGACAGATCCATCTCCATGGCAACTGAGCGTTGTCAGTGGAGGGAGTCTATGTGGATGAATGCAGAAGAAGAAAGAAAAAGTTAGTAAATGGACCTTAAGAGGGGATTGTTTTGTCAAACAGCCACCATGTTCGTCTCTCCCAAAAAAAGCCATTTTGATAACGCTGGTAACAGCAGAATGAAAACTCAACCTGAGCTGACTGTGTGTGTGTGTGTGTGTCCAGGGCACCTGATTAGGTAGGGCCATTACTGGGCCATCCTGGGTGGGCCAGTTGAGGACAAACGTTGGCACTGTCACATGAGCCGTAAGATGAAGCCCTGATGGCACCGTGCCAGCGTTACAATAAGAGAGCACGACCAATCACACACACTTTCACACACTCTTTTTCCAACTTTTAACTTCGATCACCCGTTTCTGTGTTTGGGTCCTTTATGCTTTCACAGTCCCGTAATCCATCATACAGCTCACGTGGTCCCACTGTGTCTGTAGCACTGAGACCAAGAACAGTTCACCAGCTAAGCTAACATCATTTCAGGTAACTGCACTTCGAAAGCAACATGATGATACAGTTACAACAGCAGCCAATTAAAAATGGCTGGAAGTTGATTACAGACATTTAAAGCTTCTCAGCTTTATTCACTTTTGCATGAAGCGCTGCACAAATGGTACCTGGACAGCATCCAGTGTCATTTTATTCTCACTGTACATACTGTAAGTGCGTCTTATATCACTTATAGAGGGAAGCAGGCTGGAGGCTGCATTCAAAAAAACCTTTTAGATCAGTACATTTTCTTAAATGCAGTGATATAGATTTCTTAAATGCCTCAAAGCGACATATTGTGATACTGTCTAACAGAATTTGGTTACATTTTATGAGTCTTTGAACTCTTTTCACAGTCGGCTTGTTGCTCAATAAACGATTTCATACCCTGACATTTGCTTTTGACCAGTTGTAGTGAGTTTTCGCTCTGTGCCTCTTTTCATTCTCATTCAGTGAAAAACAGGAGTGGTCCATGAGAGGTGGAAAGCAGCAGTAGACCTGACTCCAGAGGAGGAATGACCCCAACTGCACCGTTATACCCTCTACTCCCACCATCCTGTTTTTTTTTGGGTTTTTTTTATGCTGCATCTTGGCTCTACTACAACTCCCAGCTACTCCCACAGTGGCGTGTGTTTGGTACGAGACTCCTGTGCGTTTTTTGTGTCCAAACAAACAAGAGGGCAGACTCGTGTGAATAAGCTGGTGGGGAGGAGTAGGAGGAGGACGCAAAGGATGCAGAGGGTAAAGATGGAGGTGGAGAAGGCGATGAACATGCAGGAAGAGGAATGTGGTTTTTAACTGCATTCCTGAGTGGTGTGAAGCCCACTGAGATACATTTTAAAGAATTAATCCCAGCATGGGAACATCTTGCTTCCTCATTTACAGAATGGCTTCTTAAGTGCATCCTTCCAAATTCCAAGTTTTATATAACAGTTGCCAAAAATTTACAAGATAAGATGGCCGGGAGGGATTTGGTATGTCTGTGCCTGCATGCATGTCTATTTGTTGCATCCCATAACCAGACGCAGCCACCCGTGCTCTCATGAGAGGATGTTTTATTTGGTGCTGCATATTTAAATCTGGCACAGTGAGAGTAGCCTGTGGGCGTGCGACCCTCACCCCAGCTCTCTCTTTCTCCCTGATTCTCTCTCTTTTGTTTCCTATCCTCCTCTCCGGCTCTGGGTTCCCATAGCCGCCATCTCTGCTCTCCTCTATCCCATTGTCTGGGGAGATCCAAGCTAATTAAAATGCCTGCCAACACTAGGCTACAACCACCAGTGAGTCTCTCTGTCTTCTCCCTCCTCCATGATCCCCACACCCCGGTGGAAAAAAATCAACCCCCACCTGCCTCCGCTAATGACCGGAGCCTTTGATACGTAGCTCTTTTCTTGACTAGATATACTGGATGTGGCGACCAGACTGTTCCAGCCTCGAAGCCCCCGGTCCAGGGACACCTCATCTCTGGCTGGTCCCCACTTCTGCCGCCCGGATTCTCAGCTCTAATCGTGACCTTCCTGTGTCAAAGGTCACCGCCCAGGCCTGGTCACAGGTGATTGAGCAACAGCAAGGCTGATGGGATTGAAAGGTTAGGGATGAGAGGGGGTGTCGGGCCGAGGTCAGGGGGAGAAAGAGAGTCAAAAATTGGGTCAGGAGATGATCACAAGGTCTGGCTCAGTTAAAACACATACTGACTGAATCACTCTGTGGTCAGTTATGGTTGTAAAAGAGCAAAACAAAAAGTTCTTAAAAATAGTACCATTTTAGCATTGCACTCCTCTAACACTGCTGGACTCACAATGAACAGTTAGAAAAAGAATCAAAATCTCTGCACCAGAGATATAGTCTTATTTTTTCCACACATTCTTCTTCTTTTGTCAAAACCCGGCGCCTGCAGCATGCAACTACTGACAGACTTGGATGTGTTATTCTAACAGAAGCTAATGTAGGAGCTGATGTAGCCCTAAACCAGCTACAGAGGTCCAGTTCGTCCTCCTCTTTCTAACTCCACATCTTCAGATTTTACAAACTCGTGGTCTTCAGCAGTGAGTGACACTGACTCCAGTGACACCACTCCAGGCAATTTATCAGATTGTGTTCAGCTCCATCTGGAGCCACAAATAACACCTGTTTACAAATTTGGATGTGTTCAAATCTACACAGTTCCCCTTTAACAAAGCAACCAAGTTTCTACTAATAGTAACGTTGTCATGAGCCAACACTAAGTAATTTAAATGATTTACTTTGAAATTATGTCCCCTTCCTGCCGCTGTCTATAAAGGGACACTTCCTTTAATGTTTGTCAGAGAAAAGATAGGAGAAAGAAAGAGAGAAATCAAGAAATGAACAAGGGGATGAGATACCATCTGTTTGTTTTTCAGCTTTTCTTTCCCAAGCTTGTTATCGTCCCTCATTTCCTGCTGGACGACAAGTAAATAATTCACATGTATACATTCACCAACACTGAGACTCTGTCTCGCCTTAATTTTGGCCTCTGTTTCAAAGCTATTCCCGGCCAGCGGAGCCTCGGTGACTCGCCTCCAAACGACGTGTAGAACAAACAAACAAAAGACTGAAATGTTCTCCCAATATTCTGCAGGCTACGGGGAAAAAAATGAGTCAGTAGCATTTTTCTGAGTGAAATATTCCATCACGCACATGACTCTGCAATCTCCTGCCCACATTGATCCCGACCCAGCACAATCAATCTCTTCACTTCAGCTGTGACTTCTCTCCCTGGGGAGGCAGCTCAGCAAATGTCTCAATTGTTCCTTCTTTGCAGGGCCTCCTACTCTCGGAGGAGTCGTTAGGGGTTTTGAGTGCAGATCATAAAAGTAGTCGAATTCCTCTAATCACATTAGGTAGATGAAGGAATGCGATGAGCGAAAAGTCCCTGCTGGACTGTTTAGAGAATTGTCCCAAAAGCCCACTCAGATGATGCTTAGAGATCTTTTGGCTTTGAGACATTTCAGATGGAGGATTTGCTCCAGATTCTGAAGATTTACGCCCAAAGCATCTCATTTTGCTTTTGAAAAGTGATATTCCAACTTGGACTGAGTGTTTTGACATTCTTTGATATCTGGATAAGACTTAGCATCTCCACCAGGAATGAGCATGTTATCAGGGTCTATGAGACGTGAGAGCCTCACTAAGTCTTCCCTCACACCCCAGAGGACTCACCTCACCCCCCATGACACAGCCACTCTCTGCAGGTGTGTAAAGTCACAAGGCAAAGGGCTCTCAAGTGTCTCCTGATTGTCAGGCCACCCCAGACCCTCCAGCCCCTCTTCAAGGACCCCCAAATCCCCTCAATGTCCCAGCTGGTCCCTTAGCGATGCCCCTAGGCTGAGGCAGTGGCCGGGGAGCAGAGTCCACAGGGGTGACCCGGCTCTCCCTAAACCCTGCAGGAATGTGTGGATTTGAGTGAGTGCTGTAACCAGAGAGCACTCTCTCCTATCTTTAAGCCCATAATGGAGCCACTTCCTGTTGATAATCAGTTTGTTGTGATCTCCCTCTGCCTTGGGATTTTGACACTTCATCTTGGGTCCTAGGAAAGGAGGAGTTAGGAGAGGTGTTATTATGGTTCTGGTCTGTGTACCATAATGACAGTTAGGGCTGGCATCAAAGGCTTGGGGACAAAGTGAAATATGTTTTTTTTAATTTTTCTAATTTAAGTCCTATATCCTACAACAAACCTCTGAGTTTGCACATTTGCACACATACACGCCTGCCTGCAAACGGTGCCCAATGTGCCATTCTTTGATACAGGGCACAGATTGCTCGACATCAGACAAGTATGAGGCTCTTGGGGCTTCCTTAAGGGCCAGCAGACTGGGATGTGTGCCACGTGGGGTTTACATATCTGATTCAATTTAGGCTGGGACGTTTTCCACTTTTCTTCTTACTCTTTACTCTTGACTATCAAATAAAGGCAAGAATACCAGTAAAAAAAAAAAGGAATGGCGGTCTTGCTAACTCCATCCTGTCTTCTCACTTTTCTCCTTTCCATTTCTCCCTCTCACTTGCTCTCACACAACCCTCAGTGCTGGATCTGGATCTGCTGTTCCTTTTACGGCCTCCAATAATAACAACAACAATACAAGAGCCAAAAACCTACTGTAATTATTTTTTAAAAGCAGCTACAGCACTGCTTCCAGAGGAGCTAGCTGGGAGCTCGTTGAGGTAGGGGGGCTCCTATTAACCACCGTTAATCGTTACCACGATGCGTGCAAAACAGCATCACGGCACGGCCCATAAACTGGGTAGGGCTTCTCTCCTGGAGGTTAAGTGCTTTCATGGCGCAGTTAGGTGTGGTTGCTATAGGAATGGCGTGCTGGGCCCGGGGCTGATGGTGCATGATGAAGCAGTGAGCGACCAGGTGCACCAAAGTGGATTCTCTAACTGGTCTTAATCACCCTTTAATCCGGGGATTTTCTTTTAGTGGAACCTTTTCCTTCAAACCCTTGCAACCCTTCCCTCATCTCCTCACACCCTCGCTCCATCTCCTTCCATCCAACTCGTCCTCTTTCCTCTTCATCCCTGTCACCGATAGCTAATGTCGCTCAAGTCAAGCAGAGAAATCTCTCCTTAATCCCCCCCCACCCCGATACAGAATCCTGCCCCCCACCCAGATGCACATCACCGCCATCATCACGACCACCACCAGTTCCCCCATCTCCTGGTCCCTACACCATCAGCGGGGCGGCCTATGGCTAGTGAAAGACGAGGGGAGAAGGAAGGGTAAATAACGAAGTGAAAGCCCCATCTGACATGCCAATTGGAGTAATTATGGGCTTATAGGCTCCTAATACATTTCTGAGGACAGCTTTGTGCTCCCCCTCTGAGAGCTGAGCTTGTCTGTCATGTAGCTACATAAAGACGACTTGACACCAGGCCTGAGAGTGATCCATTTTGCTCATATGTTTTTTTAATTAGCGTTCCTATAAGGCTCTCTCGTGGACCCCACATCCACTTTCGCTCTTGATATTAGTTTCTTGCTATTTGTTTGTATGACTTTTCTCTGCTAGTCAAAGCCATTTCTTTCCGCTTACCACTGATGCATAATCCTATAAACTCTCATATGTTTATTATGAGTATGTCCCTGTATATGTTTCATTCTTTAATGTCCTCATTTCAGGGCCAGGCTCATGTAAGGCAATACCAGTCAGCTATTTTCCCATTGGCACCAACAGAAAGCTTACATTCGTGCCACTATAATGTCTGGGCTCTACACGTAGACCTCGAATTTTCCTCCATCCCCGTGGGACCGCAGTGAGACAGGGCAGCTCTGTCTCCCCCTGTCCTTTCCACATCGTCCTGTTCCGCCTTTGATGTCCGCCTGCCAAGAGTCTGATTTGTGGGTTAGCTGTGTGCTCTCCTACTAGCCTCCGAACCCGCAGAACACGGGGACGCGCTGGGAGTTCCCAGAGTTTTGGGGGGAGTTGGGAAGGAGAAAGGAGGGGGCAGGTTGGGTCAGACCACCACAGAGCCGGGGAGACCCCTGTCTTCCTCCTCGCCGGTTCCCACTGCTCCCAACACGGCACACACATGTTGAAAAGGTCAGGTCTTGATAGACAACAGAGCACCGGCAATTACACTGCTATTTCTCAGTGGCTGGAAGTCCCCTGTTTTCTGTGTGAGTGTGTGTGTGCAGAAAGAGAGAGTGTTTTTTTTTTTTTTTGTTCATAGAGAATAAAGAGGCAGTGTTTTAAGGGGAAAAGGAGCCGGGACGGGGGAGCAGGGAACTACTTGTAAGGACGAATTGCTTCATGTCTGTCTGTCCATTTGTGGAAATTGGAGAAAGTGCATGAGAGAGTGTAGGTTTGTATGTGTCAGTGCATTAGTTTGACTATTCAGTGTAGTGCAGTCACAGTGTGTGTGTGTGTGTGTGTGTGTGTGTGTGTGTGTGTGAGAGAGATAGAGAGAGAATGCATGCATGCTGCTTCCTCCATACTGTTGTGGCCGGAGGCTGCGGTCACGAGTCCATCTCTGACCTTAACAATGGGGTCAAACCCTGGAACCCGCAGGAACTGGATGCTGAGGCTGAAAAAAACGTGCAAAAAAAAAAAAAAAACCACACACACATGCAAACACACACTCAGATTTCTTCCAACGCGTTCCCAGTATTTTCTCCCCTCTGTGTCATTTCTCCTTCACACTGAACACCTATTTCTAGCTTTCTAAGGATGGCTTTCATGAGGGAATACAGAGTGAAAAAGTCAAGGCAGAGTTATGACAAGAGCAGACCGCAGTTTGACAGATCTGGAGATCACACAGAGAGGATGCCGCAGTCCCTTTACAACCGAAGTGTGCTGCTGTAATGTATAATGTGTTGCAGCTGGAGGTTTGCCTTGCATACCTTGTACGGCCAGCTTTGTGCATTTATGTGTGCATGTGGTGGATTTTTTTTTTTTTCTTTTTATCCCAGAGGTGGACTTGACTGCGCAGTTGTGACTTATGAAAGAGCAGTTAGGCATTGTGCCCCCTGAATGCCTGCACACCTATAGTGCCTTAAAGGAAAAGGGGTCCAGTGGGGTATTGGGAGGCCCCACAGAGCACCTCATTCACGTAGTTATGCACGTTAAAGAGATGAAGGCCTGCAAATGGCTGCGAGTAATCATCTCTATAAAAGAGCAGCTGCGTCTAGGACCGGTTGTAAGTTATGGCTGCTGTACTTGGCCTTTCCTTTGCTGCTTAATATTCAGGTGAACAAGCACTAAGAGTGTGTGTCTGAGTGTTTCTCAGTGTGAATGTGCGGCTGCTTGTTTATGTGTGCAGAGGTTGCCCTGGATATGCACTCTGCTCTGGATAATTTCCAAGTCTAATCTATATCGCTACCAGCCTCTGGAATGTACCTTTGCTCCTGGGAAATTTCACCTGAATTACTTGCCAGCATGCGTGTGTATGTGTGTACATGAGTAACTCGACCATAAATGTTTCTAATGGGCCTATTACAAGACACAAGCCTCCGTCAAATAACATACAGCGCCACACTCAAATTATCAGCACACAACCCACTAATAGAATCGCCTTTGTCATTATAGACACTGATGAGCTAGTTAGGGCTTTAGTTAGCAGAGCCTAATTCTACCCTGAGGAGGAGGGAGGAGATCACTCAGTAGTCTGCGGAGGAGCTGCTCTTTGTGGCCGTGACTCATGCATGCTCATGATATGGCTGGGTGGTGCAGGGGGAGACACCAGGTTAAGATCTGTGTTTGTTTCTCTGTTGCAAGGCAATCCACTCTGTAATCCACTCGGCCTTTGACATGATGAGGTGTCATAGAACAGGGATGCCCAGTGGAAAAATATGTAATAGCTTTCATTGGAAAGGGAATATAACTGTTGCAGGTATCATAACCGCTGCGAAAAGGCAACTATCAGTAGACTGAGTTTCTATTGTCAGCTCTGCTATCTTTTTATGGCTCCCCAGCACACTGAAGTGTGAGATTCTTTGCTTTCTTGGCAGGGTCAGAGATCAGCCACACTGGGATCAAGTTAAGATTGGGTTATGGATGATAATGTGTGTCTTCTAGCACTTACTGTACTGAGATACCAGGTTTTTTTTTTTGCTTTGAGTGTATCCAAGGTGTCGGGACTGTATTATACTATAGATAATAAAACAATATCACGGAAAACAGACGTTTTTCAGGCACTATTAGGCAGAGTGAGGAGAAGGGTATATGGCATATTAATCATTTCAAACCTTCCTACTGTATCTGACCTCAGAGGGTCCACATCAGGTCAGTGATAATGATTAAATGTCTGTATCCATCTTGTTAAAAGCAGGTGGAGTGTGAAAGTCCGCAGATAGTGAAACAAGTCTAGTCTTGTATGTTGTATTTCATAACTACGTTAGGTTCTTGCCGATAAACCAGATCAAATGATGACGCAGCATATTCCAATGTGCTACAGATGGGAGGATTCCTCGTGAAATGTCTGGACAGGTACTGTATTCAAAATGGGACAAATAGTTTTCCGATATCATGCTTTACCTTAATTCTTTCTGACATCTTGATTTAAAATCTTCTCCTTAATCTCCATCTCCTTTAGTTTGTTGCAACTCTAAAACAGATCTGAAACTACAGTTTACCCCAAAATAAAACCTTCCTTTCCCATCTTAAGAAGACTCAGCTCACAAGGTCAAGGCTCTGAAAATGATCACTCCATCTGACCGTGGAAACAGATGATAAGACTTCATCCAGACTAAGAGTCACACTCCAGTCCCCCAAAGGCAATGCAAGTCATATCAGCCACATTCTTCGAAAATTTCCCCCTTTTTTTCCTTCGCGTCTCTCACTGGGAACTATGTGTAGCGCCGGAGGGGAAACGGGAGTCATCCCCTCACTCTCCACAGCGTCTTTATGGCTAAATTTACCGTACACCAGAATCTATAAAACAATTTAATGGGGTTAATGTTGTTAGGTACACAGACCTCAGTTGCCAGTAAACATGCTGCCTAATAGCTCAAGCAGAAAAGGAGGGAGAGAGAAAGAGAGAATGACTTCTGGTCTTGTTTTTTGTTTCTTCTTCTTCTCCACTGATTATGTCAGCCCAGCGACTCTTTTGTCTCTTTTGCTCGGTTCAGTTTGTGTGGATGTTGATGTTCCTCTGCCATCCTCTCCACGTTAGATTTGCGTCACTCTTCTGTGTCTCAATCTCAAGTGTAAGATTTTTATCTCTCCATCATAATCATAAAGCAACACGCATAAGCATGTTTTCCTTTTACTCACTTCTTCACCTTACATAGAAAAACAATGACTCTCTCCCACTGTGTGGCCCGCTCTCTCACCTCTTCCTCTGACTCCCACTTTCCCACCCTGATGCGAAATGTTCACCTACAAGAAACATGATTCACGCATCTCGGGGAGAGCGCACGTCCAGGCGAGGAGGCCGGCCTGTCACGTAACCATGACGACACTTTGGGACCGCTGGGCCATAATGAACCTGCCTGTCAGCGGCCAGCGTTAGTCATTTTGCATCACATACTTTGATGCACAGAGTTACTCATGCAATGGGAAATGGAGGAATGAGCCATTAGTGCGGTGCAGTAAAGTTAAAAAAGGAGCAACGTGTCACATAAATGGCTTCAGCAGAGGGGCATTTATTATAAAAATATTACACTCATTTTACAGCTCTGGTACCATCCTAAAACGAGCTTCATAGGCCTATTAAAATAGTTGCATTAATTACTCCAGCAGCTGCTGCAGTGCTTTCTCCTTGCAGTGTTTCCAGTCACGGCGCCCTCAGGCTGGCCTTGTGCTTGTTGAATGGACAAGGTGGAGGGCAGAGACCACCTGGTTGGCTGACCTATGGCTCCCCGGTGATTGTCACCTCTGGCTGATAATGTGTGTGCGCCCTGTCTCAGTCTGTGTCTCTGCTCCTGTAGGTATGTCTCGTTTATCGGACCCTCGGGCTCTTCTCCCAGACCTCCCAGCGCCGCGCGGCCTCCAGCTTCCCCACGACAAGTCAAGACCAGCCTGTTAACCTGCTGTAAACTAGTCGCTTCCTGTGGTCCACACACACGGGTGTTAAAGTGGTTGAGACCGTGTTGCCATCATCTGTGTCATCAGCCTCACCTTTTTGATACAGAGACACAGACTTTTTGCAAACATCCCTTTGTGCTAATTAAGTACTAGTTGTCCACACATGATACATACATGAGCTCCTCTGCTACAAACTTAAAAGCTCAAAGAGATGTTGTGTTATTATCTCATCATGAGACATCATGAGTCACCACCATCATCACTACCATGATAATCATCATCATCATCATCGTTTTGCCCGCTTTGTCCAAATTCGATCACATCCGGACAAATCATAAAATATCCTGAGTGATTTAATATTTAATCATCATTAATATTTAATCACTGACTGCTTCTACCCACTAATTCCCTATTCAATCACTGCCCTAATTATAAATAATGAGAAATTAGGATAGTATCTCATCTCAATCAGCATCCTCATCCTTTGTCTTGTTATAGATCAGTTTTACATCCTCTCCAATCAGTGATAAGTCAATATCGATTACAGCCTGAATCTCTGAATGGGCTCTCTGCTGAAGGGCACACACACACGCACACACACCCACCCACCCACACACACATGAGGGCTGAGGGGGGATGGGGACATGCTCTTGAGTCTTAAGTCATCCAACCAGCCAACCAGCTCCCCTCACTGAATAGATGCACGATCACCGAAACGCGAGGGGAGGCGCAACGGGCACGGAGCTGCTGGCTCTCTATATCCAGCGGCTTAGAGGCACTCTGACTCCATTCACTTCAGAGTCCTGCACAGCCAAGGACCTGCGCAGACGGCTGCGAGACTCTGGATAGAACAACACGGACAACTTTCCCTTGTGATTTTCTGAGAGGATCTGCTCGCTTGGATTATATTATCTCAGGACTATTAAATAATATCATAGGGGGGAAAAAAAAAGAAATAGCTGTGCGTCTTAATTCTAGCTGCTCTTATTATTTCAGTGAAGTGGGCTGAAGTTTGAAGCCCATTTGTTAGAGGGTGAAGGACAAGTGCAATGCGCGTCAGGCTCGTCTCTTGGGATTGTCCCACTTGCGCCTGAGGAGATATGTGGAGCTGCTCCAGAGGACGCGGTCCAATGTGAATAACAAGAGTCAACTTCCAGCCTCTTCAGCTTTTCACAGTCACGAGCAAGTGCAGCACGGAGTCTGACTGAGCCCGCTGAGCTGCTCTGACACCCCGCTTTCTCCCCCCGAGGGGATGGTTGTGGATCCTGCGGGGCCAGGAGCGATTCTGCGGCTCCTACAGAACAGCACCTTTTTCTCAGTTGGGGTTAAATCTAAATTAAAGGGAGATGAGAGCCGCACTTTGTTACTTCCTGCTGTGGACGACGTACCTGCTGGCCACCTCTGAGGTAAAGTTACCAGCAGTCCCCGCAGCCAGAGAGGTACGGGCTGGATAGGCTGTGTCCATCTGGTCTGGTTTTATTCCTGTGAGGGTGCTAAGTTCACCCAGAGCGCGCATTTCTCCAACACCTACGCATACACACACACACACACACACACACACACAACTTGATGCCCAGAGAAAGAAAAGTACAGAGCAATAGTTTTGATTTAAATCCTGTAATTAGGCGAGATATAAGATTACAAGCACGCAGCTTACATGGTTTAAAGCAATTCTTCTTTTGAATGACCGATCAAAAGTGTCTTTATCTTAGAAAATGATTTTTTAAAACGTAGTGTACACTAAGAGGCTATTTTAAGGACAAGGTGAATATGTGGATTGATTTCTAGAGAAGGAACAAACAGCATATCAGGTCCAGTCACCATGAGGGCCAGTGACTACGCGCTTTTCAGAACCAACATCGCGTCTGCGCTCGGACGCGCATCGCAGTTATTTTTGGCTTTTGTGCCAAATCTGTTTGTAGCCCGAGCCAACTGGGCAAACGTTTTGGTTGGACTAAGCGCTTTCATGGGAACCGCTCCGGGCGATATAAATAGCCACTGTTCCTTTAAGGCTGCGCGGTTCGCTCAACTTGAGGTGCCCGCAGCAAGACCGCAACAAGTGCAAAGTGTGGCGAGCCGCCGTTCACACGGGCAGGATTCGCAGTACAGTTCCAAATCCCGTAAGAAAACTGACGATTTTAAGTTGTTTCACCTTTCTGCAAAAGAACGACCGCAGCGAAACAATTATTCAAGTACTTGTGCGCCTCATTTGGATCTATTGATTAATTCAGCATGTAATTAATACTCAAAGCAACACTCATATTGGCATAATTTATTATTTTCTTTATGATAGGTTTCCCCGCATTCCTTGTTCTACGTGTCAAGTTTTACGGATAAATAGTGCTCATTGCGTGGGTGCCGAATTAAACATAAAAGTGTGTGATGTACGCTGTCCTCCAGCCATGCACCTCCGCTGCTTTGCAAAGCATGGCCCACTTAAATTGCATGATTTCTCAAGGAGGTTCGGCACCTTCTCTCGAGTGTGAGGGGAATGTATGATGGCAGCGGGGCAGATCTGTTAGCAGTTGGCACGTAGTTGTAAAATTGTTCTAGCAGTGAATCCCCCTGTTGGTTGTTTTAACCCAGCACGTTTATTTATAACAATTACACAAACGTTTTGCCACTGACCCGACACATCTCTAACTTTCATCCCCTGTTTGATTTCCCTGCCCCTCTCCCGCCCCCCTAAAGGAAGTGGAGTTTCCCCAGGAGCTGATAGACAGACTGTCCCACAGTGAAATCCACAGCATCAGCGACCTCCAGCGGCTACTGGACATTGACTCCGTAGGTAAATTCTGCCTCTTGATACTTTCATCCACAGACCTGAGCCTCATTTTTAATCCTGATACCCTTGATGTTGTGTTTGCATGCGAGACTGATACTGTTGATGTAACAACACGTAGTAAAGGGTGGCACTAAAACAGCTGCACCACGGTTACATCAGCAGTAGGCCTTTATTAGCTGTAGAAGTATGCTCTGTTGTGGAATCACCTTCAAATATAGCCCTCATGGTAATCACCTGAGTATTACCTGGTATGGGGACCTTCCATATATTTTTGCCTTAGTGACACAACATGTGATGGCTTAACGATCAAGCCAAATAACTATTACATACATTCACTCAAAGGTCACATCTAAAATAATCACGAGTGGAGACTCTTGAGCTCTTGTGGTTCTTTGAAGCTGCGGTGTGTTCACTGCTGGATGCACTATGTGTAATAATTAATCACAGAAACCGCTGATAATTTGCTGTCATCAGCGGGAGGAGCTGATGTTTGAGTGAAAGATGAGTGAATAAGATATTGAGACTTTGCCAATCCTGCTGGTTTAGAGGATTTAGTGAACAAACAGGAATACCTGATATTTTGGCACATTCTGCATATTTTATCCAGCAGGGAATCAGATTCCTTGAATCAAGCTCCAAAGACATTACCCATGGCTACAGCTCTGTACTGACAGATCAGTGCACCCAGGGGAGCTGCCAAGTGCAGCCTTGGCGTGCGTGATAGGTGCATCTACTGTACACATGTGACAAAGATGGACTTTCACTGGCAGGCATTTATTTTGTGCGTATTCTCTCAGCTGCTGCAATAAACTAGCTTTATAGCAACCAGAGTGCCACATATGTTGCCCTGTAAACAGAGACAGCGGCTCGCAGGCCAGGCGGGTTTCTTCAGCTTCAAGTTCTTGGAGGTGCTGCCTCCTCCGTGGTGGGCTCTTCTCAGACTCTTAGATTAAGTTACAAGGGTGCGCTGGAAGAGGCTGTTTGCCTTCACACGAGCCTCTATTTACACAGGCTCCGGCCATATATCAAATTCAGGGCTCCCCCCTAAAGATTTGTTGATGGAAATAGGTAATTACTAAATTTGCTTTAACCCAAATGATGTCAGCTACCTCGCTGGTCATAGCTCATTAGTAACCTCAAAACTTATATTCGGCAAAGCAACATTAGGCCTGATCTTTCATTCAAGTATTCCCCTAAATAGCCACACGGCTGCTTTTCTGATGGACGTATCAATTAGGACTAACAGCCCCACGTCGTTAGTGCGCTTAATTTATCAATTCACAATCAAACCAACCGCTACTCAACAGTGATCACCCCACTTTATGCTGAGCCCAGAATAGATTCCCAAAGAGCCTCTAGCATGAGAAGAGGTGTTTATAATTGAATTAACATGTCTTTCTTCAAACAGAGGAATGCTTTGCAGGGTAACAGTAGTAGGCTGATTATTATTACGAGGACATAAATCTGTCTGAGGGCCAGCTTGGCGGCCCAGGCCAGCCCATTAAAAGACCTTCGACGCCAGCCAGAGGGGTATTTTCAGAGCTTTTGTTGCGGATGGCCGGGACAGTAAAGCTTCCAGTATAGGCTGAACTGTATGTATAGCAGCCAGGCAAGGAGAAAGTAAAGGGTGTTGGTTCAAACCTTTACACATGGGCACCTGGGAGATCTAACAAGGGTTGATGCTGTCCTGTGATGAGCAGATCCAGGAAATTCTCAATCATTGATTTTACTTTTTATTTATTTGGTATTATGCCTGTGGTGTTGTTTCCCCCCGTGCAGCACTTGGTTGTCAGTATTTGAGATCTCTGTCACTGGAAAGATGACATTATAACTCAGCCATGTGTGTCAGGATCACCTGGAAGGCCTGCAGGGATTTGCTACACGCTGTGTGTTTCATTTATCGCCGCTTTGCTCGGTGTGGCGTCTTCATCTCTGACTGACAGAGGAGATGACCCCGCTGAAATCTGCAGTTGACTGTCTGGCCCCTGAGGTGCTCCTCTCCTCGCGATCCCTCTTCCCTATCCATGTTTCCCTCCTTGGGCGGCCCCCCGGCCTGCCTGCTCTTATCTCTCAAAGTGAAGGACTTTGACAGAAAAGGGAACCTGACTCTTGGCATGGGACGGCGGCGGAGGAGGGAGCAGGATTCTGGTGGTTGTTTTCCTGTTACACTTCACTCAAAAAGGCCGCAGGTTGTTGTGCAATCTGCTTTGTTTCTGACAAGCTGGCAGCGTGTTTATCTCCAGTACAGTTGGCAGCACTTCCTCTGAACCTACAGCACCTAAAAAACAAAATTATTGTGCTTCCTACCTGCTTTCATGCCCTCGGGGAGAACCTTTTGCTCATATGACCTAAACTAACACTTTGTCAAGTCAGCCGGGTAACTGTTGACAATAAAGAAACAAGGAGGGGAGACAGAGGGAGAGAATTATGGAGGCACTTATTACAACAAGTCAACAACATGTTGGCATTTTGAACAAGTAGAGGGAGAGAGGAAGAGAGGAGAAGGAGTGAAGGGAGGGAGCCGAGGCCCTTAGCTAATGTAGGGCGCAATTTGTGAGTCATGAAAGCCTGATTCATGGCGAGAGACTGTCTCTTATCTTCTTTTCTCTTGTCTCAGTTTGAAGACGCTCCAGGCACGTTATTACTTCGTAGTCACCTGGAACCAACAGGGGAGAAAACCCCTCACTCTAGTTTTTACATTTCTCTTTAACGTCCTTTCTTATCCTGCCTGTCTTTATTTCTCTCTTCTTAACTAATTTTTCCCTTCATTCACCTGCTTCATCACCCTGATTGCCTCTTTTCACTACTTTCTTTGTTCTTTTTTGTCTGAAAAAATCAGAAAAGCCCTTTTATTGTGCTGAAAAGAGTACCCTGCAGTCCATAAAGGGCTTCTTTATGTCCTCCCTCCCTTTCTCCTGTCAGCTCTGACACAAAATGTCTGCGGGTGGCCACTGGTGTGACGCCCTCCCTCACTCCTGTCCTCTTCTGACACAGGGAGATGAAGAGAGGGATAGGTATGGTAGAGTGAGGAGGCACAGTGGAAGCTCTGTCAGTGAGCTGCAAAGCTAAAAGGTTGCCAGGTAGGAAAATCAACCAGCTGTCACATCGAGTCCACCTGACAGTGCCGACAGTGTAGGTGGGTGTTTCCACGCATGTGTCATGTGCTGGAGAGTGTGTGCGACATATGCACAGCGTGTTCGTGTGTGTGTGTGTCTCTGTATGTGGGTGTAGTGGCCCGACAGACTGATAGCTCAGCCCTCGGGCTTCAGCTGCAGTCAACGCTTCCTTTCTGTGGACCTTTGGTTCTGGGTCACTGGCTGCTTGACTGACTGCACGACAGGCTAGAAGGAAATTCCCTCCACTCTCGCTGAGGGGCAGATCTGGAAAAAAGAAGGCACCCAAAAGCAAATAAACCCAGAGGTGGACCGTGTATAGGTAGAGGAAATCCCTTCAGATGACTCTGGTCGGAGCACAAAGGAGGTGGATGAGTGGAATGTGTTTGCCTGTGGCTAAGCTTTGTTGGGCTGGTGTACATTGGGTTTTAACATGTTATGGAGGATAATGAGAGGAGTTTGTGTAGCTGTGTGTTTATGTTAAGTGTACAGGTGTAGGATTGTATTAGCCAGGTGGGTGGGTATGCTGTACCTACAGACAGGTAGACCCACCCACTTAGCAAACACTCTCAGACTCTGCTCTTTGGGAAAGGGCAGTATCCTGCGAACAAGCTTTATCGTTTTATTGCTGCTCTGGCACTCTTCTGTAATCCACTTTATATTCTGGGTGGGGACCAAAACAAGCAGGCTTTATCAGATGACCATGACTGTGAATAAGCTGAGCTGGCTATATTAGACTGGAGTTAGGGAGCTTTAAGGAGCCACCACTGCAGCATAACAAAACATGTACTTTTCCAAGCCACCGAATGATTGAAAAAGCAAACATTTTCAGGTAAATGAGAGACACGAAACCACTAATTATGTGCAGGCATAATGGCGGCAGAGTACCACCTGTCAAATGACCACTTTAGTCCCCTGTGCGTCTGTGAAAGCTGCTTGTTTTTGAAGGAGGATGCTGACTCACCTGTGTCTAGATACTTTATTCCTGCTGGGAAAGTTCAGCCAAATGAGTGAGCGAGTCTGACACACAAAGCTCGCAATTACACAGAGGTCTGTGTAAAACTGAGCCTCCTGCCTGTACCCTGTGTACTCTGGGCTGTTTACCTCAGTTTGTGTCAGCAGCAGCAGCCGCCCTGCCTGCCAGCACATCGAAGGGAACCCTAAAGCCTTCAGGGAACCGAAGCTTGCGTTACATACATCACGAGAAGCCAGTCTCATTATAGTCGTGTGACTAACCAACACACTGTTTGTTGTGGAAGAGGTATATAAAACATCAATAGCTCTGGTGAGGCCCAGCAAACCACCCACCACAGTCACCCAACACTGTTTAAGCTGCAGCAGTGGTTAGCAGACTCATAGTTGGTTTATTGGCTGAATGAGCTTTCTCGTGTTTGCGTTTGCTTCCTCTCTGTGTGACATTATTAATATGGCTGCCTTCTGTTTTGACGAGGTGCGGGAAATGATGTTATCGAGGAGCCCAAGCACCACAAGCACCACAACCACCACAAGAACAACTCCCGTCATCACGGTTACTACAATGACCTGAAGAGCTCCCAGCTCCACAGCCGACGCAAGAGGAGCATCGGTAAGACTGATACTCTGTGCTTTACTGTTCAGCTCAGAGGTTGCATCATGACTACGTTTGGCATCATATACAACACAAGTTGGCACAACTTATTACAGTGTCATAATGCCCTAAAAATAACCTCTATCTTAAATATCTCCCTTGACGTACGAGTTCCCAGGAGATGAAACTGATCGCTTTACACTAATTTCAAACAAAGCTAATAGTTAGTGGCTTTCATACTGCTTTTTTGTGGATAAAAGGAACCCCAAATGAAGACATCTACCCAGTACTTAAGGCAATCAAGGAATCATGAGAAACGAGACTGGTGTGTGAGGTTGACGAGGACGTCTGACATGAAGCCTTTTAATTGGCCAGAGGCTTGCAGATCTAAAACACACGCGTCAGGAGAGAAACATATCCTTGAGCGTGGAAATTCCAGGAATTCAGAGCTCATGTTGCAGCTCGCCCGGGCTCTCAGTCAGATTTCTTCATAAAACGCCACGCGGTACGATATCTGATCGAGGCGTGGAGAACACCGTGCACTGTGCGATATGTGTGTTAAGGCTGGCTGTGTGTTCTTTACATCTCTCTCAGCAGCGCACGATAAAGCGGCCTGTCCTGTCGTATTTCATGTATGTGCGCCACAGTGTGTATGATACATGAAACCATTTTGGCAGCTGTCCACAAAAGCCCTCACGTTCTGTACACGATGCACATATCATCTTTACGACATAATGGTATCTTACTGTACACTCTCTGTCACTTCTTTAGGTTTGAGTGCCTGTCAGAGCATTAAATCTGAAATGAATGCTTGCTGCCTTCCTCTTTTCACTCTGGCCAACAGGGTCAAAGGCCATTATTAGATTTCCCACCGGCGGACATAAGGGTTTTCTGGCCTAGTCACGCTGCATTAACCCCAGTGAGGGTTCTGAACAAAAGGAGCAGTCTCTTTCTGTCTCACCGACTTGATCCCAAAGCTCCTTAGCCGATATAAGATCAGCTTTTTGGATAGCTTGTCTTCTTAACAGCTTTAAAGGAGGTTGGGTGTGATCTGAGGTAAGACAAACTGCTTCAACATCAAGTGAGTCATCAAATAATGAGCAGTGAAGGAATGCATGAAGCAGCTGGGAGTGAACAGGACAGATTACAACAATACATCAGCACGCGTTCGCATTCGGAAAAATGTGTCACGGAACACTCACACGGACCAAACGCATTAACTCCACTCCTCCTTCTCCCCGTCTCTCTTACAGTAGAGGAGGCGGTCCCGGCGGTGTGTAAGACGCGGACGGTGATCTACGAGATCCCCAGGAGCCAGGTGGATCCCACGTCTGCCAACTTCCTGATATGGCCGCCCTGTGTGGAGGTGAAGCGCTGCACGGGCTGTTGCAACACAAGCAACATGCGCTGTCACCCTTCCCGCAAGCACCACCGCACCGTTAAGGTAAGACACACGGAAGAAGCGATTGTCTGCAAGCGTATGAACTAAAAAGCACACCTATATACACAGACAGTCACTCCAAATCATTACTGCATTGCGAGATTAAGGTGTTGACTGATATCAGTCACCTCATTTATTCCACAAACACTTCCACACACAGATATCCACCACTTTCGTTCTCAAAAGGTAAGTAAATCATATGGGTAACCTGTCTTCCATCATGCTCCTGCCCTACCTTCCTCCATCTTTCCCCTGAGTCTCCTTGGCCAGTACCCAAATAGTGGCCACCATACCTCTGCTCCCCTCCCCCCCCCCATCTCCTTCCATTACAGCAGATCACCACACTCTCTCCTCATCACTCTATCCCATGTTTGGCGAGAGGCCAGGGCGGCTGTGCCAGGACAGCAGGAGGGAGGAAGGGAGGGAGAGAGAGAGGACAGGGAGGGAGGGTTGTTGGCACCTCCAGCCGGGACATCTGTTGAGGGGTCGAGCAAAGAGGGATGCTCCTGCCAGATATAAGACAGACAGGGAGAGAGGGAGAGAGGGAGAGAGGGAGAGAAACAGTCTCCTGCACCTTGAGAATGTCTGAGTGTCACCGGCTGCTGCACAGCTATTCCTCCGCTCTCTGTTTGTTTGGCCCTTTGTCTTTTCTGGAAGCGGGGAGCCTGGAGGAGACGAGGTGACAAAGAGAAGGAGAGAGGGACTGAAAGGGGTTGCGCTGTTCTCAGAGGCTGGTTGGCATCAGTAGCTTGAAAACATGTCCTTCTGTTCAGGATCAGAGGAGACACCGCGGCTGGAGCTGAGTTGTATTTCTGCTGTATTTACACTACAGACTGTTAGCCGGTTCATGGCTCTGTTCGGAGGTATGGGAGTTATGTGCTCTGTTCTGTAAGAGCAAGAGACAACCGGGGGACAAACAGGACAGCCTGGAACACTCTGACCGTGTTTGTGTTTCTCTTTGAGTCTATATCTCTGTACTTTGTTGTCTCTTCTCTTTAATCATTGTGACTGATCATGCCTGGCCATGGGCACCGGGACACTGCTTTCTCTCCTGCACCTCATAGCGGGTTTTAAAGGAGTAATAAAACAAATACCAACCCCGCCTGCTGCTGCTGCTGCCGACTCCCTCCCCTTGGCACACTGGCACAGGTCAGGGAGATTTCAGCATGGATAGGAGGACGTTCTCTCCTTTAGTCATGGAGTAGAGACAGTAAGGCTGCACTGACAAGACGGCCATTGTGGGGCACAGGGCACTGCATCCAGGGCGCAGGGTTTATGGTCAGAAATGCTGACTCATAGTGCGGTAAGAGAGTTAAGCTCTGATATACAGCACAACTCTGTGGGTCAGTCTGTCTGCATGTCTGTCTCTCCGTCTGCCAGACATTTGGTGTCTATCATCCTCAATAGGAGCTCTGTCTGAGATCACAGTGACGAGGACGGATGGAGAGACACTGACAACAGCGGAAAAGACGCTCTAAGGTTTGATTCAGCTATTCCTGGAATGTCGTGATCCAAGCGACTCTGTCTGCGCCCCGCTCATGACACTGAGGACAGAATGAAGGCACACAGATCGGAGAGGGACCTTCAGGCGTGGCGGGCAGGGTTTTTCACGGGAGCCGTTTTTTCCATGCGGTTCCAGCCGCGGGCGAGGGGGGCTGAGAGGCCTTGTATCCGTGGAAAGGTCATCCGTCAGGGCTCGCTCCGGTCAGGAGACATTCACCACATTGTGTGTGAGAAACATTGTCTCATGCCAAGTTTTTTTTTTTTCCTGTCTGTCCTCTCAGCAGTTAGTCTGAATAGGGGTTCAGTTTGTGCTTCTCCCTCCGTTTATTAGAAAGCTAAAAATGTTGCCCGTCTACCCTGGGCCTGACTTGTTTTCCTTATGCTAGCCAAGGATGGGAAAAAAAACACATTCACTGTGTTTCTTTCCATCTCATGCCACTATGCATTTGTCCAAATGCACCTTTTATTTATTTATTTCCCCTCTTCTGTTTCTCTCCCTCTTTCCTTTTTCATGCTATGGACCCAAAAAAGAGAGCGGGTTTGTGCAGGCCCTGTACTGTACAAGCCTGTCCTGTAGTGGTGGGGATAATAAAATAGACAACTTAAAATAGTGCTAGCCTGAGGGAATGGAAGGGGTAGATTTTAAAGTAACTCTCTCTTCACTCTTCTTGATCTCCATTTCACCCTTCTTTCATTTCTTTACATTTCTTCCTCTGAACTTTGGTCCATCACTGTCATCAGTGCGTCTCCAAAGCTTTATTTGTGCATGTGCAGGTTGCATTTAAATGGTTGTTCCAGGGTTGTCGGCTCGCTTTGGCATAGGAAGGACACAGCAAGTGAGAAGAGCGTAAAGATAAGAGCCTTGGCAGCCATATAGAGACGGTTCAGTGTTCATAAAGGAGAGACACAGAAAGTTGGGGAAACCGTCAGAGGAGAGAGGCAAACAGAATTCTTAATGAGTTTTTATGTATTCAGACTCTATCATCCTAGCATTCCTTTAACTCCTCCCTCACCCCCATCCCACCTCCTTTTGCACTTTCAATGACACCAAATTCACTCCCCCAAGCCCAGCATCTTGGCTCTGTCCTTTCTTTTCCTCCAAATTGATTCCTCCTCATTTCTTCCCACTCCTCTTTCCCTTTTGGTTGTTTTATCACAGAGGGCTGGCAGAGAATTTTGGCAATTATGTGGGTGTTTTTGTGTCATAGTGTTGTTAAAGCTGTCAAATTAATCAAAATATGGGAAGAAATGACATGAGAATAAATGTCAGAATTAGTATATCGTTGGCATTTCGATGGCACAAGTTCTCCGAACTCCCCTCGCCTCATCTCTCTTTCATCTGTCCTCTCCCATGCTCTCTCCTTTGTCACTCCCTTCTCCTCATCTCTCCTGTATTCCTCCTGTTCTTCCTGCTCACATATTTCTCTCTTGTATGCTGGCGGCTGCAGCTGGGTCCAGTATTTCTGATGGTTTTCAAGTGATGATTTTGGACAGGCAGGAAAGAAGAGACCAGGATACAAGCGGTGTGTGGGATAGAAACTGAGTTAGACAGTGATCCCCACGTGCATGTGCATTTTTTTGCATCCCTTTGCACATTTACCGTAGTCTTATTAATGTGTGTGACTGTCTGAGTGAATGGAAATGCCTCTCTGTTCTTCCTGTGGGGCTGCTTAAACAGCACATGACACAGGCAAATAAAGGAGCTGTCATTCAACCTCTTACTCATTAACTCTTAAAGCGTCTGCAGTACATTCGGTCTAGGAGTTCATTACATTACTCTTCCTTATTCACAAACCCACATAAGCAGAAAGAGAAATACTTATATGTGATATTAGTGATTACATGTGTGGTACTCAGGTAAATTAATCCAGGAAATCCAAGAACTTCTTATTATAGAGAGTGAAAAAAACAGAACGCAAGCATAAATGAGCTGCTAATTATACCCCTGAGTCCCACAAAGTAAGTAAAAATTGCAGTATTTATGCTGTAAATGGTATTTACATTTTCCAATTTTTGAAATTAACACAATTGACAAAAATAGAAGCAATACATGAGAACTGACCCTTTTCATTGCCGTCACGACGCGCCTTAATCGAATCAGTATGGCATAATTTGCCAACAATAAAGTTCAGTTTCTCTCATTTGGTTTGGTTTAGTAGCTGGAAACTTTTGATGCTCTTTGAAGCATATCTACAAGTATTTTGCAGGGGTCGGGGAGGGTCGTCAGCGCACATCTGTGTAAACCCAAGAAGGACGTAGTTTTGTGTGTATGTGTGTGTGAGAGAGAGAGAGAGAGAGAGAGAGAGCGCTCTATGCGATGCTACGTAAACTCCCCCACCGCAGCGCAGGGACAAGGCCATTTGTGTGAATCGGCAGCAGGAGGAAGACGGGCCACAGAGTAATGAAGTGTTGATGGCTGCTGGATCAAAGTGAAGGCTGACAGAGGCCAGGCGGATATAGCCACAGTGCTGAGTGTGGGGGTCCACACATCTCCCTGGACTGGCCCTTGCCCCGACCCCATCTCACACACACACACACACACACACACACACAGACAGTTACTTCAGCGACAGTGGGTCAGATCCGGGTGTTGGGGGAAGCAGTAGCTGTAGCCCTGCGGTTGTGTGCTAGCCTGACTTACGGGGTGTTTCATAAATAAAAGACAGTGTGACGGTGATACAGTGAGCATGATTTATGATCGTCTGAGGGGTCCTGTGGATTACGTGAGGGGGGGGGGGTGCAGATGGGAATGAGGGGCCTCCCTGTTTGAAGTCCCTTGCAGCTGTGAATTATTTTCCCTTTGATTCACTCAGCTCTTCTACTAGATGAAGAAGGGTGAGGGAGTTTGTGTGTTGTGTGCGTGTGTGTGTGTATATAAATGTGTGTGCGGTGTGCATGGCGGGGGTTGCGGGGCAGGTCAGAGACCATGGGAGCATCCCAACCAAGCCAGAAGCCAGAGACTTTGGCTACTGCCACACCGGCTGGAATGCATCAGCTTGAGCAGGAAAAGTAGCAGCCGAGTTTTAATCATATTTTACTTTTCTGTATTTTCCTTCACTCCTCCTCTCCTGTCCTCCCTTTCGCTCTTCCCCTCTGACTTCACCCCCCCCCCTCCACCTCTCCTCTCTGCTCAGTCCCCCTCAGTCTTGGAGTCTGATTGTCTGTTATATGAAATAGTTGTTCACTCCCTCCTCACTCTTTCTGTCTCCCTCCTGCAACAGAGCCACCTCCCAGCTCTCTAATTTTACCCCTCTGTCAGTCTCTTCTTTTTTTGCTCTCTCTCATTAAAATCTTATTTATTTTCTCCTCTTCTAAGTGCTCAGTAATGCCTTTCTCATCTGCAGTGCTGTGCTCTGTGAAGACACGGGAAGGAGGGAGGCAATAAATGGAAAGATCACACATCTATGGATTCTTTGATATTTGATGCATGCATACATGACGGTCAGCAATTGAAGCACAGCACACGATGTGGTCAGGGGCAGATAGATATTCACATCTGGGGATACGATAATGTGTGTGTGTGTGTGTGTGTGTGTGATAGAGAGAGGTGGGGAGAGAGTGGTGTCCCATGAAGTGCCCTTTTTTTGGCATTGCAGGCGTGTGAGCGACGAGATAAATGCTCTACTTGCTTCCTCTCTTCTCCACACACCGCCTGTGATAACCCTTTCCACCCAACGCCCTCGGCGTGTGTGTGTGTGTGTGTGTGTGTGTGTTGTGAGGGGTTGAAGCAGAGGGCAGCAGCAGGTTGTCTCGGCTGTATTCCTCTGATGTTCCGTCTGCGTCTCGTGTGGTTTGCTCTCTCTCCCTCTGCAGACCGTCTTGCCTTTCTTCTGGGTGTCACTGTTTCTGTCTTTGGTTTCAGAAGACAAACGGACGGACAGATGGAGATACAGAAAGCGCCTTTATGTTCCTCCTCCTCAGAACTTTTTCCATTTCTCTTCCACTTGCTCACTGTCATAGCATCTCAACAAGAGCTCTATTTTTTTCCCAGGACACAAGCTCTAAGTGTCTCCCTTCACTAATTTCTCTTTTGATGAATTAATTGCCACCCCACTCTGCCTCCTTCCAACCACCCGTACTCATACACTCTTATTTATTTTTGCTCGACTCTGTCACTGCTCCAGTTCATGATGGCCCGCGGTGCACATCCACATCCCTGTTGTGTTTTCCTTGGAAGGCCGGAGTAAAACTTTCCCCTCCATCATGCTCTCATCAGTGCTTCGTGCTCAGGGAATTCCCAATTAACCCAGCCGGGACATTCGGCTTCACACGGAGGGCCGCCAAGACACTGGGGACAAACCGAGGGGGTGCACTTCCCAGAGCCCCCTGCCTCACCCCAACCCTGTGGATCAGATATCATTCCACAGCCGCTCAGGGGACTCTTTCTCAGGGCCCCGGCTTTCTAGGGAGTTTAAAGCAGTTTGATTTATACAAAGAGAGTGTGGGGCCCCTCGTCGTAGCATGGGGGTCTCTTTCTGATGTATGTTTTATGTGGGAAGTCATTGACTCTCCGGATAGGAAGCCGGTGTTCTTTGTACAGAAGTGAAGAAGTGGCTAAAAATGGAGGATGGGGGGGAAATTAAATGTGAATGTAAAGTGGAAAAATAGTAGGAGTGAAGGCCGCCATTCCTTTAATGTCAACACTTTCCCATAACACAAGACACAGGAAGCAAGAGAGGAAGAGAAAGAGAGTGTTGACAAAGTGGGCAGTGCAGAGGCTGATCGAGAAGTATTATAGCACAGTTATACACATTCACAGACAAATATGAAAGTGTGAGTGTGTGTGTGTGTGTGCTTTTGTGTGCGCAGTGTTCCTGCAGGGAGTGTTTTTAACCCTGCTGTGTGAGGGGAAAGGAGACAAGCCTACTGCTGGGCCTCTCATCAAGGGGGCCCATTGCTTTATTCTTCTGTCAATAGCTGTTTGTTTGGCCAGAAGAGTTTGGGTTTGTGTGTGTGTGTGTTAGTCATTAGGATCAGCCTCGGTAGTAAGTGTCAGACGTGGCTGACTCTTTCGGCTTTCTGCTGGCTTCTTCTAAACCCCACTCAGAGGTTCCTTTTCTCTCCCTCCTACCGTGCCTTTCAGTCAGACAATTTGATTAAATACCAGCAGCGGCCTTCTGGGAAATTCATTCAGTCATTCTGTGACGGTGTCTGCACTTTTGGTAGATGACAATGAACCTTTGATGACTTCTCTATCTGTCCTGTCAGCGTTAGTGTAATAAATTTCCCTCGGGTGTAACCCAGAAACTAAATGTTAATAGGTAACACATGAATGTCATCTTATGCTAGTCATGATCGTGGTCAGTCCCTCCTACCCCTTCATTAAATAACCCCCTATGTTTGCACACACACACTCCTGTGTATCCTAATGAGAGTGATGGTCCACCTTCCTGCTCTCAGTTCTTTCCCTCTCTGGCCCTTTCACCTACTCTGTCTCTCTCTGTCAGGACTGATAACAGCAAATACACCACCACTAACCCAGACACCATTGTCGTCTGTTTGCTCACTGCATACCTCCGCTGCTTGCTTACCCTCTTTTCACTCCCTCTCTTCTTTCTCTTTCTCCTCTCTCCGTGGAAAGAAACTGTTGCGAAGGAGTGGCTGGTGAAACCGCTGGTCCCTGACTTAGCCTCACCAGATGACCCTCCAGCCATTGTTACAGCACTGACATGAGGCAGATTTAGCTGAGTGAATGTCAGCATTAAACTTTGTTCCATCAGACGGGGATTAGTATGTTCGTTTGTCTGCACGACTAATTCACCACAGAGCACCAGTCTTGGCCGTGTGCCATCGCAGGATAGAGGAGGAAAACCTCTCATCAGTTCTGGCCTGGCGTCTGTGCATGTGTAAGCTTCATGCCGACTGCAAAACTTTGTTGTTCATAACACCAGAGAGCGCTGGGAGATTGTCAGCCAATATCCTATCTCGTGCAGTGACCAGGAAGATAGGTGAAGCAGGGGATATTGTTTCCATGGGGCCCCCAGGCCCTCAGCGGTGGATGAGGAGGTTACCTGCCCTTGGCACTCAGATCAGAGAGGGAGAAGCATGTAGCCACCTCCCCTGAGTTACACAACAAGATCATCATAACCTCCACGCAACCTTCTCTATTCAGCTTTCATCTAAGCTTTAATCAACATAGCCTATTCATAACCCTCCAAGGATTGGTCCTTTTCATTACTGGCTGTTGGGTGGGAAGTGGAGGTCAGCCCTGTTGTGTTAAACTGAGAGGGTGTTAGCTGGACTGAAGGGTAGGAATTCCTGCATTGCTTTTGTGTTTGTTAGATTGAAAGGGTTGCTTTCTGAGGTTCTACTGCTTAGATTAGACCATGTAAACTGTATTTCTTGCATGCACATGTTAAGCAACACTTTCCCTAACAGATGAAGAAGTATTAATGTGTTTAAAACCAGCCTACATGTCGGGACAAGGCGAGAGAGTTTAGGTGCGTGTCTGTCTGGATGTGGATGCTCAAGGCCTGGAACAAGGGAGGGGGGGTCCCCCAGCCTCTCTTCTCCTGCCAGGGTAAACCTTCCCTGCGCCTTGGGGCGTATACTGCTCCCCCCTACCCTCCATCTCTCCTCTCCCATTGTTTGAGCTTGCTTGGACAGGGTCATACACTCCATCAGTATTTACACACCTGATCAATAGCCCATAGAGCACACAGCGAGCGGAACTCAATGCATCAGCCTCTGAGGAATGCTGCCGTCACACTTCAAACACAGCGATGCAAAGTGGCGGCTGGCGTTTTTTTATGAATTGGTTTATGAAAGAGTCATCAGTCACAGCGCTACGCCTCTTGATGTTAGCGGATGGGTCCGCGCACTCACTGACGACGCACGCACGGCGAAGAGTGATGATGTTCGCAGGAGCTGGCTCTGCGGCTAACCCTTCCTCTCTTCCTCTTTTCAGGTAGCAAAGGTGGAGTACGTGAGGAGGAGACCCAAGCTGAAAGAGGTCTTCGTGCGGTTAGAAGACCACCTGGAGTGTGTGTGCACGTCGCAGCATCATGTGGTGGAGCACTCAGATGCAGAAACAGGTAAATCTGACTCTAAAAGCTATCATACATCATTAGCACCTTGTCACAAATAGTGTCCCAGCATTGCCTTTCTGCAGAGAAATCACTCTGAGGCTGAGTTTGATGGCCGAGTCCCTCCCTCATCCCTACGTCATCATGCATCATCTTGCTTTCCTGCCCTCCTCGTGTCCGTCTAATTGTCTCTCTCTCTCTGTCTGGCTCTTTGGCTTTGCACTGGATGACCTTTTTCTATGATTGCTCCCAAACAGACAGACACACCTGTGAGGTGGCCCGCTGTTGCAAAACTGTAAAGCTTGTTTGTCTGTGTGGAAGTGTATGTATGTGTGTGTGTTAAGGGAGGGTGTCCAAAGGCTGCTTGGCATGACAGCAGGTAAATCCGCCAGTGCCTTGATCTGAAGCCTTTCTCTCCCTGGGAGCAGATAAGCGCTGTGATGTGGGCTGATAAGGCATCTGAAGTATTTATAGTGTGTCATATCTTTGCGCTCTTTGCTTCTGTCCCAGGGCTGTTTCTGTGTCTCTTTCTGTGCCATAAACCCTGCTTCTTGCTTTTAACCTTCCTTCCTGTCCACCCTCCCCGACTTTGTGTTTTCAGGCCACCGTAGGGCTAAAGGTAAAAAAAGGAAACCTAAAAAGCTAAGGCCCAGCAAGGATTTATTGGCGACATAATAAAGTCGCACTCATTACCCAAAGTCCACTGGAGAGCTGTGAAGGGAACAGGTAGGACTTTAGCACCACGGCGTCCTCTCACCTTTACGCACTTCCTCGGGCCCAATCACGGCACAAAGAGGGCCCGTCAATCACCTTCACCAATCACATCACAGCCAATCAGTGTGAGAAGAGGGAGGGCTAAGGAGTCCCATGCTCGGTGCCACCAATGGTGCATGCTGATTTCGTGGCCTGCTGAGCATGCACACTGCACACACCTGCTTTGTGTCACAGTGTCCTGCTTGCTCGTGGTTGTGTGCACAGTTTTTGTCGTGTTACAGCGTTAAACAACACTCACTGTATGTCACTGTTTGTTTCAAAGACACCCTTCTTTCTTTTTTTTGGTTTCATTCTCTCTCATCTCATCATCTTGACATTGCCAATATTTATTCTCTCTGTCTGTAAATAAAAGAGAAAGAGATTTTTTTGATGTAAAACTTTGGACCACAGACGTTTTCTTGCCCACCTCTCTGTCTTTTACTGTGGGCACACATATTTTGACTGGACATAATGATGTCTGGTCTGATAACTGATCTTTGAAATCCGGAGGTGATGATGTGATGATTCAGTGCCTTGTGTGTGTCGTGTCGGCTTGTTTTGAAATGCATGAGCAAATTGATGTAATCGGACGCAAAATGGAAGGATCTGATTAGATTTTTCACGATGAACCCATGTGTCGTGTGTTCTTTAAATTGCTATGCTAACCTCAGCTTTATCTCTCTCTCTCTCCCACAGTGGACGTGAGGTGAGACCAATCAAAACAAGGGACGTCAGCGTGGGAGGGACCTAAATAGAGGATGCCACCAACAGGAGACCGGCTCCGTCCTCTTCCCCACTGCCATGAAACCTTCGTTTCAAAAACAAAAAAAACTTTTCTGTAAAGTTGAGAGACTGAAAATAGACGACAGACATAAATGAATAAGATGCCAAAGGTTCTTTTTCAAAAACAGTAACCAGCGATGATGACTTCCTCTGTGGTACGCCACCCATCCAGAGCCTGGGCAGGGCAGAGTGAGGCAGAGGGGAGATGATAGATGATGAAAGGGATTTGTGTTGAACATTTTGACAGACATTGTTTGAACAAGACGCACAACAGAAACAGCTGGATCAAGATTTCGTGGGAATCTGGTGCTCAGACTCCAAAACAGCAGTGGATGACCTCCAGCTGGGAAACATAAAAGTGCCCTGCCCTGTTTAAATGACTCTTGCACACACAGGGAGAAAGAAAAAAGAGATATAGGAAAAACAATGGAAAGAGAAAAAGAGAGAGACAAACGGAAGTGGGTTTTTTTTCTTCAAAAAGACTCTATGGATGCATTTTGAGCTTTTGGATGTTCGCTCTGAATAAAGAGGAAAAAATCTTCTCTGAGACGATGGTCTGTGACTTTAGCCTCTTGCTATGTACAGTTAAATTTGAGAAGGAAGATGCGCCGCTACTTACAAACTATTTATACGTGTGGACGTTTGCTTTCTGTCTCTTCCAGTACAAAAGAAAGAAAGAACAAAAAAGATGTTTTAATGATTTTGGAGACATGCAAGAGTTCTGTGTGGTCTGGTTCCTTGTAACCATCAGTACACAATCTCACTGTCATTTTTTTAGTCAATGTTATTCTTGTCATCCATGTTTCTTATTATATTACAGTATATCTGAATGATGTCAAGTCTTGTATATGGTTTGGATATATGTGTGCAAGGAGGAGATGTGAGAGTCAGTACAGGAAGATGCTTTATTTTTGTTATGAAATATATTAAGCTTACTTATATCCAAGCAGGAATTATGTTTATTTCTTTTGTTGTGGTTGAATGTCTGTATTTAATCCTTTGGAAAAGATGCAAAAAATGTGTGTAGGGGGGTGGAATAGAAGAAGGAGAAAAGGCTGCCAGCTTATGTGCATCAGTGCGTCGGAGGTGTGAAAAGGGGGAATAGATTGGCTCAAACATGGCAACTTCTTTGTGAGCGGCTATAGTTTCGCTTTTTTTCTACAGCCATTACAAGCACTGCTCAATCCTAACAAGTGGCTTTTCACACAAACATGCATACAGCACATTAAAGTGTGTTAATGCCAGTCATACAAAAAAAATGTTAGAGCACCCCGGGTGTGCATGCATGTCTGCATGAGGCAGGATAGACGGGGTGTGCGTGCACTCACGTTATTTCCTCTCCTACATGTAGCTATTTTTCACCCGTATCATTCTAACGTGGATAAGGAAGAGGTCCGTCCGTTCCGGTTCACAAGCGCACATGTTGTGCCTGCAAAGAGCAAAGTCCACCTTAAAGCGTGAATGAGAGAGCAAAGCAAATCAACCAGTGCATGAATGGGCTCCTTGTTTAGCCAAGCTTTACTCCTGTGTTGACAGCGGAGCAAATCTCTGATCACTCCACCCTGTGAAGGGGCTCACACCTTATTCAGCCACATGCCATTAGGACAGATGATGGTGACTGCTTTGAGGTGGCCTGAAAACAGTACTGTTCTGGCATGAACTTCCTTACCGGTTCCTGTAATAGTGATGAATGTGTAACCAGGCCAACACAGTACAAAAACAATAGCTGTCTTCCACCCCGCGCTCAAATGAGGAAGTCTGGCGGAGATTTTTCTGCAGTGAAAGAGTGAGTCACTGCACGCTGTGAAGTGAGTCAGGTGAAAGTCAAACAACAAACGTTTGATTGGAACATGGCTGTATCGGCTACTGTTGAGTTGTGGACATCAGATCACGCAAACACACACAGACACACACACACACACAGAACCCATCTGTGAATGAAATAACCATCAGTCGACTGGTGCTATATTTATAAAGCTGATGTTTCATCACTGTTCACATTCACATCAATGCAAGTGCTCTCAGTAAACCAGGGACCACGCTTGGAAAATGCCATCACACTTTCACGAGGCCTTTACTACGTTTCTGTTGGGTGTCCATTGGATAAAGACAGCAATAATCATAATTTATATATTTATGTTTTCAACAATAAATATATTTCTGCTTATGAAATTGTTCACTGAATGTTGAGTCCCATAATTTGTTTGCACTGTGTCTCAAGGATGGTATTTTAGGATAAATTTAGGAACAGAGTGAGAGAGACTAGAGTCTAACGGGCACAAATTGAGCTTATCAATAAAAAAAAGTAAAAAGAGGAAAAGGAATATTCAGTTTAGAGAGACCACCCCGCACTAGAAACAACCTCACCTGCTCCTTCATTAGTCATACACACTCTAAATATAGGTATGATACGCAAAAATGTAGAGGATGTATAGATTACGTGAGCTCAAAAGAGTAGAGTTCACATATGTTGGTGCTGCCACAGGAGTCGGGACAGAGGCTGGATGTGAGGGTGATGGTGTAGGTGTGTACAGGAAATGTGAGCTTTTCCAGGCTTGCAGGCTGAGCAGGAGCTGGGCTTTATTCCAGGATCCACCAGCAGCAGACGGTAGGTGCTGGGGGCTTTATTACTTTTCCCCGAGCAGCTCACTCTAATCCCAGAGCTAAGGGACATGAAAGTCTCTCATCTCTGCACTTCCCGGCCATACACCCAGCTTATTACCTCAGGAGGGAGCCAGATAAAGGAAGGCAAAACATGAAAGAGAGAAGAGGATCAGAGGGACAGTAGCTCTGCAAGCTAGTGGAACAGAGGATAAAGTGAAAAAAGTAAAGATAAAAGGAAGCGCAGAGGCTTATTGATTGATTTTATTGTTTTTATCTGACATGCACAGCTCCATTCATACGGACAGAGGGAGGGAGGAAGGGCTGAAGTGAGGATTGAGGAGTCAGTATAGCATGTGCAGTGTAGGAAAAAGAGAGCGATATGTCATGGCGGGGAAAGGGGGGAGGAGGATGGAGCTCAGGAGAGACGGGTGAGAGTACCCCGAGGAGTGAGAGTGCAAGGGGATGTACAGAGAGGGAAAAAAAGGAAGAAAAGAGGGAATGAAGTGGACTCAGGATGTGGGTAATCGGCACCAAAGCAAGAGGGGGCAGACAGGGCAGCACTAAGTGGACATGCTTTCATAAACAATGCCAGAGGGGGATGAAGGGGCAGACAAGGTGTGAAGAGGGCTGCTGAATTGGCTCTCTGTGTGTGTGAGCAAGTGTGCAAATGTGTGTGAGTGTGTGTGCAGCTGAACAATACAAAAGAGGTCTCCCAGTGAGAAACATAGACCAGTGGAATTTCGGGCTCTTGCGGAGGGCAAACTGTGATTTGACTACCCACAATGCACAAGGTCAGAGTTCAGGGCTCGGGGGTCGTGTGGGGGATGTTGCTGGTGGTGCTAAGTGGCAGATACATTGTGAAGCTTTAATCATCTCCTTCCATTTCTGCGTTTACTGTAAATAAATTCAGAATTAAATGCGTTTGGTGAATTTAATGTTTTGTCATTCTTGGTTATAAAACTTGATCCAACTGTCAGAAGCTGTTAGTTTACGGTTTTAACCCCCTCAGAATCAGACCAGACTATTTCCTTCCCAGATTACAGATCTTGTAACCTTTGCTTCATTACTTACACCCCTCTCTTCCCTCCCCCATCCTCCCCTTTCCTCTTTCCCCTCCATGTCGCCCTGTTATGTTTCTCCTCTCTGCCCCAACCTGTGGCCTCTGGGTTTTGAGGAAAGGCAGAGGTGGCCTTTGAAGATGGCGACAGCCAAGTTTGTTCGGGGCCACAGCCATGAATGCACGTCTTTGTCCGCCTCTCTCTCACGTCTTCATATCCTGCCCCCCGCTACACTCCTCATCCTCCCTCTGCCCCCCACAAACTCACACGGACACGCTCATGCCCTCGTTGGGGCCCCCAATGCACAAATGACCCCACTAATTATGTATTTAAGGTATTTGGCTCCTGTGAAAACAGCTTTGGGTTAGCGGTGGAAGGTGGTGGGGGTGGTTGGGGAGAGGAGGGTGTGCAGGGACGTGGGGTGGTCCATGGTCTCATGGCTATCATTACTGCCCAGCGTTTTATGTAAACACTGGATTAGGGCAGTGAGGGTTGATTGAGGAGAGGGCTGGTGGAGGTGGTGGTGGGTTTGGCACAGGGGTAGGTAAGAGCCTCTGAGCATGAGCCTCTGAGTTCTGATCTCTGGTTTCACCCCTGGGTGGCAGGCCCTAAAAATGTTCCTCTCATCTGCACACATGTTTAACCTCACACAGGTAATGGTTTATTAGCAACACAGGGATAATACAACACATAAAACTCACTGATCGCCTCTCTCACAACTTGCAGCTCAAAGTTTGCTTCTATTTCCCCATTTCTTAAATTTCTGTCTTTGAGATGCAAACAAATCGCTTCACAAGGCATTTGTGGGATTCTTGGCGACTTTGGACACACTCACGTCTTTCATCCCTAGCTGCCACCCCTCCTTTCACCGTTTTTGCCCTTCTTCTCTCTCTTTGCTGAAATGCTACGTCACAGTCCCTTCACCTGTCATGTGTCTGGAACAATGAGGGATGGGGCCGCCCTGTCGTGAGCAGCCCCCAAAAACAGCTCTGAAACCGGATCGTTGCACTTTGGATCCCCCTTAGGAGGACTGATGCAGCTGATAAACCTGAGATGGACACCAGCCTGCTCACCCACTCAGTGGAAACCTACTAAAACAGAAACCCTGTCTGCATTTCAGCACCGGCACCTTTCATGGGTGTGTATGCAAAGTCTGCAAAAGACAAGGAATCACGTTTATCCATGTCATTCACCAAAGTTGGCATTCAGCAAACAACTCTAATCCATTCAGCCCAGTGCTTACAGGATTCACTGGTAGGGTGATGAAATTAGTTTTCTGAATCTCTTATAACTGACTGGGTCATTGTCTGTGGAGGTTGGAAGAAAGCAACATGGAAATCCTCACTGACTGATCCACAAATGCTCCACTTGGTCTTTCCCGCTATGTGACTATGTGACTGGAGTGAACCTGGCAGGGCCTCTGTCAGGTCTTGTTAAATGGAGGGAGGGAAGAAGGAAGAGAGGCAGGGAGTGAAGGAGGGCGTGGCAGAGGAACTACTGAGAGTGTAGAGGTCTCTGGAGGGAGATAAGTCAGGTTCTAATGGGAGCTGAAGTTTGTATGTGTTGTAATTACAAAGGGAGATGCACGGAGTCATTGCCCGTATTGTATGTGTGTGTGTGTGAGAGGGAGGTAGAGTGTGTGAGCAGGCATGTTTTCCGATGGGAGCGCAGCTAAGGAAGCCAGTTTCCCTTTGCACATCAAATAAATCAAAAGTCTACAATTAGAAAGAAGGAGTGAGCAGTGTTTGGTTTGTGGGAAGAGAGGAAGAAAGCTCGGAATGTGTCACTGCTATTGAGGAATGAGGAGAGCGTGCGTGTGTGCGTGCATGCACGTTTGTGTGTGTACAATTATACGTGTGAGGTCGGGAGTAGCCGGCCCAGCCAACATTCTTGGGCAGCAGTATTATTAACTGTGGTGGAACCATTATCAGTGTTTACTTTGATCCAACCACCATCAGAGGAGTAATGGACTCAGCTGAACCCTGCCTCTTTCCCGTTTTCCTCTTCTTGTCTTTATCGAGGGGCGATGATGATGTTCAGGGAATTCTTTACCTCATTATTTTCAGCACAGGACAGACGGGCAAGCTAAAAGGAGGCTCCATTAAGATGATGACTAAGCGACGCGTGTGTGCATCCAACACGGACCATCATAGACGGTGATTTTTTTTGTTTTGGATCAAAGCTGTTGAACTCTTTCTGAAGTGAGCCAAACACTGGGGGCTCAGTGCTCTCCTACGTCCCATAATTCAACAGTGTGATAAGACCACCTAGTTTTACAAATGTACACTTGTGAGTAGGCAAACACACACACACACACACACACACACACACCTCCTTCTTATCTTTAAAGCAACACTATTGTCAATAGACAGAGCAGACACACACACACACACGCACACACACACACACACACACAAAGACTTTCTTGTACTGACAAAAAGGAAAAAAATGACATGAACTACATTAATGTAGGACTGTGTGTGTGTGTGTGTGTGTGTGTTCATGGAGTTAATGTTCACAGTGTGGGAAAGAGCGAGGAAGCGGCCACACACCTATCTGTCTGATGGGGGTATGATGAGAGCATCACTGAACAGACCTCACACTGTACACACCGGCTGGCAGGTGGCTGACGCACCTGGTGCTGAAGTGTAGTTGAACACACACACATTTACCAAAAAAAAAAAAAAAAAAAAAAAAGAGATTAATGATGGAGGTATATGGTAGCTTTTGTTAGAATAGTGCTGTAGACTGTTTGACCTTGCATACTTGTGCTACAGTAAGCCATGCCAGCAAACAACAGGGACCTGAACTGGTAGATCTGAACAGTATCCCAGCTTGACCACTGTGTTTTACTTCACTGTGTATCAGACTGTATAATAAATGTAAGGAAACACTGTGTGTTTGCCACGAGTTAGCAGCTGCTATGCATTAACATAGCGTTTGTCATTTCGATGGAAGAGAGTCTTTAATTCTACAATTCAGTTCACAGCAACCTGTAAATCTGCATCAATCCACTGCTGTCGCCAATGTTATGACTGTTTCAGAGGAACATCTTCAAAGGTCTGATTGGCCGGCCTGGTTTTTTTTTTTTCAAACCAGGAAACATCCTCAATGAGACAACACCAGATGTTTAAATCTCTGGAAAAAATCTCAAACGTGGACTGAAATGTGATTCATCGGTCACTAATAGAACGCAGCCATTATTGATGACAGAGAGTTTTAGAACGAGACTTTAATCTGCATTTTTTATGTGGCTGCTAAGACTTTTTGGCTTCTTTTTTTTCAGAGGGGGGATGATGAATATCTAAAGTAGATTCAAGACACAACACAACTTGGAAAATAACTACATATCATATAACTAGTAAACTAAATAATCAAAAAAACTGAATCTCTCAGAATCTACTGCTAGACATCTTAACACACCTTTTTACTGTTTTAGTCTTATAGCTAAAGGTTTGTTTATGTATGTGGACACATGCGGAAAAGCAGCCTACATTTTTAATTCAGATCAGTTGACAGACCCCAAAATGCTTATTGGTAAAATTGTCAAATCATATATGCAATTTATATATAAGTGCATAATTTCTGTAAAACTCTCCCTAATGTGCATGCTTGGCAGGGCAATGAGAAGTGTCAATGAGGAACACAGTGAATCCCTCCATTTTCAAGGAAAGACACATGAAATTCACATTTAATTATTCTTCAATCTGACCTCAAAGGCTACAGGAGGGCTACACGGCTACTGCATCAGTGTAACAGCCTCTGCATCTGTGAGAAACCTTCCTGAAAAACTGACTACTAGCTGTAGACTTCCTGTGTCGTCGACTCAAACGACGTGTGTGTTTCTGCGGAGGAAAACCCCCCCACGCGACCATCTTTGATGCAAAGTGATGCTGGGAGGCAGGAGTCATGGAGGAAGCCGGTTTGACGGAGTGGCTTCTGAGGGAAGGTCACGACAGTGGAGGAGGAGGGAGTGAGAGACGGAGGGGCAGCGGGGGAGAGGTAAGACTGTGAAGGGATCTCTGACAGCCTGTTAACATCGCCGGCTCTCAGAGTTCACAGCACTCCATTTGTTCTCTTTGTCGTTTCTGGCAAAGGAGCAAATCCCCGTTTGTTTCTCTAAAAACCCTCTCATCTACGGTCTTATCCTTTTATCTTTCTTTTCATGCAACAGGAGGGTTTCTCTCTCTAGGTCCTATTCTGACTTCATGTTGCTCTTTTGTTGCATTGCAAGTCTGTTTCAAACTCTTGTTCTCACCTTATTGCTTTTCTCTTTTGCTCAGTAAGATGATGTCATTGCAGAGTGTGCAGAGAAAGAAGCACACACACACACACACACACAGTTCCCCACTAACCCAAATGCTTTATATTCAGTGGTTTTAGTCTGACCTGAATATCTCTGACATGACTTTCACCAAAGCTAATAACAGCAGCAGGATAACTGCTACCAGTGCTGCTGGAAGTTGCCTGGCAAAGTTATTGTCGCAGGATGAGAAACAGGCCCGGCAGTGGTCGGGAAACTCAGTGACCTGCATGCCAGTTTGACTGCACCATTTATGAGTTTAATTCAGGTTCAGTCATACCCCCTTCTCCTTCCCCTCACACACACCCCTCTGTCTTCCCCTCTCTCTCTTTAACTCGCTTTCCATGAGCTAAGCAGCATGCGAACACCTGCTATTTTAAATGACATGCTCATTGTCGTGCAGAGCTGGAGGTGTAAATCATTGTGGGCCACTGCGCGAGGCAGCCGCGCACGTACACTCCAACATAAATGACTGACACCTCCGACCCGCCAGCGGAGAAAGGAGTGCAAAACAGAGCATGTGCTCAGCGTCCAGGAATTCATCTTTCACTCCCCCTTCCTTATTTAAACGCTACCCGACAGCAGACACACAGCTATCAGACTCTTTGTAGATTGTTCAGGAGCTGCTCTTTGCTGCGGTGCTGCAGTGCATGTCCTGCTGCAAGATGCCTGCAGCCATGCTAGCGGTTCTGTGGGGCTGTTCTTAGCTTTGAGCTAAATGCTAATGCTAGCATGCTAACAGGCTGACGTACCAGAAAATGTTTACAGTGGTCACGATCTCTAATGTTTCCTATTGAGCGCTAAACCCACAGGACAGCTGAGGCTGATGGGAATGCCAAATATTAGATAAAAGGACATATAATAGAGAAAATATATCATATGTGCAATGCTTTGTCCAATTAAATATTTGGGCTATTGATGCCGCCAGATGAAAATTCAGGGAACCATGAAAATTATTACAATTCACATGAATGTGAAATTCTATGGCAGTCTATCTAAATTAGCATCTAAATGCAAACTTGCTGGCAATGCTAAAGGGAAAATCAGGGGGAAATCATGAGGATTCATCCCCTGGGGACCACGAATGTCAAAAATTTCATGGCAACCAATCTATTTTCGGCATTATGCATTTCGGTCTGAACCAAAGAGGTCTACTGACAAATCTTTCTAACCCTGTTGGAGAGCCAAAACTTCAAGGCACCAGAACTTATCAGGCTTCTGGAACCATCAAAGAATCAATCTTTATTTATACAGCGTCAATTGATTACAAATACAACTGAACTGACTCAATATCAACTAATGTGAAAGTAATAATGGTGGGAAAATAATGTCCTCATAATAATGTCCTGTTCTCAATTAGAACTACAGTGTTAAATATGCATCAAGTATTTTAAATGTAAAATGTTAGTAAAGCCAAAAAAAAAGGGAGCTTTAAAATACTATTTGATCTCCTCTCTGTTTTTTTTTTATTCTTTTACATCTCCATTTGGATGCCAGACCATAGGAGGTAGAGGAGTATGAGAAGTGACTACTGTATGTGTGCATTCGCTGAGCTCGTACATTGTGTGATGCTGTGAACAAGTGCTGATCGGCGGGAGGTCGGCAGGGCCCTGGAGGGAAGCGGCCTCTGTAAAGAGCTCAGTGGTAATCCTTGGCAGTGCAGCAGGGGGCTGATAGGAGGCGATAACTCCAGGCTCCAGCCTCCTTTTCTCTGCAGTGCTCCCGCTGTAGCCGTGGACACTCACACAGTCGGGGGGCCACAGGGAAACACACAATGCTTTGTCATCATTCTCCATTGTTACACCGCTAATCACTTCTCTAGTTTTTTCTCAAGTTAGCCTCCTTTTGAAGGCCTGCAATGTGTTTAACAAGTTGAATGCATTGCTGTTAAATGGCACTTCACTCAGTTACATTGAGACACCGTTTTCAGTGTTGGATCATCACACGCTTTAGTAACACGTTACAGTAATGAGTAGTGTAGCAGCTACTAATAATAGTAATTGTTTTTCTTGGAGTTTGATGTGGGGCCGGAGGCGTGGAGAGGAGAAAATGTATCTACAATATTAGTGTATTTGCATGTTGTGTCTTGTTTGCTGGTATGCTGACTTTATCCACCAATCGGCCGTATTCAGGAAAACTGTGAATCCTAAGATTCAGTGTGAGGACAGGACTTAAACTAGCTAGCTGCTTCTTAAACCATAATTCCTCATTTGTATTACAGCTTAGGGCTGAATAACATGTATGAGGGCTGTTAAATAATACGTGTTTATGAAGCACACAGCTCATTGAATCAATCTGCTTGGTTCATAGACATAGCTTAAAACAAGCCAACTCACATGTGTTTCTATTCTTCATTCACATTTTTCATTCTTTAAAGGCTTTAAGTGTCACTTAAGAATTCACACAGCTTGTCAGTACCATAGGCTTTCTATTAAATGTATTGTTTTGGCATGTAGATGTGTAGGTTTTAGTTTGTTAGCGGCATTTTCGCTAGCTCAGTATCCTAAACGGGGACGAGTTGTGGGGAAATTACATCTGTCACAACATGTAGTAAGGAGTTGTAAGTTTATGGCATGCACAGTGTAAAAGACCTGGACCCTTAACACCACCTCACGACCTCCATATGCTCATATTTAGGCTACAGCCCACAACCTCTAGGGAACAAGCATCCTAATAATATACTTTACATATGTACTGAATGAGCAAACTCAAGTAAAATATCATCTTTTGCCCTGTTTCTTAAGACTGAATCAGTGAAAGCGCATGTTGTAATGGCACAACAACAGAGATTGAGACTGATTGTGTAGAGAGAAATGCCTCGGGGTGTGTTCTCAGGAGTGTGAAACCGGTGATAATGTTTAGTTCTTTTTCCTAAGTTCCTCCTGATTTAATCACTCTATTTTTTTATTACCAAGCCTCTAATGAGATCACTCTGTAAAAGCAGTGGCTTTGTGTGTGTCTGTGCGCAACAGCGTCAGCTCTAACCATTCAAAGTCCCATTAAAAACAGATTGTGCCGTTGCTCAGCCTGACTCCTGAATCCCATTAAAAACACCCGACAGAAGTGAAACAGTCATTAGCGAGTGAATCGGCTTTAGTAATTAACTCTCTCTCCCACTGCCAACCATTGTGTTTATCGCTCTGTGCAAAAACCCCTTCGGGGCCCAGAGTGGCGAGACATGAGTTCCTCACTGACGTAATGTTTTGGTTTACCTGCAGTCCCGCGGGCAGGAAGTGAGAAAGCGCATTTAGATGATGTGTGATAGGAAAACAGGAAGTTAGGGTAAAATAAACTGACTTTTGGGTAGATAGCTAAATTCCCTCAAGCCCAAACAGGTCCAACAAGGGACTTCATTATAGCTGAGGCCTTTTGATTAAACAAAGAATAACACCACAAGTTCCCAATTTAGGATTACTTAAGTGATTAGTGTGTTTGTGTGGTATTCAGTAATTGTGTTTATTTCAAAGACTTAACCTCCATTAGCCCAAAATGTAAATGTGGATATAAAACAAATTAATGATATACTGCAAATGTTTACGTACCTGAAAGGAACTTAGCCTCCTAATTCTGCCCTGTGGTGAAGCCCCAACAATCATAATACCAAGGTGGGCCAAAAACCAGCTTCTGTCCACTTCTGGCCAACTCCACTATGTTTTATAGCTCCTATCATCCTCAAAGTTCAACATTTTTAATGGAGCTGTAACTAAATAATGCCCCCTTTTAACGCTCAAGTTTTCCTTTCCCCACCACCCGTATCAAAGAGCTGGCCTGATTCTGTCGGCGCTGTCAGTGCTTCAAAGGCTGTGTTTCAGAGTGGGGCTCTATGACGTCCAGTGGCAGTGTTTCAAATCACCTCTGGTGCAGTAGATATAAAGATAGCATTCATCTATTGACTGCTTTATGTTCCCACTGTGGCACAGATAACTACCTTACTGTCCCAGGACAACAGGGCCTGTGTAGACCTTTGTTGCTCTTATGCCAGTGGCGCAAGTGTGCATTTCAGCTCTAAGTTCATCCGAGACATTGAACGCTGAAGGGCTCGTGTGTGTATGAGAGTCAGAGAGTGACAATGATAGTATGTTTGCACTGGGCAACCAATACCGGAGCAGGAAAATGTCAATGTGTTTGATAATTTGATGATATTACAGGCTTGAGACATTTGTCTTAGGGCAAATTAGGACAAAGGCTTTTTTTTTATGACAGAGCTTGTCACTGAGCCTCCTATGTAAATGTGTAATGCTATGTAAGAAGAGAGGAGAGCAGGATGAGACAGAGGTTAAGTGAGAGAGCGTGAGAGAGAGAAAGTGGAGGAGAGGAGGAAAAGTGCAGGAGCTTTAGTTGAGTCCTCTGCAAAAAAAAAAAACAAAGACAGGGTGAAGAAGTTGATGAAGAAAAGAGTGCAGCAAGAGGGAGAATGAGGAGATTGAGTGTAGAGATACAGGCACCTGGCATGCACTGTATTTCAGGTATGCAATTTAATAAGACTGCCGTATTCAAGCGATCAGATCAATCGTGGATTAAGGCAGTTTGTAAAGGCAGAGCAAGGATGCTTTTGCAGGATTTTACCCTGAGTTTGAAAATATCAAGTTAAAGTCAAAGAAAACAGCTGGAAGGAAAGTGATTCTTCACTCTGTTATGAGATGTTCATGTCATTGACACGTGTGCGCATTTGAAGTTTTTGCTGCAGCCTTGGTTCAGTGCAAAGCTGTCCTCCAGTTGCTGGCTGAGTTGCCGCAGAGTTGATGGAGAAAAGAGATACAAGCAAACAGCAGGCATGTCCACACTGCTCTCGGTCTTTCTTTTTTTTTTCTTTTCCTGCTCTCGTCCTCTCTTTGTGTCGATCCCCACGCTGCGATAACACACAAAGATGCGAAATCAAATCCCAGAAATACTGGCAGCGGGGGCAACATTCTGTTCTTCCTTTCCATTCTCTGTCTCTTTCCATGTCTTGTTCCCAGGCGGAGAACAAATGGTCTCATCAGGCTCTGGTGAGGCACCGGCGTCTGGTTGCGGGTGCCAGGCTTAAGCATGGGTGGCACGCTTTCTCTGAACAGCTGTGTGTCAGTGCGGTTGGCGCTACAAGGTGGCATTGCGTGGTCTAATGTGTAGAGAAGTCACGTAAGTCTTCTGGTTAACCTCAGAGCTTCTACACAATGGGGTCACAGCACTGATTATTTCATGCTGGTATGGGGGGGGGGGGATATGTGAGGCTACACTGCCTCAACAAAACTTCAAAATATACTCTGAGAACATTAAAAAAAACATCAGGTTACATTTGTGACCCCAAAAACATCACACATGTTGGGTTAAAACCAATGTTATTTCATGTTTGCTTCATGTTTGACAGTGAGGCCTTGTTGCACATCAATTACCTGATGTGTTGTCTCATGAAGATTCATGTGCATCTAAATGGGGATAACCGCTGGGGTGGAAAGAGCCTGAAGGATTAAGAGACAGATGAAGGAGAGAAGGTCAGAATTTTAGGGGCCGAGGCAGACAGAGAGTCAGATAATGTTGTTGAACACCTGTTTGTGTTGCAGGTCACAGCACTGTTGAATGTTACCTCGTAAAATATGGCCTCTCTGACCTGTTCTGTCACTAATAGCATGGGAGGGCAACAGGGATTTTTTTTTTTTCTCCTCAGCCTGGCTTTCCTATTCCTGAACCAGAATTCCTGTTTTACTCATTTTCCTCGAAGTCGTCAGATCAAGAGATGCATTCAGTGGGTGGAAATCAAAATTGAAGCGTCCCACTCTGAAAATAGCTTTTGACAACAAGACCAAAAAACAACAGAGGAAGCAGATGCCAGATAGCCAAAGGAAGATGTGAGTTTTTTTTTTTTTAATTTCTATTCTGGAGTGTGACTTCGCGTGATGAGAGATCAAAAGCAAACTTGTGCAGGCTCACTGGAGTTACAGAGGTGCCATTGTGCGAGTGTGTGGCCCTTCCAGCGAGACTCTGCCTTTGTGTTGCCATATGAAACGAATCTCAGTGTGACAAGTCGGAGCCGAGGAATTCACTGCTGCTGTGAATTCTCAAGCACCAGAGACGGCACCACCACCAACCATCATCCCTCCCGCTGCAACCCGGCCATGCGGTGACCTCTCTGCTGTCTGTCATCATCACAAAATCTCACATTTCAAGAATTACGTGCATTAACTTCCTTGTTCTTCGCTATAATACCACTGCCAGTAGTTACAGAGTGTCTCCACAGTCAGCATTGTGATTCACATCCCGTCTCGCTGGAATGCACCGATGACTCTGTTTTGTGGTCATTTCTCACCCTGCTTTTCTCGGAGGCAGCGAAATGACCGCACGTCTTCAGCATCTCTCCCAGCTCCCCAGGAGCTTAATGAGTTATAGCTCAAGTGTTTTCTCACTATTGATCTAAAATCCAAATCAGCACCTTTGCTTGCATCTAAACACTTCCTAGGGGACGAGGTCACAGCCTTTTGTTTTCACGTCAGGGCCGGTTCACTCCATATCTCCCAACAATCCCAGTGTCACCTCATTGACCTCTCACCTCCGACCCCCCTGCAAAATAGCGGAGGTCACTGTGCGACTGACAGCAGCTCCTGTTGCTACAAACAAGGCAACAAGGCTGCTGCGGCTGCATACAGCTCACGGACATTCTTATAGATACACAGCTGTGCAGGCACACAGGGCCTCCTCACTGACACACATACACAAAATCACTCCACAATACCTGACATACCTGCTTAATCGCTTTATGCTCTGCTGTGGCGTAGCAGAGTTTCTCTTTGAGAAGTGAGAAGGAGCTGTTGAAAGCTCGCCTGGCATGTTATTTTATAAGGTCATTTGCTCAGATTCCATTCCAGAGCGGTGCGTTTTTATGTCTCTGATATCCAGGTGATGGCCGCTCAGAATAGCTGCCAGTTGCCCCGGTGTTTCAGCGTGTACAAACCAAACTTTCTGTTTACAAGTTTGGAAGGGAGAGAAGAGGAAAAGGCTTCGCAAAACAGAGAAACGGGAACGTTCAGGATGAGGTAATCACAGAGAAAAGGGAAGTCAGCGCAGCTTTGTGCACACTGTTGCATGTAATCATCGTCAGAGTATCTCACAGAGGACCAAAGGGTCACAGTGAAGAAAGAAGTGTGAAATAACTCCTCCATCTTCTGTTTCTCTCACCTCCTCTTCCCCCTCTGCGTCTTTGCCTCCAGCCAATCAGATATCCCCTCTGCTCGTTTCCTCCCTCATATCCGCTACAGGCCTCAATTTTCAAATTGCTGTAGTTCAATTTACCCTCCCTTCCCTCTCTCATGAGTTACATGATTTCTGTATCAACCTGTTGCCTCATAGATCTGTCTTTTCTTCCTCTCTTGTTTTCTTGAACAGAGCAGTGAGGAGAAACAAACAGCATTAGAGTAGAGTCTCCTTGGAGGAATTTCTCTCACTCTTTCTCTCTTTCAGTCCCCTTTTTTCCTCCTGCTTTTGGCTGCCCTCCAGCAAATTTTAACACCCATCATGGCATGCTGTGCTGGGCATCGTCCAACAGATGCCCTTGAGGAGGACATTCCTGTCTGGCACAACTCCTCTTTTCACGCTATTTATACTCAAATGTCTGAGCCCTGCACTGATACCAGTATGCAACCCAGACCATTGTTCCCTGTGAAAGTAAAAGGAACTCCTCTCACAAAGTCGCGTTACAGGAACTCACTGAAATGACAAAACCTCTCTGCACATTGTTGGATAAGTACACAACACATTTGTGGTGCAACGTCAATATTTGTTATTCTTAAATAAAGTCTTATTCAGATAAAGGCACCCAGATTCTTGCTTGATTTATTGCCCCTTTTGTTAACTCGCTATTTTATCATCATTAGGTTTTTTTTTTTTAAGGGGAATATGTTCACAACTTACTTCTTCATTCAAACTACAGAATAAGAATGAACCACTTCTGGGTAATAAGCACATAATGTACCGTTAGCACAAAGTGAAGAGGAAAGTCATGGGAGGGGATTCTGAGAAGTGCTCATTGAAAAAACATCCATTAGGGGAACACTGGAGCTATTTTTTTTCATATATAGAGCCCCATCAGGCCACCGCTTTTGAAATCCACTCACTGTGCAACTCTCCTGCTTTGAGAAGTTCCAGTGAAAAGTGAAGAGGGGTGGGGTGGGGTGGAGAAGACACTGTGTCAAAACCAACTGAAAGACAATTTGTTTGCCCGATGTCAGCTAATTCAGGCACATCCCACATGAAAAGTGCACTTTAGCCTCATCAACAACTTCAGTGTTAGTATTCCACTAAATCTCATTCACACCTAATGTTTTTCTCCTCAGCCTAAAAGTAGCCTGCTCATACAAACTAAATGCGTTTTGGTTCATCAGCTGGCCCTTGGAAAAACATAGACTCAGCGCACTTGTATATTTGCCTTTGGTTTGTGCATGCTTGCTTTTCAATACATACCCGGTGACCATGATCAGGTTTAAAAGCGACTACTTCACATGTATAAAATTAACACCTGCGGGGTGCAGAATGCCACCACTATGGCTACATATCAACAGGCTCAAGGCAAACAGGGAGCTACACTTATGAGAGCTACACTTAGAAACACTTAATTCTGTCATCAAAGCTGGTGCAGGGGTTGGACGGTCTCACTGTGACGCTGTGTAAGTGGGATGAGAGGCGGTAGTGGACAGAGGGAGTGCTGCGGAGAGGCTGGTTTAGAACTGTGTGAAAGCTCAGCGCGTGTTGGGAAACCGTCACCCGAAAAAGCTCCTGTAAGCAAATGTGTTTTGGTGGTCGGTCTCCTGTGCACGCAATATTAAATTACTACCAACATCTTCAACAGTCTGATCTTACATGGACGTTTGACTTTATTTACATTGCAACACAGCGGTCCTTAAGGCACTGCCCAGAGGTGTTGTATATTGTATATTTTTTGGATTCAGTTCACAGTAACGGGTGCTAAGAAACATAGGAAGTGTGAATCAGTGTGAAGAAATCCCTCAAAGGTCTTCAACTTTTGAACCAGGACAAACTTCAATCCAATAGTTGTCAAGTCATGTCACCAGAAATATTAACATCAAGGTGGCACTAATGGGGAAAATCACAGGATCAGCAGGCTTCATTCATTGGGGAAAATAAATATTTGTTTAAAGTTTCATGCTTATCCATCCAATAGTTGAGATATGTCAGCCTGGATCAAAGTCAGGGACAGACAGACTGACATCCATAGAGCTGTACTGCAAGCATGGGGACAAATTCAACAACAGGAACAGTGAGGAGTTACTCAGAACATACTGAATGACAAAGTTTTCATTGTGGATTGTTTTTGTGACAGAAAGCAGTTCCAGTAGATACCCTCAGAGACCAATATCTCAAAATGACCTGCATGACTTTATACCAATTCACCCTTTAACCTTATAAACAGCATGAAACATTTTTCTGTGAACCCCCAACCACCAATGTTTCCTCTTCTGCGATTGAGACCCGAGAGGTGGACTGAGGAAAGACAAGCTGGGTGCTTTTTAACAGGGGTGAGGAGGAAGGTTCATAGGTCGACAAACTCAACCAGCGTGACCATCTGAAGCCTGTTCTCTGGGCTTGTTGTTTGGATTTTGGACACAGCACCTGTTCAGGGTGGAGACGTGGAGACATTTACGGACTTTATTCAGACAGAAGTGCTTTTAACATCTCCCTGCTCTCACCTACAGTCACGGATCTCCTGAAATGCTCATAACTGAGTATTAAGCTTCAGTCCCGGCCAGATTTTCTCTCAGTTTATACAGCGAGCGGTGAGAGTCGATGGCTTTTGGGTTTATCCAAGGCAGCAGTTAAAGTACAGGACCACAGGCGTAAAGCTGTCAACATGTGGACATGGTCGTGGAACACAGCTTTGCCTGTCCCCACAGAGACTTTATAGGAATGTTTAACGCCCCCCCACCACCACCACCTAAACATATCTGTCCTCTGTATCGTATTTTCCCCTTGCCAAGCTGCTTAATATGCAGGCTGCGATTTCCCCCCACATTCCACCAGATAAATCTCCACTCAGGATCTTTCTAGAACAAAGCCGTTAAGACTTGTTGGGAAATCTCCCACTTTCATCAAGACGCTTGCTCACCTATGTGAGCTGTTTTAAGTCGTGTTCCTGCTGATATCAGTTTACCCACCGAGAGGTACTCGCGCTGTTGATACGAGCCACTTAAATTGTCCGTGTGTGTGTCGGTTTGTGTGCAGAGACGAAGTGCGAGGTGCTTGTGTGACAGTTTGTCTGTGTGTGAGATTTTTCCGCCTCTTTGAAGCGTACAAGATGGGACGGGCCAGCCTGTTCGCCGTGACGATGACGAGTCTTTGATGTGTGATTAAAGGAGCGATGTACGCCTTTATGTAATCAGCTCCAACATTTGACAACCCGTATCCCACAATGCACCACTTGTGAGAGAAGATCATAGTTTTAAAACATTATTATTATCCGGCCCGTGCTTTTTGATCATCCGCTGGTGCCCTCCTAGTAGGCTGGCAAGTTACAGAGCTCAGCGGATAAGTGCGTCTCTGTCAGACAAATGATTCTGTCAGCTTTGCAGGATTAGACAGGTGAGAGATCGGCGGCCGGCGTGCACAGAGGGATGCCTGCGTTGGCTGGAAGTGAATCAAAGGGCCCCGAAAATGGACAAGAGCAGGAGAGCGAGAGCGAGAATGAGTCAAACACACAATCGTCGCCTTAGATTACTCAGTGAGGGAGAGGAAACACAAGGGTGCTGCCTTGTGCACCCTGTGCAGCATAATCAAAGCACCAATCATAACCCTGGCAGTCTAATAGCACAGCGATAGCATGTGATAGCATCAGAGGCGGCTTTTTTGAAATGCTAGCGTCCTCCCAGCCTGAGCCTAAGCCCCTCTATCAACATGGACATCAGCCAGAACCCGGCTATGCAGCCACGCCAATTTTGTTTTACTTTGTTCTGCTGCTACTTTCTCTATCCCGTATTTATTTTCCTGCTTGATACTCTCACTTTAAAGTGGACTGACACACAAGCTGGGTTTTCCAGCACATGTTTCCTGTGTTTGGAAGAGGGGGGGCAGGGATATAAAAACAGAGGAAGGGGTGAGAAGGTCAGACGGAAAGAGGGAAAAAGAGGTTGGAAAGTGTGGAGGTTAATTGAGAAGTAAATCCGAGGACAGACCTCTCTATTCTGACGTTTAAAGTTCAGTCCAGGAAGAGTAGAAGCTACTCTACTAGGATTGGGACCTGAATAAAATAAACAAAGTGTTAAATGAAATTTCATGACGCTAAACCTTTTTTGACATTATCCTCACGTAGAAGCGGCTGAGCTCAGAAAAGTCGCAATGTAACGGCTGGGTGAGCTGTAATGTGACCCCGAAATAACAAGGCAGCTCAACCATGAAGTCACACTCTATCAACTATCCCAAAGACTAGACAAACAAGATACTACCTGGTTTATCTCCTAGACATGACCACAACAGAGACGTCGTCAGGCAACAACCAGAGCAACCGTATCTGAGAGATGGCACTGGACTCCAAGACATTATCAGCTCTAGATGAATGATATCACACTTGATGGGGAGATGGTAGCCGCCTGGCTGGTGGATAATGTCAAGGTGTTACAGCTCGTTTTAAGGAGAGGCACAAAAGCGTCTTTGTGTGCAACAAAGTGGGAGAGATTGGGAGGATGATGCTACCCAAGACCAACACCTGTAAGTATGAGAGACGACTCTTTCCCTCTATGAACCCTCCAAAGTATGATGAAAAGATGAACGCCATAAAAGAAACAGGGAATTACACAAATTTTTAGGAAAATTGTATTTTAGGTAAAGCTTGGATCAATAATATACCCGAAAACTTGAGACTGTCTTCACGAGAATAATTTTTATTTTCTAATGGTCATGGAAGTAGCGCGACGTTGTCATAACGCAGCAACTCTTTAAGTCGATGTGCCAACAAATCATGTGACTTTCACACCTGCCGTTCCTCCTCCCGTTACCTAATGACTATCAATATTGGTTCCTTTTAATGATGAACACGACCTTTCCCAACATGTCATTCAAAATACATCATTCGTCCATCCCCTCTAGAGCGACTCACTCCGTTTCCTTTCCCAGACTAACAGACAGCTGCCCAGCTTTGGTGAGCAGGTATCTGTATTCATATTAATGTTATTAATGTCTGACTGGCATTTATTAGAATTTACTTTATAGTGTAAAAACAGAAGAGGAAAGTGTGAGAGAGACGAGATCATGCACGAGAAAAGAATGTGAAAGCGAAAAGCTGAACTGAAACTTAACTTCCCTTTGTGCTTATTTAATGTCATTCTGTGTAATTCTGGGTTTTAGCAATGATTTTACAGTTGCAGACTCGAGTCTCTGCGGCGCCCAGAGATTAACCTGTGACAAAAGTCAAATACGTGCAGGATCTAAGACGAGTTGAACGCGCGCTCACAAATATACAGGTCTCTTGTAAAAAAAAAAAGGGGGCCTCTAGTATGAATCTCAGGGTCACTTGAGGCCAAACTCACAGCAGAACACATTGCTGATGATGTGGTGGTTGAATATGTTTTTCTCATTCCCATCCCACAAACTTCCAGCCCTCTCTCTCTCTCCATCGATCCAAATTATGCAGACGGCATTTCCTCCTAGGAACAAATTTATCTGTCTGCCTCTTATTTGGACCAAACAGCGAAGATATCGCTCTCATGAAGTATCTGGGAGTCACTTGTAACCGTCACACCACAGGAGGAAGCAATACGGGATAAAGTATAAATGAACCAATTACATTTGTGGTTAGAATTTGAATCTACAGCCGGGGATATTGGGTACAAAGATACAGTTCCATCATGGGAAAGCGATGCCTCTGTGCTCTTTATTTACGTCTGGAAAAGAGGCCTCATAATCGTCTGGCTTTTTGTTGGTATGAAACTATTCCAATAGTCTTCAAATGTCAAAACACAGAGGAGGTATAACATTACCGTCTACAACATCCGCAAGCAGAACAACCATACACACACCCTCCTCTACACCCTCTCTTCTCTTCTCATGCCCCTGCTTCCTCCCACACTCCCTCCTTTTATCACTTTACCAGTCACATTACATGATCTTCTCTCCCACCCTCCCCCCTGCGCTTGTTCTTTGTTGCTCGGCCTTATGCGACTTTTATGTAACCTTTCTCCATTCATTTCCGTGTGTTTTGATTGTTGAAAACGGTCCCAGTCAGGAACTACTGTTCTGTAACGATACCCAATGCTGGTTCAGCTTCCACTCTCATAAATATAATACATCCACCACACTGCAGACATTGTTTTCCAGGAGCCCAAATAACAGTATATTCTTCCTCCTTTTCTGAATGACACAAATGCACCCAGTATTCATGAGTCTCTCTTTCTCTGTCTCCCTCCTGTCTACCTTCATTTTTGTAGGTCATCACTCCATTATGAAAGGAGAGGAAGTGGAAAAAGCTGAGGCCTACAGAGAAGCAAACATGCTGACCTGCTCAGAACAAAACTATAAGAGACAGGAGGAAAACAGACACACTGAGGAATGTCATTACCTTGCAAGAGCACAGATACTGTACAGATGGGCCTGCACACACAGATGAACACATCGGGTGGTGGAGGACATTTCCATAAATTACTCGTTAGAAAAGTCTGGGAAGGAAATATTAATTGTGTCTGAATTACTGATTGAATTCAGATGGCAGACATGTTGTTGGTTAGGCCGTCTGCTAACAGACGTAAACACTGCGCATTGCATGCCGAGCACTTAGCTAATAGGAGAAAGGTGTCGTTCCTCATCTGTTTGTTTGGAAGATCATCCAAATAAACTCTGATTAAAGTCAACATGTAATAAATAGAGAAGCATCATGACTCACTTTAAATATATGGCTTTTGGAAAAAGGAAAGCCTCCAAGAAACACACGGCTCACACCACCAAACTCTGGGGTCTGTTTTGATGGATAGGCTCGGCAGAGCTCCCTCGGTACGTTCCCGTTCTGGATGCAGCCATCCATGAGACTGCTGTGGATGTGCTATAGTGTATGACAAAGCTCTGACAGTTTCCAGAGCACCTACTAGCTCTGCAATCAAAATAAACAGGCGCTAAAAACAAACACATACCTGCTTAGGCACACACTTGAGACTTGAGTTCATTCAAAATGCTCCTCAATGTGGATTGTGTGTTGTGGATTAGAGTGCGGTTATGTTTTAATGCTGAAGTTTCTTGCTGACATTTGGGAAATGGATAAGACGGAGCAAAAGCTGTTTTTTTCTAACCATAAAAATTGAAGGCCAGAGGCATGATGGGAGTGCGTGTGATGGAGCGGCAGCGAGCTGTGACGAACACAGAAAGACAGAAAGACAAGCAGAAAAAGGAGAAAGATGAGAAGAAGAGGGAATGTGATAGGTGCGATAACATCCACAGCCGAGACAGGATCCATACGTGTGTAACAAATTGAGGAAAAAAGGGAGGAAGTTGAAAACGACAGAGAGAGAGAAAGAGAGTGAGGGGACACAGAGGAGATGAAAAAGAGAAATAGTGGCACAGTAAACAAAACAAATGCAAAGTTCGAGCGCAGAAGACAGATAGTGAGCAAGTGCGTCTGCCAGGTTTTTTCAGGTTTGTAGTGTGTTTTAGTTCACAATCAGCATGTCCCAGTGTCTCGGCCAGTCTGTTCTGAGTAAGGATTGTTTACAGCCGTCCAGATAACATCAGAAAAACACATCTCTGGACTCACGCTACAGCCTTGAGCCACCTATCCACTCACGGTGAATGTCTCTCATCCTCCCTCTCTCCAGTACAAAAGTACAAAAGGTGCTGCTGGAGACATTACATAAACCTGTTGAGGATGCCTGCAGGTGGTGCATCATACTTCAAAAATGAGACTGATGTTGTTTGTGATGACGGCACACGGGAGGCCAAAGGGTGCCTTTGTCCCGGTGTGTGTTTCTGTTTTATGCTACTTTATACCTTCAACTCCAATCCAGAGGGGAAATACTGCAATTTTTACTCCACTATATTTATTTGAGTTACTCGTTACTTTACAGCTAAAGATTTCACATACAAAACATTTGATAGTTAAAATATGATGTACTGCTATAGATTAAATTACCCTACAGCATACACACTACTCACAAAAAGTTAGGGATATTCGGCTTTCAGGTGAAATTTCAGGATGAACCTAAAATGCATTCTAACCTTTCCAGGTGAACTTAATGTGACCTTCTCTAAACTTTTGAATGCACATGTCCAACTGTTCAGTGTTTCAGTACTTTTTGCACCAGTTGCTGTTCTCTAACAAGAAGCTTAACAGCAAAATTCACAACAGGTTTGATCCATGAATCCACCAATACATTTCCTGCTTCAGTTAGAATTGGTATTTAAACAGTCCTCCTCATCCTGCTGTTCACATTCTGACATCATGAGACCAAGACGACACCTAACAGTTGATCAGCAGCACCTCAACACTGGAGGCTTCAAACAGGAAGTCCTCAGACGGAGGTGTTCACTGAGCTTAGAGGGTCACAGAGTGTCATCAGGAGGTTGGAACAGTGATACAGAGACTGGAAGAGTCACAGAAAGGAGAGGAGTGGACGTCCTTTGGCCACATCCCAATTTATTGAGACACTGAAAATGTTTTGTTGTGGTATACCTACCACTGTTGGTAGATTGTCTTCAAATACATTGTTTAAAATGAAGAAATTACCATTGCATGCTTCTACTTAAATGCCCTACTTTCATGATATAATATCACTGTAGCATTAACTTTTTACATTTTCCATAAATTTCTTTTTGTGAGTAGTGTAAAATAGTTAAAATTAGCTCCATTTAATCAACTACACAAGTAAAATGATTAATAGCTCAATGCAACAGTAATAATTAGTACATAGTACATTTTTATGTACTGTAAGTACTTTAACAGTGAAAACTCTGAGTACATTTTGTGACACTTTTAGTGATGTTTGAGTTATTCTGACACAGGACTTTTACTTGAAATAGAATATTTTATGTTGCTACATTTACTTAAAAGGTACAGTTCACCCCTAAATCAAAAACACATATGTTTTCCCTGCTATTTATCCATCTAGATTGTTTTAGTGTGAGTTGGCAAGTTTTTTAGAGATATCGGCTACAGACATGTCTGCCTCCTCTTTAATACAATGGAGTTGGATGGCACTCACTCAAGGTGCTCAAAGGGCCAAAAAAAACATTGGAAAAACTCAACAGCAGCGCCTCTTTCCAGAAACTATGATCTGGTTACTCAAAGTAATCCACAGACTTTGTTGTGAGCTGTAGGAATATTTTCTCACCGCGCATCTACTAACGGACGAGAAGCTCGAGACAGAGCAAGTGTGGCGAGTGTTGCCTAGCTCAGAGGCCAGTTCACACAGATTCAAATGAACTTGTTCAAGTTCATTTTCAATTCAATCAGTCTGTTGCACAATACTGTGGGTTTCGTAGAGGAACTTTGTGGCCGTTGGCCCGTGGTCTTAACCTTTATTAATGACGTCTTGTCATCATCATTCACTCCCAGATATTTCCCAAGACTGGTCGATTGCTTCAACTCATTTTAAAATCAACACTGATGTGATGCTCTGACTTTTCATGCGCAACACTGAGCGCAGGACATACACAGTAGTGTCGCCCTCCTGGGATGAGCTGTAACGTTATCTATCTCAATGATGCTAAGAGGCGAAACAGTTGGTCCATACGTGAAACTGCTCACAATAAAGTCTGTGGATTCCCTTGAGTGACCAGGTCACGATGATACTTTGAGCACCACAAGCCGAGCACCATCCAGTTCCACCGTATTCGATAGACGGCAGACCAATATCTCTAAAACTCACACCAAAACAATCTAGATAGATAAATAGCACTATAGGCAAATGGATAAATATATCATTTTGATTTTGGTGTGAACTGTCCTGTATTTCATTATTTGGTTGTGAAAAAAGTAAAAAAAAGATACTTAAAAAGCAGTGCGGCATGTTGGCGTGTGCGAGGGATCATTTTAAAGGCTCATCCACATTATTATATATTATTTTCTGCATTTATAGGAGTTATATTTTCAAATTAGATCCCACAGTGTGCTAAGGGGATGGGAGGGGGTTATTTATGTCTTTAATAGATAGGGAGCATATAAAGAAACTTCAGGCATATCCTCATTTACTGCACCTTGTCATTTCTTCTTTTCTTCTTTAAAACTTAACCATTTGTTTTCACTGTATCAGGACAGATTGATGTGCTCATTAATCTTGCATAAACTCTGGGCTTTCCTAACCCAATATGTTCTGCTGTCACGGGCCCTTTGCTTCATTTTTTTTTTTCAGTTTCTTCTCATCCTGTCTCCACTCGCTTCCCATCCAGGTATGACATATTCGCAGGCTCTATATCTGTCTGCACGCTGTCTGCGGGCTGAGGATGACTTGGGGAACTACCCCTCCACACTTTTATTACCTGAACAGTTTTCATGTGTGCTGGCTTTTTCTTCAGAGCTGCAGATGAAAGAAACCAAGAAAAACGCACAAGGTGTGTGGGATCAGCATGCAGCTTAAGTGTGTGTTTTTCATTTGAGTTGGATATGATCCAGGTCTGTCTTCTGTCATCATTTTCTCCTTTTTTTTCTCCCATGTTTGATATGTTAGTCAGCCTGTATTTCTATTCCATATCTCCTCTGATGTCTCTCATATCTTATTTTTATTGGTCCGTCTCTTTCTCCCCTCTGCAACTCTCTTCATCTCTCTCTTTTTTCTGAGCACAATCACTTGTTGGTATTCATCCTAATTACTTTTCTCTAAACTTCACTTTCACATCGATCCAACCTGTTTTCATTTTCAAACTCCCACTTTGGCCCTGCATCATTTTTTCTGCCTACAGTTCCTTACTTCTGTCCTCCCACCTTCAACTCAGTGCGGTATCACTCCCCCCCACCCCACGTCTTTGTCTTCCTCCCTCCACATTTTCCTCGTTTCCTGCATGTCTTTATGAGCTGTAATGAGTATCTGTTGGTAGGACTGAGCCTGGGCAGAGAGAAAGGCAGGCCAGAGGCGGTAAAGCCTGTTATTCTTTCCTCCCCTCTGTCTGGCATGTGTGGAGAATGGAGGGAGATTTGGAGCCTGCACTGCTGTAATTTCAGCCTCTCCATCTGAGTCGGCCGGTGGAGGTGGGAAGGTGAGCCTGGTTCAATGATAAGGGGAGGGTTATGGGTGAGAGGGGCTTACAGACCACCTCGCTAAGCCTAAACTTCTCCCCACCACCCTGCCGACACCCACAGAATATGGTTTGCCCTGAAGAAACTGTGAAGAATTGGTAGCGAGTACATCAAGTGTAATTTATACAATATTTCTATATCAATTATTTGTCACAGGCCACTTCAATGTGTCAATGTGTTGGATTAGAGCACTTGAACCTGTAGAAATCTTATGTTCTGATTTATTTCTACCATCCGACATTTTCTTCTCTCATCTATTGTAATTGTAACTGTTACTCTTCCAGCCCTCAGTGACACCTGTAAACACTGCTTCCAATCACACAAAGTTTATAGTAAAACAGATCCATCCTGGTATTTTTCACAAGTGATATCAATTTTAAACCAGTGGTCCAGCAGTATTTATGTTGCTCTACACACTCTGCAATTTGCACATCAATTTGATCTTTGAAGAATTGTGTTCGCACAAGATAGTGACAGGTGTGTGCAGCCAAAAGCCTGCAAAAATGATCAGTGTATTGCACAAAAGGTTTTGATCAAAGGAGCATGATCAGCAGGAGTTACTGACCATGACCTCAAGAGACTTAAATAAACCACCTGGCTAACAGCAATGACCAATCAGGAGAAGAAAGGTAAGAGGCAAAAGGTGTTTCAAATTAACTCATCAGCCACCTGGGTGCAGGGTGTAGCTGCAGTCACCCATGCATCCCCATATATAAGTCTTGAACTCTATATAAAGTCATGTATGTATGCAAAAACATGTTATTAAAGATAATTCCTCATGAAGACCATCTGGATGCAGTGTTCTCATATAGAAAATCCATTTGGATTCTGCTTTAAGCAGCTTTTGATCAATGTCACCACCTAGTTGTTCTTTTGATAGCTGATGGAAGGCACAGGCTGAAAGTGATGAGACTAATTGGACAGCTTCTTTAAAATGTGGCGCTTTTGTGTTCAGAAACAATGTGTTCTAACAGGACTGCTTGTTTCATCAATATATTGAAACCCACATGGGCGTGAGAGTTAAATCATCGCAAATGGTTTATATTAGGCACTGTTTAATGCTGAAGTTTTCACCTGTCTGACCTGTGAATGTACTAATTTTCTTACATGTTATGCAGCTGCAATAAGAAAATACACCAGTCTAAACTAACCTGTGTGGGAACAGAAGGGCTGGAGCTGTATTCATGTACAAAATCTTGTCACCTCATAACTAAAGATGTGATGTTTTATCTCTGCCATTTTGTTGGTTATTTTGTCGAGTCAAAATCAAGTTTAACGTCAGAGCTCAGGCAACTTTAGTACCATCTGTGGTCCAGAACATGAATGCACAGTATGTTCCTGTATGTGAATGTGTGTGCGTTTGTGTTTAATCATTAGTGCAGGTGTGTGTTTTGTCCTCGGCACCTGAATGTGAGAGACGGCATCAGATTTTGTTGGATCAAACAGCAGAACAACTCTGGGGTTCCTGGGGTTCAGACTGGCAGCCATGAGAGGCCCAGAGCCAGGCACAGGTGTGTGTACTCTGAGGAACGAGGCTGTGTGTGTGTGAAAGAGAGACTGGTGATGGTGGTGGTGGGGGTTAGCCTTTGGATGGTTGCCAGGTTCCCCCGCTAACCCTCCACCTGGGCCTGGATTCCTCCAGTCAGCAGCAGGGTTTGCATGCAAGAAGGGAATCTGTGGAGCGAGCGTAGATGTTTCAGAAGAGAGCACGTTTACTGAAGAGATGACCACAGTGACATTTATGTGGGTGTCCAGGAATCACTGAATAATCTTCCAAGATAGTTGTGATGTTAAGTTGAAATTTGTGAAATATTTGTGCTGTTGAAGATATGCTTCATAAACCAGGGATTTGGTTTACATGAAAATCTAGGTAAAATCTGCAAACAACAAACAATGCACACCTAAAAGAGTTGATACTGTACACCCATTAAACAAAAATATAGGAAGAGATTTGCATTTCTCAGGGCTGCGAAAAGTCCCGCTAGTCAAAAAGGGACACTGCATCTGCAGGACCTGGAATGTAGATTTGGCATGCTGCCTGAATTCAGGAAAACATCAAATAGCCGCTTCAAGGTGATCATCCTCTCCATCTTCTCATCACACTAGCTGAGCTGTCGAGGATCCTCATCATTACAGAATGAAACAAAGGACAAGAAACGCCTAGCAGCCATTTTAAGCCCTGCCCCGACAAGTACAGCTCTGCTCCCCATAACACCTCACTGATCCCTCCTCCGTTTACTTTTCCAGTTTTAAAAAAGTAGTACAAAGTTACATATGCGTACACCGAGGGGTATTGTAAGGCAATACCAAGCTGGGTTTTCCCCTTTTCACAAGTGCTGCAGTGGAACATTAAAAAAAAAAAAAAAAAAACCAGACAACACACCCTTTACAAAAAAAATCAGTTTAAAAAGAGCAGCTGAAAGCTACATTGTGTAAGGTATTCTTCAGGGAGTTCAGTCTAATAATCACGGGGTTGGGTGGGTTTATTTTCTAAATATGACATCAAGGAGGAGTGTATTAATCACATGCCCATGTAACCCTGTCACACTTGCCCCCAGTGGAAAAACATCACTATGGTCAGAAAAAGTTTTACCCCACCACGTCCGGCTCTCATGTCTCAGGTCCACCATTTGCGCCCCTCATACAGTACATGTACATGCATGAACACATAAACACATGCTTATACATTTAGTGCGTTCTCGGAGAGCAGCGGCGTGCAGTAGACACAGGTAGCGCTGTTCTGCGAGGGCTGCGGACTCGAGCGTTACCTAATGGCTGGATATGTGCTGCTGTGAAAGGAGCTTTGTCAGGATCCTCTTTAGCCCTCACAGTACTTTGGTACTTAACTCGTTACACATGCCGTCATCTCTTAGTCGGGGGATTTCTAGGTGGTGCACCCAGTGTGGAGCTACACTGGTTTCCTATCAGCGCAATGACTCTGCAATGGAAGGTTCTAAACAGCCGAATTTCCACAAATGAATAAAGCAATAACTGATTTTTCTTTTGTGTGGTTCCACTCTGCTGCCACCGAAGCATGACGCCGTATCGCACTGAATTGAGGCCTCTTGACTTTGTTTATTGTTAAGCCATGACGTTTCCTCAGTGCCGCAGCCAGACATCTCAGCTTGGCCAGGGCCTGGCTTGCCACAGGCTCCACTGCTGGACAAGAGGCCTGCAATTATAGCTCACTTCAAAGATGCCAGTCAGTCAAAGACGGCATTCATGCATTTATTTTGGCAAACCCCTGTCCACTCCCCCTTTCTTGCCTCCTCACCTTTCCACCTCCCACCCCCTTGCCCTTCTTCCTCCTTTCCCACCAACCCTCAAGCTTGTTTAGATGAGCGATTAAGGAGAGAAACAAGTGCAAATGGAGTTTGGTTTGGCACGGATCACTATTGACACACAGTTTACTGAAATATCTCCCTACATAGTTTTTCCCCTCACCTAAATTTGGACGAGGTGGATGTCGGCAAAGATGAGGGGAGGAGTGGGTCTCATGCGCCCAAACAGGGAGGCTTTAGTCCTGGGCACCGTCCTCTGCCCCCTTCTCACCCCACCTCCTCCAGCTGATCCAGAAATAAAACCTAAAGAGAGGGGGCAGGAGGACATGTTTCACCTTAGGCCATCTGCTCTGTGCGAGCTATTAGATGTTCAATTAACATGGTAAACTGATAGTTTGCCATGTCAACAGAGCACTGTATCACCAGGCGTCAAATTCTGCCCCCCTGAATCTGAAACCCCCCCTTTAAACCGCAAAGTAGACCAACTTTAACCGTCAATGACAAATTTAGAGAAGTGTTTATTCATTGGCCATTTCATTTTCTGCCAAGGTTTATTTGATCATGAGAATTCTGTGTATGTAAGGGACTAATAATACTACTTCCTAAAACTTGTTATTGCATGGAGGCTTTAAAGTGGCCTGGCCAGAGATTTGAATGGAGAGGAACAGCTGGTATATTCTCTCCATATATTTCACTTTATTACATGGGCATCATCTAGCATATAAGTGATCATATTTCACAAAATTCCAGTTGTCTACCATCTGCTGGGAGAGACCTGGTCTTGTAAACTGTGATCCTGATCCAGTCTGAGACCTGGGATGGCCGTGATTGGCCCTGTAACTTCATCACAGTAACAGTTACAAGGCCCGCAGGAGCCTTGGGTGTGAGGTGCATGTGCTGTGTGCATGTTTGCATGTGCAAAAAGCATGCGTTAATATGCTCATCTGTCTGTTTTGGGGTTTGTGTGTGAGCATTGTAAGGCCCTGAGTGGTATGTGCAGGAGTGTCTGTAAATGTTTGTTGTTGAAGCAACACCAGACACCTCAGCCCCCTCTCGGCCAGAGCTCCACCATCACACCCCCTGGAATTTGAAACCCAATGCTGGAAGTTGGGCAGCCAGAGTGATTAGGGGGACCCACCACGCTGGCGGTGTTACAGTTTGGCTCAGGTGTCCCATTCGTCACACCACAGACCGGCCCCAGCCCACACCAGCTTGGACCTACACCCCGGGCGCTGCACTGTCTCTAGGGCGGAGTCAGGCGGCCCGGGGACCTCTCTATAGGAGCCTGTATGGCTCCCATGGGCCCAACTTATCCATCCGTCTGCGCAGGCTCCTCTAACTCGTTAAAAAGCACAGACCTGCGGTGCTAAATCATTAGGCTGTCACACACATCATACACACCTGGTGGGACTTGTATCCCTGTAGAACAATAACTGTCACATACTTGATATTGTGTGGACACTGAGAAGTGGAGTGAACATTTTAGGGCTGGAGAACAGAGAGATCAAATCAGATATATCACACTGTATCCCAAACACACACACACACACAGACACACTCCATCATGGTCTGACAGCAGAGGTAGTTACGGGTCAAAACCACAGTGAGTGGGTCCACATAAAGGCAGCTTTGTTAAAGACACACTGTGCTCCGAATACCATTCATCGGCCGCAAAACCTCACGGGAGAGAGAGGACGCGGCGAGGAGGGAGACGACGGAGACACGATCACAGCTGGTCACCGTACAGTCAGGACCTTCCTGCTGCTTACCCGGGAGGTAGTTAGGTAGTCGAGGAAGTTTATAACAGATATATATGTATTCAAAGAACTGTGCACTCACATTCAATACGCACTCACACAAGCACACACGTTCAAATTCTCCCTCAGGGTCTTTGGTGCTTGGCCAGCCCCCTCTTTCTCATCAAAGTGCGATCATGAAGTTTTCTTTCATTTCTGTTCCTTCGCCAATGCCGTGCCTGACAACTTGCAGAAAGGTGCAGATCATAACTCACACACACGAATACAATCACTCACTGTATTGTCATTGTCTTCTCCCCACAGTTTGGCCGGCTTCCAGGCACGGCTCGAGATGAAAAAGGTCTAGAATTTACAGTTTGCTGTCCTTGACTACACGTTGTTTATATAATGCACGATAATGTTTTGTCACAGAGGGCTTTGTTATTTTTTCAGTCCTATTGTCTTCTGGGACGGGTTTAGAAACTTTAGATCAGGGAGGGGTGCGGGCTTGGGTCACAGTTTTAAAGAAGGGGTGAAAATGTGCTAAGACCAGCACATGCATGGACAGATTATGAGACAACAGGCCTCTAGAAACAGATGTGTGAGAGTGTGACGCTGACTAGGAGGCATCGATCATTGTGATCGTCTCATGTCTCCTTGTGGTTATTTTATGACTTGTTGTGGTAGTTTTGTGTCTCTTTGTGGTTGCTCTCTGTCTCCGTGTGGAAGTTTTGTATCTCTTTGGTGTTTTGCATCTTTCTGTGATCATTTTGTGTCTCTTTGTGGGTTTTTTTTGTGTCTTTTTGTTGGCTTGCCAACAACAAATGATATCAGTCACTTCATGCAAAGGTTCTGACAGAGGGGCTCTAGGCCTGCACCCAGTGGGCTTGTTCAGTAATCCATCCATGATATCAACAAGCCTGCATGTCACCCTCTGACTGGCAGGAAGGGTGCCCAATCAGATTCAAAGGTTTCCTTAAATGCAATGAGAAGTGTGAGGGGAAAATAATTATGGCTAACTTTTGTTTTTGGAGCAGCATTGCTTGGTGACCAAAGGTTATCACCAATGAGTGATAAATAAATAAATACTATGGCATAGCAAGGCTTTCCTTCTGTAAACGTGGACAAGGTGTCTGTCTACTGCTGGTTAAAACTAATTTTAGAAAATGGCTAAGAACTAGAGAACAAGACAAGTTGTCGTAACACACAGATCTCTATGGAAAATGTGTCCTACGGCCTCTCCATACCAAACAGCATTAAGAAAAAAACAGATAGAAAAGGGAAAAACTAGCAAAGAAACTAGTGACAGGAAAGATCCCTTTAGGCAAAAATAAATAGAAATAATCACCATAATAATTATGATAATGAACTTTACTGCAAAATACTTTTGGGTCAAGAAGTAAACAAATGACTGCCTCTACAGCAGGTGACCTTTGGCCCCCTCACACCCTCCAGTCACGGTTGTGCCTCGAGGCCACATTGTTAATGGCTCTGTCTGCTGGTATGCGAAGAGCGTGAGCAGAACACAGAGGATCCTGCCAGCACAGTATGAAAAAAAACCCGGTGCCTGTGTGCATTAGGCCTTGCAAACACCTAGGTGGTCCTGGAAAAGATGGGAAGAGAAGGAGACACGGAGAGACGGGAGTACATGGGAGGACAGAAAGTTATGTGGGAGGGAGACTGTCAGGTTGTCTGTGTCAACAATAAGGAAATAATTGGCCTCTGTAGCCCGTGGGCCTCGCCGCGGCAGCCCGGGGGCCTGCTGGGGTTGGGTGGGGCATGGCCCTGGCATTACACACAATTAGACCAACAAGGGGGTCAAATAGGGAGGCAGGGGAGGTCCCAGCCCTGTCATTCATGAGAGGGATGTCTTTGTGCCCCAGGCTAAGCCAAGGCAATGCTCAGGTCACAGGGAAAGGCCCTGAACTAGGCCTCTGTCTGGAGATGAAAGCTTCATGTGAGTGTCCTGCTGATCTCAGACCAGCCTGATGTTGCAAATTACAGAGGAGGAGTTGAACATGGGTAGGTTAATGGAGGGCTGAGGATGTTAACAGGTCGGTGTAAAAACAAAAAGGAGGGTCAGTGGACAGAAAAACTGGAATCAGTTGGTTGTGGAAATTCAAGAAGCTTCCTGTTTGTTTTCTTCATCAGCTTATTTTAATCTGAGTCATTCCGGCTCTCCTCAGCCTCAATTAATCACAAACATGCTCTCCCTTTATGTCTGCGAAGACTACTAAATCAAACTCAACAGGTTTTCGTGTCTGTGGTCAGGCTCTGGACAGTATCATAAGCCAGACTGCTGGGTGGCAGCCCGCTAGCCCCTCTCTGACTTGACTCCCTCCTTGACCTCTTCCTAATGTGATAAACATTCCCAATCAATGGAGGAAACAGGGTGGAAGTGGCCGGGGCCGTGAACATGACCTCCCGGTTGGCTTCAAACGGCCAGCGATTCTCTGTTTACACCTAATCCTCACCTTGTTCTTCTGATCGGGTAAACTCGGCCAGAGACAGGACGAGGTCAGCTAGTTCAAACCTGCAGAATGCATCCATCTTATTAAATCTCGCTCTCAAAACTGCCAAAAACATCTTGCGGGAGACACTTGCTTCTTATCACTGCAAATGAACTTGAATTTTTTGGTAAATCACATATCATATATTTATATTCAGCCAGAGAACTTTCACCGCATCTGGATATAAAAACATGTAAAGCCATAAAAAACCTCTACGTGTGTTTATTCAACTACATGGTTTATTGCTCTTATGTCACTGTCTGAGCTTCTTTAGGTTATATTACACTTTACACTTCACTGCATGTTTTATTTGATCTTATACATCAGCATCCAACAATTATTTTTGTTATTGGCTAGTTTTATCTATTTTTTTCTTGATTAATTATCCCGAGTTGATGTGAGACTTGAACTGATGAATGTTTGGCTTGAAAAACTAAGTATAGGTTTGCATATCAGTTTAATTTTTTTTAATATTAACATTACACACAGTCTATATTTCACTGTACGATTGTATTTGTGATTATATTGTCTTTGAATACTGAATATTGCCTGATTGCACTCCAATCAATAAAGCAATAAATTAAGTGTTTTCATTGGCAGAATGGTTTTGACTCACTGTAAAAATCCAGAATTAACACAATAACACTTGCTTACCATATGAATACACAGCAGAAGACAATGGTTATGTTCTTTGTCTTATATTATTAGTCACTTTCATGGATTGAATACAACATTATAGCTGCTCTATAGTTTTGTATACGTTCTCTCATATATAAAATAAAAAGAGCACCAAAATAACTGACCACTATGAGAGAGCAGATATTATTCATGAAGCAATCAGGTGTGGACTGATCTATTGGTAGAATATAATGAGAAAAAAAATCTTTTATAAGTTAAGATAAGATTTGTTGCCAAATCATGACAGTGATTAATGTATAAGAGCAAATCTAGTAACGGAGGTAAATTTCCTTCATACTGATTGTGTCAGTTTGTGTGAATAAAGTATGGGTGTTACATAACACAGGTTTCCTTGACTGCATAGCCAGACCTGAAGGCTCTTCACTGGCATCCACTCACATCTTCACCTCTGCACCCAGACACAAATACACGTCCACACACAGAGCACTATTTATTTGGGCGCCTCAGCGGATGAAATTTTACAACTTTGTACATATCTGCAAACAGCAACTCACATTCTCTCCGCAGAGAGCAGAGGGTTGGAGAGCGCTCTCACGTTCCACGCGAATGACTTCATGTAACGAGAGACGGGAGAGGAGAGAGTAAATGATCTGCGCTCACAGCCGGGGTCCATGTTACATGTTCTGCTCTCCTTGTTGACTCTTTTCTACAAGAGGAAGTGCTACAACAATCTAATGTCACAACAAACATTAAAGCATAACCTGTCTGCTTCTTTTTTTTTTTTTTTTTTACTCCACCAACCCCTCCTCCCTCAATGAGACAGGCTGTTTTGGTCTAAGGAATAGGTCCCCCATGTAACTCTATCTGTGACAGTTCATGCTGCATTTCTTTACCTCTACAGTACCTCCACCCACTAGACTCACTCCATCTTAACGTCTCCCAGTAACACCATGCTCTGCTCTAGCTGATGGACACGGATACAGTAATGCTGCGTGCACCCCCGCAGGAATTCACGGCTGGATGTAACAAAATATATGTCAGAGCTCTCCTTTTACTGAGGCCTTCCCCCTGCTTCCACTTACAGTTTAGGACATGATCAAACAAGACGGAACAGGAAAGCGGGATAGCATTTAGGTGTATGTGTGTTGGGGGCAGTTAAAGTGTGTCTCTGGGGATGAGAAGGGGATGGGGGATTGTATCTGTGTCTCTGATCCGCCCCCACTGGCCCCTGGAGAGCAGGCAGGGCTGCTGCTGAGACCGAGCGGGGCTCAAGTTTTGTCAACGGGCATCAATCTCTCTTGTCTGTCAGCCCTATAACTCACAACCCCTGACCCTGCCCCACCCTCCCATGGCCTGGGTTACAAAGATGGGGATTGGTTGTCAGAGGTCCAGCTGAGGGACAGTGGAGACAGTAATCTGGCCTGCGATGCCGCTGCAGCTCCTATTGCTCCGGCCTGAACTTAACAAATTTACGTTGGGTCTTTTCTGCTCTCCTCTATCCTCTCTGATGTCTTCTCTCATCTCTGTTCTTTTATCCCTTTACAAATAACAATATGTCCTCCTTTACCATCTGCTATCTCTTGGTCATATCAGTCAATTTCCCCTCCCTCCCTCTTCAAGGTACAAAGTGTCTTCATCCATCTCTCTTCTAACGACTGAACAGTCTGTCAGTGAGTTACCTCTGGAGTGAAAGATGGTGGTGTCATTGAACAAAGAGGCTCACTTGTTCTCTACACATGCACACGAGTCTGGTCTAAGAGCTCGGAGTCTGGGATCGCAGAGTCTGGACTGTGATGTGTGTGCGTGGGGGGATAAAGATATGGTGGGAACACTGAGAGAAACTGTAGAGAGAACATGACAAACCACTTGTGGCATGGTTGTCTCGCTGTGTCTCTCTGAACTATTAATTCTTGCGCGGCCCTGCTTGGCTGCTGTCCTCTCTCAAAGCCTCCCTGTCAGTGAGCAGCCGAGGTCAACAATTCACAGAGCCCCCCCCCCACTCCCCACTCCTGCACTACTGCATTCATCTTTTCCTTTCCACCAGTACTTTTTGGGGTGTTAGCCAGGAGACAGTGACATTTTCTTTTCTGGGGGTGGGGTACGAGGGCAAACAGAAGGCAGGCAGGAGGTTATTGGGGTGAGGAGTTGGGGGTGTTGAGGTACTCCAGCTGTACTCTTCCTCAAGCTACTACCACTTTATCTTTGTCACTCCCTGCCTCCCCTCTCACCATCTTCCTCCATCACTCACTGTCCCTTGTCCATCAGCGTCCTGCAGGTTCCTGATTAAAGAGAATATCTCTTTAATGGCCCCTCCACCTAGCAACCCCCCTCTCATACTCTCTTCCCCTCTTACTCCATCTTCTTCTGTCCTCTCTTTCATATCTCCTCCCCTCCCGTGTGAGGCCTGGACCACTTCCATCTGCTTTCTTTGGAATCTGCAAGTTGAGCCTCGGTATGCGCCCGGCGTGCTCAAACTGAATGCTTTTTCCATTCTTCTTTATTTCTTTTCTCTCTTTATTCCCCCTCGGATTTGAGAACTCTTGTCTTGAACATTGCTTTCCCACGAAACAGGTGGCAAGCTACTACTGTAGTCATGTGGATCATGCCTGGAGTGTTTAGTTCACTGACTGGAAGGAAAAAAGAAAAAGAAGCCAGCTTTATTTTCTTCCTGCTTTCATCTACAGCCCTTCTGTTCTTCAGTAAAATTTCAACTAAAATCCGCTGTCAGCTCTTGCCTGTGTTTGCCATTAAGATTAGGACAATACACCTGGTTAACCCAACCCTTTGTCCCTGCTGCCCAGTGATCAGTGAGATGCAGCTGACATCAGCGCCACTAAGGCACTTAACGAAAGACTCAAATCAAAGGCGGAGTGAACCTGTATGATGGTGCTTTTCACTCACAAACAGCCCTCTGAAGCAGGAGGCCCTACCCTCATGCAGGGTCAATCCTCAATCATCATCAAATCATCAGCGGCGGCTTTGATGCTCAATGCAGTTGATGGCCCATTGTCGCAGGTCCCCATTCACAGGCACCTGGGCAGGCTGGCACAGTTAGACCTTTCTGCTGTGTTATCAAAACAACTGCGCGACCCTATTCAGAGGACTGGACTGGATTGGAGATTGGGGTGAACTGAGAGACTGTGTTTAAAAGAGAGCAGTAAAGTGAACAGAGATGCCTTCTCTCTCAACAAGATGGGGGTGAGTGCAAAGTGTTAGAGTTTAGACAGAGCCAAATCCTAATACCATTATCAGGTTGCAGCGGGGGAGGCCCATTATGCAATATTGTTTGAATGTGCAATCATACAGATCGCAAGAACCGGCTAATATTACTTTAACTAAATCTCAGCTAAATCACACAGTAACCTCTGTCATCACATTTTAATCCACTTTCCTACAGCTATGCAACAGAGCTGGACCCAGATTTGCTACTGGGACCGACACGCAGTCAGCCCTAATATGAACAGATAAAGATAGGAAATGCACATCTGACTATACTGTAGTGGTTGTGGAGCACCTTCACAGCTGAGCTGTGGGCAGCAGGGGGCAAGACACCCTGGCACCATCAGCTTGAAAGCAGCCAAAGCCCAGTCTTGTCAGCTGTGTGAATGTGGCTTCAGACGCCAGCCAGCGTGTCCCCTGGGTGCCTCCTCACCTCTGTGGCCATGGGCGGGGGCAGAGGGTTGGGGGACAGAGTCCTCCTTTATCACCTCAATGTGGGGATGGGACCAGCGCCCAGAGTGGCCATGTCCGGCCAAGTCCATCCCTAGCTGAGCCACAGCACTGGGCAAAGCAGCTAGGGGGCTCTGGACCCGCTGGCTACAGTAAACTGACAGAGCATGACTCTCCGTGAGCTTAACCAGCAGGGGTAAACACATGGAGATCTATGAAAACGTGTGTGCTGCTTGACAAGACACACACGCAAGTGCCCGTGCATGTCCACGCGTACACATCATATAGCCGCGTCGCTAAATTTGCTTTGGCCTGGAAAATTGCTGTTTGGAAATGATAACAACAATAATGGAGGCTTTGCTGTTTGCTCTCATGTTGGTCTTTCTGAAAATAGACTATGAGTGTGAGAGGCGGAGAGGAGCTGAGACAAGGCTGGTGGTTCAACGTGGTGTCTTTGATTCACCGTTGTTCCGCTGGACGCCCTCTCCTCTCTGTGTAGCCCCGCGGTTTGGCCTCGGCTCCACGACCCTCTTCACAGCCCTCTGGTCCAACTCTACCACCGCAGGCGCACTTCTTTAGCATGTGTCAATATTAGTTTAGGATTATTTCTAGAAGTCCAGAAGGGTAAAATCCTTTTAGAGATTATAGAGCTGACACAAAATAATGAGGAAGAATCCGAGAAACTGTGGAAGAACCATTAATGAATATTTATTATTTGCATAACAAACACAGATGATTTAACTCAGGCATACTGTGGGCAGCCAAATTTGGGTGAAGCCACATGGTGTCCTGGGTAACCTCAGCCCAGAATAGCCTGCGATGAAGACGGCAGTCACAGTGGTGTGTTAGGCTCCTTTGCTTACAGATGAGGATGGGAGGGATGAAAACATAGTGAATAGAAGTCCCTCCACCCCGGGATGATCCCCGATAAAAGGTTTCACGTCTTTGCCAGCAGTAACAGCCAACTGGCATTTGGCATGTCATCTGTGTAGAGAATGAATTGGGAAACCAGGAGCCGACTGGGTGGTCAGGTCACTCACACATGCGTCAAAGCTAAAACATTTTACTCATTCTCTTCATGCTATTTAATAGCAGCAGACAGATGCAAAGGGCGGACGTAAAAAATATGCAGTGTTTAAAAGGATGAGCTGTATTTCCATGATCTCTGAACGATTCCCAGGTGGGGTGTCGTCCTGGCAGGCCGCACGCTTGAGCGAGAGCGTCTGATTGCTTTTGAAGCGGTCAGCGATTAGTCACGCAGTTCTTAAATATGGCTGATGCATTACAGCCATGTCGTCTTTGGGATCTGAACTACATCTTCTTTCTTTTTTTAACTCGACCAGATGAGGTTATTCCTCACCCAGGCTGGATTGGATTAGATTAGAGTGGGGCCTACCAAAGTAATTAAGGTCAAAATAAGTTCCTTTGGCCAAAGAACTACTTCAGCTCGAAGATATGTGATGCCTTTCAAGTCTTATGGTTCCTGTACTTTCTAAAGAAATACTGTTTTACCTGCAGTGAAGGGGATTTCCCCTCCAGAGTGTGTGTGTGTGTGTGTGTGTGTGAGTGCTACCTCTCCACTTAAGCTTAATTCAAGTGTATCTGCAGGATCTATTTTCCCTTTTAATTACTTTTAGATATTTCAACCATGTGTCCACTATTGTTTAAACTTTTTCCACCGTGTCCTTTACTTTTAGCTTTAACTGTTTTAACAATGTATCCATTGCTTTAATGTGACAGTCTCAAAGATTTTCAGTTAAATACAAGTATTAATACAATGGTGACTGAGCCTATGGCCCACTGATGAAAGCGCTCATATTTGCAGTAGTCTTTTGGTGTTACGAACAAGGTGTCGAGAGTTGCGAGTCAACGGTTACTAGATAGATCAATGCCAATAGATGATGAAACTTCAGAAACAAGCACAAATCCAAAGAAAAAGCAACACATTTGATGTTCACATGAAGACAAACAAGGACACCGAGGTCCAAAAACCTGCAATTTTCGCTTATTTAACAATTCATCTATTATTTTTAGCAAATTTTTTCAACTGTTGTTCTCTACTCACTTAATGACCACTGATAATTATTGATAATCACAACAACAATCACAAGTCTTAACCTGCTACAGACTCTATATATGGACATTCTTTAAAAATCTAATTGTGATTTCTGTTTTTTAAAATTCTCAAACCTTCCACACACCCAGTGAGGAACAAGTAGCCCCGTTTGGGAATCAAACATGTGATCACATATGCACATAGCTGCAACAGTCAGCTGTCATTTTTCACCGACAAATCTGTCCACTGTTAACTCGGCGGGGGGGTTACATCGTCACTGTGTTAAGTTTACCCGTTTCCTGTATACCACACAAAATATCACAGCTCACACTTCACCTTCATGTTTGTCTTGGAAATTTATAACACAGATTATTGTTAAATGTCTGATCCTTTTACGTCTTGGCTTAAGATATCAAAGAGTTGAAACGGCTTGTGAGGCGCTCTGTTTGTCAAGCTAATAAATGAATGAAGCAATCCAAGTGAGCCTTTCCAGGTGAGGCGTTGCAGGTAAAGAATCTATCACTGCAGGGCTCTGGAAGTTCAAAAGTTCAAGTCCCACATGACACCTGAACTGGGTGACCCGCAGAGCCACAGCTTCATCTGCTGACTCAACAGCAAATGGTGTTGCTATCGCCATACATTTGTCTGTTCGGATCAATAATTAAGTTGCATAACTTTTATAAAGGAATGGCATGCACCTTTGTCTGTAACACAAGGTGTGGAACACGACGTGCTGCAAAGAGCACATTTATCTTTCATTGGGTTCATTATTGAAGTTAGTCATCATATCTAAGTCTGACAACAGAACAAGACACTCCCACTCTCCTTACGTGTGTGTGTGTGTGTGTGTGTGTGTGTGCAGTGTCATTAAAAAACTCAGGTTGCCTCACTCTCCCGTTACTCTCCTCTTCTGTAGAGGAGTGGAAAGTCCATAAGTAGAAGTTGGAAACTACAACCACAACCAGCAAATGCACAGGACACTTATTCATGGACTCACACACACACACACACACACCCACCCACACACACACACACATTTGAGGTGGGGAACAAGAGCAGCAGCAGTGGCAGTAGCAGTAAATTGGTACAGACATCCGTCAGAAGCCCCATGAGTCACCCACTGGAAAACGTGCAGCTCTCCAAAGCCAGAGTAGATATCCATCAAAAGTGATTGCGGCTGGTGCGAGCTCCTGCAAAAACACAGTTAGATATATACACACAATTATGTCCATATACACACAAACACGTGCTTACTCGCGCACATAGCAACACATACCAAGCACATACCCATGAGATTTTTGTGGCGTGGATGGTAAGGCGGCGGAGGGGTAACGAGCGGTAAGTTGTCCAGAGGAGAGACAGCGAGGCTGGGGGAGCCATGTGTAACCACTGCAGAGCCTTCATGGGGCTTTTAATTGTGGCCAACTTTACTTGTGAGGTCACCTGACAATATACACAGTGACTCAAGCGTCAACCTCAAATCAATCTCCTATTCTTTGATACTTTTTCGTGAGCGCAAGCTGCTAATTGAGAAGCCAAGCACCGCCACCTGTAGAAACAACGGAGCGTGGTGCGGCAGAGTGGCACAGATTGATGCAATCGTCCCAATAGATTACACCTGATGTAATGAAAATAAAATGCGATGGATTACACCTGATGTAATCTACCACACAAAAGAGCCTGAGAGCTCTCTGACCAACACCTGCCAAAAAAACCAGAGAACAATCCGATACACACGGGACACTCCAGCCAGGCAATCAGGCCTGTTCTAGGCAAAGTGTGTTTTGATGAAGCTTTTCCTGAGTGAATCCTTCACTTCTTTTCTGTTCAGCTTTCATCATTCCTCTGAGTTGCGTATCACATCTCGCATATGGCGGCTATGTATTGCACACATGTGCTACACACATTACACTTGCAACCAAATTATGTGGGACATGAGAGAACATAAGGAAAGGCCCATGCAGAGTTGTTCAACGAAAGATCTAAACAGCTCAGTATGGTAGCAAAGCTGCTGTCCATGTTTTTTGGAAGTTTTTTTTTTTCACCTTGCAATAAATCATGTTCATGTTGTTCCTGCTACCCAGACTGCTGTGTGGAAGCTCTGCCCCTCCAGCCATCTTTAATAGGTTTGATATACTGAATATATCAGGAAGTTATGAATAAAAATGCTCCAAATAACGCTCTGGGTACAGAGATGCATCAAGATTTAAGATAAGGTTCAGTCATGACTATGCGTTAACTAATTTATAATAATTCATATTCAAAAGCATATCACATATCAAACAATAAATGAAACTGAGAAGACGCAGCACACAGGGTAGCACTGGTGATCCACACTTGCTAACACAGCTGCTTATGAGCTGACATTAGCGAGTCTCCTCTCGACTGTCTCCGTCTTCTCCCGCTCTCTTACTCTTTGTCCCCTGGTCTCCTGTGAGCCTTAAAGAGGGCCCAACTGCTGTGTTGTGCAGCGTGGTCAGGCAGAGCGGCGCTGCGCAAATTCCTGAGACGTCAGACATTCTGGTGTTGGTGGGGCCAACGGCTGCAGCCTGCGCCTCACACATGACCTCCTCAAGGTCAGCAGGTCAGATCCTGTGATAATCCTGTTCGCATAGCAGCATGGCATGCATGCGTTTGTCCTCTCCTGAGAGGTTGAAGTTGTGTGTGTGTGTGTGTGTTTGTGCACCCACATACAGCACCTATACAATGGTGTTTTCAGGTTTTGACTGACGATGGAAAACACACTGCATGTTTTATTTGGAACATGAATTCCTATCTGATTTTCCGTGCTTGTGCAGTGCATGCACGTGCAAGAGCCTTTATGCGAATGTCTGTGCACACATTTACACTCACATCATAGTGTGTGTGCGTGCACAGGGATGAGTGTGCAATTTGTCCCAGAGGGGGTCAAAAGGCCCACACCTGCAGGAGATCTGCAGAGAGCATCACTGTCATCTGGAGAGGCGAGAACAGAGAGAGAGAGAGGAGATGAAACAGAGAACAGAGGGGTCTCACTCCGCCCCCAGACATTGTTATTTCAAGCTTTTCTCATCATATTGAGGAAAGGAGGGAACAATACACAGCACACACACTCTCTTGGAGCGCTCACCGAGAGCAGCACAGTCAGCTCTTTCAGCAAAACAGAAGAAAGAGGAAAATCAAAGAGCGGAGAGGCGAGGAGAAGGAGGGACGGGGTGAAAGATATAGACAGCAGGGGAGATAAAGCACCTTATCCACAGAGGCTTTACTCTTCACTCCTCCTCTACTACTTTTACACTTGTGGGATGCAAAAACATGCATCAACACGGCCTGAGCTGGAGGCAGCTTTTTTCCGACTCTTTTCCTACTTTTTTTTTAACTTGTTTTTTCTCCCTCTTGCATTTGCCAGCGATGTTTCACGGAGCCCAGAGAAGTGAGAAGGGATAAGGTCTTAGGAAGCGGACAGGCGATGATAGAAAAAAGGAAACAGACACAAGAAATTGGTTTCATTCTGTTGGTTATTTTCATTCATACTAACTTTTCTCATTTGCTTATAGTGAAAATATATCCCTTTTTAATTCTAGTAGACTTAAGATATGACATTTTCCCCCCTCATGTCTCAATCCCCCACTCCCCCCCAACCCCACCCCACACACACACACACACACAACCCCCTTCTCCAGTTGTTGGGAAGGAATGCCTCTCCTGTAGATCTAATGGCAGTTGGGATGATTGATCAGGTGGCAAAGAGACTAGAGTCATGATAGAGTCTACAGTGTGTGTGAGCATGCGTACATATGAGCATGCATGTGCCGTATGCATGTCACATACAGTTCTTGTGTGTGCGCCGCCGGCAGTTGTGTATGTGTCTGCCTGTTTGCGCGTGTAAATTCCTTGTACATGCATGTGTGTGTTAGTGTGGCTTTACAGCAATGGAGACACCAGGACACTTGGCACCACACTGACATGACCCAACACTCGACCCTGCAGGACGCCACTGACAGTCTGACATGAAAGATGTTGCACAGAAGTCACAACAGGCAGCAAGAAGACTAAAACCCCACCTCAAGTTTAGCTTCCTTTAAAACTGTGTCTGTAAAGTTGTTTTTACTCTGAGAAAAACAGCCAAACTGAAATAGAAGATACAGCACAGGCTGGTTGCACCGTCCTGCACAGAATTTTTATAACTGAGGCTTACACTGTAGATGTGTTTGTTCTTCACAAAACTGACCTCTCTGAACCTTGATAAAATTCATACAGTGGAGGGAAAAACAGCTAAGGACAACTCCAGGCACTTGCGTAACAAACTACAAGAAGAAACATATCTGTGTGCATTTCCCTCTTGGGATACGTCCAATGTTGAGGCATTTCGATGCTTCTGCTCTAACTGGCTGTAATACGCTCCTGTGTACATAGTGCTTCTACACTGGCAAGCCCTCGCTTCTCTGTCTTTCACCTCTTTTCCTCTCAGCTTTTTTTTTTTTTTTCCTCAAAGAAATATTTGTTGGCAGGGTTGAATTAGAGCTTGAATAAACTTCAATAGGCTTGGGATTTTGGCGTGAAGCCACTGGGCTCATCTAGTGTTGGCATTTAACCCCCTCTACAGGAGAGCAAGATAGCCAGCTTTTCAAGACTTTCATTCAGATGTTATCTTTCCAACAGGCACATGATCAAGTTTGAGTTAGAAGAGCTCCAGCACAGTCATGATATACTAGGAAACTACTGGCCCACATAGACCTTTTTTTAACTTTTAATACGTGGAAAATTCCCCTCTTTTGCTGACATCATATAAGATGTTTAGCCCCTTGAGGCTATGTGGTGGTGGCACTTTGGGGTAGGGCAGGGTATACTGAATAAATACTTTGATGCATGCCCTGCTGTGTCCACCCCCTCCCTCTTTCTCTTTGGTTTACAATTGCTCCATTCAGCCCTGTTATTTCTGATCCCTTGGGCAGTGCAGTTTGGCCAGCTAGCCGATCTAATGGGCCATCGGCTGAAGGGCTGATAGTTACAGTGCAAAGCTTTATGACTCAGGTGCATCCCACCTACAAACACACCTGACGAGAGCCCGTGGCTTTGGCTGACCTGGGTGGGATGCCTGTTAAGAGTTTCGCCTTCGGGACGTCGCAAGCAGTCAAAGACGCATGAAATCGGGACGCCCCCAATTCGACTCCGGCTGGTGACCTTTATTGCACGTCATCCCTCTCTTACTCTCCAATGTTTCCTGCCTGTCAGTTGTCGTATAGAGACAAAGGTCGCACCCTGGGCCAATAAGAGAAAGGAAAGGGCCTTGGGGAAATAAAGGGAGTAAGCATAGTACAAAATAAGAGTGAAATAACATTTCCAAAATACAAGATCTGTTGTGCTAAAATCCTGTTTTGGTGCATGAATGACCTTCATGATATGCTAGACAGTTTTGATAGAAGGGAGAAAAATCTTGGTATTTCTCACTGCCAAAAAGTTTGACATTATGCAGGTCAGTATTCCAGTGTTGCATGCTCACCTGTCTCCTCATGTCTCACATTAGCCAAAATCCATCAAGTTTTAAAGATAGCAGGGCGTGGGGAGAGCAGGCAGGGAGGGTCAAGGAGGCAGCTCACCCACACAATAACAGGCAGGGAGGCCTGCACTGGTACAGCAAATATTGATACTGACCTGTGGGCGTTCTGGTGTGTTTTCAGGACGTTGGGTGGTGAGATTTGGGACAGGGAGGGTAAGGGATTTCTACATGGGTGCAAATGTTGAGGAGTCTTAAATGCTTGCTAACGCCTCACCCCCGACCCTCCACCCTTTTCCTTTTTCTGGCACTGTCCTGTTTAGTTTTCCAGTCAGCTTCCCCGTGCACCTCCTGACTTCCCCAGACTCCCTCCAGCAAAGGGATGAGTGGAAACTGAATCAATCAGCTGCTCTTCCTCGAGGTTTCCTTCTGTTTGTGGAGGAACTGGGAGGAGGATCCCAGGGAAGACAGTCAGGCCTCCACTAACACTGCTGCTATATAGTCAAATAGTCAGTGAGGAGCTCCCACAGTCAGATTTAGCTTTTATATATTTACACAGGGTAGATAAAAATCATTTGGCAGTCACTGAACGCTGTATGTATTGAGTACAGGGAGATGTGTGCAGACTGGTGTGCTATTAAACTGTAAGATCAATGTGTATAATCATATACTTGGCAAGACAAAAGAACGGAAACACCTAACAATGCACTTTCTGTTCCATCATTTTACAGCTGCAACTAAGGATTATTTTGATTACCAATTATTGCTGATTATTTCTTCGAATCCACAAGATTTGTCTGATCTAAAGTCCAAAACCAGAAAAATATTCAGTTTTCTGCTACAAAGGAAACCAACGATACACATATCTGTGAAGCTAGAATCAACAAATTTCAGGCGTTTGGGGTTTACAATTATCAAAATAGTTAATAATTTATTTCTGTCGACTCGTTTCTGTTCTACTTTCCAGGCAATCTTCCTTCTGACCTACTATAAAAATGTTTCCGTCACACAATAGAGATGTGTGCTCCAGATCAATAAGCCTATGTGCATGAAAGTGTATGAAAGGCTATTATATGGCAGGGGAAATGGGTCAGTGTTTTTCTCTCTGTGAGTCAACTTCCCTCACAGACGCTGTAATGGGAGCAACACGCTTCCTCACACACACACACAGACACACACACATGCAGATACACACATACACAAACTCAGAAATCACACTCTCAGTCCCTGTCTCAGTTACACCTCGATACAGGATCATGTGGGTCAAAGCGGAGACATCAGTTTATGACCGGTTATATTGCGCCATCTGTAGGTCACAGAGGATTAGTTGCTCAATATTCTCTTTTTCATCCTGCAAGGCTCCTCAAGTCTGTGACTCTAATGAGAGAATGCCAATTTCTTTCTTTCAGCCCGTTCTCAGTTGAGATAACAGCCATATTAGCACAAAAATGATGCTAATATTGTGTAATTTGCTATATTATGCACACAAACTCTCACAACAAGTGGCAGACAGTATTAGATTTGACACAATTACGCTTCCATCACCTCTGCAGCGATGTGAAGCAGCACTTGCTGCCTGTGAATAGATGCAAAGTACATGTAGGTGTATGTACTGTATGTGTCTCTGCCCGTCTTTCCGTTTGTCTGTCAATATTATTATGTGCAACAGAGAAAGACAGCATTCACACTGGGTCTTCCTGGCCTTCGCACCAATCCCACCCTCGATAGTTAGCCGCTTCACAGCAAGATTTAATTTTTCCTAAAACATTTACCGGGCAGATTGGAAAGTTTTAAATAAACCCAAATGAATACAAACACAGTCTTGCCTATAAAACAAGGATTTCTCTGAGAGCGCAGAAGCCAACACTTTGTCTTTTGTGTGCCTCATTTAGCTGTAAAGTTCCGTATGCCTACATTTATGTTTTCCCACTCTAAATAATTTTGGATTTGTTTTCTGTGTTAACGACAGGAGGGAGGGAATGACAAGGGAGAGGTAGGAGGAGAAAAGGTCACAGTATGAATGGGCTCCTTAAATTTTTTTTGCTTAGCTGCACTGCTAATATTAAAACATGTTCTCTTGCCCTTTAAGTATGTTTTGACTTTGGTGGATTTACCTCCTTTAATAGCTCTTAATAATGTGTCACATTCAAGCTGTTCATGAGGAAAATCGAAATCTCTCTCCCTCTCTTTTCACCCCTCATGTCTCTCTCCATCTTGCCATTCCTTCCCTCCAACTATGTGCCAAAGCAGAAGCTTAATAAAACCATCACTCATGAGGACTCACTGAGGAGGCAGGCAGCTTGACAAATCCAGCGAAGCCGTTGCAAGGAGGATGACTTGGTGGATGAACTGCGTGGACCGTACCCCATCCATTGGAGCTGAAACATTCACTGGATCTCTTCATTAGTTGATCGGCAGAAGGTTAATCTGCAACAAAAATGATATTTAATTAAACTTTTATGTCATATTTAGCCATGTTAGCAGTATGGCTCCACTGTATGAATGGCAAAAACTATTAGATGGATTGCAATGAAATTTTGTGCAAATATTTATCGTGCCCAGAGGATGAATCCTATTGATATTTCGCTGTAGCGCCACCATGAGGTTCAACATTAAGCCATGAACTATTCAAATAGATTGCAATTAAATTTGGTACATTCATGTGCCCCACTGATTCTCTGGTGATCCCATCATCAGGTCTAAATTCAAATTTGTTGTATGGTTTGGTTTATAACTATTATTTATAACATCAACTCTCACATTTATATTGAAACCAGTTCATTTTAGTAGTTTAAACAGTTTATTGTGAATTTAAAACAAGAAACTGTTAGAATCAAAGGCAGAAAGCTAAATGTCTACTCTTGGTTTAATACATGTCATTAAAACCAAACCTTTAGAAAGCATATTATTGTCTATCCTGATATTTCTTTAATTAGTTGGCTGTCATTGTCAAGGTAGAGTAAACACTAGTTTTTTGTCATCACAAGGTTAAACCGCCTGGTAACAACAAGTGTAGTAGTATTTCTAGCATTTCTAATACTGGACCAGCTCGATGAAGTTTGTAAAAGTTGTGATGCTAATCGCATTAGCATGTTAGCATGCTAGCGACGGTAGCATAGCTGTCAATGTGGTAGCTAGCAGCATACGTTAGTCTGTTATTAGCATGTTTTTGTGTTGCAACTAAGATAAAGCTTTAACTAACTAAATATGAGCTTTTGGTTGATGAAGTGATTGAGGAGATGGATATTTGTATTTATTAGTACTAGTCTCTGTTACGGCTTCTTCCTGAACGGTCAGTACCGAGTTGGACTGTTGCTCACCTGTTCACCATCCTCCACCTGTCCACGCTACAGCTAGCATCCCGTGGCCTCGTGAGTACCAAACAACATTGCACATGTGGTTTATTTTGCTACCCCACACTTATAAGTCAAGCAGCAGTTTGTTTTATTCCACAATTCTCCCATGTCAGGACCATAGACTGTTAAAGAAGCCTCCACTGCAGCCACCTGATGTGCTCTACCTGTCCATAGGTGTCTTATTAAAACTGGACACTGGGCTCCTGCTCAGCTTTGCCTCCAGTTTCCCCCAGTGGTCACTGAAGGTACTGCAACAAAAAAAACTCAGTTGTCTGTGTATCTTTAGGTCCTGGACTCAAACTGGAAACTTGTGATTGACATTTTGCGAATCAAACAAATGAACTGATTAATTGAGAACACAGTTAGATTAAGTGATGATGAAAGCAGAGCCCAAGTTACTTTTCTGCCATTAGAAACGATGTGTGAGACATTTGTTGATTTTTACTCGACCGCCTGCTTGTCTCGTCTGTGGAGCTGCCTACACAGTATCTCTGTCATCAGAGGTGAGAAGTGAGCTGTGAAGAAGTAAGATGTAAAACTGCATGCTTTATGGATGTACAATATACTCTAAAATATATGTGGGATGAAATAAACGCAGCACAGTCAATCTTGTCTATTTCCATAGCTGAGAGGAGGGAACTCTACCCCACTGCACCTGTTTCTTCCTCCCTGCTCCCCGTCACACTCTCTTGAGCCCAGCTACAAATTAAAATTCCTTTGGGAAAGACTTGGGGAAATCAAAAACCCAAAGAGAAAAATGCTTTTCTACCCTTTCCTGAACGGAGGGGAGGTAAGACAGTAGTGGGGTGCGATTAGGCCCAGTTGTAGTATGGTTGGTGATCATGGGTGTCAGGGTGAGTGTTGATCTGGCAAAACACAGGAAGAGAAGGACCTCATGCTAGGCTCTCTACCTTTTTAAAATCAAAGCCAAATGCTCTTCTGTGAGCCTCCGTTGGCTGTGAATCATGCTGGAAGCTTATGTATAAATAAAGAAGCGGTATACACCAGTTAAATCATAACCATGAAATTCAATGTGGGATGAGAGCTGGTGTCCTGCCTAACACAGGATGTATAGTGTGTGAATCTTATTATCGAAATAATCCACCAGTAATCCACTCCATTCAATCCATTCATGTCCTCAACGCTGGAAGAAATATGGGCTCACAGAAGAAACTTGACAGCCAATAACAAAATCTGAAAGCAGCGGGCGTGAGGGAACCCTGGGATGATCCTAACTGTGTGGTGTGGTGGTACTAAGCCACTAGCCATGTTGGTGGGGTGACAGAGGAGACCACAGGCGACAGAGGAGGATATGGAAGTTGTCTCACCACGCCTGGCGGCGGATGAGGAGCTGCCTCAGCTCTCACGCTGACGCGACATACCGCAGACTGTGCTCATGCCGCATGGAGACACATGGCGCAGAAACAAGAGCTTCACAGTTCCCCAAAGGCCTGTCATCACCTTTTGTGTGACATAGCATCGGTAAATGTTAAACCAACAGCATCCTGTAGAATAAATTCTCAGAGCTGGGAGTCACACTGTAGGTGTTTTGATTCTGGTCACTGTGCAAAGCTCCATTTTCGGAGAGGATCCATGACATGCAACATGTGGAGAAGAGAGGAAACTATCTATATTCGTGATGATGCCGAGGCAACCAGTGGTGGTGGGACGTCGGTTAGAGAGGGAAAGAAGGACTGATGTGGGAAAGCGGGAGGGGATGGAAGAAGAGCTGGAGGGAAAGAGGACGCCGTTAACTTTCCTGGAATCCCACAGAGTTGTGAGACGGCCTCGGCTCCATCAACATTTGTAAATGCGTGTGTGCGGATGTGTGCATGCCCCGGACTGTGTGTACACTACTAGCTTTTCCATTCGGTGAAACACAGGCTGTCAACAGGGCAGTACTCAGCTCGTACAGGCATCAGATTTATTGGAGTGAAGAGGTGTTGATTCCATTTAGAAACGTAAAGGGTGGAATAGGATGGATCTATGAGACTGCATGTTTCCTTTCACGTATAAAGTGCTATATAAAATGCAGTCCATATATCACACCTAATTGTACTTTATTATATACTGTGGCTGTACCTTACTTCATATTCCTAACGTGCTGTAACTGGGATTGAATTTGAAAAGACACTGTGGCTGTGGAACAAGAAATGTCTGTGAAGTGAAAACGTTGCTCTAAACGTGCTTTAAATGGGCTCAACCCACACAGGAGCATATGATCCTTAATTAAAGAGTTAGTTTTCTGTCTTCTTTTTTTTGTTTTTTGCTTTAAAGCTATGAGCTTGGCTGCACAGTTAATATGTGTGATGGTGTAGGTGCTAAACCTCACGCCTGGTTTTCATGAGAGGGAAAGTACACACATATCATCAGTGAGTTTTATCTTTCCCATGAAGAATGGGGCTGATTTTAGATGCACTGTCAGGGACGTAGGCCTCCTGGTGCCTTTACTCTGGTTGCTAAGGAGCAGTTTGTCGAACACCATAAAAATACAGCAGCGTTACTAGGTCTGGATCTGAGGACAAGGGAGGGGAGTGGGGTGGTGGGCTGGCAGGCAGGATGTGGTGTTTTTGCTCAGTCGGAGAGGAGGTTCCCCCCCGTGCTGTCATCTGTGAATGGAGGTGAACGGAGAAACTGCAGGGACTCTGTAGAGTGGCACCACAGCACCTTGTTCAGCCAGAGGCTCCGCTGCCATCCATCACACAACATCCCTGCCTTTTATGGTCTGAAACAGAAGGTCAGAAAGAAAGAAGACCAGTCAAGACTCATCTTTCCCCTGTTTTTCCTCTTGCTCAAATGTATTCTGAGCATGCGACTGGTTATGTTTGGTTACCAGGTAACAACCCCCGTTTGGTCTAACAGGAGGAAATGTACTGAACATAATCAAGATCTCCTTTGGAGCGTCCTAAATCAGACTGATCCCCTCACTTTGTGAAAGCATCATTCCATACATACCTCGCTCACACACTGGCATCCTCGTTCCAGCATTTCTTTAGAAGGGATCCCAGGTCGCCTGAGTCGGTGCCAGTCCACTTGGCCCGTTTGGATTTATACACACTAAGTTAATCCAGCTGCTTTACATTGGGCAGAGGCCTGTCTTCCCTCCAATTACCATGCACAACATCACTACCACCACTGCTTTTCTTGGCCAGAGGCAGTGTTTACCCACTGCTAGAATACTGACAAACCCCATACGCCTGAACACACACGTGCGCGCAGACACACGGAGAGAGTGGGGAGATATGTTTGACAACAAAGATGGCAGAAGGGGGCCGCGGTTTCATGGAAGAAAAGAGTGATGATGTCAAAACAGAAAGACGTGAAAGAAAAGAGGGAAGAGGGAACACATATTGTGACTTTCTTTTTTAACTTGCTGATGTCAAGTTGGGATAATGTTGACTATGTCCAGTCATAGTTTAGCTTGTTGGCACACTAAGATTTGCTCATTAGCAATAAACATAAAGTTCAGCTGATGGGGATGTTATTGAAATTCAGACCTGATGATGGCGCTAGAGGTGACGTCAGGAGGTGACAAAAGTGAATGCACTTCATCATGAATATGTGTACCATATATCATAGTGGTTATTCATATATATTAAAACCATAAATGTCAACGTCATGGTGGTGCAGAAGTCACCAGAGTCAGTCAGACTCATCCTCTGGGGAGCGTGAACGGTTTCATGACATTCCTCCTTATAGCTGAGATATTTTAAATCCTGCAAACACTCCTGCGCTCATATTGATTTGAATGTGTCCAAAGCTATCAAGGGAGCTTTTGAGAGCAGCACAACATCACTGCATATGTTCTTCTATTTTTCTGTCTTACAAAAATTCAAGTCAAACCTAAAAACCATAATGAGATGAGATACAGGAGTTTTTTGTCTTAAAGGAATAGTTTGACATTTTGGGAAATGTGCCTATTCTCTTTCTGGTGGAGAGTTACAACTATCATATCTATGTCTTAATTATGAGGCTACAACCAACACATGGTTCGCTTGGGGGGGAAACAGCTAGCCACCTTTAATTCCTGCTGCAGTTTATTCTGAGATGATGTCACACTGTTGATATCTGACTGAGATTAAGTACATTTTCAACAATTGTTTCGTTTTCACTCTTTGACATTTGATCAGATTCTTTATTGAGGATTTACAGAACACTATTTGGTCAGATTTGGTGGTCTCTCTTTTGACACTAAATTAAATCGCTGTGTAGACTTTAAAGCAGTGCTGAGGACATTTCAAGGGCACCACAAACAGTACTGTAATTCACATGCTGCAGTAAACTAGTTTATGTGGTCCTATCTCTATGTGTGGGGTACTGTTTGCGAGACCCACTGATTAGTATACTTTACAGGTGATGAGAAACGCAGGAGCATTAGTTATGGTGTAGTGATTTTAAATGCAAGTCAAGGCGCATACAAGATGAGAATGATAATGGGTTTTAACTAGATAAGAATCGACTCCAAAGCCAGGTTTCGTTTCGCACTGCTTGCTGTTCCTCTTAATGACCTTGCCCTGAAAATGACCCTTTCTGGGCAGAGGAAGTGGCTGTACATGCCACAAAGACACACACACACTGTACCGAGGAGGGAGTGAACACAGGTGTCTGGTGCAGGTTGACCATTTACCTATTTTTGGTCCACGGGGACGCCAACTTAGTGGTTCTTTTTGCACCTCTCACCTTTGTCACTGTGCTTCTTTCTACTCTCTAGTGAGGTCCTAGTTTTTATAATCTGTTAATTCAAGGTGACCACTAATCTGTTTTTCTGGATTTTCTGATATTTGAGACTTAATCTGTAAACAGGAAAATCCCACGACTGCTCTACACGACTACAAATATAGACCAAGGAAATGAGGGGAAATGGGGTAAAGCGAGGTAAACAAGTGGCAAATAGGAGAGTTGTTGTGCTGGGGCGAGAACGGCACACCTGGGTGGCTGGGCCTGAGTCATGTCCCGCTCGAGACAAGGGACCTTGTCTTGAAGGAGCCGTTGTTTGGCCCGTTCTGAGGACGGTGTGTTGTTCCATAGAGGCTGGGCGCAGCTTTCACCACTGAGCAGGGTCGTGGAAAGGTCTGGTCAGGTGGGCTTGGCAGTGAAGGCGGGTGAACAAGGACGCTCATTTGCAGAGTCACCCAAACATACACTTACTTGCCAGTTTATTTGGCACAGTTAGCTGCATCCACTGCAACCCAATACAGTAGCCCCTCTTGACACAAGGTCAGGGAGGTGTTTGATTCTATGGTTATATACAGGACTTACTTTTGTGACATTCTTGAACAGTATTACAGCATAAAAGTTTTTTTCTAATATTTCACCTGCGTTGACTTAATTCAGAGGCGGTGAATTTTTTTTAAAGAAAAACTCAAACTCTTTCATTCTTTGGGCATAAACGTCTCCGTACTTTAAGCACAGAGGTGAACTTGATACTGATCCAACATATGATAATATTTTTTCTAGCCACACAGTGGAAACAGCCAGTAAATACAACACAGGTGCCACCTTTTAAGTTGATATGTAAACCTTGTTGGCAAACAGTCTGTAATTTACACATCCAGCAGATACGGAGCAACATTAGACTTCATTTGGAGTCGTGTTTCTGGTCATCTGATAAATGCCCAATCTTCACTGTTTTATCTCTGTTTTGGTCTCCAACAACTCCTGAGGAAAACATCTGGTTCTTTAGCTGTTAAATGCTTAACAGTATCACCCAGTTAGTTGGTTACTTTGCGGCTTCTACTAATCAGTTGTCAGTTGGAGTAGATCATCATCAAAAACGACACTGTGGTGTGGGAGTGAAACAAAACCAAAAACAGTAATGTTGTGTGCCGGAAAACTAAGCTAAAGTAAATGTCCATTAGCTATAGTAACAGTACTTATTGTTCATTATATGAGGATTGTTTCAGATCAGTCCTTCTGGTCAGATGTGAAGAAGGGAACAGATTTAATCTGTTAAGCCTGTTTTATACTAATCAAAAGAGAGAAGGGGAGAAAAATAGAGAGATTTCATTCATCCTTAAAGTCAAACAATGGCATTATAATCCTCCATGTTCGGACCGTGGGGAGAAATCAAAATACCTGTTGAGCAAATCATTGACTTCTACTGCCCTCTGGTGTTCACAGCAAGAAAAATACAGGAGAAAAAGTGAGTGTGAGTGTTATCTGTATCCACATGCATGCCCAAGAAACACATAACTGATTGTGGGCTCTTGTTTTTAATCGAGCATGCCGATCAGCTCAGCACAAATGATTTTGAAATGTTATAACACAAGCTCCACAGCAGTGTCAGATAGTGTGAGCCAAACGACAAACTCTAACTCACTGGAAACATTGTAGAAACAGTGAAGAACAGTAACTGTAACAGTAGCTACTGACTGTGTACCAAGTCACATCTGTGATGATTTAACACACAGTTTAACTTGAACTCATGTCATTGAATACATCGCCTCAGAGCATGCTGGGAAGCACTGCTGGGGTTTAGGGATGTTCCTTTTCAATTACTTTACTTTCAAGTCAAGTTACTTAAGCTAAAGAGTTTAGTTACTTTCCTCACCAGAAAGTTGTCTTAACTCAGTTTAATTTAGTAGTAAGGGGAAATTAGTTAAGGTCACTTGTTTTTATAAAATTTGGTGATCAATTATATTTTGCACCATGAGTTCAAAGCACGTGGTACATTTTGCTGACAGTAAAATAAGATTAACTTTATTAATCCCACATTGACAGCAGCTCAGTAGTAAGACAAAGAGTACAAGGAAATAGAAAAATATAATGACATACATTTACTGTAAACATAAATACACTATATACACTATACTTTTATGCTTTTAGGACTTTGAATGTACTTTAACTTGTCAAAGAGCAATTTCACATTTTAGTAATGACCCTTTTCCTCAAGTAAAAGTTAAGTAAAGGATGTGAATACTTGACTTGTTGCTACGGGAGCTTGTTGCCAGGTAACCACACATTAGCATCGAGTTTCTGCAGCGTCCTTGCAGAGTTGAATTGATCTCGCTGAAGTTGCTTTGTGGGCAAGAAATGTAAAGACCTTTGTTCAGTCCTGTAGAATCCCTGTTCGAGGACAAAACCTGTGTGATTTATAATTTCCAAATCAAATACTGTTATAATAGTCAAATATTAATGTTCTTCCTCAGGTTTTGCCGTCCACCAGTGACACAAGTGATCAACGATTTACCAGTTTTTATGAATATATTTTCATGTTGTTAGGCCATGTTTTTATTTTATGAGTTTAGTATTGGTTAACTGGAATGGATGTGTGTCTAAACTAAGCCTTGAACCTTGATTTCAGTAAATAGTGCACGTTAGATTTGACACAGACTTAATGATAATGTCAGGTATTTATATTGGCAAACGCATAGGCTGATAAAAATGGACCATGTGGACACAGATGAGCCTTGCATACAGACAGGCATCATTTGGATTTTTTTAATACTGCTTTTTATTGATTCAATTATATTAATGCCAACAGCACTGCGCCATTTTTACTTTTTAGTCTTTTACTCTCTTTTAGTCTTATCATGAATCATGAGTCCAGAAAATTCAAGTACTTTCAGAATTTATTCTGGTCATAGAAAACATGACAGTTTGGCATTTAAATAAAAAAAAAAACCCAACTTTTTTTTTAAAAGAGAAAATAGCAATGTCAGCGAACAACATCAACACACCGAACACTGCTGATGCAGAAGAATACAGTCAATGTGGTATCGCAGTGAACAAGTGGATGTGCCAATTGATTAACACGTGGTTTAACAATACGTTCACAAATATCTTCATATCCAGAGTCTGACCCATATTCTCGACAATGGCAGTGGGGAAAAGGGGAAACATTTGGCATGCATTTTATATCGTCTTAATAATTTAGTTTTACTCAAAAGAAACTCCGCACTGAGTTCTCTTGTGCATCTCCTGTCCTGTGTGGCTACATCAACGTAACAGCGCACCAGTGTAGTGTAGTCGCATCAGTAAACAAGTACATCAAGACGTTTGTTTCTCATTTGGTACAGATTTAAGCCAAATGCGGAAACACGTTGAAATGTCTCAGAGTACTGCAAACTCAGCACCATTTAATATAGAAATAAATGTAAAGACCTTTGTTCAGTCCTGTAGAATCCCTGTTCGAGGACAAAACCTGTGTGATTTATAATTTCCAAATCAAATACTGTTATAATAGTCAAATATTAATGTTCTTCCTCAGGTTTTGCCGTCCACCAGTGACACAAGTGATCAACGATTTACCAGTTTTTATGAATATATTTTCATGTTGTTAGGCCATGTTTTTATTTTATGAGTTTAGTATTGGTTAACTGGAATGGATGTGTGTCTAAACTAAGCCTTGAACCTTGATTTCAGTAAATAGTGCACGTTAGATTTGACACAGACTTAATGATAATGTCAGGTATTTATATTGGCAAACGCATAGGCTGATAAAAATGGACCATGTGGACACAGATGAGCCTTGCATACAGACAGGCATCATTTGGATTTTTTTAATACTGCTTTTTATTGATTCAATTATATTAATGCCAACAGCACTGCGCCATTTTTACTTTTTAGTCTTTTACTCTCTTTTAGTCTTATCATGAATCATGAGTCCAGAAAATTCAAGTACTTTCAGAATTTATTCTGGTCATAGAAAACATGACAGTTTGGCATTTAAATAAAAAAAAAAACCCAACTTTTTTTTTAAAAGAGAAAATAGCAATGTCAGCGAACAACATCAACACACCGAACACTGCTGATGCAGAAGAATACAGTCAATGTGGTATCGCAGTGAACAAGTGGATGTGCCAATTGATTAACACGTGGTTTAACAATACGTTCACAAATATCTTCATATCCAGAGTCTGACCCATATTCTCGACAATGGCAGTGGGGAAAAGGGGAAACATTTGGCATGCATTTTATATCGTCTTAATAATTTAGTTTTACTCAAAAGAAACTCCGCACTGAGTTCTCTTGTGCATCTCCTGTCCTGTGTGGCTACATCAACGTAACAGCGCACCAGTGTAGTGTAGTCGCATCAGTAAACAAGTACATCAAGACGTTTGTTTCTCATTTGGTACAGATTTAAGCCAAATGCGGAAACACGTTGAAATGTCTCAGAGTACTGCAAACTCAGCACCATTTAATATAGAAATAAAGCACAAACAGGTGCTCAAAGCCCTTGAACAAAAAAACGTAACCTTGATGAATTATACACATTTAAATACTCTTTTTTTATGGCATCTGCATTATGTGACTGTCAGCATGAAACTGATATTTGTAAATACACTTACAGCTATTAGCACTAGATGTTTATGAACACAAATTGTAAATATGTGCATGCTAACATACTACAGATAGCAAAGGCATAGTTCTGAGGCACAGATAAAAGAATTTGACTTACTTTCCTTCGACTCTAACCTTCCTCTAGCTTGCATTTAAGTACAGACTTTTTTTTCCTTTCAAAAATTTAAAAAGTACCTACCTAGTCATTAAACATTCCACATCAAACTACATGTCACTTCTGTGTATAACAATCGGCTGTTGCTACTAAAAACTATTTTAGCAAGCTACAACGGTTGAACACAACGGCACTGTGATGGTGTACATCAGTGAGCTCAAGTGTGGACGTGAATACAATCATTTGAATTTCAGAAAGTGGATTAGAGACAGTTGTATGATTAGCAGCTATGACTGAGTGGTGCAAGGTTTGTATTCAAAGACTAAAAATTCAAGTTCGCACGTCAGGAGATGTTGAGTCACCTGTTAACCCAAAGAGTGCTGCTTCTTCAGGCTGTCTGAGCGCCTCACTCTCTCCTCTGGGGTCCTTTTATACCAGCTCCTGAGAGGAAACACTCACTGTCATACTGTCATGACTTCAAAAGACAACAGTTACAGCTGAGATCCGTACATACATCTACAATGTTGCCTTCATGTTGGTAAGTTAGTAGGACATTCACTAATGGGTTTTTGCTGATCCATGAGCTATAAACTGCATATGAAATGTAAAAAGTGTGTCGCCCCTTGTTAATGAGGACAGGAACAACCCAACAAGCCAATCGACATTTTCTCAGTAGTATACGTGTATGTATTTATGATAACAAGATAAGGGACTTTGCAATTCTATGTTAAGCATGATGAAACAAGTAGATGTCTATATTCACCCCTGGCGGTTCAGCTGGCCTGGAGCAGGAGAATTTTGGCCTTGACTTGGCTTCAGGACTCTGGGAAAGGAAAGAAGATGTTATGTAGAGAATAGTTCTTCTGCAGACAATTAAAAAATACAATAAAAAACATGAAACCAGATGATGTAAAGCACAAAATAAAAGGTGATCCCCAACATTGTGTTTGGCACCTGATGGTAGTGGGACTCTTTGGCTTCTGCTGCATCTTCCTCGTCTGTGCTGGCGATTCACCAATCCTGACGGAACACCAAATACATACCATGAAAATACTGCTGATCACTGGATCTCATCATCGAAAAGATGAACGCCTAAAACCAGATCCCACATGCGTTGTGTCCCTCTCTCCCATCTTACCTCTTTTTCCTGTCCAGAGACCTCTGGGTGGCAGCAGACAGAACCACTCTCTCCTTGGGGCACTTGGCTTTCTCCTGCAGGTTTGACAGTAAAGACAATGACAGCATGAGACAAAACATCTTACACTGTACACTGTCACTTGGTAAATTTGGTAATCAACGTACTATATAAATGCAGCTCATCATGACTAATTTAGCCACCAGTTATCAGGAGTTAGACCAGTTATGATTAATCTGTATTTTCAGGTTACCATGTCCCGTAGCTTCCTCTCCGCTCGGAGCTCCCTCTCCTGCTGCACCAATGCTAATCGATCCCCCAGGGGCATTTCAAAGAAGATTTCATGGATGTCATAAAGGGCTGCACGTAACTGCAGGATAAAAGGTGCACACATGAACACAAAGAATGATGGATCTCTGCTGTCCTTTGGTAGACAGTAGCTGCACATTCATACCTGGGCTTTGACTCTCTCCTGCAGGGACTGATCCTGTGCTGAGTAAGTGCCTCTCTTCTGTGAAGCCTCAGTCTGGATTGAACGGATGAACTCCTGTGTATCCTAAACACACACAACGTAATCGGTCACTAACATGATGATTGATTCATTAAATAACTCACACGGGTGTTTCGTTGTGTGTTATCTGTGTGTATGTGAGAGCGTAATCTCACCACAACGGTCTGGCGCAGGTGTTTGACCTTCTCTGTTTTGAGCAGCCTGCGTGTGAGGAAGCCGCGAATGATGGCGCCAATGCGACAGAGTGCTCTCTGCTGCTCTGCAGTCAGAACCTGGAGAACACGTCAAGGGTGCCAGAAGATAGGAATGTGAAGACAGAAGAATGGAGGGGGACTGAAAAAATGAATATTGTGTAAACACACACAGTCACACACACCCTCTTGTCTAACTGGGCATACCCACCAGACTTAGCCTTGCTCGAGGTTTGCTAAATGCCCTTGTGGGCCCCCACAGGTAGATGGGAGGCTGCACAGAGGGAGAGGACACACCGGAACTTACAGGACTGGGAAAACCTGCAGAAAGACAGAAAGAGATACTTTCAGTTTAGGTGTGTGACCCTCTCTGTTTTGAGCAGTTCTGCGTCTGCTATTTATAAGCATGTGGTCCTCTGCCACTACTGTTTTACAAGCTCCAACACAGTAATCAGTGAACATGGTGAAGTGGTACCTATACTGTGTCCAGGTGATCGCTCAGATGGTGTGTGAGCAGGGCTTAGTCCTGGGCAGGAGGGGCTCACAGCAGGACAGCTGTCACTCACAGACCTACAACTCCACCCGCAAGCATCTCCACTCAATGGCCGCATGCATCCCTGCTCCTTCAGTCTTCTTTCTGTGTCTTCCAGCTCCTAAACAAGTGTGTACAGCACATACACACATCTCAGCGCTTTACCTTTTAATTCCCAATCGTGCATTGCATTGCAAGGATTTATCTTATTTCATCTCTTGTCAGTTATGATAAAAACTGATAAAATACTGCACACAAAATAAAATGTTGCTCTACTTCTGTTCAGAATACATATTATGTGAGTCCATGTGCTGACCAGCTGGAGGCGCTGTTGCTCTTTCTCCTGCTCAACCAGGAGCAGAGACATCTGCAAGGCATGCTCCTCCTCCAGACGCCTTTGCATGTCCTCCAGAGCCTGCGCTCGCCTCTGGGTCTCCTCTGTGGGCGTGCACAAATAAACACACTTAAAATCATTCATCCATCACTGTTTAAAGGCCTAAAAGCTGCAGTAGGAGAAACAGTGATCTCAGTGTGAAATGAAATAATTGAACTCTACAGATTTTAGTGAATACAGTTTACATTACAGGAACTGTTCAAGGGAGACTCACCTGTCTTGCTGGCCTGTGCCTCAGCAGCATTTATGAAGACACTTGGTGTGATCCTTACATTGTTTGTCCCCTGAGGGTCATCAGGCTCCATCCTGAGAGCCACCTGAGCCAAGTCAGGAGTCACACGGGGCCTCAGGAGAGACGGTGAGGGATTATCTACCTCATACGACTGGTTTAAGGGGGCTGCAGGTGTGCGCCAACTTGGTGCCAACCATGTAACTCCTGCCATGAAGCGAGGAACCCTTTCCTGGCTGCGGTCTATGTGCTCGGATCCAGAGTGGTATGTATGCAGTTGGCTGTCCAGCGTGTGGCAGCGCCGGCGAAATCCTGCAACCAAATGGTCATGGTGGCCCTTCGGGCTTGGCCCTGAGGCACTGACAGGACTGCAGGCCTCATTCACAGGACTGGTACCACAGTGGCTGGATCGACGATTGCCACTCCTGCTAACACCACCCCCACATTCACTCCCCGCTGAACAGAGGTGATCAGAGGACTTTGTGGCCCCTGAGAGAGCTTGTTCCCAAATTGCCATGCCGACACCTTCCCCTGACCTCCCCGGGCTTCTGGGAATAAGGTCTGCTGGGCCAATGGGAAACGAAATATGGATATTTCCTGTAGAAACCGGCCGTGGTCTGCGTCTCTGTGCACGGGGACTAATGCTGGACTCTGGACTGGGGAGACGAACATACCGGTCAGGTAGATTGGGTGATAGGCAGCCAGACTGTTGAGGACTGAGGTCATACAGAGTTTGATGCTGCATTTGGGTCTGACATGGACCAACAGGGCTGTGGCGCAGGCTGAATCCGAACTCAACGCCTGTGTCCCCCCTGGGACTGCAGCTCTTTTTCTCCCTGTCAGAAGCAGTCTCAGGCGGGGGAGTCCTGGTGACTGTATGGACAACTTTTGACCCCTGCTGACTCTGCTCTCTCTTCACATACTCCCTTGATCTCTTCAGAAGGCTGTCCAAACTAATGTCCTCATCCTCCTCTTCCTCTTCCCCCTCACTCTTGTCTTCCCTCTCCACCATGACACCCTCCGCTGCCTTGTAGCCATTGAGGACAGGGGTCGCACAGCATGGAGTAGCGGGCTGATCATTTGTCTGAAGCCCAAAACCAGAGTCTCTGGGGAGTCCAGGAGAGTCGGTGACCAGGGTGTAGCCACTGACTGTCGCAGATTTAGAAACTGGCAGCTTTTCAACCTCTTCACTTGGTACATTATGTGCCTGTGCAGAGATGATTTTGTAATGACAATCAATCATCAAATAATTGCTCAAATATACAGCGTCATAGAATGACTAGCTAATAAAATTATTGCCCCCATTTCTCCAAAACTGCATTGGTTTATTCATGCATTCATCACTGACATACAATCAATTAAAAGGAAAAAATATATCTTGCCTAAACTGAAAAAGTCACTTTCACCAGTATTTTATCTGAATTCAGACTTCAGAATAGCCCAGTTTGTGAACCTAAAGCCTTCTCACCTCCAACATTAGAAAATCTAAGCAAACCTAAATTTAGTCTTAATCGACACACTCAGGGCTAACGTGCTAATGTCATCACCTGAAACTATTATAGTCACACACCTGTCTCACCTCCAGATCTGTTCATAAATAGCTCGGTCTGGTTTATCGATGCTGTTTTTTTCAGCAAAAATGCCAGTATATTCTTTTGATTGTGGTGCAAACACCTCAGACAATAATAACCAATCACATATATTCAGACACCATAAACATACAACTGGAGCTGATTTGAAAGTGGGCACTATAACTCTGGATGTTGACTTGACAAAAAAGGGCCATCGTCAGACAGAAATAGCACAGCCTATCGGAGCCAGTGTTGAGTCAGGCAACCTGTATTCAAGTCTGCATATGTCTCGAGAGATTTTGGGACAGACTGTAATTCAGTTTTTGTGCTATTTCGTGGGACTGACACACAGACCTATTTCAGATTTGGGCATATTTGAGTATTTTAGATGGTATGTGTTCATGAAAAGATACAAATAAAGTGGATTCATGTCTGAACTGAGACAGTAACATCTATGTTGTGTGGCTTTAATAAGAATCTAATGTGGCATGTAGCCTACTTTTTCTATATTGCATTCATTTTTTATTCCTTTAGCTACTGAATCCCAATCCAGGCCAGAACCACACGGTGCCACTGACCTGAGCTTGGTCCAGTATGTCCTGAACACGGGCCAGTAGATTGTTCCTCTGCTGGTTCTGCCTGTCCACCTCCAGCTGGACCGCCCTCCGTCTGTACTCACACATCTCATTGTGCTGCTCTGCATTTAACTGGAAGAGGAAAGTTCAAATTGTTTTTTTAAACGGACTCAAAAACTTGCGGCTCTTGAGCTGCACTTGACACAGCTTTCCACGTGAAGAGACCCAAGCACTATCACATGACAAAAGATCAGTTGAGAATTTGTTATAACAAGTTGCAAAATGTATTTCATGAGGTTGTTTTTGTGATTTTCAGTAATAAATCGTAGCACAATCGCTTCTTTCACTATATGTTTGTGTCTCTGTCTGTGAAATCCTCAACAATCCTCATGTGGCTATTCCTGAAAACTCGTTTTGTCAGCAGTCACTGGCAGATGGACTCTCCTGACCAACATCAAACAGTCTTGTTGCTCCTCGTCATCAATTATCTCCTCTCCCTTTCCTCTGCCAACTGCTGATCTAATTGGGACTAAGCAGCCCACATGTTTCAGATATATTAATGTGGGCCTCAAAAAGAAACGTGTTTTTCCCTAAATGTTACCTGAGATACACAGCAGGACATTGACAGATATACAGACTCTCTAAGGAAACCAACCAAACATTGTGTCATTAAAAAGCAGAGTCACCTTGCTCTGGATATCAAGCCACCTACAGACCATCTCTCTACTTTTGATGAGGAAACTTTACAAACTTTCCCTGGCTTAGCTACATCTTGTGTTGTCCCTTTAGAGTGAGCTGTTGTGTCTGTTTATTTCTGCCCTACCAGAGGCGAAAGCACAGCTCTTCCATGGAAGCGGATGACGGAGCGAGCCTTCAAGGACCACGGCGGCTCACATGTCCTCTTCTTGAATTTCCCCTCCTCCTGCAGTACTGCCAAACTCCGCAGACAGAACTCCTCATAGCTCTCCATCTCTGGGAACCCACACATCCACACTCTGGATGGGAAACACACACCATGTAGCCTCGCCACCCAGCTGTTAAATCAAAAAACGGAGAGTGGGGAGTTAGATGGACGTTGACAAGCCAGTGGACATGAGCGTAGGCTTGCACTGGGTGTGGATCAGTAGAGGACACCATGTGGGATCGTATGTGGAGGAACAGGACAAATCGGCTGCGACAAAAGAGGGTCTGTCTGCCCTCAGAGGTTTTATCACACTCATCACATTCCTGCCATTCCTTTCTATCAGACCTTGCTGGTGGCTGCCTCCCATTTCTCCCATGTCTCATGGACACGCATGCAGACGTGTGTCTGATCAATACAGTGCCTATTTGTGAAATGTCTGTCAGCAGATGGGGAGCACAGACCCTCCACACACAGGTAGACTGGCACAGGGCGTTAGCCTAAGCGCACAGCTGGTGTACGGATGAAATGAATCCATAATTTCATGAAAACTGCTTTTTAATTACTATCACACGTTTTCTCTGTATAGCTCATCTACTGAACCGGGGTCTTTAATGATGCTGCCGGTAACCCAGTAGCCTTCAGCCGCCCAATTACAGCAGCCACCCCATAGTGATTCATTACAGCCTTGTGACAGCATGGTAGAGGTGCTTATCGTTTCCTTTTTGTAAACTGCTATTACAGCACAAGCTTGACGCCGGTATTTTTGAAGGTGTAATCTAAAAGCTTGAAGCCATCATGACGCTGTCGTACAGATGTGCCCAGGCAGAATGACAGTTACTAACGTTACACCCGCGCCTGTTTCTATTTCGTACCTTCACAATGGAGGGAAAACAAGTGATATCTCCTCTTCTGTCTCCCGGCGGAGAGTGTTACACACGCACGGATGTCGGAGGGAAACAGCAAAGTGCGGCTACAACACGAGCCTTGGCGTTTTCTCCTCTCAATCTCGGGTTGCCCATCATCACCACGTTCAACTCTTCCGGGCTCCAACAGCGCCTCCTAGCAACAGCACCTGGGCCACGTTCCAATACGGTCCAGGCGACCTGCTCTCTTTTCCTTCTCTGATGGTTCCATTGTTTCACTCACGCGCCGAGAAACAGGTGATTCTAGAATGTTTCGTAGAATGTTTGTTTCATGTTCGTTTCACGTCTGGCGACTCGTGGCGGGAAAGAGGCGATAAAGACATTAGAATAAAAGAATAAGGATGAAACTATGTGAAAAATGGAATGAGACCTTTGTCGAACAATTACCTCATCATTTACGTTTAAAAGCACCTTATTTGTGACAGATTAAAATAGATAGTGACATCACAGGGTTAATCCACAGCATAATCAGTTTCTGGGCCCCACTGTTCTGCATTACATATGTATTATTCCTAGTATGGAATTTTACATGGCTCCAGTTTTGCCATGTGGCAATTTGATCAAGCATGAATTAAGTTAGAGATGGTGCACTACCATGTGTTTGTCCTCAAATTGAAATGTGCAAGAAAAATATTGTGCTTCAGTAGTGCCCATTCCAACCTTACCAAACAAAGTTACAGATAATGACATTACCACAATAACTGCCACAAAAAGCCCCAGAACCATGGGGCCTCTGGGAAAGTTGCCCACTTTGCCACAAATGTATTTCAGCTTTGAGATCAAATAATCATCACTGTCATCATCATTAGCAAAGCACTCAGGTAATAATACAGACCGTATGTATTTTTTATGAAACAACATCACTTTAATAAATGTGATACATTTGATACATTTTTCTTTGCAACTCCAGTATGATGAATGCACCATATGTTCATGTCCATGTCTTTCCCTCATGAGATGATTTTGTGCCGTTGAAAAGCAGTATATTGTGTATATTGTTTTAAGATGACATAAATCCATATCTATTCTTTGTCATTTCATTTTGCAGCAGTACATGGGTGCACTCAGGAATGTATGTACATTTACTTTGAGGTGCCCGGATCGTAACAAATCAATGGTTTACTGAAAACTTTACTAAAATAGATTAACATAACGTCCACGTTTAGAACATTGTTTTGTAATGTGCTGATCCTGGGACTTGGGGAAGTGTTCAAGGTAGTTATCTAATCTAATCTAATAACATCTAATAACATTATCACATTAACTGTCACACAGATAATTGTGTTCTATTATCCCTGTACACAGTACACACACAATGCACAGAGAGCAGTAGGGGGTTTTGGAGGGTCACTGGGGGCCCAACACAACAGGGCCCCTAATCAGGTTAATCTGACCATGTGTTGTCAGGACAATATATTTCAATGAAAAATACATTTTTAATCAATGATGTCTTTATTATAGTGACACTCAGCAACACGGTATCATGACATCATCATTCAGCAGCAAGCAGAGTGACGTTACTGCTTTCACAACTCATCTCCTGAGTGCCGCGGTGAGCCTGAATGTACAGGCTGAGCAATGCGCACACGCTCCTTGTTGTCCCAAAGCAGAGCTTCAATGTCACTGTCTGTAAAGGTGGTTTTGGAATCCTGTCACAAAAGTTAAATGATGTTAGTTCTCATAGGAGGAACACATACTAATTAGATGTGTTCACAGTTACACCTACCTCAAAAGACTGGCGCTTCACCCCCACACATGCGGTGGACTGCTCATAACACAGCGCTATATCCAGATGTTTTGGCTCTTTATTCAGCAAAGCTACGTGAAACTGGTCATAATGAGACTCTGGATGGAGATTCAAAATTAAACAAATTATTAATTAGAGTGTAAAAAACATGTAAATCTGTTAATATTTCATCCTGATCTTACCTAGCAAATGCATGCAGGAGGATGTCATTTTGTCCTTAGAGACATGTTCGGAGGACTGCAGTCTCTCACACACACCCCCACGGATGAGGTTTTCAACTACTGTCTGTCTGCTCTTGGCTGGGGCTTCCTTCATGGCTTTCTCGATCTCTGGAGGGTAGTATGCACATGCTTTCATTTACTTTCTACATCTTAAAGAAAATACAAAGTCATGTGAGGAATAAGTGACAATCAGTTGAAGCCATTAAGTCAAAACAAGTGTCACTTTAAACCGAGTTGAATAGTCATCCACCAAACCTTGTGCTGCTGTCAGACAACTCTCACAATAGGTGTCTGTTAAAAGAAAAGAGACAGCAGGCTAAAGCCACCATCCTACAGAAGCCGAGAATTGCCAGACAGCAAATACTATCACGTCTGAGGAAGCCAAGTTAGTGGGACTGTAGTGTTTAATTTACTCACGGCGGTCGATGTCATCAGACAGCACAGGAAGAAGGAAGCCCACAGACGTTAGAAAAATGAAGATGTCCATAGTCGGTAACTGTAGACCAGAAATGCACAATGTGAACCAAGAGCTGTCTGCACACTAAGAGAGAGACCTAAAGGCAGAACAGTCAGCTACACCCAATAGAAATCATCTTCTCTCACATAATATGGTCATGTGATCTCAAGGACAATGGGATCACATCACCATCATTCCACAAATGACAGGTGTCCAGTTTTTCAGGTTTTCTCAGACTGTTTAAAGCTATTGCTCCCAGACTGAGTTGTCTTTTAACAGGGGGCTCTAAGTATATATAAAACAATATGATATAGCACTAATGAGATACAGTAATTTCAACAATAGGATGGGAAAATGAAAAAGCATGAGGAAGAAATATTTAGAACTTCTAAAGAAAAGGTAAAAATAGTACTTTGCTGAGTAAAGTAAGCAGTCTACTGAAATTTGTAGACAATATCATACACTTAAATGTCACCGTCTTCTTCCTCTTCTTCTTTGGGATCCGAAGCAATAAAGATCTTTAAGTAAAAGCAGCAAACTCAGAAATACTCCACTACAAGTAAAAGGGGCAACCTACCTACACTTACCCAGGAGGGAAAGTCTTAGTCCCTTAGTTAATCAGAGAAATATAAAATCATCTCCTAAATATAAAACTGTTATCTAAATTGTAAACTAAGGCTATTAGGCAAATGTAGTGGTGTAAAAAATACAATAGTTGCCTCTGAGGTGCAGTGAAGTCATATGAAGTGGCATAAAATGGAAATACAGTACAGTAAGTAAAGCAGGCCTACAAGTACCTCCAATTTGTACTTTGATACAGTACCTGAGAAGCCAGTAGTAGGAGATTTTAGGTAAGGAATAATGTACAGAGAGCGTTTAGCAATAATGTCTGCAAAATATCCCGCTTATTTAGCAGCAAGAAATCAACAATTTAATTCAAAATACCGGAGTCCATAGCAACGGTCTGTTAACCATAGCAACGGTCTGTTATCCATAGCAACGGTCGGCTATGCGGAAATAAGAAACCGTAGAATGCCATAATGAACCAATCAGAATCGAGTATCCAACAAAGCTGCGTAGTAATTATCTTCATATGTTCTCTGTTGGTTGTTGTTTCTGTGAGCGGCCACTAAGCGATGCTGTTTTATGTGGAGAGCCGGGTCGTTTTGACAGGTCCCAAATATGGTCATCTTTACCTTATTAGGACTGACGCATGTGACGCCGGTGTCTAAACGGAAAATGTGACCGTGTGCGGGAAAGGCGAACGTTAGACCAAGGTCCTCTTTTCATGGAGGCTGAATGTGCGACTGTTTGGGAAGCTTTTTACGAGCTGGTTGTATGTGACTTCACCATAAACCAACCTGACAGTCACCAGCGCCGTGTCCCCAGCCAGAGCCGACCTGTGAGTAGTTAAACCTCCGTGCTAATAATTATGTGAACTAATTTGAGAGACTAATCATGAGAAGCTAACGTTACAGCATATCTCCAACCTTAACTTTGCTAATAGCGTTTTGTTTTGTGGCAACACGTGTTTTCTTTCTTCCTGAACTTCCTTTGTAGTTTCACGCCCAGATATTTTACTGACAAAAAGCTTACGAACGTAAAGAAGAAGCTTGAAAAGAAGCCCAGAGACTAGCTTCTGTTTGGCTTTTTCCTGACCAGTGCAGTAGCAGGGGGCTAGGCTAATTTCTGAACAGGTTGTCTATGGATTAATTCAACATCCAGCTACTTCCTCCAGCTGCAATAATGGGGAGGCTTGTTAACATTGTCTTGCATGCAGTGAGTTTTAAACTAACTCCTCCTTGCCTGTTGTGGCTATTTTCCGTCAGTGTCCACAGAGGCTTCATCCCTATGCACTTCCGTTTATCTTGTTTCCTTCAGCTTTTACTGATTTGCTTGCATGAGTAAACTGTGATTGGAGCAGTGTTGCACATATTTGTAACTGGCTTGGTTTACTTAACTAAATGGTCAGCGATGAGCACATGCAAGATGTTTTCCCTGTATGGTCCTAGACACAGATGAGGGATGTTGTCATTTGTGCAAAGCAACAAATATTCATGTATTTGATGTATTTGATATTTCCATTTTCTTTTGCTCAATTTCTTTTACCCCACTTTTCCACTCAGATGGAAATTTCATACCTGTTACTCCACTAATTTCACAGCTATAGTTACACTATGATAACCTTTAATATATATCAAACTGCTAAACTTTAAACTAGTGTTTTGCAATCTTTTTTAGCTTGTGAGCCGTAAAAGAGACATTTCCCCTCTAAACACCTAACATGGTTTTATTTAAAGAAGAATTTGTGGCTCGAAGAGGTGAAATTATTCATCATCACAAAAAGCATCAGGAAAAAGTCCCATTAATTTCCACAGTTTTGTAGCAGAGTTTTTACTCTCCCATTAATCATCTCGGGACCCCTCAGACTTATTTCTTCTGACATGTTGGAGAAACCTGACTCCAAACCACTGGACTTTACTACTGAGATATGCAAAGTAGCGTCACTGATCTGACCACTTCTTCCACCAATGGGTGTTGCTCATCAGGAACACATGAAGGACACTAAATGAGAAAGTGTTGACAGAGGACTAATCTAGGCGGAAACTGGGTGTAAATAATCCCATTGTTTGGCAGAGGCATAGCCAGGCCTGCTGCTGTTAAAGTCCAAAGGTTGTACTAAGATTGCAAAGTCTAAATGAAGTGTACAGACTGCTGGCCAGCAGATGGCGCCTCCCCTTCAAGACCCAGTATGCACTAGTCAGTTCAATAATAGGATTCAGATTTAGGTATCATTTATATTTTTATATAAGTGTAGATCTGTGGAAAACTTGCTGCTTCAGCTGGTCAAAGCAGCACTGATGGACATCCAGTTGAAGGTGTGCAAACTGTATATAATGTTATGCTCACACTTATCTCACTATATAGATAATATAGTAGAAAATTTTTTGTTGTTTTTCAATGTGGCAGACAGCCACAACTCTGACAGGGCATTTCTGCCAGTGTTGGAAGAAGTACTCAGACAGTTCAGTAAAGCTACAAATACCAGTGAATAAAAGTTTATATTCTCAATGCAAAAAAAGTGAACAGCCTTTTCTTTTGGGGTCTGGTAAAAAAAAACAGGCAGGGCTGCTTTATTCATGACTATTGATTAAATATGGCAGAATATAGCACTTACTTGCCAACTTTGATCTTGCACTAATTTACATGCTTCTTGAGAACAACAAAAAACCAAATGTGATATCAAATTGAATAGATTATATTACGATTTATTATTATTATTATTCGTATTATTATTGTTGTTGTTGTTGCCATGGATGAGTCATGCTGTCAGAACTGTGCTTGAGGTTGTTTTGGTGGTAGATGATGTGGGGTCTTTATTCGCAGTGGAGATCTCCTTCAGGGGGCCAACTTAAAAAAAACAACAGTGCGATGCCTCTGTCTGCACGGAGCTCCAGCAGCTGACCCGTGCATGCCGTTGCAGCAGTGCTGCTGTCCTCCAATAGATTTAAAGTGTGCGCCCTGGCCGACAATAGAGGGCCTGGGAGTGGGAGGATCAGCTCGGCAGCGATCCTTCTGGCTTTGTTACGCCTGGGAAGCCATTTTGGAAATCTGCTTGTTGTGCACTAGCATAACACTCACAAGCTACTTGCAAACTTTTCTGATTTTTATCTACTAGAAAAATAACGCCAAGGATCCGTGGGTCCGCAGTAATAGATAACCTTTGGGCAGCCGTGCGCCGGGATGCCGGAAGAAGTTTGCGCATCTTCCGCGATAGTAATGTGTGGATCTTTCCCCTTTGGATTACGCTCTTAAAGAATAATAACATACATGGACTCTAACCAGGCGGGCAAGTTGACATGCAACCATAAATAACACCCCATTGCGTTAATGTAGCTGCAATTTTCTGTTGTGAATCTGTCTGTCTGTTTTACGCAGATTTATTTTGTCCTTGCTGAGCTCCTTTACCCACAACTAACGCAATCTAAGGCCTTATATTCTGTGGGGATTTAACTCATCTGCGACATTATTACAGTTAAATGCACCAGCCTTCGTTCAGAGAGGCCAGTGAGTGTGTGTTTTATTATTAAATGGCCCCGTTTGATGAGAAATTGTAATAGTGCGTCGTTGCACAAGCCTATAAGTCAGCGGTTTGCTGAGTGACGGCGTTGTCTGAATACATGGCGTCTATATTTAGCGCCGGGCAAGAGTGTATCTGGGCTTATATGTCATTTGGCCGGACAGTGTCTGCAGATAATATTAAAGTGAATGGCTGCACCAGTCTGACAGGAGGGGGGCTGCTCTCAGGACTCGGTAGTTTGCTCTCTTCGTCGCAGGTGGTTTGCGTAAAGGAGCCAGCAAAACACAGCACTGTGGGAAAGGTGTCACTGTAGCATGTTTTAGACTGTGCGTGTGTGTTTGTGGTATGTCTGTTATTGTTGAACCTGTCTCCAGAATTATGAGCTCAAGGATTAGATGCTATAATATTTGTAAAAAAGACACAGTTCAGTTGATGGGATGAGCGTTACATCACGCTCTCCCTTATTCTCACCTGCAATAGTTTTAGCACAGTTGGTGTATTTTAGGAGATCTGGTTTTGGATTTTTGGAGGGCCCACATTCCCCGCTTGCATCATGATTCATTGCATCACTTGACAAGTCAAAAAAAAAAAATCTAATCCTGGCTGAATTAAAACAGCCCCCTTGGCTTTTGGATATTTGTTTCCATTTATCCCTCTTTTCGGCTTGGGGACTTGGATTGGGATTTGAAACATGATTAAGATTATGGGTTGAGATTTTTGTGGTGGATTTTCGGAAAAGCCATCTGTTTTTTTTGCCGCTCAGCATTTTGCATCTCTTTTTGTGTGATTAACTCGCTGAGTAGAAGTTGGTTGTTGGGGTTTCGTCTCACTCAGGGTAACTGAGGATGTTTTAGCCACATGGATGAGGAAGTGTGGTCTGTGCATGTTTACTCAGCTGCCAGTTTACTAGTTACACTTGCTAAAACTGATGCAGTCTAATACAACAGTCCTCTAATAAATCCTGCCATCATGAAGGTGATGTAGATTAAACCTTCTGATCACATTGGAGGATGTAGTTTGTAACGCTGTTGAATTATATTGCACTATACCGAGAGTTGTTTAGATTATTTATCCAAGTGGTTCCCAACTTTCCTGACTGTGGACACCTTGTGTATAAATCAGTGTCTAGTTTGGGCTCCAGATAAGTGGTTTGCATTTCCATCAAAGACACATTTTCCCCCTTAAACATCTCTCATGGTTGCATGTAAATAACTGGTTCAAAATATCCAGGATTTCACAAAGAATCAAAGATTAGAGGCTCAGAGGTTAAGAGATTATAGATCTGACCAATCAACCCAAATTTGTGCATCAGAACATTGTTCTGATTTATGTTATGACCCGTATGAGGACCCCATATGTTAGAATTCACTAATTAGCCTACCCTCACTGATATAAATGAGGGGACCAAAATAACAGCACCACAGTGGAAGCCTCCTAAATAACCTTGTAGTTGGATCAGCACTTATAGCCTTTGTGAATGTAGAGACAGAGATCATTTTCGTGAAATGTACCTAATTCAAGCATTCAGGGAACTTAATTTGAATGAACTGGCTGCTGAGTGTATTACTGTAACATTATTGCACAGCCTGTTCACACAAGGCAGGTTTCACTATGAGAAGCTCAACCCTCAGACTAGTCGTTTCCCGCCTATTGCCTAAAGCTCAGCCCCACCCCTTGCCGTTTTACTTGGTTTCATAATACTGCTCTTTCTGTGTGTGTGGAGCTTACCCAAGAAGTCCCTGTAGGAGTAGCTGTCCTGGTGAGGAGTCTGCTCAATACAGCGGGAGAGAGGATCGTCATTTTCTCTGTCCTGTCTTTACCAGCCATTCCTGTCAGTTGTTGCCTGTTTGCTGACCGGAGGAGAAGAGACAAGTCATTCATTACAGCTCCACTGGCGTCTGTAGCCTCCGTCAACAACCAGCCAGAGCCAACATGCAGGAAAAGGTTGGCCAACTCTCGTCCACCGGCTGTGCCACAGTAGCATTGTTGTGTTCCTGGGGAAGAGGAATGTCCAGCAGCTCTCATTAGGGCCTGTCTGTGCTGGGCTTTCTGACATGGTTATACAGCGTAGCAGTAAGCGGCGGTTGCGTTTTCTTGGAGAGCAGCCCAGTGAATAGCGCTAGAATTGATTTGGGAAGAGGCAGGGAATTTACCAGTGCTGTGTTGTATTTACTATGTAGATACAGTTTTTAAAATACAATTACTTGAGCTCATTAGCAGACCTAATTTGTCTGCCAGAGACAGGCTGAACAAGGCAGTGCATGTGTTGCTGTGTTTGAGTGTTTATGGAAGTTAGTTTGTGCCTGTGATCCCCTGCACCATGTCGGCTTTGGCTAAAGCTCTTATCCCTTGCGTCCTGACTCTTGCAGTCTAAACAAAGAAGAATGATCATGGATTTTTCCCAACTGCACACATATACACCGCCACAGTGTGCTCCAGAGAACACCGGCTACACCTACTCTCTCAGGTGAGACCTCAGTGCTGTGCTGCAGCATCAAACAGTCAGTCCTGTGGCATTTCAGTTACACACTGCCTGTCATTTGTGACTCACAGAATTATGTCTGATTGATGCAATTGTTCTTGAGATCCTGCTGTTGCACTTAAATCAGTTTTAAGTCTTTGCAAATGCAGTGTCAACCAGCTACTCTGTATTCCATTTCCTCTTGTCTTGTTTTTCCCTGAACAGAGTCTGCTGTTGAGCACTGTCAACCTTGATGCTATTGTAGCTGTTATAGCTGTTGTCAGTTTATGACAGTGTCATATAATGAGAGGTTGTTACTAGGCTGCCAAATTATGCCAGAGGTTGTTTCACATTCACTACTTGTGTGCTGGTTGTTCTGACAGTGCAGCTTGCCTCGATAGTTGAGCCCCATTTCCCTGTTAGATTGGACACTGGCTACAAATACAAAAGTACAGCAAGAAATATTTAAATATATTTACTTTTGAATATTTTGACTTACAAAACCTCTAAAAGTTAAAAACAGTTACTCCTCATTTTTTCCTAAAAAAAAAAACTGCGGTTGTGGGTTTGATGACTCAGCCTCATGATTCAGTTGGTGTGTGTCGTTATGTGCTTGGTGGGGAATTGGGGGCCTTGCACAGGGTAAAAACAGAGCATGGACCCTAGATTTAACCATACATGCTTTTATGATATTTAGAATGAATGTAACACTAGAGGCTGCATGTCAGTTTTGGATACACAGTATTCACCATTCCTGCAACACTAACCTCTCCTATTGTGCTCCTTGTCCATGCATTGTTTCTTAGATCATGCCGTAGGTATGGCTGACACTTTACCAGGAAGGTCTGTGCATGTGAAGGAATGTAGTTTTGTAGTCTTCAGTGCTTTCACCTCTCAGAACAGACAGAGAGACACTTGGGTGTGTACGTCAGAAAATGAAATACCACCTTTCCCTATTTTTAACTCACTTTCTGAGGCCTCCCATCATTTGAGTGAGAGTGTGAAAGTGTCTTCTGAAAAGAAAAAAAGTCTGAACAAAAACCTCTCATTAGGTTTATAGCTGTGCCGTGCAGCACATTGTGAAAACTGCAGGCAGTAAGCATACCTTGCCTTGAGCTCTTTCCCATTCAGATGAATAAGTTCAGGTTGCAGTTTCTTTAAGTAATTATATGTCTGTTTTATTAGCTGCCTTCTATATTTAAAGTGTCAGCAGCTCTTATATTTTATAGGTTGTGGGAATGGTGGAATGGTGTTAGTGCACAGGGAATTTGCCTGTTGCTGTACCATGATATTAATGGCAAAAAGAGAGACAAGAAACATTAAAGGATAACTACATCATTTTTATTCCTTTTTTTTTTTTATACATATTTTAGGTTCAAAATGACTGGTAGGTACAAAAAGTCTTGGAAATGGTCTAATATTTCGTCTCAGTCGGCAGCTGCAAGCAGCCTGCGAATGAGTTACAACGGCTTTAGGGCAACTGCACCAGCCAAAGCATGCCCACTAAAAGTTCTTCTTTTTACCACTGACACTCAAATAGTTACTCAAAGTGTCTGACAACATTATGGAGAAGATCCCTGCAAAGATAGACCTGTAAGATTCTTTTTGTTTAACCAGAAACGGCCGCTCTATTGCTTGGTTCAGAGGCACCATTAACAAAATTAGCAATTTTATTTTGCAGAATACAGGAGTTGCCGGTCTATCACTACATTGATCAGTTAATTTGTGTGTTTTATTGTGCTTATTTGGTGCTTTAAAGAGTTGGTTCAGATCTGAACTAATTGTTAAAATGCCACAGCAAGTCACAGCTAGCAACCCTTGGGCTCTGCAAGATAAAATTACTGATTTTGACAATGGAGTGTGGTGGCTGGAGCAATGGAGGATTATGTTGCAACTGCCGTGTCTCATTCGCAGTCCTTTCTGCGGCTGGCAGCTGAGGTGATCTATAGGACCAGTTCCAAAACTTTTTGTACCACCAGATATTTTGAACACAAAATGCATAAAGGTCCCAGTTTTAAAAAGACCAGAGTTATCTTTTTTAACATCCTCATGATTTCAGGTCTGCTTTGTAGAACACATAGTGCCATCCAGTAATGTGAAATCCAGTCTTTGTAACCAGTCTTATGAGTCACGCTGTGAACTGAGGCACAGAAAGATGAATGTACAAAAGCTTGTTTGACACCCTGCTGGAATCTGCCAGGTAGACCGAAAGGCTGGAACAAGCTAATCGTGTTCCTTTGAATGCGGTCAGCTGAGAAGCTATTAATGAACCTCGCAGTCACAGCCGTGGCCCTGATCCCAGGATTAGACTAATAGTTTGTTTCTTGGCCAGCTAGTTTAGAGATCTGTGGTTTTTATGAGTCCTGCTTCAGCTGAGAAGATTCTCAGCTCTCCTGAGAAACCAACTTGATGAAATTTAATAAGCCCAGCGAAGTTTTTTTACATGTCTTTGTCTCAGCCTATATTCTGAGTAAATAGCAGAACAGCCAGACAGTCAGTGTTGTATTTGCTGCTTGTTCAAAGTTCAGAAATATCAGTCCATCAGAGAGTCTGACATCTGATTGTGTTGTGGCTTTAGAGGGTGTCTGTATGTGGCCGACAGTGAGTATAAGAGGACAGTGCAGAGACGGATGGGGTCAGGTGACAGAAACCGTTGGCCCATCTGTTGCCAAAGCTCAAAAGAGCAGCGACAAGTTTTGTGGCACTCAATGGTCCGAGAGAGGGAGAGAGAAAGGGAGAGAGGGAGAGGGGGAGAGAGAGAAAGAGAGAGAGAGTAGGCCAGCCAATCACGCTCTGTTTCCATCCAAACTCAGAACTCTGTGGAGCCTCCCACATACCAGGGAGAGACCAGTACAGCTTGGACCACCATCTACCTCATGTTAATATAACTGATATTGTAAATGCAGCGAGGGAAACGCTTTCTTAGATTTATCACGCAGCAAGGTTTTTATTAGTAAACTGGAAGGTTTCTGTGCTTTCTCCCCTCCTCACTGCTGCTCCCACTCTCCTCTTCACTGGACTGACTTTCAGTAACGGAGACTGCAAGGCTTCAACCAACACTGTCTCATTACCTGCCCCATAAGTACTGCTTGTTGTTCGATCAATATGTGTGTCATACTGAAGATATGAAAAGTTTTTATTGTGTCTACGCTTACGGGGGAAAAAACAATTTCTTGAAGTTACTCTTCAAATCGCAGGTCATACACTATGCAGATAAATTAAATTAAATAAGGTTTTGCTTTTCAGTCCTAGTATGTTTCACATTTAATTCTTGCATTTAGATGCAAACTTGAATTGCTAACTTGCTAACAAACTTGCTATTTTTCACTTAGATCCAACATTTTGAAAATGTTAACATTTACATTTGAATTGTAATTGAATTGTTTTGAAGGGTAAGATAAAATTCTTTATGTTCTTCCTGAAGATATTTAGATAAAACTGTGTCATATTCACTGGAAAAACAGTTATCACAGTTTGATATTCATGCATTTTCACATACAAACACACAAGTGCAGAATCAATCAAGCTTTGTGATTTGCATTAGCCGGAAACTGGTACAGTCATCCTGGACAGCAGCTGCTCCACCTTCTAAAAGACTCCACCCATGTCCTCACTGAAAGCAGGTGTGTGTGCGCAGACCCTTCATATTTTATGATGGTGGAAGTGGGTCAGTGGGGCTGGGAGCTGGGACATCTGGTCAGAGTGTTTTTCCCCCACAAGTGATGGCCAAACTGTGACGGTAGTGAGCAGCAGCAGTGATCGAGTTACTAGATACTGTTTGCGGTTGTTTGTGGTTGTTTGTGAGCAGCTGCAGCAGATAACTTGTGTGAAAAATTCTACAAGAGATAAAAGGTATAAAACATAGAGATGTACAAAGCTGTCCAAAAGACTATAAATTATGAAAGTATTTATAAACTTTAAAAGTGTTGTTAAACAGATTTTAACATAATTAGAGCATGTGAAATACATTTGGTGCCGTGACTTTAGTGGATGCGAGACACGCTCTGCCAGACGAGGCTCAGTTGGACAGTTGCTGTTCACGTTGCAGTCACAGTTGTTTTGACATCTGGTCCGAGTGTGTTTCAGTACATGCACCACTGGTCAAGTGCCAGGCGAATGACAGCAGCTTTTTGGAGAGTCAGCCTGTGCCGCAGTTTGTCATTTTGAAGGTTAAACCCTCAACAACAGAGACATTTCTGTAACTGTGGTTGATGTACTACAATGAAAAGATCCCTGGTAAATTAAAATCTCCCTGCATAAAGCACAGAGCATATGTTGTAGTATTTCAGACATCAGAAGCCTTTCTGTTTCTCCATCAGCCAGGCTTGTGTTACAGCATCTGTCTGTTGGAAACGGTACATGTCCAGGCTCTGCTACTGATCACAGTTGCTCTCAAGCCGGGGAGCTGTTTTGAGTGGTCTCCATGGTAACCACGGCAAGATGAAATGGGCACTCTTGCAGAGCCATAACGTGGAGAGTGAAGGATGCCACAGAGAGAGAGTGGGGCAGAAAGGAAGTGCTGTCTGTGGGAGGGAAATGAGGGTGGGCAGGAGCGATCCTAATCCACACTGATAACTCCTGCCCACCCAGAGATAGTCAGATGGAAATTTGAAGGCCCTGCACTCTGTCCCAGACTCCCAGTGCCTGGTCTCTGGTAAATATAGGCCCCTGCGCCTCAGGGGAAAAGACTTTCTCTGCTCTGTAACAATTTGACCAAACAGGAAGGCAGACACATTTTTGCTCTGATTTGGTATTTTCCCCACAGATCTCCAGAAGCTCTCGCAGCTGAATTTCAAGTGAAAAAAACACGAGAGCAGTGCAATTTCAGTAAACACAGCATGGTCCCACAGTGTCGTAGGGAGGAGATTTGGACAAATTGTCAGAAATGGGTAACAAATGCTTCGTTTACTTCAGCCAAATTACAGCATCACAAGTCTCTAAAATTATTTGTTGTTGGCAGTGATGAAACCTACGAAGATCCAGTGCAGCTGCCTGTAGTTTTCCCCTGCTCACACTATTCCCATATATCATACTCTGTGCTATGTATCAGAGAGGATGGAGAGAAACTTGATGTTAGTAGTTTTGATTAGATTATAGAGCCAACCAAACAAATTCCACATTATGAGATGGCAGTTACAGGCTCACTGGTAGATATTGTCATAAATGTGATTAAAGATCTCATGTCTGACCTCCGGACAAAACATTCTTTCTCTGTGTCATGTTTGAACAAGAATCTCTGAGTAGTCTTACCCGAGGCATGCGGTACACACTAACGGCTAACTAACAAATGTTTTTCAGTAACTTTGAGTGGCAGTTTTTTCTCATCCTAAGAGATTCATCAGTAGAAGCACACCCCCTTGTCTTGTGAAAACTTTTTTTTTGTTTTCTCGTTCATTTGAGGGAATAGGCTTCCTGGCAAGCATTTGACAAGGCTTTTGTAACCACACTTGCGGTTTTGAAGCTGAGATTTATAACCCATGTGGTTTCTGTAATCTCTGTCTCAGATGTGTGTGTGTGTGTGTTACCAAAAATTGTAACCAGTGTATTTTCTTTTTGTGCAAGTGTGTCACTACCTGAGCTCAGAACTGCAGATTAGATCCTATTATCAGATCAATTTGTTTGCATGTAATAAAATGAGCACACAGTCTTATCTCATTCTTTTTGACCATGTTTTGTTCCCTGTGCAATTCTAGCAAAGACAAATTGTTTTTTGTTAAAATACTTCAAGCTGAAATAGTGGATTCATTGATTAATGAAGCAACTAAATTAACTAAACTAATAACAAACTGTTTTGCTAATGGATTAATTAATATAAATTATTTTTTAAAGCAAAAATAGACATTCCCTTGAAACTGAATAGCTCTGGCTTTCAAACTATTGGTTTGACAAAACAAGCACTTTTGCAGATATCGCCTCAGGTTTAATAATCTAGAAAATAAACTGCAGATTAATTAATATGCAAAATAATCCAGTAGTTGCAGCCCTGAAGAGTTATGCTTCAAAGATATGTGCTTCAGCAAAGCAAACAGAAACCCTAATGTAGTTTGGATCAGATCAAATACAAACCACTGTCTGCTGTGTAGATGGTAAAGAAACAGATGGTAAACTTAATGCCTCATTGTGTCCGTTCTGTACGCTTTGTGATGGGATCTCATCTTTTTTGCATACACTTTGCAAAGCAGGCAGCAGGCGGGTGGGTGGCATGTCCTAGTGGCAGCAAACCAAACACGGTACTGGAGGTGTAGCGTCACCAGAAGTGATGCTACTAGACTCACTTTTTCTGTGTCATGGAGGGATTTGTTGTCTGTGGCTCTCTGGATGGATGTGAAAGAAATGATGACGAGCCAGTTTTGCTTCAGTCGTTTTGGCAGCTGCTGTGAACCCCATAGTGCTGTTAAAAAAAAAAAAAAGCTTCCTGTTTTTTCCAGGGTACAATATCCTGATGAGCCAGTAAAGAGCAGTGTTGGTGTGTTGGTGCTTTCACCCCAGGGGTAAATACTTTCTTAATGGTGAGAACAAATTCATCATGCTCACATCATTCTGAGGCTGTCTGGAAGACCTGATCTCATTTCAGTTGTGCACATCCACCACGAGGTATTGTGATTTTATTTCTTAAACCAGACTAAGGATGGGTGTTCAGAACCGATTCCAGTTGGGAACCGATATCAAATTGGTGGATTCATTGGAATAGTATTCCTACAAGCTTATTGGTTCCTGTTATCAATGCTGGCATGTTTTTCTGACAGATGCACACTGCAAAACAATGACTCATTTGTTTACACTGGAAACATGCAGCAAGGAGGAGTCATGGCAGAGAGGAGTAATGCTTTTAGGCACCCATGGTGGTCAGAATAGTGGGCTGACGAGCAGAATCCATAATTGGTACAGATAAAATCCTTTCATTCCCATGCTTAAGCCAGACAAATCATATTCTAGTGTTTATTACAAATAGAATTTAATACTCGTTTGTGGAGTTAACATGATTAAGTAAACTTTCATTATTGAACAATCTGCCTATTGTTAACTTTGTACATTTCATTAGTCAGAGTAGTCAAGAAAGTAACAGTATAGTTATTCAATTTACTATCATAGCAGACTTAGAAAGGAATCAAATATAATGATTTAATCCACTAATAGTTGTACAGCTTTCTATGTAATATAATATTTAGAGGTGCACCATGGCTGTTTATTGTGGGTTATGTGTCATCATAGTGTTGTATGTTGCATTATCTTCTGATGACCAGCAGCCAATGACCCCATCTGCATGCCGCTGCATGATGCTCTGCATAATAATGCACTAATTATTTTTAAAAAACCCAGAAAAACACAACCTACTAAAATATAGAATCCTATCAGATCTGATGCTCTGTGTAGTTGTGTATTGTGAGAAAACCGGCTGTGCCCACTGAGTGTGGGACGAGTATCAAAGCTTTAGAGTTATGTAAGGAGAGATTCCAGGAAGCTGAATGTCAGGATGGAAGTGTCTTCTCCATACTGTATGTCTGTCTCTTCATCTGTGTCTTCTTCACTTGGTTCTGAAAGCACAGCGTTCATCTCTATTTTTACCTCTGATGTGGGCCGCGGGAGCCGCCTGGGAGAGAGCGGCGCACAGATCAATTTGGATACCCGGAACAACTGAGTTTGCAAACTAATTAAACAGTGTTTACATCCTGTGATGATGATGAGACAGGCTGGGATCTGAACAGACGCTAGATTTTAAACGCTGCTTTAGTTTGTTAAAAGAGGTTGTGCTACTTTGATTTTATGCAGTTCAAATAAAGATCTGTGTGACTCCGCTCACAAGTTGCCAGGTAGAGCAGAAGGTCACATGAATGACTGTGCCTGGCTGTAGGCTACCCAGACAGACATGTCTGTTTTCTCTCACACACACAGGGCTCCTATGCTCCAGGCACAGGTGACATTACCAGTGAATCCTGAACTATTATGTTCAGGTATATTAAACTACATTGCTTATGTTTGTTTGTATACATGTGATGACATGCCACAGTGAAGTTGTTGCTCGGGATGTAACCTGGAGGCAACCTTTATTAACTCTGATGACAAACATCACAGTTGCAATATACAGCTTATTATTTCAAGTACTTTTTTGTAGTGCTCTCACTGTGGTCTGGCCTCACTGGATTAACTGGTTTTTGGGTCATTCAGCCTAGTGGAGTGAATATTACTGTCTTCAAAGTTTGAAATGGACTACACTGCCCCAAGGCCTATTCTCCAAGATTTGAATTTCAAATTTGCATTTGGCGAGCAGTGATGTGATGGAAAGTTATTTGCTGTGTCGATATCCAGCCCATCTGTGTAAAGGTGCACCTCTGCTTAGGGTGTGTCCTCCCATGTTTCCTACTGCAGGGACATTGACTTTACTTCACCTCTGTGCCAGTAAGGCCAGAACAAGAGGCCATACAAGGACAGCTGAGCAGAGTGTAACCATTGTTAACATAGCACTAATGTCAGAGCTGTTTTCATACCATAATGTTTTTAATGATTTAGTTAGTCTGAAAGTGCCATTGATATATGATATGGTAACATTTGCATTCCTTCTGAGGGAGATTGTTTTTCAGAATTTAGATAGTGGCTCGTAGGTATGCGACCGTGAATCCCCAGGAGAGGGGTGTGTCACACACATGCAGAGAGAGAGATTCATTGTTTGGACTGTCTCGGGTGGTTTTAAAACAGGGAAGCCATATCTGTGATTGTTGCTTTTCAGACACGCTTGTTAATCTTAGAATCAGTGTTATTTTTGGTGTAAAACAGACAAGGTGACGATAGTCTGCTAGTATGCGGGGAAAAAAGAAGTACTGATGCGCTTTTAGTGACAAAGCAGATATTCCACATAAACACACATGTTCACGCATGTAAACAAGGGCTCTGGTCCTAAACATCCAGTACACACACTTCCAGACATTCTCCTTGGCAAATGCTTAACTGTAGAAGCTAGTTCTGGTCAATTTCAGACCAACAGGATACAGAGGGAGAGGTGCTGCTCTGGCCATGTGTTCAGAGAAAAGCCAGTTGGAGCAGCACGCAGGAGGCCGAGCGAGGACGAAAGCACATAATTGGCTCTCGGTGGGAGTGTGTAATCCTCAGGCTTTAGAGCCAGAGGGAGGGCCAGAGAGCAGTATGCACAGTACACGTATGCATGCACACATGCATATACACACTGCTGATAGCACTCAGTCCAGTTTGTCCCCTGCGTAAAACTGTGCCTTGATAAACTCACGGCTGTGCCAAGGCCACTGACGAGGATAAGCTTGTGGCTTGAATCATACAGCTCTTGTTTATTCAGCAAAGGTCTCTCGTTTTCGAGTGTCTAGCAGGAAGTTTATTCTCTGTCCTCCAGTGACAGATAAAGTGCTTTGCCCCTCCTCTTCATCCACCCTCCCCTGCATGTGTGAGCAGTACTTCTGCCTGACCTAGTTGAGCCACATGCTGAGGAGTGTACACAATCTGCAAATAAAGTGCAGCACTGTCATTTCAGTTCACTTTGTCTCATTAGAATTGATCACAAAATGGCATCATTAAAAATATAAGTAAATACAAATCAGTATTAAATAAGACATTGATGTTATGTAGCTTATAAAGAGTTTCTTATTATAGAGTTTCTTTTTTAACAATGTTTGTCTCCAGTGAAAAGCACAGTTGCTAACAGCTGCCTGTTAGTTGAGGCTGAATGGGCCTTGCCTCTGCCAGGTGGGTGTGGCCCTGTGAGTCACAGCTGCACAACCCATGGCAAAGTCGAAATTTACAACATTCATAGTGTGTTTCCACTTACCATTGGCGTTGGATTGCAGTTATACTTTGGGATGTTTATCGGGCTCATTTTTAGTTTTGAGCCTTCAGAGACACAGTGTGCCCATTCTTTTATCTTGTTTTCTCTCTCCCATGTGAGTGAGTCACTTCCTGTCAGCCCCCTTTGGCAGTTGCAGGGAACAACTGTAAACAGACTTTTTGTCCTTGTGTTTGTTTTGTTTTTGTTTAAAGACAAGAGAGCCTGTCGCTGAAGATGACACACAGGAAAGTGCAGGATATCCCTGTTCAGTAGTGATTAGGAGTGAAAACTGTTTTTCCGTGCACCAGACGTAAGAAAGTTCCTTCGCTGGCATTAACCTGTCATGCAATACCTCCTTTCATCCAACCATTTTCTTTCTCCTTTCCTTCTCCCTCATTTTCTAACTTTCCTGCTCCACTCTTCCCTCATTTGTCCCTCCCTCCTGCCTTTCTCAGCTCCAGCTACTCCTCCGCCGCGTTAGAGTTTGAAAAGGAGCACCAGATTGCTGCTGTGTACGAGTCGCCCAGGATGTCACGGCGGAGCCTGCGTCTGCAGACCAGTGCCGGTCACTATGGCAACGAGAGCCTGGCTGATTACTCCCAGACCCAGAGCAGCAGCTACACCAGTACCAGGAGAGAATCGCGGTGAGACTGTCAACACACACTAACACGCTCACACAATTATCAAAGCAATTAAATCGAGTTAGAAGCTCTACTGCAGTGTTTCCCAAACCTACTCACTGGCTCGACCTCTGCCCTGCAGGGTTTTCTTTTTGCTTTGTTTCACACCTGATTCAAATGATTGGCTCGTCATCCAGCTCAGTAGAGTCTTCATAATGACCCATTCATTTGAAACAGGTGTGTTGGAGCGGGGAAACGTCTAAAACTTGCAGGGCGGTGGGCCTCCAGGAGCAGGATTGGGAAACACTGCTTTTCTGTACACGACAGAGACACAACATGCACTATTTCAAAAGTTTTCTTCCAGTTAAGGCAGGAACATTTTAAAAACCCTGATAAATGCACATGATGTTTAATATTTTTGTTGACAATGTGTGTTGCAGTGACATTCTTATTATTGCCACTGAGAAGAATGTATGTTTTCTATTAAGTGATATCATAACTTATAACTGCATAGTGTTGAGACATTAATAATAATTATGATCACACTGAATCCAACATGAACGTCATAAACATGAACTTCTTCATGTTTGTTGATTTAATAAAACCAGCTTTATGGCAGATTATTGTCAACATTTAGCTCTGACTACTGTTCTGAAGTGGTGTTGGTGTCCAGTCCAATGTGGGCTAAGTGCACTGAGTGAGGGACATTTGCTACTATTTGCGCCCCTTGAACACGCGCTCATATGCTCAAGTGCATATCGAGACAGACCCGACTGTCTCAACACACCCCTGTCACACCCGTAAACGTGCAGCAAAACTCCCTCCTCATGTTTCCTGTGTTTTCTCTCCCAGGACGCTGCGGAGCAAAAAGCAGCAGTCCAGTTCCAGCTCCCTGTCTTTATCCCTGAGCCAAGCGGACACACCGAGGAAAACCCTCTCCTTCTCAGCTGCCAGTACCCCGATTAACCACAGCAGCAGCAGCGTCATTCAGGAGGGCAACACAGCGTCTGATGCCTCTCTGCTCACCTCCATCCCAGAACAGTCCCACCTGAGAAAACGCACCATCACCACAACAACCACAACCACCAACTCGACTTTTGTGGACGGACACTGGGGTCAGTTGTTGAAAACATAGATTCATCTTAAATGACCCATCATACTTTTTTAGAAGAATTTAGCATCTACTAATTGAATCCAGGATATACAACACAAAGCTGGAATAGTAAAAGTAGCAGTATAATACAGTGATAATTACAAGTTTAGCGTATAACCTTATATTGCCAATATTTAGTATTTAAGTGTGAGAAAGAAATGCATTACTGTGTTCTCGTCTGACAATGAACAAGCTATTGTAATGAATGAATAGAAATAATAAAATAAAGAAAAGAATAAAGAGGAAGAATAAAGAAAATAGAACATTATAAAAGTTAATAGAGAGATTGTGCTTCTTAGATATGTGTTGGGTAAAAGCAGGACTTACACCTGCATCTGTTGCTGCCACTGAGTACATTTACTCAAATTCATATTTAAGTACATTTCTGACTTACTTGTACTTTAATTGAAGATTTTAATTCTATGCTTTACTTCTACTCCACTGTATTTCAGAGGGAACTATTGTACTTTTGACTGCTCTTCGGCAGCTGTAGTTATTAGTTAATCTACAGGTGATGGGTTCAAAAACCTATGATGAGCATATGAAACACAGTGCATTATTAGACAGTAAACTAAATGACCCACTAGTGTATGAAGGTGAAGAGAAGCTCTACAGCGGTCAGCTACATAATTTAAATGCAGCTTATATGTTACTACATCAGCATTAGTAATCCAATATTATAGCATATATTAATGTAACAGTGACAGATCCCCCTGCATAGTGACTACTTTTGCTTTTGAACTTGAAGTACATTATTCCAATGATACTTTCATACTTTTACTTAAGTGTAATTGTAAATGCAGGACATACATAAATGTATGTGTAAATGCTGTTCTTCCTCAGGGAGGAGCCACGGTGCTGACCATAGCTCAAGTGTCAATGGCGACGCCAGTGCGTCAAAGTCCCACTCCGCACTCGCCAACGGCTACATCTGCAAAGACTGCTCTTTACACTCTCAGAAGATGGACTCCTTTATCACAAAATCTTCATCGTCATCTCAGGATGCAGAAGCGTCCTTTGACGCCCTCTCCTCCTCCTCCTCGCCTTTCACTAGTATATACTCCAGAGACAGGAGTCGAAAGAACAAGACAGGTGAGAAACTGGCGAGTTGGAATGAAATGTCGCATTACAATCCTCACATTTGTCCATCTAAACGTTTGAATAATTGGAGCTGGGCGTCAAAAGACCAGTATGTTCACATCTTAATGGAGTTCAGAATATAATCGGTAGTGGCGTCTCTCTCCAGGTGTCCTGGTGTCTATGTCTAACACGTGTGTGCGCTACAGCAAACGAGCCCTGGCTCCCATAGTGTCCTTAGTCACCCTGCTCTTCAACAATGTGCTCTGGTTGGGTTCAAGGGCCAAGAGCCCTCCAGGAAAAGGTATACAACAAGAGACTTTTTGCTCTTCTCCCATTACCCATCATTCCCCATTTTCTTCTCCTGTCTTCTGTGGTGGCAGTTTTTCCTGCATCGCTCAGCACAGATTCTCTTGGATCTTGAGGAAAAACTGACAGATTTTAGGCTGATTTCTCTTTTTCAGCTAATTTGAAATCTGCACTGCCTGTTGTCGTCATCACTCTGTTTCTTGCCGAGTCTCATGGTCTGTTTCCTTCTTCTTATCAGGCTCTCCATAGTTTGTCGTTTTCCTTCAGGAGATTTTTCTATCATCTACTTCACTTCCCTCTCATCCTATCACCCCCATTTTTTTTACTTGTGTATTTCGTGTCTCCAGCCGTGTCTCGACTGTGCGTTTTGACTAACAGTGACTGTGCGGGGATGTGTGTCACCAGGTGTCCTCACGTCATTTTCGGACTCGATGAGACATGCAGCGTCCTCCAGTTTGTCCCAACTGTGGCTGTTTAAGCAGACCACTCTCCACAGGTTGATGGGCTACAGGGCTAATGGCTATGAAGGACAAGGTACCAGCCGCTACTACGAGGGGCAAAGGTTAAGGGTCACAGCTCCTGACCTCTGCTGCTGCTCTACTATTAATAAACCTTTCTTGTCACCATTTGTCTCCTTCCTAAGCTCCTACTCCTACTTTTTGGTTTAAGGAGAAAGGCGCCTCATATTAACGGACTTTTGCAGAACTCTTTCTCATCACTGTTTCTTCTCTCAGTCCATCCAACCTTCACTTTCACACTGTTGCTTTGTATTTCTGAAGGAAGAAGTATACCAGAAACAAAATTAAAACTGTACACCCTGAAAAGAATAAAGCTATCGCATCATAACTTGAGTTTTTAATCCCTTAGTTCACATGAGGTTGTGAGAGCAACTAAATATGCGCACCTAAATGAAACATAATTACAACACCCTGACTCCTCCTGTTCTTGGTAACTGCGTCAAGATCCTCAGTTGTGTTGTGCAATCAGTAAACAACCTGTTTCTGGTCAGCATGCACCAATTTGTACAAGTGAGTTTTATTTCTAGTATACTGCTGATTTAAGCTGGTTCTCTTTACAGCTGCAGAAGAATTTTATCAACTCCGAAGCATCGGTTTCACCACTTTTCTTTCTTCTTGTTTCCAGCAGTTGTCACTGTGTGTCCTCTTAACTGTTTTCATGCCCGTCTATTCTCATTTTCTTCATGAAGACACATCGGTGACATGTGCATTCCTCATTCTTCTCCTTCATCATCATCAATCATTCATTTCGTCATAATTTTCTCACGCAACATGGTTTTGTTATGTAAATGAATGTGTTGTGTGTATGTTGCAGCTCACTCAAGTTTCTGTGGAAGCATGAATGTGAAGGGCCTGGTGACTGAAGATGAATCACATCTTAACCTCAATGGTTCCCTGTGTAAGCAGACACACACACACACACACACACACACACACACACACACACACATACACACACGCTCTTTCTTTCTCTCTACACTCAGTAGGTTTTCTTGTGGTAGCCCTGATTGACAGAGTTAATTATATGCGTGACCTGTGCTAGGACCAGCAAGCAGAGGTTGTGTGAACTGCGCTAAATAGTCAGCAGCCTGTTGACCGCTGTGACCTGCAGATGCTTCTCATTCAGCCAAGTTACCCCTCCAGACTAAATTTAACGCCAAAGTATAATATAAGTGATGCTCACTCCAGACATAAATCACTAATAACTAATAATATAATAATAAGCTGTTTGTTTTCAGTCTAGTTTTAGTTTTATGTTGCCCAAACTGTATAAAAATAGATAACAGAGCTTAAGTCAGTGTGTCAGAAGAGGTCAAATAATGGACCTTTCCTCAAATGAAAAAATGAGAAAACAAAGAAAAATAGAAGCCACACAAATGCAGCTTCACTCGGCTGACAATCAGCATAAAAAGAAGTAAACCTAACACTGACTCAGCAGGACATTTGTAACAATAAGCTAATAGTTAAACAGTTACACTGAAGTGAAAGTTAAATAAAAGCATTTTCAATCAGGAGACTCTGGCTCGGGGTGTTTTAGGGTTCAACAAGGTGTGCTCTCACATTCATCTGTGCATGTTTCCATCACATCCAGTACATTTCTTCTAGTACAACATGCATGCAAGTTTCCCACTTGTATTTTTTTCAGTGTTACTGATTCATTTTATGTTTTAATTTCTGGTGCTTTGGATTATTTTCCAGAATTGTATTACTTTGGTTTTTATGTTTATCAGCCATGTCAATGTCACTTGTTCACACATCCTTTTGTTTTTGTGTTTTCTGTTTGCCTGCTGTCCATCATTTTGCTCGCCGTACTCAGGTGATGACTGTAAAGGGAAGCAGCACTCTGAGACACACACCATCCTCCTCACACAATCCTCCAGGCGTCAGCGCCTGGTGGGGGCACTGTGGAGCGTCCTAGCTTACACAGGTTAACCAGCTCTTCACTTATGCTAATGACAGCCTGTAAATATACTGTCCAAGGATATTTTTTAGCACTGATGAGCTTATAAGGTATAGAGACCACTCGTGCTGCAATTAGTCAATTTACGATGTTGTCTCTTTCACCCCGTCTCCCAGGTTACTGCCTCCTCCAGCCTGGTTACTGTGTGGTGAGAGCAGGCAAAGCGTTGGGATCAGGGGCCGGGACAGTGGTGCAGAGGCTGCTCTCACTGTTCTGGATGCTCCTGGCAGCTCCAGGTTGGCGGCACTTTTTTCTCATCTTCTTAAAAATGTGCATCTTCTCTGTTTCTTTCTTGGTCGACACGGTCTGGTTGTGTTTTCATTGTCGGTCTGTGTTTTTTATGTTTATTCAATCGGCCCAGTGAAGGCAGGCAGGGGACTTCTGTGGTTTCTTGCAACAGGATGGTACCAGCTGGTGTGTCTCATGTCTGTCCTCAACGTCTTCTTTCTGACACGGTAAGAACCCCTCCATCTTTTTCTAAACCTCAACATGCTGACAGATAACGGATAAATTGTTTTCAAAATATTTCAAAGGCTGTATTCGATAATTTTATGATAGCAATGCATCAAATGACCTTTAAAGAACTATCACCTGACTCTGCAGCTCCAATCAGCTTTACTGAGCTTCATAGTGAGTTTCAGCTCATTGTTTAGCTGTCCGGCCCTCAATTTTACTGTTTTGTTTAATTTTCACACATAGACAAGACAGACACAGTTAGCAACTAACTGCATGTGTTCTTTTAAGGATTTTTGACTTATTCTTGATTCATAAAAGCCCCTGTCTTTCTGAATTAGCAGCATATTCTCCTGTCAGCGTCTATCTGACCAGTGTGTCACTCTGTGTTTCAGATGCCTTCCCAAACTCTGGAGGCTCCTGCTGCTCCTTCTGCCCCTTTTGCTTCTCCTTGGTGAGTTTAAAAGAACTCGCAGTGCTCTCTGCCTTCATCGCAGGTGCAGCCCATTTAGTGAGCACACACAGAGAAAAATCAGTCTGTAGTGAGGCAGTAGGTGTCCTAACCAGCACGCATCCCCAGAGTACACTGCATATCCAGTACCAGATTCAGGTCAGCCTCTCTGGGCTCTAGTGAGTGCGAAATATTCCTGTAAGTCGATTTATAGGTAGAAAAAATCTCACATATATTATATGTGTTTGTTGCAATATTATAGTGCAGCTACCCTGTAAGACGTTTAGATCACTTTAGATTACTTTTTGTTTAGATTACATAACTTTATCCACATTTACCCACAATTCAGCCTGTTTTGTGTCTGTGATCTTGACAAGAATGTAAAATACATTTCTGAAGGGTTTGAGGAAAGTTTATCCACACATTGTGAGTTTTGTTATGAGCGACCAACCAGTAGGTGAGAGTGGTTTAACTTTGTCTTTCGTTTATTTGCAGCGTTATGGTTGTGGGGTCCGTCCACTGCTGCCCTGCTCGCCTACCTCCCGGCCATAAACCTAACTGAGTGGCGTGCTGTGTCTCCCATCACCCTCCTGTCTAACTTTGTGCCAGCTTCAGCTCCAGCTCCTGCCTCTGTCCCCGTCCCTGCACCAGAGACTCCACTGGAACAGACCCCAGCCACCCCGGTCTCACAGGCACCAGTAAGATACAGAGATGACAGCATCATTAGGCAGCACTGCGTGACTGTCAGTGTGTGTGTATGAATGACCTTATTACATGATGCCGTTCAAGCACTGTCAACGTCTGACATTTTTCACTGTTTACTCCACCCCAGCCGATGCTTCCCCCTGTGGTGGTCTCCAGTGTGGACTTAGAAAGACTGGAACGCGTGGAGAGACAAGTAACCCTACTGTGGGAACGGGTACAGCAGGGCGACCAGAAGCAGGAGCAGCGTCATGGTGACATTTTGGGTCTCTACAGCACCCTGAAAGAGCAGCTCCACACTCAGACGGACAGGGAGAGCCTGGGACTGTGGGTGTCCTCAATGCTGGAGCAGAGACTCGCTGTGGTACAGGCAGAGCTGGATCAGGAGAACACACACAGAGCACAGGTGGGGAGATGAGGCTAAGTGATAAGTGGGTTCAAGACGGATGTTGTTATTAAAAGGTTTACATGTATCTCACTTTCTTCCTCTTTATCCCGGCTTTATGCAGAATGCAGAGCAGCAGAAACAGCACCAAGAGAGTCAGGCAGCACGGCTGGCTGATATAGAATTAGAGCTCAACGCTCTGACTGTCAAAACTGGGGTACGTCCAGCAGACTCACACAAATGCAAAACACATGCATGGGGCAAGATTATTACTAAACTAAAAACTAAACACTCAAGCTAGATGTGAAAAATACATTAGTTAACTGAAATAAAAATAAGAAATAGACTTTAGGGGAAAAGTAGCTGAAACGATGTTGTGATCTTGCAAAATTAAAGTAAATAAAAAAATCTACAGAAAATGTCTTAAGTTTTAGTATTTGTCAAGTTGGTCAAAACACAACAAGCCTGAGGAGGCATTGGTGCATATGTTTGAGACTGGCATGTTAACAAAGTGTGCCACAAAGTGCTGTTGTTGTTTTGTTGTATTTTGATACCAATATGAGATGCTAAAGTCTCCCCCTGACAATGCATGGGGAAATGCGGCACGGTGGCTTATTTTATTTTTCAATGTGAAAAAGGTGTAAATTAAACAGCCAAAATGTAAAATCTAATCAGAACTTAGTAGATAAATCATGAAAGCCAGCAAGCGCAAGATTATAAGTACAGAATGTGGGAATAGAGGTTGAATGCTGAACATTAACCAGGAACACACAACTCAGCAAGTCATGCAAAGCCTGGAGTCTAATTATTAACTGACAAAAAACTATTCTAATGGCATGAAGAGATAGTGGCTCACACACCACGACTACTGAGGCAACAGCATTAAAAAGACAAAAGAATATCCGGACAAGCTCAGACAGGTGAGGACAGACAAGAACCAGTATTAAGGCAGATCTGGTTGTTTTTGTACCAGGTTTGTGACACTATATCAAATATCTGATGAAAGGGTGTTCCTGGGGAAATCTCATTTATTATCATTGACTTGGCTGATCTATTATAGGGAAGTGTTCATAAATATTAAAGCAAATGTTTCTGGGCAATCCTCAGTAATTCCTATACATGATGTGTGTTGCAGGAGGTGCAGCAGAGGCAGCAGCAGTATGAGCAGGAGAAGCAGGAAAAAGAGAAGGAGGCCGTCACTCCAGCAGCAGACACAGTTCCCGTCAGGTAAAATCTTAAGGGGAAATAACAAAAGCTTCACATCCTCATGTTGATCGCTGTGGTCAAGTTCTTCAGCTCACATGTGGACTGTGTCTTTGCTCAGTGTGGGCGTGAAGCAGGAGGACCATGATGCTCTGCTAGTGGAGGTGCAGAGACTTGAGGCGGAGCTGGGTAAAATCAGACAGGACCTGCAGGGTGTCGCTGGATGCAAGGGCAAGTGTGAGCAGCTGGAAACGCTGCAGGAGACGGTAAGAAATACAAATATTTGGATTTTCCTGACATCCAGTTTCCATTAGATTTCTATATTCATTAGACTTCTGTGTGTCCCTATCCTAGATATCCTCCCAGGTGACCTCCCAGGTGACCTCCCAGGTGCGTAAAGAGCTGCAGGCTCTGTTCTTCGGCTCTGGCGGGTCCGGCGAGGAGCAGGGCGAGGTGCCTGAGGCACTGATCCACTGGCTCTCCCAGCGCTACGTGAGCACACCCGACATGCTGGCCTCGCTAGCCTCACTGGAGATGAGCATCCTGAGGAACGTGTCCCTGCAGCTGGAGCTCAGTCGCACCCAAACCCTGGGTGAAGCCGAGACCCAAGCCAAGAGCATCGTTCAGACAGTAACTGGGACTGTCCAGCACACTGCAGCTGGCGAGGGAATGACAGAGGAGGTAATGAACGCTCACATCTGCTGTCGGCACCCTCACTGCTGTGGATTTCCACCGTAATCACATAATCTAAGCTGAGCTTGTTTAAAGTGATGGCTTGCCATGTGTTTGAGGCTCTTATTTAATCTTTAACTCCTGTGTTATGGTCTCTTCCACAGCAAGTGAAGATGATTGTCCAAAACGCTTTGAGGCTCTACTCCCAGGACCGGACAGGCCAGGTGGACTACGCCCTGGAGTCTGGAGGTGAGAAGGAATTCTCACATCCATATCAGTGCCTGTCTGTCTGAGCCTTTATACTGCTGCTCCATTACTGAATACTGTGCTAGCCAGAGTTCTTCAGGAAACTGAGACTTCTTTTTTTCAGGATAATCAGTGTTTCCTCTTAACCTCTGCGTGTGTTCAGGTGGCAGCATCCTCAGCACTCGCTGCTCTGAGACATACGAGACCAAGACGGCCCTCATGAGTCTGTTCGGCCTGCCGCTCTGGTACTTCTCCCAGTCTCCACGTGTTGTCATCCAGGTGAGCTTCACCATGAGAGATCCATGACAGAAATGTTTATCAACTGTGTAACAATTAGGCAAAGGATAGGTCCACAATTTAGTCTTAAAACAATAGTCAGGTGCTTGTGTGAGCTTTAAAACAGCTTTTTGTTTTTCTAATCATTCCTCTTCTTCATACTTAAGTACATATACAAACATAAGTTGTGAGCCTGTCCTTATATATTATAGGGTTACGATCTGAACTGTGTTTCTCATTTGGCTGCTGAGCTGAGTACTTATTCAACTGTCATTTAATAATTGGTGGGAAATAAAAGCTGTAAGTCTGGGCTGCTGTTAAGAAACTTACTTTGGCATCCTCCCTCCCTCAGCCTGATGTGTACCCAGGCAACTGTTGGGCGTTCAAAGGCTCTCAGGGCTACCTGGTGATCCGGCTATCCCTGAGGATCCTGCCCACATCCTTCTGCGTGGAGCACATCCCCAAGGCCCTGTCCCCAACTGGAAACATCACCAGCGCCCCACGCAACTTCACTGTTTTTGTAAGAAAGCACACAAACATAAAACCACACATGTGGACAAGCGATTGCAATCATCAGTGAGGAATGACTGTTTTCACTGATGTTTGTTTGTGCACAGGGTCTAGACAATGAGTACCAGGAAGAGGGAAAGCTGCTGGGGCACTACACGTACCAGGAAGATGGGGAGTCACTGCAAACCTTCCCTGTTATGGTAACTACAGACGCACTTTACGCTGCTCATGAGCTTGTGGATGGGAAAGCATGTGCATGGTACGCTTGGTGTTTAAGTGGTTACATTGCGAGAACACCAAGCCCCCAGGAAGTGCGACAGGCTGTGAGGCCGTTTTGACATAATGGCCAAATGGTGTAAATACACGTGACGAGACGCCATTGGGCCAAAAAAGACTTTTTTCCATAAACTTCCGTAGACTTGTGAAAGGGGACGTCTGTAAATCAGAGGATAAAAGTCAGATGAAAGTCAGAACCCCTGAATGTTTCCCCTCTTCTCTTTCAGGAGAAGAACGACAAGACCTTCCAGATCATCGAGGTGCGGGTGCTGTCGAACTGGGGTCACCCAGAATACACCTGCATGTACCGCTTCAGAGTCCACGGAGAACCTCGGCCTCAGTGAACCAACCACTACAACACACGCTCGTATACGACATATCACCCTATCTGTACATAGCTCTCACCAACCTTTAAAAAACGGAGGGGACTCGGCAATACTTTGCGGACGTTTTTTGTATGAAAGACACGAGGAAGTCAGAGGTTGTGGATTGTTAAAGGAATGTGGCCAGACTGAATCATGAACATGTGCTTTTTTTTATATTGAGTGAATCACAGGGAGGTCTGCATGGTCAATGATCGCAGAAGAAGAGTAGAACCACGGACGAAGCTAAAACTCCCAGTCCCCTTTCCATAAAACGTCTCTTGCACTGAATCAGCCCATGAGGGCGGAAGCGGACAAATCCACCCCCCTCTTGGCACCTTCCACTTCAACATGGACGCTTGAAATGAGGGGGTTACAGACTCATCTCCACCATTTCCTCACGCACTGCATCTCAGTCTGATTTAGTTTCCACTCCTAATCATCTGTATTTAAGTGTGTTGTTTTCAGGATCAAAGCCACTGCACCTTTGCCTGTGACGCCGTCCAGGCATATGTCACTCTCTGCAATGACTTTAAGTGAGCTGTCAGGGCAGCCTGCAGGACTGGACCACATCACAGTGGGTGTACACTGGACATGAAAGATTCACTACACTTAACCCTAACAAAGATTTTTCTTTTTCTTTTGGAACTGGACACGCTGCCTATGGACAGGCTCTGAATGTTTTCTCAAATGGAGACTCGATGCAAGTCACCCTTCAACTTCACAGCAACACCATATAACCACTGACCGGAGCTCTACGTGTTCAGAGTACTGGGAGCCTCTTTATGTACATTAAACAGAATACGCATATGGACGGACTCCAGGATTCATTCTAGCATGTGACTTTCCCCGAACCATAACTCTTCCATGCAGCGTGGATTTACATGAGCGCGAGGCCCGTGCCTGGATCTCAAATTAAACTAAAGGATATAACTACTCCTGTAGACAAGAGTGTGATATTTTATTTTTCCTTTCTGCTTCTATCAGGAGGGGATTCTGTGTGTCTCCCTCTAGCTCAGTAATAAACGTCCTCCTCACATGGGCTCCCTCTCTTCTGAAACCCCGAAGGAATGTAATCTGTATATTTCATTGTTGATAGTTGGTCCTTTATAATATCTGCTTTTATCAGTGTTGCTTTTTAAAGAATCATCCTGTTGTTATCATTATTGGTATTGTATTACTACCATTTCTACATTGTGTTTTTCCTTTTTTGTTTTGTTTTTTGATGGTTATTGATGTCAGAGGATGCACTGCAACAACTTATTAGAGATGTTTGTGGCACAGGTCTTCACAATTTGTTTAAAAAAATGGGAGGAGGGTGTGGGGGGGGGGGGGGGGGGGGGTTATCAATTTTGGTTGCAAATGATGGGGAGGTCTAAAATGTATATATATAAAAAATGTTTTGTTCACAATCTTATTTATTAACAAGTCAATTAGTGACTGCAAGATATGAGTTAATGCAATGTATATTTTGTCAAAAGCTGTTCAGTGCATTTTGGAACCATCTTGGGACTTTTTTTTAAGATAAATGGCTATTTTTGTTCAGTCATGAGATGACTTAACTGCTTTGGAATATATTCCAATAAAGACTTTAATTTTGAAGAACCTCTCTGAATAACATAATCATGGATTAAGACTGAGATTATCATGTTCTCTTTACCAGCAGCTTTATATTTTTCTGAAGAAAAATGCTTTTTAAATAGAAACATTGTTTTTTTTAGTTGATTCTTGACAAACCAACTACGACAGATCCGACATTAGATCAGATATATAGATATAGAACACATCAGGAATGTTATTACATCTCAACTCAAAGACACTAAAGTACAAGAGGACAAGTCATATGAAGCAAGAATCCCTAAAAATACAATTAATTTAATTTTCACAATTTTATCTTAGATGATGGTGTTTGCTATGGTAGCAGGAGATCCCTGTCCATTAAACCAAACACCCCGACTGTAAAAGGTCTCAACCAATAAATTAAGTACATGACACCATTTTAGTCTGCGCATTCCTTTGAAGGTTTTAATAGGGTTAATCAGAAAGGATCATGGTTACTCATTTACATTCATAGACTTTAATTAAAGAATCATATTTACTAGAGACTAAAGAAAAGGACCTTTTGGGTTCAACTATTTTAGAAATGCCTAAAAATTATCATGCTTTTCCCCAAGAGTTTAGTGAGACAAATGTAAAATCATATATTATTATATTATATTTATATTTATATTATATATTATATATTTATATATACAAATATTTTTTTTTCTTTGAGTATCGATTGGGTCTTCTGTCTATTTATTTCAGTATTTATTTATTTTAATTAAATTAATTTATTTCAGTTTCCAATAGAAAGTGCTTGTGTTGACATTAAACAGTCTTAAACAGGTTATCTGCTGCCCTCTAGCGGCCAAATGCAGGAACAACTGAATTAAAAAATTGTCCCACCGTGAAAACAGCCGAAAGGAGAATATTTTCTATTTTTAGAATAGTTTAAGGGACAAAGACACGACCTTGTTTATTGTTCATAAAAACAAGGGCTCTTAGTTAGTGGGCCGCACGCATACACACAACCCGGAAGCAGTAGGCTGTTGGACAAAACCAGTCCGTGCGTTTGTTTAGCATGAACTACACTGTTCAGGTAAGTTTTAGCCCACACTGTGCTACCAATAACGTTACACTATGGTTAAAAGAGGTGGATTTCGGTTATACCTTTTGTGTTTGATCATCTTTGTCCATTTATTTGTTAAATCTGCTCGACTGCTGCTCAGTCTGCTCCTGCATGACTACTTCCTTGGCAACCAGCGAGTCCCTAGCAACCACAGGAGGTAACAGCCGGAATAATGGAGAAGATAATTGGTGAGTCACTTTGGCAGCAAGTGTGCGAAGGTAAAGTGATGATATACTGTTTTTCAAATTCCTGTAGCTTTAGAAATGGCGTCAAATAACAGCTGTTTATTTGTTTGAATGTGTTTTTGGAGAGTTTGAAGCTGAGCAGCCCAGTCCTCCCACTGCTGCGTGGACAGATGGCAGCTCAGTGAGCACCCAGCCCACCCAGTGCAGAGCCAGCACACACTCCCCACTTCATAATGGACTCACCGCAGCCAAGGTCAGCTCATCATTGACATCAGCCACCCCTGATTGGTCTGATAGGTTTGGATGCCGTCACACATGCATTGGTTTCATCAGGTGTTTGTGGGTGATGGTGATCCTCTGAGAGGCTTCGACCCTCTCCTTTGCCTCCCGGCTCTGACCGACCGATCTGCGTTAGGAAATCCTCATCCTTCAACCCAGAGGCGCCTGTCTGCAGCTGCTGCGTCGCCTCCACAAGCACTTGAAAGTAAGATGAATGGGCTTCTGCTCTGCAGGGTGCAACTGTATGCAAATACCTCTGTCATATATGGGCACAAATGTTTTATACTGTTCATGTGTGTGTCTGCGTCAGGTCCCGTCACACGATTTTTGGAGAGGAGAGTGTTTCCGGTGTTGCTGCCTGGACTGGAGGCTTTGCTGAAAGAAGCCCAGAAACACGGCTGCTTCAAGGTCCGAACTTCTTCTGATAGACGTCTAACTAATAAACAATCTACAGGAGGGCAGTACTGTTAAAAGGACCAAAGAGAGACAGTAAAACCATTACTATGTACACTCGAGTACCGTGTACTCAAGTTTGGTTTTTAGGTACTTTTCTTCCCATTTTCTGCTACTTTATACTGTAAGCTTTAAATCTATCCACTACAAATCAGATAGGAAATATTACAATTTTTACTTCATCACATTTATTTCACAGCTGTAGTTATTAAATGACTTGTATTTTACATGCAAACCATATAATGTGATACATTGCTCAGATTAATAGTAAATAACCACAGCAGTAAAATGCTTTCACAGTAATAATAATCTAACAATGTGATCTACAGTAACACAACACTGACCAAAATAAGTACCTGTTATTTAGAGTTTTAATGTTTAAAGTGCAGTTTTACTCGTGATGGAGTATTTTTACATGGCTGTGTTGTTACTTCAAGTCAGGTGATGAGTATGAGTCATGCTGACGACTTCCTCTTGTGTTGCAGAGGAAGATAACAAAGTTTAACCCGTGTGACTTTCTAACTGAGTGGCTCTACAAGTAAGAGTCCTCCACACACACACACACACACACACACACACACACACACACACACACACAGAGCACTCAAAAAACATTATACAGTGACTAGAAAACTGTGTGTGTGTCCTTCTTCATCCTTTTTCCCCTCAGCCACAACCCACACAGGCAAGGACAGGACCCAGTGAGCTTCCATCACATCCCCTTTGCAAAGAACTGGCTCAGTCTGCAGTGAGTGTCTCCTGTCACACACACACACACACACACACACATACACACACACACAGCCGTTACCTGCAAATTAATTGTTTGTCAAGAAGTGAAACTTATACACTTTCATGGTTACCAGGTTCCTGTCCTCTCTCCAGTGTATAAAGTACATTAAATAATTATGCAAAAACTCTTCACAGAAACATGCCGCTCTTCTTTATACAGACGAGCTGTACACGCCCTCGTGTTCTGTCCCTTGTCACACATTTTCTCTCTTTCTTCCTCTCTGTATCTGCAGTCCCAGGCCCCCCACGCCTCTGTTCCTGCTGCTGAGTGACTATCAGGCTGCTCTGCTCATCCAGGCTTTCTGGAGGGGATACAAGGTACAGACTGGACGTGACCAAAACCATATTAAAGGACGAGGTATAGGGATGCAGGCAGACACGCAGAGGTGAAAGAAAATCTAAGAAAAAGATTACATTTCAAATTAAAAGCCTGGAAGAAAATGCAAAAATGCTGGATGCATATCAGATTAACAATGTTTACGAAGCCATCCAGCTATGCTGGACTGGGCTGATTATCTTTTCAGATTGTTTTTTTTAAGTTACAATGTGGCGAAGTGTGAAAGAACCCTGCAGTTACTCCACACGCTATAGTGAGCCTTTCTGCCTGTGTGTATACTGAATACGTGTGTGTGTGTGTGTGTGTGTGTGTGTGTGTGTGGGGAGGCTGTTGGGCTACAATAGGCGCCCTCCTGCGTGTGCATCGGCCCACAGTGCGATCTTGTTGTATAATCCCATCCCAGTGAAAAGCCCCTCTTCCACAGGGACTGCAATTTCATTCAGCAGCTTGATTATGTCATCAGTGATGCCAGGCTTTAAGTCCTTCCTGTGTGGGCGTTGTGGTCTGAAGTGCTCTGTACTGTGATATAAATAGACATAAACAGACACTACCAGAGGCAAACGCCAGCATTCTCTCCACACTCGCTTACTAATAAACACTCTCACATGCTGCAGGGATGCAAGCGTGTTTTTGTTTGTCTTACTTGAACCTCTTTTTATTTATTTTTTATTTGTTTCTTAATTCTTCATGCTTGTGGGAGGATCCAGCTTCAGTCTTGCTGCACAAACCATTGAGAGCAAAAGATGCCAGCTGTGCTGTCACGTCCAATTACAGTCCGTTTGAACGATCAGAAAATATGTCTTTGTACTTGGTAGAGTTTGTGTGTGCGTGCATCCAGGTTTACTTGTGCACCAGCAGGGGGAGACACTTAACAAAACTTGGCGTGTGTCTGCTCACATGAGGTGGCAGCAGTGAGCCAGCTGCCTGTCAGTCCTCACTGTGTTTACCCTGAACTAAGAGAGGTTCAGTAAGGCCACTGATAACACTGCAGCCCAGCACCCCACGGGATTTAGAGGCAGAAAGAGACAGAGAGTCACTAGCGGGAGGATATATCTGGGAGGATGGAGCTCAGGCTATGTTCAGAACAATTTTAAGATGGATGAATGGATGACTAAAGGGAGGAAAGAGGCATGATGGTGTTGCAGAGCGGCCTCGGATCAGGAATTGGGTGAAACTGAGGGAAATGTAGCCTTGGTCACATCTGTAGCAGCAAAGAGCAAAGACAGAAGCGAAGGCCCGAGCCTCTTGGAAGCACAGGGGTGGGCTGTGAACGCAGCACTATCGGGGTCTGAAGTTGAAGGCTGGCCTCTTAGGATCATGACTTATTCAAGATACACATGGTTGAGATATTTTGGGTTGGCACACAGTCATCGCGGTGTCTCATGGATGCTGTTAGCTCGGCTCGAGAAAAACCGCAGCTAACAGCTCAGTGGGCAGCAGAGCAGAGACGGGGACATCAGCACAAACACTCAGCTGTAAAACTGCTTTAGTTTATGTGTGTGTGAGACATCATTTTGTCTGTGTGTGTCTGCTGCCGTGAGAATATGTATGTGCCCTTTGTGTTTTCCAAATAGCACGTGATGATTGTCCCCCGTTGTAAATATACCCTGAGGAAACTCTCATATCGAGATATCATGTTTCACAGATTTAATATCTGAGTGAGCAATAACAAGCTACATTTCACCATAATCCTGCCTAGTGTGACATTCATAAATACTTGAAAATATGTTTGAGGGTTTATAAGTGTATAATAGGATTATGGGATTTTTCTGTTGAAAACCACAATAGCAGTGATGAATGAATAGTAGTTTTCTGTGTGGTTTCATACTCCACTAAAACCTGTAAGCTATCGATATCGAGATAATGCTTCAATAATTTTCCTGATGTAGAATGAATGCAAACCTTTACATATATCAGCATACCCTGTTCCCTTCACCCTGTTCACCCCCTCTTTCCCCCCTCACTCTTACACCCTCTGCTGTTATATAACCTGCCTGACGCAGCGCTGACTGCAGAGGGTGCGTATGTATTTGTGCGAATGTGTGTGTGTGTGTTTGTAAGAAAGACAGACAGACTGAGGGCCAGGAAGCAGGGAAGGAGGATTTTTTTTCTTTTTTGCAGATTGCAGTTTTAATCCCTCTATTATTAATGTGTTTCATCAAAACATATTGAGGACTGAAGAAGAGCAGCAGCGGAGAAAGTGAACACACACACACACACACACACACAGAGACAGACGCACACCCCAACTCACATCTATGACCCAGACAATGTGATTGTCTCCTGTTTCTCTCACGTATAACTATAAAGAGCTCTAAACATATTATATAATCGTCTTTAGATTGTGTGCCTTGGCTCGTCTCTAATCCATTCATCCATGTCTGCTACTGTAATGCACACGTATGTACATGCGCACGTGCACTCCACGGATCACTGAGACTTCTCTCAGGTCGAGGCAGCTGACTTAGAGTGATGTGGCTGCTGTGTAGACATTAGGCCGCCAATATCAGGGGCTTGTGGGCAAGCAGAGACGCAGGCTTTTATCATAATCATTTGTACTGTTTTTATCTGCAGATTTATTAAGCACACACACACACACACACACACACACTGCGATTGGCCTTTTCCTGCACAGTGCTGTCCTTTGCAGCATAGCCTTGTCTAACCTGGCCAGGAAGAAATTTCCACATAAACCCGTAAAATAACAAATTGTAACATTAAACAATGTTGGTAGGAGGATTTTGTTACCTATGGTCAGAGCCAGGCTAACTGTTTCCCCCTCTTTCCAGTATTTGTGCTAAGCTAAGCTAACCAGCTAACCAGGTTGGCTATAGCTTCGTATTTATTATACAGACTCATGCAACTCTCCACAGAAAATGTTGAACTATGGCTTTAAAATCTTAAGCGGTTTTCATTTTCGTTGTCATTTATGTGTCAAAACTGCTCCTGCATACATTTTATTCTGACCTGGTACTGGATTTGTCTATCAAGTCGGAGATTTTCGTTAAACTGAAGTAAAAGCTTTGTTTATGAAAGTTACTATGCACAAAAAATATTCAGTTTAAATGATCATTTCAGTGCATAATCTAGTGCATAATCTAGTGCATAGCCTCGACATGACTGAGGAGAATCTTCTCGGGTTAGCAGGCCCAGCTATTGTCTAAAAGTGGGACACTGTGGATACTGAGTGTATTCTATTTGACATAAACTAATAGAGATGTTTGAAAGAATCTCACACACAATCACACACACACACACACACACACACACACACCCAGGGAGCTGTAAAGTCAACAGCAGAACTAGGTCTGTGATTCCAGCTGAATGATCCGAGGGCAGCGATAGATGAATGGTTCAAATTCAGGTCCAGTGTTAAGTCGGTGACGGGCCACGTGCAGTGACACTCACGCAGAAAATATGTCACAGGCATTCAGGACATCCAGTAGTCGGTGACTCTGGTTCATCCTCTCTCACCCCCCTCCCCCTCCTGCTGAAGGGCAGTAGGGGCACGTCGTCCCAGAACAAGATGGACTGGTCATAGCGTGAAAGGCCTGCTCAGGTAGTCCTGAGGTATCCACGTTCATCTGTATTAGAGTGTTTCAGATCAAAATAATAATAATGTGTTCTTACACACAGTGTAACCCCTTACTGTCCACACTCAGCGGTCTACAAAGGTATGAATCAGATCACAGGCCGCTCTGCTGGTTAAAGCCACAATGGAAGCACGGTCAACAAAAAGATGATGATGGATCGGTGGGTGGATGGAGTGTGAGGCACAGATAGAGCAGGCTGTGTCTTTATGCGGCCTGTCAGCGGGGCTGGTGATGTGACTGCAGCCAGTTCCTCCAAACAGAAGCCATTGTGCTGCTGCAGAGTGTGAGAATGGGAGAGGAGCTCAGTCTCACAGGCAGCTTTGCACAAAAAGGAAGGCTGCTTGAAAGGCTGTGCAGTGGGATTGAAGTGCGAAGACGTGGTGCGCGCAGTTTGTGTCGCTGTGTGGTTGCGGCCGTGTCTGTGTTCGCGGGTGGGTGGAGGGGGTTCTGCTTGTGCAGGTGGTGGTGTCAGCTTTGAGAGATGGAAGAGGATGGAGTCTCTCTTTTTGCCATTTTGTGCAATTTTCAATGTGTGTCTTTGCTTGTGGTTGTCTGTCAAATATTGCATATGAACGCATGCATCCTTGGAATGTCTTAGTAATTTTCCTAATCACTCTAATCCCAGCCGTCATGCATACACACAGTATTAGAGGACTGACTCATGTGCACACTGAAACAGACTCATGTGTCATGTGTGCAGTAACACTGAGGATTATAGCAACAAGGTACTGTACAATCAAACGGCCATTAATGATATAAACCAGGAAGAATAGATGAACAGGAACATTATTTGGTGTTGTAAATCAAGTTTAAATGTATATACGCTCACACACTGCACACAGATTCACAGTCCTGGATGCACACAGTCAAAACAATACCGCACCCTTACTAATCAGCTGAGCTGATGCACACAGACAGGCTTCAAAACGCTCATGCACACACACTCAACCCAGCTCTTTGTCTCCTGTTAGCACACACACACACTACACAAAGCATGTATATTCAAAAAGCCAGCTTTCCAAGAACCGACACTCTGATTTTGTCTTAGTGTGCGAGACATTTTAATACATTGCCTCTGGGGTCAGACAGCCGTCAAATCTTTCCATCATTTAGTAACAGCTGACGGCAACAGAGGGAGAATTGGAGGTGTAAGGTTTCTGCAGGACACCACTGCAAAGCGACGCAGAGCAGAAATGGCCACACAGACACACACAAGCGAGGGTGAGCAAACACAACAGACCCCAAAGCCCCCACCCACCCCTGCTGACCCTCACCCCTCATTTCCATTTCTATGGTTTGCTCCCATCAGCAGAGGGGCTGTTGCAGCACTGTGACACCCGGTAAATGAACTATGGGAGCCCGCTTGTCTTACCCATTCCTCAAACCATCGCCAGGCTTATATAACAGACCCACTTTCATACCCACAGCTAATAGCAACGGCATTGTAGCCATTCACACAGGCGCTCGGGTGAAAGTTGGGGTCGAATGCAGAGGGAGGAGTGAGAGGAAAACAAGATTGGAGAGGTGGGGGAGAATGTAGAGTAGAGAAGTGGATGGAGAGGGAAGAAACATTGATATGGAGAATGAGGAGAGAGTAAGGTGCTGGGGTGAGATACAGTGTCTGAGGCACACCAGAGTACTGAGGGAGAAGAGAGAGCGGTAGAAAGGTAGAAAAGGAAGCGGAGGGAGGCCGAGTTAGTGGGAGGAGTGGTTGTAGGAGGAGGAGATAAAGAAGGACAAAGAGAGGGAGCTATTCAAAGATGGTTTCTATTCATTTAAAACAGCAAGTTTGTTATGTAATCTGTCAGGAAAGCCAGCAGCCCACACACACACACACACAACTACAGGGGTTTCCTCCAAGAACTAAAGCATAAACTCATGCTAACTACAGACTGAGAATCAGAGACGGCTTATTGTCATGAATCTGCAGCAGAATTTGACCCATTTACCCAACAGCCTGCAGCCAGATATACAAACACACTCAGTCATATATCTTAATGCACTTCATTACTACGGCTTTTCTCTGCACAACACCAGAGACCTTTCAGACATAGATTCAACACAACAGCTCCTGTCTGTTATATCATTAACTTCTACACAACATACACTCAGAGAGACACATGCATTACTGTATTATACAACAGTTAAAGCTGAAATTCAGTACTTACGGCACGTTAGAGCTATAAAATGATATTAAATGTTATTTATACATAAGTTACATACATTGGAAAATTAAGATTAACACATTTCAGCGTTACAGTTATATAAAATCTGGGCACATAAAAAGAGTGAAATAAACAAATAAAACTGAGAATAAGTTATTAAAAAGAAATTCATTGTCAATTTATCACACAAATATTTTACACAGGTGATGAAGCTAGAGAATAAATATTATCAACTGGACAAATGTAACTTGATAATAGCAGAGTATGAAGTAAGGAGGTTGTGGTGTCTCACAATAAATGAGCCACTGTTTAACCACCATAAACCACATGAGTAAATGAAACCAAATTATATAGTAACAAAAAACCACACTGGACACTTTAAATTGGGCCACTTCAGTCACTGGCAGCTCACTGATCAGCTTGCAACTTAATTAACGTATTGATGATGTTTGCTGATGAGAATTTATGCATGTGCTGCCTTCGCACATGTCCTGTGTGTGTGTGTGTGTGTGTGCTGTGTGTGTGCTGTGTGTGTGTGTGTGTGTGTGCGTGTGTGCGTGTGATAGGTCAGGGTACGCCCAGATGTGCAGGAGCTGCGCCGGTGGCAGAAAGAACTGAGAGAGAGCCGTGACATTGCCAAAACTGTCGAGCAGTTTTGGTCCCGACAAGAGAGCCGAGGTGAGAACACACACACACACACACACACACACACACACACACACACACATTCACATGGTATCACTGAATGCCAGGCCTCAGGCTTGGTGGCAGAATAATACCATTGATCTTGAATTTTCTCCCTTGGTCGACAACAGCTGCTGATAGACAGGCAGGATGCCAGCACACGTTATCATTCACACAAACAGGATACGATGCAAAGACACCAACACATATATAAAATATGCACGCAGGCACACACAACCACACACACATATAGACTGCAGAGATACAGTATTCACTCCAACAGGGCTTTGAAGTTAAAGCTGAGAGATGAGGATTTGAGAGCAGTGACACAGAGAGAGAATGAGGGCAGAGACAGAGAAAGGGACGGGGGGGTGAGTGGGGAGAAGGAGAGAGAAGATTGCAAGTGAAGGAGAGAGAGAGAAAATGTCTGCAGGGCTCAGGGTGTGTTTGTGTGACAGAGAGATAGAGGAGAGGATGGGGACTGGGCATACATGTGAGGACAGAGAGGAGATATAGAGTGATGAGGGAGGGGGATGAAGACAGAGAGAAGTATAAAATGATTAAAGGGTGGCCTTTGAGAGTGTGTGTGTGTGTGTGTGTGTGTGTACTGTGTGCACATATGAAGGACAGAGCAGAGCAGCTGAGAATGCAGGCCCATGTCCAGTGTGACTGACTGGCATTGGAGTTCAATGAGTGACAAAACATTGTCCTTGAACACACACACACACACACACACACACAAAGTAGTACACTGCATCAAAAAGCATGAAAAGACTGTGGTGAAGTTAAGCTAACTTGAAATGGATTGATTTTAGTAAAAGAGGAAGAAAATAAACACACAAATAGGATTAAAAATTGGTTTAATGCTGAATTTTGCAACGTCAGTCCGTCTGTCCACCACTTTGATCCAGACTCAAATAATTCAGCAACTGTTGGATGGATTGAGACGGAATTTTTTAGATCCATGGTGAGGATTTGCATCTAGTGCCACCATCAGATCAAACTTTCAATATCAAAGTCAGTGCTTTGATTTCTGAACAAATACTGGCAAAACTAATGGTGTCCTCCTCAGCTTCAGCTGTTATATCTGTACAAACATTAGCATGCTAACATGCTAAACTAAGGAAATTATGGACATGGTCAAAATTATACATATTAGCATTATTAGCATGGTGCCATGGCATTAATAGCATTGAGCTCAAAGCACCATTGTGCCTCAGTTTGGCGTCATAGAGCTGCTAGCATGTAAACTCTTATTCTTACTTAATATATTGTCACAATAGTTTGTAACCATCCAGCTGCAACAGGCTGACTGCACAGGACACACCCACCCACCTGAGTCAGTTATAATACTGAACCAGTAGGTGATCTGTTTTTAATTTTTAAAGGGGGGGGGGGTTACATAGCCCAATAGGAGCTTATCGTATGTCTCCATTGAAAAAAATGAATTTGTGCGCAAAAGGTGCAACATCTGAATTTTCCCTAACAAGATGCATTTTGGTCATTTTGCTAACAAAGGGGATGTCATTCCCCCTCAGCCCCCTAACCAGGCAGTATGGATGTACTGCAGCGTGAGGGTGACTGTGCTCAAACCTGCAGCTACTGACTTTTTGACCACTTTGATACTGTAGAAACAACCTGCAAACATAACACTGGCCGTCCAGCAGACACAGAACCACATTAGCATTTATTTAGTCGTGACTGTTTCCACCTGTCCAGTAATCACTCTCCTTTAGATCCCTGTTGCTTTTCACCAGCTCATGAACGGCGTGTTTGGCTCCTCTGAGGCTAAATGATCTACTGTGTTTGCTGGTTGATGCTGACCAGGTAGTGTACACCGGATTTTTAGAGTGTTTTTGCTGAAAATAGCTGCCCACCAAAATGACGCTAATAAGAACAGTGAGAGTGAACCAACACAGTCAAGTTGCAGGTCATAAAACCAGCTGAAAAAACGCTATAAAACTAGAAGTGAATGGAAGTGCAGAGTTGTGAGAAAGTTGTGAGTTTGCCACTACTAGCACTAACATGTGATCCATCAATCCAAAGGTGCTGATTGTAGCCGCTTTAGATTAATCTGCATGAAGATGATGACAAACACACACACTCCAGCTTGCACACTAAAGCTGTGCTTCGTAGCATCTCTTTTTGTCATTCGCTAACAATGACGCCGTCATAGACGCACGTTTCTTCCACAGTGACACATTCCACACAACAAAGGCAGCCGTGGCGGGCCGACGAACATTCCTCCGCTGGGGTGCCACGGCCACACTGTGCTGCTACTGCTACTCCACCACTACTGCTGACCTGACACTATAGCAGGGGGGGCTGGGGATGTGTGTGTGTGTGTTTGTGTGTGTTTGTAGGGGAGTGTGTGAGCGTACAAGAAAGTCTGCCCAGACTGTCCTGGACGGCAGCCATTTTCTGACCTCTTCCACAGAATGTGAAATGGATGAGACTGGGAGAACACCAGAAATGTGTGAGCTGGAGGCAGAGAGGGAGGGAGAGGACGAGGTTGATGCTGAAGTTGCAGTTTGTTTGTTGGTTTTGCCTGTTGTTGTTTGGATGTAATGAAATCAGCCCTGCCCCCCAGTGTTGACAGATAAATGACCCATGTTTGGTGCTGTGGTAGAGAGAGGGTAACGTAGGGAGAGAAATTATTTAGGGAAGCCCCCTCCTTACTGTATACACGCTCTTTAAGTCGATCCAGCAACAGCTGCACTCATCTCATTTGACCCGAGCAGACCAGCATGCGATACCTCTCCTGCCATTTCACGTTTCACAGTCTGAAATCAGAATTAGTCAGAGGTGGAGAGAAAAACAAAAGGGGAAAGAGCAAAGTAACCCGGAGAGCAGGGACACAATTATACGTCGAGGTCAAAAGGCCATGGCTCACTGGACAGGTGCAGCTCTCAACATCTCATGAATCACCGCATGACTGTCCTTGACTGTAGCCTGACATGTTGTGTTGTTCACTGTGAGTGCAAGTGCTGCTAAAACAGAGTAGTTGGCTATCCTGGCAGAGCACTTCCTTAAGTAATAGTATATAATAGTAATACGTCAGAGTCCTTGTGTCATATAATAATTCAAGTCGTTTTCAAAAGTAATAAAACAATTACATAATGATTTATTTAATTAGTTAGTCTGGCACAAGTTGCATTCTGCGTTTTGTTATCGTCCTCATTACTTATAGAGATCCTTCACTCAGTGTTTATAAATGGCACATTAAGAATAGCATCGGTCATGGTATCTGGATCACAGAAATTAATTTTTAAATGATAAAAAGGTACTAAGGAGCTGCATCGGTGCAGCTGTTGATGTGCAGATGGTAGTGATGCACCTAAAAGAGTAGAACATTGTAATGAGCACTTTTCAAACACGCAGTTACAAACGTTAGTGCGTAAATAAGGTAAAACGACTCTCACTGCCATCATTGACAAACTGTCTGTGGCTGTCGTTGTGCTATACATGGCCAAATATAGCAGTCTATTCATCATAGCTCCACTTCTATAATGTCAAAGCCACTGCCTTTTACCGGCAGATAACAAAAGGCCACCACAATAGCCTTGCAGCTGCGACACAGAGAAAGTGTCAGTAACTGGCTGAATCATGGTTAAACAGGTTCACTGTTTTTTTCAGTTCAGGCTTTATTAAACTATAATAAACTATAATAGAAATTAAACAGTTATAGCAAAACCTCACCAATGTTCTATTTTTGAGAAACTAATTAGGCAATTGTTTTAGGTCTTTATTTACTCATCAAACCAGGACATTCATGATATAATCATACATGTGTGTGTTAAAGCATTGCAACATTTGTGCAGGAAACAAAAAATTGTACAAAATAAAAGTTAAGACATGATACGAAAAAGCATCATGGGCATGTTTTGGTAAAACATTTAAGGATCTCTCTGACAATTCTGTGAGCTGTTTAATCTTTTAACAGGCTGAGGATTCTTCAGCTGAGTGCAGTAGGCAGAATGACCTAAATGATAAACAGCAATAAACCTGTTCATATCAGTGATGCAGCTCCTGTTTGTCTTCAGTGGGCTCCACCATGACAGATCTTCCAGAAAGCACCCAGCGTGGCAACTCTGATGTGTCCATCCACGTAGTTTCCCCCACCCCCCAAAGCACCGTGGTCCACACCCCCACCGCCCAGATGACCCCTGATGACGGTGAGTGGCTGACCCCCAGCCTGCGCGGCGTGGATAAAATGGCCTCCACACCAGCACTGACTGCTTTCCTGGCTGTGTCCGAGCCTGGTGACAGATCCCTGACCGCAGCGTCTCCGTCTTTATTAGGAACTCAAAACCTGAGCTAGGCTGGTGGCATTATTAACTGAGATCATTAGCTCTGTGTACAAGGTTTCTCTGGTGTTTAAAGGCTATTAAACTCTAGTAGGTTGATGTCAAACTGACCAAAGTAATCAGTCAAACAAGTCATTAAAAACACCCGTAACCAATTGGATATGGCCAGGCTGGGATTTATGGTCCGAGATCCGTGTCTAATTAGTTGATTGCTTTCATTGCCTTTTTGATGGATCACCTCCCCTCACGAGTCTCACCCAACAAATGAACACCACATAGTACGGTTACACGTATTATACTGCGTCTCCTAACAGACTTAATATTTCCTCTCAGCACCATTAACTGATAGCTCACTGGGAGATAACTAAATCGTATGTCCTTGCTTTGTCATTTCCCGTTTCCTTAGCAATACATATCACTCCACAAGACAGGTTATAGCGTTTCCATTCAAGCCAGGAAGTGAGGCCAGAGTGAAAGGTGACTCGGCCTGCAGAGCAACGCTTTCTATCCTGTTTATAAGGAGAGGAAATTACCCTGTCAGGGAAAGTGAGAGTAAAAAATAAAAGAGCATTTAAAAACATCGCAGAGATTAATGGTGGGTGACTGACAACTATCTGACAGAGCAACAAAATGGAAACATCAAACATATTCCTTATTCTCTCTTATTATTTTTACAGGTGACAATAACCCTGTTATATATCTCCTGACACTATGTGGTTAACATCAGTAAGGCAACATTACACCCTATTTAATGAAACATCAGCATGTTACCAATAAATACACATTTCCACCATATAAAATGTTGGTAAAAATAGAAAGGTTGTCTGATGGTTGGTGACTTGGCCTAAAATGTCACTGTGTTATAGTGTCTGATATTTTCAAAATGGAATTAGCTTGCATAGAGTCAGAATATTAGTGTTTTTCTTCTAAAGTTTTGGTCTTTTGCATGATGCATGTAAAGATTATATTTTGCTAACTCCAGCACCACTACAGCTTCTGCAGCTTAAACTCATCCTCCTCTTTCTGAGCAAACGGGACTATAGCTTGCGTCTCGATGCACAACCCTGTGTTGTGGAATGACAATGAATGAACTTTCTGCCCTCAGCTGTCTTTTTTGTGCTTGGCAGCGATCAAACGTCATCTTAAAAGTCACATATCAGCCATGGAAAGTTCATGAATTTGATTTGGAAAAAATATTCAGCATGCTGCTCAACTGACTCGGCACATTTTTACTCTCCTTCATGGCAACTTAAAAGTCTGTGTGAGTCCTAACTGTCTTTTCCTGACTGTGTGTCAATTAAATGGAGAGAATAAAGTGCACTCCTGGCATATTTCCATCACTCCTTGAGCCCTCCGTACCTGAGAGGATACTTCCGGTCACCCCTCCTCTGCAGAGCAGCGAGGCGGCGGCCACGTGATGGACGCCTTTCCTGACTATCCCGGTCACTGATGCACAAGGCCTCACAGCGAGGCATGAGGAGGGTCGTGTATCTTCCTTTGCAGGTATGTCTGGGAGATGCCTCGAAGACAGCTGCCACTGGGTGAGGTGATAAAACAGCCCATTTCATTCTGGGGACATCTGATAGTGCAGCCAGCTCCACAGAGTCTGGCAGCACCGGGCCTGACTGAAACTGGATAACACAGCGGCAGGAGGGAGTGGGCACCAGGCTGTCAGAGCAAGGCCAGAAAACAACTGGCTGTGGGCTGCGAGTCCAGGCTGGAGGTGGAAGTGTAGAATATGACGTGAGTTTACTCACAGAGTTTAGAGGGAGTACTGTTCCATGTAAACAGTATGTCAAACATTGCTCAAACCTCTAAAACTTGTAGGATGTTATGGGCCTAAATTAAATGTGGTTGACTATATTTTTATGGTGTGTATGAGCCACCGACTAAAAATAAAACCCAGTAAAACTACATGACCTTTAGAATTGAAGGAAAAACATACAGTTGGATTCCTACATAAATCCTTTGCAGTCATGTTTCTACCCACTTATTAAATGTACGTCCAATATTCACTCTCTTTTGACTCTGTTTTTGGACTTTACCAACTCCTGGGGGAAATATTTGGCTCTTTAGTTGCGTAATGCTGCACTATGTTCACCAGCTCGTCTGTCTGCTGTTTGGTGCTGAGCAGACAGTGTACAGTGGGTTTTTAGAGATTTTGTCCATAAAAGATGTGGTGAGAGTGTTGAGAGTCAAACAAAACAGTGAAGTTGCAGCCGGACAGCTAAAATAAAATAGATATAATGAGCTGAAACTCACTGTGAAGCTCTGTGAAGCCGAGAGGAGCTGCAGATTCAGGAGATAATTCTCTGTATGTTCTCTGCGACTGTCGTGTTGTTTTCACATTGTCACTTGATACACTGTTATTGTAAAAAAAAAGCTCTGATTATGGCTGCTTTTAATTAAATTTGACCTTTTGGGAAATACACTTATTCTCTTTCTTATCAGTGAAAGGATTGATAACTCTCTAGGGCATCTTCTCATCTAACGCTCTGGGGGGAAAAAAAATAATGAGCAAATCCCCGAAAGTGTCTGTTTCTTTAATAATTTAGTTTGTTTCAAAATAAAGAAAAAAATTGCTTGTATTTCTTGACATTCATGGGGATTTTGACTGAAACCAATAAATAGACACCAGTGTCCCAAATACATAGTTTATCCAACAGAGCGTTTATTATTCAAATGTGACTTGTCTTGTAGTGCATATCTTGGTCTTTTATAGGCTAATTAAAGAGATCTTTATCGATGTGGCTTTATGTTAAAAAACAAACATGGGACGATATCTCTTACATCAGGTTTTTAAGCTCTTTGATTGGTATCTGCCTTAAAAAAATCACTCCGACTGATTTTAACACAACCACATACATGTCAGCTGGAAAAAACACCACATTCAGTTAAAAGTTAACTACAAACATGACACTTTTATTGAACTTATTTTTTCCTGATTCAGTTACAGAAACAAGAGAGTTAACTGTTTTTTTCTTTTTCTAATCAGGGGAATAAAGTTTTATACATAGGCATGCTGCGTCACTGCACAGTCACAGCTGTGAAAACCAATATCACCCCTGTCAGCTGCCCCGCTGGAACAGTCTGAAGGCAAGACAAATCAGGAGAGGACAGGCAAGGACATGTCAAACCCAGGGAGGATGGGTGCTCAGTGGGCTGCCCAGGGATGACAAACTTAACATAGAGAAGTTTTGTGCAAATTTCACCACAGTCTATTTGATTTTAAACACAGAGACGATACCAGTCAGAAGATTCTCTCCCCCCCGCCCCTCCCCAAGTCTTCAAACTAACAGAGGAAGTTATTCTTAGGTCCGGTGATGATGGCATTTTGTTCCGTTTTGGGGAATCGTGCTATTTTGGACCATTTTTCCCCGACTTTAATCTCTTTGCTTCTCAAGAGCCAGCTCTCTTTAGTGTTTAAGAAAGCACAGACATTAAGTGTGTCATTTGATATACACTGAAAGTATGATTGCTGTCACATGACCCTTACATAAATAGAGTTAGTATTCAAAAGTACGTCTGAGAAAGGTCTTACATGTAGAAATGGTGATAAGCATGCACAGATAGGTAGTCGACAAGTGCAAAATCTACAAAGTCACATGTTATTATTCTTTTTTTTTTTTGTATTGAGTGAATTCATCACAAGAACTGAAACCTTTCCCCTCCGCTCTGAGAGTTAAGACTCCAGAGCTTTGTCTCGTTACTGCTGACCATCCAAAACCCTGAGGACAGTTCTTCTTCATGGGCTACGACGCACAGGTCTGGGGCCCCTCGCCTGTTTCTGACCAGGGTCGGCCCAAACAGAACCTGACGTAGCAGGACACACTCTCTTTGGGCAAAGAGCCTAGCCTCCTAGTACCTGTCCTATTTTAGAATAGCCAGTGGGTGAGACAGAAACATACAGCAGCAGTCAAAGGTTGACTCTTAGTCTCTTCTTAGTCGAGGGTTGTTTTAAGACCAGGGGTCACCAAAATGACTGTTGGCGGGCTTGAAGTTTGGGTTTTTTTCCAGCCCTCCCTGCTGTTTTTTGTAATTATCCCAAAAAGTATCTCAGAATAAGTCATTGTTTACTGCATGAAGTGCCAAATGTTATTCACAGCTATTGTCTTTTTTTCTGAAAAAAACAAAGATAACGTTTTATCCCCATAACTGTTACAGCAAAGAGTGGACCGCTGTCCCGGCTGATAATACTGCGCAGGAGGTACAACCGACGTAAATGACAACTCATTAATATCATTTCCTTCTTGAACATTGATCAAACAAAAAAATAAAAGTATATCTAGTGTTGGCAAAACAGTTCCAAAATGCTAGTTTAAAAAATAAAAGACACAAGCAAGAGAAAAATAAAAGCATAATGTAACAACAAGCAAATGTATGAACAGAAAGCAAACCAGTTTTTTTTTTTCTTTAGAAAAAAACCCAGATAAAAACAGTTTGCAGTAGTCAGTTCTCCAGTGGGTCTTATGACACTGGTGTCTAAACTCAGCCTACAGTTAAAAAAAAGTAAACAAGCAAGCAAAGCTTTACAGCACTACTATGTACACAGCTTCTCAGGTGGAGAGAGAGAGAGCTGGTGTCATGGTGAAGGGAAAGGGCGTGAAACGGAGACTCCGGTGAAACAAGAGTCCGTCTTGGCACGGAGACTCGAGCTATAGCCGACCACGGAGAGACAGGGAGAGGATGAGGAAGGGGGAGAAGGAGGAGGAGGAGGAGGAGGAGGAGGTGGAGGGAGAGACGCTTCACAAGATGAAGAAGACAAGCACATAGAGCAGAGCCCCACATCACATCAAAAAAAACACACACACACAGACAGACCAGGGAGCCATTTTCTCACACAGGAGGAAGTCACAGGGATTTCACTGTCGCACCGACTCCCCTCGGACCTTCTCTCCTCATCTCCTTCCTCCCCGCTCCTCCTCTTACATTTGATCTCCCTCGCTCTACCTTGCACTGTCAATCTGATCTTTCTAAGGTTCTGGGATATCTCCACACGCCAGCCGCAGCTCTATATATACCCTGTCACTCACAGTTTGGCTACTGTATCTGCATCGGTGTTGTTCCTGTCCTTCTGTGCCTCACTGGGAAGTCGTGTGGAGGAATATTTAGCACCAGAAAGCACCCCTGACTTTGAAATTTCCCCGACACTCATAAAATCACAACACTCACGTACGCGCACACATAAACACAGATAGAGGACCTAAGAACAGGAGACCGTTTCATTTCCTCGCTCCGTTTCCTGCTGATATAAAGTGACAGTTTCTCCTGGCTGGTTCAAACCGCCAGTGGCCACCGGAGATGTGGGAGAGCAGCACACAGTAGTCTGACCTAGATTCATGAAGCAGCGCCTCCCCACTGATGACTGACGCCTTCCACATCCAATCAGAATCCTCTCTACTCTGTCTCATATATATATATATATATATTTATATATATCTAACAGCAGTTCATTAGCAGCTTGTCATCCCTCTGTTCAGGCTGCTTTTGTTGCATGTGTGGTCGCTGGGAACTTCTTTTCCGAGTACGGGCTTCACAGTTTGTTTCACATTTTGCAAAGTGTCCATGCAGGTGGGAGGATGTGGCAAGGCGAGAACAGTTACGTGTTATATTCACAGACGGTGCAGAGAAATGCAAACCGGCAACAGAGATAGAGAGGGAGGAAGGATGGCTGAAGCCGAGGGGTAACAGTCTGGAGAGGGAAGGTTTGCCGGAGTGGTAGAGATGTAGATGTAGGGAGTAAACACACACACGTTTTCCTCTCACGTACTCTACATACACACCCACAGAGGCTGGATTCTTTTTAAGAGGGCGGTGCTCGAGCTGTACAGTTGCCCATGTGCTCTGTCTTCACCTACGCCATGGATGGAGGACAGAGCCAAATGTTTTCCACTTGAGCGCCAGCATTGTGACAAGACATCCTGACTGACAGGACGAGAGAGAGAGAGCAGGAAAAAGTGACAGATTTCACAGTTTTCAAGGATGCTTACAGTGCTGTAGTCTCAGGGGAGCAAATGAAACGAAAAGAAAAAGAATACTGCATGTTGATATTTCTGATCAGAGTCAGCGTGTGTTTTGTTTCGCTACTAGCTGGTCACATTTTGAGTTTTTTCAACCCTTCTACAGAGATTAGTGTGCTAGAAGAGCTTTAGCTCTGTCCTCCATACCCTACTTTCTCTCAGTCTCTCACACACTCACACAATAGTTGATTGGCACACAGTCAGTGTTTAAGTCTGTACACAGAGTGAAAGGGCCTCCATGGCATCCATGTTTTGAGTCCAATTCAACCAGCTGGGACCCTCGTCCCTGACCCCTCCCTCCTCACCCTCTCCATCCTCTTCTTCTCTTCATTTTCTACCACACTTCTCTTCTTTCCAGTCCTCTCATTCACCACAGCTGCCTCCCTGTGTAGGTTGGAGGGGCAGAGGGCACCTGTAGAAAGAAAAATTCAGTTTGTAAATGTCAAACAATCTGGATTTGATCACATATTCACACATATATCTTTACACACGTGCATACAGTAGCTGTACAGGCCTCATTTGCAATAAGTACTCATGCTTGTCTACAAATCTGAATCTTTAACTTTAACACAAACCCTCTTGTGTTATCTGGTAGCTGAACTGTCCCAAATGATGGGGCAAAGAAACCTCCAGAAGATAAAAGACCTGGCCCAACTCTCACCACCTTTAAAGTTAAAATCCTTTACACGGTGCATTTTCAAAAGAAATAGTTTGACATTTTGGGAACTAAGCTTATTCCCTTTCTTACAGAGTTAGATGCAAAGATCGACACCACTGTCACGTTTGTACAGTGAATATGAAGCTACACCCGGCAGCACAAAGACTGAAAGCTCGCCTGGCTCTGTCCAAAGGTAAGAAAATCACATTTAACACTAATTAGCATCATTAGACATTATTTGTTCAATCTGCACAAAACCCAAAGTTTAAAAATGCCATCTTGTGTGTGGTGGGCATTCATTTGGACAGAGCCTGTCTTATGCTAAGTTAAGCTAACTTCTTGTATTGGCTTTATATTTATCATACAGACACGAGAGAGTGGTATTGATCTTCTCATCAACTAATCAGTTAACTCAATCTCACTTGTTCACCATTATCCATCTCTTCTATTCCGTTCTGTGCTTTCAACTTTCAAATGTCCTTTTTTCCTTTTAAGTTGCTATCTGTCACTTTCTCATCTAATATCTATTATGGCTCATGAAAAGCACTTCCCTTTTAGTATTAAGCATGCTATGTACATTTTTATGCTCGGCAGCTACAGGACAAGTCTCTGCACTCCCTTTGCCAGCTAAATCAGCAGGCCTAGCTGCGATCTCTAGGAATAGTCGACTACAAATGATCTTTTAGTCAGTAAAGCGTTGCTTCAGCGTTTTAGCCTGCAGTGGTGTGTGAGGTGGTGTGTTGTGCTGTTGTGTGGCAGGCTTAATTCATAACACACTGGCTGGAAATAAGTTCACCTGTGCCAGCCAGAGAGCCCATTCATCCTGCATAATGAAGGGGGTGACAGGCTGCCAGACAGGCGCATCACTCAGTGGACAGATAGCATTGCGGCTTATTTACACACACAGGAGCACATGGAAGCTCACACACTCAGCCACACACAAATCAATCTCAGATGAGTGACCATTTGTGACAAACCCATCCATGCATGTGCTCACAAAATACAATACACACAGGCACATGACCATGCACCCACAAACTGATAATGCACACACACCCTCACACCTCTCCCTCATTCTTGTGCAATGACGTACGGTCTGGAACGCACAAATGTGCATGCAGTCTTGTCGGCGTGGTCGAATGAGAGAGCGGCATGTAAGCGGCGTGTACCTGTGACTGGGAGGATGTACTCACCGCTCCCCCGTTCAGGATCATGGTCATCTCGGTGGGCTGGTAGACGTTGCTGCGGAAAGGAGCGCTGGGCCTGGCGCCGGTGTTGCTGTTATGTTGCCCGGCGCCGCCACCACTCCTCAAGCCTGGCACGGAATAGGCGTAGAGGAGGACAGAGATTAGTTAGTGTGAGTCATCGTATCGCTTTTTCTCTTGAAGAAGAAACACTTGCTGTGTAATCCTGCACCACAGAAATTTCCTCCAGTACTTATTTCTAGCAATGCATGCAAATCTTTCCTGGTGCTCTATTACTCACTCTGGCCTACATTACACCTACAGCCTATCTGCATAAATTACGCCTGTCTACTCTAAAATATTGGATTGTACTGTACCTGCAGTGTTCTCGTCATTGTATCCGTAGCCCTGGTTCTCCACAAACTGCCTGTGAGAGAGAGGGATGTCTTCGTCGAAGCTGGTCTCCCTCATACGCGTTGAATTCTGGGAGGTGTCAAAGTAATCCGGGGCGGTGGGCTGTGGAGGGGGTCTCAGGCAGATATGGGATTCAGGAATGGCGTGGAAGATCAGCAGCAGCCATCCCTGAGCCACTAAAGCGATAGCCAGTGCCGGGTCATTCCAGTCTGGGGACCTCCCCAGCCAAGCGTTGCCGTACAGATAGAAGCCCACCCAGGCCACCCACAGCAGCAGCGACAGCAGGCAGGTCACCAGCAGCCAGACGGCGTTGCAGCGCCACTGACGTGTCTTCCCACACAGGGCCAGGGACGCAGCAGTCAGCGCGGCTAGTAGGAGGGCTAGCACGTAGCTACAGGCTAGTGAGAAGTCCAGTGGCAGGTACTGACAGGCAGCTCGTCCCTCCCTCAGCACGGTCAGAAGTAGCCACTCAGCGGCGATGATGCCCTGCACAGCACTCAAACCCAACGCAAGGCCTGTTAGGGCGCAGCCACCAGGGCTCCGGCGCTCACGGCCAAGCCTGCGCAGACGGACACCCTGCACCAGCAAGCAGGAGAAGCAGACCGCAAACAGGAGACCCCACAGAGCCCTACGGAGCAAACATAAAGACTCATCCTGCTCGATTAGATAAGCAAAGCTCAGGCCGAACAAGCCAAGGATGCCGAGAAGCAGCAGGAGGATGGGTCCCACGCCGCTGCGCTTCTCAGCCTCACTGATGTGGTGTAAACGGCACAGCAGGACTAGGGCCAGCAAGACGGCAGTCAGCGCCCCACCAGCAGCCACTGACTCCACTGCCACCCCCCATATGGAGTCCAGGTCACAGAGGAGGGTGTAGGGGCGCACAATGCCCCAGCCGCAGCCCCTTGGGAGAGCCTCAGAGTCCTCAGAGTCTTGACTGGTGGCACGATGAGCAACAGTCAGTAGCAGCAGGAGGAGGACCGGGAGGAATGCCATCTCTGAGAGGTCAACAGAGCAGATGACAGAGAGAGAGATGAAGAGGTGACAGAGAGAACCAAAGGAATGGAGAGAAATGGGGGAGATAGAGAAAGGGAGTGAGTCATTCTGGTCATAAACTTTTGGAACGCAACAGAGCTGAGCAATCAGTCATTCCCACAGCAATCATCCGCCTGTGAGTGACAATACAGACAATCAGCCACTGCTGTGTTTTAGAGAGGAAACAAAGGACAGTAGTTCATGCAGGATGAATGACTGAATCCTTTCCAAACACACAAAAACACACACATATCCTGTTTCACCAATAGCAGCCTATGGCCCTGCCCTCTTTTGAAGCTTTTAAAGGCTTTAAGGTTGAAATAAACAACATACACGTGGCAGAAAAATACCCACAAACCCAGAACAGCCCAGATAAGCTGCCTTCAGTTACACCCACAATGCTTCTGAAGAGTATTATTTGTCCAGTCTTGTCCAGTGAACCGGCTGTCGGAGCACTGACAGGAGAACTGCAGCATCATGCATATTTTTATGAAAAAGCAGAGATACGGAGAAGGGAACTAGTGCATACAAGCAGTTCTACTCACTATCAGGCATCTAAGGGCATCTAGCAAGGCGTGAGACAATGCATAATACAGCGCACACAAATACACGGCGCCTCCAGCACAAGCACAAACACTCTTATACATCTGTGTCCCCGAGAAAAAATAAGTCTCAGTCTACCTTTTCCTTTATTCAACACAACTGTCAGACAGCCGCACGCACACTCAGGCACACACAGATGCACATTCTTTCATTTCATTGAGGTCTTTGCTGGGACGATCAGTGCTGTCATTTCACCTGACAGGCTGTGTGTTTTATGAGGGGGTTGATCTGTATTAGAGCCACCACAAAACCACACACACACACACACACACACACACACACACACACACAGGTTACTGTCAACTGTCTCTCCACTACATCGCTAAGCTTTCAGAAATTCTTTCCAAGCTGGCTCATACATTAACGTGTCAAACAATCCCCTCTTACAAAGAACACACACACTTTTCCAGCCTCTCTTTGCTCGAAGCTACACTTTGGATTGTTTATTTCCAAGGACTTCAGTCTCGCTGTAGTTTTGACACAAAAAATGTCTCCCAGTGTCCACAAATAGGCCGTGCCACAATATTTACATACCGCATAAAGGACACTGGATATCCCCAGCTCCGTGTTCTCTCTCCATGCCAGTAAGTCAAGGAGAGTCACACGGTCAGGCCGTCAGGGGAGAGTGGTAGGTTTAAATACACGCCAGCCAGAGCCACGGGTCACACACAGTCCTTCCAGCATGTAGCTTATTAAATGTGGCAGACAGAGAAAGAGACAGACCCCTAGATACCGTGATTTATTGTATCATGAGGAAAATGGGGACAGAAGTGGGAGGATGTCTAGTGGAGCTGCAGCAAATAGACTCAGACTAGACCTGCTCGTGATTGTATGATTTCTCACTTTAATGCATCTGACTTGTAACTTTTCAACGGCGGTGGAGGCACTTTACCCGAGTATTTTTATTTCATGCTGCTTTATACTCCTACTGAGTAAATCTCAGAAGCAAATACTTCACGTTTTACTCCCTTGCATTTATTTGACAGTAACTGTTACTTGTTACTTTACAAATTAAGATTTTGCATACAAAACAAATGATGTGGTGCACTGTTATAGATTAAACTACCCAACAATGTGTACAAAATCTAGAGCTGAAATAATTAGTCGACTAATGGATTAGTCAGTTGGCATGAAAATGAAAGTGTCCTTGCAACTCAAGTCATTTTTCAAGAAAAAATGTCAACATTTCATAGTTCCAGCTTCTCAAAAGTGAAGATTTGGATCGGTTTGACAAAACAAACAATTTGAAGTTGTCACTTGTTAATGCGCTTGTTAATGATGAATCGCAAATATAATCAGCATATTAATCCAAAATAATGATTAGTTGCTGCTTAATGTCACACAGTTTAAAATGAGCTCCACTTCATCCAACTAAAAGTAAAAGTAAAGTAACTAAAAGTAAAATGTTACATGAAGGCATTAGTAACTAGAGGGGCACTCAGAGAGCGCAGACCTCCACAGGGGTCATTAGTCGTATACAGTGTGTCTGGGTATGTTTCCTATTATCATTATTATAGAATTATGTCAAATGTTTCAATATATGTTCTGCATCACACCATTCACTGGACAGCAGTGTCACAGTGTGATCAATACTATCACTTGTTTCCTTCCACCAAGTCTACTGAAAAACGGAGCCAGTAGTTTTTCAGACAGTTCCGTTTTTTAGGTATTAGTACATTTTCACCCACACTTTCATATCTGGATACCTGCGTCATCGCTGCTTTCCCACGAGGTTATGACAGTAAACTTATTAACAACTTCTTAACAATATTTTGGTGTAAAATCTCTGTCCATGACTCCATGTTACTGAAATCTGGAAAGGTTGTTTCAATCAAAAAGGGTTGTGTTTACTATTAATAGCATAATTAGCATTATTAATGAGCAAACAATGCATGTTCCAAGATTGGCTGCAGGGATTCTCTATCAACACAAGTGGTTCAATCTTCCCCAAACATGCACATGTACAAACAGATATTGTATCCATCCACTTTTGATGTGTCTGTCCTAATATCCATTTGAAAAGATAGCGGAGATATTTTTAAGGCAGCGGTTGTTTACGACTTGTAAAAATATCCTTATTTATTTCTGTGAGACCCAAGAGGCCTTAACAGTGAGAGATGCATGTGTGCATATATATATGTGAGCGTGTTTGTGCATATTCATTTATTTAGAGCTCTTTGGTGTATCCTTCAGAGATTTACACCCTCCAACTTCCTCCTCACGCCTCCTCATTACTAAAAATTTTTTCGCTCCCTCACTTCCTGCCATTATTCCCGCCTGTTGTTTCCTGTCGCCTCCTTCCCTTCTTGTTGCAGCAGCTCACAGCCGCTGGTTATTATTGGTCCACATTAACATCAATCAGTGGTTATAGAGGGATGAGTCACCAAAACACATACGAAAACAGAGTTTTCCACACACACGCATGCACAAACACCAACAAGTGGCACAAAAACACACACAAACACACACTCTCCCAGATAAACTCATGCTCTCTCCTGACATTATGTTGTTTTTCTAGTGAGCCCCTGATAAGCATGTTCACGCCCCGTCTCTAAATGACAGGAATAAAACAAAAGGGAGGGGAGACAAAGAGAGAAAGGCTCAGTGATCCTCAACAAGCCAAGCAGGCTGCTCCTCCTCTGTCTTTTTCTTTTTGTCTTTCTTTACCACCTTCTTTTGTCTCTTCATAATGACAGAGCCTGTAAAACCACACAGTCGAGACACAGTGCACACTCACAGCACAGCAGACACTCTGTGCCTGTATCCCTGCGAGTGACCACCTTTTCATTCACTCACCCTCTCACTCGGTCACTCCCTCTTGCACAGATGGTTGCTCTGGCTGCTTTTTGAGTGTGACTTGGCAGACTGGTGAGCTGAAAGCGGCAGGATGCTCACAGAGGGCTGCCAGTGGCCACACACACACACACACACACACATGTGCAAAGTCACCAATGCTCATGCAAACATGCACATAACACACACCTACAGCGCACATGCTGCACACTTGAGTCCTCTTCCCTGCTTCTCACTAATATGAATCATGTGGAAAGAGAGAGAGAGAGAAAATAGAGAGAGAGCCCTCGGCCTTCCACTTTGTGCAACACAGAGGATGCTGCCGCCGTCTCATCCTCCCCTCCCCTCCCCTCCTGTCCCTCCCATCTTTCATGACATGTTTCTCTCTCTGTCACTCCCGCTCCATGCAGCCATTTCTGTCCTCCCCTCCATTTAAAATCCTCCATTCTGTCGCATTTCAATGCCACCTCTCCTCCAGAGCTGCCGGAGCGGTCTCATCCCTCTGCTACATTTGAAGATTTGCTGTGAAAGATGCGCCTCACACACCTCCTCTCCCCACATTTTTCTCCCTCTTTTCACCCCAACCATCTAATCACAACATAAAAAAAACCCCTCTTCCTTCCATTTTGGCTTCTCCTACTCTCCTCCTTGTGCCCCTTCCTCCTCCTCCTCCTCCCCCATGCTTTTATTCTCGCTGTGTATCTTATGTAACTGGGGAAGGATCCAGCCCCTGCCAGCTCTGCTGCATGGCTGCTGTTTCTCGGGCATCATCTTCCTCAGTGCCAAGCAGCCTGCTGGCACCCGGAGGTCCATCTTAGTTTTGTATGCTGCTCGTCGCGGGGTTACACGCATTCATGCTGCACGTGTCACTCTCACACGTATAGACCGGCTGGCATCGTGCCCATGTGCGCTCCCTCTATTTGCATGTAAATATAACATGGTGGCATGTATTATGCATGTGTGTGTGTGTGTGTGTGTGATGGCACCACATTCTCACACAAAGCTGAATGTGGGAAATATGCAGCATGCATTCCTTATAGCGCTGCTGTTTAACACACAACAGGAATACAGCCGTGAGAGTGCAAATGTGCAGCACTGCAGTCCTTCAAACCTGCTCCGGTCTGTGGATAGGCAGGGACGGGGAAATCTAGCGAGCTGTCCCGAACAATTACCTCCTCCTGTAATTACCAGACGTAGCACACAACCAGATGCTGTCTAATTACCATGGTGATAACTGGGAGGATTATTACATTTTGACGACTCGCTTTAATTCATTTTTTTTGCTCTACTACAGTTTTAGTCAGACCACTGGGACTATAATGGAGAAAATGTGTGTGTCTGAGTGTGTGTGTGTGTGTGTGTAGATATATGGCTGGAAACACACAGATCCAGCTGTTAAGGTGAGCAGGTCGTTTGCAGGACCTGTGCTAGCATCTGCTTGTTGGTGACGCCATCCACTGTCTCCTCCAACACAAATAGACCTCTCCTTTTCTGACAGCGCATAAATTTACATCTTACATCAGTTGCTAGGATTACATAAGGCCTTAGATATCAGTCGTGTTAAATTAACCCGGGCTGTCTGGATGTCCTGCATGAGATTTACTTTGGATTAAAAACACATCTGTGCCTCTAAATAAGCTTGTATATTCTATCTAATAGCTATGTTTGTCTTCTGAGGCAACTTAGGCTGGTCTTTTATCAGCTGTAGCTCCCGTCTTAAGCTCGCTAGTGCTTGAGTGATAATAACTGGCTTGAAGTTGCTCCAAGAGCTAAAATCGGGCCTGAAATGATGTCCAGAAAGGAAAGGAAATGCTGGAAATGTCACAGAAGTAACTATTATCTGTCTATCTTACCTGAGGTATTAGATATATTCTATTCATATGTCTTTCTTCTCTGAGTCATGTGTCTCTTTGACCAGCTGTTTGGCTGGCAAATCTCTGTCTTGCTTGGTTTTACATGTGAGTTTCTCACATCACTAAGCTGACATTTTAACATTTATCCTTATTTTTGAGTTGGAAAAACTGACAGAGGGTTGGAGTGAAGAGAAAAAGGTGTTTTTTTTCAGTTAACCAGCTTAATGTGGACAAACTTTTAGCGAGGATGTTCACCCACCATAGATAGGAGCTCTTTTTTCTCATTCAGGGAGATTTTTGACAGGAAACAGGGCCGTTGTAATCACTGAACTTGTGACTTTCCACAGAAAACTTCATCAATCCTGCATTTAGCTGGAGCCAGAATCCCTCCTACGCAGAACATTGCTAAAGTGTGGCCAATTTACATGAAATTTCCAAGTGGGCACTTTGAGAATCATCTCTGGTGCAAGTTTACTGAAATTAACAGAATTGGCATCACAGCTATACCGCAACACACACAGTGAACTTTTACTACAAGTTTGCTGTGTTTTTTTTATGTTCTGACAAGATATTTGTTGTAGCTGCGTGTTCCTGCCCGTACATGACTTTTTTTTGGTTTTGATGGATTCAGCAATCAGACTTTTTCATTAACAAATGCATTTAGCTCTCCACTGGAAACCCATACAACTTCCTACTGCACAATAAAATGCACAATAACCATAAACTGCAACGCACAATCGAATCCGTCTGACTTTGTCTCCAATCTGCGCACATCTGTAAGCCTCCCAAGTAACGTCACCAATCCTTCGCAGCTGGTAGCAGCAGATAAAAAGATGGGGATAAAAGGGGATGAAGATGGAGAGAGACGGTCGGAGATGCAGTAAACGTCAAGGTGTGAATTATGGGTGTGCTAAAATATTGAGAAGAGGTTGATGAGGACAAGTTTTAGGAAAAAAATAGACCCACAAATGACAGGAGACGAATGGCAAGGAAAGATATTGAATGGCGAGACAGAAAAAGTGGTCCATTCAGTGCACAGGCCTCCTGGGTGTCGGCATGAAGAAACTGACAGTGAAAGTATTTTCCCCAGCCTCTTCAAACACCCCTAGCCATCCTAATTAGGCCTCATTAACATGTGACTGGGCTCACAGTGAGACCATATGCTAATTGACTTAACAATTAACAGCCCCAGTGCCTTACACCCCTCCCTCCACTCCCTTTTCTTCTCCCTCCTCCTCCTCTTCCTCGTCCTAGAACAACAACAACAACCGATGAAGGGGGTGATTGGTGAGATGTGAAGGCATCCCAAACCCAAACACGCACCCTGAAACTAGAGCCGCAGCTTTCCACATGCCTGTGTCATGTGCTCTGCTCCCTTGTGATATCAGTAAGCATCTTCCATTATAAATAAAGTGACGGGATGTGCGGTGCGATGAACGAGGGGTTGATCACAGGAGCCCACAGAGATCAGATCTGGTTAGAGAGTGCGATAGAGATCAGTGGAGCAGGATGAACAAGGAACAGCCGGATGTGCGAAGGAAGAATTGGAGCGAGCCTTGAGCCTGGAGCGTGTGTGAGTGTGTTTGTGTGTGTGTGTGTGTGTGTGTGTGTGTGTGTGTGCGTGTGTGCGTGTGTGTGTGTGTGTGTGAGGGGAGGAGGGGTGGGTACGTGAGGGCAAATGCACATATGAAAGGAGAAGCAGTGCACATGTATATGAACAGCTCATACACTCAGCTGTGTCATGTGTACATAGAGGCCCCACACACACAATCATCCAAACAAGGTACATATGGCATCAGCCCCGAGGAGATATTGTAGCATCCTCTTTTCCCATGAGGGAGCTAACTAACTCATGAGAGCGCAGCCTGAGAATAAACAGCTCCACTCTGCTGAATATTGATTAGTGATGGAAAACAGAACACTCCAAAATAGGCCCGGGAGCTTTCTGAGTACACAAGTACTGCGCTGACAGAGGCTCCAGGCTCTTGCACCATCAATCTATTCACCTTCAAAGAGCCGATCCATACACTGACTTCCATTGCCATCAAAACTTTCTAAGTCAAATGGGAATCAAGTGGGTATTTAAGTGCAGTTTCTTGCCGAATTAGACATCCATTCAGGTCCCTGTCTCTTGTTTCTGAGGCCTGCGTGGGAAGGACACGTCTCCTAAAGGGGGACACCCCTGGTTTTTAGCTGACCTAAGGAGCTGCTTAATGCAAACACACATTTAGAGAATGCTCTTTTTTCTTTTCTTTTTCCAGCACCCCCCCTCTCTTAACAATACCGGCCACATAGCAGGGTCCCTGGGGGTTTTCCAGAAGAGTGTGTTTGTTTGAGGGAGCAGCAGTAAGACCATTGTTACTGAGGTGTGTGTGTGTGAGAGAGAGAATGAGAGAGAGTGTGTGTCTAACCTCTAAACTAAAGAATGGAGGAGTGATTGATGCTGCTAAAATATCCCAATGTATTGTTTTGTATGTATTGAGCGACGTTTTCATCCTCGTGAGAAAAAATGAGCCACAGCCAAGCACTCTTTGAATTACACACAGGTCAAAGTCCTCCATGTCTGTAGTTCAGCTTAACGTGGTTTTGTCTAATGCCCCTTGAGGTCAAGGCCGTGTGTGCCGAGCCTTGTGTGTAAATACAAGCCTCAGCAACATGCCCTGTGCGTAAATGTGCTTTCCTGCAACATGTTCACACCACTGCGCGTCCTCTGCTTCACACACCTTTGCATTTGGTGCATCGCTTTTCTCCAGGGGGGCTGTCAGTGATGCAACTTCCACCTCAGTGGTGATGAGCCCCGAAACAGCCTTATTACAGCGCAAACCCAGAGATGCATTCACAATACACCGAGGTCCCCTGTGGGAGCTTCAGCTAAAATAGTCCTTCCTATTTCCACAAGGATATCACACTCCCCTACCCCCATTCGCCTTAATCAATATCCTACGGGCTACGTGGACAGCAGCACGTACCTTAATCGATGTAAACAAATCCGATGGAGAACGAAGGCAGATTGTATCAGGTACGACGGGATACGAGAGTAAAAATGTCACATTTCGGACTGAGCTCCGCTCGCTGTGTTTGCGTATTCTCTCTCCGTCCACATGGACCCGTGCGCAATCAGCCCAGATGATCCCTCCTGCTCCAGGTTGGAAACCAGAGGAGCCCCGTTATTCAGCCCGTGTCCGTTGTCCTCGGCGACAGAAAGGACATGAATGCCGCGGCTTGACAAGTCAAAACGAGGGCGACCAAACACACCGGGGTGTCAGGGGTAAAATGTGGAAGAGATTCTTGATCGTTTTCCCCTTAAATCCTTTGTTCGGCGGTGCGCATCTTTGACTTTCACTCTGCGCCAACGAAGGAGCGTTTATCAAAATAAATAAAAACACTCAATGAGTCTAAATCCAGTGATGCGCAGACTCGGTGCCCGGATCTTCTGTGGTTACGCTGATTATGCCGCTGAATGTCCGGGTTGGCGCTCACAGCTCCCGGCTGCACATCCCGCGACTGAATGCATCACCAAAACTGCGCTCCGCATAACGTGCGTACTGATAATCCCTGTTCGCACACACACAGAAACACACACACACAGAGCGAGAGAGAGAGAGGGAGAGAGAGAGAGAGAGAGAGAGAGGGGGAGAGAGTGACAGCTCTGTGGAGCCGCCACAGACCACACTGACTCCTCTCTGTCCTCCCTCCCTGTGACTGTTTTACTCTCCGATAAATTAATTGGAGTCTGACAGGGAGACCACCTTATTAAATCCTATCCAAGCGCACAGCGGCTCTCTCTCTCTCTCTCTCTCTCTTACACACTCACACACACTCACACACACACACACTCACACACACACACCTCCTAAATCTGTTTTAATATCACAGGCTGTGCGCACAGTTTGGACTGGTTTGCGGTGCTGTTTTGGCCTCGTTCACTGCGCTAAATTATAGAAAATCTGCCGAGACAGTGTGAAGATAAACTATTAAAACTCAACTTCCTGTCTTATCTTTCAGAATAAATGTTATAGGATAAGTTAAGCCTCATTCTTCTTGTGAATATATCCAAATCAGTTGTATCCCCTTAAAAAAACAACAAGCTGATTAAAAGAAATGATAAAACTGGCTGCGTTAATGTTGCACTTATATCCAAAGCGAGTAACAGTTTGCTTTGCATTCATCCATTTAAATGTACATCCAAACACGCTGGGTGAGGCCTCAGTGTGCTGCAGTGTGACACAGGTGGTCAGGAGTCAGAAGGAGTCAGGGATTGAACCAACAACCCTGCAGTCAGTTACTTAGGCTGCTGTTTGTCTGGTTATTGTCATCCCACAAATCTCTGCATCTCATCCTCTGCAAGTCTTAGTGTTTTCATTTTATTACTTGAGCGCTGCTCTTATTTTGAAAGTATTGCAGCCTCTCTTCCGGGCTCGCTCTGGCTTTCTGAAGGTAACTGACTCAGCTACGAGCTGTGGTGCTTATTATTTCTCCCTCTGGTCACATGTTTGTCGCCTCAGCTGCTCCACTCCATCTACCAGGGAGGCTTTCATTGGTCTCTAACCCCCCTCACACCACTACACCACTACCCCCAGTACCCCCACCCCCACCCGGCCCTCCACCCAGCCTTTATCCTGGTGCATGATGTGAACCAGTGGAAGTGATTTCTGGAAACGTTGACACAATTTGCACTGGCACTCAAAAACTGTTCCCACTGCAGTGTCAGACAAGCAGCCATGACACCTCTGACCAGGTATCCTTAATGCTGCTGGTGGTCTAAAAAGCAATCCCCCCCCCCTTTACTCCATCCACGTGCACGTTTTATGGGATTGCAAATAATCCACTGATTTGAGGGTGTTAATCTACATTTCATCATCTGCATGCTAATGGTAGCAGGCCAGATCCCGCTGCAGCACGGGGGAGGCTCTGGGAACCAACTCACACTTTACACACCCTCATTTTGCATGGGATTGCCCTCTCATTGCCTCCCCCGCACCGCCCCACCTCCCCCCACGGCCCCCTTTCACACACTTAAAAGCATAAATACATGCAAAGTGAGATGACATGCGGGCCCTGGGCAGCAAGGAGGCGTATCATATGGAGTGGCAGCTGAGGATGTGAGACTAATCTGACAGGTGCAGGCTGGGAGAGTGACAGCATGGGAAGAGGGGGTGGGGGGTGGAGGAGGGTGGAGGAGGGGTCATTGCTCCACACAGGACGACTTGAGGAGATTAATGGTCCTCGGGTTTAATCAGCTGACAGGCTCAAGCAGTACATCATCAATACCATCCTCAGTCTCATCATTGGTGTTATCAGCAGCGAGGGATTGTTTACAGAAAAGCCAATCACATTACTAATCACATTGAATGGATTTGGAAGAGCATCTCACCAGGCTTACAGACTTCAAGTTAGATTTCAAGACTTGGGGGTTTTTACGTATTGTTTTCTTGCAGAGATTAGATGAGCAGATTGATACGACTCTTGTGTGTGTACATGTGCGGCTGGAGCCAGAAGCTAGTTAGCTTAGCTTAGCACAAAGACTGGAGTCAGGGGGAAACAGCTAGCCTGGCTCTGTGCAAAGGTAATAAAATCTGCAAACCAGCACCTCGAAACCTCACTAATTATCACGTCATGGCGCCATAACCAAAGTCACCATGACGTTTTGCAGGAAACCAGCAGAGAGTTGCTGGTCATGGACAAGAAATAATGTGGTGCTCAAACCTCTATAGGATTCTGTAAAATGAAACAAAGGAGCTATAAGATTAATTATTGAGCATTAAAGTTGCTTGTAAGCTGATTTTTTTGACCTTTCATTTGATTTTAACTTCAGGTCAGCCAGCTGTTTCCAGTCTTCATGCTAAACTAAGCCAACTGGTTGCTGCTGCCGTGGCTTTTTACTGTACAGATGTCAGAGCGGTATCCTCTCGTCTGGGTCTCACCACGAAGGCAACAAAGAAAATGTATAACAGTAAGATAAGACAGAAGTTTGTTAATAAACTGTAAAAATTAAAGTAAGTGACAATAGAAATAAGATACATTTAGTAAAACAAGTAAACTCAAATAGAAAAGTAAAAAAATTTCAATGATAAAGATTTATCTGTTAAATAAAGTGATTTGTTAAAGTACTTTACTGTGTGTGTTGCTCTGTATACTTAGGTTTAGCTTGTGCCACACATTTCTGTGACAGGTTTTTAAAACAGTTCATTCTGTTCGTATTAAAATGTGCAAATATACTTTTTTTTCTTATCATAGATACATTTTGACCAAGACTTTATCGTCACTTGAGTTCAAAGCTGACAACCACTGTGATACTAGATTCTGCACCAACTCCGAACTGGTAAGACTGGTTTCTTGGTATCATGCACTACTGGAAAGAACGACAAAAGAAATCATTACAGACTTTTTGTCACAGCTTTACTTGCTAATATTTTGAATAATATTTGTATACTGTTGTAATGAATTGTCCTGTCATGATGCTGTTTATATGTAATTCGTTAATCTCTCTTAAAGTCTCTGTGAGACTTCTTGAATAAATTAAGCTCCTCTAATAACCCCGACAAAGCCTGCGAGATGAAACATGTTTTTTGGTTGCTGAATTCCCATTTTTGTAAATATTCACCACATTCATGAAGCTTTGTGGAGGAGCAGCGATGTTGTACGTTTGCATTTGTATCTAAGGTGCCGTCAACAGATAAAAGCAGCCAGTGGAGAGTTCTTGCTCTGTATTTATAGCTGGTGACAAGGTAACTCTGTATCACTATGATCATGTGTGAGGCTCAGAGGCTGACTAATATAGCAGTAAAGACAGCCAGTAGACTAACTTTGGCTCTGCCTGGTGACTTATTCTCCTTTAATGAGGAGAGCTCATGACTGAAGGTGTCATGTGTCTGCAGGAACAACAGCGTCACAGCTGTCTGTCATGTTTCCCTTTGGCTTGTGCCTAAATATGTTGTGCTTTATCTTTATCTCTGTCTCTTTCCTTCCGTGTTGATCTCAATTTTTTTCCAAAATTCTCAACCCTCACATGGTTTGCGCCTCTGTTCGTTTCTCCTCTCTCATCCCTCACCTCATTACCTGCCCCCTTGCTGTCCTGCCCGGTTGTCTCACCTTGTTAAGACCCCGCTCGGCTCCACACGGTGAACCGCAGCAGCGACAGCAGGGAGGCCGACACACAGGCCGCACGCCGCATCTGTTTCCAGTGACGAGCATCAGGATGAGAGCCTCTGACCTCACAGGATGTGTTGTAACTATGACAGGATGCAGGTGTCCAAAATTAGCAGGAAGGGAGTCTAATTTTAAGGCGCACTTTGTTTCCAGACACGTCCCGTTTTAAACTGACTGCAATTCATCTCGCAGGAACTTAAAGTGTTATAGTGGAGCTGCTTTTGTACATGAATATAAAAAATACTAAAATATTCATTACTAAATACACAAAAACAGACACTAAAGGGGACCTTTACTGTAATATGCTGGGTGCACCTGAACAGCTGCTGTAGTGTATCAGCCCATATAAATACACAAACCCACAGTTTAAAGGGGCACTCCACCGATTTTTAAAGGATCAGAACTACCCACACCCTGTGTAAACAGCTGTATAATGAATACTTCTTTTTCTAAAAATGTTGATTTGGACCAATTTTTCATATGTCTCTTGCGAGTCTACTTACTTTATGGAAGCAATATACTATACTACACTATACTATACTATACTATACTATACTATACTATACTATACTACACTACACTACACTACACTATACTATACTATACTATACTATACTATACTATACTATACTATACTATACTATACTACACTACACTCTGGCTCCTCTGAGTCAGCATGTCGAAGTGTCCTTGGGGAAGACACTGAACCCCAACTTGCTCCTGAAGCAGCTTCAGTGTGTGAATGTGTGTGAAAGAAAAGTCTCCTCCTGTATGAATGATGTGTGAATGGGTGAATGAGGATGTAACGTAAAGAAGCTTTGAGTAGTCAAAAATGACTAGAAAGGCGCTGTACAAATACAAACCATTTACTATGACCAGTGTTTTTAAATAGTTTTTAACCTGTTAAATGTTGACTTGTTTAACAGGGATAGTGCACATAACTAAAAATAGCTTGCTGTTTTTGTTTCTTTAATTGGCCAGTGGAATGTGCTGACTTGGTCACTGAAATAATGAAGGTTGTATGTTAGGGTAATCCTGACCTCATCTGTTTACTGCTGTGACTTAAACCCTCCGGCGGTTCTTACCCATTCAGGATGCAACAGAGCCCGCAGAGGTCATGACCTTTCCAAGTACTACAGCCCTGCAGGAGGAGGGTAGATATTAAAGGTCATCTGAGTGTGACCTTGTCGGGTCATTTCAAAACAACCTATATGTAGATTTGCATGTTCTGTATCTGGAGGAGAGGACGCATTCACAGAAGCACTCGTATATACATTTCTGGCACAAACACAGAGGTCTTATCTGACCACCTCAAAGACCACCACATGGACCGCCGCGCACTTGTTTTCACTCAGTGAGCCTCGGAGACCTTTCTGTCCGCTCCTCCGGTTCCTCAATGGCTCTAAACAGGATTTAACCCGTGGAAGGTCAGGGTGAGGTCAGTGGAATAAAGGCAGCTCCAGGATTTACCTTCCTCCTCGATCATCCAGTCACCATGTCCCCACGCTTAAAGCAACATATTGTTTTTAAAGCCCGTCTCAAGGAGCGAGGTGGATAAACGATGCTCTTTTTATCAGCAGAGCAGAAATGTCCAGCAATGCAGAAAAGATGAAGGTGCAACACGAAATAAAACGTGAAGAGAGACTTTTATTTACTATCACTATTTATTTTTTTTATCTATGCTGCATTCATGTCATGTCTAGGACTCAATACCAGGGGGCAGAGTCTATAAAAGGGGGTGTGGAGCTCAGCTGGGCCTCTCATCCTGGTCTGAGACACACCTGAGAGAGCAGCTGAGGCCGGCCTTTGTTTGGTGTTTGATTTAGTACGCTCCCTTTTTTAGCAGAAATATGCTTAAAAATCATGATTTTAATATTGAAATATTTATTTATATTTAGTTCATAGTACTAAGTTAAAGATTTGTTAAATGATGGCTAGAAATCATTACTTGCCGAATGCTTCATGCTCAAACAGAAAATAAATGTTTTTAACTATGATTTTAGTCCCTTTTAATGAACAATACTAACGTGGCTTTATATCAATATAGATTCCAGTCATGTGCATGTCTGGAGAGGGAACTGTATGCAGGTATGTTATTTCCTTTCACAACTATTTGTTTCTGGGGCTTTTTGCTGTGCTGGTGGGGGAAATGAGTATTGGAGTAGAAACCCTCCATGTGTGCTCCACTGCGTGGTTTGGATCAGCTTAGCTTCCTGTGAACACGTACATTTGGATCTGGTTCAAATTGTTTTGTGTGTTTTGTTTAGTGGTGATTTATAAATTTACCTGCATATTGTGTGACTGTTCATCCTCCTTTCGTACCACTCTGTACTCACTCTGGATAGTATCTTTGAGCCTCATCTTTTATTTATTTATTGTTGGCTTAACTTGTGTACTAATTATATAATTTAATCCATCCCTCTTTTATTATGGTCTGCATTGTTTTGCTGTAACCATGTTGAATTGAGGTTGTAGAGCAGTAGAGCCGTCTCTGGTTCCAGTTTATTCAGATAAATGTTGGTAAAACGTTTGTAGTGGTTCACTTAAATTAAGCCAGATAGCTTAAAGCTCATTGTAGATTAGCTGAATTTATCCAATTAGTGCTGAGTTGGATTTTATTTCAGTGTAATTTCCAATGTCTTGGCAGCCATGTTAACACTTGTTTGGAGTACTTTTCACCAAAGGGGAGAAACTAGTCCACAGATATTTCCAATATTTCAGATATAAGTGGTTGGCATTCTAGCACGCTAAACTATAATGGTGAATGTGATAAACATTATGGCCACTAAACGTCAGCATAACATTGTCAATGTGAGCATATTAACACCGATGTTAGTGTTTAGCATGAGCAGTGCCTCACACAAGAGCTCTAGACTCTTAGTCTGGTTTAAAAACTAATATCGGAGGGGGAAATGAGACTACAGCTGAGTTATATTCAAGTCCACAGCCTGTCTCTCTCTTTTTCCTTCAGCCACTTCATCCCAGTTCAGGCCTGAACGTCTTGAGGTCCTGCGTTACCTCCACCCTCCTGCACAATTACCCAACCAAGTGGAAGCTGCTCTGTCTGGCATGGGGCACAGTTAGAGACGGGGTGGGGTGGAAGGGACGAGCTTTGCCACCCAAAACTGACTGCAGAGCCCCCAAATCTGGGGGGAGTGCGGAAGGGAGAAAAGATTGGGGACATGGATTTTTACAAAGGAGGATTATTGGACAAGATCATAGGCACGCCTGCACAGATAGCACAGCGCTCATTTCGTACATGGCACGAGACTTTAACTCAGTCGATCTGACTTTGACGCTCAGACACACTGCCAACCCCCTGCGTGGAATCAGACACCACACAGACAGATAATCCCCGAATCTGTTATCTGATGTCGCCCCCCACCTTCTCCCCCCTAGACTCACAAATAAGCACACATGTGTCATGCATTTCTACAAGCATGCACACTCGCTCATCACACAGGGCAGGGAGGATTTGCCATCACAGCATGCAACTATTTTTTGGGGGGTTTGGAGAGAGTAAAGGATTATTGATTTAGTAGGACACTGGCCAGATGTACCCACATGCCTGACATATTGTAGTAAAATTCAACTACTTTGCAGCAATCTTGTCCAGCGCTATTAACATTTAATTTGTGTAGAGTAAAAGCTCTGGCACTGAGCGCTTTCACTTCTCTGTCAGTAATGGCCTCGCTAATGTTTCTCTGCAAGGCCTTTTCATTCATGTCTAATATACTGTAGGTCCATCAATCCGTCCACAGAATGACTGACTTCTTTGTCTGTGTCGACATCGCAAATCCTTTGGTCTATTGGTCTGTCCCTGCTCTTCATCTATGAGCCACTTTCCATCTTTTCATCTCATCTCTTCGCGTTCTAAGTCTGTCAAACATCTCTCACTCTGCCCCTGGTCCCCTCTCTGCATTCACGTCACGTCCTCGTCTCCCCGATTGTTCAGATTTTGGGTTTGATTCAGGGAATAAAATCAAACAGACACAGCAGCAGTTTGATATTTAAGTGACACATCGAACAGCCTGAATTCAGCAGCTCAGAGCAGGAGTTTAAGTTTAGCTGCTACGTCGCTCCGTGTGTTTTTTGTGTGTGTGTGTAAGCTTGAGCATATAAATGGAGCTGGCAGGACCAGAGAGCAGGACCAGGCTCAGGAAGGAAGGAGCTCCACTCAAATTAATCTCCACTGGATGGCCCAGTAAAGGAGCAGAGCCATTTTTCATAGCAAGGAACCATCTCCTAGGTGAGTACCATGGCAACAGCCAACGTGGGCCCCAGCTTTCAGAGATGTCCTTTTCAAGCGCCCGATCAAAAGTGGCAGGCCAGGTTTTTTTTGTTATGTGGCGTCTCTCTTACACTCGCTCTTGCTCCATTCTTCTGCCTCTCCTTTTCTCTCCTTGCATGACATGGTCCTGGCCTCGTTCACCAGGGAGGCTGTGAGAAGACTGCAGAGGGCGAGTGTCTGTGGGAAAATGTTGCCAGACAACACAGGGGTATGCAACAACGAGGGCAGGCTAATATCGTCTGGGACAAAAGGGGAATAAAAGTAGTTGAGATGGATTGTGAGAGCTGGGTTTGGATCATTTCATACTACGGTTGCATCAAACTAATTTGGTGTTTTCCTCCTCAAAGTTTGCATGTTTTATATGATGGCTAAAGAAACAGTTTTCAGACTTGTTTCAAATATACTTGCTCTTGTTTTTTTTTTTTTTACATTTAACCTTATGTTTCATTACAGTTTTTGTTCTCATCTGCATGCGAGCAGCACAGCGGCCCTGAAGATGGCAAAGTTGGTCTATTGATTAGACGGCCCAACTTTGGTCCACACTGAAATATCCATCCATCATCTATACTGTTTATCTATCCTCCAGGTAGGGTGGGGGGGGGGGTGGGGGGGTGGGGGGGCTGGAGCCAATCCCAGCTGACAGTGGGTGAGAGATGGGGTACACCCTGGACTGACAGACTGAAATATCTCCACAACTATAGGAAGTTTTGTATCAACATTTATGTTCCCCAGAGGATGAATCCCTCTGAATCTGGCGACCCCCTGACCCTTTCCTGTAGTGCCACACAATTATTGGATGGAGCACCATGAAAATTGGTACACACCAATTGATGGACCCCATCAGAATGAATTGTAATCACATCTGGCTCCATCATCCCTTGAAAACTTTCACTTGTCCAATAATTTGTATCATGAAATACCTGCAAAACTGACGAGCATTCCCATCAGCCTCAGCTGCACTTTGTCTTTTGTGCTAATTAGCATTTGTTAGCATGCTAACACACTAAACTAAGATGGTGAACGTGATAAACATTAATGGTAAATATAAGCTTTATCATTGTGAGCATGTTAGCATACTGACATTGGTATCCGTTCAAAGCATCACAGTGCCAAAGTGCTGCAGCAGGACTGAAGACCTGCTGTCTCCAACCTTTGGAGGTTTAATTTCTCACCATTATTTATAGTAATTTACTTAACGTGACACTTGTTCTCTCATTTATTTCTTGTTACTTTCATAAAGATGAAGCTTGTGAGTGGGATGTAGAGGCTAGTTTTATGCTTTAAAAATGTTCTGCTGTTCATTTGTCGCACATTATTTTTATTGTCTGCTAACTTCCCTGTTTTTGTCTGAAGACTGACCCACAAGGGACTTGTCATCAAATGTTAAACCGTAAGTATAAAATAGGTCTTTCCTTAAAATATCTTATGTGCAGATCTTCAGAGAACAGTTCTTCCTGAACATCGCCCAGAATTATAGTACCGTATACTTTATCCCAAAACAATGACATGACATCAAGTGTGGTATCAGGTTATATTACATTTATAGAACAGTGAGTATCTGGAGGGTTACAAGGTGCATGTCAACCAGTTCAGTAGTCGCTAAAAATAATATCACTTAGTTATTAAAAGGTATGTCCACGTCACAAAACACATGCTGAATAATTCATTGCATTTCTTGCTGCCTCTGACCCTGTGGTAGGTAGATAAATACAATGCTTCTGTTTATGTTAACAGAGAGCCACCTTGTGGATAAACAAAGAAGTCCTCAGACAGTAAGAAGCATTCACATACATTGAGTCTATGTGGTTGTTAAGATGGTTATCATTAAAAGACAAAGATATAATGAATGAAGTGCACAATTAAGATCTGATCCCCTGTTTTCAGTATTTATTCACCTGCACTATCCTGAACTTTCACATCCCGCCTAACGTGAATTCATGAGCGGCTGCAGCCAGCCAAGGTAGCGCGACACTTTCTGGAAGATGAAGCCTTTGCTGCAGTCGGCTTCTCGCGGCTGGCTTACCACCCCAGTGAGGAAGAACACGTCCCTGTACAAGGTGAGCAGGGGGCTGCCGGAGCTCATGGTGCAGTCGGCTTTGGCCCGGGGAGTGGTACAGCCCATTTTATTGGTCATCAGGCTGGGATGAGTCTCCAGACACTGCGGCAGGGATTTGTACTCCAGTTGGTTAACGGTGAGCTGGCCCTGGACAGGTAACGCCTCTTCTGGCTTTTTCCAGCCGGTGATCGTGGCCGAGAAATTTCCCGCCATCAGGACGCTCTCGGCAAAGTCTCTCTCTGGCAGACAGACGGGAATGACCTCTTTCTTCAAGACGATCCGGTCGCGGAGCTCAATCACAGCCAGGTCGTTTTCAGGGCGTTCCTCCACGTAGCGCGGGTGGACGTGAACGTGTTTTACGTACAGCGTCTGCTCTCCGTGTTCATAGTTGGTGCTGCGCTTGCCTGAGGAGGAGCAGGTGGGATAAAGTATTCAGGGTGACAGCGTTTCTAAAGATCACGATTAGTTGATCGACAGAAAACTACTCGCCAGAAGCTGGTTGCAGCTTCAGCACATAAGTCAACATAATCTTAGGAGCAAGTAATCTGAGTTTCTTTGGATATTGGATATCTTGATTTAAACAAAATGGGACATTTGAATGTGTCCCCAAGGGCTCTAAGAAATTAAAACTGGCATTTTTCACTATTTTCTAGACAAAATAATTAATTGATTCCAAAAATAATCAACACATTTATCAATAATTGTACAGCTCTACTGACTCTCCAACATAAACTGTGGTCATTTGTTGATAACTTAGATAAACAAGCACACTTAATCTGTACTTTGGATTTGTGCTTGAAAGCAGTTTTTCCTTTGATTAAATCTAAGAAACAAGCCAAGTACATATATAAATAAATTAGATATGTTTTTAAAATGCCTACTAATATTGGATTTTAGTGCAACTCAGTCCCAAATATTTCAGAGCTCTGAAATAGAAAAGACAGACACGGCGAAAGTTTAAAATTGGCTTTGTTTGTTTTTTGTTATCTTTTAACAATATTAGTAAAATATGAGTTGACCGCAACTAATTCATATCCTGTGAACCCAAAATAATCAAAGGTGAAAACCTACATGTGAATTGCAGCTCGTTTCACACGAGCGGGCCATAACATCTGCTGCATGCGGTACACTAGCAGTGAGAAAATTCAAGTCTTCTCAGAATGATGATCTGGACACAAACTTAATGTGAAATATTTTGGACATATACTCTGAATACAGTGATATCCGTGATTTATATGAGTGATTTGACATAAAGTCAAATTTATAAAAATCAAAAAATGTATTAATAAAATTATAAAAATACATTTTGTATTGGAAAACTGTTTAAATATGTATTATATATGTCCTCTTTTGGCCGCAGTCCTTTTTAAAAAGACATTAAGTTTTTTTTGTGCTTATCACTTAGTTTGGGGATGATTTTTTTATCATGTGCCCTAATTGTAGATGGAGTTATTTTTTGTCTGTATACATTCCCTGTTCTTTGATCACACAAATGTTTTCCTGATTCTGCAGGTCTGTTTCAACGTAATTAAATTACGTTGTTTCTTTATTCAGTAGCAGCAGCATTACTTGTAAAGGTACGATTAATGTGTTTTTATCTACTTACCCACGGCCACCTGGAAGCTCATGTATTTGTTGGCACACTGAGCTGACGTTAAGACCAGGTTCTCCTTCAGGATGACTCCGCTGCAGTAACCTGTGGACTCTGAACTCTTCAGGAGAGCCTGCAAACAACACGACGAGCGTCAGCGACATGCAGCAGTCAGGCCGCGGGTTACTGTGTCCTGTGATGTGCCACAGCGTAGGCGTGTGTGTTCCTACCTGCCAGGGGCACTCTGAGGAGGTGCAGCTGAGCCCTTCAAAGTTGTCGCGAATGATGGTGGACTGTCGGTCTTTCCAGCGGCTCAGACTGTTCACGTGACCACAGGGGAACCTGACTGAGAGAAGAATGTGACACTGTTATGATTTTTTATTACCTGCTGGATTATTTATACCTCTCTTTTTAACTGAAATCACATTTAGTTGTCCTTTTTTTACAGTCAAAAGCAATGTCAATGTGATGTTTAAATGTATTGTCAATATATTATTATTAAAAGGAAGCAAAAAAACGTGTCAGAAATGCTCCTTAACGTCTATCAGCAGTAGCTGGCAGGCAAGCAAACAACGAGTCAAAGACTGATACCCTGTCGATATGCTTTTCCCTTTATGTAGATCTGAACTGATCCTCATCCTTAATCCCAACCACACATCAGTCATCTCAGTTATCTCAGTTAACCTGGATGGGAGCTCAAAGGGGGAACAGAGATGGGTGCTGAACCTGCAACAGCACGGAAACGTCCCTGTGTTTTTAGCAGATGGAAGTTACTGAAGACCGAAGGGCATTTCAACGGACTGAAGTAGCATTTGCAGGTACATTTATTTGCTGATCAGCTAATTGGACAAATAGGCCGCAAAAAAAAAAACAGCCTGTTAGCAGTTAGACCACACACTCTCACACATTGATTTGCAGACATGTGCACAGGAATGGGCATACTTTATACAAGCACATACATACTGTGAGTATTTCTGATAATTAATGTACGCGTTGTTGATGTTTCGTCCCTGTGCTTCAATCTGGTGTTGACATTAGGGGGCCCGGGGACCAAAGACCGGTTTGCTTCACATGTTGGTCTCTTTGAGGTGTGAATGATGAATGAACATTTTGGGTACATGTGTGGCACCTTCTCTACTCCAGTCAGACCGTCTCATGTGCTCCTCAGCTGAAGAATAAACTCAGCCAAACTGATGGTCAACACTGAGTGTGTGTGTTCAACTTCTCATCACGGCCCTGAAAACTCTCCTCAACACTAATGTTAGCAGGGAGCCTCTTTTTCCCCCGGTGAAAGTCTGTTTGGTGGCTCGTGTGGGTTTTGTGCCTCTCGTGTATTAGTATATCTTACATTCAGTTCACAGAGGTTACCTTCAGTTTCTCTAAAAGTTAATCGACTAGTGATCTTTGAAAAACCGAGACATTTGTTTTAAAAACACTTGGGGATGATGGGATTTTAATGATCCTCAAAGACTTGATCCTCAAACCATCTGGATGAAAAAATATCCAGGTTTTCCAGGTCTCCCAAGTGGCAACTCTGTTCCCACTCCAAGTAGTAGTGTCTTTGATTTAATTTGTTAACAAAGGTGTAACTTGGAAAACAGATAAGAAACAGACGGCCTATGTTTTCATCCATGTGGATAGTTTTTGGGGATTCTGGGAATAATTCAGAACAACAGCAAGGGTTCTTTTAATGACTTTCTGGGTTTTCAAACATCATCAATGAATCATCTTTTAGAGAAACTGAACGTATGCTCACACATGAGAGGAACAAAATGGGGCGAGGCTCCTTCAACAAGCTCATGTTTGTAGACTTTAGCAGACAAGCTGTTATTCAAAGTGGCTCTAAAAAATAGTTAAAGTAATGAACAAATTGTTACCACTGTCCTAAACTGAGAAACCTAAAATATATATATAATATAATATAGTTTTTGATTGTTTTATGATTTTTCTGTATGCTGTAACAGGACAAAATGCATTTTAATTTCTGGGCTGGACTTAAATACTTAAATACTGGAAACATAAGTACCTGTAGGCTCACACTTGTTCCTGTCGTTGCTTTTGAGCTTCCATCCTCTGGCGCAGGAGCACTCGTAGGATAAGTAGCCGGGTTTACAGAACTGGGAGCAGCCCTTGTCCTTTTCCAGGGTGCACAGAGTCTGGTCTGCATCGTGGGAACAGGAGAGGGGGGTTGCAGCGCTCTCACACCAAGTGAAAAGTGAACTAACAGTGACAATGCCGACGTCTCCTGCTCACCCGTTTCGCAGTGGATGCCCGTGAAACCCGTCTTGCAGACGCAGTCGTAGCCTCCCACGCTGTCCGAACACATGGCTCCGTTCTTGCAGGGTTTCTCTGCACACTGGTCTCCGTCTAAACACAAACAGCGAGTCTATGAGAGGACATAATGTGCTACGAATGTCTGTGCAGTGACGGGAAATCATTTTAAAACTTACCAATGTAGACAGCCCAGAAGATGTCCTGCAAGAGAAAATATGCATGATAAGTGCAAGCTGAGATGACACAGACGAAGCAAAGAGGCGCTGAGGAGGTTTGAGGTGAGAGGGAAATGAGGAGGGAGCTCACCGTGCGGTACGAGTCCTGGAAGACGCTTCTGGCCTGCTCGTAGGTGCACACTTTCTCCATGCAAATCTGCTCCAGGCCGGGGGGAGCCGGGTTACTGCCGTCCACGTTCCTCTTCTGGCGGGAGATCACCGTGCTCGCCTGCTGCTTGTCCAAAAACACTGGAGGAAGAGTTCACGTCTCAGCTGGTTCATCCACAACAGACTGAACAGTTTGAAAGTGTTCACCTGCACCCTGCCAGTAAAGATCCTACACAGACTTCTGTAAAATACAAATACTATGGGTTTATTACTTATTTCTGTTTCATAGCATTGGAAAATTCTGTTTTTTATATTGTTTTTCCAGATTTAAAGCTGATAAGATCAGTTGATTAATTCATCTGCAGATCAACAAAAAAAACTATTAGGCAACTATTTCATAATTGGTATTTATCATTGTGTTTTTTCCAAGTAAAACTGCCCCAAATTCTCCAGTTCCAGCTTCTCATATACAAGTGTTTGATGATTTTCTGTTTTTTGTTACTGTAAACTGACAAACTTTGACATTTTTAACAAAATAATCGTTAGTTGCTCCCCTACATCCATTGATGAATAGATATACAGGACAGTCGTCATTCAAGCTAAATTTCAAAATCCTGATCTTTCCCATCTAATATCACAGGAAAGGCTGTGGGATCTTGGCTTGAAATAGGGCAGAAATAATCAAAACTAAATTAACCCAATTGTGCAGCATCTCATCCTCCGAGGCTGAAGCTCCAATTTGATGAAGGTGAGACTGTGACATGTCAAACTCAGCATGCTGCCACCTTGACCTCCTCTCCAGAGCTCAGACTTCACCTCATCTGGCTCCACGCCGGCGCTCTCACCTGTCTGGGGGGTCTGAATGGCAGCCACGGCCCCCGCCAGCAGACACAGCACAGCGGCAGATGTGGTTGAGGAGCACATGGTGACACTGAGGCGTGACTTGGGTCTGAGTCAAGCTGTCGCTGCAGCAGGGATCAACGTGCACTCCTACGGAACAAGAGCGGATTACAGATATGATTGGAAAGGCAACGAGATGTAGGCCGAGGAGGAAGAAGCCTGTATTGTTTAAGGCCGTATTAGGCTGCGATATGAATTAAATATATGAATTAAAATATAGGAAAAACACATAAAAAACTCTGGAGTGGGTATTTTAGTGCACTTGAAGTGGTACCACAAGGTTATTGGCAAGGAGGCAGTAATGAATACCACGGTGCTACTTCAAAGCACCTCAATAACCTGTCAGATATCACTGGCCTCATTCTTCACCTTCCTTAAAATCACACACTTTTATTTGACAGCGACAGTAAAGAGACAGGAAACAGGTGACAGAGAGTGAAGGGATGATGAGCGGCATTCGAACCCAGACCGCAGCAGTGAGGCCTTAATGGTATGTGCTCTAATATGCTGCGGTCGTTGATGAGCGGAGGACATGAAGGGATTCTGCCTCATGACTGCATTCATCAGCAAAGACAATAATACTAAGAATTCAGTCAATTAACTGAAGAAATCTTATAGTTAATGTAAATTAAGAATTCCTTAAAGGTCGGTTTTGCATGTTTAAGTTAAATAACGACCCTCTGCTTACACTTCCTTAGTCTGTACAAGTTATTTCTTTTAAAATGCAGCCACGTTTTGACGTTTGCATTACTTAGCAGTTTCTAAATCACCAAAATAAATATGGTTTTATTTATAAAGCTGATTTATTTGTTTTGTCTTCTTAATATGCTGTTTTCCTGTGTGTCTATGTAACATGACGATACAAATTCGACAATAAAGATCAGTTTGATCATATGACTTAGCACGTTGTAACAAATAATAGTGTGACAATAAGATTAGATATTCCTTTATTAGTCCCACAAAAGCACAGCATCAGAAAAACAATAAATAAACGGGTAGTCAAGCAGGATACACAGGTTAAATAAACAATTTAACCAAGAGGAGGTATTAACATAGGAACAATATAAACAGGATGTGAAAAGATCACTATATACAACATCCATGGACAAACCTAAATTCTCTTATTGTAGTAAAGTCAATTGTAATCTGTCCCTGATGTAAATGTGACTAAACAAGCTCTTGTTGTTGTCCTTTGTTTGAGGACTGATGAGGGCTGAATGGCCTCACTGTCATCAGTGATGGTGCAGTTATTGTGCAGCAGCTCACTATCAACCTGCAGCCACATTACTGTATTTCTATCATCTTAAAGTGTCATGTTCAGCTCTGAGGGTGAGCTGAGCTCTTCAGTGTGTTCATGTGATGCTGATGTTAGCATGTCCCAGCCCTGATAGCATCAGTTAGCTCATGTGAGGTTACAAACCAGAAGAAGAGCCAGTTTAGCTTGTTTAGCTCCAACTTGTCCTCTGTGCTGCACCAACAACCACGATGCTGCTTTTCTGCGAGCTGCTGCTGCGACATCAACCGAGCAAACACGTTTAAAACACACTAATCCGTCACTGTGTGCAGGGCGGGTCTGCTCAGCAACAACAACAACAACCACCACAGGGATGCTCGGTACCCACCTCCGCACTGGATCAGGGTCCCGGTCCGGCCTGGTCCCGGAACACACAACACGGCCTCCTGCTCAGATCGGGCCTATCGATCCAAAATAAGAGGTGATGAGCAGATCCGAGGCTGCTCACTCACCCCCTGGCTGTTTAGCGGCCGTGCAGGATGTGATGACGTGATGGAGCCACCAGGGGGCGAGAGAGGAGAGTTTATACTGCAGAGAGCATCAAGCAAGAAACCAGAAACCTGGGAAACTAATAAATATAATAAATAAGGTAAGATTTTTGCAATATCTCCCATATGATAAACCAGAATTAGCAGCTTCAGTTTGCAAACATTTGGAAGTAATTTTATTTTCTCATGGTGTGATGTTGGGTGGAATGCAGATTAAGTCAATATTAAATAATTGACACAAAAATAAATAATTAAATAACAATTAAGTAACAATAATACATAAAAGATGGCTATGAAAAAGTCCTTAGATAAATGCATGGCAATACATTTGTAAATAAATGTCAATGCAAGTATATAAATGAGTCACCATAGTTAGTAAAATAAATAAATCTAAATCTATCTATCTATCTTTCTATCTATCTATCTATCTATCTATCTATCTATCTATCTATCTATCTATCTATCTATACTTACATTCAGGTATCAGAATTGGCATTGGGAAGGAAAAAATGGTATCATAATATCTCTGTATCCATTAATAATGCAATTTCTTGTCAGTTGCAGGGCCAGTACATTTTTAAAAACAGTATTTTTACACTGTGGTTGTGGTACTTTTACTTTATTAAAGGATCTGAGTATTTCTTCCACCAGTTCCCAAAGCACATAAACTTGAACCTTCAGGGCTACACAAGCATCGGCTTTATTTTCATATATTGGTAGTGATTATATCAAGTCCATTACGTGTTGCCACCAGGAAGAACACATTATTGACATCCTGAATGCAGTTGTTTCTAACCTTGGGCTCAGAACCACCAAAGGGAAATGTGCTTATTTTTCTAACTATGGATATTTTCACCCCTTTAGGAATCTAAAGCTCCATCTAATGAAAGAATCTGAGAAGGTAAAGTAAAAGTACTTCTTAATTTGTAGCCAGGGTTTAGCATGTAGCCTATTTGTGCATGATTGTGCAGAAATATATGCATATGTGGCAAGAAAATCAGTGCTGCATAATACACCCCGGCATACACGTGCATGTATCAACAACAACAAAGATTAAAAAAAAAAAATAGGACCAACGCTGCTGTTTGCTGTGTGACCAGAATCAAGACTTCCTCTCATGTGCACACTTGATCAAACAAAATTGGATGCTATCTGCTGTGATCAATAGGAGAAGCTTAACTGCAAACAGACACACATCAGTCTAGACAAAAGCAAACAGCCATCGACCAGATTGGGGCTATACACAAATCAGCTACAGCGGGCAAGTGAAAATCAAAGTGGACAGGAGGATTACAAGGAAACTGTTGAGAAAGTGAGAGCAGAGAAGCTGTGAAGTTTTTCTGCCAAAGTGCAAAGTGATGAACAGCCTTAAATCTCTTCTCCACATCTTATCTACGAGTTACGAGGCAGTATTTAGAGTTGTTGTGTATTTAGTGTCTAACTTTGTGTTAAGCGATTGTTGGTGGCGATGATCAAATGATATGAGCTGCTGAAACTGTGCCACCATGGCTACGCTCTCCAAAAGACCCTCCTGAGCGGCTTTCTTTCAATGGGATTGTTTGTGAGAGCAATGTAATTTGCAGACAAGGCCGTGGGGCTTTAGTCTCAGCTGCAGCCATGTTAAATGTCTCCATTTCCCATGTCTAATAACGGAGATATTATAAGAGCCTGCTCGGACCAGCTGGTCCCCGGTGCTGGACAGGGGCAGGATCTGAACTGCCCCGTCCAGGGAGACTCACCCAAGGGTGGGGAGAGCCTGCCCCGGCCTGCAGAGCTGCAGCTAGATGTGTAAATGATCGTGGTAATTTCCCTAGCGATTGTGGCCTGAGGTGAAATCCAAAGTTGTTGAGTGCGTGCACGTGTTCATACAGTACATGTGCACGGTAAATGTTGACTCTGTGCACGTGTGTGTTGTATGTGCTGGCATGTAAACAGCAGCGGTGAAAAATTCCGCATATCTCCCCCAACCGTCCATCCATCTCTTTCTCTCAGTTATGTTTTATTCAACACCCCCCTCTCGTATTGTCTCCCACCTTCTCTCTCTCTCTCTCTCTCTTGCTCCCATTTCTTGCCGCTCCGCTCATTATTCTTTGAGAGCTGGGTCCAAATTGGAGGGAAGCAGGAAATAAAGAGCGGCGCAGCGCTCACGTGTGACCTCACTGACCCATTCTTCTCCAAATCCAGACTGCAATTTTACAGGCACACTGAACAAACAGCTCAGCCATCACAGAAGGCATTCATAATTAATGCCACCTGATACTTGACAACTTTCTGATGGATATAACAGGCTGGAGATGAAATCCCCGGGACCCCCTTCATGTTGCAATCTTTATTATTCTGCTCACATCTTATTCCAGCTTTTTCATCATTTGTTTGAATGCTGGAAAATGAAGCTAACGCAGAAGTACCTTAAACTGCAGTTCCTCTACTGGGAACTTGAGGCTCCGAATGTGAATCAATCCCCACTAAGCCCAATGTTAAAATGGCCAACTTTATAGCAGAAATAAACATGTCTACAGGCTGGTTAATAAAATTAAAAACTAATTTTCCCATTCATGACAAATGTATGAAAAGGGAAGGGGTGAATTTTTAGAAAACTCACCCGTCTAAATCATGCTAAGGCTTAAAATTGTGCATATTTAAGGTAGTGGCTGCTTAGAGTGACAGGTGGGTGCTGTGATGGATGACTAGCGGCTAGTCGCTAGGCTTCATCTCGCAACTTATTCAGAGCCAGACCGTCAGAGACAAGGTGAGAAGTATAACGTTATTGAAATATATTCTAAATCACTGCCATGCATGCTGCTCTGGGTGATCACAGTCGACACTTGCAGAGTAGCATTGGCATGAATATCAATCGATCAATTAATCAATCTTTATTTATATAGCGCTAATTCATAACAAATGTTTTCCATAAAGAGCAGGTCTAGACCAAACTCTTTAATTAAGAGAGACCCAATGATTCAAGGATTCAAGAATCCCCACATGAGGAAGCAAAAACTCCCCTTAAACAGGAAGAAACCTCGAAAAGAACCAAGCTCAGAGGTGGGTGGGTGTGAGACGAGGGGAGACGCACAGCAAACAACAACCATAATTATAATAGCAACTATGTTACTGATAATAGGAATATGACTAATAATGAGCAATATGGTGACAGTGGTTATGGTTAGCATGTTGAAGTTAGCATTTATCTCAAAGCACAGCCTCACTAAGCTGCTACCTCTTGCACTACCCTATTCTTCTTTGCCTCCCTCTCCTCCCCCTCCACCACCATCATGGAGACTCTTTCAGGCCCTAAAACCTCCAATCCCTTAAATTCTGTGCAAATCGAGGAGAGACGAGGCTTCTGGAGGAGGTTAGATAGAACAAACACAGGTGTATCCTTCAGCTTCTCCATCCTCCTCACTGGGAGAGTGAGCATGTTGAAAAGCACCCGTAATCTTGTCTCACTATCAGAAGTGAAGTCTCATCTCCACATTTTCTTTTCGGCTTGATTCAGGGAATAAAAATACTAAGCATGTTGAAGATAGCATTTCTCACAAGGCCGCTAACATGGATGTAGACTCGTTTTTTCTCCCCTGAATGTTGTCATTTCTACTTCTGCATCCAGATATTCATTGACTCTCATATGCAAGCATCTCAAAGCATAAACTGTGGGATTACACATCTTCAACGCAACGCAGATCAGCTTTGTTCTGGAAACTAACCAGAAACATCAACAAGCACATCAACACATACAAACCAACAAGCATTTCTGTGGCAGTTTGAAGCAGAAATACATGTTAGGTTTTGCACGTTTGTACTTGTCTGTGTGTGACTGTTCAATTCAGTGAGAAGACAGCTTGAGGTCCCCAGACAATGTGTCTAATGATGATGTAATGGGTTAATAACGCCCACTCACAAACACACAGCGGCTCACACAGAAACACACACGCACTAATGACCTGCTCGGACCTTTCCTACCATTGACCTTATACACATACATCACCAGAGGAAGTAATGAGGTCAGGCGGAGGCATGACCACGCTGCATAACTAACAATACATAACAAGCATCACCTGCCCTGGTTTGCTTTGGTGTGTAACACCATGTTATTGTTGCACATCAAAAATACCCTCACACGTGAACAGTGTCTGTTGCCCTATATTGAATCGGACTGCAAACAACAACCCACACTCAACCCAATGACGCCTATATCAAAATGTCAGAAGATTGCATGTAATCGAGTTTGTGTGACAAGGACCAATGATAATGTTGTATTAAGTACTGGAGAGCAGGCAGGCATTACCCCTGTGGGGGTCTTTCGCAGCTATGCTAGCTACTCTTGAAGAATCACCTTCCTCTGTCCCACATTTCTCCGAGATCAATTCACGTCAGCTGGCCATATTTTATTTAACACTTAATCGTGGCGCTCCCCTCCCTGTGTCCCCTGCAGCTCATTTATTCACAAGTAGGAGAAAAGAATTAAGAGCATGTGAGCGCTCCTTTCCACTCCTCTCGCCTGGCCTCACTCCTTCCCACTTTTCCTGCACTTTTCCTGCGTGTGACTCACTTGGCGTTCAGCAGAAACAGGTCAGCCTTTATTGGACAGTATCTGTAATGAATTCTTCCTTTCATACAATGCTCTCCATCTGATGGGTAGAGGAGGCTCAAGATCCCATAATTGAAGCTCCAAGCAGGTTTTAAGATGGCCCTGATCCTCTTTTGTGACCCCCTGGTTTCCACAAGCTCAGTGATTCACGAGTTATTTACGGAGTCGCCTCCTATGTATCCATGGTCCTATATTCCCCAGCTCTTTATTCCCTTAGTAGTCCCTTAGTATAACACACACTTTACATCTGCCTTCCAAGTAATTTAAAAGATTTACAAATATCCTTTTATGATTTGATAATTGATTTAAAAATGGTAATTCCTTCAAGTATCTTCTTCTGTTTTTGTCTCCAAGTAGCCTGTATGCTTTTATTTCCTCTGCATTTTTACCTAAAGTTGCTGTTGGACACCTTGTGGTAATTAATACATATAAAGGTCTGTGCTTTCACTCTTTTTTGAATCACTCAAAGATGCATTTTTCTCTCTTGGTAAACATTCAGGCCAGCTACACTGATTTGTTTTCCTGGTTTTGAGAATGCTTTCTTTATCATCGCTGTCTGCACAGACTATAATCTAAAATCTGAAATATAATGGTTAAGGTTAACGTCTTATGTTAAGAGGATAGCAAATGTGACATTAAGCCGATATTGAGCTGAGGAACATCGGAGTCTGTGAGAATAGACACGCTCCTGTTATTATCCTCCTCAAAACCTCTTTACTTTGTCTCTTCCTTTGTGGGAGACTCGTTAATGTCTGCCCTTGGGTCCTTGTAGCAGCCTCATGCGCTACCTTTTAAATGATAAACTGTGTCTCACTCAGACAGCAGAGCTGAGTGTGGTTGTGTTTCCTCAGACATGTTGGAGAGGTGGTGTAGGCCTTGATTGTGCTGAAGAGGCACAGAGAGAGCGGAGACACAGCGGACACCTCACTAAATGGACAAGCTGTTTGACTGCACTCACGGCAAAGCTGCTCCGATGTCTACTTTCTGCACATACTCTATCACAACTCGTAAAAACTAAAAGGAGTCTGTAAATCATTGATAGTGAGAATAATGAACACTATGCAGCCACAGTTCTAACTACATTCAGTCAAAACCACAATATTTCTCATGTCTCTCCAGTGATAAGGAAGATGGAGGCAAAAGGACACACAAATTAGTTCTGGGGGAGGATATATTGGAGTAAAATCGCCCCTTGAAGCGAAAGTTCTTTATTCAAAATCTTACCCAAGTAAAAGAATAAAAGTGTTATCAAAATGTACTTGAACTATCAAAAGTAAAAGCAAAATTGCTCCACTGAGTGTTTTAATACTATTTATTATTACATTCATGTATGGGAAGCATTTTAATGCTGTAGCTAGTGGAGATGAAGCTAGTTTTAAATCTATCCTGGAGATCCTTTACAACCTGTTATGTGACATGCTGAAAATATGGCCATCAAATGCCATTAAAATAAAGGTTATAACCCACAAAACAATTATACAAAATGTAGACTAGTTTTCAAAGGCTTGATGTCTTTTCCAAGTAATAGCCACAGCCCTCTGCCCCATGAAATCAGCTCTACTTTCCCAAATCATCATTCATTATTGTTGTTAAATCCTCACGTTTCAATTGCTTGCTGTGGATCTCCCTAAATGAGGCCAATGGTGAGTCAGTAACTACCCTGCGTATCACTTTCTAGCTTGGTAGCTCCATTTCTTTGTATTGCTACAAAATTCCACTTGAAACAATATTGTGTTTTTCCAGTTTTTATTATTGAATGGATTCCTTCGGAGTACAATGTAAGAATCCAGAGAGTGACGATATAGTGTTGTACAGTAATACATACTAAACCGTAAGCTAGCAAGTAATTCCCACCTTGTATAATTAGCAACTCGAGTATACAACACTTTAATATCCAGACTGTGGAGGTCGGAGTAGTAGTTAATGTTTTTCTCAAAGCCTGTGTCATTACCAATATAAGTGTTCTGGGACTGAATAACCCCCAAATGAACTCAGACTACCTTCATTGTTGGAGTTAGATTAACCCAAACATCTCTGCCTTTTCAGTCAGCATCAGTGTGTTTACTTCCAATCTGCCAACACAGGAAAGGCAGCGGTGCTTTAGAGCGCAACACAAAAATCAGCCTCTGAATTTGGCTGTAAAGTCGCATATAAGGCAAAAAACTCTACTGCACAACTACCTCCAAAGTAAAAGCTCTGAGTTGATGCACATCAAAGGCTGGACTTAATTTAGCATTACTGCCAACAAGTGTTGGCATCAGAAAAATATCAAATTGCTCTTTGTGATTTTTCCCCCGTTCTGTAGACAATCGAGAGCAAATTAATAAACAGGTCCCCACAACTCCTTTTCAGTATTGTATGTGTATTCCCCAAATGTTTTCAGCTAGTTTGGCTTCATTACGGAGGTGAAGGCATCGTACCGCAGCTGTAAATGTTTGGGGAATAAACATATAATACTGGAGAAACGTTCATTCATTTGATTTTTATGGATTTGCAGCAGTTACGCTTATTGCCACACAAAAGTACACAAACTCGTGCATTCTTAGAGTCAGAAATTACAATATTTCAGACCAAACAACTAAAGGATGCGTTGAAATGTTAAAAATGACAACTAGAAAGTCTATAAAATGAAAGAAAATGACTCAGTTGCTGCCTTGATAAACCAGAGTGTTTCTTCAGAAGGATTACTTGTATTTTTCAGTGTCAGCCTTGTGCTCATTAACACATTTTAACTGGAGATTCAGACAGTTCACGCTGCATGGCAAATTAGATTGAGCATCGAGTCTCAACCCGACACACACACACACACACACACACACTTAATCTCATGTATTCATATTGTATGTAATCTTTATGAAATGTAATTATTCCTCTAGATACATTTTACATGCTTGCACACTCGTTTGTGTATAAATGATCAAAACCAGTCAGGTTACTGAAAATGCACACAAGTGTTTGCAGAAAGACACTGTGCAATGAAGAGACACACTGACAATGTGACAAGGGCAAGCACACTCTTTCCTTTTCCACTGTCGACGTAACCCTCCATTTATCATTTCTCATCTGTCACATCTGTCTCCTCGTCAGTTTTATCGTCTCTTTGTGTTAACTGCCCTCAAACAGAAACAGGCTACCACACTTTCTCTCTCTGAGCATCCCTCAGCCTCCCGCCTGCCGCCTCCGTCTCTATCCCTCACTTTCTCCTCTCTAACGTGCCCTCACTCTCCTCTCTCCTTCCTTCTTTCCCGCCCTCTCCCCTCCTCCTTCCTCCTCCTCCTCCTTCCTCCTCCTCCTCCTCCTGCTGCGCTCTCAGCTCGCTCTCATTCCCCCTCGCTCACACACTCAGGCAGCATCCTCCCCTCTCCACTTCTACCTTCACACTCACCTCTTCGCGCCTCCCTCTCCTCTCCTGTATCGCCTCCTTCCTTGCCATCACCTACTAACACATATCATCTCTTGCATCACCCCCGTCTGTTGTCTCCCTCTCCCTCCACTCTCTCCTCCATCTCCTCCATTCCTCCCTCCTTATCACACACTCAACCTTGCTGTCTCGCGCAAACTCCACGCGTACACACACACACACTCATGCTGATTGGCACCCAAGGACAGCGCACCCTCTCTCCCAAACCAGCAACCAGGCGGTTTGCTCGTGTGGCCAGGCTTCTTGACACTGAGCTCAGCTGAGGAAGAGGACGAGGAAGAGGCCATGGAGCACAGCCACATCTTCCCTGTTTTTTCCCCAAATGGGAGCACCTGGAGCCCGGGGCAGCATCCCTCTGAGGTTGCCCAGGGATGCCCCCTCGGACCACTGCCTGTCATCTACTACAGCGTCCTGCTCTGTCTCGGCCTGCCGGGTAAGAGACGTGTGTTTTCTGCGTGTGTCTAATCACATTGTCTCGCTCTGTGTTATTTTGCACATTTTTATTAGAGCCTGCATCAGTGAGCTGCAGGAGTCACGCTTTGCATCTTGATTTGTTGTGCACTTTGAGTGAGTGTGTGTCATGCACAGCTGCTCCAGAGTGTCACTCTTTGCACACACACACACACACACACACACACACACATACACACTGTTGATTTGTCATTCTGACCTTGTGGCAAACACTTGTGCATGCGTACGCACTTTGTATGCGTTTATGTCTGTGCCCGTTCTCGTCTGTCTGGAGTTTGTTTGTACATTTGTCTCTTTAATTGGAAATATTCAAACACCATTTCAAATGAAAGAGGAAAAAGAGCAACTACATGTGATCATTAAATCTAATAATGTACCCATGAGTCTTAAACCTCGCACCTGTTTGGAGTTATTATACATGTATGTGTGCATGAGTAATGGCTCACGGCTGACCTCGCGGACAAGCGTGCATTACATGGCTCACTCTTGATGACCTGGATTAATGACACTTCCTCACTGCGTCTTTACCACTGACTGATTGGTCCGTTCACAGTCATTGTCAGACCCATTTACCGCCTCTGTCCCACTGCGTGATCTATGAGCGCTGACCTAGTCTCACACAGGGAGGCAAAGTGGTGTGCAGATGTATGTGTGTGCGCATGAGTGTGTGTGCGGGAGAGAGAGAGACAGACAGAAATCCTGGAGGTCAGATGAAAGAGGAAAAGTGCTGGTACCCCTGGCTCAGATGTTGAAAGCCCCAGCAGACAGGTAGATACACACCCACTCTGCTTTAGGCCATCACCAAAATACTGGTACCCCCTGCTTTGAAGGTGAGATTAATGGAGAAATTTGATGTGAGACCGTATTCATACCTTTGATGTATACAAGCCATCTTATTTGTCCTAATGAGTAAGATAAACATATCGTCTTAAGCTCTGTACCCTCTTTGCTTTGTAGAGATGGTGAGCGAGATGCTATCAACAGCTTAAGCTCTTCTGGTTCAAAACAAATCTGCAATGCAAAGTGAAAAGCTTTTGTATGCCAAGACTGCAGTTGCTCCACAGATTTGCAGCCTCAGTAAAAGTAAAAGTCCGTCTTTCTGATTGAATCTTACCTAATTATTTCTCCCGGATGGCAAATCAAGTCTTGCACAAGCAATTCTCTCTGCCGTCACTTAAAGTTTTATTTGATTCTGCTGCTGAGTCGTCTTTACAAACCCGATTGAGGCTGTTTGTTTAATCACTGAGCAACAATAACCTGAGAGTCTAATGCAATCTTACAATAGTTTGAATTAATGGGAGAGTTGAGCACAGCGGGCAGATACTTTGCAGCAGCCGAGTTCGACTTATTCAATCATTACGACACGGCTCGTTCCTCTCAAGCTGAATCATGAATGTTTCATGAGCGCGGCATGTGTGAGTAGTAGCAGCATGACCCACAGACCCACACGTATTTAACACTCGATGGATCGGAGGCTGTTACCTTGATTATTAGCCAACAGCAACGGGGCTTCACAGAGACGTGCCACGTTTTGGTTTTTTCACAGGCTTTGACCTTTCAGCTGCACACTGAGGGGTCACATCAATAGCACAGATTTGAGGGTGAAAAGTGAGCTGAAGGAAGATGATGAGAAAAGGGATTACGCAAGTCAAGTGGTGGGAAGTGATTACTGTTTGACCTAGGGAAACGATGAACCCAAAGCTCAGGGTGGACAGGGGGTAGAATGAGGAGGACAAGGACGCCCAGACGAAGAAGAAGAACAAGAAGAGGAGTGGAGTTGAGAGAGAGAGATCAGAGCAGTAATAGAGGGAGAGATTAATAACATCAGAGCCAGTGAAGTAGCACCTTTCGAGCCCTGAGTGGGGGAGCTACAGAGAGAGACGACGGAGCCGAGACGAATTGCCACATTTTTAATTAATCGCTAACTCTCGCTCTCTCTCTCTCTCTGCTCACTACACTGCACTGCTTGAGACAGAACAGACGTGTGCTGGCATAGCAAGCAGCGCGACGAAGGAGTCGGCTCTTTGCCTCAGTGTTTGACACGCTGGCTTTGCAGAAGTGAGGCCTGCTCTTTGTACGGTACAGTATGTCTCGAAGCACTCACTGCAAACACACACTGTACAGTGTGTCGAGCAGACCGGGAAGCGATTCTGTGTGACATAACTGGACGTTCAAATGAAGCAGCTCTGAATATCCGGGCCAAGACAGCTGCTGTCAGGGGTTATTGATTGAGCTGAACATTTCTTAGCTCTTTATGATGGTGTTTGCAGACTTTTTACCTGCACACACGCATGTTAAATCCCACCTGCTCAGCCCCGAGGTCATTGAATATCGCCTACAGGTATCATCATTTGAATGATTTACACTTGCGTTAATGTTGATAAAATGTCTGCGCTCCATGCTAGTGCAGCAGGGCACAAAACCAAGAAAAGGATTAAATTAAATTCTGTTATGTTCTATGTAATAATTATATATTTGTAATTATTATTTGATTTGCCATTAGGCTTTTACATATATATGCATATTTTCATTGATTACACACCATCTCCACTTGTTACCTAGATTAATGTGTGTAAGCAAAAGTCAAGCTAGATGACATTTAACCCTTATGTAGAACTGTATTATATACCACATATACCATTATGTTTTGTATGTGAAGTTGTAATCTGTAAAGTAACCAGTAACTCTAGCTTGAAAATAGAACTATGGGAGTAGAAATTACAATATTGACTTTGGAAATTTGGTGGATTTGATGTAGAGAGAAGCCTGAAATGTAAACCCTCACTAAATGTTACAGTCGTATAGTAGTTGAGTCACTGTACACAGTTACCTTCGACCTGCTCAATTTAAAACCTGTGCACACATTCCACCAAGGATGTTCATTTTTGACCTTGGAAACAGCGAGACGGTTGTAACAAAGACAATGAGAGCAGCGGTCCTTTCAGCAAATGTTCAGAGAACGACATTTATGCTCGTTCAGGCCATAGGAAATATGAATCTTGTCTTACTGGGGCAAATCAGGCGGTAGAGTGACAGAAATCAAATGTAATGCAAATTTGAACAGATTTTCCAGAAAATTGGTCAAATTTAAATGCAAATGAATGCACGTTACCATCCTAGACTATTATGTGAAAAATAGGAGTTAAACATTTGGATAATCTTCATGCCATTAAACCATTGCAGAGGAAGAAATGACAAAATGACATAACTGAAAGAGCGCCAATCAATCCTCAGACATTGCAAATCCATGAAGATAACTTTAAGGGGAACTAAGCCACGTTGTATATGGACGCCCAATCAGTGTTGATTGTAAATGTAAATTGATGCAACAAGTACCTCAGTGTGTGCAATACCGACTGGCCAGCTGTCCCTACATGTACCAGGATGCATTGTGTGTGTTTCTGACACCCAAACCTTCCAAAATCCGCCAAGCTTGAGGAGAAAATTTAGAGAGGGGTCTCAAATACCACTCAATACCATATCCTCTAATGTCTCTAAAATACTCATTTGAAATACAAAATAGTATTTTGTTATTTGCATTTGGTGGACTTGATTGAAATGGTTATTGATTTTCTATCAAAATATTCTGGTATTCAGCCCAAACTGTATGTGTGTTGAGGTCACATACATGACATACTGCCAATAGTCCAAGAGCACATTCCTACTTCACACTACCACATACATACATCATCTGTGTAACGCCCCGGTCCACACCGCCTACCTCTACCTGTGCGTGACGGCTACCTTGCTGAACTGCTGGGCTCGGACACGTAGTGGCTGCTGCGGCGCTGCCCGCCAGCCCGGCCTGTCTGAGTCTGTCCTTGAGAAATGAAGTGATTATGTCCACAGAGACACCAGGGGGCTTTTAATTTGAGTTGAGTGTTGAGTTAAAAAATATGTTAATGCTTTTCACTGAAGTGAAAGGTGTAATGTTGCTGGTATGATTTCAATATCAACAGATAATTGTCTATTTTTCCTGAAAACTACGTGCGTCACATGAAAAAAATTAGGCAAGGCGCCAAATGTCTAGATGCACACACCACTGCAGCAGCATCAAACCACTCAGGAGTTGTGCTGCTCATGCGGGGTGTTTGCTAGTCTAACATCTCTTCATCTTTTTGGGGATTTCTGTGTAACCTGTGTGGATCAAAACTTTGACAGGTTTGTATGCATTCTTTTCATATTAAACAAATCTTTAGTTGATAGACATATCTGATCATTATTTCGCTACCTTGCCTGAACCTGAGCATTTTGAGAGGCACCCCCACCTCCCTAGACAGAGACTAGAAATCCAAGCTAAACAACCTGTGGTTTTTTCTTGCCCACAACTTCATCGCTGTACACATCAAATTACGGCACTGCTGCCAGAAGAAGAACAGATTTTGCAGCTTTGCCCCACAGAGACAGAGAACATCAGCAACTGCTGCAGGAGTTTTTCACACTATTTCCCCAACTCAAATAGATATATAAGGTTGAAAATCAGCAAAATGGTCCGTGACATTTCCACTCTGGTTTTTTTCATGCACAAATTGAGTATGTGAGAAAAACAGGTGGATGGAAACAGATTTACTGTTACATAGGGACAAGTCCGTGGAGGGAGAAGGTCAGAAGTGTTGGATGAGGCAAAAAAGAAAATCAGACTTTAACATGGGAGGTTGCCGATAGCACTCCTCCACACAGTCAGTGGTGGTTGCAGGGCTGGCAGTAGCTCCATCCATAGGAACTGGAGGGAAGTCGCTTCAAATCCAGCATGGACCACCGCACAGAGTGTGGACTGGTAGCTGGAGAGGTGCCAGTTCACCCACTGGGCACTGTAAGACACTAAATCTCTTAACTGCTCTGCAGGTGTGTAAAACTGTGCAGTGGAGTAAAAAAAGAATTAATTGATTAATTGCTAAAGGTCGTTTTTTTCTTTTAACCACAATCGCAACCAATGACGTAACTCTGTTATCTACTCACTAGTCGCTCAGGTTCAAGTATGGAGCCGTGAATACGTGACAGCCAGTGGTTGTATGGCGGGAAGATGTGTGCACACTGTGTATTCACTGTGTATTCCCCAGAGAATCCCTCCCCCACCTGAACATGGATGCGCTCATGTACGCCGCAGTACGTTGGTGTGCTCCTTCCCTCTCCCTTGAAGCATCTCACAGTTTGTGTGGCTGTTCAACAGTCAGCCGTGTGGCTGGTGAACGTGAGAGTTGAAAGACATCTCCTCCCACTCACGTTTATCCACCCACCCAAGTGGAAAAGGTTGGGGGCGTTCAGCACTAACGACGCCCTGTTCCACGTCGCGGTGTAGGCCAGGTGTCAGCAGCTACTTAATGAAGAGATGGCCCCCATTGATTTTCAGTTTGGACTATTGAACTGTCAATCTGCACCGGTGACAGGCTTCTGTGGTGAGATGGGGGGCTTGTTAATAGATACTATCACTCTGAAAGGGGAGTTTGAGATTAAGGGGTGCAAACTGGACGAAGAGGAGAGGGCGTGCAGGTTTGTGTTGAAACACTGACAGTGGAGAGAAGAGAGTGAACGCTCAGTAAATCAAATGGAAGAAAGCTTGAGATTTTGAGCTCTGGTTTGTCTCCAGTCTGCAGTCTGAGAAAGGAGAGGAAGGGAGGGAGAGAGGTGTCAGCTTGTCATGGGGGAGACGAGCCAGAGGAGGCGCGGGAGGACAGAGGGGGCAAGAGAGGAGGGAGGTGTTGTTTGAGGCAATAAATCAGAGATGCTGTTGATGCAGCGACAGAGCTGACTTTGTTTGACCAGCTGACAACGAGATGCTGTCAGTGCTGCCGAAAATACTGCAAACCCAAATCCCTGCATGTTGTTTAGCATTCTTTGGACAGCAGTAATACATCAATCCAAATATAATTACAGTGCTGTGATCTGGACAACATTTTAATACTTCATTTTCCTCCGCATCTTCCATCCGTTATTCCTTATTCCCACCTCTCTGCATTTAATCCCTCCACATTTCTCTCCTCTGTCTCCCTCTAACTAACTTTCACCTTCTATGAAACCTCATGAAAACCATTTGGGGAGCATCCAAGGGCACATTATAATTGCTAGCGTTGTTAATGAACCCTTGTGAACACGACAAGCTGAATTTGTCAGTCTGCAATGCCACATCACACGCAGAAGGGTCAGTCTTTCCGCAAGGATCTCCACCGAGCTTTGACTCACTGTAACCTGTCTGTAAAATGAATAGCTGTGGAGGTGAGAAGCACTGCAGCAGCATCAATATCATTAGCGGCAACGAGGCCCACTTTCTCTTAATATGCCCATTAAACTTAAATATCCTGTTTCAACACATATCTCTTTCTCTCTTTTCCTCATTCTCGCTCTATTTTCTTCATCGCATCTTTCTTTATCCTCATGAGCTTCTCCTCCCCTTCCCCATTAACACTCACATCACACACCAAGCTTATGCTGACAATAAAATGTGTTTTACTGATATTACTGCATTTGCACATCATTACAAGCCTGCTTTTTCAATACAGATTTATTGCGTTGAGTGATTTTTTTTTTTTTTATGTTCGTTTTAAACAGAATTCAGGTTTTTAAAACATCAGTGAAATCACATTTTTATCTTCAACGTATGGCTTTGTAGCAGAGATGTGCTCCTGGCTTTTGTTCGGGGGAATTAAGGAATCACCCTGCTTTATGTCCGTTCTGACACTTAGAGAAGACAAAAGGGAAATGGTTGTCATCAGGAACAAAGTGCTTGTGACCTTTGAAGCAAGCTTTGATACTCACCCCCTCTCAGTCTCGCCTCTCTTCCTTTCCTCCCACCGCCTCGCTGCTCTCTTTTATACCTCTCTCTCTCTCATTCTTTCTTTCTGTCTAATCCTCCCCTCCATTCCCTCATAATAACCTGCTCTCTTTTTAACTCTCTGTGACCTTCTTTGGACCACACTTTCCCTCACCCTCCATCTTTCCTCATCCCTCTCTTCTCCTCTTCCCTTGTCTCATTAGCCTCTGGATAAGCCGTCAAAGCCAAACCTCAATTTCCGCCAGATGACCAAAAAAAAACATCCTTAATTGCATTGCTTACTTTCATTCTCTTTCTTCATTCTTGTCTGTGTTACATGAGGCCCATGAGAGTTTGATGACTAGTGTGCAGGGACGTGGCTGCATCTCATGTTTTGCCCCAGGTTTCGAGGGGTTAAGCTGCACGGTGTCGTTTGTCGAGAGCCCGTCTGAACACGTCCCTTTAGTGGTGGGATGAGTCAGCCTCGTTACACACCTCAGGGAGCACGCTGTGCCTTCTCTTTCCCCGCTAAACAACGTCAATGGCCCTTGTTATATTAGAGGAGCAGCAGGAGGAGCGGAGACACAAAAGCACTCCCACACAAATAGACATACAGGGTCACCCATGCAAACACACACACACAAACACAAGCAAATGTAGACAGACAGATAAACACACAGCAGCCCATTATCTGTCCCACAGGTCATTCTAATCTCCTCTCAGCTGGAGACACTTATTTTTCCCTGCAGAGAGAAAAAGCAAAATCTTCTATGCGTCTTCACCTGGATGTCCATGTGTCCAGACATGAGATGCACATGTCTCTGTGTGCAAGCATGGATGCCTCTGTGTATGTGTTTTTCCTCACGTCTCTTTTCCGTGTGTGCATGAGCGTGCACCCCCCACACCCCCACCCCGTGTGCCACCTCACACCCGCAGAATGCCGAGCAGATCTATGCGGCACCCTCCCCACCCACCCTCTCCCTGGCCCTCCAAGACAACGTAAAGAGCAGGAGTCAATTGAAATGAATGGGCAACCCAGTGCAAGCTGGCTAGAGCTAAATGGAAATGTCAAGCTCGCCACAGATACCTTTTGTTTGTCTGTAGAAGGCTCAGAATCACGGGGGAGCCCAAACAGTATAATACCCAGCCAGTGACAGTCAACACCTCACTGTTTCCATTTCATGTCACTCCTCTCTGTTTGGCAATACACGGAGAGGAGAAAGGAGAAAGGATTGATGGGCAGAGGTACAATAGAGAAAGTGAGGGCAATGGATGAAAGGTGAGGTGCATTGTGGAGGATTTATAATGATCCATCTGGAATTTTTTTTTTTGAGCAGCTCAGAGCTTTGCGGCAAACTTTTCCTGGTATAAAAAAAAGCACAGACGCTGATAAGATCACTCCTCTTGGATAAACCAGGTGAAAGGCTGCATGTGTGTATGCAGTTTATACTGACAGCTGTGAGAGGCGGCTGTATGGGAAACAACGCCCACTAAGAGTCACTACGACCAGATAAAGACAAAAGAAATATGCAGGAGGTCAATGCAACATACAATAAAGCGACATAAGATCAAGAAGCTCGACAGATGAGCAGTAGATCAGAGTTTTTAGACTTCTATTCATGCTGATTTATATTGGTGCAATTTTCTCAATTCATACAAATGTCAGAAAAAGTCCAAAATTGTATTTCCAGACAACTTGTTTTGTCTGACTTCAATAACCAAAGATATTCAGTTTAGTATATGACAGAGAGAAGCAGCCAATTGTCATAATTAAGAGGAAAATGTTTGCAATCTTTGCTTAAGAGGTCGCTCGAGTCAATTATCAAAATAGCTGCAGAGGAATCAATTATTGATCAGACAGCAACACTTGTTGCATGGTGAGCTTGTAAAGATAATTGGCTGCCAGTGAGCTTCATGGCTTGGGTTAAACATTGGTGGTGAAAAAACATGCAGGCTAGGTGATTGTTCGATGACATTACACTACATACATTACAGTATATCATTAGTGAAGATCCTTTAGCCAAAGGTTAGCCTCAAACGCACTGTATCGTATTTGCTATGATCAAACTGACAACTACAAAAGAAGAAGAAGAAACAGACAGTGGAAACCAAAGCAGCTGAAACCGAAGAATCAATAGCGCGGTCAACCAAGATTCAACATGAAACCAATTTAACTTGGCTGTGCAGAGGTTAGCAGGAGTGGGGGTGCAGTGTAATCCAGCAGCCTTTTACATGCAGACAAATATTGGCTTGTTGAGCCTTGTAAACTGCTTTGACATCTCATTTATGGTTATTGATTGATTGCCTGTTAATGAATTGGTGCATCCCTAATGATCTGTGTGTTAGTGTGTGCATGTGTGTTAGTGTACGCGTGTGTCTCCTGCTGCACATCCCCCAGTCTGGCAAGGACATCTTTAGTCATTATCTGGAGCCGGCTTTGTAATTTGTAATCAGCTGATAGTGGTTGAGGCTGTGAAGTGTGATGTACCAGACTCCAAGCTGCCATATTTAATCCAATCCCAGATCTATTACAGAAGAGGAGGACAGGACCACAGAAGACACACAGACACACAGACACACACACACGTCGCATGAACGGCAACGGCTGCTAAGTGCACTGATGTCTCAGTGATGCTGCGATGCAAATCAGTGTCAGAGGCATCTTCGTTTGAGGAAACAGATTGGACATGGCTTCATGTTGCACCAGCAAGTTTCACTAAATGGGTTTGGATGGCAACAGTAAAGGATACGTCACTCTCTGTACCAGTTAACAGCATGAAATAGGAATCTCTGGATAAATTGGAAAACTTATGATTTTCTCTAATAATGTCTCTGAATTGTACACGTCACGTCACACATGTATTGAACGTTCTTAGTGTGTGAGTGCTGACACAGTAGTATCTTGAACATGGAAGCTCATTTTGACTTTGGAATCAATGTGTGCGACAAAATAACATTAACTTAAGGTCAATTAACAGCACCCTGCTCTGTGTCTGAGGTGTTTGTTAGGATGCCCTGCATGCTGATGATCCTGCTCTTCCATTGGTCAAACGTTGGTAGCACTAAGCGGCCAAAGAAAGGAAGCAGTGCACCAAAAAAAGGTGAGGAGGAAGAGGCTGACAAGCAAACAAGGATGGAGGGTTTGGAAATCAGCTTCACAAATGATTCATGAGGAAGGAACTACAGGTTTAGGAGACCTGACGTAAACACACAAAGCTTTTTGGTGTGTTCATCCGGTTTTTTCTCAGGTTCTAACCAAATCTCACGGTCTTCATCAGCAAATGGAGCTGGCTCAGGTGCCATGATGTAGCGTTGGTTTATAGATTGTAGAAAAACGTTCTCATCAAACACAGTTAGTTATAATCTCCACCACATACACGACCACCTGATATCACATTTAAAAACAATCTTGTAGTAAACAGATCAGCTTTGAGAAAATCCAGTAGGTTTTTTTTTGGACAAATCCATAAATAAGGAGTTCATCTTAATCTTAAAATATTCAATTAAATTATATTTAATACGTTTTTTATATAAGTTTAGGTTGCGAGCAACTCTTGTTTACTCTCCTTCATGTTTGGGGAAGTTCTGAGCCGACTGAACAACCTGTAAACTGGGAATATTATACACATGTGGTGGCAGGAGGGAAACAGGAAGCAGAATTGTCCAACAAAGACATGTTAGGAGCCCAACCGCAGGTCCACGTGGAGGCTGAAAGCTGCGCATCTCCTGTCTGATGCAGGCACACAGAGGTCATGCTTCAGATAAAAGCAGCGGTGGGATAAATCACATCCAGCCCTTTGTGTCGCTGTTCTTTTTAGCAGGAAAGTAGTCCCACTCCTGGCACATTTAACTGGAAAGTGAATTGCAAAAAGCAGAATGTTGCAATGGAAACATTTCATTTGACAACATGGAAGAGAAGGTATGACGGTTCGTGTTGGGATATGGAGTAAGGATTGAGAAAGAGAGGCAGACAGTAGAGCTGGGGTGTCCTTGTGCTTTGTTTTAGGAGCTAAATTGCCGGCGGCAGGCAGTAGTGAACTCAGCAGATTGCCAAGGCTGTGATGCTGCACAATGTTTTTGTTGTGGCTTTACTCTTTATTAGAGATAACAATTTGGCCACAGGCAGAGGCAGGTGCTGCTGGAATTACACAGCAGGAGTAGATGAAGGGAAATGGAAAGGGGCAGTGAACAGGGGAAGGATTACAGAGTTGGAGAGCTGGTTTAACATGGTAAATACTGACTGGGGATGATAACTGATTTGTTTTGTTTTTTAATGCAAATATCAGGCTGAAAAGAAAATGTGGCAGGAAACAAAGATGTTCCTGACTCTGTATGGCAGTGAAAACCTTCCATATAATGTAAATATTTTTTGGCCCAATCTTTGTGCTTGCTTATTGTATTGTGTGTTGGCTGCACCTGCAGCACATGTCCGCTGCTGCATCTTTATCAGTCTAGTGTTGCCCAGTTTAAATTGTCTGCCCACTAACACTCAGTTTTTCTGCTTCCTTCCCTGCCCTCACCTGTGCCTGTTCATTTTTCAATTTCATCATACTTTCTCATTTCCCATCATTCCCATACTTCCTCCATCTGTCTACTTTCAATCACCTTCCTGGACCCCCCCCCCTCCCTCCTCCTAGCTAACATCCTGACAGTGGTCATCCTGTCCCAGCTGGTGCTGCGTCGTCAGAAGTCCTCCTACAACTATCTCCTGGCTCTGGCAGCCGCCGACATCCTAGTCCTGCTCCTCATTGTTTTTGTCGACTTCATATTGGAGGATTTTATTTTGGCCGCGCCGCTGCCTCCATCGCTAAACAACGCAGTGCAGGTCCTGGAGTTCTCCTCCATCCACACCTCCATCTGGATCACTGTGCCTCTCACCATTGATCGTTACATCGCTGTGTGCCACCCGCTGCGCTACCACACGGTCTCCTACCCAGCCCGCACAAGAAGGGTGATATTTGCTGTGTACATTGGGTGCTTGCTCTCTGCAGCTCCTTATTACTGGTGGCCTGAGCTGTGGCACAGCCTGCCTGGGGTGGGCAGCGGTGGTGATGGAGGAGAAGAGGGCGACAGGAGAACCGTGGCCCAGCATGTCCTGGTGTGGGCTCACTGCGCCACCGTCTACCTCCTCCCCTGCACCGTCTTCTTCTCCCTCAACGCTGTCATTGTGCGTAAGCTGCGCAGACGCCGCAGCTGTTTCCGTCTGCGTGGCTACTCCACCGGCAAGACCACTGCCATTCTCCTCGCCATCACCTCCATTTTCGCTGTTTTGTGGGCCCCGCGCACCCTCATGATCCTCTACCACTTCTACTCCCCACCTCCTGCCTCGCAAGGAGCCGGACGACTGCTCCACATGCTCACCGATCTGGCCAACATGCTGGCGTTGCTCAACACCGGTGTCAACTTCTTCCTCTACTGCTTCATCAGCAAGCGTTTCCGAGGCATGGCGGCCAACGTGCTGCGAGCCCTAATCCACTGCCGGAAGCAGCCACCACCATTCTATGCCAGCCACAACTTTTCCATCACAAGCAGCCCCTGGATCTCACCAGCCAACTCCCACTGCATCAAAATGTTGGTGTATCAGTACGACAAAAATGGAAAGCCCATCTGTATTTCCTCTTGAGTCCTCAGCCACCAGCAGCCGCCCACACCCTCAATCGTTGGGGAATATATTTGGGCTTTTGTCACCTTGGTGACCAGCTTTGCCTGCATGGGACTCTTTGAGGCTTGAAAATGTCAACACGCCCAGAGAGCACAGATGTGACAGTTTAGTTAGCTTTGAGCGATAACAAAGTGGTAGACTAGTGAGGTGGAAAAGCAAACAGCAGGTATTCACAGTATTCACAAAGCGACGACCAGCATCATATAGATGCTGATTGTTTCCTCCATGCAAAAAACTAGAGTTACTGTAAGTGACTGCTGCAGACTCACAAACTGATAAAGGGATATTGCAGTCATCTATCACCGATTGTAACAGCGCTAAAGTATAAACTGACAACCAGATGAATCCTTGGTGAAGCATCAAATGCCTGGCAACATTAATTTCTTTATGGACGGTCTCTGTTGCACACTGCCGCCAACGGTGAGGAGCATTGAACAGCTGTGTCTTTTTTCCGTTGGGAGTCATTTCCTGAAAGCAGAGATCCAGTCAGTCAGGGCACTAAACATCTCACCTGAAGGGGTGATTCACTCAGGCAGAGCCACCGACGGTGCGTCCGCTGCCCACAGTTCTGACTGTCTCTCAAGCAATGTAAAACAGCGCTGTCATTTCCAGTTTAATATGCAGAGGAGTCTCAAAGGCACGTTAAGTCAGGCTTTTAGAAAGTGAACAGCCCTCCCTAACATTCCCCATTCATGTGCTGAGTTCATCCTAGCAGTGCAGGTCACCTACAAGTCGGCGCTCGCTATGGAAGACGAAGTAATCCCCCATCCAAGCTCACGGATTGTCGTTGGATGAGTAGACACTCTGCTTATTGTTGGTAAAATATTTATTAATGGTAGACTTGACTGTTTTTGTAGCTTCGCAAAAATATAAGACAAAAAAATGACTTGGGGTCAGTTTGGCTCCAAGGTGTCATTAATCTAGTAATCACATTTTCCAGTATTAGGAAGAGGAAATTTCTGCTATTAGTAGATAGTCCTCTATTAACTATTAATGGTCCTTGATGACTTACTGTTAGCCATTATCTGGATGAATATAATGAATGTAACTGAACATCTCTTTAACCCTTTAGCTTTCTGGGAGATTTAAGAAACGAGAGAGAGAGAGATAGAGAGGACAGGACAATCTACTCTCCATCCCTTTGGTTTGTTTTCCACTGTCCAAGGTTTTCTTTCCCATGATGCCGCAGTCAATTTGGTCTCAGGGCCACAGTGACACATTTCAGACCTGCTCATTGTGCTGCCGGCTCATGGCAGTTCAGTAACATTTTACACCGAAACACAGTCACGTACATCAACTCTGTCTCAGCGCGGCCCAAGCCCTGCCCGGTAACAAACCATAAATGTGAACACGCACACACACGCACACACATTGCACTGTCTTGTCCACAGAAAGAGCACATTGAGATCAATGTGCATCCATTCTGCAGACACCTTGGGGCATTAGCCGTGTTCATCTATCTGACGAGAATGGAGCTGTGCCAAAGGGCAGATTTCTGCTAATGCCTGCCTGGAGAGATGAGGCACATTTTTTTTTTAATGGAAAAGGCTTTAAAACTGATAAATGTTAGATGTGTCTGTCATAGCTGATAAAGTCGTGCCCCTCAACCCCTTGTTCAGCACTCAAACCTTTGAGACACTTGAGGGGGGTGACTGCAGGTGTGTCGCCGCTTTTTCTCTCACCATAGAAACTATTCAAGCAAAAACTGGCTGCAGCTGAAAACCAGGGCAAGGGTCTCCTAGTTTTGGCCAATGTTCATGTCAGTTATAAAAACATTTAACTTGTCAACTCCATTGTTGAGATATGGGGACATGATGACTCGGCTTAACAAGGCGGTCTCTTAGGGCATGAGTGATTTTACATATGCTTGTCCCTGTTTTCTGGTTTCAATAATTGGATTTAATTGGGATTGTCTGTTGGCTTGCATTGCAATGTAGACATAAATAAGACGAGCACAGAAGAACAACATATACAGTACACACAACACAGCTACCAGTGGTGTGTTCACAAATATGTCTACAGATGAGTTTGTTCCACGTTCATGTCATTACCGTATTTAGTTTTGGACTTGTAAAGAGTGTTAATAAGCATAAACACCCAGGTCATACCTATGACATGGAGGCTTTGCTACAGCTCTGAAAGGGGGCATTCAGACCAAAATCAGCCCTGCGATAAAACTATGCTGAGGCCAGTGTTGTTGGTGAGGGTGTGTTGCTTCAGTCGCCAGTGAGTAATATATGGAGATGCCAAAACACTACACACTAGTGTATGCCCACTTACTTATGTTATTTTATCTTTCATCATGACAACAATAGAAATAGGACATTCCCATTACAAAGTGATATACCAGGAACACGTGCTTGCATGTTTTGGCAGCATAAGTTGAGCTGGACCGCCCCCACACCTGCATGCAGCTTCACTGGTCTCATTCAAATGAGAGAAAGGGCTGTGTTTGTTCACACAGAGCTGAAGTTGATTTGAATGTGACGATGTCCTACTTGGTACCTCATGCGACCCAAAATCTGCATTCAATTCAATGAAACCCAGATCTGACACATGTAGTTCTATGTTGTCGATTCCTATAACCAACCACCTGGAATAGCCTGATGATGTGAACGCTTGCATGTCGAAAACATAAAAATCTTTTCAGACCAGAACTCCACGCTGTAGGAGAAGGGAAAAGATCCCAGCAGTGTAACTGGTGTAATAACTCAGATCGATTAGACATCACGTTATTATTTTTACTAGTGTGCACAACTGTTGGCTTCTTTTCCATCAAAGGTTACTTTAACCTGAGTAAACCAAATCCTCCAACTTCCAAACTCTCCTTTTTTTCACTTAAGTCGTGCAGTCGGGCCATCACTGGCTGCTCCTCTCTCAATTCCCATTTCTTTGTTCCTCTCAAATTGATTTTCTTCAAAACTGCAAAGCGAATGACGGAGTACTGATTGCCACTTGGTCCTTACCTCCTTCACTCTGCACTGCTCCCACTCATCCCCCTTCCTGCCCACTTTATGTCAAATACACTCGCTCAAAGTTAATTTTAACAAGTGTCCTTTTTGCTCCCTAACTGATTACCTACATGTGCATACTGAGCATATCGCTCCGTCATCTCTTATCAGAAAATTGATTGACGTGGTTAGGGACCTTGAGTTGAAGCTGATGGATGTCAAGCGTTATTTGATGGAGATGAACGGCCGCAGGGTCGATAACCGGTAATCATTCAGTGAGCTGCTTGACTCCCAGTCATGCTCAGCAGGATGTTACATTTCATTTAGTGTAAAGGCACTAAAATATGTGTTTTAATCCCGATCAATGTAGCCTAATGATCAGACTGGGATCATTAAGAAAGTGAGCTCACAAAAAAATGATTTGGGCTTCGGCCTGTGGGGGTCGTGCCAGATCAATGTTGCCATGACATTCATTTCACGTGTTAACCCCATCCAGTGTTTTTCAGCCATGTTAGTGTGACATTTGCGCGAGGAGCAGAGCCACGTTTCTGCGGCCTCCGGGGAAAGAGGCGGGCATGCTGGGAAACCAAAACGAAAGGGATGAGTAGTGGAGAGGGGGGGGGGCCCGGGAGTGTGTCACATGCAGGTGTCCCTTCCGTCTCCCACGTGAGGCACTCGGGAGCAGGTGGGAGGGTGGCGTGTGTGTGTGAGGGGGAGAGGGTCATGCCAAGTAATCTTCCCTATTATGAGAAAAAAAAAAAAAAGCCTGGGATCTATATTTTCTTCAGCCAGATATTAAAAAGATAAGCAAACATAAATCAATCAGATGGGAGAATCATATTTTCTCTCTCCGTGCTCCGTTTCCTCTCAGTCTCTCTCTCTACCTGTGTAGCTCTACAGTGTGTGTGTGAGTGTGTGTGTGCGAGTGTGTGTGTGTGTGTGTGTGTACATAATGTCTGTGTTAGACAGAAAGAAGCTTTAAAAAGTGTTTGTGCCATAGGACCTGTAATGTACGAAATCAAATATGTATTTATACTCAGTCATGATGAATATAATTACATACAGCACATTATAAGTATATAATATGAATGTACAACTGACGCTTCTGGCATCTTTGTTGATATTTTTCTGATTGTGATTTTCTACACAATGACCTTTTTTGAGCAGTCTTTTACCTTTATCCATGGCAGTGTTTCAAAACTGTGTTTTTTGACTGTACTGGAGTGATTATAGGCTTGCATAATTCAGTTTTTCCTCCTAATGAATGTATTGATTGTATAAAGAGTATGTATTACTGTGCTGTGAGAAAGTATGCTGAAAAGTATTGGCTGATATCAATATTTTTGATTAAAGAAATAAAGAACAGTATCTCTAAGGATTCAGATACAGTGCCACTGATGATCTGCGCCTTTTTTCTTCTGCACATGAGATGATGCGAGTAATTTTCAATACTGTAATCAAGCGCAAACACTCAAACAGATGAGAAAAAATTAGATAAAATACAGGCCCAACAAATAGTTGGGATTAAACTGAAAATCTTGTTGATTCTCATCACTCCTGTTGAATTTTGAAGGAATGGTGCTTCCTTAATAAAGATGTCCTAATAAAGTAATGTTAAATTACAATTTCTGGTGAAGCTTTGATTTATTTTGTTTTCGTATAATTGAATTATAAGACAAATAGCGACAGTGTACAAATGACACTTTAGTCGAAAAAAGTTTCCAGTAATAAATTGACATTAAAGTGGACTATTGATAGTTACTTTAATTCATTGAGTTAATTCCAAGGGATTTCCCTTGAAATTCTGAAAATTACTGACCAATAAAAAGTGTTTTTCCCAGTTGCACAATGAAAGCCTTAATGTTGATTAAAGGAACCCATGTATCATTGACTGTGGCAGAAAAGCCAACATCTAACCACAGCAAAACTAAATATTCATATGACCTATATAAACATCTTGGACAGAAATTCTCTCCTGCATATTGACATTTCAAAAACCGATCCAAATCCAAACCCAGCTGTTTCTACATAATTAAAATGATGTGAGCTGCACACCACACATACACACCATCTGTGAGGGTGAATGTTGATAGATGATTACTGGGAATCACTGTGCACGGTGACCTGACTTTTAAGCATCCTAAAAACACTGCAGAACACTTACACCCGTGCTGGCCACCAGTGTGTGTGTGTGCGTGTGTGTGTGTGTCTGTTAGTGTGATAACAGTTTGTTATAACTCAGGGGGATTCACTGTGCAGCGCAGTGACAAACAGGGATTTGTTGTTCCACGACTCCAACTGTAACAATCCAGGTGATAATCACAAGCTCAGAGGGATAGGAGGGATTCAGCCCTGTGTGTGTGTGTGCGTGTGTGTGTGTGTGTGTGTGTGTGTGTGTGTGTGTGTGTGTCAAAGTTGTGACAGCAACGCTGACTCAGCCGACACTTTGTCCCTGTCAATGTCAGGATAAGTGAGGAACCAAGCATAGTGCCCATGAGAACAAACACTCACACACACACACCCACGAAGACGGTATTTTATTCATCTATAATCACCTCTGATTGGAGTTAAAGCGACACGCAGGTCTCACCCTCCAAACTCCCCCTGGTTACATCCACAGGCACAGTCAGCCAATCAACATCCTGCTCATTTTCACAGCCTACCAATCATAGACACACGCAGCTCACGACAAGCCAATTAACACCTCTCGCAGAAAAACGCTCCTGCCAAACACGGCTCATGGTTATCTGACATTTTCCTGCATAAACAATCAAATCACCAGCAGCTGAACAAAAGGATCACTGCTTCTGTTACAGTGAGACAACCTGCAACTGGTCACTTTCAGTAAATCAACATTACTGCATCGTATAAGCTGAGGTCACAGTCTCATCTATAGTGTAATATAAAGTAGGTCTACCTGATAAATGTGCTGTCAGCCCTAAACCGTCTCTCATGTGAAGCTTATGCAACAGAATAGGAGAAAAAAGGGGGAAAAAATGAGAGAATGAAGACAGAAAGATGGAAGGATGGGACGGAAAAAAAACAGAGGGAGTGTGTATGTCTTCACCTGTGTGTGTGTGTGTGTGTGTGTGTGTGTGTGTGTGTGTGCGCTTACTGCCAAGGCTTACGAGTGTGTTGCTGCAGTGATAAAGATGGATGAGCCTGTCTGCGGCTGCTGTGATTGGGCTGCTGCTGATTGTGAGTGTGTGTGCCTGCGTGTGTCTGTGTGTGTGTGTGTGTGTGTATGCACATGCAAGGTAAAACACTTCCTTTTAGAGGCAGACATAAAAAATTTAAAAAGAGCAACAGAAAAAAAAAGAAAAACATTACATCTTCTGAGCATCACTGCAAGAAAAAGACAGCTCTAAATCTATGTCAAGAATATTTATTGTATACAGTATGTAAGTCAATATCCAAAGCAGGGACTATAAATCATGCAGTGTAGGACAAGAGTCTACAGATTTTTACTCCAGCCACAACCTACAGACTGTTGAGTTTCCTGCTCAGTATAAATATTAACTGAAAGATGTGTTTTAAATGAAAACACTGACATTTGATCAGTGAGTGACGACAAACTGTGAACAATTAATCAATTAATGTGAAAATAATCGTTTACCAGTTTTACTGTCTATCTCTCACTCATATTGATATATAATAATATAATATGATATAAGATGATATTGCAATGTCATAAGAGATAAACGATACCAAATTAAGGGTTGTCAAAGAATATGAATAAAGTGGATGATGGCCGAATTCCATTTAGCTGCTTCAGTTTCAGGGTCCTGCTATTGTGCATGTTACACTGTCGTTGCTAACTGGGACACTTTGTTAATGCCATAAGTGACACCTCTGCTTCTCAAGTCAACATGTCTGCTGGGAAAAAAGACCTACGGGAGGATGATTAGTAAAGGACGTGGCTCTAGATTAGAGGGTCAGAAAGAGGTTAAGATGTTCATCCCAGAAAACTCAGTGTGAGTGTAAGATGTGACACAAGCTGTTTCAGAGCTGCGCCTCTTATATCCCCAAAAGAAACACTGTAGGCTTTGAAAGCGATCAGAGCGATCAATGGTATCACAAGCGGCACCGGGATCAAGGAGGACCAGCTTGGGGCGCTGCCCAGTGGCACCAGCTGTAAGGATGCCATTTAAGACTCCTAAAAAGAGTTCTTGTCTGCTTTTAACACATCTGAGCGTTGACTTTTTCCCTCATTAAGCAACACGCCTGACCCACAAAGTCCCCGGCAGCATATTTCATGCAACTGTAATATCACAAATTCTAAAGAGCTTATAAAACTCAGAGTCTGGCAGAAGGCCGGAGATTTCTGACACAATTTATGGATTCAAATATAGTTCCGGGATAATGACGATTATCATTCATATGCCGGGCAAAAACCATTTCCTTACTGCAGCTTTGTGCTGTGTCAAAAGATCCCTCAGCCGCAGATGAAACACTTTTGCAGTGTCTAAATCACAAACAGTTCAAGTAAAGTAAGATATTTTAGAAGGTGGTGGACACGTCAGCAATAACAATCCAGCGGCCCTGAAGAAATGTCTGTGTGAACGTTCACTTCTTTGCGCTGTGATGGACTGAATTGTCTTTCCTAACACGTAGGTGTTCTGGCACATTGGTGTTCCCGATATTTTCTTCACAAAAGGTTGAATTCATTGCAGAGCTGTTGAATTGGATTGCATTTTATTGTTGTTATGTCCTTTCTGTGTCAGTCTGCGATGTAGGTGTCTGTGCCTGTGACCGCTCCAGGCTCTGAAATACTCAACTCGTCTTCTCCAGTGAGCAATAACTGCTATCATCTTTAGCACAGTCAGACCAAGAGTTTGAGGAGAAAGAGGGAAAAAAAAACTGAACTAAGTAGAAGAGACAGCATCACTTTGTCTTGTGACTCAGCTGATGAGGTTCAAGTTGTTCACACAGAAATATTACAGACAACAGGCTTTCAAATAAGTCTCAGCATGCAGATAATTGACTGACATGGCAGGAGATATCAGTAACAATTTATATCTGCAAAATTACAGTCACAAGTGTGTCACACCTGAGACTCTCTCTGCCAGGGACGGCAGCTGGTGGAAAATTACGCCTTCAGAGTGACAAAATTATACTCTGGGGTGATGAAGCTGCAAAGCGGCTCTTTAACCGAAGGTTTGTATTCGGGGACACTGTGTGATCAAGTGAGAGAGGTTTGAAAGTCTGGAGTTGAACTCCATTGGATGATTTCACTGTGCTTGTATTGCATCATGTTCAAACTTTTGAGAATCAGCGAAACATTACCTATAAAAGTGCATAGTTCTGTACTTTATATACATTTCATATCATATCGTAACAAATCAGAGTTCGTAATAAAAATGTCAACAAGAAGAACCAACTTGAATGTTTTTAGGAGATGATGGGCGCTAAACCAAAAATCATGAAATAACAAACTTTTTGCAAAGTCTCAAATATCAATACATTAAAAAGACACAAACATATATGTATAAAACAATAACACCATCAAAGGACAAATATAAATAATGGCAACAAAAAAAGGTCAGAATCGCATTCTGCTGTTACATCAGCTGATTTACACACTATCTATAAGATAACACATGTATGTATGTATATGTGTTTTATGTGATGCCCCCAGGATTCTCAGTCTATAAGAGGTGGATCTAATAGGCCTCTCTTTGTCTCTATCTCCTCCCATCGGCAGTGGCCAAACAGCCTCAGTACCCATGAACCGTAGCCTACAAACCTCATGGCTGGTAGGATTAAAGTGTCTGGCTGCAGGAGAGCTCTCATTCCTGTTCGTAATAGCACTCTCAGAAATCCTGCAACTCAATTCAACCAATTCCCTTTTTGTCTTTGTAGCAAAAACCACACAGACATTTCAATGGGTCGACCACATGTGAGGTCCTTTAATGTGACTCTACCCCTGACTTTCATTTTTTTGCCTATGTGGGGATGTACATTTTGATTGTTTCATTGCAATTCACATGGTTCAAAAAAAAATAAATAAAAGTGCTGGAAAAAGAGAGCTTAAAAAAATGTGTGACATAGAGATCTGTCTTTAAGTCTGTCCCTCTAAATTACTTGATCGCTGCGTGGCGAATATGGGAGGGTCAAACCATCGGCCAACGTTGGGGTCACCAGAGAGAATATGCCGATATCATCTGACAACAGGCTGAGAAACAGGTGAAAAGGTCAAGACAATAGGCTGTTGTTGAGAGGAGGTACATTAGGTGCTAAAAGATTATTTCATGTCTTTTTAATGAGCTTTAGACAAGCATACCTTTAAAATTCTTTGGTCTTAATTCTTTTCTCGGAAACGGACACACAGGTCATTAGACTGTCTCTGAAATTCTTTCCCATAGCCACAAATTCTTCTTATTCCTAATGACTATTGGGAATGTGCCTCTTTTCAGGTTTCTTACTGCAACCAATTCCTCAATACAGATATTTTGTTGATGTTAGGGCCTTTGTTTTCTTCCCCTGATGCTAACAAATGCTACTCCAATTTATCTTAATAAAAATGCCTACCGCCTAAGACACGTCAAAGCCACCAATGCTTTTGTTGCCACTTTAAAAAACCTGCTGAGATCGTTTCCTGACAATCACAAAGTAGCTTCATGTCGCACTCATGGCTCTCCTGTGATAGAGCGAAATGATGAATCCATGCAAATCCCCCCTTTCATCACACCTCTCCCCAGCTGTGTCACCTGTGGCTCTGAATACCTACCTGCTTAATGTATTAGCCACCGTGCAACCCCCCTCTGCTTTCATCTAGCTAACCGCGCTATCTTGATGTTGGAGTAGTGCTTAATTCAGGGTGGTTAGAGAGCATCAAAAAAAAATCTGCAAGTCCAAACAACTACTGACACAAAAGGTCACCTGTGAAGTTGACGCGTGCGTGTTTGCGATTGTGCGTGCAACACATCGTGCACCTGACAAATTTGTTGCTGTTTGCATCATAAAAGATTTGTTTAGAAAGACACTGCAGTTTGATCAGAGGAAACTCTACCACGAGATGCACTGCAGTAACCCTGAAAAACTCAGGAGATATGAGAGAATCAAATCTCTTTTTCTTTTTCTGGCACAAAACACACAGCGCTGCATGAATTCCTCACCTTGGTTCAAACAATCAAGTGAGGTTTAATGAGGGAGTCCAGCAGCTGGCATTAAAGCTGCGGCACGTGGACAGAAGAGACTATCCCCTGTCTTCCTCAGGGACACATCGTGAAGTGATGGAAAACAGAAAAGAATTGCCACAGGTTTAATGAGAGACAGAGGAACTCCTCTTACAGCCCCATGTTGCCTCCCCAATCCATCCTCTCTCTTTACTCCCTCTCTCTTTAGTCCGAAGGTCTCCAGGTCAGACTTGCACAAAGCTGTAGCAAATAATGGATGAGGGTGTATTATTCTACCATCACCTTTCTTTAATGACGACCTCTCCAACCACTTCTCCTCCTCCTCCTCCTCCTTCTTATTCTATCCATTCTCTGGAGTTGTCACTAATCCTGCATCAGCTTTTTGCTGCCCCTCCCCACACTTTAATCATAACTCAACCAGAGTATCAAAATGCAAAAACAAATGGCCGCAACAGCAATCCATCAAAACTGGAGCTGAGAGGGAAACTGAATATCTGATGAGGAGCAGGAACAACACAATGCAACAACATTTTGCTGATCAGGTCCATTTTTCTCTCAGGTGCTGTTTTTCAGACTGTAAACCCACTGACCCAACTTTTGAAAATTTCCACACTTTGTTATCCACCGACACCGCATGGATTTTGCATCTAATTGATGAAAAGGTTTGTTTTCTGATAGACTGCAGATTCATTATAACTGAATGTGGGAAACACACTGATTAAATATTGCAAATTCAATCACAGTCCATAATGAAGTCGATGATAAACCCAAAGCCTAATGTTGGGCTGCATCAATAGAGATTTACAGTGTGTTTATAGAATCAAACAGCAGCATGTGACTTCCTACGACATGACATACATTTATCACTTCAAGTTATAATTTGACATTTTGGGAAAAACACTTTCTTGCCACAAGGCAGACAACAGGTTGATACGATTCTCTGGTCTTTATCATAAATATGAAACTAGAGTCAGCAGCCGCTAACTTAGCTTAGCATGAAGGCAGGAAATAGGGGGAAACAGTTGGTTCTGTCCAAATCATGGATATATATATATGTACTGGATACTGAGGGCAAAGACAAAGGTGTGTATTCAGTCCAATGAGAATCTCATCATGCCTCCGGCTCAGCTGCACTGGTGAGTGGCTCGTATCACAGCAGTGACGTCACTCAGGAAGATTAAACCCTCGTGCCTTAAAGATATAAAATAAAAAGAGTAATAATAAGCACTTTTTAGCTGGAGGTGTCCTGTTAACAGTTTTACAGACATCTTTTTTTACAATGGTGGTCTATGAGGAAAATGCTTTTTGGGCTGCAGAGGATTTTTCTTTCCAATACTTATAATACGATGCAATAATCAAGTGGCCACTGTTACCAAAAATTGGTGACAATACTGAGCAGCTGTTTGGCATCCAGTTCTTATAATACATCCATGGTCCAAAGGTAATAAAATCTGCCTGGCAGAATTCCTAAAACTCACTTAACAACATGTTGTATGTTGTATCAAAGACCAGAGGTTAAAAACAGCAATTCACCAGTGTTGCCAGGTCAGCCCAAAACCAGTCCAATGGCTTTGTTTCTCCCTGTTTTCTGTCTATCTGCCAAGCTAAGTTAGCTTGCTGCAGACTCTGGCTCTGCACTATACAGATGGAGAGTGGTCATATCTTGGCAAAACATGGACAAACATGTCTCCCAAAATGTTGAACTTTTGCTTCAGTCAAACGGTATCCCAAGTATTCTTATTTGTTTCTGTCTGTACTGAGGTGTGTGAGTACAGCTGCTGGTGTTGATGAGCTTTGGGAGATTGACGAGGGCTCTGACTCCGTCCTCCACGTTGCCCTTTACCACCCTCCAGGGAGCTCCCTTTGAGGACAGGAACAGAAAATGGCTCCCTACATCTGGCAAAATGACAACCACTGACAATGGGGACTATCCCATTTGACACAGGACAGACTCCAAAGACATTTTGCTCTCCTGTGGCCAGCTGTTGGCCGAACTCTCCTTTGCAACTTCAAAGAGAGGTGAACAAAGTCGGGACTGGGAGAGAGGGGAGGCGGTTGATGGCAGATAGTGTGATGGAAAGGTGTGCGCATCGAGTGTGACAAGCCAGAGGAAGAGAAAAAAAACACCAGGTCCCTCTCATTTTCTAATAAAACACAGCAGGCTTTCACTGCAGAATGTCAGTGAGGGACAGACGTCAATAATGTAACGCATGATGTAGTTTTAGAGGCCACACAAGAGGCAGACGTGCATCAGGTAACACAAAACCACAGGAGATTTCTGACTATTTTATGTTCCTCCTCTCACTGTGATTAGTTTTTACAATCACCAGATGCAAATTGAAATTTGCTGAGTGCCCATCAATCACATCCTGGCTGCAATATGTTGGGCGGCTCGGCACATGCCAGTAGACATATCGCACAGTCAATTTGCTCGCAGACACTCAGATATATCTCTGCACCACAGGTATATAGGACGCATTAGGAACATTCAATTTTCATCTACCCTCAAGTAAGAGCGGCCTGCTTGTCACAGGAGTCATTTGTCTCTGGAGCCATTGAATAACTCCGTTACTTTAATTCTTTTTTCAGCAGGAGAACCACTTTAAATTATTGTGTGTGGCATATTTGAAGCCCATAACAACACAATTTTAGGAGTTGTATTACATGACTCGTGAGGTCAACATGTATCTAATGTGAGTTTTATGGTAAAATAAAGCTTAAATCCTTTTACATTTGTTGGTTTTAATAGCTGAATTAACAGTCAGTATGTGCTATTTCTGATTAAAACAAGTAATATGTGTATGTATTTCACTAGTTGTGGCTCATTTTTACTAAAAACTTGTGTGAAGTGTGTACAATCATCATTCTAATAAAAACTACCATTATTCTCTATAGTTACTTGCAGGTGTGTGACACTGGCTATGGCAACCAAATCCTGACCTGAAATTGATTATTTCCGATGTGGTAGATAATATTATGTTCTCTCAGCAGCTCTGTTCACACTTTGGCATCATGTTGTATTACACCAATTTGGGCTGGTACATTATATTGTTGTGGACTTTCTTTTTAATGATGTAATTTAAAAGCTGTGCCCCAAATCCACCCCGCGTCAGTCTGGGCCCATTTTTGATATGTAGTATGTTCACACAGCACTAAGAACACAACAAAACTAAGCAAAATCAATGTTTTCAAAACTTTTATTTACTTGAGGAGGTTTCACTGAGAGTTTGAACAACCACAGTGTGATGAATAGGCCACTGAGCAGCTCTACCAGAGCGCCTCGGGGTTAAAGGCCTTGCTAAAAGGTTCCCCTCAGTGTCACTTTCTCCAGTCTGTGTTGTCTAAATCAGCTAATTCAAGTTCATGCTTATGTAACTTTCTATAACGGCATTGGGATCACAATCATGATTGGGATGATTGAAACTGCTAATGTTATTTTCCTGTAAAATCTAAATGTATTGCAGTGGTTTGTTACATTGTGTATGTGGACTGAGGTCTACAGGGGAATATCCAACAGCCAACCAGGTCTTGTTATGGATTGAAGCAGTGGGCCGACGTTGAGGGTCAGCAGTCAGAACTGAATTGGTTAAACACTGCAGCAACTAGGCTGCAGTGAACTCAGATAATAGGAAAGACAAGTGGGAGTTTCTACTTTGAGGAGTATTTTTGATGAGGAAGAGTCATTAAAAAGAGGTTGAAGTACAAAAGGACAGCAGAGGGAATAGTTGTGCCTAATTAATTATTGGGAATTCCTTCGTTTCTGTGTGCAGAGATGCACAAACTGCACATACACACTCTCACACACTCCTCAAGCTTTGGTTCAGTGAGTTCATTGTGTTTAGCAGTCTGGAGAGGTGGATGCAGCCTTCTCTCTCTCACCAAATCATTCCCCTCTACTCAATACAAAAGAGTGTGATTAATTAGTATGGCTGGCAGCTACAAAGGGTCCAAATAAGTTGTCATCACTGGTCCCGAAGGTGTCTCTTTGGTGTGGTTCAAAACAGATCACGCTGCCATTTTCCTCGCCAAGGCCTCGCAGTTATGTGTCCACAGATATTTAATGCTATCCAAAACTCAAGGGGCTAAACTTAATTTGTGGGTGGCGGTGGCAAGGGCAGCAATTCCTATCTTTGATTGAAGAAGCAATCAGTGGCGGTGGCGAAGCTCGGCCATTTAATATTCTGATCAGTCGCCGTCTTTGCAGAGAAATCCGGCTGTTGCCGTCTAATAGCAGCGCTGAGCAGAAAGGGAGAAAGTGGTCATTATTTTTAAGGAGCCGTTTCAGTCTGACAGATGTGAAGTAAACTGGGAACCCCCTCTTCTGGATCTCTGGAGAACTACTGTGCTGCCCTCATAACAGATCAGCCACAGCAGCAGTTCAACAATCAGTCACATAACTGGACTGTGCATCTTTGGTAAAACTCTAAACCACACACCAACAGGTTCATCTTGCCTGATGTCTCACCATTTATCTGAGTTACAGAAAAGTTACTGGCTGCTACACGTTTGTCTTTTGAGTGTGTGTGCTTGTATCCTTAATCTCTCAATCCAGTTTCCATCATCTGAGAGGAAATAAGAGAGAAAAAGAGCTTCCTTCACTTCACAAACGAATCATTTTAGAATTCACCACCTGTCCAGTAAAGACAATTGGAGGTTTATGGTGCAATTAGGCGGAGGCAGAGGAGGCTCGCCATGACATCCATCATAATTAGTGACAGCAGTCATTTAATGACAGCGAATAATATGGCCGAGAAGGAGGAGAAGATATGTGGTTGTGCAGGTGGTAACACACTTGAGAACTAGAGGAACCTATGTAGACTGGTGAAGCTCCCGCTAAAAGGCAACAAAATGAGAATCTGTCAAGAATCAACTGAAAGGCCCCGCGGCCGAGTTTCAATTCAGTCATTAATGTTGCAGCCGATATTGCAGCCTTTTGATATTACATCAAGCATTATAATAATAATAACTCACTCACTAATAATGAGTTGTGCATTGTGATATAAATTATATTTGTACTGAGATGTGCTCCCTGATCATTAGTATTGCAGTTCCTGACTGCGACCACTGGAGGACACTTATGATTCTAAATAAAATCTATTGATACCTCATAAGAATAATAATCAGTTTCAGTATCTGTATCATTTCCACTGAATTAATTCCACATTATTTCCAAAAGTAGGACAGTAAGCTAGATGATGGGAGACATGATTTACTGGTTGTTTAGGGTCCCATTTAATTTCTCATTTATTTGGTTTAGTTTTACTTCATCAGACTCAGAATTATGATCAGTTTTATTGGTCAAGCATGTGCACACGTACTGGGAATGAGTCGCTCTCAATGCATTTACATAGAAATATACAGCTAAAAACGGGGACAAACAAACATAAAAATAAAAAAAATGAAAATGGTAAATAACAAAAATGACATTTTTATTGTTTGCAGTTTTCCAGCCTTGTGCAATGGTGCAGATGCTGGAATGAATATGGATCCATTAATGTAACAAGTTCCTTTACATACATGAGATAGGCTGGATGGACATGACAGTATATGCATATATATAATATAGAGCCTAAAGAGCACAATATATGAGCTAGAACCTGTAGGTACAGTGGACGTTTAGTGTTGCAGGTTGTTGTTTCTGCCAACTTCAGGGTGAAACCAGATATTTTATGAAATGCAGGTGCAATTTTTTCCCCAATACTTTAGAGACTATTGAAGATGAATATGATACTCACAATTGCTCAGAAAAGAAAAGCTTTCCACCGCAGAATGACTTGATAACTGCAGTCTGGTGCTGAAACATTAGATGGCAGCAACAATACCAGCAAGCCTTTCAGAGCTACTGATGATGACTCCAGAAGAGGAAGAGGGAGGAGGAGGAAACAGAAGGCAAGGGAGTGCTTTTAAAAAGGGTGTGCAGCTACTGTTAGAGTGTCTGAGGCAGCTGTAGGACATAGTTTCATATGTCGTGAGCTGAAACCAGGTTAACTACATTGATCAGGTTTGTACTCATTGGCTTAGTTTTGTTACATGTGTTCAGAAGTGGTTTAAAATAGTTTACGGTGCATTACAGCTGGGGGTCAGTACAGCTCTTTAGCTCTTCAGCTAGTCAGGCTTGTCTTCTGTCACAGTCACTGTCACTTTACTGAATCCAGTCTGTATCTAAAGAAATATACCAACTATCTGTAGAAAAAATAATGTTGGATTAGCCTCTTAAAAGTGTCTTAGTTGAGTGATTTTACTCATGATTGTATGATTCTCACTCAGTCTGCTCACACGTGTGGAGATGCAGCACAGCAGCAACAACAGTATGACTGAGATCCAGCAGCTGTGGGGAAGTTTGATCAGCAGGCTGAACCACCTCTACGATGACCCCAAGGTAACGTGTCTTCATTTATTATTCTGGGTACAAGTTTCCATCAGCAAATCAGAGAGGGACAGTCACCGCAGCTTATTGACAGTAACAGCTGCTTTTTGTCTTTTCTCTTTCTGACAGGTAGCTCAGCTGATGAACACCCGGCTCGGGCAGTACCTGAGCAGCCACCCTGTCTTAGCTCTGACAGTGTTGCTGTTCAGCGCCATGGCCGTGCTGCCTGTTGGATTTTTCCTACTCTTTGCTCTTGTTACTGTTATTATGATGGCAGTCGGTTTTGTTTTCTTTGAAGGTAGGTCAAAATCTGTGGAGTCATAGGAGTGCCATGAAAAAGGAGAGATGTAGAAAACAAAATGTGGAAACATAAAGAGGAATAAATAAAAGAAAGTGTAGGTAAATAAACAAAATCTAGTATTTTCATTGTTGTTCATTTATTTTTATATCATACAATTTATTCATTGCAAAAAGATTACTTTTGTAATTCTTAACTTTTTGAAATTCATTTTTACATGGCATATATTTATTGTTTTCCCTATTACTTTTCCTTTCCTTGAAGGGCCTTTTGTCAGTCAGCTGGCTTTGGACGGGCTGAGTAGTCTATTCCTGCATTCCTTTGATGGGGGCTTTTTAGCAGCAGGCAACAAAAGTAGACACACTGCTGAGTAGCACACATGCCGTGTGACTGTGGTAGTGGTGGTGACACTGTGGCAGAGCTGGACTTTTGACTGCATACTAAACTTTAACAGACCTCTCCATACAGATGATATAGGAAGCAAATCCTTTCCCTCCTAGTTCATTCAAACCACATCCCCTATTCAAAGAGAAACTGATACAAACCGCTACAATATTCACACTTCTCCTGCATTAGTTACGCTGCTCGTGTTAAAAAGCTCCCGCCAAAGCAGGATTCATGTTGATTAAAGGAATAGCAAAAAAAAATGGATAAAAGAATCAGGAAAATAAGGGATACAGATAAATAAATGGCATTATATAAAAAAAGAAAAAATGTAATTAATACATATACATCTTTAAAAATATATAAATACACACAGAAATAGATAAATATTTATTTGTAAATATATGAAAATGCTTTTGAATTATTTTGTTTTTATATATTTGTCTTTATATTTTCCCATATTTTATTACTTATTTCTTTTATTTATGCCTCCTTATATTTCCACTTTTATTTTCTTACTTCTTACTTTTTTTTCGTCCTCCTATGACTCCTTAAAATCAAGCTTATGTATCATGGTGTTATATGACGGTGTACCTGACAACTTCCCTCTCTGTCTGTCTCTCCTCCTGTCTGTCTCTCTGTCCGTCCATCAGCGTTCCTGTTGTGTGTAGGAGGGCTGACTCTGCTGTGTGTGCTCTCTGGCATCGCTTTCCTCTCCGTCATGGTTTCATTCATCTTTAATGTGTTTTATATCACCATCTCCAACATCCTCAGCCGCTATTACCCGCATCTCACAAAGGTAATGTACTGTGGGCTCAGCAGGAGTTGTTTGGAGAAGGAATTATAGTGTTTCATGGTAATCTCCAGTATGATTATCAATAATATAATATTATCAGCAAGAGCTTTGCATCTAAACCATAAACATTAATCCTTTGTCCTAAAATGTAAATATGTCATACACACCTTCATATTAAAACCTGTGATATGGTTTCCACTTCATGTTCTTCTCTTCTCTCTTTCGTCAGCAGCAAGGTCAAGCCCAGAGGAAAGACAGCGAATTCGAAGCTTCAAGACAGAAGCAAATGCAGTAGCTTGATTCTTCTTCTCTCTCAATAGTCAACTTTCATGTGGAAAAGCCCAGAATCACTGGGTGTACACAGGCCTTAACGCAGCACTACTGAAGCTTGACGGTCGGAGGACACAGACCCTTGAATGTACTTTATGGTTGCTAAACTCAAAGACACAAAGACTCTGTGATGGTACCTAGATTATTTCTAAATATTTTTCTACAATGAGTCTCTTTATGGTGCAGCAAGGATAAAATATCTACATCAGCCAAAGCAATACAGAAGCCACTGTAAATCTGTACATATTCTAAATGCACATATTTTGGGATGGCGATCGTCTCAGGTACTGGAGTAAAAGAGGACATTTTTGAAAAGCCTTGCACTATTCCGTTGTGAATTATCGTTTTCAATCTGTTTATATGTTGTTTGTCTGCAGATATCTGATGCACAAATGCCAAATAAAATGCACTACAAAATAACTATTGTTTGCTGTTACCTTAAAGAGCACAATGATGTACATTTGTAATGCAGCTTTGAATAAATGCTCTTCAGAATTAACATTTGTGTCGCTCCTCTGTCCAGTAATGGAGAGGATGTATCCGCCTCCAAATGTATAATAGAGATCCAATACATTGTTTTCTTACTGCTCCCCATGAGAGAAAACCACATGTATTACTTTACTGGAATAAAAAGAGCTTACTAAACCTATAATGTTCAGCGTAATTGGTCTTATTCAGTATCTCTGACTCACATTTCCATCATTTTTTCATAAAGAAGTTTCCATAGGCTCCCACCTATTGTAACGGGTTAGTGGGATGATGGGAACGGCAACATATACTGAGGAATGTGTGTACATGTAAATGTTACTTACTCTACACGCTCTGTTTCATTGTTTCTAATACAAAAACAGTGGAAAAAGTGAACAGGCTACTAATAGAAGGTCTGTAGTTTTCCTGTAAACAGAAGCAAAAGTGTGTTTAATGCATTTTCTTCATAAAACATTTGCAAAGCCATTTTTAAAGGTATTTTAAAACCTACATTGTTTACAACCAGATTTCTTGGACTGATTTGCTTTACACTTTTATACTATTTAGTATTGATTTTATATTACTTTTATTATACAATATTTGTAGTTATATTGATTGTACCCCATCAACTGTTGGGAAACTGGGACACACAGGTAACAACACTGATCCATAGCACTACTAGTGGTTAACAAAAACTCCAAAAGGTACCTTTAAAAAAAAAAAAAAAAAAAAGACCTTCTCATCTGGGTTTGTGATTCCAATAACCAAACACTTCGAGGCGATTCTCATAAAATCTTTAATGGAGGTGATAACATGCAAAGAAAATGACATAAAGAGTGGAAATAATCATTTAGGAATGACTAATTTGAAAAAGTTGAAGGTGACAGAGGGATTTAAACTGAACAGAAATGCACCCATTGAACACCATGATCACTCCTACCCAGTTATTGACTTTATATCAGTTTAATTGTTCACAATCCAGACAAACAGGTAACAACTGAAATGTTACAACCATCCAAAGTGCAGGCGGGTTCTCATGCCGTCCATTATTGCTTTGCTCTGACTTTATTGATTTTCGATAACTGACACGTCACAGTGGGAAGGTGTTCATGAGCTCGTTACTGGGGTGCAGGCTTAGCAGAAACAAAGTTTGTGCTCTGTCTACATCACAGATGTGATGCAGCATTGTTTCAAGATTGTATGAAATCTATATTAAAGTTGTTGAACAAGTGATTCATTTTAGTTTCTTCAGTACAGCAAGCTGAGGAAAAAAGATCATTAAGCACATGGAAAGTTTAACTCCAAATGAGATAGATGCCATTTGAGAATACTGACCTCTACGACAAAAAGATCGCTGGTATTTCAGTAATTTACTCCACGGGTTACCTCTTCAGCTTAAGATGAACCTACAAATCCTCCTAAGAGTTCTGCTTACAAAATTGTTCAAACTTTTAGGCAAGCGTAATCTGTTAAAATGTTGTTTTGAGCAATTTTAGAAAGCAATGTTTTTACAAAATGGCCGTGTGTGTGTTTTGGCATGAAACTGCTGTTGGCCTCTTTAAATAACTCAAAGAGAAGGTACATGTGTTACAGTATATGCATACAGTTATCTAGACAAAAACAAAATCAAACAGTAAAAAAAATGAAAGAAAAAAAAAAAAATACTGTGAGAAGCCAGACATAATCCTCATCAGGCACTCAGATACATCACTCTTTATCTCACTCTTTAATAAGACTGTACATTTGTGCATTTCATTACCAAGCCAAACAAGGTACTTCAGAGTTGACCCTGTTTGTGACATTATAAAAAAATAAAAAATAAGCGTATGCACCTCACATGTAGAAAAAAAAAAAGCCTTTTCTCCTATTTGAACAGCAATGAAAAGAAGTTTAAGGCAAGATGCTGAACACAGAGATCCAAAGGTTGACCTGGGATGATCTTTGTTCAGCTCTGGTGTTTGTTGGCATTTACCAGTTCCATCAGCAATCATCAAGAAGACTAGTGTTTTTCCCCCCCGATAGTTGGCTCTCTGTCTCAGGTGTCTTTTGCTGTAGGTCACGAGATTCCACGATGTCATCTCCACACCCCCTGAGTCTGCTGGGAGTCGCCGTCTCCTGTTCGTTTTACGCCGGCAGGCTCAGCTTCTTGCCTTGCAACACTGCGGGGTGAGACGTCAGAGACATAAGGTGAGACAGTAGGAACCATAACTGCCAAAGGTGATTTACACCACTTGGCTTGGACAGCGTGAAAGTGCCAGTTTGCCTTTTCAAGGAGCTTTTCAAGATGACTTCCTTGATTTGTGTTCTCACGTGAGCCCCAGTGGTTGTGAACCAGTAGAACTTTTCCACAAAATAATTCCAGGAACTACAGAGTCAAAGTATTACAGCCGAGACTAAAAGTCCCCCTGTGAAGAGTCCTTTTTACATTTCCACCCCATCTAAAGAACCGTGAAGATTAGATGACCAACGAACGTAACAACCACGTGTTTGACACGCAAATGAAGTAGCACAGAGAGATGTGCTCTTCTTTGTGATTTTCTGTCTGGTTTGTTTGTCGATGCAAAGAAAACAGTATGTGTGAAAATGGGGACTGAAAACTCCACATCTGTCTCCAAATTAGACAATCTGACGTGTATTATATGCATTTCTTTCTGCTCTACAACATAAGCTCACTAAAACAAACAGAAACTTAACTTTTGTTTCTCATGTTCACTCGTTCTATTTCTTAATTGCCTATTTCACAGTTTATGTTGACATTTTTAACTAAAACTACTGTATTGATGTTTCTCGGCAGAAATAACTAGTGACTGACAAACTACGATGTCCAAGTTTTTTTTACATCTTTGTTCCAAAACAAACAGTACAAATAGTTGCACTTTAGGAAGCACTGCGATGTGACTGAGGAGGATATTATCAGTAAGAAAAAGTCTTAAGTGAACTTGCAAGCAATTCCTTTCTAATGCAACAGTAGGGGATAGTTCTGGTTTTGTGAGATGAATTCTTGGGTCGGCCGATGGTAGCATGAGGCATCAGCAGTCCGGTTGGACAAATTCAGTGCATAATTCCAAATTTTCAGTGTGTTAAGCACAGAATTCCCTTTGTGTGTTTCCTGGAACAGCTTTGTTTGCTGAGCTGCTGTGATACAAAGAGGGAATTTTGCACTAAAAAGACTGTGACTAAAGAAAACAACCGCATGACTCTGGAAATTTGTACTGCGTCATCATCTTCAGCTGAACCTTTGACCAGCTGTGGACAATATTTCTTCAATATGATTGAAATCATTCAAATCAGAGATTCCAACTTAACTGTTTACATGGACGCTAAAGTGACCCAATGAGATGTTTGTTTACATGTCTGAAAGCATTTAATGAAATTATACGACAGCCCTGTGATTGGCTGGCTAAGCTGCGATTGGCTCCAGCCCCCCGGCGACCCTTAAGGATAAGCGGTATAGACAATGAATGAACTTTGTACGACATACGCAAAGTGGTTCTGCCCACTGTGAAGCATGTAATCTTCCCAGAAATAAAACGGAAGAGGAAGACGTCACCGTTACTTGGGATCTCTTCAGTGTAATCTCTAACCAGTAGAAAAAAATCATTATTAGCACTATACAATAATTTCGTTCCCTAGGTATATCCTGATAATTGATCTCTTATTTCCTTAGTTTTATCTGTCTAATTTGGTGCTTGCCCTAGTGGGTGACGGCAGTAGGAAACCCACCTTTAGTGACGTAAAGGTAGAAGAAGTCACAGTAGAGGATAGTCTGGACCACGCCGGCCACGATGGCGATCATGTCAAAGAAGCCTTCAAAGTAGAAACGCCAGATCCAGTTGAAGAGATAGAGGGCTCGATACAGGCCCAGGCAGAACAGGTAGTGGGTGGTGATCGTCTCCGCCTCGCCAGTCTTGCTGATCATGAAGAGCTGGGGCAGGATTGCCACTGCCTCCAGGTAGATGGAGAATGTCCACAGGATCTAAGAACAGATACATTTACTCTTAAATGTTCAGCAATGAATATGATCCATGCAACAGTAAGACAACTGGACTGCACGTTCCCGTAGTGGTCAGGGAGTTATCGATGAGTTATGTCAGGCTTTGACAACAATACAGGAGACTTAACCCACCTCTAGGAAAGAGAAGTCGTGGTTGATGAGAACAGCAAGACCCCCGACAGGAACTACCAGGAACTCCACTCTGAAACTGTCATGGTTGCCATCATAGGTCGCCCTGAACTTCATGTAGATCAGGTAGACTGTAGCGTACGAGCAACCGATGTAGATCACCTGGTGAACAACACCAAAGAACTCATCACTGAAGGTACTGGCGAGAAATGTGGGACCTGCAGGAATGGCTGCCGTGTCTTACCTTCATGCATGTGTTGTAGAGGGAGATGAAGGAGGTGAGCAGATCCAAGTAGCGTGTGGTGAACACTAGAGCAAACAGGATTTGGCTCTTTCCAGAGATACCTTTAACAAAACACATCAAGCAGGTTCACCATTCAGGACAGCTTCACAAGTGGTCTGGATAAAACATGAGTCAATGCTTTTCCTTAAAGAACAGTGACATCTACTGGAAAAATGTTTTTCTGGAGAAACAGCAATCTTAGAGTTTTGTTTTTGTTTTTATAGACATTAATAATAAAACTGCATAGATCGTTCCTAATTTAGAGTCAAGCTTGCTTTTTTTTTTTTAACAAACACCATCTTAGTGAAAATGTAAAAACTATGACCTGTCAGGCTGGTATGCAAAAGAGCATCTCAAGTGCATGGATTTGTGCATCAAACATCACAGGACATCGTGAAACAACAAGGAGTGTGTACTCCACAGGTTTCTGTGGGTCTGTATGCATTTCTGGCCTTATCAGAGCCAAACATTAATTTGGCTCTAAGGACAGTTACAGGGAGAGATGGACATCCCTCCCACATATTTCCCTGACCTTTACCATGCCTACACATAACCTTGTAAATAAACTTAACATGTTCTCAGATTAATACAGATCCACACAGGGCAGTGAGCTCATAGCAAAAGGCTTCTTGGTTTGAATCTGCTGTATTTTTTCTTGTGTCTGCATGGGTTTCCTCATACAGTTTACAGACATGCAGGTTAGATAAAGTGGAAACTGTAATGGGAAAATTGCTGACATATGCTGATAGAAGAAGCACCAACTACAATGTAACGACTGTTTCTCCCTACACTGAGTCAAGGCTGACTAACATAAGGCAAGATGTTTGGCGCCTTACTATTGTGAGTATAAGTTCTCCTCTTACGTATAAATTGTGTCTGTACCAACTGTACGTAACTACAGGTTCCTCCTGAAGTGGGCCAAACTGATCTCTGCCTAAACTGTACTCACTAGATAAGATGTTTTTGTATACGTCATGATGATAAAACCTCACACACTGTGTTGTATAAATATGCTGTGGCAGAGACTACTGTCTCTGTGTGAACTGTCCGCTCTTCTTGTACAAGAATAAAACACTGTTTGCGTCTCTCCGTCTATTCAGAATACGTTTTTCCACAACAAGACTCTGATTATGTCATCCCTGTGACAGCATATTGACCTGTCCACAGCGTGGACACTCCTTGTTCTCGCCTTATTCATGCTGATATAGTCTGCAGGCCAGTGTGACCTGCAAAACTGACCTGGTGTTTTCTCCATCTGTGCTTACAAATGTTCTCACATTGCATTTTGTCTGCAATACCTGCATCATCCACTCTTAGCATCTCTGTCTCTCCTCATCTTCCCTGAGTGAATCCTTGAATGTATCGTCTGCCGTGTATGAGTAGTCTGTAGTCTTTACAGCTCTACAAAGAAGGTTTTGGGGTTTGATGCTGCTCTGTGTTTTCTCTTATTCGTAGTCTTTATATGTGATTTACCTAATATTGTCATTCTGTTTCTTCATAGAGTAATTATATTATTATTTTAAACATCTGCAGCATGTCTGTCTGTTCTGTGCGAAGGATCCCTCCCTCTGTTGCTTTTTGAGAGGTCTTCCTTTTTATCTCAGTAAAGCATATTTCCCTTATAGTAATCAACGGTCTAGTAAGTGTTGTACTACTTCTAGTTGTATGTTGTACTTGTGAAGCCCTTTGAGGCAAATTGGAGTTCTGATTTTGGGCTACAAAGATTAAAATAACTTGATATATGATACTGTAGCATTACCATTTCAAACTTTAGCTATAGAGACAAAGATGTATACACACCGACCTATCTAACCATGTTAACCTAAGAAAACCTCCTATTATTTGAAGCTACAGTCAACCCTAAAGCTTCGCTGACCAATCACAGCGCTGTGCCCTGTTGTCATGAGAACGAAATCATCTTTATCCGCGTGGCTCAAGATGCAGTTTATTGTAAACACTGGACACGCGCTCACAACAGCTACAGAAGTTGGGCGCACAAGGCATTCTAGAACGCACGGCCGTTCGAGAACGCGCTGCTTCCGTAGCGCCTTCTGGAATAACAGACGCCACGTCAGAAGCCAGACCAAAAAAATCGAGCACCGAACCTCAAATTAACAGAGCAGCAGCATATCGATGGCTGGTGTGTAGAGAAAGCAAAACCAGCCAGTGAAACTGTAGCGAGTCAAGAATAGTGCTGTATTAATTTGTTCAATCATTTACTTAACAGCCGGCATCTAACGGACTACACACTTCCTCAACCTGTAGTTAGCTAGCATGGTTAACTCACACTATTACTACAATCCCTACAGAGTTAGCTGCTGCTATGCTATATTTGGACATTATAGCCACTAACTTCAACATTTAACTTAATATGTCCAGTACATTCAGACTGCTGCTCAAAGTGCTTTGGGTGCGGACAGCAGTTTATAGTTGTTAGCCCAATGCCTGCTAACGCGATTAGCCACTGGCTCAAATGAATGAGTGGGAAACGTTAGCTTGTAGCTAACATTAGCTACCCAAGAGACAAAACGGCCATTTTAGCCATCAAAGAAAAGTTAAGCGACGCAGTAAGGTTGGGAAACCTTTATTGTAGCATATGTAATAATAATTATAGTTAGGGCTCACCTGCACATGACCTGCTTTTCCATACTTTGAGTAGCAGGATGATGATAGCAGCCAGATGAGAGAGGTCCCCTGTCAGTCTGAAGATGTTCATTGTTGCAGAATTAAATAGACTCAGCTATAAGGTAACGCAGATGTCTGTTCCCTTTAAAGTAGATCGTTTCTCACTTAATGCTTCTCCTCCTAAATTTAGTGGCAAACCAGGCTGCGGGGTTCACAGGATTGAAAATATGGCGAGAGTGCAGGTCGACGTGGAAGGGGGCGTGAGGAGACACATCGGGAGGCGCTGATTGGTCTAAACTGTGACAGACAGCCCGGGATGGCCCGCCCACCGCGAGCGGAACGGAAGCGGAGTAAAACCTAAAGTCCTGCGTGGGAACAGTAATAAAGCAGAATCTAACTGCATTTTTCATATTTGCACTGCATGAAATGGTGATTTTCTATAATCTTTAATTTAGCACTTAACCTGTGTTGGATAAAGTATCCTGATAGGCCTTCTTCAAGTAAAACTACAAATACCACACTGTAAAAACACTCCAAGCAGCTGTATTATAGGCTATATGTTACTTAAGCAAAAGGCATGCAGGTATGACCAGGAAAATGTAGGTTCTTCTAAAAAAAAAAAAAAAAAGGAAGGAAAAATGTCCATGACTGTTCTACTATTATATATTGTATCACTTAATTATTTTCACTCATGCATTCATGAAAAAGCAGCGTTTTACTGGTGTAACTGGTTGATTTGGAGCTAATTTCAAAACGATTTTGTATAGAACTGCAACTAATGATTATTTTCATTGTGGATTAATCTGCTGATTATTTTCTTGATTAACCAATTGATTGTTTGGCTTGTGCAACTGCATACTTCTCTGTGTTGCACATTGCTTTCAAATCACACATCAGACATTTTCCTCCTTTCCTAGATTGCTCCATCGCTTGTGCACAGAGATAATGACATGCTTGTTCCTCCATTTACAGAAATGTTGTTAATATTAGGCAATGACACGGTGATGGGGCTTTTTGTGGTTTCCTGTTTACAATGACACAAAATCTTACTGTCGCCCCACTTTTATCTGTAAAAGTTAAATCTTAAACGTTCAATCCATTTGCACTTGGCATTATGAGTATCATCCTTATGATGTTACTGTAAACACATTGAAATATGCTAATGGAAACTCTGTGTTACCATTCAGCTGTAAAAGACAGGAAAATAAGTAGGAACTACGTGTTGAGGAAGTGCAGAACACCCACATCCCATGTTGTCAGCCATTTAGACAGCCTCATGCAAGGACTAATGAGATCATTCACAACTTGTCAACCTACAGAGATGGACTGGTGGTTGTGGTTTTCTCTCCTGCTCACCTGCCTTCCAGTAACAGGTAAGCTTTTCCCAGTATTATGTAGATTATGTCTTTTGGGAATAATGTTCTCAAGAGTGTCACTGTTCCAAAAAAGTAATAAGAATAAGAATTAGGCATCCCAGCTTCTGATCAACAATAGCTCAGTGGTTTATGTGAAATATATGACATATGACATAAGTGATCTCTGTCTGTTCCTTCCAGAAACCATGAAAGAAATTGAGGGCTGCTTATCACAGCCAAACACGGTGATCTGGCGGAAAACAGGACAAAGTGCTGTTCTCCCATGTAACGTCAACTCACAATGTTCAGCCAAAGATTTGCGCTATGAGTGGTTTGCTTTCAAAGAAAACGCCTGTCTTCGTCTAAACGTGCTTGACAATCATCTCAAGTACAAGCTGGAGGGGGGATCTTTACACATCAAGTCACTTAATGCTAATGACAGCGGAATCTACCACTGTGCTGCGACGTCGCCCAGCATCACGGCACCCAGCTCACAGCATGTAGGGCTGGGCACAACTCTTGTAGTGAAGGGTAATAGTCCTTTGAGGAAAAAAATGCTTGCAAAGGTCAAGCACATTCAGACAAATTTGGGCAGACAGTTTTTCTTTTGTTTTCAGAAGTTAAAATGATGGTGAGGCACATTCTTCTGTGGCTGTCACTTGTCCTCTTGGCCATCTACAGCTTGGCAGTAGTGACACTTATTATAAAGAAGGTAAATTACTTTATTTTAAATGTTATGTATTGTTGGGCTCTATTAGAATTCAGGCAAACAAGACTGAAAACTGAAAATGTACTGAAATTGACCTGTTCCTCTCTGTTCTAGCATGACTGCATTACGGACAGAAGGATGCAAAAAACTGAAAAGGTTGTAGATATGTGTCTGATTTTCTGTTTTAATTTGTGTTTGATGCGTTGGCTGTTTACTAAATGAGGGGAAAAGCCATAAATAGTAAAAAAAAAAAAAGGAAGAGGAACCAAGGCCTACTAACCAGAAAGCCCCATAAAACATCACAAGTAACAGAGCAGTTGTCAACTGGCCTTTTTTGTGAATTGAATACAAAAAGAAATCTCAAAATACCTGTTTTATGATAAATTTCTTCTTGTCTTTCAAAACAGATTAACTCAACTAAAAGAAGACAATTCCACGATGTTCTGCAAGAAATGTACAAAAGAGGGAACAAAAAGACTGTGAGCAGAAGCCGTTCTCATGTTGAGGTAAATCTTGTTGACAGATTGAGTAAGAATGACATTTCTGCATAGCCTGTGTTACAGCATATGTGTGCAGTTCCCTACTTATCTATACATTTGTTGTGTTACCACCATTTTCAAATTAAATTTAATCTCCTGTCAGGCTGCAACCCCTGAGTTCAACAGCTCTACAGATGACATCTATCAAAATGTCCAAGCGTCAGTCAAGGATATTTAAAGACAAACTCAGACCTCCATCATTATGACAGAGAGGAAATTCCAAAGCCAAGAAATACCTGAGGAAATGAGAAAACCAGTAAGGCTGCAGGGTGGCTGTGTGCTTGCTCACCTTTTCTCATGAAGTGAGACATCGCCACAACAAAGGTCCCGAGTCATTGTTCCTTTTCTCTCTAGGTTTTTGGCTGCAGCAGTGACAGACAGCCCTGCCTTATAGCATTCATAGTTTTATTTATACGCTCTGTTCATATGTAATTCATGTTGAAGCACCTTCAACAATTGGTCACTTTCAAAACCAGGTCAGCGTGTACCTGAAAAAAAGAAAATGAAAATCCGATCCAGTTCAATTCAGATCAAATTAGTCTCATTACTATATACTATATATATTCTATATATTTAGAATAATGAGCTAAAAAATAACCTGTGAATTGTACATACAATTGTAAATTTACATTTACAGGACACACTGACCACAGTGGAAATCTAAGGATGCAAGTAAAGCTGTTAGACGACAGTGCCAATGCTGTCAGAATATATCCATGCTAATATTTTGAGAAAATAATAGTTATTGACCAAAATTCTTGACATACAAGGAAATCACAAACATGTAAAAAAATATTTAAAATTCAGGCCATAGTACAAGCACACGTTTAATGAAAACTTCAAACACATTCAGATGGAATTTGACTTTAAGCTGATCATAGTAAACAATGAAATGACCAAAAAGGCACATTACAGCTGACTTTACATACAGTACAGTACAGCTTACATTAGAAAACATGAAATTAAGAAAGAAAAGACTGTTTTTTGTTTTTTAAGTGGCTTTTTCTCTGAAAAATAACCAACTTAAACTCACAGTAAGGCAATATTTACCAAGCTAATATGCTTTTGAAGCGTCTTGCTGTGTCATATTTTGTACAATGTCTTCCATATACTGTAGATCTATTAAGTGCAGTTGCCCAGAGAGAATCCAGCCAGTTAACATTACAATTTATTCATTACAGTTAACTCCTTTTTGTGCATTTTTTACACATTAAAAGCTGTGATATGAACTCTTGGAGTGAGCTGAGTCTGTGTGAATTCTTCCCTTTGTGTCTCCTCTCCGCCAACTCTCTCTGCCATTAACTGTCAAATCAGGACAATCCTGTCTTAAAGCTTAAATGATGTGAGCCACGTCATGACTCAAAATATTTCAGCTCTATTGTTACTCAACTGGCTCTAATTTACAGTGAAATATGAGACTGTATAAGGCACCACGGATATAAATGCGTGTCAGAGCATCATGTTGAATTACTGCACTCTGGACTATACCTTCAGCCACAGAAAGTATAGCTGCAATTGGTAATTTTCCCCATGTTTATGGCAAAGATGACAGTATTCACTGCATCACAGCCACTTTGTCGTGAGATCTGATGCAATATATGTTTGTGGTATTTGTTTTGCTATTTGGTTAATTTGTGTAAAACCTTGCACATCATTGGATGCAAGACAAATATCATGATAATAAAGTGAAATCAAATCAAATGTTTCTGACATTTTTTTACCGTGTTTCTTATGTTAAAATGTAGGTGAGCCTCTAATTTACTTAAATGATGAAATTAAATTTCGATTAAGTGCAAACCAACCAACATGGGGCCCATATTAGATATGAGATTATTTTCTCTGGCTCATTTTGACATGTTTCACTCACTATAAACAAACACACAATTGCGACCCCTACACGAGCATACAAGAGACCTGCAGGACGCTCATTTCTGACAAGCCACCATTTGTGATCTGTATGTAATCACAATTTGTGAAAAGGGCCCCTGATCCACATGTCCCTGTAGCAAAGTAAGTGTGTAACCCGGGTAAATTCAGTGGTCAGATGGATATAACAGAATGATTCATTAACTAAATAAAAACAGAATATAATATAACATTGCCCTTCACAACCAAAATCAACCCAGTCAGTCCTGGAAAGTAAGAAAACGCTCCTATGCGAGAGGTATTCAGTGCTCAGTCTACAGTAAGTTCCAGTTTCAGCTTCCATGTTCTTCTTCCCAATGTGTCTTAGTTAAAGAGCTATGATGAACTTTAGCTGCTAAAGATGCACAATGTGTAGGCATACAGTCTTTTTAGAAATGTTACCGTCATCAGTCCTTATGCTCACTGAAGTATGCAAAACTTCTGCTTCAGGATACCGCTGAACAATTTCTACAACTGTATAATTTACAGTCAATTTTAATGTTTAAATACAATACAATACAATTCCTGTATCACGAACAACGAAACAGTAGTTTTTTATGCCTCCTTTGAGGAATTGGTCCGTTTTTGCAGACAGCCATAAGACAGCACATGTCTCCCATTTTATCAAGGATCACAATCACAATCCAGTGAATGTTTGGAGAGGATGAGAGACTTACACGAAGTAAAAAGGACTATGGAGTGATCACTGGGCCTTCAGATAAAGTATAGTGATTAAATCTAACTAATGGTCATCAATAACTGAAAATGTCCCTTCTGTGCCATAACAGGAAGGAACCAAATCAAGTAAAGCCTATCCTCTTCACTGTACATGGATTATTGTTTCTCTCTGCACTTTGTTAAACATTTACTATGTTTGGATTATTACCTGCTTGGTGTCACGTGCACCAGCACAACAAGATGATTTACAGGTGATCACTGAACATTCATAAACTGGATCAATACAATCCTGGATTCCTTCAAATATTACATTTCAACATGACCTCCTACTCAGCGATAAATCATTTCACAGCTGAAGAACAGACCTTTGAAAGCTAAAAACATTTAATTTAGCCGTCAATGTACTTTGTGTCGACAGTGTGACTGTTGCGTATGGAAAATGGTTTCCAAGCCATGGCTTGCACGGCAGCGATACACAAGGGCACCAGACACACCAAGTAGAACATAACACTGTGGAGACTCTCCAGGGCGCTGGAAACAAGGAGGAATTCTGTTATGAGACTGTTAGCAACATCGACAAACAACAGCCAACACCCACACCACTTATTTCACTAAGAGTTTCAAACAACTGTCCTGACATTAAAGGGCAATTCTGGTATTTTAAACCTGGGCCCTAGTTTTACTTGGGTTCAGGTGTTTTAGAGCACAGAAACATCTATAACATGCAGAGCAGAGGGCCACCAGGACCAGGATTGGGAAACACCATTTATAAAACAAGCAGGGTCACCATCACCAGCAAGACATCTTATCATATTTCTGTTTTCCCCAAGATTGTGGTGCTTATTTTTCAAGTCTAAGGGAGTCCATCAGTGCCATCCCAACATCAGTTTTACTTTCAGTCAAGAAGAAGCAAGAAATTCTCTGTACCTCAGATTTGAATCCCTTCCTGCTTCCTTCAGCTGTTCATATCCAAACTGGTTTAGGACATTTATCACGATCATAGGGGCCAGAGACTGAGCCGGCTTAGTGAACAGAGCATTCGTACCAAACACCATGGAGGAGAGAGGGGAGCTGTAGAAAGGGCCACAAAAGAAAAGAAATCATTAAACACAATGCAGCATAAAAGTGCAAACACACCAGAGTAAGTTAGTAGAAGTGTGCTCATAATCACGTCTATTTTTTTTTACCTGCGTTTGTACTTCTGCATGTCTGTGTCAATGATGTCAGCCAAAGGTAAGCTAAAAAGACTGAAGGCTGCTTGAATTATGACCCTGCATAGAAGATAAGGGAGTAGTTTAGGTGTAATTCAGTCAACATTGAATGATTATATGGTGTAATCATAAAAAACAAAACAAAAGGGATATTAGAAGCACTTTAACCTCTTACATGTTAACGGTGAGGAAAAATGCCAGGATGTAGTAGTGCTGAGGACCGAGTGCAAGCATGATGGCCGCCATTCCAGCCTCCATGTAAAAGGTGAAGAGGATGATCCTGTAGTAGCCGAGACCATGAAGCAGATGCTGGCAGCTCAGTACTAACAGCTGGAATGGAGACAAGAGGTCAGGAACGACATAAAAAGTGTTTTGTAAGTGAAACAGCACTGTATTCATGAGCTACAGTATGTTGTAAGTAGCACAAACCCTGATATTACACAGTAAGCAAACAATGGGGTGGTGTAAATTATCATTTAGCTCTTTGGTCTGGGATGTTAGAGTTTCACAAGTGTCTCCCCAACAGCGGAAAGTTTAACAATAAATTGAAATTGAGACGGATGCTCATATTGTATTCCCAAAGAAAGCAACTTCCTGGAAGAGGATCATCTGAAAACATATAATAGGTTTCCATTTAAAAAAAAAAAAAAAAGCTGCTTGGCTATAATACCTGTGGGCAGATAAATCCTGCTCCATACATGATGCTCTTGGCCAGAGATGGAAGCACATTTGGGGGAATGAGGTGCTCAGCAAATATCATAGTAAAATTATTAAAGAAAGCCAACAAAAAAACCTGGAAGAAGTTCATGATCACAAAAAGCTGAAAGTCCCTGTTGGTCAGGATTTGCCACGTCAAAGTTCTTAACATGGAGAAGGAGAAAGCTGATGAATGGGAAGTCTGGTCAACAGACCGCAGCGTATCTGATTCAGATCCTTTGTTATCAAAGCGGCTCTCGCTGTGGAAGCCGGTGTAGAGCATGCAGCCACAACTGAGGATGGCGATCAGCACTGCGAAGGCTTGGAAGGACGCGAAGTCCTCCATGTTTCTGGACAGGACACCACAGAAGAGGACACTGGAGGAGCCAACGAGAGAAGCGACCTGTGAAAATAAAGAGGGAGCAGATGGACATTTAGATTGTTGGCTTATGGTTTATGAGCACACAACAGAAAGATAGAGGCAGCGTTCAGTATGCAAAGTCCTTACCTGGTTGTACTTTACAAGTCTTAGTCGGCTCTGATGGTGGCTGGAGGTCTCTGCAAACAAAGCGCATTGTGCCAGCAGCACAAATGTCAGCATGCCATCGAAAGCACACAGCGCCACCATCAGGTGTAAGCCGCTCAACCAGTCGCCAGGAGTGTAGGCCCGCCATGGGAACCAGGCAAGAAGAAACGTCAAGGAGTACAGGGGAGCACCATACAGGATGGAGAGACGTCTCTGAGAGCAGCAGGGCACCTTCGAGTTATCTTGCAGGTAGCCAAAGAGAGGATCATTGACTGCATTCCACACCATGTACACCACCTGTGGAGATTATTTATATAAAATAATGTAAAAAATAATAGAGCAGTCATGCAGAAAGGCCAAACACATCCTCCTCCCAGCTTCTTAAATGTGACAATTTGTTCCTTTTTTTCTAATTTACATGATTGTAAATTGAGCATCTTTAGGTTTTGGATTGAAACAAGCAACATAAAGACGTCAGCTCATTTAATTTCCACTAAAAACAGATATTTTATCAACTAAACGTGTAATCAATCAGTAGTAAAATAGTAAACAGCTTAACTGCTATTGAAAATAATTATTTTAAAAAAAGGCCCCTTTTATTGATGACTACAGTGTTTTTAACAGTTATTGATACACAGTTGTATACAGAAAATAACAGACATATGCAAACATAATTCACTCACTTGTGATTGGTGGAATGCTCCCTCTGATATCTTGTACTTATTGATAAAGAGTTTGACATAGTAGAAGTTGAATATATTGTTTATCATGCCAGATCCCAGAGTGGTCATTGCATAGGCCAGAGCTGCAGGATTCACCCCAAAGTTCCTCAGGTGTCGGCTTACATTCACTCTTCCGGAGCGCACACCTGAGGCAGGTTTGTCCTCCACGGCCATGGTAGCTCAGATAACTTCACCACCAAGTTACTTGTCCGAGAGCGAGGAAATACTGTCCCTGGCAATAACTATTTCACGCTGTTGTTGTTTAGCATTGCCAAAAATGACTATTAATAGTGAAAATGGTCAATATCCAAGAGGAAATACGCGTTCAGTAACGTTACTGAGCGTGTTCTTGTTCCAGCTGTTGTCCACATGTCGCGATGTTAGTTCCCGTTGAGCTAACTTACATAATATTTACGAAAGTTGTGGCACACTAAGAAACCATCTTCCTTAACTAAACTGATGTGTTCCTAACCTCGATTTTTGTGCCTACCGGCTGGGGTGGGACATCGGGATAAAAACAAGCATCTGATTGGCCAGAAGACTTCCTTCGCTCCACTTGCTGCCTTCTGATTCGTCGACATAAATGCCTGTCAACAAAAGCAGGAAGTTACGACAACGAAACATTTTTCTGAAAAAAAAAAGTTTTAACTGTCACTTTTTCCTGTAGACATTTAACTGTGGATAGCGGCAAAAGTTAAGCTTAACATTCGGTTTAAATATAGCAAAATTAATTTTCTTACATCGTAATTAACGCTAAATCTGCCACCTACCGGATGTTGGGGTGTATTAGAGATTTGCCACGTTGCTGTAGACAACAGACTTAACGCCGGACTCTCACCAGCAGGATGTAGTTTACACTTCTCCACACACGGCGGAGGACGGTGGAGCACACACACACACACACTCACACACATACACACATATACACACATATACACACCCACTCCTACACTTACCTACCTACCTACCTACCTACCTGTGTGTCAGGTGGAGCCCGCGGCGGTAACATGCTGACAGACATGATTCTGGAGGAAGAGTTTGAGAAGAGCGGAGAGCCTTGGTACGACCCGCAGGACCTTGAACACGGTAAGAGCTGCTCGGCTCTGTGGTCGCACCCTAAACTGTGTGGGCTGCTGTGTTATTACCCCTAGGACTTAATCAAACTCATGTATGAACCTGCGCCATATGGAGCGGACTGACTTCACCTGTGTGGCGTGTTGATGAATAAAATGACAAAGTCTCCAGTAAGTGGACTCAGATTGAAGTTTACAGTCTCCTCTTGTGACAGGATCACTGCGGTCATGGGTTAAAGCCGAAACATCCTCAGGCTGTCACGGGTCGGGTCGTGGATTGTTTTCTGATAATCTTGCTTTCCTTGGGTGTTGTTTGATAAAGGTGGGGTTGAGATATGGAGACAGATCTACTGATGGAGAACTTTATTTAGCAGATAGAGCAGGCAGCCACAACTAGGATGAAATATCCAACTAAAACTCTTTTGAATGTACTCTAGATTGTGTATTAAGATGGAAGTATTTAATATACATTGTGTATGTACTCATAGATCAAAAACATTTTTTTAAAAAGAGTCTGAGAGCATTGGAAAGATTAACGGAGCCATCATAGAGCTGTAATCATTAGTCGACTGACCAAAAAATAATCAGCAAGTGTTTTGATAATCAGTTATTTTTCAAGCAGAAATGTCAGTTATTAGTGTGAAGGTTTAATGATTTGTTTAAAGTAAGCAGAATATTTTGGGGTTTTGCCCACTGGATGGATTAAACAAGTGATTTGTTTGGCAAATTCTGCTGGTCATTTTCTTAAAAAAAAAATTCTGACATTTCACAGCAATTATTGACAGTTTAATCAATAATGAAAATATTTGTTAGGTGCATTAATGACTGGACAAGTAAGTGAGCAGAAAGAAATCCTCAATGGGCTGAAGAGCCACGATCATAATGCCAGCAGGCAGGAAAGACTTCCTGTAGCCAGTGGAGCTGAATAATACTGGAAAAGCTCTGCTGTTTAGGAAGGAGTTTGAGGAGTTCTCCACCCTCCTCTCAGCTACCAACTCTAAGGACATTAGAAAAGGGTCTAGGGTTGTTATTTGGTTGCTACATGGCACATTTGAGTTAAAAATCACAGGGCATATGCTGCTTATTAAGTGAAACATGTTTGGTTTCAATGTGTTGTTACTGACTGCCCTTAAAGGTACCATATTCTGCTCATTTTGGAGTTCGTACTGGTTTAGAGGTCAAATCTGCATAGTTTTGCATGGTTTAATGTTCAAAAGATTATTTTTCTCATACCAGACACAGCTGCTGCAGCTGTTCTCAGCGTCTGTCTGCATGCTCCGTTTTAGAAGGACAGAACTATCTGCATGCTTTGCTCTCGCTTTCGACATCAGTGTGTTACCAGGAGCTGGTGTCAGTGAAGGGGAAAAAAACAATGTCGGACAGTGAGGTGGACTCTGTGTTTCAACGGGTGGGGTCAGTCAGGCTGGTGAAGGGCTTGAGGAAGTCACATGTTCAACAAATCCCCTCATGACATCATAAAGGGAGCCAAATCTGAGCAGTGTTTTCACACACATTTACTGAAAGATGGAGCACGAGTAAATGAGAGGGTTCAACATATTTATGTTGATATTAAAAAGTTCATTTTGCATAATATGGCACCTTTTTAGATCGTCCTAAACAAGACATGCTTCACCTCACCTCTCTTTAGACAACTAGAATAGTGAGAAAGTGTCATGAGGAGATTCTTTAGATTCCTCCGTGATTTCACCAGTGCTAGATACTAATAGTGTGGCACAGTGTGTGCGTTTATACCCTTTACACGCATTTAGTTTCACCCGTCGTCTGTGTTTGGTCATTGAAACTGCCTTGTATCTCGTGTTTACATTTTTTCCTGTGCTTTGACAGATCTCCATTTGGCAGCGGAGTTGGGGAAAACCCTCCTCGACAGGAACCATGAGCTGGAGCAGGCCCTGCAGCAGATGTACTCCACCAACCACGAGCAGCTGCAGGAGATAGAGGTGATACACGTTAGGAAGGAACTAACCGGAGCTTCTTTAGGCTCCACCGGCACGTAACCAAGACGTAATTAAGGTTTTATTTTTGCTTTCGCTCTACAAAATATCTATGTGAATCATATATTTAGATTGCCAAACTCTGGGAAATATCTTGGCTACCTTAATACAGCAGAGCATACATTTTGGTTAACTTGTGTGTTCTCAGGTAAAGCTTATAAATGAATACAATTAGGCTTCATAACTCAGGGCTCAGACATTTCATTTTGCCATGTGCAGACAGCACTGATTGATTTGAGTTTGAGGACACGGCACACAGCAGGTCAGCAACGATAAGAGCCTTAATTCGTTTACACCAGCGAGGGGGGCAGTGGGTTGAGGATTTATCGAGGTTCATATGGTAATCCCCATACATCTCTCTCTCTCTCTCTCTGTGTATTTTAAAAAGCACTACACAAATGGCTGAATTGATCTCAACCAGACAAAGTAATTTAGTCGATGTCATAAACTACAGTCAAAGTCAGTCAAACACGTTGGATAATTCAGAGGTGGAAAGTTAAAACTTAATAGAGACCCAACCAGTACAAAAAAGATGGTGGTCTGTTGCAAATCATAAGTACAAACTTGATTGGCCGCTCATTGTTTCTATGGAAGCTTGTCTCTTTGCTAATGACATGCGTTGGACTTGGATATAAAAACAAATGTAAAAATATCTAAAACGATACCTGCAGCCTCCTGTTTTTCCACGGTGGTTTCAGAATAACACTTATGTTGGTGTTGCTGCTCTGCATTCTGATTTTCTTTGATATGATAATCAAGTGCTTGATGCAGCTGCAGCTAACAATTACTTTCAAGATTAGACAAAATAAAATACAATACAAATAAAAGAATACAAATGAGCAGCACAATTCCTCTCAAAATTTCCAACAAAGAAAGGCAGCCTCACATTAGAAAAGACGGAGAATATAACAATAATTTTACCTGACCTGACTTATTTATCCATTAATCAACTAATCGTTTTACGTCTATATGCATATTTTATTTGAGATACCACAAACCACCAGTTAAGCTCCATTGTTTTCCTCTCTTGTTCACCAGTACCTGACCAAACAGGTGGATCTGCTGCGTCAGATGAACGACCAGCATGCCAAAGTGTACGAGCAGCTGGACATGGCCGCCAGGGATCTGGAGCAAAGCAATCAGAGATTAGTGCAGGACAACCGCCTGGCCCAGCAGAAGATCCACAAGTTAGTCTACCTGTTATCAGTGAATTTAATTCTACATAGTCATCTGAGCAGTCAGACTATGTGTAATATGCGCGGAACCTCAGAGCCACATTCATTCGTCTTTTCTTTCCCCTTCAGTCTAACTGAGGCCATCGAAGGGCTTCACACCTACATGGAGGACCTGCAGAATCAGGTGGAGGAGCTGAAGGCTGCCAGGGAAGAGCGAACCAAGAGAGATCTGGCAGAGCAGCGGCGTAACCTCGGAGCGCAGAGTGTGTCCTGTCTGAAAGAGCTCTATGACACTCACCACGACAGGTAATGCATTTGGGTGTGTGCCATGGCTTGTGTTCTGCTGCACAACGCTAATAGCAGAACACAATACTGCCTGGATCAAACACGCAGAGTTACTTTGGGAATTTTGTCACAGGTTTACCGAAAACATATTCAGGTGTATCTGCATGCTACAGCCAAGGCAGTGTGGGTAGACGTTTGTCTTTCCTGCACCTTTACATTACACTGAAGAGGTGAAGAGTAGTTGAAAGCGTCTGAATAATAAGAGCTCTGATCTGTCTGATCTTCTCCTACTACCCCGTGCACTTTCGTCTCAGCCTCTTCTCTGCTGACTTGACACCTATAGGGCACCCAGAGCCAGACCAGACCTCCTCCTTCAGACATAATCCAAAGTAGGAGGAAGTTAATCCTCCTCCCATTGTCAGCAGTGCCCTAATACTTACATGTAAGTGCTGCTTCAGCTCAGTGCGCCTCAAACCACTTGTTTGATTCGCTTTGGAGGGAGCAGCTAGCTTATTGTTTGTAAGCCATCAAAACAGCTGTTATCCTAAAATTTGGTCAAGGACAACCTCCTTCTCAGGGTACATTCATGAGACTGATCCAGATCCAGTGGACATTTACATAGAGTTAATGATGACTACATTATGATTTTTAACATGAGCAGAAAATGTATGTAAATTATGTAAAGAGAAAATGTATCATGACAGCAGCCGATGTGGGTTTTGTGTCAGTCGTGAACACAAAAAAAAATGAGTATAGTGTATTGGATTATGAGTATAACAAAAGCAAAAAGCACGATTTCTGTGAGCATTTGTTAATAATAGTTTAATTATAACACGTCGCACAAACAACATGCTTAATTCACCAACATTTCACACAGGATCAAGGAAGATTTAAAGTGTTGACATTTTATATCAAAAAAGTCAAAGGTCAACATCTCATTTCCTTAGAACACTGAGTTGGTGCCACTGATCTTGGCTGCCCACCTTGAAACTGTGGTGAATGTGTCATTTCTGTGCTGCTGGGTTACAGACGTCCATGTTTTAGAATTTGTAGCTTCGAGGCAACATTCACATTTGAAGCATTGTCTACTGTCACGGTTACAACATTGTGTTCTATTAGAATCAGTGTTATCGGCCAAGCATGTGAACTCACGCAAGGAATATGACTCAAGCTTCATTGGTTTAGCTGAAACTGAGCTTCAGGTTATTGTTGTTGCCCCATGTGATGAAGCTCTCTATCAGTCCTTTGTCCTCTGTAAAAATAGCGTCTAACCAAAGGCAGCATGTTTCTCACAATGGAATCATAGTGATAACTTCCATTTTTTCATTAAAAAAAACACGTAATACCCTTTGTTGAAAAAAGTCTTCAGTACATATATAATGAGAATGGACAGACATGGATGTAAACTGCACTTGACTGGTTCGTGAAGGCATGCAGCAGCGATTCTAGTTTGTGTTTCTCCTGAATGTAGTATTTTCACATATTTATTGTATTGCTCTGTCCTGACTCAGGCATGTAGCCCACGATACTCCACCTGTGGATGGGCTCTGGTCACCGCAGGACTCTTTCTATAACCGAGACAGTCGGCAAGACCCAGAGGAGGAGAACGCGGCTCTCCAGCGATCCGTCCAAACTCTTCAGAGCCAGATAACATTGGAGCGGAGCCGCAGGGAGGCTGCAGAGCGGGAGAGTGAGCTGACCGTCATGGAGAACAGAGGCCTGGAGCAGCAGCTGGCCCTGCTGGCCGGCTGCCGGGCCAGGCAGAATGAGCTGGAGGCCGAAGTGGAGCAGCTGCGGCTTCTGTGGCGTGCCGACTGTGCCAGCAGGTAGGCATGATATATTTATGGACTAGATTCAAATTGTCAAGTTATTTGGCTCTGATCTTATGACGCACACTTGGTGATACAATGTTTGATATACAGATCGAGCACTGACCTGTGACTTACACCTTTGTGTCCCCTTCACTCCCACCAGTGTCAGAAGGCCTGACCAGCTGCTGGTGCCGGATACAGTATTCTTCTCCTCAGAAGACAGAGCCGGCGCGGGGCAGGATGAGATGGAGGAGAAGGTTGAAAAGGATGAGGAGCAGAGAAGATGCAGGCAGAGGTGCAACAGCGACAGTTTTTTGAGAGCGACAAACGCAGATGAGATTCGCCGTATTCACGAGCAGCTGTGTATAAGGCGAACGGAGGCGGTGAAACAGAGGGGCATCTCTCTGCTCCACGAGGTGGACGCACAGTACAGCGCACTGCAGGTGGCGTATTCATAGCACGTCTGCTCACAACAGCTCATGCATGAAAAATATGTACAATTTAAGACTTTTTATAAGCACTCTTTGTTTGACTTTTGAGAAGTACACAGCAGTTAAAAGAAATATGTATTTGCTTCACGTCTAGGTGAAATATAATGAGCTGCTGCAGCGGTGTCAGCAGACGACAGGCAGGCTCAGCCACAAAGCCATCCAGACATCCAGCAGTCCATTTGCGAGCAGCCGGACCCGCCGCCGCTTGTCCAGCTCTGCTGCTCAGTCTGATCTGACGGCGGTTCTGGAAGACGGCCAGCAGCCCGAGTACAAGGCCCTCTTCAACGAGATCTTCACCTGCATCCAAAAGACCAAAGAGGACCTCAGCGAGAACAGACTGCGGGTCAAGCACAGTGACTCCCAGAGCTCTGTCGAGTGATCGCATCAGTCATCGTCCTGGGACTCGCACTTCTTTGTGTCTGCGAAAGTTTTTGATAAAGGAGAAACTTTGAGGTTGCTTTGCTATAAAAACACGTAGAGGGTGAAGATGCAGTAAGCACGCTCAACCCCTTTACGTCTCAGACATGTTGCAATCCTCTTATGCTTTTGTTTGCCAGCGCTGTTCCTTTTATTCCGTCCTAATCAAAAATGAAGTGTTATAAAACATGACGTAAAGCAGCTGTACGATTTAAAGGAAGAATGTATTTCCAAAGTTCAACAACAAATATACAGATAACTAAAGAAGTATTGTATTTATAGTTGGATAAATATTTATCAGAAGTATTAAATCAACTTCCAGCAGTATTCAGTGTTTATATAATGTTAACCCTGTGATGTCATTATTTGGTGCTTGGGAGAGAAATACACACATTGACTATTGTTTGTGTGTTGACTAAAGTTGTAGGTGTTACGTATGACTGACAGAGATGTTGGAATGTAGTAATAGGATGAAAAACTGTAGTAATGACTAAAGACTTTATGAGTTTATGGTAATTAGCTTAACGGCTATTGTGTGCTGGTTTTCGTAAGTTGGAACTAGTTGGTTCACCAGTTGAGGGTCATTGGATTGGACAGTGAATATGAGTGGACACTGGAAAACTGTTCTTAATAGTTGTTGCTTTCTGTTTTCATGTCTGCGTACAGCGTCGACGAGTGTCTCTGTGGCAGAACGACACATAACAGCTCTGCACTTTTTAAGGCTGAATCAAACTTTCAATCATGTTTTATTTATTTAATTTTTTTTGAAAGAAGTTAAATTCTATTTATTTTCTTTTTTTGCTGAACATCCGGTGCAGATTGCCAAGCTGAGAGAGACTGGAGGTGAAATTAAATGTACACTGTGGTGCTTATTTTGTGGTCCTGAATATTCTGACACAGGTGACCAGGGGGAAAAACACAAGAGATTACCCTAATTTTATAAATAATTTCTTTTCACCTCAAATTTTCAGAATATTCAGCTTGGACATTTCCTGTTCTTAATATGGGACAGAAATTGTGTTGACTGAGTTGGGATAAACAGCAGAAAACCCTTTAAATCTAAATCAAAGCGGTTGTGAAGATATGGGAACTCTCAGTCGTATACAGGAAAGATAAAAGATGTCCAGGACTTTGACTAGTATTCACCGAACTTAACTAACCTGGGTTACTAATCTGACAATCCTCATACCGCTGACTCCATCCACAGGGACACTGCGAGGCTCATGAGGTTGTCATTCAACTTTTTACTTTCCATGTGTAGTGATGAAAAATTATGAAAAAGGAAATGCTTAATTGACAGTGCTAATGTACTAAAATCCTGTATTCTTTGGGCATTTAGCAATGTGCTGTTTTGAAGCTGTGAAAGTTACACTGCTGCAGAAAGCATCACTGTATGGTCATCGGTGTCCTCCATGAAGACTAACATGTTTTTCTTGCACCTAACTAGTAAAAACATTAATGCAAGAGCCTGTTGAGTATTTTTTTGTCCTTGTGTCTAAAACACCCGAGCCTACATAGTTTGCTTGTGCATAGATGTTTCAACCTGTCCTCCCCTCATGTGCGCAATCATAAGATCTCATCAGATGGAAAAAATGCAGTGGCTATTTGTATGCTGCAGTGTGTTGTAGAAACAAATCAAAGTACAACAGCAGCGAGGCATGTTGTCTCCTACAGAACCCAGAGGACTCCTCATTCCTCACGACCCCACTCTACTCTGGGATCCCACTACCAATTAATGGGGCTTTGTCTCTTTTCATAATTAGGTTTTACGTAACTGTGATTTCCCCATAGTGTGCACAATTAGCCCAAATCCATTAAACCTCCAAACAAGGGGCTTGCATACCACGCTTGCCTAAAGGGACATGTCTTGGCAAGACCACAAGCATGAACTCAGAAATCTAACAAAGGCATCAGCAAAGCAGCCAGCAGAGGCCTGTGGCAAGACTTGGACCAAACATATTGTTAAAGTAATTAAGATAAGGTGGATTCACAAAAGTAGAGATTATAGATTAGCTGTTGGATTAGTTACACAGTCCCTCATGGCTGGAAGAAACAACATATCAGGAGTGAAAGAGTCCAGTAAGCAGTAATTAATGTTATAACATACACAAGAATGAAAGAGACAAATATATAAGTCGGCCCAGTAGTAAATCCAGCTAGCTAACAGTTGTATTAGCAACACGTTAGCCGCAGACAGCTAGTGTAGTAGCTAGCTTGGTTCAGAAGTAGCCTGAATTTATGCAGAGAATTCCTAAATTAAATTAACTAACAGCTGTAATAAGACAGACCCAACAGATAAAGCTCCCACAGGGCCACCGTAGGAGTGAGCTAGATAAACGATATCTACCAATATTTCTGTCTCACAGATCTGATCAAATGTGTGTCCGTTGAGCAGCGATGCTATGGAAGTTTGAGTGCTCTGTTGCCCGTAGCAACGGGTGTTCCGTTGCCTGTAGCAACAGAGCACTGACAAAGCACTACACTGTTGGCTACAACTTCACCTAAAAAAAAGGTTTGAGCTACTTGTGATTTACTTGATTATTTACACGAAGGAGCAAAGGAGTTATACTTTTCACTTCACTGACAGCTGACAGCTTTGCAGATCAGCGATGAGTTTATCAACTATTTTTGGGTTTTTTTTGTGTTAAACTACCGAACAGCGTAACAATGAGATGCTGCAAACAAACCAGTACTGAATACAAAATGAAGCCCTGCGATGTTCATTGTGATGCTCTTGCTGATAAAACGTACTTTAGTAACTATTTTAATGCAGGACCTTCACTTTAAACCCTGTTAAATTATTTGTCTCAACAAAGACTCGTAGTTGTTATAGTTGATTTAAAAATATATATATATTTCGTGATAAATTTAAACCCTGGGACCCATTTTTACATGTTTTGGGCTGAAAATGACCGGTAGTAGGAAGACTTGGCAAGTGCTCCATTAAATCGTTTTATGGCGCTATTCGCACCCACTAGACCAAACTCCATTTACAAAAACAGTGATTTTAGCGCTGGACATCGCCACCATCAGCCCGTAGTAAAAAATAATACTATATTGATTATTCGATGGCAGCAGTGGTAGCGTGGCCGAGTGGTCTAAGGCGCTGGATTTAGGCTCCAGTCATTTCGATGGCGTGGGTTCGAATCCCACCGCTGCCAACAAGGATGCATTTTATAATTGTCCCCGTTCACAGTACAAGTTCCCTCTTGTCACACTTGTGCTTAGTTACGTGACTCCACTGCGAACACACGCCCGAATAGCACGTTTTGCTGCTACAAAATGACTCCACAGCCTGGGAAAGTGTTTGGTAGTGCGGGTGCGCCCTCTTGTGGCAGCCTGCATGTGCACAAAAACACCAGGCCGGTCCTCAAAATGTTTGATAACACTTAGAATTTATTTAGTAGATCTGGATATTAAACATGCAGCGTTTTCCTTACAGAAGTTTTCATTGGAGAAGACTAAAGAGGAAATTCATAAGTTAATGTGATAATTGTAGACATAAAATTATCAATGGCATTCATTGGTAATGCTTTTATTTCTAAAAGTATACAAAACGACTAAATACTAATTAAACTCTAAAGATGTTTGTAATACAAAGTTGGATATTTTTTTCTTTTAATGAAATCATATTAACTTCAAACTCTAGTGAAATCCAGAACATTCACACAACTCAGTTTTAATACGTTCTAGCAGCCTGGTAGTTTCCTCATTTTGAAATCAGACACACATATACTAACACCTGAAAGGTAAAAAAAAAACATGAAGCACAGAAATGACATAACCTGACGTACGGAAGACTTATTTTAAGGTGTGTCTGGTGAGCTTCATTAATAAGTCACATGGTGAGAAAATACATTAACTGTGAGACATCGAAGCAAAATATTAAATTTCCTAACAAACAGGCGACATGAGTTTGAATTACACTTGAGACAGCTTATTGTGCAACTATCCATCCAGTGATTTCCTTGTTTAGTTCTGACAGAGGATGCAGGAGAGCATCAGTAGCACCAGGCTGAGACCCATCAGCAGCACTGGGACGAAGCGTGGGGGCAGCTGGGAGATCCAGGAGAGGTAGAAAGGAGGCAAGCTGGAGCGAGACGGTCTGGACTTCAGGTACTGCACCAAAGAGTCCGCCAGGCTGTAGGGCTTCGGGCTGTAACCAAGCTCTCGACGGGCCTTGTCGATCTTGAAGGTGTGGCTCACTGCTATGCTCCTCACCTACAGTGGAAGGACAAAATCTTTCATTGAGACAGAAACCATCTCTAGAAGCTCCTAAACCCTTCATCAAAGACTACCGACTGGGGTCCATGTAAGAAACGACCACTCAAAACAGTATTAGTTAGGTGGTTAAAAAACAGATTATTATTATTTAAGGAAGGTTACAGTCACTTAGCGTATTGTGTACGATATAAACATATATTTTAGAATAAGAAATTATTCTAAATTATTCTATTATTATTATTCTTATTCCCCCGATAGTGTGTGATACTGTAAATTAGGACCCATGGCAAAAATGAGCTTAATAAATAGTTCCATCTATTAAAACTGCATAGGTAGAATTTGTTTAATAACTTAAACAGATGCAACAATGATATGATGTCATTGGAAACTGGACTGATAGAATAAAGCACCTGTGTGATATGACAAAAAGTACACCTCTGGGGTCAGTAGGCTGAGGGTTAAACTGCCGCAGAGACATCCAGACCAAGTTAAAGGTCATACTGTCACACTAATGGTTCAGATTAACCTCAATTTGGCAAACTTGGTTTTACATTCTGATAGCCTGTGACTGATGGATGCCTCCGGTTACTGCATCCTCTTACGGCTCGGGATAAGGTGTCTGCATGTGAAGTACACGCAGTGACAGAAGAGTTCAGACAGACACCAGGGGGACAAGCAGAGCTCTTTAAAGCTCTTTTCCAGCTTTTCATCCACCCTCATGAGTCAGTTCTTCGTTCTTAGGAGGTAAAACTGCACCAATCAGCACATGTCTTCTCCCATAAGATCTTCAGAGCTCCACTGAATGACTCATGCCAGGCTCTTCTATACTGATCTAACAGTATATCATCATTGTTAGACAATCTAACTGCAAAGTGGTGAAACCTGCTCATCCTGTCTGACCAGGCAATCATCCTGACTATATTTATCTCCCTCCGCAATAAAGGGTCGTTCACTGCCACAGGCATTACTGAATTCAGGACATAGACAATACTTTTAAAAATAACATAGTTTGTAAAGTGGTAGTGATGTAGGACGCCTTTTTGTTATCTGGCAGATGAAAATTAGTCCTTTAGCAGGGGCAGAAGAAGTATATAGCTCCTTAGGTCAAAGTACTTATATATCAGTGCAAAAATACTCCATTAAAACTAAATGTTCTGTCAAAGAAAGAAAGAAAGTTTTCATGTTGCTTCATTTGTATATTATAATGTGTATCTAATCTGGATAATGAATCTTTTTGCTTTGCTTTGTTACAGTTTTATGTGTAGAAATTAAAGCTGGCATTATTCTATTCTTGTTTTTACTGTAAACAAATCCACCAAAGAGACCAAAATCAACACAGTGTTCATTTCTCAGTACTTTTCAACTTCCCAACCCTGACTGTGGTGCTCAGATTCAAACCCATTCATTGTTATTGAAGAATCTTTAAAAACAGGTTACAGACATACAGTTTGACTTTTAAAATACGCCAAATAATTTCATAAAGCAGCTGGGCACCGTAGTTTTTAGCAAACATTACTTGAACAGGAGAAAATGGTGGATTTCTTGGGGACTATTTTCAGCTGTGGATTAATACACATTTGGCTTTATAGTGAGCCCTTACAGCAGCAGGATGGTGTATGTGGGATCAAATCAAATGAAACTACAGTGCTCATGTTCATTATTATGACAGAACATGTCATCTGGTGCAACAGTGGGACTCTTTTCTGTGTTTTTAGTAGTTTTTGGACGATGACTGAGCTCTCGGCACACAGGAATGAGATATATCAGGCTTTGCCTACACAGACGATACTTGTTAGGATCAATTCATTATTGATTTTGGTCTTTCATGGGACTTGCTGATGAGAGAAATATAGATTATCACCAGACTCACCGCTAAACTTTGAACCTAACAAACACTTCATGATAAAAGACAGTAGAGCTGAACCCTGAACCCTGATGCACCTCTGGTTTGACATTTGAAACTGCACCTTCCTCCATGTCTATGCAGACCTGGAATTTATGTACAAGAGGAAAAACTCCTCTGCATGTGACGTGATGGCTTAACCTGAGAGTTGGCAGATAATTTGAGCCAAGCCAAGAGGCTGCTCGACTGTGCTCACCATAGCAACAGCCACTGTACTGAGGTCACTTCCTGTTACACTTCATCTTGGACTTCCTGTTCTGACCCGCAGAAGTTTATGTTTTATTCACAGGACAATCATCGATCCCCCAGCCAGCAGCTGTCTGGCAGAGTGAGCTCCAGGTGCAGGCCCACGGGCTCAGCTTTGGTTTCTGCCTCATCACACATTCATGAGGACCTTACAGGCCCGACGGAGGCTCCTTAAGATGCATCGTAAAGGCCTCCCCAGACAGGATCACTGCAAACTGCCAACCTGATACATTACAATTCTTGTGTTATTTTTAACAGCGCAACAAAACGGCAGATGGTAATAAAATGCTTCCACTGACTAGGAGCACTTTGGGATTATGTTATTATTTTATATTCAATTCATTAAAGGCTCACTTTGGTTTTCCATAATTCATGCACATGAGATAGCATCAGACGAGGGAGGGGGAGCGCAAGGGGGCTGATAGGAAAATACCCGTCTTAATGAGACTTAAACAACATCAGCTCCACAGAGCAGGTAATCTATCTCCAACACAGAAGACACATACTTTCACATGCCACTTATAGACAGGTCGTCACGATGCATAATGCACCTCACTCTTACTTCATCAAGGTCAGACGGCTTTAAAGGAGAAAGAAGCATAATTACCTCACTTCTGGTTAAGAGGAGAGGCACTTCTATCACAGGCCTCAGAATTATGTGCAAATATTCCATCAGGATGGCTGAAAGTAGAAGAAACACAGTTAGAGTTAGCGTTAGTAACAACTCAACAAAGTGTTAAACAAGTATGATCCGATAGATCTCTAACGGGTGTAAAAGTTTAAGAGAAAGAGACACGACATACCTGCTGAATAGACGACTGAAACAGGTACATTTATCAACGGTCTGCTGTAGCCCACATATTCAAACTGTAACGGTTAACATGAAACAGACGAAAGTAAATTACGCTTCCGTTTTGACAAAAGGCAATCCAATAAAACTGTAAATATCCTCAAAAGTTTATTTTTTTTATTGTGAAAAGTTTCCTTGTACTTTTCAATTTCCTGTCCTGGACCCTGTCTGTGGTAATGGTAATGGTAGTGAAGACATTTAAAAACTGGTCAAAAGGATATTGTTTGATTTCATAAACAGGCCAAATCATTTCCCAAAACAGCTGTTTTTAGCAAATGTTATTCAAATAGGAGTAAATTGTGTCTTTGTTGGTGACTATTTCCAGCGGCGGATTGATACACATTTGGCGCCTATGGGTATTATACAGTTAAATAAATTACAGTGCTACGAACATGGGTTCATAGTAGTGAAGAAACATGTCACCCAGTGCAACACAACAGCTGACTTATGTGTTTTTAATAGTTTTAGGATGAAAATCGAACTCTACAGCACAGAGGAATAAGATATATTAAGTTTTGTCTTCACAGTTGATATTTCAATCAATTCACTGTTGGTTTGGGTGTTTTATCAGATTTCTTCACCATAAAATATCACCAGACTTATCATTTAACTCACCAATGGTGTCAACCACTCAAACACATTTACTGAAACTCCATCATTAATGAAATAGGCCTGTCCACTCTGCAAAAGAACGGAAAACAACAGGGACACTGTACATTATCTTAATTTAAACTGTAACAATGATAATAGCAGCTAGCAGATATCACTGACTTACACAAAATTGACAACTATATTGTATCTTTGGTCTTAGATTGCGATGTGCAGAACAGAGAGGTTCATTAAAAATGTTGCAAAAGGAGGAGAGGGACTAATCATCTATATTCAAGTCAGAAATTGATACTAGTTAAGAAATAATCTTAAAGTCCGATTTATTCGGTGTGGTTTTATTGCTGAAAGCCACATGGATGTCGTCTGTTTGTCCTGACTCACAGCGACACAGCTCCTCTTCAGTGTGAGAGCCTCAGCCGCCAGCGTGTGTGCCAGCACCAGGTTATCCACATGGACCCAGTTCATCCTGGCCTGGGAGTCACCAAACCTGAACGTGAACAACCGACGCTCCACGTTCACCTGAGAGAGAGAGAGAGAGAGAGAGAGAGAGAGAGGGGGACACTAAGTAGGTGTTTTCATTAAGCTAAATCACTCCCTTTTTCTCATTCTTTAGTCATTGTCAGACTTATAGCTAACTTATAGTTTGCGCTGAAAGACAAGGATACTATGCATGCGGAGTAAGGACATTTTAAAAGGTGCAAAACAAGGACAAAAATGCATAGAAAGTTGGCAGAAATGGACCAAAATCCACAAGGCTCCAGAGCATTTTAAACTGTTTTCATACTGTACTGCAACAAACTGATGGCCCTCATAAATAAGGTTGAAGTCAACCTACAGTATCCAGTAACTTCGGTCGGTCTTGGCCACTTGGCCGACAGTAAATCCAGAACATAAGCACGTCCAGCCCTTCAGCAGACTGTGCTGCTGCTCACAAATGCTGGTTGTAACTGGATGCCCGGAGAGCTTTATCAATAATGTAAACTCTTTTCTGCCAGGGAGACTTCAGACACTGCATGATGTAAATTTATTCCAGAGCCAACACAAAAGGCATTAATCTTTATCATGAGAGAGTAAATGTACGTTTTGTTAGTGTTAGTCTCTCACCATCACTCTGTGAAGGTGTCTCCTCTCCTCTGGTCCGTAGATGCCACATGGCCGCAGGACGCAGGTCCGAAGCAGGCCTCCACCTTCACAAGAGAGGATTTACACCTTCATCAAATATATGTATATATGTAACACGTATGTGCTTTTTGAAACATGATGCCACGTGTTTGGTGAAGCCATTTTAGGAGCAGACTTTGATCGTCGTCGGTATCGGTTTACTCATATTCTCATCAAAGAAAGAATTGGGTGGTTTTCCTCACCGATGCTGTTATTTCTCTTTCGGGTGTTTCATAAAGTATGAAATTATCAATAAGGTCCACTGCTGAAAGAAGCACCGAGATCTTATACTGAGGTAAAAGTAGCAATTATGATGTAGAAATACACAATTACAAGTAAAAGTTCTGAAATGAATTCGAGAAATGAATGACATTAAACTGCAGTACTTTCCCTTTAGTTATACCTCAAAATTTTACTTTACAGCACAAATTTTACTTAAGGTTGATTTTTCCACCTCTACTGACTATGATGACACCACGACCCTCCTCCCTCCCACCGAGCCTCCACCCGTGTGGCAGATACATGATCTTTAACCTGCAGCGTTATAGTGAGGCAGCTCTTGGCTCTAAGCTTAATTGAATATATAAGATGGTGTCATTTTAAAATTTTTAATATACATGAAGAACGTAGCAGATGTGTGAGATGTGTAACTGCTGCTCCACAACCTAGCCAGAGCTGGGGTTTCCACGGTAACCACTGCCTCCCTCAGTGTTTTTCTTTTACTCGAGCGATTTTATTTACACAGAAACCAAAAGCTTGCAATCTCCTCTAAATTGTACCCCTTTCGTGCTATTCTGTGATTGCGCTGTCATCACACACACACTGATCGTTTCACACCTTTCAGGGAGCACCCGTTGGCAGAGAGGACCGCCTGCTCCGCAGTCGCTTTAGTTCTGGAGTAGTGGTCGATGTGCTGGAACAGAAACACAATACTTGGATTGCATTATCCTCTAAAGTATTGAAAATGTCTTATTGTATAGAAATGTTGGTCTTTTGTTGGGTTCTTCATTCCAAGTTGTGTTAATACGATGGGAATAGGATTTCATGGGTCACATTTTAGTTGATATGGTTTTCTCTTGTAGTTTTGCAAAAGCCATACTTCAAGGTTTTTTTTCTGTACTCACTACGTCGTGAGGCACGTACGGCATTGAGGCCTCATCACCCTCCTCAATTGGTTTCCCAGCAAACACCACATTGATGGTACTGGTGTACACCAGTCTGGGGATGCTCCTCTCCTTACACACTGAAAGACAGCAACATTATCATACCAGTTTTACATCAGGACAGCTCAGATGTTTGGTGGAGGTATGCAGACTTTTTTTGGTCTTTATATCTTTTTACAATATCTATGCTCCCATATCATTTTAGGTAATTGGGCTATGAAAATGATTAAAAACGCAGCAATGAATTTTCATCCATCAAATGCCCTTAAAAATACCATTACCATCAAATACCATTAAAAAAAAAGTATTTACAGATTTCAAATAATGTTCAAAAGTGTTGAGTTTGACAAAATAAGATCATTGTTACATATTTCCTCACCGTTTATGACGTTATTGGTCCCTCCAACATTGACCGACTCCACCTTCTCTTTCTTCAACTGGCAGACAGAGAGAAAAGTAGAAAAATGTCACTTCTTAACATCACTTTTTCAATCTTATAGGTCATTTGCACCTCTTCTGTGCGGTGAGCAGCCAACTACATGTACACTGTAGTTTGGGTTACTGGGTGGTGACAGAAATCCTGATCAGCATTGTTTTGTCGTGATGCCAGATGACAGCACCAGACAGATTTACGAGTATTGCAACCATCTATATAACAACTATCACCCCTGAGGTACAAAGTGGCATTACACAAAACCAGCTGGCTGGTTAGCATGCTAACTTCAATATATCTTACATAGATATCTCTGCAACACAGACGAACGGACATCACGTCAATACTGATAATTCTACACATTTTGTTGATATTAGTCATTCATTTTCGAATGTTTTAAACTAAAATCATGGCTAAATTATTGACTATGTTTATAGCTGGAGGTGCCCCGTCAGCAGTTTTACAGACGTCTCTTTTAAAATAAAAAGTCCAGCATCCATCCTTATAATCATCTTACAGTAGATCCATGCATAAAACAGTAGAATATTGCACCACAGCGTCTACGATCCAGTTGCAGTGTGGGTAATGTAGGCACCACATTCTTCAAGGATGGAGTATGTGTCTCCATTGTGAGTGTGACAATGTTACAGGAGTGTCATGCTAAATCGGTGGAGTGCTCTTCACTATGTAAGAGGAGAACAACGTTGGCTCTTATTTATTTATAAACCTCATTGTATTCATCTTAACTTCTCACAAAGGATTCTGGTGCCAAGAATGTCTGATTTAAGGGATGCTGCAATAATGGTTTACAAAGGAGGCTTTGAGGTTTGAAACGTACGTGTCCCTGGGAAGTTTCAGATATCTTTTTTCATTTAAAATACTTAATTAATCTGAGTAAGCAGGCAGCTTTCAGTGAAGCAGGCCCACTCAGCTGTTAAACATTACGGTAGCTGTTACTCCCTAACGTGTCTTTCTGAGAGAATATGAATGTTAAATCAATGAAAACTGTGTACCACTTTACAATAACACGACCCTAATAAAGGATTTGTAAATGGTTTATAATTAGGTTATTAATTAGGGTTAAAGCTCTTTATAAATCTTTCATAAGCAATTGATTAGAAACAAGTTATTAAACAATTCTCATACATCAATGCAGGCTCACTGTTTGGCAAGATAGAGTTACTGCGTCACTACTGGGGGGCAATATTGCCAAAGCCTTGGTGTATGAATCTGCTAATTTGATATGCCATAATTTGAGATATCGAGTGAAACCTTTGGACTATTAAAATGTGCTGATGGTGGTTAAATGCCAGTTACTTGTTAACAAATATCTGATGAAGATGATGGGTGTAACTGCTGGCTGATTAAGAAGAAGTAACCAATGAGATCTGAGGCTTAACAGTACAGATAAATGTGGGCTCATTATTTTGCAAGTAAGCAATTGTCCTTTTTATCTACTGTGTTATAACGACTCATTGGTAAATTATAAAGCGTTAACATGCTAACTATTAACCTAATTATTAACCATTCATAAATCCTCTATAAGGGTAAAGTGGTAGTGAAAACTGAATTTAAGGTCTTTATTTATCCACTATAAACAATAAAGTACAGGGAAATTTGTTTCCTGACTCTGAACATCGTCACTTCATACAGTCTCTGTTTCTCTGACTTTTTGTTTGAGTGATTAAGTGGTGAGAAGACACTACAGAAGACTTGAAGCGTAGTCACCTGCTCTGGTCCGGACATGCCGTATGACGCTGTGTGAAATAGACAGTCGACCCCTTCACACACCTTATAGAGGGAAGAATAGTCCCGGATGTCATTCTGTAAGAAAAAATTAAATACTTTCAGTTAGTTAATATCAACTCGGACACTGCGTTCCCCTCGGTTCCCCTCATGAGAGCAGACGTCAGGTGTTTGTATTTGCTGTTATCATTAGAACATTTACTAAGTGCTCTCAATACAACATTTACAGTTTGACAAGTTGGTGAGCGCTGCAGGCTCAGTGAGAGTACATGTGGCAGTGACAGTCCATAACTATCCCATGAAAGGACTGTTGTAATTAAGGTAAGTATGCCATGAGGCCTGCAGGTGAAACCTGAATCATGTCTCCACCCTCTCTGACCGAGTCAGCAGCTGGCGCTCTGAGGAGGATCACTCACCTGTGTCTGTTTCCAGCCAGCAGACTGACGCTGGCTGAAGCAAAGAAATGCAAGAGTTGATTTGTCTGCGCGGAGCAGAGAAAATTAGAAGGAAGACATAAACTGTGTATTTTATGTAATTTATACCCCAAATCAAAGCTAGAAGTAAAACATGTTGCTGCGACGAGGATTAAAAACCAAGAAACAATGTTTTTTTTCTCGCTGAATGTGAGGCAGCGAATATGTGAGGTGTGTCACTGTCAGTTTTATTTCTGCAGGACAAAATCTAACAAAATGTGAATAGATGATGTGCAGGGAGAGAAAATGACCTCCACCTAATTAATATAAAACAAATTAAATACATTATGAAAAGACATGATAACATGAATAAATTCACTCTGTAAGACAAAAAAGATTTTTTAACATTTTAGCCAGTTCATAAGTTCGGACTCCTGGTTGAACTTAAATGAAAAGTTAAGTGTCTGGACTATTAATTAATATCTAGCAGGGTTTGCTCATCGATTTTTTTCATAATAATTGGACTAAATATTTGATTCTGTTCCTTTTCATTAACTATGTGAAGGTGAATGTAATTAATATTTCTATATATATATATATATATATATATATATGTATATATATATACACACACACTGTTGCCCATAAAGTTGGAATAATTGTTCAATACCCCCAATTTTGTTAAAGCCTGAATACACAGTTTGCAAAGGTTAATTGTGGTTTAAGTTTCACTGTGATATGTTTGGAAGAGTTTGATCAATAAAGTTGAGAAGATATACACTTTATTTATCAAGAATAAATCACATTGTCACAATAATTTCATGAGAAGAGGTAAAAAACATTTTATTCCAACTTTATGGGCAACAGTGTGTGTATATATATATATATATATATGTTGTCCTTTTTATCAACTGTGTTATAACGACTCATTAGCACATTGTAATAATAAATCCTTTAAGGGTAAAGTGGTAGTGGAAAATGAATTTATTATTTATCCAGGATAAACAATAAAGTACTTCATACAGTCTCCGTTTCTCAGATTTTTTGTTGTTTGAATGATTAAGTGGTGAGAAGATGCTATATTGTTTTATATTAATTAGGTGGAGGTCATCATTTTCTCGCCCTGCTCATCAATAATAATAGCCACTCTCCCATACCTGATAGAAGATCACTCCGTCAGGGATCTCCCAGGGAGGTGTGTTCAGGTCCAGAAGGATCACTGACATCCCCTGACGGGCCAGTTCTCTCCCCAGCCTGAAACCAAAGTATCCCCCTCCTCCTGTCACCACCACCTTCCCTGTGGAGATGCCCCGGGCCAGTGCCGCCTCCTCTCCCAGTCTGGAGGCTGCCCACTCTGGGCTGCTGCAGCTGGCCGCCATGGCTCCGTACACCTTGTGGCGGACGGCCACAGCTGGGCTGGAGGCAACAGCCGGGGCCGGGTGGTTGACCCACGGCTGGTGGGTGAGGTGGGGGAGGTTGTGCATGTGGTGTCCACTGGCCTGCAGACGACAAAGTGGAACAGTGTGGCGGGGAAGCTGCTTCACCTGGCACAGGGAGCCTCCACCCTCACTCATGTTGGGACCGCACAGCTCCATATAAGTCCTGATGGGGTGGAGGAGTGACAATATTAGTTAATCATTCTTTTAATGTCATTGAAGTTTGACCTGGTCTGTAGAGTATAAAGACAGATCTTTATTGAAGATTTCTTTAAAAGCAGAGGGGAGACTTTAGATGGTTCCATCAGATGTCCCCAAAATTAAGCGAAACGTATTTGGTACATTTGGAAACTTTGGGATCTCCAGTAGGATTTAAAACATGGCATACATTTATTGTGACTGATCACAGCTTGTTATCAATCTATTTAATTAAATTTGTATATTAAATTACTATTGACAATGTTTTGTAACTATTCATTCCCATTTACGGTTGTGCAAACCCACAATAAACCTCCAGACCTGATAGTCTTGATTTGACAACAGCATGATGGTCAAGGATGAATTTAATGTACTAATGTAATCTAACAGGTTATTACTCCATTCTAAGCTCGTAGTAAACTCTAAAATGAACTTTCCAAGAAATGTTTCACATCTTATGTACAACTTCACATGCAGGTCATATTAAGCTTTGCTGTGTTTCAGCTGATGGGACATTGAAAGTGATGAATACACAATACGCAGATCAGATTGCTATCAGGTGCACACTTTCCCCAGTACTCACATTAATGATATTAATCAACTTACCTTACTGTTCCCGTCGACCTCTCACATCCATACCTGTGCCTTTAGGCGCATGTGATGCTGCGGTCTATTCCTTCCCTTTGCTCTCCTTGCACCTCCAGGTGCGTCACTCCTCTCACCTGTCAATCACCTGCACCTCTACACGAGGACTCTCCTACCGTAACGTCTGGATGCAGCGCGCAGCCACGCAGCAGCCAGGATCACGTTACCTGGAGCGTCAGGTGGTCAGACTGGGTACCAAAGAGCCCTTCATTTGGAGACATCAACTTTAATCCGGATATGGATGCTCCTCATTGGACAGTTAAATGTTAAATCTAATGTAAATGCTAAATCTGGATTTATTCATTTAAACATTAGTTTGTTTTCACTCTTTAATTTAACCCTTTAATCAATTAGAGTCTAATAATTTCTCCCCAGTGTCTGTAGGTTGAATCTTACTTTTAATTGTTAATAAATGATTTATTAATGCTTCATATATAAGATATGATATATATGAGCTGCCTCGTGTCTATTAATGTTGGTAATCTACTACCAAATGCTCATGAGTTTCTCACTTTCTTAAGTCTGGCGTTATAAATGTTAACAAATCATTAACACATCTAGTCTACAGTTGTCAATAACTTGTTCCCAAATGGATTTTGGTCCAATAGTCCAGCCAGCCAAAGGGATTTTCCATAACCAATGTTTGTTGTTTTTTAAAGGCTGGATGCTCAGTCTCATGGTGATTTGGTGTCTTTGGGGCCGCGTTTTCTGTCACTTTGTGTTTGCTCTGCATCACTCTCTGGTTAGTTTGTATCACTGCAGTTGTTTTGCATCACTCTGTGGTCATTTTCTCTGTCTTTGTGGTTGCTTTGCATTTCTTTCCGGTTATTTCGTGGCACTGCAGTCGTTTTGCATCCCTGTTGTGGTTGTTGTGGTCTTTTGACTCTCCATTAATGAATGCAATCACCTCATGCAGAGGTTCTGATACTGACAAGCCAACTTCTGATCACTTGTTCTTACTCTGGTAGAGGTGGCCAGCAGTGAAAAAAGATACAGAAATTTTGAAATTAAAAGCATAGTTACAGTGTCGGGTACTGTGTCATCTTGTGGGTTAGGGCTGATGTAAGGCCATTAGGTCATTCACAATCATGGAAATCCAAACTTTTATTTTACTTGTGGGCTTCAGTGTGTTAATCTTTCAGTCTACTTATGCACAGCTGATCACTCACAGGTCTGTACAACAAAAGCAGTGTGTACCTGCTGTTGATGAACACCTGTGCCTGGGAGTTTCTCTGTGTAACCGGTTGGAGGATGATCTCAGTCACTTGCTTTTTGTAAACTGGTTGATTAGTCACTCAGCTGTTTGAACCGACCTGATAATGACTGTGTTACATTCAGGCTCCACCACCCTCAGCCACGCTATTTAACCATAATATTTGATAGGAATTTTCTTTAATAATACACACAGAAACATGAGGTCATTAATCAAATCTCAGGCATCAAACGATGTAACTGATGTATCTTTGACCTGGCAGCAGGCCGGGTAAACAGCAGCAGCAGCAGTCACTTCCTGAGCACAGCGTTTTTGGAGGACAGAAATAGATGCTTAATGTTTTATTTAGCAGACTGACTGCCAAACCTGAGCCGACAGTTAAATGCACTACACGTAATTACAGAGGAGAAAAAAAGACGTCGCAAGCAGCTGCCAAATGATTAGAGCTCTTCAATATAGACACAATTTGGAGATGAACTGCAATAGAATAAAAGCACCGAATAGTGCACTGCAGTGTATCTTGTTAACAGAGTACCTGATAAAATTAACCTTTATAAATCTCATTGATATTTTCATTGACACGAAAAAGAACAAGGACAATAGGTAACTTGTTTCAACATTATATTCAAGCGTTGATTCCTTCCTTCGACCTCCACTAGTTCAGGACATTGACGCGAAAGCTGTTGCCTGAACTTTATTAGATATTTTATGACAGAATTAGCTGCTCTTTCTCTACAATCTCTCGTCCAATATTGCAGGTCAAAAAAGTTGAACGTCCCGGGCATTAAAGTAACTTGAATGGGAATAGAATCATTTAATTGTGTGGCTCTTCAAGACTTCCCAAATGTTATCAGATTGAACGGACCAAATTCTGATGGTCATTTTGTGAGGGTCGTAACTCAATAAAATGTATCCGCTGCTTTACAGAAGTTTCTTTCACAATGTAAGTCTACGGAAAAAAGTATTTTTGGGCCCAACGGCGTCACATGATGGATGCCATTGTTGTAATTACACAGTCTGGCTACTAGGTAAAATTGGCATCAAAGCATGGCGCACTTCCTGGCATGATAGGAGAGACCTTCAGGCCACAGAGGCAGCTAAAACCGGCCCTGACACAAAAGTTTCTATTTTAATAGACGCACGAATTTTGTGACGCCACATCGAAACACCTGTGTAGTGATGTCTGTGTGTCAGAATAGGGAGTCAACAGGTCAGCCTGTTAACAAAGGAGGAGGAAATTACTTGATCAGTGCCTCAGTTAAACAAGCATTACAATTAATTGTGTATCTGTGCCATACCTTGCTCAAACCGATGACCCAATGATGACTCACCATTGATTGGTGGTCACAAGTTATCTGAAAAGGCATCTCGGGTTAATTTCACAATGAAAGCCCTGAAGCGGAGGTACCAGTGGAAGCTTTTTAAAGGGGAACCCATGGTGCCTGTTAATGGTGACAAAGTGCTGTGAGTGAAAATTTCATTCCATTTCAAATTGCCAATACCTCTTTAAATGCAGAGTGTTTGTAAAATATTCAGCTCATTTAATTTTAGATTTCCAAAAATATGTAGCTGCAGATATTTAATATGAAATCATTTTTCTTAAAACAAGAAATCTCTCTCACATTGTGTGTGTCTGTATCAAACCTTGTGCAATCGCCATAAAATAAACAGGGTTGAACTCCACTGATACTTTACACATCATTTACTGATTTACAGTGGAGCAAAAAAGTATTTAGTCAGCCACCAATTGTGCAAGTTCTCCCACTTAAAAAGATGAGAGGCCTGTAATTTTCATCATAGGTACACTTCAACTATGAGAGACAGAATGAGAAACAAAAATCCAGAAAATCACATTGTCTGATTTTTAAAAAATTTATTTGCAAATTATGGTGGAAAATAAGTATTTGGTCAATAACAAAAGTTCATCTCAATACTTTGTTATATACCCTTTGTTGGCAATGACAGAGGTCAAATGTTTTCTGTAAGTCTTCACAAGGTTTTCACACACTGTTGCTGGTATTTTGGCCCATTCCTCCATGCAGATCTCCTCTAGAGCAGTGATGTTTTGGGGCTGTCGATGGGCAACACGGACTTTCAACTCCCTCCAAAGATTTTCTATGGGGTTGAGATCTGGAGACTGGCTAGGCCACTCCAGGACCTTGAAATGCTTCTTATGAAGCCACTCCTTCGTTGCCCGGGCGGTGTGTTTGGGATCACTGTCATGCTGAAAGACCCAGCCACATTTCATCTTCAATGCCCTTGCTGATGGAAGGAGGTTTTCACTCAAAATCTCACGATACATGGCCCCATTCATTCTTTCCTTTACACGGATCAGTCGTCCTGGTCCCTTTGCAGAAAAACAGCCCCAAAGCATGATGCTTCCACCCCCATGCTTCACAGTAGGTATGGTGTTCTTTGGATGCAACTCAGCATTCTTTCTCCTCCAAACACGACAAGTTGAGTTTTTACCAAAAAGTTCTATTTTGGTTTCATCTGACCATATGACATTCTCCCAATCCTCTTCTGGATCATCCAAATGCTCTCTAGCAAACTTCAGACGGGCCTGGACATGTACTGGCTTAAGCAGGGGGACACGTCTGGCACTGCAGGATTTGAGTTCACTAGGTCCCCCCGTGTGGTTCTGGGATTTTTGCTCACCGTTCTTGTGATCATTTTGACCCCACGGGGTGAGATCTTGCGTGGAGCCCCAGATCGAGGGAGATTATCAGTGGTCTTGTATGTCTTCCATTTTCTAATAATTGCTCCCACAGTTGATTTCTTCACACCAAGCTGCTTACCTATTGCAGATTCAGTCTTCCCAGCCTGGTGCAGGTCTACAATTTTGTTTCTGGTGTCCTTTGACAGCTCTTTGGTCTTGGCCATAGTGGAGTTTGGAGTGTGACTGTTTGAGGTTGTGGACAGGTGTCTTTTATACTGATAACGAGTTCAAACAGGTGCCATTAATACAGGTAACGAGTGGAGGACAGAGGAGCCTCTTAAAGAAGAAGTTACAGGTCTGTGAGAGCCAGAAATCTTGCTTGTTTGTAGGTGACCAAATACTTATTTTACCGAGGAATTTACCAATTAATTTATTAAAAATCCTACAATGTGATTTCCTGGATTCTTTCCCCCCATTCTGTCTCTCATAGTTGAGGTGTACCTATGATGAAAGTGGGAGAACTTGCACAATTGGTGGCTGACTAAATACTTTTTTGCCCCACTGATTGTCTGTTACCCAGCTGTGGCAAACGTCAGGCTCCAAGCAACTCGACCCATTGCTACTTTTTGGAAATCTTACCTCTGTTCTCCTCATATTTTCAGATTCATCCACCAGCCTGCTCCTCCTTGTCTCTGCTCCGGTCCTGTCTCCCCCTATAAAAATAAATAATTAAAAAAAAATCAGATTCTGAAGCTTCATTTTATATATTAGGCCTTCAAAGTGCTCTCTGAAACTGTGCCTCGTGTCCACGAAATGAGAAAATTAAAACTTTGTCGTAGAGCTAAACCAAATACACCATTAGAAAAGTCTTAACCTGGAGAGTAGCCTATGTATTTATGGTATAGTATAGTATAGTATAGTATAGTATAGTGTGAAGAGTCTGCTGTGAGATAGTGACCTTCCAACTCTTGAATTTGATGTTTAAAACACTCTCAGTTCAGTATTTACGACTAAAAATGAAAGGAAAAACATTTTTTTCAAAACTACTATCCCTTGGAGTCGTGCCATGCAGCTCGATACGAATCAGCACCACAGTTGTTGTTATTCCAGTTCACGGTTGTAAGTAGGGTCATAAAAAGATTTATCTACCTAATATATCAGATATCAAGTACAGCCAAGCTAGTAACACTGCATCAAGATGATGTGTGTCAAGAAAAGAAAAAATGTTGCTTCACATATTTTAGCCAAAACAGTGAGCAACGGCATCCAATTATATGTGTACTTGTGTGTGTGTGTGTGTGTGTGTGTGTGTGTGTGTGTGTGTGTGTGTGTGTGGGGGGGGGGGGGGGGGGGGGGGGGGGGGGGGGGGAGAGAGAGAGAGAGAGAGAGAGAGAGTAACTTAATCAGTTAGAAATAAATTCAACTGTTAAAAGGATATAACAGTCAAGAAACGTTTTATAATGCAAAGTGGGACTGTCATCATCTCCATAGCAACGGTCAAGGAGGCTCATGGGTAATGGTGCCGCTTCTGCTATTAAAAACTATAAAAAACTCTAATTATATTATATCATTAGATTGGATTATTGTGTTATATGTGCGCTGCATTTTACTGTTAGTGGTCTGAGGTGGACTAATTGGAACTATTTGTGTAGGACTGCAGCTAATGTTTATTTTCATTATAGATTAATCTGCTGATCATTTTCTCAATTGATTTATTGATTGTTTTGTTTGTAAAAATTCAGAGAAAAAAGTGGGTGAAATGTGACACAATCACCCAAAGTGACACCTTCACTCTGTTTTGTCCGACTAATAGTCCAAACCTCTGAAATTAGAGGACACACACACACACACACACACACACACACACACACACACACACACACACACACACACACACACACACACTTACTGCGCTTGTAAAGTGCAGTGAAAGAATGCCATTTGTTTATTCTGACTCTTTACTGTCTTTATTAACCTGTACGGTGGCATGTACTCTCCTCATATTTTGCATAATGCTGCAGTAAATAATGTCGACCACATTTAACCACCTTTACAAAGTGAACTATGAAACACACACACACACACACACACACACAACAGATCAGTCCCACAGCCTTCTCTCCTCTGCTGCTCATTTGTTATTTCAGCACTCGGTGTGATAAAAGGCTTGAGTTTCTCATTAAAAGCTGCCCAGTCTGTCCATGAATCACAGTCAGCAGGGAGCCGTCACCTTGTCTGACCCGCTGCAGCGGTGAGGGGCGGGAGTGCTGAGGAAAAAGCAGACCTCTCTTGTCCATAACCTTGCAGAGGCCTCCCCTTTGAGGTGAACGTCACTGTGAGAATTGGAAATGGGATGACCAGCTCGCTCTCATAAGCTGGTAAGTTCCTGAAGCCCCAGAGCAGTTAGAAGGGTGACCCAATGATCAATGACACAAGAGGAGATATGAAAGGTGGAGAAATGTGCACATCGGAATGTAAAGTAGGCCTGCGACTACTATAAATATTTAACTGTCAACTGATCTGATGATTACTTTCGCTATTTATTCATTAATCAATTAGCTGCCTGTTTTAAAGAATATCAGATAACAGCAGGCCAATGCGATGCCTTCAAACGTCTTGTTTGGTCTGACCAGTAGCCAAAAAGCCAAATATATTCACTTTAAAGTTATGTAAGACAAAGAAAAGGAGCAAATTTTGGGCAATGGATTATCAAAAAAGTTTGCCAATTAATTTTCTGTCCTTCGACTAATTGAATCAGCTGCCGTGAAGCATTAATCAGCCAAGAGGCTCAATTAATTACAGATATCGATGATATTTCCTACTTCTCAGTACTCCAGTGAAAGCATCTTCTACCAGCTTGAGCCAGCTCTGTGCTTAACACAGAATGATGATAACATGATGATAATAAAAGGGGACAGTGGTCTCATTTCTCAGGACTGAGATAATATATATATATATATAAATCCAACGCTGCGAAAAGGAAAGAATATTACTGCTGGAAAAAAGCCCTGATTTTCAGTCCTGGTCATAATCTATTGGTTAGTACATTGAATTTATTTGGCATCACAGCTAACAGGCAAACTACATCAAGAGAAACAAGACAAAGGATCTCTCAGAGATTAGTAATGGGCAGCAGGGGGCGCCAGACAACAGCATGTGAATGCACCATGAGCCTCAAACACACTGCAGATCAACCTAAAGGTCAAAGATGCCTTTGTTCTCTATAATTCCAGGTCAGACTGTCAAAATGATCTGGAGTCAGTGTAACGTGAAGAGCTGAAAAACTGATGCTGGGTCAGTTGCTCCTAGTCGGACACTTCCACATACTGACGCATGATAATTGATGAAAAAAATCCACTGTCTTAAGGATTTACGCTTCTGAGCAAAAGAAATAAGACAGAGACAGAGCTACACATCTGTGGGGATTCATGGCAGGTGAGCTGAAAATAGTTGGAGTGATGAATTTAGCGGAGGAAGCGAGTGAAGTTGGACCCTGACAGCTGAGAGCAGTTGAAGGAGCTCTCGAGGAGCTATACAGTGAGGGAGCAACTGCGACGAGGAGCTGTCAAAGCCAGACAACCCCCCCCCCCCACACACACACACACACACACACACACACACACAAAAAAAACACTCAGCATGCAGCAAACCTACATTCACACTTGATGACAAGGTGGGTGGAAGGTTTTTCTGAGGTAAAGGAGCCGTCCTTTTTCTCATACAGTGTCATGCTGAAACCCAACCTGTCAGAAAGAGAGAAAAGAGCACACCAGAACATCCAGTGGAGCAGCTTGTGGCTGACAACTAAAATACCAAAGAGATACTAAAAGGAAACTAAAAATACAAATCTTGAAAAGAGGGGAACTATCAGGAAATGGAGAAAAATATGACAAATTACCTTTACACATAATAGAACAATTACTCAACATCTCTGCCTTTAACACCCCTCAGTGAAAGTTAAAGTAAAAAATGTGATTTTGGCAGGTATATATTTTGTTGAAAAGAGTCGGTGAAGTGGATTAGTCATCTCATTTCATGCTCGTTTCAGGAAGCGGGAGCTCTGAGGTCACACTTCTGAAAAAAAAAAAAAAGGCAGCCTGATGAGCAAATGTACTGAGAGGATTTTGAGCTAAATCAATTAGCGTGACTTTATGTATAACCTCCCCAAATCACTTGTGTGATAAAGTGGGACGCTGAGAGAAAGGAAGCTGCACACTGAGAAGAGATGAGAGGCCGGGCAGCGGGTGGATTTTATTTATCGGTGCATTAGATGGAGTTTTAACTGCTTTATGGTTGCTTGAGCTATGACGATGTGGCTCTGTGTTAACCATGTGTGTTTGGGCCCCGTCAGAAAGTGTGTGGACCGGTGGAAAGACAGACATCCTTAGAGCCACGCCGCTAGCATGGCTAAAAAAAGCAGCAAGGAACGGCAGTGTTACTCTGTTATCATTACTATTCCAACACTAGAGGCTGATGTGGTGGAAACTGTGGGAGTCTCTGAGTTTTATCTACATTTACTCTGCTCATTAAGTGTTCCCACTGCTCAGGCACAACCTGCTCTACAAACACTGCTAAAGACACACAGGAGACACTGTAGGTGTGGAAAGAGGGAAGCTGAGGCAGATAAAAGAGGGTTTATGACTTGCAGGAAATAAAAATGTCCCTAGTGACTGTTATTTCCCCAAAGGAGAAAGCGAGTAGGAGACAGCGGGACGTATTGATGCAGGATCATTGATTTACTGATAAAAGTTAATTAAACCCTTTCCCCAAAAAAAAGGAGAGAGAGCCTTGATGTTCTGCTCTGTTACCTGACAGACAAATTTAATAAATAAAGAGCAAAATGTGCAGCATAAGGGCTGCTTGCACTGCAGGAATAAGACGGGAAAGGAGACAGAAGAGGAAGTGTTCCTCAGTGACCTTCAGTCAACCTTAAACACAAAGAAGCCACCAGCCAAACTCTGGGCCGTGGGCGATGGGCAGCCGGCCAAAAAATCACAATACGCTTTCTAAAATACTCTGAAAGCAAACTCAGTTCTCCAGCAACATAGTTTTTATCTTTTCAGAAAGCACACATTGAATTTACTGTATTAAAGGACCAGTGTGAAAGATTTAGTGACTGGAAAAGCTACACTGGACAAAAGATTCACGCTCCCTGGTTTAATCTTTTGCTAACTTGTTTGTCTGTTCTGGGCTTCTGTAGAAATATAGCAACAGTATGATAATCAGCTCTTAGATAATGTGAACACCGTCACTCTTATTCTCAGGTGAAACATGGTCATGAGCACTATATTCCATTTCTAGTGATCTTACATACTGAACCTTTAAAAGTTGCACTTAAAGGGGAACTCCACCAATTTTACACATCAGCGTCCATTTACGTATCATGAGGAGGACTACTGCAGGTGTGAAAAAAGTTGCATGAAGCCTTTTGTGGTTTGCGATATCTCTGGATCTGCTGCATCAAATGCAATAAATAGATAAATAAATAAAATTGCTGTGCTGTCAGGACCTATTAAGTCGGAAAGAGGGGGGAATCTATTGTAACAGTCAATGTTCAGCTGCTCTGAACTGATGCACTAATAATGTTATATAGTTTGATAACTAGCTAAAAAGCTAATGTTAGTTAATATAACCAAACAGGTCCCATCCACCCTATGGAAACATATAAAATCTCAAGGCCACGAGGAGCTGGAGCATTGGTGGCACAGCTGCCTCTCTCTCACTGCCATGTTTGACAGCTGGTCCAGCCTTCCTGTTCAGCTCCACAACAGTTTCCTTCCTGAAGTGGTAGCATGGAAAAAAGAACAAACGAAAAATAAACAGCAGCATCATAAAACTCACTTGGGTCGAGTTTGTCTCTTAACTTTAGTTTAGAGTTAAGACTGGGTCCCATTTTTAACTGGAGTTTCAAATTTTTCTTTTTTGCAGCAGAATTCAATTTAATCCAGTTTAGAGTAAAATCTCAACGGGTGTTTAAAGAGTGGTGTAGATGTAATCTTTCTTGTTTTTAAGCTAGTTTGGTGCAACTTAAACTTAACTTTAATCAGGTTTATAAATGAATCCTTGTCACATCACAGCCTCAGTGTGACAAAAATGGTCAGAATAATGCCAATATAGCTGCACCTAGTAGCTGATATGGCCAGCGAATGACGGCTGCTTACTTCCTGTCTCGCAGGAAAAGTCAGTAAGAAGGTCAACGACCAGCCTTTATTTCCTTGGAGGACAAAGTCGGAAGCTTGGGACAAAGATGACGCCGTTACTCCTGCTTCAAGGGCAGACAAAAGCAGGGTGGGCGGGGGGGCAGGTGACTGTCAGGAACAGGTTCAGACGAGACCACAGGGGGAACAAACCTGTTCCTGGTAGTTCACAAACAGAGAACATGATGAATGTTTTGTAAAATAAAGAGCAGGACATTATCAGGTGAACTAACATAACAAGGATTTCCTCATTTTATCTACAATTTATTATTTCAGCTTCCCTCTGGCGTCCAGCGTGATGGTTTGTCAGGATACTCAGCTCCCTTAATTGCCCTGAGTCAATATTTAGTAAAAACCCGACAGAAGGCTGAACAGCAGCACAGATAATACTGTGGCAGAATTTGACAAACAGCTTTTACTCCAAGCCTGCTCTTGTTAAGGTCAGAAGCTTGCAGGCAATCAATAGTTGGCAGTTACCTCTCAATCCATCGCTCCGGAGCCCAATCAGCCGAGCAGCTGCCCTGATGCACCTGATGGCTCGAAGCTAAGGACGGGGAGAGGATGGAGGTGTAACACAGCCTCCTACATAAACTCTGCATTCAGCTGGAAAACAGATGATGCAAAGAGGGAAGAACATGTGTGAGAATATGCTTTATAATTACAAGGCAGTGAGAGAGAAAGACAAGGAGAGGACAAAAGGGATTTAAGTCACCTCTTCTATTATCTCAGTGACTGCAACGTCCTCTTGTTGTCCCTAGAGAGCGTCAGTCTGGCTCTGATCTCCCTCCGTAACACAACGGCATCTGTCCTGTTATCTACCACACACATACACACAATAACACACAACAACAGCTCAAAGAGCTCATGTGCTCTCTGTAGTCTGAAGTGAGGCTGAGAAGACGTGACTTCTCATCACAGGGTTCGGCTCAAAACAGAGTCACATTAATTATTCATTTAAGGGGGAAAAAAACAATATTTTCTTTGTGTGTTCAGTTATTGTTTGTGACACAAAAGTCTATTCATGATAGCTGCTACTGCAGTCCCAGCATGCACCGCTCTACAGTCAGCGAGTGTGCGAGGAGTGCTGCTGAGGGCAAAAGAGGAGAGAATAATTAGAGGAAGGGTGAGGAGAAATGTAAAAAGAGAGAAGGACAGTGAGGATGAGATTGTTCACTGATGTAAGCCTATTTATATTTACATATATTTTTAGAAACATGTATAAATATAAATAGGCCGTTGTTTCTGTAATCTGTTATTTCTAGTTTCAGCTTCTTAATGGATGCAGGTTGTATGTTTGACATGTCATTTTCTACTGTTTCCCTCCACATTTTAATTAAATTCTATAGTTTTTTGACCGCAGATATTAAAGCTACATCCTGCTGTAAAGAAAGTTGTGGGATGAAACGTACTGCACGTGCGCTCTGGACCCCACAGAGTCAGCCGAGCCAGCTAACTTCTGGTTTAGCGCTCTACTAACTTGAATGGGGATGACATTATTTAATCATGAGGCTCTTCTAGATTTTGTAAATGTTATCGGACCTACTGGATAAAATTGTGATAGTGAAACATGTCATTTTACAGGCGCCTCTTTCCCAATGTAAGTCTATATTTGGCCTCTAAAACTCTGAACCTCAGACTGCGAAGTGTGTCTTTTTTTAGCTTTTAGCTCTTGGTCACTTTTGATTCAAGTGACGGGGCGCCACCTTTGAGTCTGGTGTCCAGTTGTTAAAATACATCCGTGGTTTCTTCAGTGTAAAAGTCATCTTTCATGAGGTGTTCATATTATGTTGCTGCCAGCACAGATCTGCAGGCAGCACGTCTGTGAGTCATATCCAGCTGAGTCTTCGGGGCTTTTCGGTCGGCCAGTCAAGGCCTCTCTTTAGGGCCTGACAGAGGTTACTCTTCCCCTTGGGACTCCCCTCATCTGACACTGTTGGAGTCTCTGGGACAAACAGGGGACAGTTGGGCTACAGACAAATCTGCTGTCCATTTATCTCCGGACCAGACAATCCACAAAACAATGAACACTGAACATGAAGCTTATGCTGTTGCAGCACATATTATTTGAACTGAAGTATTACATAATGTTTACGGAGCTCAAAAATGTTGAAATGCAGCAAGAGACTTTCCCCTGCACACGGTCTGTTCTCATCTTCTCTTGGTAGCGTTGTTGACTACGGATAAAGAAAAAAAGCTTCTCTGCTTAACAGGATACAGAAGCTCACATTATCATGTGAGTGTGTGTTTTCTGGCAAGCAAATACACACACACAAACACACACAATCCTCTCTGTCGTGGACGCGTCTCACTGTCCTCGCACAGGCACAAACTGTTCTCACATGTACCCACACATTCCCTAATGACTCATCTAAAATAACACAAGAGGCATATCGAAATAGACATTAATACCCTTATGAAAATAAACGGTGAGGCCCGGCACAAATAAACACTGGTCAGGGTGCTCGGTCTGCGGGCCGTGAGACTGCAGCTCCTACTGTTACAATAACATGCCAAACACATGGACGTCCACGGGGAGCTCAGGCTGGAGTGACTGGGCGACTCTTCAGGATCAACCACAAGGTTGTCTAAAAAATAATGGGCGCTTTCATCGGAGCGAAACACTCAAAGGGTTATGTGAGCGGCAATATCCGGAGCACGATGACTGACGGAGGTCTAGTGGGCTTTGGCAGAGATTTATCTGATTGGACTCATCTGGGGTAAAGGTTAACTGCTTCATAGGAAGTCAATGGGACAAGAAGGATAACTGAAAGTGTTTCGTCTATCCGTGTTATCTTTAGATATCTCTAGAGCACACTGAGGGATAATTGTTTGGCTCTAATCTTGACTAACAGGTGCATATTTTGCTCAGTGGCTCAGCAGTGTCACACCATTACTTACTCTTTTTTTTTTTTTTAACTTGTTTAAATCATTAACAGGGTGGGGTTAAAAATCGAAATAATCATATTAACCAATCGCAACGTCTGATCAACAAATAATCCAAACAATTTTTGAAGCATTTTTCTGTACTTTCTTATGTATTTTCATTGAGTAGATAACATTTTATTAGTTATTTAGTTATTTTATATAATTAGATTTGTTCACTGGTAGATGATTGTGCATGAAACATGATATAAAACATAAACATGATGGAGAAAATGTGATGAAGACTCTCTAGATGCTGGAAATCAGTTGGCCTGTAGATGATTAAATAGTTAATAGTTCCCTTTGTGTTTTTATTACAGAGGTGTAGTAGTATGAGTCACATAATAATAAAATAATTCTTATCTTAACCTGGGTTTGGAACTATTTCTTCATAGATGCATGCAGCTGGTGCCCTTTCCATTTCCTGAAAGCCTGAAAGCTCTTAAGGTCAAGGTCCTTTTACTAGCTTCGTCTGGAGCTTTCACCCACATCTCAAAATCATCCATCAGTGTGCGGATAACACACGGCAGGTGTGTGACGCACTGACATCTTTGTGTTCAGCTTTAAAGCTGCCACGACGTCTGGCAGCTGAGTTCACGGCCAAAAGCACCATTGCGCTTCTTTACAGTGTCAGTATACTGTATTAAAGTGAACTGAAATGGAAAATCTGATTCATGTCCAGCATCACTTTTCTCTTTCTTTCTGGCTCTGTTAAAGCTGCCATCACTCAAAATATGATACAAGATCATGAGCTGTTGTTTGTGACGTTTTTCTGGCACGAGTGCCAATCCAGAAAACTACATAACAGCTTGGCAGTATGCTAATGATGGAGGAAGAAAAACACATTTTGTTACTTGTTATGCTATCAAAACCTATTGATCGCACTGCTGGCTTATAATCAGTGAAGTGTGTGGACAGGCTGACTTCTTGTTACTTTAAATGAAGTTTTTGTCACAGAACATTTTATCAGACATTTCTTTTCCACATTTTTCACAGAAAATAATGTTCGTTTCAGTAGTGCAGCTAATATTTAACATTTCTAAACCCATAAATTAGATGTTAGACACTAGATGTGTAAAAGCTGCTGGTTGAGTCATCTCCGTCCTGTTACAGTTGAGTGAAGCTGTTTTACACACCAGTCACAGGTGCTCTATAAGAAGTGTGGCAGCTGTGTTAGCAACATATGACAGCAGGCATTCAGCAGCATCTGTTTGTATACTCGGGTACACCTAAGTGACAGCAGATGTCCTTTGCATTCCAGTGCTGCTCGATACTAACATGCATCTGTGTTTACTCGTGCAGACTCCTGCTACTGTTACAAACACACAGAGCGAGCTGAACGTCCAGCTGTCGGCCCGTGACTGTGAACATGACTGTGAACATGACAGCGACATGACAGCGTGTAGTGATAATACGGAGCTGCTACAGGTTTAACACTGGAGCTTCAGAGAGAGAGACTGGGAATTTGAACTTAAAGCAGAAGTCAAATATTCCTTTTGGCCACTTGGGGGCAGTGGAAGAAGGTATAACTGCATCATCCAACATATTACCAAATGTATATGCTAAACATGTTAGAAAACTGTTTCCTGATTACACACTAGGCAGAGTTGTAAGAGAATGTGGGTCCAGTCTTCTTTTAGCTTTGTTTTTCTTTCCTCAACTCTTGAGAAACATCACGTGTCTTTAACTTCTGGATGCTTCACTGCGTTCACCAGCTAGTCGCTAATTTTGTCTGTGTGCATTTCAGCAGATGAGTTTGCATTTATTCCTCCAGTAATAATATTATCATTCTCAGTGACGCAGCTCCACAAACTGCACTTTCACTGTCTTGTTCTCTGTTTTTCTTGCCTCGGCAGCAGATCTCTCTGTGTGATGGATGCTGACTAGCAGCAGACAGACATCCGTCTGGGAGGAAACATCACTGCACCCTCTGCTGGGCCTCCGTCTCCCACCTACTGACCGATCAATACTGAAGGCAGCTAAAGTTAGCTCCAACAACGCGCCTCACAGGCCTCAGACCAGCGAGTCTCAAATCACATCACTGTGAACAGTGTGTATGCTGCACTTTTCACAGCAGACGTTTTAGAGTCGTCACTGTAGGAAATGCACAAGAAATAACATTAAAACAGTCATTAACACCTGAGCTTTTTCTTTTCTTGTACCACCTCAAAATATCTTCAATGAAAAAAGGTGCATTAGTCATTTTTTAAGCTAAAATATGGGCTCATGTCTAACTATTCCAGTAAAAAGGCCTCTTTCACAGTAGCATGGGGTTTGTTCTATAGCCGAGTTTAATACCTGAACAAATGAAAGACATTTATTGTTTGATGGAGCCCTTTAAGAAGCTTAATCTTGTTTTCAGGATGGTCTACGGATGTGGAAGGTGCAAACAAGACAAAAAAAATGCACAAAATCATCAAAATTGTGGAAGAAAGAAAAACAAAACATGGCAAATAATAAGTGAAAACTATGCAATGACTAATCCTAAGTATAAAATCAAAGAGAGAAGAGAAATTTTTTTCATCTTTGTGTAGAGACTGATAGATCTTAATATGAATCATTGACACTTTCTTCTGACACAAAAGCTAATTAGGAGCCGCATGTGTGCCACGATGATGGGTGTGAAATGGACATTTCAGAATAAAGCGTCTCGCGCTGTCATAAATAACATTCAAAGGTAAAAGATGATACTCAACAATAACAATAATATCAGCGTGACACAAAATAACTTTTTCCAGACTTTTGAAAGAAAAACAATATTTGGGCCTATAAAAGATGTCGAAACCGTGATTTATTTTTTCTAATAACAGTTTCAAGGTGGAACGAAAGCTCCGAATCAATGCGGCATTTTATAGTGTAGTAATAGTAAAGATCCATCACTGCGTGGATTTGAAAACATATTTCAGTCTTTTTTAAAGTCGCATCCACTCTGAAAGGTATATTATTAATTGGTAGTCTAGATAGATAGATAGATAGATAGATAGATAGAGAGATAGATAGATAGATAGATAGATAGATAGATAGAGAGCTGGTGCAGGCCCCCGTGAACAGATGGCGGCCATATTTCCACGTAGGTGCGCCTGGCAGTGTGCTGACACAATAATCTATCTTAGACGCCACAGTGCAGCACATGAGCACGGCACTGTACACACATCTGCAAACGGGGCTCATAAAATACAGGAATATCTGCTGCGGCAACATATCCGCTGAGAATTTCCTCACCGCTTCTTCCGCCCACACAACTTACGTCACGTTAAGGCACCTAACAGTGTGTGCAGCACTGGACTCTGTAGCACACTGTGTTCATAAGATAGGTATTGATTTTAAGGTGTTATGGTCCGTTTTTAATGCAGGTGTCAGCAGATATAAGTGTGAAATAACAAATTACAACATAGCAACCTTTACCTGAAGGTTTGTTTGGGTACATCTGCTCGATACCATAAATAATGCTGCTGATAAAAAAAGCCCCTCGTGTGGAAATGCCAAATGATGCACTAAAACCACTATTTGTCTCTTGAGTCAGTCCCATTCAGCAGCTTTTCATTCCCCAGTGGTCTGAGTGGAGCCGGCTGCCCAGCGAATGTATTTTATTGTGCTGGTAAATGTGACAACAAAATTAAACAAACCAGAGCAGCAGGGTCTGTCATTTCACCAAGACTCTGTGTCATAAATAGATATGGCTTTAATCTGCTCTGAAACACCAGTAAGGCTCACAGTTCAGCAGATGGCAGACTCTTGTTAAACAACAGACGTTTGCACAAAAATTAGAGAGGGATCATTGCTTGATGATGTCCTATTAAATATATTGAGCTCCCAGCTGTAAATATAACATTTGCACAGGAAAAGAATCAGCTAATATAAGTCTTATTGCAACAATTCATCATTATGCACTGCAGCTTAGTTGGGCAATGCTCGTGAAACCGAGCCCAGTTTATTACTTCTACATTCTTATTTTAATAATTGAAATGTAGAAAATGGATAATGTAGGTGTTTGTGTTGCTACTTTATATTTAATGTTAAAGCAGAGCACACACACACACACACACACACACACACTTTTTCGGTTAGTTATGACCAAGTGTTTCGTGCCAGAGAAACGTCTCACCTCCATCTGGACTCAGAGAACAGTTCTGCGATCTGTCAGCGTCGATCTGTCCTCCAATAACTCAATATTAAGCATCTGCTGCCGATCAGGAGGGCCCGGCCAAATCAAGTCTAGCAGTCTCATCTGAGCGTCCTCCGGGCCAGCTTGATACAGTAACGCTACACAGGGTGACACACACACACACACACACACACACACACACACTGTGAGAGGGGGTAAAACAGGTTTGGGTAAAAGCAAACAAAGAAAGGAGCATCAAGTAGAAGTAATGCAACAGAAGAATTGGTTATGTGTTTACTCTACTTGGTCTTTTTTGAGGATTAGGAAGAGATGAGAAGCGTTTTGTTATTTGTCATACAGTAAACAACCTTTCCTGCTTGTAACGTATTAATACATAAATACCTTAAAGGGGAAACAAATTATGCAAAACACACTTTTTAATGTTGTTTCACCATAAATGTGTATCCCCGGAGTGTCTACAAACCTTAAAACTAGGAGAGGAAACCATCCACTCGCTGTTCCTCCAGCTCCTTTTGGTAAATAGGTGTAAAAACGCTCCGTCTAGTTTAGGCCCCGCTTGTGATGTCACATGTTGTGTGTGTGTGTGTTAGGAGCCTTCGTAGGACAGTCGAGCTCCGTGTGTTTTTTCCCCCCATAGTCTGGCTAATGTCCCCCAGCTGTCCTCAGAACGCTGGTTAGGCTGATGTGATCCCGAAATAGCGTGACCTCCTGAAATCCGAAATGGAAACACCGCTCGTGCTCATCTCCTCGCTGCAGGTCGCTGAGAGGCTAATGGAGGTGCAGTCCTGAGAGGAGCGGCTCCATCTTATCTGCAGCCGCACACCAACAGTGAGAAAATGACAAATGAATGAAACCGACTCGTCCGACTGAATGGGTGACAAACATGAACACAAAGACCTATTTAACGCTCGCCCGCAGATCTCTGTGCCTGTTTATGTTCAGTGTGAGAAATCGATTTTCTGGAGGAATCCTGAGTTTGAGCGGTGCTCAGTTTGGCCTGTTGCAGTAGGCTGTCAGTGAAGGGATGAACGGCATTAAACCTCTTCTATGTAAATGTTAATTAAGTGATCACTTAAATTAAAGTGCTAAAGCTGCAGAAAAACAACTAAGAACTGCAGCTTCAAACACTAAAGCCTTAAAGGGACAGTTCGGCATTTTTTTTGTTTCTTTTATGAGAGTTATGATATTCGATTGGTACCACTCAATCTAACTCTTGGCCAAAGAGCGAGTAAGCGCCTTCCCCAAAACGACTAGGTGTTACCGATCGAAACTTTGTCTCAAGTTAAGGCACGTCTTTAAAAGTCCTGAAAAAACGAACCTCTTGAAGGTTAAGTAGCAATCAAAAGCAATGCCAGGAGCTGCCACACGCAATGTTATGACGGATGGTTCTGTCATAACACTTTCAATAACAAATCGAATCATTTTGGCAATTTAGCAAGGTCAACACAAAGGCTGCAGCTACTCATGTCCTCTGAAAACGCTCTCAGCTTGCAAAGTCACTTACGCTTAAGGTATTATTCTGAAGAAACGTGTTTACTGTGCAAATTAAGAGCCGTAAAATGACTGAATTAATTAATCCATTTAGCTCAGGCGACTATTTGACAAACAGATTTCGAGGTCCCTGATGGGCGAGTCAGTGAAGCGAAACACATTCTTCAAATGTCCAAAGAGAAAGTCTGTCTTGATTGCTTATCGATACTGAATCACGGGAGGTTTGTTCTCAACAGGGAGCTGTCGAGCATTTAACAGATGTACTCTGGGAACAAAGATCGCTCTTCCACTGATGGATCCCGGGTGGACGCCCTTGAATCACAGTAGGTTTGTGTCAGATTTAATGACGTAGAAGAGGAAGGACGTGTGGGCCACATACTGCAGAGGTAGTATGTTGATCTTAAGATTAATAGATTAGGTAGACTGTCTGATCAAATTATCTGCTCTATTTTGTCAATCGGCTCAGCTGATTAGATTCATACTTCACATCCCCTTAAGTAAGTACCATAAATCATACAGACTGTGTCAGAGTCACACACTCCCATTTTTTCTTGTTTTATTCAGTGATAAATAATTTCCTATGATCATAGGCTTTATGTGAAGACATCCGATCAAGGCAAGAGACAAATTAGAGGGCACACATTGCCACCATTAGAAAATAATAGCAGAAACAAAAACAATGAGGTAAGAAGTTCTGTTTTTTTTTTATACATTTGTGGTGCTTCTATTTCTGTTACCTATACTGTTGAATGCACAGTGCTTCCTAATACAGAAATCCTGCCTTTTGTGTCTGTACATTATAAAACAAAAACAGGTCATGGCACAATACCGAACCAACCAAGACAGGGCACTGCAGAGTGAATCGTTAGCGGTTTACATCATCGGACCGAGAGAAAGAAAAGCTGAGCAGGAAACAGAAATACAAAACAAAACTCTAAGACTTAATGACAGAGCTCCGTGATTGATTCAACACACACACACATTTCAGGAGGTATCCTGATATCTATTATTATTGTTACTATTGTTATCATGAGTATTAGTATTCTTATTGTTGTTCTTCTTTAAGCAGAAATGCCAAACATCAAATTTGCTGTTTTGCTTTGACTTTTAAATGATACTAAATAGTAAATCTGTGGGTTATGAACTGGTCTTGTAAACAGACTTTTAGCATTTATAGATAAACCTGACTAAATTCAGGCATAGAATAGATTTGAGTATACTGTGTTTTGAAAAATTAAGTTGCATGAGTACAGACTTTGGTGGTTTGTATAGACGAATAAACGGCCATAAATCTGCTTTGAAATAACGGCAAAAAAAAAGACGCTCTTCAACTCCAGAACTTGCTTGAGAATCATCAAGTTTTCTTTGATTTGAAAGTAATTCAGTGATAGTTGTCTGAACATCCATAGGTTCATTGCGAACAAGAGCTACTAATAGCTTGTTCGGCATAGTTTTAATGGGAACAATTTACCAAAATGTGAACAAAAACAGGCTGCAACTGTGGCCCACAGCGTTAACTCGCTGCCTACATGGACACAATATACTTCCTGTATGGGGACTTAAAGCTTGATTATGTCGCAAAACCTTAAAACACCGCCTTAAAGGAGGGAATATAGCCAAAAACTGTAGGTGAGCCTGAATAAAGCACGATGTACTGGACAAGAGTTCTGTGACATGTTTTCATTTTGAGGGACTTGCATTAAAGCTCTCACTAATCTGCACAAAATAAGCAATTTGAAGATATCACCATGGGCTCTGTGAACTTGTAATGACCAAACTTTCTGAGGTTAATTAGGGTAATTAATCGCAGAAATAATCGTGACTATAATAACAATTATAATAACGGTTAGTTGCAGCCATATGTGGATTTACACACTACAGTTGTGGCTGTACATGTGTGAGTGTGTGTGTGTCTGTGTGTATCTGTGTGTGTGTGTGTGTGTGTGTGTGTGTGTGTGTGTGTGTGTGTGTTTTACATTCACAGGCCTCATGAGCAGCACACTGAGGCACAGCCCCATGCATGGACCTGACCTGCAGTCCCACAGCCTTCAATGACGTCTGAAACAAGACAAAAAAAAAAAAAACTCCTGGCTCGCTTCTTTCCTGTCCAACATTAAAGGAGAATACCACCAATTTCAGCATTCACATATGTTATTTTCACACCTTAAGTAACTTTTGTTTCTATGTATAAAAGTCAATACTGTCTTAGCGGCATATGAGTTCATCTCAACCCCACAGTGAAGTAAGTATATCTTGGAAAATACTTTGAATAGGCCACTGTGCTTGTGGCTTTACTTAACAGGATTAAGATTTAATCTCTACAAATACAAGAGGTGCGTTCATGTTCAAATGATTATTCTCTAAATTCACAGTCTTCTAGTTATTGGCAAAGGATGCGTATCAGTGTCATGGGTTTAGCTTTGCAAAATAGCTATCTACACTCACTGGTTTCTGTTGCTGTCCACATAAATAACATAATGCTAGGTCTTACGTTGAGTGGCATTCTCCTTTATGGTACTTGACCTCCTGTTCTGCTGCCCAAGGAGGTCGCCCCTCGTTGCTACCTGCTCCTGAGCTGCATCTGGTTGGAGGCAAAGAGGCGGCACACCTGCACCTTCCTCTGGTCCACGGCAGCCCGTGAGCTGGCCCGGACAGCTGGGCTCACAGCTGCTCTGCCCAGCCACACACCTGGGGCCTCGTGAAACGCCAGGCCAGAATAAACCCTGCTCTAAAGCCAAGCTGGCAGAAAACCCCTCAATTCCTCTCAAGGATTCAGTTCAGTGAACCTCAATTACACTCACGGAGGGGGGATAAGGAAAAAGAAAATAAAAAGAGAACAGAACAGAACACAAAATGTACAACAACAGAAAAACACACAACTGAAATAGCAAAGAGAAGCCAAAAATAGCAACAGGAGCGGTCGTGACGGCGCAGATGTGTGCTGAGGGAGGTGGGGTGGGCGGGGGTCAAGTCGAGGAGTGGCTGTAGTGGTCCTCAAGAAATGTGTGCCAGCATTGTGGCCGCAGTTGCCATGACAGCGGCACACTAAGCACCCTTTTCCAGCAGAACAACAACAGAGAGACGGCCATATTTCAAATCAACAGTGGCAGGGTGCTGCGACAGCCTCGGCCGCCCTCTCTCTCACACTCCTCCACCCCTTTGTGCCCATGTCCCCTCCTTTAGTCTTTTTTTTTTTCCCCGTTTGCTCGTTTTTCAGTTGTTAGGTACTCCACGGTGCTGCGGTCCCTTCACACATAATCAGACACTTCCCTGTTTCAGGCTTCTGGCCAGAGTTAGTTGTTTTTGATTTTCAGTCAGTGTGTTTTTGTAAATCCCTTGACATTTTCAGAGCCTCTTGTGTCAGTCCAGAGGCGGGCATGGTCGAGTCCTCAGCCTGGGAGGCAAACTTTGCCTGCAAACAGAAGTCCCACTATGGTGAAGAAGATGGAGAGGACAAACAGCACATACGAGGAGCCGACCACCGTGTTGTTGGGCAGCTTGTACGGCTGGCCTCCCACCTCGTTGATATAGAAGCCTATGGGAAAGATGAGCGCCGCCATGCAGAACAGGATCACTGGAGGGATGAAGCGAGAGAGAAAATGTTAGTTTACTGTACAATTAAATATGATTCCTATGATTCTGCATAGACACCCAATTCACTAGTGTCTAAATCCAAACCAGATGTCATGACTAAATATACATTTGTAGGGTTTAATACATAAATAAAAGATGGCACATGTGACGCAAAACAGCCTGACCTCAGTCTACGTTGTCGTCTTTGTTCTCCACACAAGAAAATTAAGCATGAACTCACTCAACTAGAGCAGGAAGCACTGGCTGCTAAAACTGAATTCAATTTTAGCAAGTTCATTAGCGAGGTACAATCACGCCTTTCAAATGGCTTTGAAGGAGCAATTAGACAGAGCAGACACATGGTATGCACCGTGATCAGCCCGACTCTGCCTCCTGGTTTTTAGGAGACGCTCTCAGGCATTTATGTAACTTTAATGTTCCAACACTGCGTCTAAAAATAGCCATAGCTCATATATCATACATCTGATAAATGTATAGAGTCCAAACTAAAAAATCTGAGCGGCTCGGCCAAACCAAAATCTGGCAGTACATCATTTTTCTCTCCCCGACTGTGGTAATGACAGACTCGATGCTCATTTTACAACAATGTCTTCATTAGAGGAGACAAAAGACTAGCTGCCCAAATCATTGTGGATACTTCAATTTTGTGAAACGTTTGGTTTATAATCATCACAGCAGCTGAAGGCAGAAATTAGGGAAACCCAAAGTTTGACACGCAGATCATTTTAACCATCCGCTGGATCTTTCTACGAGCACTGGTAGATGACATTGTCATGTGATGACAGCCAAAGAGAAACACAACCACAATCTCCCCTTCTGCTCCCGAGTCGTGGCGTTGATTAACGGCCAGAAAAAGTGTGATGCCACAGTGACGCTGATCGACCTTTTGGATATAAAATGTCATCATGCCATCATTTTTATCCTTTTAGACATTTGTGTGAAATCTTGTCATAGTGTATATTATTTTGAGTTATGGCCAAAAATAATTCTCAAGTTTATCCTTGAGTCCAAGTGGACATTTGTGCCAAATTTAAAAAACATATATTTGTGAGATTCCACATTCACGAAATAATAAAATTGCCTGAAAGAAAACCACTCAAAAATATATAAGAGCAGCTAAAAAGAGGTTTGATCAAATGTTTTCTTTTTACAATTTTGCCTTGATCTGGTCCTTACACTCAGATACAGCTATGTTTATTATCATTTGCTACAACAGGCCTCATTTATAAATAACTGCCTCCCTGCTGCCTTTCACACCTTTTCCTACAACTCAAATATTACAGAAAATTCACTCTTTAGTACTTTTAGTAGTCGTACTTGAGGGCACCAATTCCTCAAATGTTTAAAAAGCATCCCTCGTGCAGGTGATTTAATTTCAGTAAAGTCATTTGTGAGTAAAACTATTATAATCAAGTGCTATCCGGCAGCATGACACAAACATTTACAGTATTTCTGAAACAACTTGAATGCAGCATTAGTTTTCGGGAAGGTTTCTCCATAAGCTCTTTACCCCACCTCAGGCTGCTTAACGCAGTTAAAATTTTCTCAACATGCTCAAAGGTCTAAGTCAGTAATCTGATTTCAAGCTTTCTAAACTGCCACATCCAGCTCTGTTTATTCACTGCAATTAAATCAAGTCCTGAAATAGAACTTCCTACATTAGAGAAAAGACAAATATTAGGGGCTGTGGAGGAAGCCACACTCGCGCTGATGTTGTTGAAGGCTCCTGTGGCTGCTGCTAGATGCGACATAAGAGACATCGTTCACTGACAGAAACTACTGTGCATCTTGAATGTGTTTGCTTGAACTGTGCCCAAGTAGTTCAGTGATTTCTGTGAGAGACGAACATCAGTGGAGCTGAAGGAAGCTCCACCAACAAACAAACAGACTTTCATCCAAAACCACTGAACGTGCTTTGTATATTTTTGTCAGTGAAAACACTGGAATCATTTGACAAACTGCAGCTAAACTGTGTCCCTCTGCCTTCACAAGCACTTTAGTAACCAGGATACAGTCAACTTTCTGCACGTGAAGAAACCCGGTTTGTGTATTCGTTGCACTAGATGAGACACGCCTGATTTAAATGAGTAATTCACCGTTTTAGCACGACCATTCACAATGGACAGTCTTAAAAAATTAAAACACAAATGCAGCAGAACCAAACGGTACCCAATTTTCTTATTCCATGCATTCTTCATCCTGGTGCCTACATTACCCACAATTCAACTCAACCTCCAATAGTTCGGTTGGAGATTATGGTGTGTTATGCTAGTAGTGGCTAATGTAGCCTCGGGCTTCAAGCAGAGATGAGGAGAGGGCTACGGAGATCTAAAACTCATTTCTTTCCAACTCTGACTCGAGTGACATCACTTGAGTCAATTTATCAGATTGGATGCAGCTCCCTTTGAAACCACAAAAAGTTTTATAAAGCTTTTCCCCCCATATGCAGTAGTATTCCTCAGGCCCAGAAAACAGACTTTGATGTGTAAAATCTACGCAGTTCACCCTTTAAATAGACTTTCAATTGGCTTTTTACAAGTGCGTATATACATGACAAAAACGTCGCAGAGGGAAATTACCCCTCTAAAAAACAGTGGACATATTGTGATGTTGTGCGCAGCATGAGTCAGGTTTGTTAATAGCTGCAGAGAGAGGCAGAGGTGAAATCATTACCAAGTCTTATTGTACTTTCCAGGAAGTGGGCGTCTGTGATTGGATAACAAAGTCGTTACTAATTAGAAAGGCTCCCTTTTCTTATGTTTCCTTTGAAGACGACATTACTGAGGCTTTTGGTCCGGCTTTGCTTACGTAACACACAGTGTGACATTAAACAGGAAAAGCAAATTGTGTGGCTTTGTGAAGCTCAGTTGAATGACTGTGCCGATTTTGTGGAATGAAGTGGGGACAATGTGACCTGCAGTGTGTAATACAGGACCTCTACACTACCTTAGTGTTGAGTAGGTTAAGTAGGTTACCTCAAAAGTGTATTCTTGTTGGGATTTAACCTGAAGTGAACAGTTGGATAATGTGTATTGGCTGCTAGAGGGCTCCTGTTATATAAGACAGCCATTGTAAGCTGGTAATCACTACTTATTACTCAAATAAACTTACAATTTACACATGGTGGGAACCAATTTAAATGACATAAATTAGCATAAATAACACACATTAGCTACAAACATGCATGGACCATATTCTATACACACACATATATATATATGTGCCAAACACACAACACGTCTGGCTTCTGTTCAGGTGACCGCTGTTATGAGGCAATTAGCAGAACTGTTCAGTACCTGAGAGATGACTTATCCTTGTCTAACAGATTTATTAACCAGACGGGTGTCATGCAGATAGAGGTGTCTGTAGTAATACACCAAGCTGGATGCAGGGAGTAAAAGTTCCATGTGAGAAACACTGTGAGAAATTAATTGATAAAAGACTCCATCGACTCCATCCTCAAAAAGGCCCAGCAGAGGTTGAACTTCCTGAGCTGGTGCAGGAAGTTCAACCAGCCTCAGAAGCTGCCGATCCAGTTCTACTCTGCAGCCATCCAGTCTGTTCTCTGCACTTCCATCACTGTCTGGCTCGGATCAGTCGATCCGCCCAGCAGGACAGGAACAGACTGCAGCGGACTGTCAGGACTGCAGACAAAATCACCGGTGCCAACCTGCCTTCCATCCAGAGTCAGGAAAAGGGCAGGAAACATCACTTCAGACCATAACACCCCGTTCCAACTCCTCCCCTCAGGCAGGCGCTATCACTGCACGCCAAAACAACCAGACACATGACAGCTTCTATCCACAGGCCATCACGCTGCTGAACACTTAAATCTACTATACTGAATACACACATATCCTCCCTACCTCATGTATATAATGGAACCTGTACATAGTAATTCCATATTTATTCCAGCATCTTTACACTTCTACACAGTCCTCTGCACACTGTGACAGTTTTTTTTTTTACATCTATACTTATATATATATATATATTTATATATTCACATTGTACATAGACCTTAAATCAAATATCTGTTTACTTTGTTCAGCTTTGTTTTTCGTGTATCCCTTTTTGTCTATTTATGTGGAAGTACATGAGAGCAGTGGAAAAAACAAATTCCTTTTATGTGTCCACATACTTGGCCAATAAAAGCTGATTCTGAAACAGAGGAATATTTGTTTTGGGCTAATCCAGCAATTTAAAATACCTGACAGATCAAAGTGCTTAATACATTTCGTCATTTATTTGCAATATTATGCACAAAATCCTGATAAAACCGGAGCTATTCATGGGATGGCAGCCATGGTGTAAACGAATATTGTCAAATTGCCTGCTCCTATTTTTAAGCTGCTAAAATGAACTTAGTGTGATATTCATGCAGAAACTTAACCAATTAATTACTGGTTTAACCAATGAGCTGATTTTGGATTTTCATGGTCCCATTATCTGTTTGTGTCAGATTGCTGCACTGCTCAATGTACTTTCTGAAAAACAAAAACCCTGCCTTGTCTGACACATAGGCTATTACGTGCTCTATAAATTAGACTGGCAGTATATTGAGACGCCGTCCTTGAACAGACAATCAGATGTATGCTTCGCTGACTGTAACAGGCCAAACGTCTCCAGTCTACCAACAAGCATAAATGAACAATGTCTGGTAAACCTGGTAAACAAGGTGCAGACAAGCAAATATTTATGTCTGTCGTATTGCCTGCTCATTGCTCTGACCATGTGTTTATCTGTGAGGAGGGGGTAGCTGCAAAAGGATGCGGTGAAGGATGAGCTAAAGTGGAGTCAGAAATACATAGCTCAGCATTATTCCTGCAAGCTTCACCAGTGAGTTAATTGAAGTGCATCTCATGGTCGACTGCTTCTCTTAAGTGCCCAAACTGATGACATACGGTGCCCCGTTCACCTGGTGCTGGTCAAACTACAACATCTTAGCTGATACACTAAGACCTTATAGTCAAGACTGTATAGTACAGCAAATACCTTTGTAATAATAGACCTGCAACAATAAACCATTGGAAAATGAATCTGCAATTATTTCAACAACTAATTTATTGTTTAAGTCCTTTTTCATGATAAAATACCAAACATTCTCCAGTTGAAACCTCTCTATTGTGAGAATTTGCAGCTTTCCTTTGCTTTCTAAAAACTAGAAATTCAAAAGATATAGCTCAGAGCATTAGAAAACTGTGTATCTTGATTTTTCCATTACATTCTGGCATTTTATAGACCAGACATGATCAATTATTGATAACAAAACTCTATCAAATAATGTTGTAACTTTAATGTTAATGTTTTATTCATACATTTTTCTATTATGTTCTGTTGTTGAAGTGGTTACATGTTGTTTCTACTCTCTGCTACTGTAACCTAATGTCTCAGCTCACTTCACTATGACTCATTTTGTATGTGTGTTTATATGCTTATTCTGAGGTCACGTACCAGGGGCTGCAGCTGTACCGTTTCCTCTACAATTTCACCATAGGCTGCCACAGAAGCAACATAAAGAATTGATCTTGAAATGTTAAATCAGATCCAAAAGTTGAGAAACAGAGCTGCTTTAGCAGATATAAGTGAAGAGCTGTTTGAGAAGGCTGACAGCAATAATAGTGTTGTTCCATAATTCCTGACAAGAGCGACTAAAAAACAAGTTTAATCTAAATCAGTGCAGTTAAAAGGAGCCCTGAGAGCAGCGCTCCTCGTTAACAACACTTATCATTCCGACAAAATTACACCAGGTGGCTCTAATTGTCAACACCTGCCTGTTATGTGTAGAGCTAACTAGACACTAAAGTACAGACGGATATGTCTGGGCTCATTTAAAAACCGTTTCACCATTACAGTTTTTTACCAGAGTTTGTTAACAAATTTGTAACTGTAAAATGTCTCAGCTCTTGGTTACAGTAAAAAAACGAGACCCACAAAGAGCAACTGAGCCCTTCATTTTAGCGTGAACACAACGTGTGTACAAGTTTAGGAAAAACATCTGAACGTGACGCTGCCTCAAAGTTAGGGGGCAGAGATTCCCAGAGTGCGTTATAGATTTTTAACAAATCTTTGGAGATCAGAATCACTGGATTTTCTCTGGAAAAAGGGAAAATAACATCTCTTGCAATGAGCACAATACAAACTCAAAAAACTCAAACTCAAAAAAGTGGATTTAGTGTCAAGTTACTCTTGAAAATAAAGTCCTCTAGTATTTGGGACCGTTTAACACCTGAGGAGGGAGAGGAAATTATACACGTACAAAATAATATCTTTATTTTGTAATTTCATCACTAATGGCCACATTTTCTGCAGTTACTGTAATTGTATTGGAGTCCCACTCCCACTCCAGATGACTGTCACACCTTGAGGAAACACTGCTGGTGTGTGTGTGTGTGTATAGAGACACAGAGGCAGGCCTGTGCTAATCATACAAAGCTGTCCATTCAGGTGCTGGTGGCCTGAAGCCAGTTACGCTACAAACTGCCCACCTCCATCACCTGTTTGCCCCGAATTAACCACCCCCGTCTCTTACGACCAACTTAACTTTACTCTCGATCTCTCCCCTTCCATTTGTGTCTTTACATTGGCACCCATCTCTCACTTACTTATACTCTCAGCTCTTGACCTCTACAAACATGATTATTCACTCAGCTCGCTTAAGCCTCCACCAGTTTCCTCACTTAACCTCTCACCCTCTCTCCCGCTCGGTCGACAGCAGAGAGGTGTCCGCCATCACTGCTAAAGTTCAGTAACATCAGAGGGAAAAAAAAAAGCTCATACTTTGCCTTTTCGTACCTCTCCTAAACTTCAAACAGGCTCTTGAGATACAAGAGGATCCCAGGAAGCCCCTCAGTCGCTAAAGTGTTTGCTAACGGGGTCCTAAAACAGAATAAAGTGATTATTTACCTTCTCTTCTCTGTCTCTTGCAATGAATCTAAATTTTGCTCCCTAATAACTAAAATATATTCTTTCTTTCTCCCCTTCAAGCTTTATTTCCTCATTTAAAGTGAAGATCATCATCATGCCTGTTTAAAAGGAAAGAAATCTGTGCTAATAATATACCTCTTGTCTAATATGGCCAACAGAAGCTTTAGCAGGGCGACAAGGGTGACAATTGCTCACTGTTGCCATAGCAACTGCCTTACTTTCATTCGAGTGTGCTCATTAAACAATGACTCAATGCCTTCCAATTTAGCTTGTGACACAGATTTGTGCTTAGCGGACAGTCCGTTTGTGGTGAGCTCCGGGGCTCTGTACAGTGGTGATTCATCAGGTATTTGCATGTGATTAGGAAGAGTTACAAAACCTTCTTTTCAATCTTCATCTGGCCTGATAGCCCAAAAAAAAAGTTGAGGAAGGCACTGGGTGTTTGTTTAAAACTGCAGAGCAAAAAAGGAACAATGTCCAGAAAAATTCACCCAGTTTTCAAACAATAATATGGAGCATTGTGGCTTCAAAATGCCACTGCTCCGTCTGCACAAGTGTGCTGAAGGCAATCTATTCGCTTAACTAACCGACCAATCAAACTCAACCCTCCCACACAAGCTCACAAAACGAGCCCCGCCAGTGCACGAGATGGATGCTGAGTTATTATCGAGTGCTGGAATTGCATCTATACAGAAAATGCGTTTGGACAAAAAAAAAAGGGTGTTCAAGGCAAAGAGGGATAGAAAATACTAGAAGCCACCCATTCGGGTACCAGAGGAGCTGCATCACTCAGTAAATCAGCTTCAGGGAGCAAAGGTTGTTGCTCAGCATGCAAATACAATACTCAGAAATGAGCAACAGAACACACACACACACACACACACACACACACACACACAGGTTTTCAAGTCACTCTCAGAAACACAAACTCACAAAGGTCCTGAGCTGTCCATCGCTTTGGGTGTTTCTGATGTCAAACTTATCTACATGTCTACATTTGCACTGCATAGGTAAACTAAAATGAGACTGCTTAAATGAGACTAAATTCATGAAAATATTAATCTGACAGAGGTGATTACCTAGTTATGTCTCGAGAGATGCAGTGAGACAGAGAAGAAGGTGATGTGGCTCCAGGAGAAATGTGCTGACGACAGGTCTAGTAAAGCAAAACTGTTTTATTCAGTGCAAATTTCATTGTCTTGTTCACTTACTGCCAGTAAAGGCGATCCAGCGGGCGTATTTGGTGGCTTCTCGACGCCAGTGTGACGCCACAAGCAGACCACAGGTGACTGTGAGGGAGATGATGCCCATGATGATGAAGAAAAGTGTGGTGACCCACTCCGGGGGCAGTCGTGGTGGAATACAGGTCCGGTCTCGTCCGTGGATGGTCTGACATTGCCGGACTAGACCGACTGTAAGGGCACCTGCAGAGAAGGGTTGAAGGTTGATGAGGTGTCCATTTTAATCTATTTGTTTTAATTCATCTTTCAACAAACACACAAAAGACACTGACTATCGGGTTATCATTCAATCTGTAACAGGAAGTCTCAACGTTTTTGGCACTGCAGAAGGTAAACCCCTAACACACAAGTGAAGCAGCTCCATCTGCAGTCTACTGAAACTGTGCCATCATAATATAGAGAAGCAGTCAAACAGCCAATGTTTGAGCGAGCAACGTCACAGATTATATCTTTGAGGATGACCGTATGCCTAAAGGCTGAATAAAAAAATAGAAAAACTGCAAGTGGAAAAAATTATAAGAGCAAAAGAAGACAAATTAGTGCCTCAATTGACGACAAGGTCCGCGGAGGGGAGGACCAAAGTGTCTCAGCTCAGCTGATGACAAAGTGAAAAAGGACCCGGTTAAGGAGGACGAATGGAAAAAGACAGAGGAGCTCTTTTTTTAATTTGCCACCAATTCAGTGCTGGCGAGGAGCTGGGGAGTTGCTCTCTCCACACTGTTGGGCCCAATTATACTAGTGAGCGGCCAAGATTTTCTGTTGCACTTCCACAGTGAAAGAGAGAGGGTGAGGATTAAATTGGCCCTGCCAATTACTGAATCTATCCCACTCAGGTGTGACACTGAACACAGACATTGGAAGAAGCTGCAGAGATATGAGATAAATTATCAGCTGCAGTGTCTCTGTTAATATACGTCCATTCTCAGCCATTAATCACCACCACCCCCTTCCTCCATCTCTGGTCTTCGTCGGGGATCTCTGAACACATACGTGTGTGCATCTGCTGACACAAAACTTGACGTTCTACTGTACCTATCCATCAGTGATCAGACAGGGAGACAAATGGATTCATGCCTCACTCTGAGTCGTGAGCACTGTGAAGGCCGGTACTCAGAGCGGGAACTCGCTGCAATGGTTCAACCACTCTGGAGGGACGCCATTCAATTAGAGCACGTCCTCAAGGGGACTTTCTACCTGAGTAAGCAGAACAGCGGCACATCACTCAGGCCTCTGCTGATCACAGGTCTCGGGCAAAAGAAGGGCGGACTGTAAGTGATGGGCTGTGGGAGATGAGAGGCACTCATTTGAAAAATTAGAGGGGGCGTCAGTGTGAGTAGTTTTAGTAGTGCACACATGGATGCTGTATTCAGGTCTTTTTGGGTGGCAGAAAAGTGCAGCCCCTCTTTCAGTTCAATGAGGCTCCTAGGACGGTAAAAAGGCTTTAGCAAAGGAAGCAGGTTCACCTAGCAGAAAAAAATATAAAACCATGCAATGTAATCCACCGACAAACTGTACTGAATTATCTAACACGTACAAGCATACAAGCTGAACAAGGCAATTCTGCAGTTTACCTGACAGTGGTGTCAACAGATGGTCTCAACTTGAAGTGTTGTGTATTCAACGACACAACTAGCTTGCTTACAAGACATGTCACTGTCACTAATTCGATGTCGAGATTTTCATGAACAAACGATGGGCCATGTGTAATGATACCGTCGGCCGCAGTAAATTCAATCTAAGATGTGAGATGATTATTTATGCTCTGTTCACCCTACAGGACTGTAGCTCTGATTTACCTCTCGCCGACGGTCTTTGAAGCCCCAGATCACAGGCAAATTGGGGCTCGCCATTATGAGCGAAGATCATAACGTGTGAACTCTTCAAAGACGCTATCAGACAGTGATGATGTGAGGAAAAAGTCTTAGTGAGTTCGGAGGAGCAGTGCACTTCCTACAGCGTGTGTCCATCCTGTGGTGTTCAGAGGACAACTGACGGACAACACTCACTGTTGGAAATAAGTTAGCTGGTCAAGTTGTCTTGTTAATGTTAACGAAGCTTGTTAACACTGCAATAAATTGTAAGCAGAGGCTTTGGCTGCGTCTCTGTTGGTATGGTTAGATTTCATTTGAATGGTGAACAGACAGTTGCATTGGAACTGCTTAGTAGATATCCTATATCATTTTAATGGACACTCTACAGCCAATCAGAAGCCAGACCACGGTATAAACTTTCATATTTTACTTTTAAAACTTTTATAAAATATACAGTGTATGGCTAAGCTAATTGCAAACTGAGGCTTCAATGGCACAACGTCTTCTCAGTATAAAACAAAGACATAACTGTTTCTCCATTTTGACGCATAATCTGAAGCAGGACAAATTATCATTCATTCCACTGACCAGAAAATAACGCATTCACTAAAAAGCACAAGCCTGTGTGGGCTACATCATAAAAGTTCAACAGTGGCTCAGCAGGTGGGCGGACGTGTGCATGAAACAAGTATGCAAGCTGGAATTTCAGGAGGTCAAGCGTGTTACTTGTTCTGTCTGGCACCTGAATCCAGACATTTAATAACATGTCTGCTATGACCTTTGTAAATGTACACAATGATTATATGATGCTGCTAACAAACCTACTCAGTCTGAAGCACTTGAATCCAAACAGATTAGCAAAGCCTGTGTGATAGAAGTGTTCTTGTTGCTGTGGGGGTGTGGTGGGTTCTGCAGGCTGTCCAGAGGATATCCTGTCCCCTTTATAACACCCAGTGAAAGCACTGCTTTTACCGTTACAACCCACACAAATAATGCCTGTGGTTCAAAAGAAACGCCTTGGGAGTCTGTAGATAAGGTACGCTATATTATGTAAAGGTAAAACTGAGGGCTTTACATATGCTACGGTTACAGGCATAAAAATCTGCCATTTAGACCACACATAAACATTAGGGAGCATGTTGTATTACAAACAAGGAAATGCTAAAAAGAATGTTCTCTATCTTCACTTTGGCGATTCAATTCTTGCTGTGCAGAACACTTATGCAATAACAGTGAAAGGGGAAAAAAAAAAAAAGAGGTCAAGACTCATGACGAAAATGGTACCTGAATGGCTCACAGGCTTACTCAGCAGCCTACTCGCGAGGTCGGCCCAGAATTACAGAGCAACCTTGCGCAAGTTGAAGAACGGGAGGTGAGAGAGGTGAGGAAAGCAGAGTCTGGTAACAGGAGAGCATGAGGTAAACATTTGAAAGCTGCGGTTAATGGCACCACTTTATGACCATTTCCCTCGGACCCTCTGGCCTCCTGCTGTTTCACGAGATCTCTGTGGAATTCCTGCCCTACAGCAGGCAGGCACGCTATGGTACACGGATGCAGGTAAACAACTCAGCAACAACTCAACAAGCAGCGACGCACACAAACGGATATAAAGTCTGCCTCAAAGTCATCATACATAATTTCACTCTAACATGGGAGAGTTCACTTTAACTGTTTTACGCCCTACAAACTTGGGACATGCATGAGGATAAATTAAAGGAATAGTTCGACATGTTTGGTTATGGCCAAAGGTAACAGATGCATATAAAAACTACTTTTCACTGTCTTTAAAGCAGGCTTGGTTATAGGGTTTATGTGCTGGACTATTTCTTGACTGGAACCAGTAACTTCGTGCAGACTCAGCTGGTTGCCTGGCAACTGCTCCCAGACAAGAAACATAAAACCCCCATAAAATGCAGAATTTTCATTTCGACACACGCATTAAACAAACAAGATACAAGGTGTTAATTCGTGAGCTTTAGAGGAGCTGGTAGGTACTTTCAGATAGAGCCAGGCTAGCTATTTCCCAGCTGGGGCTGTAGCTTCATGTTTAATATTCACATGTGAGAGCGGTATCAATGGTCTCATGCAAAAGTCTGCCAGAGAGCAACTCAGTCAAATGACTTCTTTAACTGAGAGAAGACATTGAAAAGAACAAACAAACGAAGGAATGCTTCAATTTCCTCCTCTGGCAGGGTTGTGAGTGGGGCACCTTGAGCAACCAGTGGATGCTATCTATTATAAAGTCAACAAAACTGCACCGTCACTCAGCACTGAAAAAGGATGCTGTGTCACAGTTCAGTTGTGCGTAATAAATAAATATTGAGCAGAGAGCTCCTAAAAAGTCTGCGAGAGTGATGCTGCAGTTTAGCAGAGTAATATTAAGGTTACTTAAGGTGATGGTGTGTCACTGGGACATCTCCGTTGGCAAACACAGAGGCCAACTGTGCACATCCACAGGGTCGAAGCAAAATAAAGGTGAACTGACTGAAACGACTTCAGACTGCACTGAAACCGGAAACCTCAAATGAAGTAAAAGGGAGACAGAGCAAGGGTGACCATACAGCCAATATGGATTAAATTTAGCTTAAAAACAATCTCTTCTAGTTCCTCTGTCTTTCACATAAAATTAAGAATGAGCCAAATATTCATTTTGAGGACCTGCTCCCTTTCACGCCCCTCATCGTGCTCTGTTACCCTCCAAACATCTCTGCGCTCTCTCTGATCAAAATACTCCCCTCACCATGTCTCCGTCCAAATGAAAGGAAATGAAGTCCGTGTCTGCTCATCTTTGGCATGATGATGTTGTCATTAGCGGAGCACAGGGGGTGCTGCTGTTTGAAAGCTCTGGGGGGATGAGTCAAACAGGCCTCTGAACTGTGGTGGGCGGCAAGTAGGCAACCTACAGCAGTCGACAACTGCTTCTGCTGCTGCTGCTCGAGGCTTTCGCAGCGCCCACTTACACTGTAAGGCCACTGGAGCACAGCTGCTGCTTCCAAAACATGGTACGGTACATATATACGAAAACAACCTTTATTCACCAAGCATGTCAAAACTGTCTTTTACTGACTGACTTGTCCATTGTTCATTATGTTGAATGAAATCTAACTACCTAATGTAACTATTAAAAAAAGAATATAAACATCCAATGTTTATAGCTAAAAGAAGAACAAATGTCCAACATACACCAGTAAACCTCAGTTCTCACTCTCTCTGGGCCACAAGCATAACGAATAAGAATGCATGAGATTTTACGGCCAAAGTCCTAAAAATGAATCCTGTTTACTTTCAGAGCATTCACAATAAGCTTCCCTTTCACAGAGAATAAGATGTGGATGAATTACATTCCAGAGGAGGCGGTCTCTCTTGCCTCATTACTCTACTCTACTGTCATCATTTTTAAGTGATGCCTCCCTGGTGGACAAATTTAATGACATGAGCAAGCACACGAGAAAGAGTAGAGGCACACCAACATGCTCACAAATTTGTTGGGAATCCACGCCATTTAAATATATAGCAGTATTGAATTCTCGATCTAAGTGCAAAATGGCAAATGAACTGTTTAAATACTATGTTAAAAAATACACAAGCTATTTTCTACTAGGTATAAAGCGCTTTATGAATCCGACCTGCAACTCGTTCATTCATATTCAGCTGGCTGAGGATTAACACCAGACGGAACTGTCCAGTCACTGACAAACTTTGCAGCCTGCAGCGCATCTGGGAAAGCACAAAAAGTAACCAAACAGCAGTGGAAATGTCCCCACCTACAGGCAATGAAAGTAACATCCACATTTCCCGGTGATGTTTAAACATCGCTGTGTCTACATCAGCAGGTCTGAAGCGGCGCTGCTGTTCCTGTCCTTACCTGTTGGTGGCACAGGTTGGACTGAGCTGCAGGTAAAAACTGCTGGCACTGCAGCTCTGCAAGTGGATAATATTGGCTGTGCCTGGATTCAGTTGCTTTGTATCAATGACACTGTGTGTCCTTGTGCTTTGAAAAGAGATACCAAAAATAACACTATTTATTATTCTCCCATTTCATCTATTTTAGTTTTGGACTATAACTACAGGAACAGTTTCTGAGCACCTGGGATTATGAACTGCAATTTTGGCAAAAGGCTGTTTTAGCCTTTTAATCATTTTGTTTATTTTTATTGTTTCCTATACATGGTAATACATTCTCTTCTCAACAAGTGAGGACCTTACTCAACACTAGTTATAAAGTTATAATCTAGCACCTATAACTAGCTTGAAGAGTGTCTTCAATTACAAGTTTTTTTGAGCAGAACCAAAATTCGGTAGCAGGATACTGGAGCTAATGCCGCTCCTTTGTACTTTGTCTGTTCATTATTACACCGGTGATACTTGATAGCTTGCACTTTGGGGTAATAAACATGTGCTGTGACAGAAAATGTCTTTGGTGTGGAGATGAGTTATAATAAATGATAAAAATGCATAATGCATTTTGCTGTGTCTTCAGAAAGTCCTTGCTTGAAAAGAGAAAGTGTGGCGCCTTCCTGTCACGACTATCACCTTGTGATCTCCATCAACAACAGTCTTTTATTCCTGCTTCCTTCAGTAGCTCAGTGCATACAATAAAACACTTGGCAAGCTAAGTTAGAAAGGATTAAATCCACCTGACACTGAAATGGTTGACAGGCTTATGATGGGGTACAACAGTAAAGAAGGGGGTTAAACACTGGTGGTATTTTTTCAAAGTTCGATGCTGATGAAAACCTACATGGAAAGATGGTATGTGTGAAAATCTGTCATCATCTCGGGTCTTGGTTGCAGCAGCGTGATGTGCCTGGTTGTGATTTAGCACTTTTTAAGTGTGTGTGTGCACATACAGGGTGTTTCAGAGGTTATTCAGGCCATCCACTGTGGTGGCAAGTATCTGAAGGAGGGCAGTTGACAACGAAGCTGCCGAGAATCACAGTTTGTGTCTGACACTGCAGTAACAATGGCTTTGTCTTGAAGCTCAGCACAGGAAATCAGCTTCAGCTGTTACTGCCTGAGGATATCGCACTGAAGTGAGGAGAGTGTCACGGACACACATTCTGTCTTTTGTGTTGAGTCACAATGGTGCTACTTCTCCTACGTCATTAGGTTCATTCCTATTATCAGTGTGGATAATTACAGAAAACTGAAATCATCCGCTCTGAATGATGTTGAGCACAAGCCTCCGTTTGTTTATGTAATTGTGATTAGTTCACAAAAAAAGCTTTGATCAAATCACTTGACTAAAGCAGGAGGCAAAAGCCACACACTCAGCAAGCAAAGTCAGCTTGCATCGATGCTAACTGCCCAGGGGAACATGTCTGTTTCTCTACGCTCTGAGCAAAAAGAAGACACGCTGAGGTCCTACAAGGGCAGGTTGTCAAGCACTGAGCCCCTCTGATAAGGTAACAACAAAGCCGGGAACCAGAGGTCAGCTGATTGGAGACAATGCAATCTGGGGAGTCATCACGGGAGAGTGACTTCATAATAACTTCAAATACACTAGTCTGTTGAATGGAGAAGACAGAATAATGCAGACAGCTCATGGCAAATAGTTTAACTCTGAAATGACTTAATCACAAGTGCAAATGCACAAAATGAGATGAATCCCATTTGTCAGTATGTAGCTGTAATAGAGACCAAACAATCAAGCATTAAAACTAACTAAAGATGGTGTAACAGAGCTCACAATTATTCAATATGCCTTCACCATTTTAAAAGTCACAACAGGCCAAAAATAGACGAGCTGTATTGACAAAGAGGAGCCAAGGCCACAAGTTGGAACTAAGAAATGTGAAATAAGAAGGCAACATGCAGATATGGCATGAAAGCAGATGTCACCAAACTTTAAAGCCTCGCAATTAAACCAGATTTTTTAATGTAAAACTTGAATTCCTTTTTCAAAATGTATTGGCCGCCTACCGACAGCATGTACGACACACGCTGTGTTAGCAAGCGAATGTGTAGTAAAGATCAAAAGGTTGACTACACGATAAAGCGTAGATTAAAAGCTAATGCAATGCCATTAAAGCTCTAAGAACAGAGAAAAAGCATGTACAGCATGTGTTTCAGGAGGTGCCATTAACTGCAAGGACGTTCTAAGAAAAGTAACACTTAACTGTAACCCCCCCATATTTAACACATATAATCTAAATTTGTAATAAATGTTTATTTAACATGCTATAAAGTAGCTGTAAGCTCATATAAGGACATTTTTATTGATGTTACGTATGTGTAGTTAATTAAAACTTCTCATATTTTAAATGATTTCAACTTTGCTTTACAATATTGCTATTCATGATCAGTTTTCCACATGTGGGTGCACACAGAATATGTTGACAAATACTTTAGTGAACACATATGAAATTATAATCACATGCTAAGAAAGTACCGCAAAAACTGTGGTAGAGACGGCACACTCAACCCATAAACATATAATTAAAGATCTTTCTATTAACACTGACAAGCACAAGGCGTTTCCATGATGTCTCTGTTGCAACATTTGGCATTTAAGATGCACTTAATGCCAAATTACCAAGTTATGTATAGCTGTATAATTACAATACAACAACCATATCTGCATTTATTTTCCCACTGACTAACTAATCTAAAGAGGCTTCTAGTTTACCACTTTGACCATACTAGGATAGACAGAAGCTAAAGCCTGCTGTCTGAAGAGAAAATGTACTTAAAAATAACTACCTTTCTAGACCAAAGAACATTACAGAGTCTTAACTAGATTAAAACCTAAATGTTTTTCCTATTATATGTTCCAAAACAGTGGTTAGCACATTCTCAAATTAATGAGTATGTCAGCGGTCTATTACTAACGTGTCTCATAAAAGCATCCAGACAAGTCACATCACAATCATCAAAGGCAGCAGTGGAAACTGAGGGGAAGTGAGGACAGTGAGGTGGAAGCTTGTCGAAACCTCCTGTACAACAGCACCTACACTTGCCACAACACTGTTGTTTAAATATAGCCATGCTTAGGTTCTGTACGTGTAGGTACACAACTGCAGGTCTCTGAGGGAAGTTACGGTGCACTTATTGGTGGTAGAACACGAACTTTAGATTTCCGATTGTGACTTCTGCACCAATTGCTTATTGTGGGAAGACGCTTACATTGGTCGTCTGTGGCCTTTAAATGAAGAGTTTCTAAGTGTGGGTGGTTGGTCTGTCTCAATGTGTGGGCCCTGTGATCGACTGGCAGCCAGTCCAGGGTGTACCCCACCTCTAGCCCAATGTCAGCTGGGATTGGCTCCAGCCCCCCTCCTCCCTGCGACCCTCTAAGGATAAGCGGTATAGATAATGCATGCATGGCTTATTCTGTTTAGCTAATACAGCCTAGATGTGTATTGGCTGATGATGGACCCTCCCTGACCCAGTTACTAAGCTGTCATCCTGCAGAGGGAACAAAGAGGAACAGCTGTCTATCAATAGCCTAAATGTGTTTTCAGGACTGACACAAACAGACGACTAAGAGCACGTGCTTCTGTCCAAAATCAGCAGGGACGCCACAAATGAGCACCTGCTTTGGTTCTTCAAGGGGTCGCTGATTAGATTGATCACTTTAAATGTCACCAGAGAAATACAGGACCACAATTTCCTTCAGCGCTACAATGACAGGTCTCTTAATCAGTTTGTCACTTGATGGAAAAACGCCTGCAACTCATGCTCAATTAATCTGTTGAGTGTTTCTTTTTTCCATTAATCAACATCTGAAAATAGCGAAGAAAGTCAGTCGAAACCTAATCCTCAAATTGTCTTTTTTGTTTCATATTCAAAACCCAAATGTTAAATTTACAATGACATAAAACAAAGGAAAACAGCAACTCTTCACATATAAGCAGCTGATGTGAGCCAACTTTTCCATTTTTGGCTTGATAAATACATTAAATTGATTAATCACTTGTCAAAATTGTTGATAATTTCATGATTATCAATTAAATAAAATAGCAATTTCAGCTATATGATCAAGCTTCACATTGTGAGTATTGACTGCCTTTATCTTCTATATGTATACGCATATATCATTGCAAATTGAATATCATTTCACTGTTGATCAGACAAAACAAAGCAATTTGAACACATGAACTTAGGATCTATGAAATATATGTTTTCTAGCGGCAGCAGTGGTCAATGGTGTTAATCAATCAGTTACGAGACTGTGATTATTAGTCTGGGAGTCGATAGGAAGCAGCATAAATCTACAAAGAAGACACAGCTGTGGAGGACAAAAGATGTTGCAGCAGATGAAAGCCTCCACACAATACCACACATCTTTGTTGTGGAGATTATCTGATGGCAAAAGCTCCTGCGTTGTGGGGACAAGAAACTACAAGAAAAATCACAAAAAAACACAATAGGACTTTTGAATGGCAGCTGTGGCCTGCTTCATTTACCTGCTGATTCACCCGTGTTGATCCAGTCTGGGTTTGCAATGCTGGCTATTGCAAAGATATCTGCTGCCAGAAACAGGCACCCTGAAATGATGGTGAGTTTATCCATGTCGCCAGCTGATGAAGCGGTGATAGACGAGGGAAATAATGTGGTGGTCGTTGTCCAAATGTGACCCCGAGTGTTGAGACACAGGGTGGGCTGCTATCAGTCTAACCTCGCCCCCTTCAGCAGGAGCCTGCTGTTGTGGTTCTGCTGAGCATTTTGCAGCAACGTTAGCTTCTCCGCGTCAAGCAAGTGAGAGCCCCCAGCTACAAAAGGCTCAAACAGGGCGCGCAAAAGCATCACATCTCAAATGCCCGTTGTAGTCCAGGAGGGTAAAAACAATAGCTCACTCAGCGCTGAACCGCCTCTGTTGTCTTTCGGATCCGTCGAGCAGCAGCAGCAGCCGCAGCAGCAGCAGCAGCATCGGGTACAGCTGCGGCTAGCAGATAGCTAGCTAGCTACTTCCCAGATTCGGGCTCGGTGTGCCGAGCTGCGGCCCAGGGGCTGCTCGACGGCCGAGACCGCGGCTGCGCTAGCATTTCAGACACGATGTCACACAGACGGAGGTGGAGGAGCAGTGGAGGGTATCCGTGTTTCTAGTGAGGGTCTATGGTTAGCCGTCGGGAAAACGGGAAGCCATCACCCTCTCTTGCTTATTCGAGCCCGTTCTTCTTCTCCGCTGGAATAGCATCTGGTACTATCAAACCGTTAGCTAGCCCTTCTTCTTCTTCTTCGTCTCCTTCTGCGCCTCCCTCTTCTTCTTCCTTGTTTTTTTGTAATGGTGCGTGATTAAACGAGAGACGTTAAATGTCCCCAATGTGGACGGTAGACCGTAACGTTATTGTTATGCTTCCCACCCGTGTGCCCACCGTTAGCTCAGCCTCCCTCTGCCAAATGACATCAGGCGAACACCCCCACGCAGCGACACACGCAGAGCCCGGTCTCTTCTCGCGATACCTCACAAGAAAACGGGATTTGTGTTTTTCCTGATTCTTTGTCACTGTGCACAACTTAAAGGCCCCATATTACACCAAATGCACTTTTCAGTATAAAAATGCGTTCATGACCGCCATAGTCTGAGAAAATACAATCCTCTCTCTTTTTCTCCGGCTCCAACTTTGTGTAAATGTGAAAAATTGGCTCCCTTAATGATGTCATAAAGATGACAAAGGGATCTGTTGATTATGTGACCTCCAGCCCTTCAGCATAGAGTCCAGTACAGGACTGTTTTAAAAAAAAGTCCTGCTCCCTTTGGATTTCTGACCATGACCGCCAGCACCTGCAGTGTGTGCGCTCCAGACCGCCCACTCCTGTCCACAGCAAAGCGATATGTGCATTGCATCTCACAGGACCTGCGTAACACAGCGAAACGAGTTTCTCCTCCATTGTATTTAAACCAAAGACACTCTGACAGCCGCCTTTGTTTATACAAAACACTTAAGATGTATTTGGACTCTTACTCAAGTACTGAGTTTATGTACAGTTCTGAGGTATTTTTACTTCCAATTTCTATCATCGTATGCTCCTACTCATCTACATTTCAGAGGGAGATATACTTTGTCTGCCTCTATGTTGACCCGACAGCTTTCATAACAAACTACTCTAAAAGGTTATTTATATTACATATAAAACACACAATCTACAGCTTGTGAAGCATAATGCATGATTCAAGTTGAGTAAAATATATAAAATTAGCTCCACCTCAACCTGCTGCCATATTTAAATGCAGCTTAATAATTCTGCACTGTAACCATGTCACGATGAAAAAGTCAAACACATGATGAAATGTCATTTTCTTTGTGCATTTTGCTGGTATTGCAACTTGTACTCGGGTAAATAATCTAAATAATTAGTCCACAAGCAGAAACAGGTTTGTTTGAGCCCAAAATTAGGCAACTTCCAACCCTGCTAAGTCATATTTGTGCTTTTAGGTCCCCCTATTGGTTGATGAATGGAACAACATCTCTTAAGTGCTATAAATAACCTGCTGCAGACAGTAACCCTGAATTCATTCAAAGTTTTACAAATTTAAAGCAACACCCAGCTGTTATTACTGTCATTACTTTAATTTACATAGATATACAGTGAAATGGACAAAAAAGAAAAATTGCATTATGATACTCCGGCTTCCTGTTGGCGCTTAACACTTACTGCAGGACAGAAAACAAATGACCGTTGGTATTAAATTAATTGCTGCAGGAGGCTGTGACTGTTTGAGGTCCTCTTCCTGTTTTTAAGCAGCCAGGCACAGCAGGCCTTAGTTAAAAATCACCGGTTCTCCAATTTCATTTTCATACTTCATCCACAAACGGTGTATTCAGGAGGTGTCCACTGGCTGCCATGGTCTTTTTGCCGTCCACAAACTTTTTCGCAGCCTGCAAAGAAAAGACAAATGTCCCATTAAAACTTTCTTCTTCATGTGGCTAATTACATCTTAAACAGAACACAGCTCCATTTGTTGTAATTACATATAATATAAATAAACTTTACATTTCTGGAGTGATATCTCTCCGTTTCTCCATTATTAAAGGATAACTCCAGTATTTTTTGCCACTGAGGCTCAGATTGTTATTCGGGGTGTCTGACAACATTACAGGGAGTATTCCTACAGAGATAGACCTATAAGATCCTTTTTGTTTAACCACAAACAGCCATTGTATAGCACTATTCAAACCCACCAAACTCCATCGACAAAAAAAGGAAACACTGGATTGACTTGTGCACTGCTGCCTCGATTAGTTTGCATGGTTGTGTTATTGATATTGTGTTGGATCTGATTGTTTAAAAACAACAAAGTTACATAGTAACACAAACAAACTAACTGATCAAGACAGCAGTAGACCAGCAACTCTTCTGTAAAATTACTGTTTTTGTCAATGGAGTCAGGTGGCTTTTGATCAAGCAATTGAGCGACTATTTCTAGTTCAACAAAAATGATCTCACAGGTCTCAGGACACTTTGAATAACAATCTGAGCCTGTCAGTGGTCAATGTTTTGATGTGGTGCAATTGCCCCAAAGGATAACATTACAGCCATTACTGCCCGTTATCGACTGCTGGCGAAGGCGATTTACTGAACCAATTCCAAACGTTTTTGTACCTGCCTCTCATTTCAAACCCAAATGAATAAAAATTGGGTTCAGGTTTAAAAATATCACAGTTCTTTATTATATTATTATTATTCTTTAATTTAAAATATTGATTAGTGTGTAAATTAGGTGTAAATCTTTGGCAAAGCATCACTGAAGTGAAACTGAACTTGTGATAATTTACATACAGTATCGCCACATCTACATCGAAAGCACTCACTTTGATCACATCGTCCTGGGTGACAGCATCTATGGCCTGGAGGACAGAGTCAGGGACCTGGTACGCTGCAGTGGTCAGAACCTGAGCGGCGATCTCCTCGAACAGGCCCTCAGAGCTCTCTATGGACATCAGGTACTCTGCTTTCACCTGGTTCCTATGCACACCAGAGTCATATTATATATATTATAATCTGAGTCACACAGCAGCTTCACCTCTTTGTCTAACGTCTCTCAGTGAACTCACTTCGCTCTGCTGATGTCAACCTCTGCTAGGTTTCCCTCGGCCACGCCTCTCACTTGATCAATGGCAGCTTTGATCACCTGCGCAGAGGACGGCAACGTGCAAAAGCTCAGTGAAGTTCTGCCGTCTTTGCACATTTCTGATGTTGTTACGTTTGTGTCAGAAAAAACATTTGGCAATCACCTCTCTTGCAGAGTCAGCTTGTGCAATGGTATAGACGCCAAACAGGCCGGAGTCAGAGTACGAGGCATTGAATGCTGTGGCCTGAAAGACAGCCAGAGGTCGTCTGACATTAGGAAACAAACTATCTGCACTTAAAAGTGTTGCAGCAAAGTGTCCTACAATAAAAACACATGCCAAAGAACTGTTTTTTATCTCCCTTCCTTTCTTTCTGAACTTACATCAAAGGGCTGTGCGGTAGCTTTGGCAATACCGTGGCTCAGTTTGCTGGTGATGTTCGAGCCCCTCTTTACATGTGGCCCAGCTCCCAGGATCCTTTGCAGCACGCTGAAGGCATTAGCCTCCGCACTACCAGTCACACCGCCCTCACTGGTGATCAGTGAGTGGACCAGGTTGTCGTTGTTCTGCGCCCGCAGCTCACCTACACACAAGCACACGACAGCAGCATGACAATAGTGCAGAGACAAACCTCGTAGAGCGTGACGTCGTCATTAAACTTATTAAAAGGATTTTACCTCCACGGTACACAGCCTTCGCCGCAGGTGCTCCAGCCCCGCTGCGTACACTCATGAGGGCCTCGGCCGCCTGCCTCAGGACAGAATGCTTTACACCTGAGGGCGTAAATCAGACAACACTGACATTAACAAACACAGAGCACCTTCATGAACTGCACATTCCCAGGATAGAAACTTCCAGAGGGTGATGTGTCGTCGTTCAGGCTTGCCAACACTTGTTCAAAACTCTGCACATAACATAACCAGCACTATAACTACAGACTCATTCTTCACAGTACTGACTGGGTGCTTCTGTGTCTCTGGGCTGAGGCCAAAGGACATTTGAGAAGAGTGAAAACACACACACACACACACAATTTACATCAACAAGACTGCCGTCCTCAGTGAGCCAACCATTATTAAAATGGAGCCTTTGCTAAGCAAAGCCAGATGAGAGAGGAGAGCAGATGCGACAAAACGATCCTAGTAGACAAACTCACCTAGTCCTACAAGAGCCATTCTGCCAGTGGTGAAATTGTCCTCAACAAATGACTGCAGCTACGAGGGGAGGATAAGGAGGAGGAGAGGTGTGTAAGAGCTACGCACACTCTAACAAAGAATGACTTAGACTCTCTGAGATCAAACAAGTGACTACTTTCATACAGAACATAGAGAAATAAGACAAAACTCTCACCCGTACCTGGTTAGAGGAGACACGGCCGACCATGTAGTCGGGACAGTACAGAGAGTTGGACAGGGCGTTTTTGTACGCTGCTTCATGCAACTTCTCTAATACACCTGCAGAGAAAATGCAGAAGTTCTGTTGCTGCTTGCTTTGGCCACAGAGATCATGATAATAACAATAATAATTATAATTCTGTTTATCATTATTAAGCATTTATCAAAAACATGTTACAAGGTGGTTGACAAAGACAAAAAAAACCAGAAATGACCAGATAAATAATAAATACGAGTTGAAAAGAAACAGTAAAACAGGTAAAAACAAATAATGTTACGCTGACACGGTTTCCACAATAACGCAGGTACTTTGGAGCTGAACTGTTGATCCTGGCACTGACCTATCTGAGGACACTGCTGAGCCAGAGCCTTGTCAACCTTCACCCTAGACGTCAGTTCGGCCACCTCCCACGGCCTGAACTCCTGGCCTGTGGTCACGCTGACCAAAAACTCCATGTAAGAATCTCTGAAAACACACACACACACACACACACACACACACACACACACACACACACACACACACACACACACACACACACACACACACACACACACACACACACACACACACACACACACACACACACACACACACACACACACACACACAAGCTCAGGAACGCATGCCGAGGCCTCAACATGACTTTACGTTGGCTTGAAGTTAAACGCACGTGAAACATTAAAACAATATTTGGCATGAAGATCACTTACAGGTGATCCCTCAAGCACTCTCCAGTGTAGGCCATGGTCTCTCTTGATGATGTCACACTGCAGGAGGAAAGATGACCACACAGTCGGTTCAGTACACCGAGCTACGGTTACACTGGCTTTATTTATAGCAGAGTACCATCACTGACCTCAGGCTACCCCCCAGCGCTTCCACACCGCGGCAGATCTTGAAGGCAGACGCGCCCTTAGTGGTCTACAACACAGCAAACGAGTGTTTTGACAAGACTGTGCAGTATTTTGATGACATGTGCGTTAGAAACTAAGAGGAACTTTAAGTAAAATGAGAGCCAGCTGTCTTTGATTTGTTTGGCCAATTAATAAATGTTTTTACCAAAGTCACACATCCTCAAATCGTGCACTAATTACCAGGTTTGCTGCCAGCCGCAGCACATGAGAGACGCCCTGGTTTTCCACCGTCTCATAGCGACTGCCAGCTTTCACAAACACACCGACACTGGACAAAGGGGAGTAGTTCTCCAGAGATGCTACCACCAGACCGTTGGGAAGCTTGGACACCTGACGCAGAAGACAAAACCGTTACTGGAACCAAACATCTAACTTTTTTGGCCAAAAAACAACCCCTCTAAGCAGCCTCAGCCTCAGTGGGCACATTTTGGACAAAAATATGTTAAACCCCAAGAAAGAAAATTTGGGATACGGAATCCCAAGTGATGTTAAGGTCCGGTATCTTGGTCTAGTGGAGAACGTGATTATTATTATACTTCATACAAATGTTAATGTGTATTGAATGAAAATAAAAATTTGAGTCATCTATTCATCATTTACATCGGACTATGGCGATTTAATAACCACGTCAGATGCCGAATAAATTCGTGTGTGGACGACAGCAGCACCCACCTGGACATTCTGGGGAGGGAGAGGTGCAGCTGAGGACGGTTTGTGGCCTTCGAGGGGTTCAGTCAGGGCTTGGCTCCTCCTGGCAGCAGCATAGCAACGTTTCTACAGAATCAGAATCAGTATCAGAATTACTTTAATAATCCCCAGGGGGAAATTGCTTTTTGTTCCACACAGCTCCAAAAGAATAAGAATAAAGTAATGATACAAATAATACCACTACTACTAATAATAATATATAACAACATGTACACTCAGAGTGAGGAGCTGTACTATATTATAATAATAATAATAATACAAATAATACCACTACTTCTACTAATAATAATAATATATAACAACATGTACACTCAGAGTGAGGAGCTGTATTATATAATTATAATAATAATAACAATAATAATAATCAGGTGAGTCCAGAGTCCAGGGTCCTCTCCTCAGGGAGGTGGTGACACCAAAGTTCAGATAAGTGACTTTTCTAGCCTCTGTTTAACTTTTCCTCTGTGAACACCCTCCTTGTTAGTAATGGGGAACAAGAACAAGAGCGTGCTGAAGTATTTCTACTGTCCTTGACTTTCCTGAACAGTGTTTCTGTGTGAAAGCGGCACAGCTTCATGTAGTGCTCACATTAGTATCCAGTTATATAGTCGGCTGGAGGGAGACAGACTTTCTCCTGCAGCTGATATTAAATCAGAGCAAATCTTAACCCCGTGAAGATCAACATGACCTCTAATGTTTCATAACACCTGCTGTCACCTACCCAACTCTGTTATAAGTAAATAAGTGCTGAAGAGACGCCTGGACCACTGGTTCCCAACCTGTCCTTCAAGACTTACAAGATAAATCACCAGATGACCAGCAGGACAGGAAACCACTACATTATGTTTGTTTTGCAACACAAAATCTTGTTCCTTTATATCATGTTTCTTAAATAATGATAATTTTTTACTCATATTTTGGCCTTTAATAAAAAAGGAAGGGAACTAGAAGTCACTTTCTGGCTGATCTGGTCACAACTTATCAAATAGACAAGTAGAATGTGTGTCATTTAAAGGGGTCTTTAAAGAAAAAACACAACAGCCTATGATCTAATCCTGCAACTATGTATTACCTGGATTATCAAGTAATTTATCAATTATGTTTTCAGCAATAATAAAATAATCATTTTGTCAATAAAGTGCAAATACTACAAAATATTCCATTTATGGCACAAAAATGTCTCTTGACTCGATTTTTTTATGGAGTTTTACTTGTAAATAATTCAAAATTAAATTCAGTTGCTTTCTTATTAGTGACACTAATGGATAATGGTTTCATTCAGCGTTAATGGATGTTTATGCACAGTATGGTCATGTCCATGTATGGCAGCACACAGACTGTCACACAGCAAAGGGACCTGAATCTGCTCTTCATGTGTCCTGACAACAAAGCCCGAGTTTACTGTAACAGAGTTTAAGTAAAACATCTGGATGTCGCCGCGTCGTGACCACATTAAAGACGCGTTTTGCTTTGAGACTATTAAATTATGAATAAAACTGGGCTACGCGAGTTCGGAGATGACCTTCAGACTGCATCCAGCTGAGCAAAGAAACAAGAAGCTACAAGAAGCGGCGAAGCGAAGCCGAATAAACGGCATATTTCACCACACTCTGACTTCACATTATCACTCAGTGTGTGTGTGAGTGAAACAGAGGGATGGCGTGAACTTGAAAACCCGCACAAGCCTAAATAAACCTGTATTAGCTAGCCACCTAGCATGCTAACTAGCTTGCAGGCTAACTACAGCTAAACGCGGATCCACTGTCCAAGCAGACGGAGAGCCACAGCGGGCAGAGTTTAGGTCCTGGCGGCTACACAGCTCAGACCAAACCGAGAAAAACCGCAGGACTCACGGGGAGATTGTTCAGAGACCGGATTCCTCTCATGACTCCGACTCTCTCCTTCAGTCCGGGACAGAAAGACAAGTACCACGGCGGGCTGACGTCTTACCCACAAAGCACCGCACCGCGACGTCGGTCAAAGATGATTTAGAATGGCAAGATAAACTTCGGCTAGTGCAGCGGGTTCTAATGTACTATCACAAACTCTTTGGTTTGTGATTGATAAACCAGTTGACAAGAAGCTAAAAATCGATTTATTGGGGAAGCCCAGTACAGCCAAGTCAATTAGAGAATGTGAGAAATGTTAGTAAGAACATTATACAATGATAAGAAATTAAATGTGAAAATTCTGACATTTTAAACTAAAACTAAAAATACTTGAAATTAAGTTAATTAACACTGAATACTTAATACTGAAATTAAAGTTGCCCGGTGATTTGTTAAAAAAAAATTTTTTTACAAACAAATAAATGTGTAAGCTACATTCAGTGTTGCGTCTCCAAAAATACTGCACCACTAGCTCCACTTGCACCCTGTACCTGACATTTTATTCTTTTATTCTGTGCATGATGTATTTTTAAATGTTTTATCTTAGTTATATTTGTGCACCTTATACTACAGTGTTTATACTGGTATTATCAATTGGGTATCTACAGGCTTGCTCCAAACAGTATATTTCATTGTAATTTTTCATGCTATTTGATGAAATAAAGAAAAAAAACAAACAGCATTCAGGTTAAAGAATTAAACACCTTTATTAGCACCCAACTCCATTTAAAATCACTAAAATGCATGACTCACAGTACGTTACAAAAATATACTCAAACAATTTACAGGTAGTAAAGACAATCATTCAGAACGTACAAAGTTGAATTACAAAAACAACGCTCACGTATAGACACCTTTTTTCACAGGTAACCAACTGGATTCTTTGGCCCATACAGCATCTTTTGATAGAGCAAAATATTAACTATTTAAAAAACAAAACAAAACAAAAAAATCTTCCTCACAGCTAGTCACACCCCAATAAATACGTCACATAATAATGATACAAAAATACACTATGTTGGCTGGGAATATCTTCACAGATTTGAGGTTCTCGGACATTAAAACAGTACCCTAAACATGTTCACATCAAACCGAGAGTGAGTTCAGACTTCCCACTTGAGTCTTGAGATTCACGTACGACGTTTCCTTAGTCACCGCGCCGAGAGGAGGGACCCAAGTGAGCGGGACCCATTCCTGAAGCAGTCCCCGATTAAAACCGACCGCTGTCTGCCATCAGTAACAGCTCAAACCGCATTATGCCGAATCCAGGCATCACTTCTCAGTTTGCTGCTCAGAGCTTTGAAGTGCACTGTAACCCAGTGAGGGTGCGAATAACCACGAAAGACTTCCTCCCAGGCACTCTCGCTCAGTTGTCGTTTGGCGTCCCAGGACAGCTGCTCATGTGGATGTCCTTCCTCAGCTGGAGAGACACACAGCTGAGCCAGCTGCGACTGGTGGGCATCTCCCCGACGATCTCCCACGTGTCTGTCTCGTCACAGTACCTCTCAATAGTGTCATGATATCTGCACATAAATGGTAAATTGCATTAAACGGCTGTAAATTCAACTATTCTGTCAAATACTCCTGTTCTTCACCAAGATGAAAGGCTGTAAGTATGTCTGTCCTCCTGATTTTAAATCCACAGGAACTAAATCAGGAACAAAAAGCCCCTTTTTGCACATTCTTCTGTGCGTTTCCACTGCATCTGAACACCATGAAGATGAAGCACATTATCCGATTTCACACATGATGCTTTGTTTATCCTTTTATTATTGCATGACTGATGACTGAATATTGATTCTCGGGGCCACAGACTGTGTATAAAGATGGATGATGCGTCTCTGCTTCCTCCTACTGTACAAAAATGAAGCCAAAATATGCCAAATGTGGCCGCTGCCATCTTGCACTGGTGACATCATTTGGAGCCAAAAAAAATAAATACTTAAATATTTCAAGTGCATTTAGATTTTTAGTTTGACCCATGTCCCATCCACTAACACAGAGCAGGCAGGTTTTATCACATTTAAATGTTTTGACTTCAATTTTGGAGAGTTTTTGAAATGCAAAGAAGTTCCTCAAACAGTTCCTGGGCTCCTGAGAAAGTGAAGAAGATTCACAAGTAACTTTTCTGAATTTTCCCAGACCAACCTCCCTCACCTGTCCCAGCCTTCTTCTCCTCCCAGGACGTAGATCTTTCCATCCACCACGGCAGCACCGGGCCGGTAGCGGCGTTCTTTCATGGGGGCGCACATGGTCCACTGGTTGGTCTTGGGACAGTAACACTCCACCTTATCTGTGTTCTCTGTCGAGGCGTGCCATCCACCTGAGAGGAGGAGATTTAACAGTCAGTGTCGTCGTCGTGCTTGAATTCGTAATGGTGCTTGCTGCGTTTGTTGATTGTTGAGCCACCGTGTTGTGCTGTGAGGTGTGCTGCATACCTATAACGTAAAGCTTTCCTTTGAGTGTACAGGCAGCAGAGCCGGAGCGAGCGATCTGCATGGGGGCAACCTCGGTCCACACAGAGGTTTTAGGGTTGTACACCTGAGCGAGGTCTGTGCCGTCGCCATCCTCTAGAACGGCACCACCTACCAGGACACACGAGACACAAATAAAAAACACTGTAAACCCAAATATTTTCACAAAAGCACAGCCTGCATGTGTGTAGCCTTTGGATCCTACCAGTGACATAGAGCAGTCCGTCCAGCGCCACCACAGCAGGACTCGTGACGGCCATCTTGACCGACTCGGTGAACTGCCAGGCGTTTGTGTGAGGGTTGTAGCATTCCACCGAGTCCAGACGGGAGCGCCCCTCCCACCCTCCCACTGCGTACACGAAGCCGTCCAGCATCACCAGGCCTGAGAGGAGAGCGGCGTGAGGAAGATTAATCAATTCAACAACAGCTCTTAGTGCAACTAAAACATGACTATGATCATAAAATCCTTAAAAGATTTAACTTGGAGGAAAACAAGCAAAGGACTTGTTGAATACTTTTTGGCAAAATGAAGTACTTTGTTTTGAGGACGGGGTTGTCATGCTGAGACTGCCTCACCTAACTCAGAGCGAGCTACATTCATGGGAGCCATCTCGATCCAGGAGTCGAAGCAGGGGTCGTAGCGCCACATCTCCCTGCTGGCTGAGCCGTCAGGAAACTCTCCTCCTGCCAAATACAGAGTGGAGTCTATCGAGGAGGAGGAGGAAGAGGAAGGAGAGAAAACAAGTCATCATTGTGCATTACGGAGCGGTTGCTCTTCTCAGAGATGGACACAGTCTGGAGCATCGTTTTCCCGTCTGGATGTGACTCTGGTGAGCGTTTCCTCACCCGACACGACCAGCCCGTGTTTGCTCACAGCGAAGGGCAGGCAGGCCAGATTCTTCCACTGATTCGTCACAGGATCGAAGCTCTCGACGCTGCGCAGCACCACCTTGTCGTCCTCCCCGCCAACTGTCACTATCACTTCAGCTGTCCCTGTTGCCGTGGCAACAGGGGGAGTAGAGGAACAGAGGAGTGAGCCGAGGCCTTCGGATAAATGTCAGTCTAAAACAAATGAGCGCCTGTGGGATTCAACGTGGTGGTGTGTAGAGCTACGACTAGCCATTATTGTCATTGTCCATTAATCAGTTTGTTATTTTCTCTCCTCATAATTTCTGCAAGGCCGAGCTGATAGATTCAAATGTTTAAATGCCTCATTTAGTCCCAACATGAGTCCCAAACTCAAAGATATGGGATTCAATATCACAGAAGACCAAGAAAGCAAATTCACATCTGAGAGGCAGGAAGCTGTGAATTCTTGCACAAAAAAGGATTAATCAAATTACAGTCATAACTGTAATGACTTTCTGTTGATTGTCTCATCAATAACAGACTAATTGTTTCAGCTGTTGGAGCGTTTCAGCACCTAACAGAGCGTATGGGCAGAAACCATGTATACAAGCTGTGGAATAAATGTGCCGTGTAAAAAATGGAAATGAGCATGAATGTGAAACTCTTTCTATAAAAAAAGGGAGAAAATGTGACTGAAAATGAGAATCAGGAAAAATATACATGTCTGTGTGTGTGTGTGTTTACCTGTGGACCTGCGTGGCCTTGCTCTGGGGCAGTACAGCTCTCCACGGCGGTCCTTCAGCAGCAGGTAGTCCTTGGCCTCGGAGATGAGCCTCTGGCATCCCTGGTTCTCCTTCACCACATCCAGAGACTCAATGACATCGTGGAGGTAGTAAGGGCTGATAAGAGGCAGCCGGATGTGCTCAAGGACCTTCGAGGAACAAATCAGGGGAGAGACATATGGTTGGAAGGCAAGGAACTGGCTCTAAATCTCCTTCTTGCTGAGAATTAGATGAGAAGATCGATACCACCCACACGTGTTCATGTTAAATATGAAGCTACAGCCAGGAGCTGGATAGCTTAGCTTAGCACAGCACTAAGACTGGAAACAGCTAACCTGGACTAATTCTTGGCTGGAAGCAGACTACTTTCTGGAGTCTCAGCTGGTTGCCTGGAAAAAACACAGCGACTACAAGATCTCAGCAAGTGACTGGTCCTGGCCAAAAAATAGTCTGGCAAATTGTTGTTTTTTACGTTTTTTGGTACCATTTAAATGAAATAAAACATTTCTATTCCTTTAATGTTGAGTAATGAGTGTCTGTTTATGATCCTCTACAGCAGGATATGTTTGGAAACTATTCAGATAGGCTTTCTTCATCTCCAGCATGAAAGTTTTTTTAAACTAAATAGTTGAGCTAAAAAAAAAAAATACCACACCAAAAGCAAAAAAACAACGCGGTAGTGGGGTGGGGGCCTCCTTTAGGTAGGAGAGGGTGCCTTTTGGTGTCGGACAGTTGTGACACATAGTGTTTGATTTATGGACGTCTTAAAGACGAACAGCTGCTGTGTTGAGGGCTCTTTTCAGTCGGACTGTCTGCCTCAGACACATCATAATGGGACAAGTCTGTGGTGAACACATTTGTACCAGGTCACAAAAAAAAGAAGCATGTGAGCTTGTGTGAACTCGAGTGAATCTCACCTTTTCAAAGCTCTGTTTGCGAGAAAGACACTTATTCAACCACAACATGGCCGCCTCAAACACCATCTCCTCTTTCGGCACGTTGAGATGGTCACTTGCGAGGATTTCTGTCAGTTTGTCCACACACAGAGACAGGAACTCCTCCTGGTGGGGGAAAAAACAAACAAACAAACAAATAAAAAAAGACATTGAAAGAATGAAGCACAAGTGACAACCTGCTCACTCTGCTTTCTAAACAGACACACCACCCATGGGAGTTAATCACAGGCAGGTAGATTATCTTTGTTAAGCCCCTTTCACACATGAAACTCACAACGCTGCCAAGGTTCAGTTATCCTGCTCTTGTAGCCGAGGCCAATGTGTGAAGGCAGCATTGTAAGAACTTGGTGATGGCGTGAACACATGACAGCTTCCGTATAAAAAAAAAAAAGGCATTTCCATCTGGTCATTTAATTTATAAACTTTCAGAATGATGTTTAGAAAACTTACAATTTAAACAAAGTGTTTGATTTTTCGCATCAGGCAGCATCTATTTAAAAGTGGCATTTGACTACTGCTGCAAACACACCTCTTATCAAATAACACACACTCCCACATGTGTACACAACACACACACACGTGCAGTCCACATCATCTGTACGACACCTGGTCACCCAGAGAGTCCTTCAGTCTGTGTCCTAGACCAGAAAACACAACAGGAGGCTCCAGCACATCAATATCTGCACCATAAATGTTTATTGTATCTGTGAAATATCTGACCACTGACTGTATGAGCTTTAAGCCTGTTTTATAGAGGATGTTAGGCTGTTTTATATTCTTATATTTATATACAACTTTCATTGTTGTCCTACCTCATTACCCTATGCTCATTTTTTATATTTATTTGATGTATACATAGATTTAATCTCTTTATTTTTATAGATTTCAGTCAATGAATTTGACACGAGTGGACAGGTACAACAGGAGTGACAACAAACATCTTAAATATAAGAGTGCTGGACTGACAGACAATCAGAACAGTATACGGCTCCATCGGGCTCCCACCTGCTGATGAACACTGTTGAAGTGCTCGAGAATATAATCCATGCTGCGTTTCTCCAGCACCTTACAGGAATGGGCCTCGGCGAAGCAGTGGATCCCCACACAGTTCATCTCATCCATCTGACGCTCCATGAAACGACAGCAGGCCTCGCGAACGGCCATCACGTCCAGCAGATTGGCTGCCGCCAGCAGGGCCTGCACCCAATCAGATTAGTTTTCTGCACATGAGCTCTGTTGGAGGGACGGCGGCGGCGACGGAGAAGAGAAGGCTGAGAGATGTAACTTTTACCTGCACGTTTGCTTTGGAGATGTAGACCTCGGATGTGTAGGCGTAGCTCACCAGCATGCCAATCATCTGAGGCTCGACGCCATTGATGGCAACCCGCTCCTGTTTGGACTCTATCAGGTCGGTGGAAAACATCGCCTGAGGACACGGAAGGAGGAAAACACACAATTCACGGCTGATTTTAAAGCTCATGAACAAGAACCTGGACTTCCTGTGTGTTTGTCACTAACACACAGTGGTGTGCATCTCTGGCATGTAGGTCTTGATCATTGTGAACAACTCGGCCCGTGTCTGCTCCTCTTTTCTGCAGCTCTGACAGTGATATGTGGGCTTCAAGCACTTGCCAGGTGCCAAAAGCCAGACTCTCAAAGCCTTTATAGTAACATCTGAATTGTTACTATAAATGCAACTGCAAAAAATAATTACAGAATTATTTTTTACCCACTTTTACGCAACTGTGTATTGTAACAAAGAAATATGTGGTTTCATTTAAAATGTTATTATATAATTAGGTTTACATGAGTCACTGCATAAATGAAACACCAGATTATGATGGGAAATTCACAGTAGCATTGTCTATTTATCTTCCCTTTCCTGATAATGTGCCAGACAGTGGAAATAAGTAGTTTGAAAAATTGAGTTTTTTGTGGACTATGATGACTGTTCAGAGCCACCAGGGCCTGATGATAGTTCTGGGAGCTGATTCAGAATAAATTACTCAGCCATAGAATTGTATTTACGTCTCATTAAAGCCAGAATTAGTAAATCACCCGGGTCTGGTCCTTAGGGATCATTGTTTCAAAAGCAAAGACACAATAAAGAATGGTTCATAAACTCGTGCACAAGGCAATGTTTTCTTTTTTAACACTTTGAAGCTGTAAACAATTAAAATAAATGGTAATATTGCTAAAAAAAAGCATCATATTTAAAAAAAGGTCCCATATTCTGCTCATTTTCAGGTTCATACTTGAACTTGGAGGTCAAAGTGATGATTTTCTCCTACCAGACATGGCTGCTGCTGTTGTTTTCAGCCTCTCTCTGAACGTCCGTTTAGATATTCCTTTATTAGTCCCATGTGGGGAAATTTACAATGGTGGTTATGGTGAATGGTCTGTATTTGTATGGCACCTTTCTGGTCATTTCGACCACTCAAAGCACCTTTACATTACACCCTCATTCTTCCACATGCTGACTCTGAGCAGCCAGGAATCGAACCACCTATGTGCTGCTTCGCTCACACATTCAACATCTTCATGTTACTGGGAGCTGGCACTTGTGAGGAAAAAACAATGGCGGACATGAAGTGGACTCATGTCATTAAGGATTGATGTATAGAAGAGAACTGGACACTGTTGTTGGAGCCGGAGCTCCGTTCATTCTTATGAAAAGTTGCTCAGTGGTGCATCAAGTCAAAAAAGTTCTTCTTCCAGCGACCAAATGGATCAAATTCTGATGGTGGAACGAGTCATTTCAGGTTGGTGTGACTCTCAAATGTATCCACTGATTTACAGACGTCTCTTTCACAATCTAAGTTTATGGAAAAAAGTCTTTTTGGGCTCAACAGGGTCACGTGACGATCACCGATGTTGTAATTACACAGTATAGCCATTATGTAAAATTGGGCTGGCGCACTTCCTGGGGGCTTGACTGCAGGACGTCACATGATCATTAGATGCTCTTATGACATCATAAAGGGAGCCGAATCAAAACAGAGCGTTTTCACACACTTGTACAGAAAGATGGAGCTGGAGGAAAAGGAGAGGGTGGTCTTTCCTCAGACTTTGAGGGTCTCTAGATGCACCAGGGGCGCGTGTTTATGTTGAAAAGAAAATTTTGTACAACATGGGCCCTTTAACTTTATACCATCTGGTATAAAGATCAGGTTTGCCTCTGATCACTCAGATATTCTTCGTAAAAAGGTAGCATGATTGCGGGACTGTGCAGGGATTTTGCACAGCGCTGTGGGGGTGAGGTGTACCTGGAAGTAGGAGCTGAAGGAGGCCAGCACAATGCGATGACAGGGGAACTCCTGTCCTCCGCAGCACAGAGTCACATCACAGAAGGCGTTGTTGAGCCGCAGGCTGTTGAGGCCCTGCAGGACGGTGCTGGGGTGCCTGGCCTCCACAAACAGGTAGTCCTCGCTGCTCAGAGAGGCCGGGGGGGCGGCGGCGGCGGCGTCCTCCTGGACCGGGAAGGTGACGTTGATGGTGGACGGCAGCGGCAAACCAGCGTTAACGGCAACTATATCAGCCATGTTTCAGGTTGCTAGGCAAACCTGGGAGGTTAGTGGAGCCAAAAACAGACAAGACAGCGATATTTATGACACTTTGGGGATAAAGTCTCACTTCAGCTAACAGTAGGGATTTAAACCCTCAGCTGGGGAAGTAGTTCTGTGTTAGTTCGCTCCATCTTGGTGTCATTTAAGAGAGGAATTTGAAGAGAAGCAACAAGGCGGACAGACGAGCTGAGATTGTCTATTAGCTCACTAATGAGGCTTAGCTCTGATGGAGCGGCTCGGCGGCGCAAACGAGCCGTTTTATCCCGAGTCCGACCTGTCAGGAGACCACAGGGCACGTCCGCACAGGTGAGACTAAACGTCCGGCAGCTTTTAGCGGTGACACCTGGTCTTACCTGTTGGACATAATCGTGACTACCTCAGCGCAAACACGCTCCCCGCTCTTCTGCAGCCAGTCCGCCGTCAAACGGCGATAACGAGCGGCCCTTAACGCCTCTCACCGGAAGCCCCGCCCACCTCCGCGGAGCACGTCAAGAGACGTCACCCCCGAGTACTTCCGGGTTCGCTTTTTAGTCAAATAAGTGGGATTTATTGAAAGGTTTTCATTCATCCTTAAAACACTGGAGTGGTTTAAGACTCTATGAATTACTTGAGTTATATCTTGATTAAAATCCTCCTTAAAGATTAAGTTAATTTAATTCATATACATTTTCTTCCTCTAGGATGCTGCTTGCAATTATTATTAAGTGTGTTGAACACTGACAACGGCTGTTTTGTTCTTTAGTGATTTTTAATAAAGGTTTAAAAAAAATAGTGGGAATCAACATCTGGTCCAGCCAGTGGTGGAAACTTAAAGTTAAGAGTAAAAGTTAAGTTAAGCTAAAATAAAAGAGTAAAAATACTCGCCAAAATATACTCAAAGAACCAAAAGTAATCATTATCCAGAACAGCCTATGTAAGAGTAATATCGCCTATTTTTATTGTAATTATTGATGTATTAATGTGCACTTACCGGGTGGTAAGAAGGGACTTCATTTTAATGACCTCATGTCATACGGCCAAGTCCTTTGAGAATAAATACCCCCAGGGATCAAAAAAGTCTTATTCTTATCATAAACAATAAGAATACATCATCTTTTATTTTTTGGTTGTATTTTGTATTATTAATCTGATTCTGCACAGTAAGTAGCAACTTAATTTGCTTCTCAAATACAGTAGAAGTATAAAGTAACAGAAAATAAATACTCAAGTAAAGTAGGCCCACAAGTTCCATTAAAGTTGCAATAAAAGTAAAAGTAGAATACTTGAGCCCACCGCTGGGTCCAGAATCATGTTATTATTTCAGCTATTTAAGGTACAATCGTGAAATTTAGTATTTACTATTTTTTTCTTATGTTGGCTGTATTACCAACCAGACATTCATTGCTTTTAATATTGTATTGTATATATATACAGATTATTACATTTGAGACGTTATTTTTTCATGTTTAATTTATTTGACATTAACGTTGTCAGCAGTCGAAGTAATTTTAAAAAACATACAACAGCACAACCAAATTATCCACTGATCCTCTTAATCTCATGTTTGGAGAGAAACTGTCACGCAGTGATATTGTGGCTTTGTGGCCATCGTGGTAAAGAATGAGTTTGATCACTTTGAATTGTGCGAAATAGTTTGCTGAATCATCTTTGTTTTATACAGAAAATCAAACTCTCTTTACAAAAGATACAGACTCATTTGACGTTTGAGACAGGATTACAAATCACTGTTCATTTTGTTGTTGTTGTTGTTGTTGTTGTTGTTGTTTTTAGATCACAATGAGCTGTCCTTCATGATGCCAGGAATCTCCAGTGCGTTCTTTCTGCGAGCAACAGCCTCCAAGATCTTCTTCCTGGGTCCCAGCTGGATGCGGATTCCTTTCAGGTCTTCGTCGGAGCAAAGCATTAGCGCCTCCAGGTCCAGGTGTTCTCTGCTGAAAGCGAGGGAAAACTCTGGCAAGGCGATGGCAGACAAGAAGGCGTCCAAGGGGGAGGTTTCTTCCTGTTCGTCATCATCCAGTCCGAGATCTTCCTGGTCCCAGGGCAGATCAGGGTCGTCGTTCCCGTCGAAGCCGGCAGCATCTTCCTCCGCCTCGAACAAGTCGTTCTGAACGAGGTAGCCGAGACTTTCATTGTTCCCACTGGGGACGTCGTCTGACTCCAGCCCCATCCTCTTCATGAAAATCAGACCTCCGAGACCCGGTCGGTTGAAGATGGACTGCTTGACCTGGCCTGTTTCCTCGTCGTCATAGTCGTCCTCGAAGCCTCCTATTCCTTCTTCAGGCAACATGTTCTCATCCTGCTCGCTGAAGACATCCAGAAACTCTGGCTTCTCAGACATCACACTATCCTGTTTGAGGAAAATAACATTCCCATCCCCTACTGCTCTCTGCATCGTGCCTTTATCTTTCTTCCCGAGCTTCTTCTGCAGTGTGCCTTTAACCCTGGCTGTAAGAGAGCCAGACTTATCAGCAGCAATCAGCTTGGAGAACTGCTCATTGACGCTTGTCATGGTGCCACCGTCTGAGAAAGCCGACGCCATGCTGGCCTCTGAAACAGACCCGGTGTTGCCCACTCCACGGTGCATCTTATCCATCTTGCTCTGGTGTTTCTTCTTCACCTTCTCGCAGAGCTTCACACGTTTCTCTGCTTCTTTGACGGCCTCCTTCTTCAGGCTGGCCACCTTCTTGGGGTTTTGGTTGGTCTGCTGCGAGGCAGAAGCGTCCAGGAAGCGCACGCAGTCCATGTGGTCCCGAGAGGCGGCGACGTCCATGGCTGTGTGGAATTCATTGTCCAGTGCGAAAAGGTTGGCGCCGAAGTTGACCAGAAAGCTGATGATGTGCATGTGGCCGTTAGCTGCTGCGTGGTGCAGCGGCGTGTTGCCCCAGATGTCGCTCCTGTTGGGGTCTCCTCTGTATGACACAAAAGAATTGATTTAAATTGATGGCAAATGGCGTTTTTCCCACTGATTCCTTTACTCATGTACTATATATGTCAAAGTTAGCATTTCTGATCTAATTTTATGTTTTTCTTTTGTTTTGTTTTTAGTTGATTCATGAAACATCTATTCAAGACACTTCATGATAAAGTGGGAATATCTATTTCTACCATGGTCCCAGGAAAATACAAACATTAAACATGTTATAAAGCTAAACATTAGAATCGTAGGAATAGAAATTAAACAATGAAATAAAAATTACCTCAGTAACAAATAAATCACACGCCCAAATACAGCAAACAGAGTTTAGTAAAGCAAAAAAACAATTGTCATCTTAATATGAAATAATTCAAGAATGAATGTCCGTAGAGGAGACATCCAGTGTGGTTTCATGTGGTTTATGTCGCTCGGACTTTAATTAGATAATTAGTTAACTATTAAGATTTAAAGTCCTCCTGTGCTGTGCTTCACTGTCACAGCCATAAAAGGCAACAGCAGGTCATAAACGCTGATACCAACGAAAGCGGAAATGCTTCACCTGACGTACTCTAGGCCCTGCTAGTCATCCTCCAGACCTAAACCTCAGTTTTCAGTACCAATGTCCTGCTAGATTTCCTTTTGTGGAGCTGAATGGGGGGCCGGAGATGGTGGCGGGGACACACATAAAGGCCTCTTTTGTTTCACAGGACGGCTTTGGCTGATTAAACTTTTGGCTCAGCTCATGGGAGAGAGGAGCGTGAAGAGTGGAATGAAAGTTTTAGCTCGTTAAATTATAGCGAAGGACATGTGAGCCCAAACATTCGTTTGTTGAAACCCAGATGAAGTCCTGAGTAACTGATGAAATAGCAGTAGGAAAATGTATAAAACACAATATCTTTCATCCATAAATTCATTGGATGATGTGTTAACCTTTTCTACTGTGGTTAGTTTCATTTTAGGGCATATACATGAAATATTACAGTAGAATTTGAATCAAAATGTGTATATTTCTGTGTCTTAGTGGACCACAGATCTGTCAGATGTGCCCAACTTTCTTTGGAATATCTGAATAGACTTCAGAGCGCTGTGGTAATAATTTTGGAGGCAATATTGTGAGATGAAGCACAGGCGATAGAGAGGAGTGAGGAGCACTTACTCTCTGCTGCATATGAGCTGAAGAGCATCGATGTGTCCGTGGAAAGCAGCCAGTAAGGTGGGAGTCATGCCATCCTCATCGGCAGTGTTCAGGTCCTTCCTCGTGGCCTCCTTCAAGAGGTCCAAGTATCCATCGATCGCTGCTTTGTGGTACCTAGACATCTCTCAAAAGGAAACACAAAGGGTCCAAACAAGTCTGCCACTTTCTTCCTCTTTTTCCCTCCCTACTCCTGCCAGACTGACGCAGCTGCAGACCTGAGCGAACAAAGTGATCACTGGGCGTCAACATATCAGCAGCTCTGAGCCATAAAACAACAAAAAAAAAAAGCAAAGTCCAGTTCAGTGCTGTCAGCTGCAAAGCCTCCTCCTCCTCCTCCTCAGACACCATCTCCGCTCGCAAAATCATCACTGACAAACTCACTACTTTACATTTGTTTTACAGCTATAGTTACTATTTATTTCACAGATTAAGATTTTTCATATAAACAATCTGCTCGTATGAAATATGATACAGTGTCAAAGAGTGCCAACAGTATATACAGTACAAGTTTACATTTAGTTTAAGCCTCCTTACATGTTAATGCAGCAGTAATGTTTAACCCTCTGCAAACAGAGAAAAACACCAATGTGCTTAGGAAATTTTCTACAGCAGAGGAAATGATCCAAAACGCCTTTGCACTCTGCTCATAAAAATTAACATATCTCTGAAAATGTACGCAGTTCAAATAACTTATAAAGTGTTCCGAAATATTTAAATTTTTCTATATTTGATCAATATGTTTTGTGTGTTTATTAAATCACTACACATTAAACCTGATGAAAACCTGATGACAATTGTATTACTTTTATCAATTATTATGATTTATTGAGTTACATAACCCTTTAGCTGAGGTTGTACAGATTTTACAGATATGCAGCATTTAAAGATACACCAAGAAATGACATCACAGTAAGCAAAAATACCAATTTATAATTTTTAATACCTTCTTCTTCTTCTAGTAGTAGTAGCAGTAGTGTTGTTGTCATAGTATTTTTACAATGTGATGTTGTGGAAGTGTTCTGATCTTTAACACCAGCAAAAGTAGCTTTAACACACTGTAAAAATAGACCTCTGTTTTATGTTGGGGAAACATCATGCAAAATATGTAGTCCTCTAATTAATTACTTAAGAGTTAGAATTTGGTTTTGTTTGTTGTTTTCTGCCAATATAACGTTCAACACTCCGGTCCAGTAGATGGCGGTAATGCACCTTAACGTTGGTTCTCACCCGCCATGAAAGCAAGAAGAATCGTAGAAGTAGTAGAAGTTGTTGTAGTAGAAGAAGAATCGTAGACGACGGAGGAGTAGTAGAAGTAGTAGAAGAAGTTTTTCCTGAATGAATTTAAAATATATATGAAATCTTTAAACCTTCTTAAAGGTCTAAAAGCACAGAAATTATATGATATCTTAAAAAATTTCCTGAAAAAAACTGAATTGGATAGCTGAAATTAGTAGGAATTGCCCCTTGTGATATCAGTGATTATTATCTACCTTTTTATTTTAATTTTGTTCTTTTAAAGATTTATTTGCCTTACCTCTACCTCAATCTGCTCTGAATTTATTATGTTGAAGCACCAAATGTATTATATTTTGAGATAAGTTGATGTTCCCTTGGCAATGTCTGTTAAATCAAGTTGCCATACAAAAAAAAAAATCCTCTGAATAAAATTAAAGTAAAAAAAAAAAAGTAGTAGAATAATCAGAATCAGAATCAGAATCAGAATCAGAATCAGAATCAGAATCGTAGAAGAAGTAGAAGAAGTGGTAGTAGTAGTAGAAGAAGAAGAGGAGGAGGTTAATGACCCGGCTCAGCCAATGAATGAGGACTGGGAGGAAACATTGCTCGACAGTTTTCTCTTTACATCTCCTTCTCTCTCTCTCTAACCGCCTCTGGGCTTTTTTATGTTAACACCATGGACCCGCAGCTGTTAGTGATCTAATTCCTCCAAACACTTCCGGATCCAGAAAAACCAGACCGACCGCTAACGCTAGCTAAGAAACACACCGGCGTTAGCTCGGCTCGGGTCTTTTCCGGTGTTTGGTTTGTGTGGTCTGACCGGGAGACGCTGCAGAGATGTCCGACCAGGGCGGCTTGACCGTCGGCCTCTTCTCTTACGAGACTCTGGTCCACGCTGTGGCTGGTGCACTGGTGAGCAGAGACATTAATGTTAACCAAGACGTCCAAACTTAAATGTGCCTGGTCTTGTCTTGCTAGCTTGATTTGTTTTACAGCGAAGAAGCAGCTGGAGTAGAAAATAGAGAGTGACATCGTGTTTAATTACAATTTTGTTTAATTGCTTAACAATCATTCTCCGTCTTTTAGGGGAGTGTGACAGCCATGACCGTCTTCTTTCCTTTGGACACAGCCAAAAGCAGACTGCAGGGTGAGACAGAGGTCTTATCATCTGGGACAGAGGTTACCTGATAGCAGCACCTTTAAACAGAGTTGAACGAGTTTGGTGTGGAGGTTAATTCATGATGGAGGAACTATAACTAGTCCACTAATCTGGTATCGGATTAAACCAATTTATTCTGAGTTTTAGGCTCAATTAAGATACCTGCACTTTTAAAAATGTGTGTAATATTTTTATTTATTTATGGCTGTTGCCTCATTTTCCCATTGTGACGCACTTTCTCTCGTCAAAATTTAAATTTGCTCCAGAAACAAACTTATTTACTTACTACTTGCTACATTTGCACTGTTGAGGTACTTCACTTGAGTATTTCCATTTTTTTAAAACAACACATATATTGTACATCTTAATTTACTTTGCACATTCAGATTTTTTAATACAAAATCTAATCAATAAATGTATTATGATGTACCATTATAGATTAAGATAAAACTTGAGTGATCCGTAGGGGGAAAATCTTGAGCTACCCAGAATGTTAAGTCTGTAAAGTAATACGTTTTCCCACTTGTGTTTGTTTCAGTGATAAAATGAGGTGCACATTAATGCACCAATAATTATAATCCAATAATTTAGCATTAGTTGCTCTGAAATGGGCCATCCTGTTTAATGAGTACTTCTGCTTTTGGCTATTTAAATATAATTTCATGTCAGAAATTCAGATGAGCTGTTCACTGACTTTTGCCACTTTTGTGTTGATTGTCAGTGGATGAGAAGCGAAAGTCTCACTCGACCCCGGTCATCCTGGCTGAGATAGCTAAGGAAGAAGGCCTGTAAGTATAGTTTGGTGCTGTACTGTCTAAGAGCCTGATAAAGATTTGTGGTTTGAGTGGAACAAATAAATAATTAAAAATATATTTAAATATGATCAATTTATCACTTCAGTGAAATACCACACATTAATCTGTATCAGTTTCGTTGAATTTCCTGTGCTTTGTAGACCAAGGGATTAATGGACTAAGTATTAATAGATCATGAAAATGACTGGCAGCTGCAGGCCTAATCTAAACTATTACCGTTTTTAGGCTGATGATGAACCCTCACTATTCAAATGACTCTTCACCACTTCTCCCAGTCAGTCTCTGTACCGAGGCTGGTTACCAGTCATCTCCAGCCTCTGCTGCTCCAACTTCGTCTACTTCTACACCTTCAACACGCTGAAGAAGCTGACGTCATCCGGTCCCGGCAAGTCTAGACCCAGCAAAGACCTGCTCATGGGTGTCGTATCAGGTAAACACACACACACACACTGTAAAACTAATCATTAAAGACCTAACGGCAACCATCAAGCACTCGAGATGTTGACTGAAGGACTTAAATATGTTTTTTGTTTTTTTTACAAGAAAACCCCACAGGACACCTTTATGTTTACATTCAGCGTTCCTCACAAACTCCTTGTTGATCAAACTTTATGTGTATCCTCGAGGGTTAACATGTTAGCCAGACAGATAAAAGCACTTTTAAACCTGTAATGCTAACATTTGGTCTCCTGATTATTTTCATTGTTGATTTATTAATTACATGCATGTTTGCAACAAACAACTCCATAATGTTCCTTTTCAAATACTGTTTAAGAAAGCTAACAATCTGCTGTTCGTGCAGGGGTGGTGAATGTGATCCTGACCACTCCCATGTGGGTGGTCAACACTCGACTGAAGCTGCAGGGAGCAAAGTTCAGAAACGAAGACATCCAGCAGACCCACTACAGGGGCATATTTGGTGTGTAACACATATATATCTATCTGCAATATGGCAGACATGCTTATTTTAGTTACTATGCAGTTGTAAGACAGTGCTGTGTTTGGGTTTTCCCTCTCAGATGCTTTCTCCCAGATCATAGCCAACGAGGGTGTTGGAACTCTGTGGAACGGCACTCTGCCCTCTCTCATCCTCGTCCTCAACCCGGCTGTGCAGTTCATGTTTTATGAGGGCTTGAAGAGGAGGGCAGGGAAAGGAGGGAAGAAGGTAAGAATGTGTCTACGTGCTAGCCACGCTCTCTCTGCGAGGTGCATGAGCTAAATGCTAATATCGGCATACTAACATGCTTGATAATGCTAACATGCTGATGTTTACCATGTACCACTGTCTAATTTTGCATGTTAGCATGCTAAGATTAGCTAATAAGCACCAAACACAAAGTATAGCAGAGGCTGATGGGAATAACATTGGATTTTTCGGGTATTTATGCATAAACATTACACACTGTATTAGTATTACTATAATTTGGACAAATTTAAATCTCAACCTGATGGTGGCGCTAGATGAAAAGTCAGAGGATCACCAAAGTCAGTGTGATTCATCCTCTGGGGAACATGAATGTCTGTTCTAAACCTGTGATAAACCATCCATTTACTTGTGTATTATTCCACCATTTATTAAATGTTTTGATGGCAAAATCCTATTTATAGGAAAAGCTTCAATCAATCAGTCGTGTTCTACTCTAAGAAACTGTGAAGTATGAGAGGGTTGAACCTTGTGTCTCCTATCACAGTTATCCTCAGCAGAGATCTTTGTCATTGGAGCCATTGCCAAGGCCGTTGCTACCACAGCGACATACCCTCTGCAGACAGTCCAGGCCATCCTGAGGGTAAGTACTGTGTTATTTAAGAGTTTACTGTGTAGCCAAACCCTGATATGTCTTATTCCTCTGTGTGTTGTTGTTGTTGAAGTTATTTAACCTTTTATTCTTTAAAAACAAACCGTACATTTGTGACCAGTTACAAAGCTTTACGTCTTCAGTAGGAATCAATGTGTTTGGGGCCGAGTGCCACAGACAAGTAGGGAAGTCGGAAAGTATCAAGAAATATACGGACACATCGTTGGTTTTAGTTTTTTCATGGAATTTGTTGACAATAACATAATATTAATAAAATATTGAATATTTTTACATCGTCACAAAGTCGTTGTAATGTATGTAGAAAACATTTGTTGATGTCAAGACAAGAATAAAGCACTTTCAGTATATTTTAGGAGCTTAACAAGAAACTGTAGTGAAGCTCTCTGTAATCACAATACATTGTAGACCATGCAGATGTTAGCGGTGCAGAATATTGTCTTAATATTATAATATTAATGGCATGCACAATGAGTAAAAGCGTCTGAAGGATTTAATATATCTTAATCCTCCCTCATCAGTTCGGCCAGTACAAAGGTGACGGGAAGGGCAGTCTGATCGGAAGCCTCTCAAACATCTTCTCCCTGCTCATGGACAGAATCAAGTGAGTGCAGCTACGAGCATAAACACACTGAGCACACGGGTGAAGATGTGAAGATGTGAAGATGATAGCTGGCCATTAATACACACCTGTATCCTTTATTACAGGAGGTATGGTGTTCTTGGTTTGTACAAAGGCCTGGAGGCCAAGCTGCTCCAGACGGTGCTGACGGCTGCCCTCATGTTTGTCGTGTATGAGAAGATCACTGCTGCTACCTTCAAAGTCATGGGCCTTAACAGGAAACTGAAGCAGTGAACACACACCTACTTGAATCCAGTGCTGCATTAGTGCACTCATCGTCAGTAGGTTGGTATTAACGCCTCCCGATGATGTATTGATGCCAGGAACTGTTCCAGTCACATAAAGGTCTTAGTAAGAGGTGGGATCAGTGCCTTTTGGGCCAAAGATTCCCACACTTGCCTAAAACGTACACCATAACCAGAGCTGGGTGGAATACTTAAAATACTGTCTTTATCTTAATCTTTAACCGATTCCATTTGTGCAGACTGACCTTGATTTTCTCCACTGGTGACTCTGGTGAGATTTAAAGTGATCTCAAAGCTGAATTTAGTTGGAGTTTCTGGGTAAGGGGAAGCAAATTAATGCCACATAACCGTAAATAAGTCCTTAAGCTGATATTGCCTGTCTGCTGTATTCACAAATTCTTCTGATGTGGCCAGTTTGTTTACTGGAGAGCTGCGGTGTCTCCACTTTGAATCAATTGGACCTTTTTGGAGGCAGAAAATGAATCGGAGTACTTTCATTTGCACTTTCTGAAAAAAGACCAAACGTTATCACTCTTTAAAGAGATTTATCTGCAATTGAGATCGCATCTTGCCGGATTAGCTGGATGAGAAGCTGAGAACTTTAACATTATGCTAAAAAATAAAGCTACCTTATAGCAGCCTAGCGACATAGCTAACTTAGCTTAGCACAGGGGGACACAGCTAACATGGCTTTGTCCAAACGTAGCAAAATCTGCCAACAATTAACAGCTTCCACTTGTTTCTAGTCTTTGTCCTGAGTTAGCCTGCTGCAGTAGCTTTATATGTTACTGTTACGGACATGTGGTATCAATCTTCACATTGAAATCTAGGCGAGAAAGTGAATTTCCCAAGATGTCAAATGTTTTCTTTGACATCAGGGGTTTGCTGCAAATGGTAAGAGCAATAAGATCACCTAAGTACTTAGGTACAGCCTTGATCTAAGCCACTGGACCATTCCTCACACACTCCTTATGTTTTAACTGTGAATTTAACCGAGTTTGACAGAAACCTCATGAAATCCCTGCCAGAGAAATGTTTTTTAATGTATTGACTTCAGATGGCATTATTACACATTAATTAGCAGTAATAACAGTAATGGTGAACGGGAGAAAAGTGCAGAGCTCCCATTGATAGGTGTTTGTGTAAAATCTATGCCTATTATATTAAGTAAAAATCAATACGAATGGTAAAGAGTACTTAATCCTACAGTCTCAGAGTAAAAGTTAGCTGTGTACAAATACTACAATAGGTGCTAAGTGCCTCTAAAATATATCACGAACGCACTGTACTATGAACTGTAAGCGCTGTAACGACTGTTGATGATTTACTGTATTTATGATTGTGTCGGTCATTATGGACATTCTGTCACACAGGTGTCTTCCTGTGTTTCTCTGTGTGCTGTTTAGTGAAGCGCAGTCGGGGCTTGCAGTATTTTACAGTATTTGTCCAGCACAGTGCTCTTTCACCCGATTAATTCCTTGTTTTGCTGTTAAACTAGTTTTCCAGTCTCTATAGGTTCTCTCTATATTACTTGGTAACATCACATTCAAGAGGTCAATGCCATTTGAGTGTTCGTTGTGTTAATCAGTGCCAGTGGTGCAGCTTAGTTGCAGGTAGTGTAGTCAATTTACCAAAATATAGAAATTACATCGTTTACCAGGTTTGAGCTCCTCAACCATTACATTTGCTCAGATTAACTTTGAAGCTCTGAATAAAGAAAATGTCACCAAGTCAAATAACACACTGTCATTATTGATATAAAACAACAGCAAAGGTAGTGACACAGTTACCAGACTGCACCACTGGTAGTATTTACCTCTTCACAACTGTTTCCCCAACAGTTTCAACCCAATGACGAGCCTCGACATTGTTGAAATGTTTTGTCTTAACAGTTTACATGAAAATGCTTCATACCTGCTGATGCGACACTCAAGTCACACCAAGTAGTTTTGTGTCAATTAACATACCACTGTTTTTGGGTTTAAATTATTGTTATAACCACGGAATAATAAAGTTTGAGAAATAATACAGACAATCTGTATTTACTGTCTTATTTAAAATCATCACATGCAATATACAAAAACAAGAGTTTTTACTGTTGATCAAATAAAACATAAAAATCCCCCAAAAGGATCCGGACAATTGGTGACACAAAAGGAATTCATGCAAACTGTAAAAGCATATAATCATCAAATCCCAATGAAATTTGGCGAATAATCCTCCATTGGAGGTCTGACTGAAGTTAACCAGTTGGCCGTGTCTTGGTTGTAAATCAGGACTGACTGCTGGTCATCTCCTCCACATACCAGCGTGGCAGGAAGGAATACTGGGAGTCCTTGTGGACAGAGTAGGTCACATCTCTGTGGGGCTCATAGGAGAACAGGTACACAACACTGGAAGGGAAAATATAATTATTAATGTAACAACACAGATGGCTTACAATTAAAAAAAAAATAAAGGTGAACAACGTGGTCTGTCATTGCACCTCACCTTGGATTGTCTTCAGTCACTATACGCTTCACAAAAGACAGGAAGTCGCAGCAAAAGTTCATACAGACTGTTGGCTTCCAGCAGTTCTGTTCATTCTGTCCAGAGGAAATACAGAAGACGGAGAGTGCAAATATTTGGAATTAATATTGTGAGTTTTTATTTACTCACCAATAATTTTTTATGAGGGAAAAAAAAAATATTTTAAATTTGATTTCTCAGTGCTTAGATATGTTTTGATGACCTGCAACAACTGCACTGTACCTTGATGAGATGTGAAATCTTAGAGATGGGAAAAGTCTCCACAGTGACAACCACTCCTTCATGATCCCGAAAACCTGCCACAATACGAGGGACACCAGGGAGGAAAGACTGGGCCCACCACTTGAGTAGTTTGAACCTGAGGGTCACAGTCAAAATAAGGAACAATGACTTTAAAACAGCTTAGAGTTGGTAAATCAGGTACCAATCCAGTGATAGCCACAGACACCAGATTTATTTCTTTTTTTGTCAAACTATTCCATTCATTGTTTGTTGATGAGAATTTCCACCAATATAACAAAAGTGTTCCTAAAATATGTTACAGACCCCGCCTTTAATTACATGAAGTGTCACTGTTTTTAATCACCCACCTGTGGAAGTTGCTGCGCTGTTTGGGGGTGCAGATCTCTGCAGAGGTCTTCAGCTCCACGTAGCATGCAGGAGGAGCTGGAGCTTCGGGATCTTTATCCCGGCAGTCCACCTCACCAGAAAACAGGAGTCTGTGATCTTTGAGCCGAGTCTGCACCACAGTGCAGAAGGCCTCGTTAGTGTTAACCACTCCGCCTGGGTCAGGTAAACTGTGGACCGTGTCTGCAGGGATGGACAAAGATGAAACATCCGCTTATCAATGTACCTGCTTTATGTGATTTGGGTTTGTATGACAGACTGGTTGGACAGACAGTATGGAAGCCGATTCCTACCAGGACAAAAAAAAAAAAGCACAAGAAGCTAGGAGTGAAGGAGCAACAGGAAGTATTCTCACTGCAAGTCACAATGATGATATTTTCCAAGTCAAAATCATGGAAAAATGTTGTAATACTATATCAAAATTATCAGAAAAAGTTATCATTATTATCATCATAATAATAAAGTAAAAGTAAAAATAAAACTTAAAGTTACTTAAGTTAAAGTTTTGATGTGAATACTAAGTCAATGCTTATTAACTCAGAACTGTGATTTAAAAAGACATTTCTTACTGGTTATCTCACAGCTGAGATGACTTAGGATCTAATATTTTGAAATACTGAGATCATTTTTATTTTTGTCATTAAGAGCATTTTATCTATTGTTTTCCTTCCCTGGCAGAAACACGCTTCCACAGACATGTCTAATATAAAACCAGATGTTTTTACCGTGACATGTCATAGCTGATCTGATCAAGGGCGGTTCATCAATGAGGTGATTGATCGGTAATCAAAGTTAGAAAGAAAACAAACTAAGCATCAGTTCCTATGATACTCTATTATAGAAAACTACCTACCTGCACATGCGTATTGCTCAAACTTGTATCCCCAGTACATCATCTCAACATGCTTTGCGGTGCGGTTCTCTTGTTCCACACGAGCAGCTTCTGTTTCCACTTCACTGATGTAAAGCGTGCCCCCGAACCTGCTGACCGCCAGCAACCAGCCCTCCCGCGTCTCGTAGGGAGTGGTCAGCAGCTTGGTCAGATGACCACGCCACGTCACAAAGTCCACATCTAAAGCACTGGGAAGAGAACAGGTCAATCAAAGAATACATATCCAACGGGAAACACAGTTGTGGTAAGAGGTGGTTGGATTAGAGACTATAGATCACAAGTGATTATCTACCTGTCTGTGTTGGTCCTATGTGGTGGCCTGGACCTAAAAACCGTAAACTAACGATGATACTCACCAGGACGAGGGTGTGGCTGTCCTCGAGCTGAGCTTTGATCTGTTGGCCAAAATCCACCGCAGGACGTGGTCCAGCTTCTCCTTCACGCTGTCGTCTCTCTTTACATAGCGGTCCCTGTATCCATCCCTCAGGTCGAAATTAGGATTTCTGTCAGGCTCTACGTAGTATCTCATCTGCCTGCTGTCATTGAAGAATCTCCGCTCAGAGTCGAGGGAGAACGCTCCTACTTCGACAGGCTGTTTGTACAAAGGAAAGTCTCTTTCATACAGCTCCCTTCTGGTGCTCAAACCCTGAGAGCTCAGTGGCTTTTGTCCAGGAGCTGGCCCAGACCGATGCGGCTGCTGGTGGTTTGGTCTGAAGTGTTTATTCGTACAGTGATTTCTCCCACTGTCGTCTCCCTCTCTTTTGTATGCTGACTGCCAATTTTGGTAGCTGGAGTTGGGATTGCGGGATCTGTGGTGGTCCATGGTTACCTAGTGAGGAAAAAGAAGCAATGAAACAATGGTGACGGCACTGATGATTATTCATCAATAGTCTTACATGCTGCTAACACTGCTATCTGCAAACACAAGAAGCTCGTCTTACCACCTGAGTTCATTGTTTCTCTTGCATGTTTTATCTATATATTGCAACTTCCTTTTTCCTCCTTTTATTTGTGATTGTCTACCAAAACACTTTGTTCAGTGTTTGGAGTTGTAGTGGCAGAGGTGCAGCAACAAACAGGGGAATACTGTAGAAATTAATATGAAAAAATGGCACGCGTGTATGCTGGACGTGCAAAGGTTCATACTAAAGAAGAAACATGTGACCCAGTGGACAGAGTCACTCATTTATGCGTTTTTTTAGATTTTGGAGAACAATGGAGGAATGAGATTGATCAGGCTTTAGCTCCACAGGCACTTCTATTTGCTCCAGTCAATTCATTGTTAGTTGTTTTGGTCCTTTTGTGGGATTTGGCTGGCATTCAGGGATTTTTATTCTCTGGTGAAAACAATGTTTTTGTAATTTTTAAAAAACTGTGAAAAGGGGGGGAGCTGTGCAACACTGTGAGTGATCTACTGCAAACCAAAATATATGGAGGAACATCACCCTTAACACACACACACACACACACACACACACAAATCCAAATAAACTTCTCCTCATCATCTTAAAAGGTGACTAGATTGCATCTCCTCCTAATACTGGTCAAGTAGCTAGTTATATCAAGCAGCTAACTGAAACTGTAAGCGGTACTTTCTGTGATTGTAGTTAACTTTACGTGGCAGCCAAACAATTAAAGTTACTATTAGAGGCAGGTTACAATGAACATGTCACATGTGGAGCTATAATCAATGAAAGAGGCTGCATCTGCTCAGCTACCAGATACATACACTACTCACAAAAAGTTAGGGATATTTGGCTTTCGGGTGAAATTTCAGGATGAACCTAAAATGCATTCTAACCTTTCCAGGTGAACTTAATGTGACCTTCTCTAAATCTTTGAATGCACATGTCCAACTGTTCAGTGTTTCAGTACTTTTTGCACAAGTTGCTGTTCTCTAACAAGGTGATTAACAGCAACATTCACAACAGGTTTGATCCATGAATCGACCAATACATTTCCTGCTTCAGTTAGAATTGGTATTTAAACAGTCCTCCTCATCATGCTGTTCACATTCTGACATCATGAGACCAAGACGACACCTAACAGTTGATCAGCAGCACTTCAACACTGGAGGCTTCAAACAGGAAGTCCTCAGACGGAGGTGTTCACTGAGCTTAGAGGGTCACAGAGTGTCATCAGGAGGTTGGAACAGTGATACAGAGACTGGAAGAGTCACAGAAAGGAGAGGAGTGGACGTCCTTTGGCCACATCCCAATTTATTGAGACACTGAAAATTTTTTGTTGTGGTATACCCACCACTGTTCGACAGGAGGAGTTAGATTTTCTTTCAATAAATTGTTTAAGATGAATAAAATTACCATTGCATGCTTCTACTTAAATGCCCTACTTTCATGATATAATATCACTGTCGCATTCACTTTTTCCATTTTCCATAAAGTTCACCTGAAAGTCGAATATCCCTAACTTTTTGTGAGTAGTGTATATAGAGGCCCCGGGGTCAACACCCCTCACTCTTCCAGCATTGGGGAAACAACAGACAAGACTTTTCTTGTTCTTGAGAAGTTGCAGCATCTATTAACTGTCACACTGTAGCCTGTAGTGTACATTTACGGCCAGATTGTTAACTTACTGCTAACATTATTGTTTCCTTTCTGCCACCTGCTCTCACTCACTCAACCACTCAGTCCTACATTACTTGGAGGTCCTTAAATTTCTGAGGTTGTAGCACCTGCACTACTGAATGAACATAGGGGAACACATTGTGTATACAGCTGCATATATTTATGTTGTTAATGGTGAACATAATAGGTGTTCATACTGTACACAGTAAGCTACATTTCAAGGCTACTTATGTATTCTGTTACGAATCTGCTTCTTTTATCTGCAATGATATTTGTATTTCCCGACAGTCTTTGTTTTTCTTAACTTTGAATGCACCACAATTGAACACAGTATCTCTAATGTGTGTAAACAACTGTCATATGTGTGTGTGTGTTTGTATTGCCATCTGTATAGACGTCTGCGTGTGTGGCAGCATTACACATATGCTGCATCTTAATGAAGGTTCCCAAATATAGTGTGATATTTTTGAGCATTTTGTTTTGTCAATGTGCTTTTTTTGTTGCCGTTATTAAAAGTACTTGCAAATAAATAAATAAAAAACCTACCTTAGTCAGTAACAAAACGCAGCTAACAGTAAGTTAGCACTATACCAAGTCTTCCACAACCATAAACACGACTTAGTAAAAATCGGCTATCATATGTTGCTTTTCTAACATTAATTAGCGCAAAAAGCCAAGACAGGACACAGGAGGTGTGTTTGTTCCGCTAGCAGAGGAGCTAACTAGCACAAAGGCTAAACACCGAACTCAGCGCTACTTCCGCATTCAGTTCGTCATCCGGTCCGGTTGGTGGCAGCCGAAGCACAAATAAAAGCTCAGTCATTTGTTGTGGCTGTAAACACTGTGTGGTGTTGAACAGGACCAAAGCGATGTGAATACCAATACTATTGCTATTAGTAGCCACCAGGTAGGTGTTTCCACTAGTTTAACGGGTCAGTTATGTGTTTTTGTGTTCAGTGTTCACACGGTGTTAGCGTTAGCTCATGCTAGCTAGCAGCAGTAGCTTGGCTAACGAGTGTCAAGTGACTGAACCGGTGGTTCTCCAAAGCGAATATGTCTGTGTTTGTCAGCGCTAAAGACCTAAACTAGACAAGGGGAGCTATGTGTCTGTCGGGGGTGTAGCTGAAGTTGACCGTGACATTATTAAAAAGCACCACCGTCTCTCAAAATAACTAATTGGTACCAACTATTTAATTAATTTATGCAAAGGTTGGCAAGGGAGGACATGTAGTTTGTTGTGTTGCTAATTTTCTGATGGGCCAAATGAAAAAACTCATCTGGTGTGTGGGTTTAAGTTGTCTGCTTGAGAAAAGCAGCTGTCTGGGTGAACAGGGCTATTCTGCAAGTCATGATCTCTCTGCCACAATTTGTCCTCCAGGTATGAACAGGAAACGGGCTCTGATTTCAGAGGCTTTCAAGGTGAAGAAAATCAGAAATGACACACAGAAGTTTGGGGCAGTCAGTGATGGAGATGGTAGGTGTGACTGCTAAAGAAGCGGATTACTGTCTTGTTTAAATATCATTAAAGGATGTAAAAATCCCTTTCTGTTTATTTCTTCACCTAAAAGGACCGATGGACATCAGATCCACCCTTGAGTACCTCATGACGCTTTTCCCCAGGAAGCTCTTCAATGACACCATGCCTCAAATTGTTCTTAAGCACCAACTCTACAGCTTAAACAATGACAAGACTTTGGTGGACAAGGAGCTGGTAAGATTGCTGTTTAGCCCCAGAAAGGTCATGTGCTCATCCAAATGGGGAAAATACAACCCACTGCCCTACTTGTGGTCCACAGAATAAACTGCGGGAACAAGGAGAACTGCTCATGTTCCAGCTCGGGTTTGATGCAGAAGCTTTCGGGCTGATTTTTGCTTCAGATTACAAGTCCAAAGTGCTGGCAGGAGAGGAGGGCAGAGAGACTCGAGCAACCGTGGAGAGGTTCTTGGAGAAAGTGGTGTCTACATGCACAGATCTGAGCTTCAGCAAAGACAAGATGCTCAGGGAGTTCCTCTTCACAGACGCTGAGATAACGTACGAAAGACAAAATGTTTTTTTTCATATAGCTTTAATAAGAGCTTCATGTGTCATTTATTTTTACAGTGTCTGAAAATGCAGATATTTGAGGTAATTTTCAAAGATCAACACACTTTATTTTCTCATGTAGGCAGCTGGTTAAGTCGGGGGTTCTGACTGTGAGGGACGCAGGCAGCTGGTGGCTCTCCATTCCCAACTCTGGCAAATTCACCAAGTACTTTATACAAGGTGGGTATTTTTAAAACTGGGTCCTATCTTTACATTTTTAGGGTTCAAATTGACAGTACAAAATGAGTTGGAATTGGTCCAGTACATCACCACAGCCAGCAGCTGAGAACAGATGGCAACCAAGCTGTGTAAATCAGTTAGTTTGTGTCATTCTGTGACTTTGGTGTTGGAAAGGTTTAGTTTGGGCCCAACACATTATTTGTGTCATACACAACACAAACAAACTGATATAGGAAGCAGAAAACTACACACTCCTGTGTTCTGTGACGTAAAATGACTGTTTTCATCAATGCAGTCTGGTGGGATTAATTGGGGTCAATTTCTCCAAAGGATTACTTCACAGCAATCGCAGCCCGGTCACTGCTGTTTCTCAGCTGGCAATGGAGGCGATCTACTGATCCAATTCTAAAAGTTTTTGTACTTATTAGTCATTTCAAACCCATAATGTTAATAAAAACAGGGCCCAGGTTTAAATCTAACAGTTATCCTTAAAGAAAAACTGAGTTTTTACAATACTTTGCTTTACTGTTGTCACATGTGAAGTTCTCATTAAGATTTTTGACAGTTCCTTGCTAATTGGAGAGCTATTTGTTTCTAACCACCTTACCGCTTCTCCTGTCAGGCCGTAAAGCAGTGCTCGGCATGGTGAAGAAGTCCAAATATAGCGAAGTCTTAAAAGCAGAGCTGGAGGAGCGGCGAACAACCTCACAAGTGAAATTCCACATGAAATACCACATCCATGACATTGTTGGCGCAGAGCTGGTAGAAAGGTAATATTTGGTTGGATACAGGTCGAGTGCTTGATTCTCAAAGTGCAGATTTTTTTTTTTTTTTTTTAATTCAAGGTTTTGCAGCAGGTCAGTTAACATGTCTGTCAAATGAGGACAGGTACTTCATGCAGATGATCTCTCATTCATGATCCTCTCAGTTGACTCATTGAGGGGTTTTCTTTTATTTGCTTGCCTGCAGACAAAATTCTGTCTCTCAGGTGTTAAAAACATGTGCTTGTGATTTTTGTCAAAACCCTCAGAAACCGAACAGCTTGTTCCCCACTATCAGAACAAAGTGAGACATGGCTATGATCACTTTAAACTCAACTGTTTGATCAATGTTCAACTTCTATCCACCAATTTGACATATTGTCCATATTGAGCGATGCTATGCTGTTTATCATAACTTGATGTACTAAACAAAATCTTTTTCTTTCCAGCATACCTACAACTTCAGGGACGTTGTTGCGGTTTGTTGATTCCTGAACCACAAGAAGACGACCGACGGTGCTATGAAGCCAGTGTGTGGCTGAAGATGAGAAGTACACAAGATGTACAAATATTATGAATTATTGGTATAAGGACTGAAGTAATTTAATTTCAAATACAGGTTCTGTGCCAAATGTATTATAAACCTTGTGGGTTCAGAATTGTCAATTATGTTGACACGACCATGTCAAGTTTTTCATTTCTTGGAATAAAAATAATTTTCTGCCCCTCATGTATGATAGTAATGATTTATGCGCCCAACATGAAAGCACTTTGATACAACTGCTGCCCCAGTGTCATATTTAAATCTATCTAACTAGTGTAGCCAGAAAAAGAAACTCAATCTGAGCCTTCAACCTCCCAACTGTTATAGAAACAGCTCAAATTATGAATGCATTCCCTGGCCACTTGATTAGATACACATACAATTTAATGCAATCCACTACAGCAGCTCGGCTATAATGTCCAGTTTGTTGACAGTCAGAAGTAACTGTGTTTATGACTGAGATTGTTGTTGGTCATGCTGTACTAGACTGCGTTACTTTGAGGGGAGGAAAGAAAACATTAAAATTGCATTTCAAAATAATGCAATCCAGTTCACTGCTGAAAACTACAACCTCAATGATAAACAGTTACATTAAAACCTCTGGATGAATTAATGGTCAGATTTCACAGGTGTACCTAATAAAGTGGCCACTGTGTATTATGTTATGCTCTGTGCTTGAATACAAGAGGCGTGTTTTATTAGTATAGTTAGATTAACTCAAACCCAAGCTTACAATAATGCAAAATGATCTCTACCAAGTCGTTTAGAAAACATTTCCTCTAAACCTCCCAATTCCTCCTTCACGCACATTTTCCAGTAAAGCCTGAGTGATGCTTCTGCTTTAACAAAAAAAGGCGTTGCATGAAGGGAAAAACTGACGCTGTATTGTCCAACAAAGAGGCAGAACAGAGTCTGTTTTACTTCAATTTATTGGCTTTTTCAAAAAGTGACAATAGCTTTTATCCATAAAACTAAAGAGTCACAACATTGGCTTGAATGAAAGCACAGCTTGATGTCTGAATACAATACAGATGAGCAACATGTACTTAACCCCTGATCTAGTAGTTCAAATACATTTTGTAAATAGGCAAAAAATATAACTGTAGCAATTCTAATTTTAGTTTTCAGTATATGTTGCACATACATGCTATCAGCATTAATTACAAAAAGCTAGGCTTGTAGGGAGATTAAGGTAGCGTTAACTGTAGAGGTAATAAACAAAGGGATATTCATAGTGTTAGTTGAACAATACAGTGAGTGAAGTGTAACTTCTGTGAAGAAAGATACAAAATAGTCAAATCACATGATTATAACAAAAAGATGAGTACATTGTATACTACATCATAACCGACAGTAGCTTTGTTACTGTTATTAGCAGGCATAAATGCTCTTCTTAGTGACATTGCTTAGCCAGTAGTGATGCTATTAAAAATCAAAATGTGCTGCACAAAAGGTTTCTGATAAATGCCCACAGAGCATTAAAGGTGCTCTTGTTCCCCGCCACCAAAACACCTAAACAGTTCTAATCCGATATCTAATAAAGTTTTCAGCTTTGCACTTCTGGGCAGCTACACAGTTGAGACACTTGTCGGGAAATGTTGCAGAGAGGAAAGAAAAATACCATAAACTTGACAGGTCCGATTGGAGCCAAACACATAAAATACTGGATTACTTGGATTTTTTAGAGTTTAATAGCACTGTTGGTGTCAGAAAGTTGGTTCTCAGGCATCATTCAATCCACGGGAATGAATTAACACAAATCATGTGATCTGACAGAAAACAGCTAACTAATTTGAGGCAAAAAGAAACTTCACAGATGGTTACTTCAAGTTCCTTGTTGACAGTGCGATGACGCATGACCGCCCTTGCAAAGTGAAACTGAAAATCGCTAAAAAAAATGCCACTGATCATGGAGCTGAACAAACAGCGGCACACAACAGCAAACTGTCGGCTGTATTTTGAAGGTTTCGAGGTTTGAGACAACAGAACAAAAGGTTTTCTTTTCTGCTAAAATACAGCACGTCTGCAGAATGTATTTGGCAATATTTCTTCCACTCAAAACAAACCATCGAGACTGTAAACAAAAAAAAGGCGGACAACCAGTGGAAGAACAAATTGAAAACATTCCACGGTCCATTTTTACAAAACATCCAATCCATTTTAGAAGGCCTCAAGAGTTTCATAATTTCATAGTCTTGTCTATACAGTATGTGTTACTGGGAAAGAACTAGGGTCTATAATCTTCCAACCCTTTCTCCTAAATCTGACCCCATGTCAAATTGTTCATGGAAATGGTTGGCATGACTGCTGTAGCTACACTTATGGAAGGAAAGAATCTGAAGTACATTGTTTTTGTGTGTATACTGGTGTGTTTCTCCTGTGTCTTTAGCCACCCTCACCACTCGCGGCCATGTTCCCCTGTAACCGTTCCAGTGGAGGAAGTCTTAGAGGAGAGTGCACTTCTTCCCCTTCTTCTTGACCGGCGGAGGGCAGAGGACGGCCCGGATGGCCTCATCGAACACAGTTTTAAGGCCACGCTGAGTCAGGGCAGAGCACTCCAGGTATTTGACTGAACCTGAGGAAATCACACATTAAAAAAAAAAATCAGTTTAGTGTATTCTGAATATTTGTTATCTATTAATATTTCTGCAGGAGAAAAGGGTTGTTACCAATCTCTTTGGCCATCGCCAGTCCTTGGGGATATGTAATTGGAGAGAGTTTCTTCTCCTTCAGCTTCTCTATGGTGTCCTTGTCATCTCTCAGATCCAGCTTGGTACCCACCAGGATGATGGGAGTGTTGGGACAATGGTGTCTCACCTCAGGGTACCACTGCACAGACACAACAACAGAGAGACTTTAGTGATATAACTTTCCAAACCTGTCCATGGTAACATGCAGTTTCTAGAATGACCAATGAGTGAATTTAAACCACAAACAGTTCTCTAGCTACACAGATTTAAAGCAACATTAGCATTTATGTCTGTGTCATTTATGTCTGTCATGTCTGTGACCTAATTTTAAGACAGACTAATTTTAAACCCAGGACCATTTTTTGTATATTCTGGGTTTGAAATGACTTGTAGGTACAAAAAGTTTTCCAACTGGCAGCCGAGAACAGGCGGCAAACAGGCTGTAATGTTTGCAATGTAATCCCTCAGGGCAGTTGGGCCAGATCAGAGAACATCCAATAAAAGTGATTTTTTTTGCCATCGACAGGCTCAGTATGTTATTCAGTGTCTGACAGCATTACAGAAAAGATCCAAACAGAGACAGACCTGTAAGATCCTCTTTAAACCCACCAGACTATATTGACAAAAGCAGTAATTTTTCCTTGCAGAATAGCAAATGGCAGTTTGTTTGTGTTACTGTGTGAAACACAAACAGTGTGGCATCACAATTAACCGTTTAAAACACCAACATCACACAATAGCACTAAATAAAACTAACTAACTGAACAAAACAGTGGCAGACTAGCAACTATTGTGTAAAATTACTGTTTTTGTAAATGGAGTCTGGTGGCTTTGAACTGAGCACTCTAATGGCTACGAATTCTCCACTATGTTCATCAGCTAGTTTCTGACTGTGTCCGTCTGCTGTTTACTGCTTAGCCACATAGTTGTGGGCCGTAAAACCAAAAACAATGAGTTGAAAGACGCCACAACACTCTGCAGAGCTGACGGTGAGCTGCAGACGTAGGTGATAATTCATGAGGATTCATCACCAAGTGACTCGCTTCACATACAAGAAGTCATGGGATCCATGGCTTCAAAGCTGCAAACGTGAACTTTCTACACATTCGAACCACAGCAGGGTTTGTTAAATTGTTTCCGCTCTTTATTGCAAAAACGTCATAAGTTACAACAACACAAAGCAACTTCAGCTTTATTCTGGCTTTATTTGGCTTCATTAAACAACATTAGTAACCAACTAACCACGCTATTTTTTCCCCTGCTATGAGTGTGAGAGACTGTGGATTCTAATTTTATGATAATACAAGGGAATTAAAGTAAAGGGTTGAAACTAAGTGTAGAATCACAGTCAGTGACTCCACACTGCGTCAGCACATGCGTAATCTAGTCCAGACTGAGTAAGGGAAATAAATGGATTGCGGCTCTTTCTGCTGCCATAGCAAAAGACAAGAACCACAGATCATCTCCCAGTATAAATTAAGCTTGAAAAAGAGGAACTAAAACTGATCAACTCAATCTGACTGAGATATAATAATTTATTTAATAATTTATTAGGATAACATATACTGCTCAGCCAGCATACTCTTCATTTGCAGCCATCAGCTCGTTGAGTCTATAAAGATTTTACTAAGGTGTTACTATCAGCTCTAGTGATGATATGCAGATATCAGGCCTTTCATTAAACAGCACAGGAGGCTATGTTGGTGGGGGTGGGTTGCTTAATGATCGATGAGACAATGAAATATGACCATGGAAGTCTAGATTGGTGCGTTTTAAGGCTTATCAGGCCGCAAAACACTGCACGGTTTCAACAGTATCTTACAACTAAGGAGGGTTTTCACAGCTAAGAGGCTACTGTTTGTATGAATGTGGCCTCTGAGGGTAACGGCTGACTGTGCTGAACCACTCTGTGTCAGGAATGAAAACAAATCAGTACAATTAATGTGCAGTTGGGAATGCCACCTACTTCTCCCTGAAATTCAAAAGGCCCTGTTTTAAACCTAGTCTGGAAATTATGTAACAATGGTCTCTTATGTCCGAAACAATTCTCATGAGGAGCAAAGTGATTATACGTCTCTATATGCTCTGATTTTGCTCATCATTTTACTGTTCTGTAGGAATGCTGACTGCTTTATTTCAGAGTTTCAGTGAGTCAGACTCACTCTGGGCACGCTGGGAGCTGGAAAGCTGTGCAGATATGTTAAAAAAGGACCGACTTTGTGGTACGATCCACTGCACTCACTTTGTGATCCAATCTCCAGGTACAGTGATGGTAAATATGTTTTTAACTGGTATTATTCTATTAGAAGGCACTGGCATTGTTAACCATACCAGTGTCACCCACAAAATGTCTCAATCACAGAGTCTCCAACCACAGAAAATATGTCATTTCTGGTGTTTCATTAAATAGCATTAAAAAGTTCTGCTTTAACACAAACAAAAACCTGAATATAGCCTCCACTCTTTACCAAACAGCCACTGCATCAACTCACCTTGGCACGGACGTTTTCAAATGAGGCAGGACTCACAAGTGAAAAGCAGATGAGAAACACATCCTGGTAAGAAAAGGAAAACAATGCAATCAGAACCCATAACTATCATTTCCTCTGCAGGTTTGTGTCGCACAAAAGGTGCGGCACTTTTCTTTCCCTTTAACTTCCTTGTTCACTCTTCGTGCCCAGACATTCCAGCTGGACTGTGCAAGGCCACCTCCAACATCAAAAGAATCACAATAGGTGAAATATAATGCAGTATTGTCTTCTTCTTCTTTAAAAAAAAAAAAAAAAGTACCGTTTGTGGGTAGGAAAGTGGGCGGAGTCTGTCATAGTCTTCTTGTCCTGCTGTATCCCAAAGGCCCAGGTTCACCGGCTTCCCATCTACCATAACATTGGCGGAGTAGTTGTCAAACCTAACAGGCGTGACAATGGGAGAATAAACTCGTCAGGATTTATATGACCTGATAAAACTTTAACACTGACAGGAAATAAAATACGGAACTAAAGAATTAAAGTGGAAAACAGCCTCTTAATTGACCTGTTGTGCCCTTCTGCCTCTTCAGCTCAGTCTTGAAAATGACTCATCTCTTATTAAATCTGACTCTGCTGAACGAAAACCTTGTTTATCAACTGCCTGTCGAGCCAGTCCATGCCCGTCTGACAGGGATACAGATCAGCAGTTTCTTAAGCTGGTCTAGAATCAGATTCTGGTTTTGCTTAGAACTTTCCACCACATCATTTTCCCTCAATCATTTTTTTTTTTAAATTCTTAGTTACAATCCACAGCAGTGACAGTAACCTGTTCTGCAAACAACACAATTTTAATCTATAAAAAGCAACCGAGAAGTAAGATGCCACCTTAATTGCGCAGTGCATGGGGAACAAGGGTGGAGACAAATGTTGGACTGCTAGTGTTGATAACACTTCTAGTCTTGCATAAACAAATAATTACATGATTCACAGTGAGCTGCAGACTGAGATACTCACACTGTGGGGATGTACTCTCCAGGAAAGGCATTGGTGGTGTAGCTGATGAGCAGGCAGGTCTTACCCACAGCTCTGGAAGGGAGAAGGAGAGGAAAAATTACATTTTTAATGTTTGTTTTATTAAATATTTCACCCCAATGAAACACAGGCTTGCTGGGTATGGATTGCTGTGACTTCCTCTTGGGTCTACTGTAGTTCCTCACAAGTTGGTCAACAGTACATTTGCGACTCATCGTTATTTTCATTAACAATAAATCTGTCAAATATGTTCTAACACTTGGTGAACAAAATGTCAGAAGGTAGCGAAAATGCCCGTCTTGTGTTCACCAAAGTCTATGTTGACATATTCAGACTCCTTGTTTTGTCCAGCCTCTGGTCCAAAACTCAAAGATATTTAGTTAACAATCATGGAAACATTAAGAAACGGATCTGGTAACTTTTGGCATTTCGCTTGTAAAATGACTTTTACTTTTAATCAGTTCAATCAGAATCAGTTCTATTCAATAATTTTTGTATCCATTCTATCATTCCGCTATCTGATTAATAATCCAGTCATTTCAGCTCTACCAAACCCTTCAAGTCAAAAACAGATGATGTTAAATGAACCCTGGGAAAACAGACCATCAGTGGGTTTTATTTATTACCATCCATTGAACCATAGTATTGTATCCTTGTGTGTGAAGCCTGTGCACTGCAGTAACATTTAGTTAATAATAAATTAAACAGTCATAGAGCCATCAATGACTGTGCTGCTGCAGTATCCACCACACCCTGACCAAGAAGTTGTGAGAGTGATTTACTCCCACATATCGTTACACATTTGAGTCTAATCTTTTTGCTGCTCCAGACAAACCACTTTAATGTACTTTTAATAATCTCCGCGTCTAATACAACAGTGGGTTACACAGCAACTTACTGCAATGAAATGACAGAAACAAACAAGGAGCTTAAGTCGTTACATTTCTCAAAGGTAATTAACTATTGCCAAACTCGTACTTAAACCCCGGTTGAGAGGGATAGGTGAGCTGTCCTGTGGTGTCTGACTCACCCAAGAGGGAGGAAAACAATGTAACCGGCATAATTTAAGTTAAAAATTACCCAACTTCTTACATGCTAGCTACTTTGTAGAGCAATAGTTTGTAACACTGTCACATGTGATTAAAGGCGAACAAGTCGTATCAGCAAATTATAAAAGTTAGCTTAATAACACCCGGTTAGCATAAACAGGTAGTGAAAGTTAAAGCTTGTTAGCTAACTTTGCCCGTTGTGAAATCAGAAGGAAAAGGCTTGAACGTTAGCTAGTCGGCGTTTTTAGCTAACGCCGCACTTTGTCACCTTTACGGTAAATACTGTGTTAGAGGCACAAACTAGCAGTCAGCTCGGTTAACTTAACTTACCCGTCTCCGACAACGACACACTTTATGGCCTGCATTGCGCCGCAGCTAGAGGAATGCTAAGTTAGCCCGGGAGCCAGCTAACGTTAGCTCACAACTCTCTTTTTTTTCCTTTGTCCGGGATCGCTCGCTGCTGAAATGTCCCCAAACAGCGCGTCGCTATCGGCCTTCAGTGGTGCGGCGGAGCTCCTGTGATGTGGAACAACTCGTGGGGGGCACTTACAGTAACTTATCTAGCACTTTAACACGAGTTTACTCAGAAAATCCCTCGCTACATTCCCATGCTTTCGTGGGCTGATCTGGAAGCTATGAAGCAAAACAGCGGCCACCACCCCTGAGGAAAAAAAAAAGAAGTTCAGCCACCACCACCACCAGATGGTGCATCCGGTACCCCGGGCTGATACGCCCACGGATACTTTAACGATCTGACACGGCCTGAAAACAAGCAGCTGGGTTTTATAAAAACCGGAGAGTGTAATCAGGAACAAATGGGTCAGGAAAGTAGTGTTTTAAAAATAAAATGCTACCGTGGCTTCTTGTAGGAGACTATAGAAAACAGAGAACAAGAGGGATGATTTACAGTGTGACACAGATTTTAGGAAATGACGTCAGGTCAACGGCAAAACGTCATCCAGAGTTGCCGTCGTCACCACGCCCCCTTTAATCAGAATGAGAATGAGAATCAGAATCAGAATTACTTTAATAATCACCAGGGGGAAATTGTTTTTTGTTACACACAGCTCCAAAAGAATAAGAATAAGAATAAACTTCAAACACAAAGTAAAATATAAATATATAAAAGTATGAATAAAAAAAGATGTATTAAAAATTATTATTACAAATTATTACACAGAGGTAAATTACTGCACCAGGTGAGTCCAGAGTCTTATAATAATAATAATAATAATAATAATAATAACAATAATACCACTACTAATAAAAATATATAACAACATGCACAATCATAGTAAGGCGCTGTAGTATATAATACTAATAATACTACCACTACTACTACTACTACTACTACTACCAACAATAACGTATAACAACATGTACACTCAGAGTGAGGAGCTGTACCATATTATAATAATAATAATGATACAAATAATACCACTACTACTAATAATAATATATAACAACGTGTACCTTCAGAGTGAGGAGATGTGTTACATAATACTACTACTACTACTACTACTACCACTACTACCAACAATAATATATAACAACATGTACACTCAGAATGAGGAGATGTATTATATAATTATAATAATAATAATAACGATGATAATAATAATAATAATTTAGAGGGAAAACAGTCCCTGCCAGCCAGGTACTGTTTAAACACACTTAAACAAGCCACTTTCATGTAATACCATGATGCCAAAGAGATGCTGTGGAGTTGGCTGCACCAGGATTTATTCCCACATCGCTGATCTTTGATTTATTCCCCCGCCATGTCCTGAAAAAAGATCCTGATAGAAGGGTTTTATGGCTTCACGTGCTAACGCTGTATGCTTGTGTGTTAGCCACCGCACTGCCCATCTGTGTGAAACGACTCACCTGTGTATCTTGACCCTGTATTAGCTTAGTGCATCTATGGAGTTTATCAAAGTTGGCTTCAGGAGCAGTGAATAGGTCCTCCTGCACAAGATCTCAGACACAAGCGGGGTGGACGCCAAGGTAATTTTAAGAAGTAGCTAAAATGGTCAGTCGGGGAGTTATTTATTTTGACCAGAGAGCCGCTTACTTTCAGCCAACCAGAGAGCCCCTTACTTTGGCCAATCACAGTGCTTCCCTCTCTCTCATCGATCAGACAGCCCCTTGCTTTCAGTTTATCAGAGAGCCCCTTTCTTTCAGTCAATCAGAATGCTTCTTTCTTTTAGCCAATCATAATGCCCCTTACTTTGAGCCAATTAGAGCGCTTCTTTCTTTTTTAATCACTCCATAATGTCAATCATAAAATACTATCAGAATATAGATGGCAAGGCAAACTACAAAGTCTGGCGTATGCAAGGAAACATACAAAGATATTTAAAAACAAACACACACAAAAAAAAGATCTTTTGGGCGGAAGACGCTTGGTACTTCCGGTAGTGTCACACCGTAATGTGTCCGCCGGCTGACCATAACAGGAATCGGTAGGGAGGCTGTCGGGGTGGAGCAGCTGTGCCAACACAACCAGTCGACTTTAAAAATGGAGCTCGGAGTCAGTGAGCGATAGAAACATGAGCTGCTACACACCAGCAGCCACCCTCCCTGTTTGCTCGCCTCTCTTGCCGACGCAGTGACCGTAGACACCGGCGGGCCAGACGTCGCCTATATGGCGGGTCTGACATGTTTAGTGCTCCGGTTTTCGGGCTCCGCCGGTCGGACTTACGGAGTGTTTTCCAAAGGTTTGACGAGGACTTTGTTGATATTTTTCGATCTCGCATGGCGACTGCGAATCAGGTTCCCTTATATCTACCTTGTCGCTTCGATGATGTTCAATGTCCGATTACAGGTAATTAATTAAAACACTCACCCCTCATTAAGTTAAACAAGGGAGTAAACAGTAAAGCTGCCGTCTCACCAGCTTGTTAAACAAACAGCTGATGTTAAAGGCCCTTTATGGGTTCACAGGGCTGTCCTAGCAGGGGATTTTATCTCCCTTTAAAGGCACTTTGTAAGGTAATAGTCCAAACAATGAAGTCTGATGCAGCATCATCATCATCAGCATTATTAAGGTTTGAAACTCATTTAGGGAGAATTTAATTGAACTTTACAGGTATTTTGATGCCTGCAGTTTGTGGTGCTGTAAAGTTACACTGGCAGGTGTTTCTAATATTCTGTCCACCCCATTTACATCAATGAGAGTAGACTAAATGTTAAATACAACTATATGCATAAAGCAAAAAGGGTTGCAACCAGCTATCTTGTTTTTATGTATTCATCTGCAGAATATTTTGTGATTATTCTAATAAATATTATTAAATAGAAAAAAAAATCTATTGTTGCTCAAACAGGACTGGTTTTTAGAGGCTGATACTGATATTGATGTGTCAAATTTAAAAAATCGGATTGATTTATGATCTAAAAGTAAGTGTCAGAAATTAGTAGTATCGCTGGTTCAGCTTCTAAATGACCTAAATCTAATTTGTTTGTTTCTGCACTGCAATATATTGTCATCAGCTGACATTTATACTAATTTTGATATACATGTGCCACCCAGCTGATTTATCCGTCTAGCTCTAACTTTCATCTCAAGTCTCTATCTACTATCATATAAGACAAACTTAAGTGGAAAACCTTAACTTTCAAGAGGCACGAGCCACCATTTTTATTTTTATTCATTTATTTACTTGTATTCTTTCTTCACAAAGATCTTAAGTTGATTATGAGGTATTAAACTAACGCATGAATGCATTTGTCAAATGACATTTCAACTGATTTTTACTCTTCAAATGATATTCAGTCAATGTTTACATACCAGGTGACTTCCACTAATTCCAGTGCTTCAACTGAAATTTAATTAGCTTGTATTGTTTTCAGTTAAACTGACTGTTCAGCTGCTTTTAGTGCCCCAAAAATGAACAAATAAACTGATGTGTGAATGCTGCTTAGTTAAAGCGTGAGATCAGTGACCTGTTAACATTTTCATGCATGTCTTCATCTTGGATTAGTCAAGATAGATGTCTGCCTTATCCATCACTTTTGTGTGTACTGTGTTGCCTGACCGCTTCCTCATCTGTCCACAGGTCCACATTGAGATCCACTGAGTCTTCAGTGCCTGCATTTGGATTTGAATCAATGACTTGTGAGCGCTGCCACGTTTTAGCCCCCTAAGAAAAAACTGTCCGACACTGCACAGCGATGCGGAGGAAGAGGACACTTTATTCTGCAAGCTGGTGTGACAATGCAACAAAGTGACACGGCCGGCTGTCGCGTTGTCGGCCCTCGTCACACGAGCCCAGTGCCTTTTGCAGTGGAAGGACGGCAGTGACGTCTGCAAACGTGAGCCGGGGAGAGCAGTGATGTGTGAGGGCGGAGGGGGAAACGCGCCTCGCATTCACCCATTTAAACTCTCCACTTGAGATTCAGGAGGCGCTCGTCCCGGTCCGTGAGGATACGGAGGACTGTGGCGTGGGTTTGCACATTGAAACAAGATGATTGTTACTGTAGAGATTTGTAGCTGCTCTTCATCGTCTGACATGTATGTTTAGTAGGCGCTCAGTGTAAACATCTCACTTTAATTTAACAAGGAAATATCTGCACCGCATGACACAAACAAGCATGTTTTTTTTGTTTGTCCGCTGCGGCTCGGACACTTTATTTAAGGTTGGGGGTTAGCTGTATGAGCGGTACGTGTCTTGGAACAGAGGCTTGTTGTAGGTACGGCTACCTTAACTGAAAAGTGACGTGTGTAATCAAGTGCAGTCTCAGAGGGAATCACTGCATGTCTCCTTTGTGTTCATACACACACGTCATCACGCTCGTTGGTGTGTTTCTTCATATCAGTGGTACGTGGAAAGACGTTGTCGGTGAAAACTGTTACCAGCAAAATGATTTTTTTTTTTTCTCCAGCTGCACCTGTCACAACGTTTTATGTCTGTGATAAATGTGTGTCTGTGGGGTTTGAAGTCACAGAATTGAGGGTAATGAAGATTGAATTTGGGAAGTAATAAATTAATGAAATCACGGTTCTGAGAGTTGTCTGCCATTCATTTTCTGGGTTTGCTAAATTGCTTTTAAGAAAAAGACAGATTATCCCTTTAGTTTCACATATTTTGGCCAGTTTTTTAAGGGTGTTTTAAATAATTTCTTTTAGTTGATTATTTAGTTAATTAAGTATTATATCCTGTTACATGTTCAGTTTAAAGTTAAATAGAACAAAAAGGGGAAAATGTCAATTTCCAAACTAAACATTTCGAGAAACAAACTGAAGGAAAAACACCACCAAGACTGTGATAATCACATCTTTCCAAAACCTGTAAAACACAATGAACAGAAGCTCCTTTGAACTCATCATATATAAAACAAATGTCAGACATGCTATCATTATATATTCAGTAGTTACATAAGCCGTCGTCCAGTTATACTGAAGCACTCAACCTTTTCTTTCGTCGGAGTTCGATCTACGACTTCCAAGCTTCAGTTTAAGGCCCTCAGGTTGCTGTACAACCAGATATTGGAAAAACTGTCCCTTTTAAGATGTGTAACTGCCTTAATTTTACAAATATAATCTATAAATTACTATAACCTCCTTTGACACATATGCACATTACATTGGACAAAGCCACTGAACCATTTCGCTCATTTCGACAGCTATTTTAAAAGATTCTACTATGGCCTGAACTCACCACAGTAAAATAGAAAATGGACCAGAGAGTGAGACGCTGAGGATCTTTGTCTTCTGCTTGTTTAATGCATGATTGTGCTGTAGTACGACATCTGTCCACACGGGGGTAGCAGCCTGTCAAAGTATCGGATCCGCCTTCTTTAAATGTGGAAAAAAAGTAATCAGGAGCTGCCTCCCCCTTTGAGGAGGATGCCTTCTGATACAGTGGGGATTAAACAGGTAATTAATATGTGATACAGCAAGAACTATATCTGTCACAGCAGTTAAAGCACAATTTCTGTTGCTGTGAGGCTAATTCTGCAGTTTCATACTGATTTAATGTTTAGGACTTCTACAAACTGTGACATTCAGAATCAGAAAAAAAAAGGTTTAATGCCAGATTATTTTCACATTACAGGGAATTTACTTTGTCCTGTTTGGTGCACACAACACACACACACACAGAGGAAAATAAGAAGGTAGAAGTAAACAAAACAAAGTACTGCAAGTCGAGAAACATGAATATGAGAGTAGAAATATGTTATTAATACAGAATATTGTAAAATGAAATGAACATAAAGTTTATCTAAAAAATGTCTTTGTTTAAAGTGAAAAAGCTGCACAGTTGGGCAGGAATGTGGACCAGAGAATGCGCACAGGTTAAGTGAATAAGTCTGGAAAGGAAAAGTTAAAAAAGTAAACTTAGATTTGTACTAAAAGGTTTATTTTCTTCTTCTTCCTCTGATCCTCTTCAATCGAAAAATTCTCTATGATCCATGTGTGTATTTACGGAGTTAGCGGGCTCTTGTAATGAGCAAATCTCTGCCAGCAGGACCCATTTGGCGCCTCCCATGAATGTACACTTCTTTTAAGTAGACTTTTAAACTGCTGACGCTCGGTGCAAAATGTCCCCAGCAAACGTACCCCTAACCAGTCAGTCTGATGCCGGGCTGCAGCGTAAAACCATCATCGGTTGCCAAGGCAACTGTATTTCTCCATGTGACAGACAAACCTTCCTGCCCCCCTCCCAACCCACCCCCTTTCTGGAAAAAAGAGGATTTATTTCTCAGGGATTTGCCAGAGGAAAATATTTTAATAGGGTTATCACAGAGGACTGGCAGAAAGAGTGAGAGAGAGAGTGATCTATAGATGAAGGATAAGTCGGGTTATCTTTTACTCTGTTTTTGCCAAACCACCATTTGTACCCTCAGAAAAAAAAAGGGGTTGTGGAATAAAGATTATAGAGTTTTAGCCTTCGGCGTCTGCAGAAGCTCACACGTGTTTTATTTGACTGACTGTGAAAGAGTGATAATGCTGCGAATGGAAATGGCTTGGATTCAATTAAAGCTGCAATGCAGTACGTTTAATGTACAACCCCCTTCGATGCACAGTAATCATCAACTTTAACCAATGTATTTGTGTGGGACCTTCACAATTGGCGTCTTTTGATTTTACATTTCAGTATTCTATTTCAGGGGTGTTATAATTGTTCAGGTTTGATCATAAACCAGTTTTACAGTTGGTACAGATGAGTACTGAGTTTAATATATTTTATGCCCAATGGAAGCTTGGAGAAGTTGCCTCCTTTTTGGTTATAGATGGAAAACTGAGCCTGGTAGTTTCCTGACGCCTGTATAAACCTCCTCACTTTAATAGCACTCTATTAATAGGACTCTCTCAGATCCAATCGTTAACTGCCTTTATTAGTGACGATTCAACTAAATCTGACTGTGTACCAGATACTTCAGGATTATTAATATTACTTACAGACTGATATCAATCCTCTCATAGAAATCTCTGAAAGACAGTTAATAACCATATTTCTCAAAATGTTTCCTTTATAACAACCCACCACCTGAAGTATGTACGTACATTTGGCTGTTTCTGGGACTATGATGCCAAACACACACAGAAAATAGATCTGTACCAGGTGACACTCTGAAGAGAGACTCAAGTTTTAGTCAGACACTCCTGAACTGAACTTCATGGCAAAGAAGCAAATATTTCCCATCACAGTTTCCTTTGCTCAAAAAAATCCATTATTTCATTCATTTTGGCAGAAATAACTTTGTTTTCTTTTCTCCAAAATCAGAGTGTTTCTCTATTTCCTGTTTTTCTACACTTAATGCAATTATCCGCACCACATACTTGAACCTTTAGACTATGGCTCTGTTCTGTTTGAAAATCCAAACTGTTTGTCTGCCATCAGCTATGTGCTCTGCAGCCAAACAGGAAATAAGAGTTGGAGAAACTAAATGTCACATCTTTTTTGGACAAACATTTTTTTTTTCAAAATATGAAAAGCTGAATCCAGGCGTCTGAATGAAGACAGAAGAAAACAATTAAACTGTAGTAATTTGCAAAGCGCCTCCCAATGTGTCAAACTGTTTTTTTCACTTACCGTCAGCATGACTGACAGCCGGTCACAGACATTTAGAAATGACACACATTAATGCACCACATCCACACATAGAGAATGGATTACTAATGCTAAATGTAATCAAATATTAATCCACATGATTTTAGCTCCGATGCATTAGTCTTTAAACTGTGATTTATGCTGATCCCTTTCACCCTCAGTTTGAGGTTTGGTGGAAGAGCATCGCCATGTGTAACATCCTCTTTGGGGTTATTTGAATAGACCAGGGTTACACCTTCGATTCTAAACGCTGTTGACCGGGGGACGACAGGCGTATGCAAAGCGTTAAAAAGGATGAGATCAGGTGCTGAGATGAGCTCCAAGCCAACCTGAAAAACTGAATCAAAGGAGTGGGGGAGGAGAAGAGAAGAGGAGGAGGCAAGAAAGAAGAGAGAGCAAAAGAGAGAGAGGGAGGAGGGAGATTTGTGGTGTTATATTTGCTGTAGTCGTATTGTGGGACTGAAATAGGTCATACAAGCAAAAGAGCATTCAAATATGCACCTGTTTAAGTGTCAGCGTGACAACTTATTTTTTCTATTTTCACGCACATTCCTGCATTCATTTGTTGGCTAAGTGTGGCCTCATACTGTAACATCAAGACAAATATATTGTTTAATTTGATGTATTTGCAGTAGTAACTGAAAAGAAAATGCAGCTTTGTGCTGGACCGTCACAAAAACTGCAAATATTACTCTTGAATTTGCACCATTTTCAATATATTGAATATAATGATGGGTTGGATCCTGTGTAAACTGTCAGCTGCATTTCGACTTAACAGCTTATTCTTATATGCTATAGAGAGGCATTAAAGGATCACAGTTCAGCTATAGACGTTTCATGCTTTTATCTCATGTTATTGTTTGATCAGACATGTTGCACCCCCATGCTACACTCTTCAGTGTGCTCTCATACTGTAGCATCACATAGCCTCTTTGAAAATCACTGAAATTACCTTTTGGGTAACTGATGAAGTCATTTTGCGTATTATTTTCACTTCATAATTGAGCGTTTGGAGTGTAAAACCTTTCGGTGAGCACTATAAGATCAGAAGTGGGATTTCTGAGGAGGAGTAACCTTTACAGCTAGTTATGTAACCACTGCAGGTCTATGAGGGTTGTGTTTTAAATGTAGGGACATAGTCACACATAGAGCTTCACGCACAAGTTTTGAATTATACAGTGCTGCCTTTGTGCGCTGCCAAAAGTCCTAATAAAGACTCTACTCATTTGTGTCCTTGGGTGCAGAAATATCAACCCAACTTTGCCCTCCGATTAGATGGTGGCAGGAAAGAAATGGCCGAGATGCAGAGGTGGATATTAAAATAATGTGAAGGAAGGAGGAAATCCTGCTGCCCTCTGCCTTCCTGTGACCTCTGTCACGCGTGCGCCATCACCCAAAGATTAACCCCCTCACCTTCCACAACAGGAAGGAGGTGTAAAACTCCCGTCACATCCCCTGGTTTAGGACAGTCGAGGCCATGCTTTTGGGGTGTAAACACATAGAGGAAGATAGACGGGGAACTCCCAAGCATCAAAATCACCAAATCAGCATAATATCCTTCACGGAAGGGAGCTAAAATGCTAAAAGATCCACAGCCATGCTTTATAGAGGTCCAACCATAATGCCCATACTTTAAGTTGGTGCTCCTTACTGGCTCCTCAGATCTCCTTTACATGTACAGAAAAAGCAAGATTCAGACACTTAAAGTGGGGTTTATTCTATGGAATGCGATTCCACTTGATTACATTATGAGGGGAGTGAAACAACGGGGTTTGCTTTACGTGTCTATGCGTTTATAACTGTGGTTGGGTGAGCTGGGGTCATCAGTTTTTAAGGGAAGAGGTGATCACCCTCTGGGCATTGCCGTGGTGACTGGAGCAGATGAAGTGGTATGACTGCTCAATCAGGTCACGTGAAGTCGGTCAGGAGTACCACAGACGGTTCCCATGATGGTCGGCCTAATCTGCCAGACATGCGTATCCCTTGGGGCACGGGAGTCGGAAAGGCAGAGAGTCAGACAGTCAGACAGCCGAGCAAAAGCCCCACACATGCTCACTTCAAGCCGCAGACTTTTACTTTGTATTGACTTTGCGGGCTTTGTTTTGTGGCTTGGATGCGAAAGAGTCTAGTTTACACTCTTAAACGACCAAACTGGAAGGGTATTTTGTTGAATGTAAAGCTTTAAACTCTGCATGCTCACACTCTTTCTGATGGCTGTGGATATCTGGGCCACACTGAGAGGTTTCTCTTATGACTCATAAACACATTAGCATGACATTTATGTGGAGTAGAGCGTACTGTCTGTGTGCCAAAGAGTCAGACGCAGGAATCTAATTGCTTTTAATGGAACTTACTTTGACTTTTAATGAGGATGCTCTGCTTGACCAGGTCCAGCACCGCCATAAATGGACAGTAGCATTGTATTTGTCTAACCATATTCCCAAAGCTATCGCCGACATTATGCATATGACCTATTTTCCACTTGTAGCACAGAGAATATTCAAATCAGGGCTTGCTCTGTGTGATAACTGCTTTGCATCTGTCCACCTAGTATGTAAAACCACACAACTAGTGGAATTGAAATGAGAAAGACTCTCGCTGGGCCCCAAAGTGGGGCCATATTCCCATTCACGGTCACCATCAGATTGGAACTTAGCAAGAAATACAAGGTACACGTGTCATTGTGGACTTTTTTCACTTTCATTTCCACTTTATTAAGTGACACATCTCCAGGAATTAAGTTTCCTTTAAAACACATGGTTAAGTCTTCACAGCCCACGCTTCGTGCCAGAGCACAGAGAAAACAAACACTGTCTGAGGGCGCGTTCCCAAATATTCAGTCATTGGACAGCTGATATATTCACACTTGCCCCCTCCCACCTTAGGGACATTTATCCAGGTGTAGCTTAAAGATCCCCATGCAGGTATTCAGTTTCTCTCGCTCTTGCCATCCAGCACCAGACTGGATCGTGCCGGATCGAAGAGGATCACTGGATTGTGTAATCCTCTGGCTCTGCTGATGTTGACTTGATTCATTTGAGCCTCTGAGCGTCTGCCTGCCCTCCTTTTAATCATTACTCTTTTTTGTGAAGATGTTGAAGCAAACTTTTTTTTTAATCTAATGCTTTCCGTATATCAACCCATTAAAATGCAGCCAATGGCCACTGCGGATGATGATGTTACGCAGTTTTACAAATGTTTGCAGTAGAAGTTATCAGTCAAATTACTCTGATTACACATGAAAAAGGAGGTAAATCATTTGCTTTTTCTTCTACTTAAACAAAACCAACACACTGTAAAGTTGCAACCTTTACATCACAGCTGTAAGTAATAGTGTCAGGAGAGCTGTTTGTGTTATGTCTGGAGAACGTCACTTTGTTTAGGACAGAGGGCTGAGAATGAGACATTTGTCCAAAAGAGACACCTATGAATAAACAAATGACTGCCTACATTAAAACATCTGTTCATGCTTGACCATTGGAGTAATGCACACAGGAAGTGAGACCCCCTCCTTCTCAGCGGAGGCAGGAATGCTATAATTGAAACCATGTGTGTTGTAGAAACAAGCTCTGTAAAGCTCTCTCTTTGTGTGTGTGTGTGGTTGTGTGTGTGCTTCATCCTACTATTTCCTAACCTGATGGCTCTCCCTACTTATGTAAGAGTCTCATCCACAAAACCTCATAATACGAAATCAGTCTTTTATATTTTGGATCAGTGGAGACGTGGATTACCACAGTGTATATTGACGTACTTTGGTGTGTCATAGCAAATTGAGCAGCTACGCAGCTCTTTTAGATTAATGTGCTAAGTCATTGTGGATCTTGTGTCAGAAGCTGCTCTTAAACACACTGCTCTCCTCCTTCAAAACGTGTTGCCTGTGTAATACTGTCCCCACTCTGTGAAATCCTGCTTAATTCACATACACTCACATACATTTAAAAAAAAGTACACAGACCAGCAAAGATGACAGCATCATCTCAAAGTAGCTGATCAGCACCAATGTGAAGCAGGCACAGTTACAGGTACATTAAATCAGTTCCCAGTTTATAATGATGTACATCTAGCTGCTACTAATGCTGTCTAACACAACAACCCTGCTATAAATCCTGCCTTCACGATGACTATAACATTCTTTAGAAGAGCTATTGACTCAGCTTTTGCATTATACTTCATACTTGCATATTCTGCTTAATTTAAAGTTCATGTTTGTGTTTGGAGGTCCCACTAGAGCAGGTTCACATTGTTTAATGTTCAGAAAATATATTCATATCAAACGACTTCAGTCTATGTCTGAATGCTCCGGTTAAGAAGAATAGAAACCATCTGCTGCTTTGCTACTGTGACGTCTTCGTGTTACCTGGAGCTGGCGATAGTGAGGAAAAAACAACAGCGGGCAGTGAGGTGGACTCAGGAGGTCTTTATTTGGCTGAGACAGTCCGCCTGCTGAAGGTCTGGAGGTCACGTGATCAATCGATCTCCTTATGACATCATAAGGGGAGCCAAATCTAAACGGCCTGTTTTCACACACATTTACTGAAAGACAGAGCAGAAGAAAATGAAAGGACACACTGGAGACACAGATTAATGTTGAGAAGACAATAAAAAGTGCATTTTGCATTATATGGGACCTTAAATTTGAATTCTTGATGAATGTGGCCAAATGTAACAGCACAATCAATCAATCAATACAATAAATGATTAAATCAAATTAAAGAAAGAAAAATCAAAGGTATATTTCTTTGGTGGTATAATGCCACTATTGCCTGGAGTCACGTGAGCGCTGATCAGCGATGAATGCTGACGCGCAGCACGAGCTGTGCAGCGGAGCTGGGATGGGATTAACAACCAGGGTCAAGCCGCACAGAAGATAACCATCACTTCCGATTACTATTTTCAGAATAAAATACAATCCCTCTGTCACATATTTGATGCTTTAATTTTGAAAACAGCGTACTCTCTGGTTTTAATGTTTTTCCGGTTACGTGTTGGCCAACTTGGCGCAGCCGTGTCTACTACTCTCCCGACACTAGTGGAGTGAAGGCGTATTTGAGAGGATAACGACAGCGCGCTCGGCCACTGTGGGCGAAAAGACACCGCCGCCGCTTCAGAGACGCACCGCTCACTGACGGACGGGAAGCCGGAGGGACGTCCTCAAGACTGTGAGGCGTAAATGGCCACAACATTTCCTAAAAGAAAACGCTGCCCGTGAGACAACCTGTGCACCAAATGCGTCCTGGAAATTAGGACATTTGCTGTCATTTAGACCCCCGGTTTTTTTTTGCACAACGGAAGTTTCTGTGAGGGATTTTCATTTTGGGGGGGGATCTCGATTTATAGGCTGCAATCATGGACGAGGACAACCAAGGTATGATTCATTTAATGCAATTCAGACCGCTGAAATGTCGCTATTTATATACTGACAGTCAGGAGACATGTGCCTCTGTAGCCTGATTTCTCTGTGGAATAATAATAATGATAACGAATATGATGATGATAATAATAATAACTGCAACAGCATTGATTTCATCTGGTCACAGCCAGTCATCTTTCCCACATCATTCTTGCAGACACATAAAGTTACCTCCCTAGATGAGCACAAATCTCCTTTTGCATTTGTTTATAGTGGTTCAAAGGTAGAAATATTGACCTACATTCAGGGGGATGATTAAGACCCAGTGCGTTTATCAGGCTTGAATGGATCAGCAATGCATCAGCGTCATATTAGTGCTCAGCAGCCTTGTGTTTACCTGAGCCTTTGGTGTCACTCTGGCCCAACAGGTCCTCTTCACTGTAGCCCAGAGACATGCATTCATTTATTGACTCATGACAAAAACTGAGTTTGTTTTTGAGACTTTGTTTGCACAGATGTGTCTCTGAAACACAAACTGCTTCTGCTCCACATAGTTCAGCACATGGCCGGGCTTACAAACTTTTGAGGGTGGGAGCACAGTTTTAGAGAAAGGGTTAGTAACAATGTGTTGAGACAAAGTCCTGATGAGCTGTACAGCATTCATAGCTGTGCTGTTTATTGGTTGTAATAAAATAATGCCACTTAAGCAACTTTGAATAATATGATATGAAATTGTGGTACAACAGGCCCCTGAACACACATGTAAAAGGTCCCCCATCTCACTTACACAGCAGCAAGACAATCACAGTGAATCTTCATGATCGTTTTGTCGCTTTGTGGTCATTTGATTGACTTTACGACACGAAATTTTAATTGTTAATGTCGCTTCATACAGAGGAGGGTTGGGACTGTTTAGCAATCACCCACTTTGCTAACAAGCTACTGCTTTTTACCTTCCTCCTCTGGTGGTGGGGCACACGAGGGGTGACCAGGCAGATCCAAGGGGGTCCTGTGCACCTCTCTGGCTCCACCCCTGGTTCTGCTGAGCCTGTAATCATGAACCGAATGAAACCACTCACTCAGAGTTTGTCAAGATTTAAACCCTGCAGGCGAGAAACCATCACTCACGTTGCCTCACCTCTGTAAGTCAGCAGGATCCAGTCCCACGTGTTCGCCGCTCGCGGAGCTGCTGGATGTGACTGTTTGCCAGACGTATTGCAATGCATGGCATGTGGGCATAAAGCTGTCATTGTGCTGTGCGCGGCCGGCCGGGCCTCCAGCGGTGGCACATGTCAGCACTGCCCCACGGCTCGGACAGACATATGGTGCTGTGATGCCAAACAGGGATAGCTGACAACAGCCAGGAGCATATAAACACACACACATACACTTACACACACATATTCAAGGCTGCGCGCTGACACACTGACAATTAAATTTTTCCTTTTTCCCTTGTGGCACTGTTTTGCAGTGGAGATGGATGGATGGATCATGACCTAGAATGATAAGTGTGTGTGTGTGTGTGTGTGTGTGTGTGTGTGTGTGTGTGTGTGTGTGTGTGTGTGTGTGTGTGTGTGTGTGTGTGTGTGTGTGTGTGTGAGCAGGTGTGAGTGTGTAATTTATGCCAGTCTGTCCTCTCATCTTGAATAAATGGTGTCCTGGATGCTGCAGGAAAGAAAGTCTGCAGAGCTCCTGTTGTTTTGTTTTGGTGTTTAGTTTTTTTGGGAACATTATCCACAAATTGATATTTTTTATTAAGGGCCACAGCGGGGTTTGGTGCTTTAGGGATAGCGTATCTGCCAGTGCAGATTACAGGCAGGGATCTACTCGGCGTGTCGTGGCGGGCAGGTGGCTGGCAGGTTGGGAAAGTTCAATATCTCATTCATCACAAAGGGACACACACACACACATACACACTCTGCCAGGCCACAAGTCGAGTGTGAGGGAGGACAGAAAGTGGAGGACAGTGTGAGATACTGAGGTGTCAGATGGAGAACAGACCGCGAGTCATAGAGACATTCGTAGTAGCAGCGATGGTGAGATGTCTGAGAGGGAATAAGTGAGTGAGACAGGAGGTGTGTGTGTCTCTGTGTGTGTGTGTCTGTGTGTCTGTGTGTTGGGAGGGGGGGATGAAGTGCCAGAGCAAAGTTGGAAAGTGGCCAAAGAAGTATGGAGTGCCGCCAGTGAAAGACAGTGAGGGAGAGTGGCGGTGGACTAGATATTCTGACTGAATCAATCCTCCAGTGTATTACAGGAGTTTCTCCCAGTGAAAGTCCTTCTGTTCTGCCATAATTAACTCCCTTAACAGCGAGCGGTCTCCGTCCATTCATTGCCTTCCACCAAACCAGGTCACACTTTTGATTGAGAATCAGTTTTCATTTCTTTTCCATCTCCTTCTCTCTGTTTTTTCAGTTTCACCTCCTTGAAATCTTCTCTGTTGGAAAAAGAGACCTAATACCATCACCTTACACATGATTAAAAAAGAAAAAAAATCTATTTAGTTAGTACTGTGGCTCCATGACTGGCAGTGTTGAAATACCTCATCAACTACTGGATAGCTTGTCATTACAATTTATACAGACATTCATGGGCCTGAGTGGATGAATCCCAATAACTTTGGTGGGGCTTTTTCTCCAGTGCGACCATGAGGTTGACATTAATGCTTTTGAGTGAAATGTCCCAAAAACTATTGGAGGGATTGCCATGAAATTTGGCACAGACATTCATATCTCCTTTAGAATTAATCGTAACAACGTTGGGGATCCTTAGCTTTCTCATCTAGCATCATAAGCAAGTCAAAATGTAACTAATTTGTCCTTCGGTTAATGGTCTGCAAAGCTAATGCATTCCCATCAGCCTCAGCTGTACTTCCTGTTTGGTGCTAATTAGCAAATGTTAGCATGATAGCATGCTAAGCTAAGATGCTGAACATGGTGTTATACCTGTTAAACACATCATGCTGCTGCTAGCGTTTAGCTCACAGCACTGCTGCCTAAGTACAGCCTCACAGAGCCGCCAGCATGGCTGCAAACTCTAGGATTCTTTTTTCTTTTTGCTGTCTTTCTCCTGTTGGATTCTTTATTTTTTTCCTTTTATCTGCTGTTGCGCATTTTTTCTTGTGTCAGTTACCTTTCGGCAACCACAGTTGGCCGTACTGTACAAGGCTCGGAGAAAACAGGTCCATAGCGATCCATCTGACACGCATGACAGACAACAGTACAATGCCTTCTGCCACAATAGTCGCTCAGTGGACAATGGGCCAACTAGAGCCCGCAAAGCTTTTCTACAGTGAAGCCTGTCTGACTGAACAGACCGAATGTAGCTCACTGTAACACAGTCTCGTTTTGCATGACTGACTTTGACAGACTGTCAAATGTACACTTCCAGTATCTCTGCTTCCTCTACGTCAGTGTACAGTTGAGGGTATTTTTTGTTAGTTGGTGAGCTCGTGCGCAGTGTTAAATGCATACTTCATGAGTGATGGCCATATGGTATGAATCAGAGCATTTATACTAGACACTGGCTGCACAGCACGCCTTGTGACGGCTTGCAAGTTTGGCTGCAGACCGCCCTGTTTACACACTGTAAAAACCAGCCATTTAAACTTGGCACTTCGGCGTGTCAGTGTGTGTGTCAGTGTGTGGTCTGTCGGGTTATGGCACACTGCAGCCCAACTCAGGCGAGCAGAGACGCACACGACGCGCTGGGCTTTGAGACCTCGGAGCCATTCATCTGTCGGCCCCAGGACGGTGCCAGCAGCTTCCTGCTATGCTCAGGATTTGTGTTTTTGTCTTTGGAGTAGATTTGCAGCTGCTTCTTCTCCCCACAGCCCACACTCTGTCACATGGCTGCAAGAGGAGCGTCCTGAAGTCTTCATGGAGCGTAGGAACAAATCATGCTTTAATAGTACACATCTCCTGGCAGTACCCAGATTGAATATCTTCCCTGTCCATATTTTACCTCTCTCTTTTGAGTAGGGTCACCTGGTTCACCTGCACTGCAGAGAATTGTGGCTGTCGGGAAAGTAGGAGGGTGTGAATGTTTACCTAAAGCCTGAGGGGTCTAAACGCAGTCTGTTTGATGGTGTAGGACCTGAGGGCCCTGCAGGATGTTAGGGAACACCAGAGGGATGATGCAGCAGAGGCCTAAAACTCTAAAAAGTTCTGTACAAGGCACCGCCCCACAAAGAGTCCGAGGGTAATTCTTGTGGCGCATGGCGATAACGAGGTTTTAGAATGGATTCTGCTGTTGTAGCTTTTTTAAAAAATGTATAGCTGAGCTCAGTGTTGATGCTTGAAAGACCCGTGTAGCAGGTTTGAAGAACAAGTGTATTTTGTTAAATGGCGGCACATTTGGATATGTGTGCTTCATTTCCTCAACCTAAGGTTTTATTCACTTGACCTGCAGGATCTCAATCATCAAGATTTATGTCAATATTTGGGTCAACAGAGTTATATGCCAGATACTTAACTCCCTTAACTCCATTTTTACACTTTTTTTTATGTTTTTAGGTGGATTTTAGACATATTTCCCAAAATGTCAAAATATTCTTTAAGAATTTCTGGAGGGATGGTAGTAGAAGTGAGATTATTTATTCTGGCTTTGTTAGTTTTGTCAGTGAGAATAATTTTTCCTGTAGTTTGCGTGTGTGTGTTTTAGTCTCCACCAGTGTGACTCACCCCTGTTAAAGAGCGTGTGTTTTCTCTGTTTTGACTGCTGTGCGCTCTCACTGCTCTCACACACTGGCGGCCAGTCGCTGCCACTAGCAGTCACCAGGAGCTCAGCACAGCTCAGTAACTGCTTTGAGAGGTTGATGAGGAGATAGAAAAGACTTCTGGCTCCTGTATGTTTCAAGACGTTAGTGTATGAATCCTTAAAGTGTTTTTCATCTTTGACAAAAAGGTCAGTGAACACAGAGGGCCCTTGTTGAGTTTGGCCTCCTAGAATATCAGATAACACATTACATTTACCCATGACATCCCCTCAGTGGTTTAAGTTGGACTCAACTCGACATTAGGACAGACCGACCCCATATGGAAGTCAACTTTCTGGATTTTGGACTGCTTCAGACCATAATCGACTTGCATTTATAAAAGTTTAAAGTGAACATGAGGCATGTGTGCAAATCCTCTTGGACCTCCGCTCTGTTTTCTTTGCCTTTTTAAAAAAAAAAAAAAGGGTTTGAAGTGCTCTTATAGGTGGCTATGAGGCTGATGGCAAGACTTAATTTTTCATCTGGAGCAGGGAAGGAAAAGCACACTGGGGTTTTTAAGAAGATATCCAGTTTCCTCAACATCTAATAGACAGAGCTGTGCAGTAAAGGTCTACTGCTGTATGGAGTCACAGATTGGGATCTGTTTTTGTGGCATTAAGACCATCAAGGGGCTCATGGAGGGGAGATGTGAGGCAAATCGAGCTATTCTCCTGAACTCGGAGCGTGCTAAAGGTCCCTGGAGAGTTGAAGTCATGTGCTGAAGTGAATTTCAGGCAAAGAACGTCCTGCTCCACTTGGGCCTTTGTGGGAGTCTGGGTTCATGGCTTCCATTTAACTGCGTGTGTGTGTGTGCATGGTTCAGGTCTGTCGGAAAGGGAAGAGACGGCCGAGCATAGTGGACAGGAAAAGGGAGGGTTGGAACACTTATGTAAGTGCACAAAGATTGTTTGACCTGCTGAAGATGCAGGAAAAAGGTGTATCCCCCTCTGACTGCCAGTACATCCAGTGCTGGAAACACAACACACTCTCCAGTGGCCTCTAGTTTACTAATTCTACGCCGGCAAACAGCCACATTATGCAACTGTGCTGTCTGTGTTTTTAACATAGAGATATTGTTTCTTTCAACAGATGCTGCACATTTCTAGAAGAAAAGTGTAACCATCTAATTATCCCCCAGCCAGTCTACATCTGGTTTTTCACTAGATTAGTTTTGACCTTTCTGAACTCACAGGGAGATCGTAAAGTGGTGATTCATGCTGGTACCTTGACATCGTTTTGATATTCTAATTTTCGCTGGGTTTTTACATCTTAAAGAAGCGCAAATACGGCAAACAGTTTAACACTACGATTAGGCTATCAAAAGAAAATGAACTGGCAACTATTTTAATTTTCAAGTCATCGTTTGAGTCACTTTTTAAGCAAAAATGCGAAGAGTTTGACAGTTTCAGCCTCTCAAGTGTGACATTTGCTGCCTATTCTTCTATTACATCATATACACAATATATTTTTGGGTTTTAGACAAACCGAGACATTTGATATCATCACTATGGGGAAATTGAGATCAGCATTTTTCCACATGTATCAGCTGATATATAGACCAAATAATAGAACAAGAAAATAATGGGTACATAACAACTTAAAATAGAAACGCCAGAGTTCACTTGGGCTGATTTGGGTCAGATTCAGGCCACAAAACGCCTATTCTAGTTCACCTTTGTATTCAGCTCTGTAATTTACTCTAGTTTTTGACATCTCTGATCTCTCCTGTTCCTCTGTGTGTATTTGTGTATGTATGTGTTTGCATGTGTGCAAGTGTGTGTGCCTGGCCAGCCTCCAGCCTCTTACAGCCCTCTTGTTCCCCCGTGAGGCTCGTGGTACTGCCACTCCAATGCCAGTCCTGCTTTGAAGAAGGGATTTGTAACACTATGCCTTACTCCGGGGGGTCAATGTGTCACTACACTACTACAGCACATCCTCAGTCTTTTGCCAGAACGGTTTTGTTTGTTTTTTTTTTGCTAAATGGGCATGTTTCCATCCCCTACCCCCTCTCCTGTTTTTGCCGTAAGATGCTGCTGCATCATGCAAAATTCATCCCTCTTTCATAGGGAGAGAGGATGAGCTGTGACTGCACTGCTGGTGCTGTGAAGAACGCTGAGGTTGTTGCAGTCGTAGTCTTTCCCTCCGCGTTCCCCATCGCTGGCTCCGTGCTATTCAGAATGACAGCGGTGCTCTGTTTGTCACCGAGAAAGGCACCAAAGAGCACAGCCGGATGGCCGTGTGACACAGGTGCTCTTGAGCAACCTGTCAGTGTACATATACACATGTGTGTGTGACGGTGTGTTTGTACAGTTAGTCAGTTTGTATATGTTTAGGAGAGAGAAATGCAGCAGTGGCACAGATTCAAGACTGATAGGGAAGTGGATGCTGCATTCGGATTCTCAAAGTAGGTTAGTGGTGCAAGGCTCAGCCCAGCTGTGTATACCCCATGCTTCTCTACTATTTCATTTTTGGAGGCGTGTGTGTGTGTGTGTGTATATACGTACATATAATTGTGTGCTGATGTGCACACATGCCTCTGAGTGTGTGCATTTCTTTATATGGTGTGCACGCAGAGGATTAGTATGGGCTGCGAGCCCTCTCCATGCGTAGACAAATGGAGGAAATCAAGTGAGGAGGGGTATAGATGACAGTTAGTGGATTATAGGTCAGAGGCTTGGACCGCTCACTGTCACTCCCCTACTGGAAAACACACACACATACAGTGTGCATAAATAGGATTCAATCATGACAAAAGGCAGCCATGACAGGAAAAGAGGAGTGTAAAAAGAGAGATTTACCCTCCTTTGCTTTTTCTATTCTTGACGCTGTCATGTGATTTATAATATGGTGCGTCACCAGGATTTTCTCCTCCTCAGTCCTCATTATTTTCAAGCTCTTTTCCTTTGCCCCGACCCTTGAATTGTTAAATTTTTTTTTTTTTGTTGGCTATTGTTGCCACAGTGAAGACTGTGAAATATACAATGAATGGCCTCTACAGAGCAGGCAGGTCAACTCATGGTCACACAGCCCTATACCACTGTTAACACACACACACACACACACACACTTTCTCTCCTTGTCCACATTTTCACATCTACAGCTCATAAGTCATGATGCGTCAATGTCAGTGCTCCCTCAGATGATGATTGTGTGTGATTGATAATCTGGTGTGGCTTCAAGAGGGTCATGACTACTGTAACACACACACACACACACACACACACACACACACACACACACACATGCAAGCACACACACACACACACACACACACATGCAAGCACACACACACACACACACACACACATGCAAGCACACACAACGTGTCCTGAGGGTGTCTCAGAGGGTGAGTGATTTACAGTGGCTCTCAGGCAGAGGTTCCTTCACACATGTATTTAATGTCTTTGTTGACATGTGCAGGTCAGCACAGTACCACTAACCTTCAAAAAGAGCTTCTTTGTATTTCTGTCATCTCTTAATAATGTATTATAGCCAGAGAAACGGGATGCAAATGCTAAATTATCAATATCCTCATGAATGGACTTAAACCTAAACGAAGCAATAATGAGTAATTGTTGTTTTTCTCTCGGGGAAATATCAGTCAGTGGTATTGAAAACATCAGCAGCTCTCCATTGCTGAAGCTCCCAGGAGGTCTGTGGTTATAAGCTGTCAGGAGGGCATAGGGGTTCTTACTTTCACCGTAAAACATGTTTCCAGCACTTTTCGCTCCCTACTGGAGCTTTAAAGGAAGAGGAAATCAATCCACTAGTTATTGGTTAAGTGAGAACAGTTGATATTCAAATGGGCAGCACGGAAACAGTTTATATTTAGTTTTATGTGACTGTATGTAAAGAGGAAGAACAGGTACAGGACAGCCGTGTCATCTGTGTCCAATTGCTATTTTCATATCATTCACGTCAGATTTTCTCCTGTATTCTTCCTGTATAACTCCTAGTAGCTCTAGGCTACAAATGTAGGCAACTGTATGAAAGGTTTCATGTTGTAATTTTTTATGTAATAATGAGGAGGGCTACTACCCACCTAAAAGCCTCCAGGCAAGTTTTGAAATGTTTGCTAATCTTCCACACACTGATTATGAAGTCATTCTTTAGCTAAAAACATATTTATTGAGCAGTATTTTCATCTACTTTTAGCTACCCGTGCATTTCCTTAAGGGAATATTGTTTTTGTAGTTTTGTGTTTTTTCTTCTAATACAGCATTAACATATCATCACCTTTTAAGTCGTTGTGGCAAACTGATTAGCAAACACTTGCTTAATAACACACCCAGCAGTTACAGTGCAACATTAACATTAACATGTGGAGTCTAGCAATTGGTGAATGTACGTCTGATATTCACTCTGTTTTAGCTCTGTTTTTGGTCTCCACCAACTCCTGTGGGAAATATCAGGCTCTTTAGCTACTACACGCTCCACTATGCCCACCAGCTCATCGCTAACCTGTCTGTCTGCTGCGTGGCGCTGAGCAGGTAGTGTACATTAGGTTTTTAAAGCTTTTTTTTTTCTGAAAACAGCTGCTTGCTTCAGGCGTAAATGATGAGAGCAGTGAGTCTAAACCAAAACAGTAAAGTTTCAGATCGACCAGATAAACAATGAGCTGAAACTCGCTACAAAGCTCCATAAAGCTGTAGGGAGTCGCAGATTGAGGTGATAATCCTCTGAAAGTTCATTGCTCAGAGCAACCACTTCACCTTTGATACATTATTATAAAAATATTGATTATTGATGCTTTAAGGGGGGCTGACATTGCATTATGTTGCTATATTTGACCCATGCTAGATTGATTTTAAGCAAATTCTAAAGTAATTGGGTATTGATTGAATATTGATACAGTGTTTCTCATATTTCCATGGGGATGTTTCATTGACTCTCAGCTGGTCTTGTTTACATAGCTAAATACTTTGCAATACCTCAAACCCATCTCCCTGTGATAATGTTTATATCCTACTATTCTGCAGCAGCAAGCGTGTTTTAAAAGAAACGTGATGCCACCTAGATAACTTTTTATACTGAATGATGACGAAATATTTTTAATGAAATTATCTGCAAAAGTATTCGCAACACTGTATAGAGGCAACTCAAAGGGCTTGGTTAAGGTAAAGGGACACTTTGCTGCAATAGCAGTGCATATTTTTGTAGGACAAGGAGTTCAATGAATTTGACTATCAATGCCACAAGAGCTCTGCCAACAAAGTCATCCCAGATATTTCTATCTGACTAGAAGTGTTTGAGAGTTTGGCTCTCTGTGGAAATGATGCAAAAATCAGAGTTGATGTTTGCTTCTAATCAGCGCTAATCTTGTAAGAGGTTAAAGAAAGGGCTCCTGTGTGCAGAAGCTCATAATCTGGAAAACCCCTTTATACAGAACCTGGGAAAGAGCAATGTCTGACTTGAACCACCCACATACTTTGTATTATAAAGAATCCCTGGCTCAGGTTTTAGCTCTGTTATGAACTCTTTTTCCTCTCTTCTCCTCCTCTTCATCCGCCTCCTCTCCTTCCTGCTGTCAAGGAAAAATAAAAGCAGAAGTGGAGTCCTACTTGGCAGCTGGATCGTCTCTTCATCGTTCTGCCTCCCTCTCTCTTTCAGTCTGTCGTGTATCTCTGCGGTACTCTTATCCAGATTTAAGGCCTGAACCCAATATAAACACTGCTGCTGTCACGTACATGTTCTGTTTGTCTGCTCAGGGCCTCCATACCAGACTGTAGGCCGATGAGACATTACAGTTATTTCCTGAGTTGGGGTCTTACAGAGAACTCATTTACAAACTCAGCTAAGTAGCCAGATTTACTCAAGACTGAATATGTAGTTTAAATTAGAGGCTGCAGCTCTTGTTAAGCCCCGCCCCCCTTAGTTACTGTTGCTATGCCTGTATTCCGTTCTCCGTTTACGATAAATCCAGATTAACCAACAACATGAAACCAACATGAAATTATTGGTAATTTCGAGGCAGCCAAAAACTGACGCAGGCATCTCATTTCCAGCCAGTGACCATTGAGTTTGTCAGCTGAAAGGACAAGTTTGCCTCATAAATTGGTCGAAAACACTAATTTCCACTTGACTCTATTTAAAATGAGAAGGCCAAAGGAGTCTCAGATATGCACCTGATTGTTACGTGCTAAAACACAGAGGCTAAAGGATGATCCAAGCAAAAAGTCAAAAACATATAAAGTAGGCGTTTAAGAGTGTTATTTCATTTCCATTTAGAAAGACAGAGGTTGAATTATTTTTTTTTGTTCAATACATTTCACTAGTATCGCTGTAAGAAAAAAATCCCAAAATCCCACCTGAACCGCAGTTCAGGTGTTCAGCCTTATTAAATAATGCAAATTATTACAATTTTTTGTTTTTTACAGCTATCAATCAATTTTATACAAAAGACAAAAGCATTGAAAATATTGGGGAAAATTGTCTTCTTTTAGATTTATCCGACAATCTCTGTGCTGGCCCTGACCCAAATTTTGGAACCATTGTTTTAAATAAACTTTTGGATTAATTGTGATGTTCACAGGCTCACTATCTTCTATCAGGTCTAAGAAACCTTTTATAGTTTAGTAAACAGCCCTACTGCACGACTAGACTGTCCTTTGATCAGTGGTTCATACTGGAAGAGAAAGGTGACATTGTGCGGATTGCTGATGTTATTAAAGCAATAGGGAGCATTGCTGTCATCTGTCATTTCAACAGATCTGACTTTACTCCCAGCAAATAGAAGAGTCTTCAGGGCTTAGTTTGGCCTCCTGAATAGGTGTAACATTGTGTAACAGCTGAATCCTTGGTCAATTAGGAAAGATCTTGTCTAGACAGAGTGTTGGACCATAAAGAACATTGTGTACAACAATAATGAGGGACAAAACAAAGTAGAAAAATGCTAATCTCACACATGCCTTTACTATCACCTACAGATCATGTGTTAGCAAAACAGCAGGCTGTCATCATCACCATCGCCCTTTCGAATTGTTTTGCTTTCTGTATGGGGAAAAAAACGTAAGTCTGAGCAGGATGCAGACTGGGTGATAAGATAAAAAAAAAGGTCTCAGTGTCTGCACTGGGCATGATCATTTATCAGCTTCAAAACTGTGTAATCAGTTACAGTAAAAGTATGTATTTGGTAAGAGTCATCCAGTGCTTTGCTAATGTGAGCTAAGACCAACAATAATGAGAGACCATCTATTTTCGCAGTCATGCTCATAATTGAGCAGAGATAAAAAAAAAACAAAAAAAAAAAAAACAAGAGATCCTGCTGTCAAAACCACTCAAACTAATTTGTCTGAGGATCGTGACATATGATGGCCCCAAAATAAACCAATCGGAGGCTGTTTTTCACCTCCAAAGGGAAGAGGAAGCATTTCTTTTAGAATGAAATTTGGCAAGCGCCTTACTTGTTCATGAATAAGTGACTGTGACTAGTGGGTTCTGTGAAGAGACTGTCTTGCTTCAAGGGATTGTGTTATAGGGTCTTTGAGGCTTTGAAGAATCAAAGGGCCGTGTTGTGTTTGATGTAACCTCTGATTTTTCGTTGTAATCTAATTTTCATAAAGGGAATGTTGTGGATGTCCCCTCAGAGATGTGAGCTAACAAGTGACTGCTGCAGACTTTGGAAAACATTTAGTAATTTCTTGAGGCGAACAAACAGAAGGAAAAAGACAGAAAAGTTCACAGATTATTAACAAATTACAGTACAAACATTTTCAGATATTTTACCACATTCATCGCGAATAAGATATGCTGTTTCATGCATTCCAGGTGTCTTAGATATTCATCCAAGGGCGGCAGTGTGGTTTTCATATCAAATGCTTTTAAAGGGTTGAAAGACGGAGCAACTTTAGTTCTTTAGTGTTTTTGCACATGATGGTGAAACTTTTCAGCCTCTTTTGTTTTTATCCATGCCAGTGGTTTGTTTAACTGAAATATCTGAATGATATTGGAGAGACTGCCATAAACTTTTGCACAGATATTCGTAACTTCGGCGATCCTCTGACTTGTCACGTGGAACCATCATCGGGTCACAGTTTTGCTTTGTCCGATATTTTGTTCAATACCTGCAAAACCAATGACATTCCCTTCAGCCTCAGCTGTAGTTCATGCTTAGTGCTATTACTACCTGTTGTGGAGTAAAATACCTCTGCTGACATCTGTGAAAGTGTGATGGCAAGAAGATTGTCTGAAAACAGTAAATTCAGGTGGCTGCCATTAAACAGAGCACCCAAGGTTTTCATTTGGGAGTGAACTCGAAAGTACTGTTTCTTGGTTTGGCTGATCATAAAATTCCATTTTGGACATTTGTTTTACTGACACAATAAGTTATTGTGTGTGTGTGTGTGTGTGTGTGTGTGTGTGTGTGTGTGTGTGAAATTAGTATTAATAAAGCCAGCATTATGAGGCAACTAGCCCAATCTTGTCAGGCTTTATTAATGTGTCAGACGAACTTCTTGGAAGAAAGAGACTATAATGAATGAGCAGATTTTTGGCAGATCTATGGTCCTTTTGTTATTAGAGCAGAGAAATAAGTCCTCATTATCTCTTTCTTGTGGTCCAGCATATGCAGTTTGATGCACTGTATTAGTGGACGCTCTTGAGTTACAACTTTGAAAGATAAAGATAGTAAAGGGGCGCAGTCATAGATTTAAATGTTTGCAAGAGTGAAAAATAAGGATGAAACCTCAGAAAAGTGTTTTTTCTTTTTTTATGCAAGTGATTCAGTGAAGTGGACAGTAACCTAAGTACGATGGACTGGAGTGGCTGCTACTCCAGCCTCATAAAAGTTGTAGCTGCTGCTCTTAAGGCGAGAGGATTGTATTTAAAACAAGTGCACTCTGGTGCTGTTGCTGCACCCTCAGCGTTGCTGATCTGATGAGACATGCAGGCCAGAACCCCATCATCATCGTAATAAATATCCAGAAGCATTTATGATGTGAAGATGGGCCTTTTGGAAGTTTGATTTCTTTATTAGGAGGACAGATGTTAGAGTCGAGAAGTTCTCCTCTGTGTGTCTCTGTAGAGGAAGAGAGAGTGGGAGTCAAACTGGAAGAGCTGGGTGGAAGAGTTGTGCAGAGAAATGGATAAAAAGAAGGGATGAGACTAGAGGAGCTGAACAGAGAGCTGGTTGGACCAGACTGGGCGGTTGCAGTAGGAGGAATGTGGGCTATTTCTATACCACTACTGTCATCTGTCAAGAGGCAGGAACTGTCAAAGAGAGTGTATGTGTATGTGTGTGTGTGTGTGTGTGTGTGTGTGTGTTCCTGTGTGTCTCTGCATGCTTGAGAGCTGTGTGTAGGAGTAATGCCGAGGGGAAAAACAATTACTACACACCTACCAGCCACAACTGCAGCTTACATGAGTGGGACACAAGGTGCTAAAAGCACTGCGGCTGCTAACAGTACTGACACTAACTGTACTGTACCGGCCATCAGAAGGACACAGACACATCAGCTAATGGCATGTCTGTCATCATGGGACCTGGAGAGAGGAAAAGGCTCTGTGGTATGTGTTTTATTCACAAAATAAGGATTTGTCTTGTGAAAGGGTTCTGTTGAAGCAGATGTAGGTGTCTTATTTTCAACTCTACATGGACATGGAGTTTATACACTGAAGTGAATGTGAACATGAGGCTCTTTGGGGTTTTGTTTGTTGGTGTGTCACCAACTCTGACACACTCACCTGGCTTTATTACATCACTCTTAACGCTGGGTTACATGCATTTGCAGCAGCCACACCGCAATCTAGTTTTGGCTGTGCTGTGAACTTGTCTAAGTGCTCCCTAATTAGCTTGTGGTGGGAACGGCCTTGTTTACAGGGTTGCTATTGCTACGGGAAAACCAGCCCAGTGGTCTTAATCACAGCAGGCATCCCCTCCATTGTTACGCTGAAGCCTGGTGAAAATCAAGGAAGTGTTTCACTGGCTTTGTTCGCAGTGGGTTTTCTGTCATCGTTTCAGCCTGGATTGTCACTCTCCAAAAGACAATACAGGTTTTGTTGAGTGAAGTTTTTAGCCTGGAGTTGAGGAAAAGTAGTAATTAACTACAGATACGCCATGGTTAACATTAAAGGCTAATCGTTTTTCAAGGTATATTGTTAGATTCATTAGATTCAATGATGTTTTTGACACTGCCTTTCTGTGTGGTATAAATAATGATTCCTCATAGTTAATTGCTATATTTTAATACCAGAAATTATCTATGTTTTAGTTTTTGCATGTTTTACTTCTTCTGGCTTTGAGTGTAGCTCAAAAACTGGCTAAACAATGCATTAGTTAAGCCTTTTTAAGGCTACATTGGCAGTAGATTGACATTTAGTTTGAGGAGGAGTGTGATGATTGACTAAATTTTGGTCAGCTTTCTTGAGAAGATCCCAATTTCCCACAACCCACAACCGTAGTGAGTTTGTTTTACATGTTCTGGCTACTGTATAAAGAAAACTGAACATAGCTGCAAAACAGACATACCATATTTCCCAGCCATCTGCAGGTTCATGTTATTCGTTTTTTCCCCCTCTTGCTTTCCATTCAAAGTAGAATTGCATGTAATTGCAAATAATGCCTTTATTCTGTCAACATTTTTTAGATTCAGGCATCTTGTTTGAATCACACTTTATTGGAACTGCCAATGAACAAAACAGATTGGAGGCTCTGCTTTTATTTCAGTGTAAGCACCCACGTGGCAGTGGAGAAAGGGTGATTAAAATGTGTAGTGCAAATTAATGCAACATTAAACATTTAAAATTGTAAAGCGTTGGCCCAGTTATGAATGCAGTAACTAGGCAGTTGATTCTTAAAACTCTGCACATCAGAGTGTCCTTGAATGCACCATCAGAGACAGCTTTCAACTGTCTGCTCACAACTGGATAAAATAATCAAAAACATAAGGACGACTAAAAAACATTCAGTTAACTAGTCAGCATCAACATCAGCCAATACAACAGGGGTATCGGTATGCAAAACCATCTTCTCCGCTGCTCTCGGTGCCAAGGGTATTGGAAAGGCATGACTGTTAAAGGCTTTTAGTTATTTGACTTTGTGATCTGCCAATAAAGACCCGTCTGTCACGTGAATCAGATCCCAATCGGCCCAGTATCTCCAGAAGCATCAGACAGTGAACCATCTCAGGACTGAGGTCTTCCTATCTGCACTGGAATGATGAACAGGGCAGTAATGCATTATTCAAGAACCTGAGTAGTTTTCATTAGCTGATTGGGGTGTGAAGGTTCATCCACAGTTACAGCAGCAGCTCTAACATGTGTGTCAGCACTGCTACTGACGCCATGTTAAAAATATTAATAGTTGAGCTTTACAGCAACAAAGACAGTGATCACTCCAAACAAGAACGTCATTGAGATTATATCAGCGTGTAGCATGAGCAGACCTGAAACACAGCTTCTGTTATCAGTAGCATGAATAATTTGCATGTGATGTCTGTTTTCCTTTTTATGACCCCAACGACTGTCTAGAGCAGGGCAAGTCATAAGTTATAATGGAGTCATGAGACAAGCTAATTAAATACCAGAGCTGACATAACCTGAATGCTGTGAGACTTCAGAGTGATTTGGTGAAGTTTTTCTACTTTATGAAAATTGTTTTACTGTTTTACTGCATTTTAATATTATGACATTAAGAAGAAGAAGGATAGTAACTCATGTACTCGTTTAGAGTGCAGCCAAACAAACTGAGCTATGGGGCACATTCTTTTAAAAAGTCAATAATTTGCATGTTTTTATCACAGAAATGGGCTTTGTTTGCTTTGACCTTTTGAACGTTTGCTGTTTGTTTTTTACCAGCAGCTGAACATCAGCTCATGGAGGCTGCTCCATCTTGTTCCATTACTCCCTGCGATATTTGAAATTGATCCCATGACTAAAATTTCAAAAGTAATCCGTGTCTTGTTTTCTAGAAGCATCAGCACTTACTTCAGTCACAAAATACATCACATTTCCTGTGGCTGCTTCACAATAAAAGTCACTCTGTAGTGTGGCAGTTGGCGGACCCCGCCACTAACAACTAAAACTACTAAAACAGAGAGAGAGAGACAGAGAGAGACAGAGATTACTGAATGTTAACGCATTCAATGGCTCATGTTAATGTCAAGAAATGGTATCAAAAAGGACTTTGAAATCATGAAAATCTTAAAGGATTATAACTTTAAAGACAATCACTAATGTGCATTATTACATAAGCAGTGCCCCAATCAATTCAATCTATCTATACACTCTCTGTCAGCATATACATGGCAAATGTCCATGCTGTTTAGAGGCACATTAATCCTGGCTGGGCTCGTGTCATGACATTACTGACCTTTTCCCTAACCCTCGGAGGTGGTGTTTACGTGACAGGTCACGGATGACCCGGGGAGGAGAGGTAAAAGTGATTGTGACATTGGAACTGGGAACGTATCAACTCAATGAACTTTCCTTTGACAAAAAAAAGTCTTGGCCACGTGTCTGTCGGAGAAAACTGCAGCACAGTGGCCGCTACTCTTCCATGCTTGCTTGAAGACTAGTGGGGGGGGGGGGAAGGCTAAGCATGCAAGTTTGAACTATTATGATGATGTATTGATTGTTTCGAGAACAGCAGTCTCCTAAGTCATAATATGAAAAGGCTGAGTGGTGTTGCTCTGGTAATCTATGTGGCCATGCCTGGGGTTAAGCATGGAGTGTTTGTATATAACCTAATATGGATTTTTTTCAAGAGGTTGCTCTCTATGGGAATACACACTCACACACTCACACACTCACTCACTCATAGATTCGTAGACTTTCATGTATAATGCATCAGATGTGCAGTCTCGGCTGTACTGTAGTAGTTGTCCTCACAATGATATCAGATTACTCTGCTTTTTCCACATGCAACAAAACACACACAGCGGGGGAATTGTTATCCAAAACAGAGTCTGTCTCCTCAGACAATCTGTCCCTTTCTCCCGTCCAGGCGAGCTGTTTCAGCCAGAGTAGGAGGGATGGAGGACTTTTTGCGCATTACAGACGTAGGTTGCCTGCAGGGTCTCTTTGCTCTACAATTACTGCTTTATGAGGCTGCTTAACTGAAGCCAAGGAAAGAGAGCAATGCAGGCATAGAGTGCGAAGATGTCTGGTGGGCTGGTATCTGTTTCTACATCACTCTTGAGTCCTTCCCTTTCTTTGCTGTTAAGCAGTGAGAGCATCCTTTTGTGTCTTTGTTTCTTTCACATGCAGACGTTGCCTCTTTCCAAATTTCTCTCTCTTTTTTTTTTTTTTATCCTATTCAACCTCTCAGACTCTTAGCTGGGGGTTCATTTCTACAAACAGAATGCAGAAATGCATTTTGAATTCTTGTTCAGATGCTGAGTTTCCCAAAAAGTCATGAATACAACATGATGTAAGTAAGCAAATAACTTTATACAGCACCTGTCAAGAGTAGAGATGTAACAAAGTGCTACACAAAGTAGAAGATACATACAGACCTAAAACACAATGACACCATAAATCGGTATAATTACAATACAGAAACAAAGGCCAGTCTCAACAGATGGGTCTCTAGCTGCTTTTTAAAAGTGACCAGTGTCCACAGATCTTAAATCCAGAGGAAAAATGTTCTAAAGCTTCGGGGCAATAACCCCAAGAGCACGATCTTCGTTAGTTTTCAGCTTTGACCAAGAAACAGCCAGCAGAGCCTGATGTGAGGACCCTCAGAGACCTGCTAGTGATGTAGGGCTTCAGGAGATCTCTGATACAGGCTGGTGCCTGACCGCAGAGCTCTTTTAGTAATGTGAAGTGATGATGCATTACAGCCAGCAGCCAAAGTGTAAAAAAAAGTGTTATGTGTTGGCCTAAAAAGACTAAAGATTTTTTTAACTGAATAAAAAGAATAAAAAGGAAAGAAAAAACTGGGGGGGAAACAAATCTCTCTGCAAACATCCAATTCCTCCACCCACACAGTCTCAACAACCTCTACAGCCTTACAAAAAAATTAACTCTGTATAAGAATATAATAATTGCAGACCTACACTTCATCAGCAGCTGTGTTAATGTCATTAAGAGCAGTTACAATTTGCAATTTTTCTCATTACTGTGAAGCCATTAAAATCTTTTTTTGATATCTTGACAAATTAAGGGTGATCGTTAACCTGCACAATGCTGACATTATTCATAACCCGTTGGCTTGTAACCCACTTAGCACCTTCCTATGATCTAAAAAAAGTTGTTTTCTTTCTTTAAGTCTCTTTTAAAATTAGTTCAACACACCACTCTGTTCCCCTCTCTTCTGCCCTCCTTGCTTTGTTTCATCTTGTAGAAAAGTTGGTAGCTATTGGGTGAGCATCACTGTGTGTGTGAGAGAGATGATCACACAGTTAAAAAAGCCATCTACACCCATCTGGATCACTGCTCTCTTGACTGGCTGCTCGCCTGTGACAACGTGAGCTCCAAGCCTGCAGAACGTAACAACCTAATGATCCATGATGGTTCTCTCACTTTGTCTTACAGAGCAAGACAGAGGAGAGGGAAGGAAAAAGAGTGTGAGAGAGGGATTCAGTACATAGATAAAGAGGAGAGGAAATGACTTTACTTTTCCTTTTCCATTATTTACAGTCAGAGGGGAAACAACGCGGGGGGAAAAAAACGTCTGAATTGCAAAGCTGCTTAGTGCTATGATTCAGTTGGGGGATTTGAATCTGCTCTCACCCCCACTTCAAGCACTGGGGTGGAGGCGGACAAAGGGAGAGATTGAGGGGGAGTGTGTGTGTGTGTGTGTGTGTGTGAGAGAGAGAGGGAGAGAAAACAGCGTAGGAGAAGCACAATCTGGTATAGCTCCATGTGAAAATGACCTACTTCCTGTCAGCCTGCTCTCAAATGGATTGCTGTTTTCTGATGTGTGGAGGAGAGAGGGGGAGGTCCTCGGAGGGGTCGGGGGGGGGGGGAGAGGTTGACGTGGCACGGTTAAATGAGCGATAAGTAGGTGGCTCTGGGGGACCCACAGTGTAGAATAAAATAAATGTCATGTGTGTGAAGTGTAAATTCTGTATGCATGGCTTATACAGTGTGTACTCACCTGTGTATACACTGTGTGTATGCTCACCCAGTAAAACATGCATGTTGCGTGATGTGCTGCTCTCTCTGCTGCGTTAATTACCCCAAATGAGGGCTCGGCACGAGTTGACTATTAGAAAGCCAATATTTTGGGGGGCAGGCTTCGCCAGATGCTCAGTGGACTGTGTGTGTGTGTGTGTGTATTGAACATACAGGATGTTATTTATGGAAGTGATCTGCTTTTCAACAAGGAAAGTTTCTGTGTTTTTAATTTGGTTTGGAAGAAAATTCTCATGAGAAACATCCTCCTCATATGTGGGTTTTGTGTAATCTACTTCTAACACCTGCTGTTTATTTCAATACACATGAAGACAAATCCTGGGTTACAAGAAAATGGCTGCAGTATAATGCCTACAGTATATATACAGCATACAGCATATCCATGTAACTGCACGTACATACATAAGCATATTTTATGATAACAATGTATCAAATGACAATGTGGAAACAATGTGACAAAGTGAAAGAGGTCCCTCGTGATAATGAACTTACAGAGAATTATCACCTGAATGAGTTTCAGCTCATTGTTAAGCCACCCGGCCCGAAGCTCTACTGTTCTGGTTGACTTTCACAGCTCTCATAGTGTTGTTTTTCAGTAAAAATGCTTCCTAAATAGAATATACTTCCTGCTCAGCACCAAATGTAAGACCGGCACAGTTAGATAGGTGACCATAGTGGAACATTTAGTGGCTAAAGAGTCAGATATTTCCCTCAGGACTTGGTGGAGACCAAAAATAGAGCTAAAAGAGAGTAAATATTGGACTTACATTCATCAGGTGGCCAGAAGCACAACTCCTAATGAACGATAATAACAACTGACTGTGTTAATAAGCATTGATTTGATTTTTAAACAAGTTTGCCATATCTTCTTAAAAGCTGATGATTTATTAATACTGCGTCCACAACTTGTTTCTGCTGCCCTCAACTGGCCAAAAAAATCGGGTCATGTTCGTTTAACAATATAGAGCTTTCACTTCCTCTGCAGCTTCAGACCAGATTTCAACATTTTCTGCCTTCGCCTTCAGCAGCTCTTTGTTCTGAATAAATAATGTCCAACCATGAAAGTAACCAATGTGTTTGAGAGCTTCTCCAGCGAACAGAAAGCAGTTTTATGCACGGCGTGGAGACCTAAATTTTAAGTGGAGAAAAAGAGAAGAACCAGGAAAATTAAAATCATATTTTAGATCTTGAAATGTACCGAGTTTGCAATTGTATGAAATCCTGCCTGTTGGTGTATTATTTAGGTCATGAGTCTCTGGGATGGATTCATTGAACAGGTATGCACCGTCAGGCTTAATCCCTTTGACTCTGACTGGCTGGTCGGAAGGTGAATTAATTTAATCCATTCTCATAACCCTGCCCCTCCCTCCCTCTCCCTCTCACACATGCTTTTTCATTTTCCCTACTGTCTGTATTTTCCAGTACCTGAGGACCTGTCTTTGGAGGAAAGAGATGAGCTGTCGAATATACGACGCAGGAAAAAAGAGCTTCTGGATGATATTGAAGTGAGTAACAGTCTAATGATTTTTTTTTTTTGGTCAGCACAAAGTTATTGTAAGTAGGACTGGGCATTAAGATCAAAGTGTTGAATGTCTGAATACTTGTGTCTCATGTCAGAAAAATGTTGCATGTTGGCACCAGTCGCATACAGCCTTATTTTGATGTGTCAGTATATTCAAAAAGTGGACCTATTGAGCTGCTCACTATCTACTGAAGGTAGAAATGCACGATTATGCAATATTGATTTTAACCGTATCACTCATCCCTACCAACAAGTAACCACGTCATTAGGATTAGGCCCTTTGCTCTTAAGTACCATAAGTAAATGAGTCATTTTGCTCTTTTCTTCTCTGCAGCGGCTGAAGTTTGAGATTGCAGAGGTAATGACCGAGATCGAGCAGTTAACCTGTGTGGGGGAGAGGTGAGTTCTTCTTTTTTACTAATTGTTTTAGGGCTGCAGCTCATGATCATATTCATTATTGAATTATCTGGTAATTATTTAAATGATTAATCGATTAATAATTTTGCCTGTATATGATATTTGAGAATGCGCATCACCATTTCCACAGCCCAAGATGACACATTCAGATTCTTTCTGTACAATAAATAGTGCCTAAGATGTGCAGTTTACAATTATATGAACCAGGTCTTCACAAACCCAAAGAAAATGAATGAACACTGAAACAAAACAGAACATTTGCTTAGCTGGAACCATCAAAAATGTGGTGTTTTTGCTTGACTTAAACCATTAATCAATTATCAGAATTGTCAGTTTGACGAATTTGCATCAATTCATCGACTAATTGTTTCTGGACTGGTTTGTTCGCTCTTTTGCCTTCTCTGCTCTTCACAAGCATTGAACCTTATAGTTACTTAAGCCGTGAGCCTCACACCTGTTGTTTTGTGTGCGTGCGTGCGTGCGTGTGTGTGTGTGTGTGTGTGTGTGTGTTAATCCTCTTCTGTTTGAGGAGTGAAGTGGGACAGCCCCTCGACTTAACCAAACAGTCTGTATTCAGAAGCTTTCATTCGATTGGTTAATGAGGTGGAGTGAGGCCTTATGTCTGGCTGTGTGTGTGTGTGTGTGTTCGTGAGTGTGTGTGTGTGTCCCAGGTGCAGCTGGCAAAGGGACTCTGCTATTTTGGGCATACAGGAAGCGTAGGCAGCATGCACAGACACACAAAGGTGGAGATATCCCTGTGGGGCACATGCAAAATGTGTTTTGAAGACGAGTTGCATTAAAATGGTAAATTCTTCCAAAATGGCTGCAGGATGAAGAAAATAGATGCACTCTTTGCTTATGCACAACTGCAGTACAGGTACCATTAAATCACATGCAGGCACGTTTACCTTGTTTCCATTTTTTTTCAGTTTAAAGCCTCCGTACACTCAGTCCTCAGAAGTAAACAAAGTCATGCTACATCAAAAGCCATGACAAACTGACCTTCTGAACAAATACAGCAGCTTCAGGACGCCACCACACCCTTAACTGTCACCTCACGGATGTTTCTGTGTGCTTTTTATTGCAGCAAAACCACGCAAAGAAACAAACAGATCGCCATGGGGAGGAAGAAGTTCAACATGGACCCTAAGAAGGTCAGGCATCTGATTCTTTGTCAGAAATAATTACTGATTTGATTGATCCTGTTGAACAGCATTTTGAAATATATCCAAGCCATCCATGTGGGCTATAAAAACAGACTAAAACAAGTAGCTGAAGTGTGAGTGTTGTCTTTTTTATATTTTCAAACAGGGGATCCAGTTTCTTTTAGAGAACGATCTGCTCCAGAACACTCCAGAGGACATTGCACAGTTCCTCTACAAAGGAGAGGGGCTTAACAAAACAGTCATCGGGGACTACTTAGGGGAACGGTGAGCTCTCCAGTTTTCCTTCTGTTTTTCTTCCACCATTCTTTTTCCTCTCTCCATCTCCCTGTCAGATCTGCCCTGCATGTGTTCAGACGAGGGCATAAAGCCCCAGGAAATTGGTAGTCTAGATTCATGGAGCAGAGTAGCGACGGGAGGCCATGCCAGTAAAATAACTGAGTGGACATGTGGTTCTTATCGAAGGGAAATCAGTGGGGATAGGACTGTCAAAACAACAGCGGTTTCAAGCTGCCTGATGCAGACGACACACAGCCGTTCTGTTTCAAACTGCTCCAGCGACATGGCTGCAGGATTTTGCTTTTCACCTTGACCCTGACATATGTGAATCTGAGTGTAAATAGTTAAACATGTGTGACATGTGTCCTTCCTCTCCTCCAGGGATGATTTTAACATCAAGGTCCTCCAAGCGTTTGTGGAGCTTCATGAATTTGCAGACCTCAACCTCGTACAAGCCTTAAGGTGAGTTAAAGACCAACATTTGTGTTGGGTGTATTCCTACACATACTGGTGAGAAGGTACGATGAGATCCCCAAATCACGCAGTTTGATGACTGTTTATTCATGTTTACAGTGTTTTTCTAACACGAAAAACCTTCCATTGGTTTTTTACTTTCTTAGCCTTAAAAAGCCTGTAAAAAACTAATGTAAAAAACATATGGTAGGATAACTTCCAGTGAATATCCATATACCATAGTATACATTTGCATCAGTATTTCATCATCTGTCACTGTATTTTCTTTCTCTTTTTTCTCCCTGCTTTTGTAGGCAGTTTCTGTGGAGCTTCAGACTTCCTGGCGAAGCCCAGAAGATTGATCGTATGATGGAGGCGTTCGCCTCCAGGTACTGCCAATGCAATCCCGGCGTCTTCCAGTCCACAGGTACCAGCCAGACACACGCACACACACACACACGCGCACACACACACACACACACACACACACACACACACACACACACACACACACACACACACACACAAGGCACCACATATGAGTCAGACTCAGCTAGACAGTCAAGAACAGATAGCATGGGCCAGCCAGACCACGTCAGCCTCAGATCAATGGTCCTGTCTGTCTTCCCCCACTAGACTGCTGGACCTGTTTGAGCTGTATGAATCTAAATGGCATTTGGCCGCAACACTGGAGAAAATGAACACATTGACCTGACCACATAGATGTATCTATTTTCTATCTATTTTGATGGAGGTTTATTGTCTTTATTGTCTCGGTCTGAACTTCGCTGGACCAACAGTCTATTTACTTCTCCGTTTTCCACCGTACTTAGCAGCTTGCTTGCTAATCGCAGTGTAATCACTATTTGTGTCTCCAGCAGTGATAATGAAATTGATCACCAGTCAATAGTGGTCATTAGTGCAGTCTTAGCCTGTCGCACAGCCTGCTGCTCCCGTGTTAACCGAGCGAGCGTTTAGGAGGACACAGGTGACAGCTCAGGTCATGAATATTGATGTGGCGCAGTGGTGACACACCCAGACTTGGTTATTGGTCATCTCTCAGGACTAGTGCGCTCAGGGTCGTAAATTACAGTGCAGAGGATTTTGACTGGGGCAGTTAGTTTGTGGATGGATGAGACGGAGGATAGTTAGCAGGAGTTATGATGTGGAGTCGCAAGAGCAGTGGACTTTTCTCTTTGTAACATGGACTTGGAAGGTGCCTTGAGTATGTGTGTCTCAGAATATAGGGCTCTTTGTCTAATAAAAAGGAGAGTTTAATCAACAGAGTCCTACATTTGCTGATGGATGGCTGTCTAATAAATCACAAATCATTTGTTCTGTCACCTCAATGCTATTTTAATAAATTAGAGAAATACTTTCCACTGTGTACCTCGCTATCTCTTTATATATACTTTAATAAGTACTCACATTTTGGTTTTACATTTGGATTATCAGAAGAAAATGTTAGAAATGTTGTTTTAAGGTTTGGATATTGTTTTAAAATTAGTACATTTCTACAGTGAATGATCTTATAGTGTTCGTACTACAATATCAATAATTTAAACTAGATGAAGTGACAAAGTTTTATATAATTTCCTCATTAAACCTCAAACTTGGCCTTTTGTGTTACTCTGTGTAATTACCTCCACAGACACCTGCTATGTCCTATCATTTGCCATCATTATGCTGAACACGAGCCTGCACAATCCCAACGTCAGAGACAAGCCCCCCGTGGAGCGTTTCATCTCCATGAACAGAGGGATCAACGAGGGGGGAGACCTCCCAGAGGAGCTACTCAGGGTGACAGCTTTGACTTTATTAGTTCGCCATATGTGACAAATGTATCCAATGTAGTGTGTGCAAACACTGTGTCGGCAACACACATGTAAACACTACTATGACAAGCGAAAAAGTAAAGTACAGCTTCTGTTTGAAGCTGTGTTATGAAGTTGCACACAAAAAAAGAAACCTATAGGAATTTCTTCGACACGCAAAGCACAGAGTCATGCTTCAATAATTGAGATATCTGCAGCTCAGCAGAATTAGATCTTCTCCCCAGATAATGATGCTGATGATCCTCTGTGATACCCATGTGCTGCAGGCATCAAAGTGCCCTTGGCTTCATTTACGTAGAAAAAGACACTTTGTTAAAAAGACTCCCAGTTCTCAGAGTCACTGAGGTATGAATCATTGTCTCCAACCCTGAAATAGAATCTGTCGATGTCTTGTTTAATGCACCGTTAATCTGAAGGTTGAGTTGATGTGATGCTCATCTGGAAGTGTTAATGTAAACTACTGTTTTTCCATAACGGTCTGTCTTTACGTTCTTCTTTCTTTATCCAGAATCTATACGACAGCATTAAGAGCGAACCCTTTAAGATCCCAGAGGATGATGGGAATGACCTGACGCATACGTTCTTCAACCCAGACAGAGAGGGCTGGCTGCTTAAATTAGGTTAGTATGAGTCTCTGCACATTCCTATGCCGAGGGAATGCAAGACATCCTGGGTGACTTTATTTTGTTACCCTCCCATTTTCTTCCTTGCTACAACTGTGTCTTTATTCCCATAGCTGAGTGAGAACTTCGGGACAAAGTGAGGTTAATGGCACTCACGCCGTCTCACTTGATGCTGAAGTGTCATCAATTAGATTAGATCCAGTTCATGACAAATACTTTACATTTTGAAATGTGTGGAGTTAAAGACAAAGTTAAAGATCAGATTTTTAGCGCTTGAAACATCAACAATATTGTGTTTGAAGCATTCACAGTGTGTAACAGACTGAGATGAGATTCATAAATGTATCTGTGTAACATTAATTCTATTATATATGTGTAGACACTCTGATTTATAAAGCTTTATGGATGTCTCTGTTTTATAAAGCCACACATTATCACCTGTTTTCATATTAATACTTGAGATGGGGACTTTCACCACACGACTATCATGGCCAAAATAATTCACAATAACATTATTATTGCATTATCTATAGAAAATTAAATGTGTTTTGTCCCTTTTTTGCACATGAATTACACTCAAAATAGGAGTGTAGGGAGGTGGAGATGGAGTCTGTAACCATAACTGTACAAAAAGAGTAATTATACGTAATGGATAGTAAAATTAATACCAGATGAACTGACAAACAAAAGATCCACAAAACCAAACATCTGCCATCAGTACAATGTCACACTGTTGTCCTCTTTCCATTTTTCACATTCTCCGTCTACAGCAAGTTTTTATGAATGAAGACGAGCATGTTTAGTTCAGTAGGGTTTCAAGCTGGAGCGAAACAGTGTGTGAATGTGTACATGATTTTATCATATGTGGGTTATTAACATGATCTCAGTATTTCATTTTCAGTTATCATGGTAAATCCTGGTATATCGCTGCACCTCTTCTTCAAACCATCATCATAAGATCAGTTATATAGCTATATCACTCACAAAAATGTGTTTTTGTACATGTTTATACATCTGGAAACTTGTGAATGTCGTCTCAATGTAGTTTGGGAAGGAGCACACACTGCATTTATTTGTTCTGCGTGAGTTTGTGTGTGTGCCAGGGATTGGATAGGGTTGAATGTGTTTCCAATGAGGTAATACTAGATTTTTGGTCTTGCTTGTACTCTGTTTTGCCATTTGTTCCCGTTTGTTTACACATGTTTTTGATTTGCTTTTTTGCTCAGCACTACATTACCGACGTACATTACCGAGGAATCCCGTCGATCCAGCGACCTTTACATACATACCTGGCATCTTAACGCCTTTCAATTAACTCCTTTTTCCCACACTTTTAATTGTTGTTAGAGGTTGATTTAATAGTGAACATAAAGTTGTTTAAGAGCCTGGATATTGTTTGCCAAAGGTTAAAGGGCAAACTCACAGCTGGTGATCAGGTTTATTGCCATGTTCACACTCACACACACGCACACACACACACACACACACACACACACACACACACCTAGCTGTGACCTGCACATTCCTCTCACTGTGAGTAACGTCTCTGTCGTCTCATCAAACTAGTGAGTACGAATGCAAATAGCCCCATTGTGGCTCACAGACCTAACATGATTACATTCTAGTACGGTTCCTCCCTGGAGCCATTTCCCGCACCAGTTCTCACTCTAATATTTCTAATTTAACTCTCTAAAAATAAACCCTGGAGGATGTGAAGGAATAAATGCCTTTTTTAGCAAATCTCTCTCTAAGCTGAGCGGAAATTTGGCCACGCTAATTCAATAGCCAGAGTCTATTGAAATGTAAGGAAACCCGGAGCTTTTGTAATTATGTGTGGCCCATATAGGCTCATGTGAGGCGCCACGAAACAGGAAATGCTGCAGTGAAATGGTGTGTAAAAAGTGTCCGTAAGGGATGGTTAGCATCGAGAGGAACTAATCAGGAATGTGAGGCCAAAGCGCGCACACAGGAAGTCATCAGAAAGTGCTTGTGCTCATGTGCACGTCGTCAGGTTTTGATTCATGTTTTCTGCAAATGTGTGTGTGGAAGCTCGGGTTAGCATTGCATAACCTGCATGCACACAGCACACATGTGTCTCCCACCAGGAGAGCCTCCTCCAGCTCTACATCTCTGAAGTGAGCGCAGCTCTTCAGTCGCTGCCAGAGGCTGAATTCTGCTTCAGACCAACATGCTGGACATTTGTGCTTGCTCGCTTTTTGCTTTTTTTTTTTTTTTTGGATGTAGATTGCTCAAGTTAGCACGTGAGGTGGAGAGCTTGCTCTAGGGTTTGGTGTGTGTGTGTGTGTGCGTGTGTGAGAGTTTTTGTGTTTAAATGTCTGTGTCTGCATGTGGGTTCCTTCAGGGGTGCTTTAGGTGCCACGTTAGGTTCATCTCAAGTGCTGTTTGCTCCCTTCTCCTGAGAGCCAATAAGGTTTTATCCTGTAGCCTTTAAAAATGAATAGGCAGAGTCAGTAATAATTTATCAGTTGCGCAAGTCATCATTTAAGGAAGCTCAAAGTTAGGAGAGATGGGTGTGGTGGGTTGTAATCGCATACCAGTGTTCTTAAAACTGGCTTGTCTGCTTGTTCCAGAAAGTGAACTTATCTCAGGTTTACTTTTGAATCTCCAGCCACAGCGGAAACATTACAGCAGCTTTAAGTTGAATCACTGCAGCATTTTTTTTTCCAATAAATTTTCTCTGTACGTTGCATGCTTTTATTATCCGATTGACAATACAGAGGATCTCATATGGGTTTATAGATGGCACTCATAGAGTGTCTAAAGATGAACATAAGAATTATATAAAAAGTGATTCTTGTATAAAAAAAAAAAAATCCACTTTTACAATCCAATGTTAACACAAAGCACAGCCTTATAAATTACCTTAAACTTGAGATCAGACACCCATATTGGCTTTTCAATGGCATGCACTGCACATTAAGTGCATTAAGTAATTATACATGTGTCTTGTGATCACATGACATGATCATGAGGTTGATTGCAGCATGTCTTACACAGGAAATTGAATTACAGCAGTGAAGTAATGAACAAACATTTAGAATTGGGGAGGTAAAATATTTTTTCATGGCTTAAAATATGATTTAATGTCAAAAAGTTTTAAGTTTTCAAATAATAATACAACGCTACTTTATGATATCTACATCATTTTTAAAGTGCACAAGAATAGGGAAATGGGTTGGATGTGGGTCGGCTTCATTAATGTCACATTGAGGTCACATCCCTGCTCTTATTCCTGATGGGAGACATTCAGTCTGTCACTGTGGCCTTTGTGTCACTTCCTGTCTCCTCTTCCTCTTCCTGTCAGGGGGCCGAGTGAAGACCTGGAAGAGAAGGTGGTTCATCCTGACGGACAACTGCCTCTACTACTTCGAATACACAACAGTGAGTGTCACACTAAAATGTAGTTTCGATGGGAAAAGTGCCTCTTTGCGAGGATGTGTGCTGGTTTCCGTGTGCGTTTGTGTGTCTACTAAGTGGCTGTTTAGGGCCTCTCAGCCTCCAAATGAAAGGAAAAACGGTCTCTGTTCATTTTGACTTCATCATTTATTATTTCAAGATACACTTAATGAATATACTCTGATTAAACCAGCGGGGAGGACATTAAGGACATTTGCGGGTGCCATAACAAATTCTGGAATTATACCGAAAGGCAAATTTTGTAGTTTGAGGACAGTGTGACAAAATTAGGATGTAGATTTAAAATTTGAATAGCCTTTATGTGTTGTGCCTCTACATGTTTTGGTATATTGCAGATAAATATTTCCATATTCAGTCTTAAAAGACTTATTCCCATAAGTCTTTTATGAATGTACCAGTAGCCTGTAATTTCCACTTGTGGCTACTGTGGCTGCTATTTAGCGAATTCTTTAATTGTTACATTAATACTTGCTGTCCATTATTGCCTTGTACACGGGGACTTACGGGAGGTTAAAAAAACAGTCTTTGGTTGGCTCCATTTTGCGGTGAAGAGTGTTCATTCATCTGTATATTTTCTTCACGGTTGGTGGCCACATGTTTGTTTGTGTTTGTCTATTTGTGTCACTCTCCGAATAAGTTAATATGTGCGTCACTGAAGATTTTTATCAGTGCCTTTGCGTCCCTGCTAGCTGCTGGATCAGCACTGTCCTCTCTGTACCCTGGTATTATCCTTGAGGACGCTATCATTATGTCCCGTCCTCTGGTCTGACTGCTCCACGCACACATTATCTGCTCCGTTAAAGAGCAGTGGGGACGAGGGAGGAGGGGGAGTGCAAGGTTGATTTCCATACAAGCAAAACATGTCACAGGATTTTATCCTCTTTTCCCTATCTCTATCTCTCTATCTCTCACACACTGCTCCTCTATTCTCCTCTCTCTTTCTGTCTCTTTCTCCCCTTTTCGTCTTCATTTTATACGGCACTACCATCTTTGTCATGTTTAGATATTCCTTTCTTGTTTGCTTGCTTCTTACTTTGCTATGAGCGCCTCTCTCCGTATTTACTTGCTGATTTTCTCCCTCCTCTCATGTTTCTGCCTCTCATCCCTCTCTCCTTTAGGACAAGGAGCCTCGTGGGATCATCCCACTGGAGAACCTCAGCATCAGGGAGGTGGAGGAGCCCAGGAAACCTGTGAGTGTTGCCTCATTAGAGACCTCATCCTGAGATCATATGCCAAGTATCTTTTCTCCTCTGATAGTATATTTATTTGATGTTTATTTGTAAAAAGTGCATTTATTTGGTCGGTGTCAGTCAGATTTCACCATCTCACGGTAGCATATTATTGATGCCCTGGTCTTTGTCTGTTCTCCAGAACTGTTTTGAGCTCTATAACCCCAATCATAAGGGCCAGGTGATCAAAGCCTGCAAGACGGAGGCAGATGGGCGGGTTGTTGAGGGCAACCATGTGGTGTACAGGATATCAGCGCCCACACCGGAAGAAAAAGAAGAGTGGATTAAATCCATCAAGTAAGACTCCTCACACTTAAAGTGTGTAAAAAAGCAATAGTGTGACATTTTGTGAAATAAGTTTATTCGCCTTTTTGCCGAGTTAGCTGAGGATGTTCATTCATCTGAGGTCTTCATGTGTTGCCTGGCAACCTCACGGTGACGAGGTGAATTTTCTGCGCTTGGCGTAATCAATCATAAAATCAGAGCTATTTGTTTTTACGCTCAAATTTAACAGACAGACACGATGTGGTATCAGTCTTCTCATCCAACTCTCAGCAAGATAGCAAACAAATATATTTCCCAAAATGTACAACTAATATTCCTTTATAAAGAGGCGTAAATGAGGATATGAACTACAGTTAGAAGTCCATTTTCTTGTAGTGGGTGATTCACTCAATGAGCTGATCACTGGGACAAAGCTGCCACTCTATAGTGGTTATCATATTAAAATATTAACTACAGACATAAACCTTTTCAGAAAGTTTTGATGTAGAAAATATACATTTTGCCACCTTGAGTGGTACCAAAATCCTGTCAGGCCCACAGACTATAGAAGCAACGCTGATGATGGGGTTCAAAAACAGCTAAATCCATCCTGAGGAAGTCATTCCAATGTTCGATCTAAATAAGAGGAGAAAAGTGAGGTTTCTTTCTGTCACATACTGCACATACTGTAGCTCTCGGTAATAATAACCTTGCATTCAGTGACCTAAATGTTGCTCTGTAATCGGCTGCATAGAAGATGGTGCAATGTCAAAGAGAGTTGGCTCAGCAGAACAGGACACTTGTGTACTGTAATATAGTGCAACCCCCCCCACCCCCCCTCTCTCTCTATACACTGAGAGAGTATTCACTGGGGAAATGATGGGGGATTAGTCACTGCTCATAGCACCCCAGGGGTGAGCCAGCAAACCTATCCAGGAGAGGCAGCTCCAAACTGGGCTGATACATTCGCAGCCACAGAGGCTAACGAGCCACAGCTTGCGCTTCACCAGAGGGGTCCAAGAGGACTTGAGGTCTGGGGAGATAAAAGGCGGTTTATGGAAATGATGATTTTTTTCCCCCTCTTTTAAAGTATACACGATCACTGAGGCAGCGATCTATCTGCTTATCACACAAACACACAGACCTAGATGATGGTGGACCAACTGGGTCAATGAAGTAAGCAGGCACTCATAAATTGATGCAATGTGCTGGTGAATGAGAAAAGTATGTATTTTTACATTTCGTATTTCCCATTCCATTAAATGTATTAGGTTTTTACATATTTGTAAGGACAGAAATAGAGGAAATGTTATTACGCATTAGTCACGCAGCCTTCCTTGGATTTGATCGCTCTACAATAGAGTTTTTGTTTCAAAAAATTGGGTTGTGCAAAATGACAATGAGCACTATGAAAGAGCGGGATAGTCATCACATACAGACTCATTCTTCAGCGCGTGGCGTTGTAAAAGGAATCAGAGATATCCGCAGTGGGGGGTTGAGCCTCTTCTTGCTTTGTGCTGGTGCTAACAGGATTTAGCAGCCGTGAAACTGGGCTCCTCAGTAGAGCCCAAATGGCTTCCTGACTCACTCGCTGTCATTGTGCGCTGCCTTTCCATCGCGCTGAAAAAAGGGGAGCAGGAGAACGCGGAAGAGTCAATAATCTTGAGCACCATTGTTCACACTCCTTCAGACCTATAAACCTGCTGAATAGCGGGAGGCAAAGTGTGTGATTGTGTGTTTTACTACGTGCCTGCCAGAGTTCTGGATGAGGTTCCAGCACACGAGAGTACCAAGAAAAAACTTGGGAGGGGGGGTTCCTCTTCAGAAACCATGGAAACCAAACTAGGTCACTGCACAAACTTTGTTCTTTTTTTTGATCTAGTTAAGGCAGGGGTTTGTATAAATGTGCCTACATTTCCATATCAAAGATGCTGGAGACCCTCCTCTCATGTGGCCGTATTATTTATTTCATTGCTGTCCTTTGATTGGCTTCTTCTCCAGGGCCAGCATTAGCAGAGACCCCTTCTACGACATGCTGGCCACCAGGAAGAGACGCATCGCCAACAAGAAGTGAAGAGGGACAATCTTCTCAACCTCCATCCCCTCCATCTTTCTCTCCTTCAGCCCATGAACGCATAAACCACAAACAGCAAGGCTGCTTCACCACAGCATGACTGTCAACCCCAGAAAAGACTTTGCCCCTGAAGACAAACCTCAGTTTCTCCCCTGGACTATCTACAAGTCATGTGTGCTTGCTGGGGAGACATCACACACTACTGAGGGGACAGCAGTGGTCCAGGAAACTCAGATATGTGGACTCATTTCTTGCATGGAGCAGCACACCAACAGCCAAGAAGCCAGTTTGGTTCTCCTCCATCTCATGCACACCCCCTACCTCCCCTCTCATGGTCATAACATGTTTCTAGGTTTCGCTAAAGCACAACTGCCATGTTTCAGGTGCACATGCATGCATGTGGGTTATTATAGACAAATACGTTTGTGTTTCTCTGTGTGTGTGCGTGCGTGTGTGTGTGTGTGTGTGTATGCAGCCGTGTGCATGCTATCAATGCACACAGCATTTACAGTATGAGTGCATCAGTCATACAAGCGTTCCCTCCACTGTGCTTTAAGAAAAGTCGATGTAATTCAAAATCAGAGTTCAGATGTGTGGTCAGCTACGCCGGGGACGAAATGTGAGGGTGAAGAGGGATGTTTGGAGGAAGGAGGGTGGGAGGAGGAGACAGATGGACACATTTGGGAGGAGGTGGGTAGATCAGTGCAGTGTAACCTCACCTGGACCATGTCGTCATCTCACTCTGGTGCTGAATTCTTCTCTACTGGTGCCATGGCTGAAGCCCTGCTCAGATTAACCTCAGAGAACAGCGCTGGCTCATGTTTAGGTTCCTAACAAAGCATCACCGTCTTGAGTCAGCTGGGCTGATTTCATTTGCTTGAGCGGAGCAGAGAATTTTAAAATGTGCATACTTTTTTGTTTTAGTTGAGTAGAAAAGGAGCTTTTGCCGAGACTTGAAATGAAACTTTCTTTTTGGACTTAAAGTTGTAATCCTTAAGGTTTAATTCCTGGTTGATTTGGTGACATCTGAGTTCAATGTTGGTAACAAGTGTTGTTTAATAGTACATCAAACCGCCCTGGAGCAGCCACTTTGTAAGAGATATGCACAAATGCAACAGAAAAAAACAGATGTATCTGTCCTCCCTTACTAAAGTTAACGATGATTCGCTGACAAAAAAAAGTCTTGTTTTGCAAGATACAAAACTTTTTTATGAACAGTCGCAGTTAACCGTAACATCCGTTACAAATGCAAAATCTTTCCACTGACTGTCCCACAATAAAAGACAACCCGCATTTCTCTGACAGAGCGAACAGTAAACAATGAGGCTGATATCCATGAGATAAGATTAAAACACTAATGCTGGACTGCATGCACGCATCGTTTCCTGTGAGCACATTGTGCACGTGAAGGCAATTTAAATCCAGCGTGGGATTGGCAGACTCTGCCACCACCAATGAAAACTAATATTTATGCATTGATTGGTTATTGCAGATTAAGAGCCGACCATGAATAGTATCAAAAAACAGGGTTTGATTTCATGAAAATCTTAAGGATTTTAACTTAAAAAAACAAATAAATAAATAACAACACTTTCCTTTGACAAGGTATTTACAGTCCACTGGGTAGGTTTTATTTATGGCTGTGCAATGGCCCAATAGGGTACCAGTCTGATTAAGCTTTTTTATTTTTTGTCCATGACCTATGTCAGTGAGGGTCGATAGATTGTTGTGATTCTGTTTGCGTTTGGTTTGTAATCCTAAAGATCCTTGCTTGCTTTTGTGTCCATCTTTAAAAGTATGACTATGACTATAACCAACTATCATTTTGTATTTATTTTCATTTGTGAGATGGTTTAATACTACCTGTAAATGTTAAACAATGTATGCTTAAGTTATGTATGTATATATAATGTATAGGTTTCTGGTCTCTTTGTTGTAGTATGCACACTCTGTGTAACACGTTTGAGCCTACAGGCAGAAAGTTTGCATCAGCTGAAGTTTATGGTCTTCTTTACAAAAGCCTTAAACATAATCATAAGAAAACATGACGATGACGATGATGATGATGATGATTATAATACTGGTTGATAACTGTGATGATGCTGTTGAAAAGCCATGACTGACGAGAGAGTACGATGGTTATATTTAGGATGATGATAAAGATTATAGTGAAAATGATGTTTGGTGTTAATGATGATGATAATAGTGAGCTAATATTAATGATGATGATGAGGATGATATTATCATTGATGATGATGATGTCAAAAACTATAAACACCGGTAGTTTTCTATGTGATTGTAAAATAAAATGAAAGCCTTGTGGTCAGGGCAGAATATTATCTTGTACCGCCCTGTGTGGGCTTATAGTTACATTAACTTTTATATTCTCTGTCAAAGCTATTGGTCACGTTGTACATTACGTGTATCTATATAAAGTATACATAAAGCTCACAGCCGATCTGCGGTGTATTCATTCATTATTGATGCTTGTCTTGACCTACATATTTGCATAAGAAATGAGCCGGCGTTAATGAATTATAGAGATGCTTCTCGTGAGGTTCTGTGACAAGCGGCTTGAATTTATATCATGTCATCCTCCATCATGCAGAGCAGTGCTGCGTGAATGCTGAATACATGGTAAATCAACAGGAAGTGGAGAAGAACAGAAAATGTAAATGAAAACATGTTGGATCCCTGAGAGAAATCTGAGTGGGAGAGCAGATGTGGAGAGGAGGGCTGGGGAGAGAGCGCCCTCTACTGGTTCCTTAGGTAATTAGCTGCAAAAGTCAGAGAGTTAATAATGATAATTATATAAGAAAATGAAATACAAGCATATGAAAACCAGCCACATCAAGTTAATGATTATGAAGGATTAGACTGAAGGCTATTTTATAGTGCAGCCCATAGGCAGCCTCGTAGAATTATTGTTCTTCACAAAAAGTGCTCATTTAATTAGGTACACCCATTCAATTTAATGCAAACCAATACATCTATTCTGTTGTAAACTCTACTTTTATAGTGCCTGTAATTTATGTATATAATTCATATAAAATAAAAAAAGTTGAAGTCTTCCTTTGATTAAGTCATAGGGGTGTTTTAGCCTTGAGGTCATAGTTACTGTTAGTGGTGTTTCTAATATTCTGCCCCCCTCATGTACATAAATGGGAACACAACAAATTGAAATACCTCTCAGTGTAATGTAGTCCAGTACAACAACACCTTTAACTATGGCCTCAATGAAACTGATAATTGAATTTACACAATTCGCCAAAAGCTGAACATTATGAGCTTTGTGAAGATAGACGTTAAGGATTGCAATAGATTGTGTAGGTGTACCTAATAAAGTGGCCACTGAGTGTTTAACTCGTCTAAAAAGAAAATTGGTACGTCACTGTAACATTGTTTAAGGCAACTATATCAAAAGGACAGAACACACTGACATTATCTGTTTTGTTTCTTATTTAGATTTAAATGAACACAAATTGTGACCTATGAAGATGAAATGACACTCAAGCACAAAAAAGACCAAACACTTTCTCCCAGAAAAGAAAAGTTTAGTTTGATGGCATTTATTTTACAGATGAATTCTCCTGAACACTGTGCAAACATTTCTGCTAGAGCACAGTGCAACTACATCAAGACTGACACTCAAAATGACAGCACTTAGTATTTAGCATCATCTCTACATCAACCATGAATTCGTCTAATAGCTGTACATCATATAAAAATCTATAGAAAACAAATCTGTGTGATCTCAGCTGGTTCAGTCTGGATGCATTAATGACCAGAGAAGTCCTCATTTCATTACACATGGAAACATTTATCTTGTCTTACTGCACTTCTCTAGATAAATACAAAGCAACACACAGGCCCAGCAACACTTCAAGCTGGATGCTTGACGATTAGATTTCTTGTTTCCTTCCAGGACGGTGACCTGCCCTGCTGTCTCGTAGCTGTGATGGCGCTGATGGATTGTCCTTCCATTGTGGTTTTGCTTTGGGAGAAAGCGTTAGGTTTGCCTAAAGTGGACGACATTTTGTTTTGGGGTAGGTTTTTGCAGTCGGTGCTGCCACAGTTAAGGGCCGGAGACGACAAGGTCCTAAAGCACAAGGAACATTTATTAATTGTAAAATGAGGGAGGACAAGATTGATCACAAAAATAAACAGCTACAGTGTGAGGCACTGGAAGGTACAATACAGGTACAATTCAACCAAAATACAGAACTTCTCTCCCTTTTCACATCAAGTTTAAAAAGTTAATCTACTGTACACCAGATTTTACACCATGACCATGTATTGCTTTAATACAGGCTCTGCTACAACAACAAATTCCCAAAAAGCATCTGTGACTTCATAAGCGGCTCAGAAGGACAGACAGGTCCTGAGGCCACAGTCAAAGCTGCACACATTTTCTTCCTGAAAAAACATCAAACTTACAGATAAATATCCACGTTGTGTCTTTTATCTTGAAAGAAAACTCACAAGGCCCTGTGTGATCCTTCAGTGACCCTTCAGTAACCTTTAGGCGGCCTCTGTTGTGAGACCTGACCCCCTCAGCAGGGCGAAGAGGAGACCTGGTCGTAGTCAGGGCATTTGAGCAGAGCAGGGTAGCTGGCGCTCATCTGGAGTGAAGCCTCGCTGGAGATGTCGGAGGGGCTTCGGCCACGCGACCAGGCCTCTGGGTGGAGGAACTGGCCCGAGTGGTCGGAGCAGTTGCTGAGACGAGGGCGGTAGAAGCTGGGGTGGCGAGGCTGGTAGATCTCCTCTGCTGTGTAGCGCTTCATGAACAGGTAGACGGACATGACGCCTGCACTCTGCAGCAGGACACATGAGAGTGAAATAAAGTCAGAACAGAACAGAACAGAATATATGAAAAAAACAAAAATATATGAAAAAATATATATATTTAGAGTGAAAACAGAACAGAATATATGAAAAAAACAAAAATATATCAAAAAATATATATATTTACACAAATAATAAAAAAGATTAATAAGAATTATAGTGATATTACAGTGTGTTTGCTGTATTGGTGTTGCAATTCCTCTCTGTGACCACTGGGGGGCAGCAAACACACACACACACTCAGGTCTACTGTGTGAAGGCAGACTACACTACAATCTAATGCAGTTCAACACAACAGCTCTTAAATTATTGTGTTTTTTACGTCTGAAATGCGTGAATTCAATTATGTTTTTTTACTGAGGTCACAGAGGTCGTTGTAATGGACACCACTGATTATGAAACAAATATCATAAACGCTGTGTTGTTTTATGGAGGAACAGATGTATTGATTGGAGTGTGCAGGTATACCTAATAAAGTGGAGTGTATAGTAAAGCTTTTGATGGGGATTAAAACCTTTAACCTTAAAACTCTAATGTCAGCAATTCCTGCTACAGCAGAAGTCCTAGTTTTTGGAAGCAGCCCATGCAGTGCATTCAAGTAAATCTATTTAATTTCATTTATTTCTGTATTACTTTTAGTTATAGTTATTATTTTGTAGTATTTCATTGGGTAAAGAGCACTGGTAGAGCAGGTCGTCCACTAATTGTAAGATTGGCAGCGCCTCCAATCTGCATGTTGAAGTATCCTCGGTCAAAATGCTGAACCTCAGATTGCTCCTAAAGCTGTGTGTGAGTGGTTAGTGTCTGACTGATGAGCAGGTTGGCACCTTGCATGCACCCTGCCATCAGTGTATGAACAGCAGGCAAATGGGTGACTGTGAATGTAGCATTAAAAGCACTTTAACGGGTTGAAAAGACCAGGAAGTGCTCAATATGAGCACAGTCCATTTACCTTGGATTAACGTATTTTGTAGATCAATAAATTCAATTTAAAAAAAAACATGCTGGCTGAAATATTGCCCTGATCACAGCAGTGCTGAGATCTAGTCATCTCGTGTTTACGGTCAGTTGCTCACCTCAGTGAGCAGGAAGGAGATGGCAGCGAAGGCAAAGGACCAGCCGTACTTATAGGTAAAATAGGCCTCGCTGCTCTTAGTCCTGTTCAGCATTTCATCGTTTATACTGGAGATGTACAGCACCAGACCCACAACCAGAGCCAGACCTGAGAGACACGTGGAATCAAAACGAAGATGAAGAGAAGGCAGAAATGGGACAAAGAATGAGAGAGGAAAGAAGATGAGCGTACCTGAGAGGATGAAGAAGATTCCAGAGACAAACGCCAGGATGGTGCGGTGAGGCCGAACGTGGCCGATGTTGTTGAGGACAAAGCCGATGAACATGAAGAAGAGGCTGACCAGGGGGAACGGGGTGGCTGAGCGGATCATCTCTGGAGAGGAGATGAAGAAATCTGCTGATTAAGCCTAAAACTGAAACATACTAAGTGGTTTACTAAGAGTGTTCATCCAAGGAGGACAATGAAATGTAGACACTCGATCATCATCTGCTACTTTGCCAGATTTGCTTGTGAATGGAGTACAATGTCAGAGCTTATTACACTGACTCACTGGAGTGGATTTATGCTTTGTGAAGCTTTGACACTGAGCCACAGTGAAGGATTTGTGAGGTGAATTGTCTGTAAAAAGGCAATAAGTATTCTGGAGAGGAGAAGGGCAACAACATGAGGGTTCAGATGACTCAGACTCATCTGTCTGGCCACATTCAGATGATTTCTCAGTACGGCCTACCCCAAGTTTTTGCTATAAAAACACCCCCCCGGCTGTTTATGTGAACAGCTTCAGGGGGGCACCCTGAGTTATTAAGCCTGTAGCTGTTACTCACTGAGCACATTTACTGTGGACTCTGACGTCAACTGGACATTCATGGGCATGATGTATGTGATGGTAAAGCAGCGACCGGACTCCTCACCTGAAGAGGAGAGAGACAAAACAGGTTAGAGACAAGGTGAAGAAGATTGATGAGGGGACGTGAAAAAAAAAAACGCCCTGAGAGGCAGGCGGGAACAAGGAGACCAAAAAAGCTCAAACTCTGCAGCTGAGATGGCACAATAGATGATCTTGGCAGGTGACAATAGCTAAAGGGCAGGTATATGGAGCTGGTGAGGGAATTGAGAGCAGGTGTGCAGGTTGGTGTGGAGGTCAGGTGATGGTAAAAGGTGGAAACACACTGAGGACTACTGCAGGACAGAGAGGGACATATTGAAGCTTACAGTCGGGCAAAAATGCTAAAACATGTCTGTAACCATGACAACAAACAGAATCACTGTTTGTGAACCTGACACAGATACCAGTGAGTCAACACTCAACAAAGGACACATAAAGAAGCTGAAACCGCATTCACTCGCTTTCTTCCTGGGTGCCAGATGAGACGATGGACACCACTCTCATGTCTGTCCAGTAAAAATCAAGTTGGATTAGCTTAGCTTAGCATAAGAACTGTAAGAAAATGGAAACAGATAGCACGGCCCTATCTGAAACTAATGCCTCATTAATTAAGGCTCATTAATTAACATATCTGTCATTTGGTGTGTAAAAATGAGGATTTCTTGACTGGGGCGTCCTCAAGTCTCCGCTGGCTGCCTGGCAACATTTTCCCCCCAATAAATCTTGGCTAATTTATTCTGTGTTACTTCTGCATACAAGCCAACACTGATAACAGGTGGAAGATAGAAGCAATAGTATTCCTGATGCGCATACATTACAAAATGTACGCTCCTGAGTTTTAAATAGACATATTCAGGATAGATTTCCCTGCATTTTTCTTTGTCATCAACCTTTTTTTTTCTTTACATAAGTGTGAGTTACATCACATCCTGCAAAGACAGCCACACAGTCATTATTATCACTTCACTGTCACATACAGACGGCAGCTGGCATTATCCACCAGCTAATTCTGTGGCACAATGAGATGACATCTGTCTCTGAGGACTTGTGGGTGTAAGTTTGTGTGTGTGTGTGTGTGTGTGTGTGCATATAATCATCCTACAGGACTGATTGTACACTGAATTCACCTTGTTTTTTGGTGTGTGATAGAAACAGGGAAGAAATGCTCTTTCTCTCAGACTGCCTCTTGAATATGATCATATGATCACTCCACTCTAAAATCTAACTCCATTACGTGCATCTGTGCTGCAGTCCTGAGTTACAGGAGAACAGAGAAACTGATCCCAGATCTTGGACTCGTTTGGAGCCGCAGCCTCGTTACTGACCAGCCAGGAAGCAGACTCTCCAGAGGCCAGAGTGCAGCGAGGTCTTGATGTCGGTGCTCTGGTTCAGAGGCATAATGACGCCCTCCTCCAGGTACAGCCAGTAGTCGGTGCTGACTGCTACTCCCAGCAGCCCCAGGCCACTGATTGCAAAGACACTGCTCAACAATGTCAGGGCCTTCCTGCTGCACGCGCTCATGGTGACAGTGGGGGAGCCTCCAGCAGTCTGTGGTTAAAAATAAAGAAAAGTCCAAGAAGCGATCAGGAGGAGAAGAGGAAAAGAAGGTTTTCCAGGTAATATTTAAAAAAAGCTGGATGTGGAGAACCAACATGTTCTTAATTAAATAAATAGATACATTATGAAATAGATAATCAGATGAATAAGACCATGAAGTGGTGACTAATCCAATAATTCTCTAAAACTCAGCTCGTTATTATTAATCGTTATTTCATCTTGCTTTTTCTCACAATAAGAGAATTCTTTGCTGTGCATTTTCTATTTTAACATCATGTGTCTATAACAGGGGTGTCATATATGTCAGATATGTGATTGGCTGTTGCTTTGGTCTGAATGACCAGAAAACCAGTTCAGTTCTGACCTGTTTGTTCTGATTTACAGACCAAGAGTTTGATGAAAAATGGCAAAATAAAAATTTTTTGTTGTGAACCAAAACCAGACTGAGGAACAACCTGCAATAATATTTCATAAAAATCAACAGTTTTAAAAGCATACTTTAGCATTTTGGGAAACTTTCTTGGTGGGAGTAAGATGAGAAGATTGAACCCATTCTTGTGTCTGTACGATAAATACAGGTACGGTTAGCTTAGTTTAGCATCAAGTCCGGTAATTGGAGAAGTCAGGCTGGCTGTTTGCAGTCTTTATGCTAAGCTAAGTTGACCATCTGCTGACTGTGGCCTTATATATTCAGAGAACGACAAGAAAGCTAAAAAAGTTTATTTCACAAAATGTCGAACTATTTGATAATTTTACAATTTCACAATGATTTCTTTTGTCTGTATTTTCATTGATGATCATTCTATTATGCCTTTTATTATTCATGCAATTTCAAACACACGACATAAAATAGATGGACTTTAACTGTCCATAGAAACCCTCATTATGCTGCTGTTTACTGGCTCAAATGGACGAATCTCTTCTATTTTAGCTCCTGTCTCACTCAGCGCTACTTTCTTAAGCAGAGACATCATCTTCCCGCTCGATTTATCTCTTGTTAATCTATTCAGTGTATCAGAGAAGCACCTCTGCACTGTATTATACTGAGAATGCGTCACTTTGTCCAGCCTCCACGTGCTGCCCATCTAAACCCTTAATGAGAAGTATTCAGCTGGAGAAACTCTCCACCAGGTTCATTATGTAAACACAACTTCGACAATGTGTTTCACACAATCACATCACTGAGGTTTGGATCCTCTCGGGACCTTGGAGGAGTGTGGTGAGGTGTTTTGTGAGCTCGACTGAGAAAAAAAGGAGGGGAAGAAGATTGGTGGGAGAGGAGGTGACAGACAGACAGACTCGTAAACAGAGAGGATGAGGAGGGAGATCGCTCGTCTGAGAGCTTCATCTCTTTTTCCTGTCGGCATGATATGTCAGAGTGCTTTCTCTGACAAAGCTGGAGAGATTTAGACGAGTCAGATCTCGTCGTGATGAGCAGCTTGTGAAATGTCAGGGCAGCCAGGTAACTGGTAGAATCTATAACATCTTTGTTTGGTTGCTGTGCAGGTAAATCTTGTTTTACTTTTTGTGTCTTATTCTCAGTGTAGGTTTTTCACTTTGCACATGAACTTCTTGTAATGTTTTTAATCTCTGACCCATCCACTTCCTCTCCAATATCAAAGATTTACAGTCATAATAAATCCTATTTCAGTCCATGTCACTGCTAACTCTGTCCAACCTGCCAGGAAAAACGAAAAATGGACTGTGAGTCAATAACAAACCTGTTTGAGCCTCCAGACTGAGGGACATTAAATGTGTTGCAGCGTACTGCTGTGAATACAAATGCTCACATTATTTGAAATCCAAGACTGCCTTTTGACATTTTACAGCCATGAATCAGAGCAGAACACCTCGAAACAGCCATCGAAAAAAGATTCATAAAAGCTTTCATAAGTCAAAGAGGGAATTTGGCAGAATGAACGCGTAGTAAGACATCGTCTACAAGTGACAAGCTGATGATTTAGGTGCCCGTTCAGGACACATATTAATGATCCATGCGGAGTGACGGAGGGAGGAAATTAGAGGACACATTGTCATAACTCTGTCTCACTTGGCCTTTGAACAACCAGGATTTAAGCTGCTATAAGAAACCTGTCAGGTCGCACGTTATTCACATAAACACTCAAGCACAAATCTGCTTGTCCGTCAGCAAGGTCACCTCTCTTACTTTGAAGAGGCCTCATAGCTCACGTGTTTTTTCATACTAAGTCCCTTCGATGTTGTCAGTCCTTATCGGCAACATTATTCTCTAATTCATACCTTTCTTTTTTTTTATCAGACAGTGACACTGCAGAGACAATCTCACAATCAGAGTCTTAAACCTCCGGGCCAAAAGGACGCTCCTCAGCACAATCATTTAGAGCACAACTAAAGTAATACCCTCAAGAAATCCACAGTCAAGAAAAGACCAGATGGGAGAGTTAAAATCATTTGCTGATTTCATATAATCCTGGAAATTCTCTTTCTTTAAAACATTAATCAAGTCATTGTTAAGGTACAAACAAGGTGTGATTTGCGGGTGAGAAGACACACTGAGCCACTAGATGACTATAAATATATCAGTCATGCCTATAAAGCCATGTCACACTCAGATCAGATCTCTTCGCCATCTGTGTGGCAATATGCTGGAGCTTCTGCAGAAAAATCCACGTCCAACTTTTGATGTGAAGTAAACAGACAAATAGAAAATCAGTCATCAGCCATACATTTTGTGACCTTCTCGCAAATGCAACAGTTATCTGTATGTGATTGTAGTGTAGTTTTCACAATAACACGTCACTGGCAGCCCTGAATTGCCATCATACATCACACTGTGGCTGTTTCTAATATCCTTTAGTAAACATCAGTGAATATGTTAATGTCTGGTTAATTAGAAGCAGGAGTTTCCAAAAAAAAAAAAGTAATCACCATGCATATGAAGGCATCCAAACTCATTACTTACCGTTTGTGGTGATCTGTCCTCTTTCAGAGCTGTTTCCTGCACTTGGAGCAAAGCTTGTGCACAAAGTTGTGGATCTAAAAACCTGCTGCAAGCAGAGAGAAGGACTGCCTCTCTGATTGCTTGTTTGTTTTCTGTCTGTGACCACTCGGAGGGAAATGAATCGTCTCTGTCGTCTATTCGGTCGCAAATTCCTTCAGAAAACTGTGAAGTGAAGCCGTGAGAAGCTTTTCAGGAGCGAGGCGATGCAGCAGCAGCAGCAGCAGCAGTGCGTCAGACGGCTGGTCCGGGTCTCAGCTGCTGCATGCAAATACAGAGAGAGAGAGAGAGAGAGAGGGAGAGAGGGGGGAGAGAGAGAGAGGGAGAGAGAGAGTGTGTGTGTGTGTGGTTTCTCAGGACCAAGGACAGCTCCACTGACAGGAAGTGAGACAGCTGCCTGTTGACATGATGATGAAAAAGAAAATGCAAGAAGCAGCTGAACACAAACGTACAAACTGAACACATGTAGTCTGAATATAGAGGTGTTTTTTTTTTTTTTTTAAGTTATTACTATATTTTATTATATTTATGACAGCAACATAAACATGACATCTTTCTGTCTGAGGTACATAGAAAGCATCTTCAGAAGGTTTGTTTTCCAGACATACTTTATATCCTGTATGGTGATGAAGTGCAACAAATGGCTTTATTAAAGGTTTATAAAACCTTTATTAATGCTTTATAAATGAGTAACAGGTCGTTACTGTGGACAACCTTTAGTTAGTGTTATCTAATACAGCAGATCAGCCATAAATACCTTTACAGAGGTTTCAGTTCAGTTTTCTTAGGTGTGCTTTTAATTCCATGTTTATTATTGAGGTTTTAGTGTGCAGCGGTTTTGAGCTGGACTGTATTATACTGAAATGTGTTTCTGGTGTTTTTTTCCACTGCATTTACAAACAGAACCAGTACGACACCACAGCTACTATAGCTGCAAGCTCGATAATATATACAGCAGAGTTCAATCGACGCCTCTGAGCAAACAATTTAAGCGTCATGAAAGTAGAAAATGTGGCAGAGCTGTTGTACTGGATTGCATTAGATTGTGCAAGTGCACCTAATGAAGTGACCAGAGAGTTTATGTCGCTAGTGTATATACTGATGTAACATTTTGTGCTTTGTCCTTAAATCATCAGAATTCACCACTTACTTTCTGGGCTTATGTTCATTTCCTAAAAACAAATTCAAATCAGTTTTTATCGTGTAAAAAATGATTATCAGATTGACGTGAAACATCACAAAATGTTAAATATTCCAGCCACAAGGTCATAATTAGTAAGTGGTTATTACTGCTATGGTGTAAACAGGGTGCAGGTTGTAGTTGTAATATTTTTACCCCAAATTCTGTATTTGAAAAATAAAAACTGAACAAATTAGGCCAGTTGTCTGTTTGGTCGCCACAAAACCAAATTCATGTTTGAGTTGCTTGACTTCCTCTCAGCCAGAAGAGAACTAATGATGCCCTCCACCTTCTCTGACCCTCCTTCTTTACCCCTATAATAGTTTTCAGCCCCTTAATACATGTAGTTTAAAACATGTGAAGTAATTCACCCTGTGCCTACAAAACAACACAACTACGGCTACTTCTAACCAGACGCTTCCACTCCAACAACAAAACAGAGCAGATCAATATTTTTCATACTTTATTTATACACAGTATCCATCATACCACAATGAACAGAGGAACAAGAAGAATCAGGTTAACAAAAGCCGGGGCAGTGAAAGGAAACGCATACAAACATCCCTGTGGCTCTAACTGAAGCCTGTAGTGGTTCTGTACCCTGACTGGCCTGACATTTGATTATCTGTCATGGGTCCAAAGGTTGTTTTATTTTTCCCCTCTCTCCTGTGATAAAGAATTCTCAATGTGAGACATGTAAACAGTGAGTTTTCTCTTAACCTTAAAAATCTCATTTTGGTCCAAATGCGACAGCTGCAACATCATGTTAAATAACTAATTCGGGGGTTAAAAGCTGGAACGTTTCCTAAATTTGGCAGTTTTATGAAGCTTGAATGCTTTAGCTTTGTGTGCCACTCAAGAAAAAAAAAAACAAAACACTGCTGGACACACGTGACTGGAAACAGAAAGACTCAGTTTGGCACCAGTGAACAAAAAGCCAACAGAAGCGTTTTGCACATAGTCGTCTGTTTATAATTCAGCTTTTTAGCCAAACAGGTTGGGCTACATGACAGCGAGTGGGAGGAGACGATGAGCAGAAAAGCGAATGATGCTCGCCGGATGGGTTTGTCTCATTCTGCGTAACGAGGTGGGGAAACTCCATGCTCCACACCTGGAGGGGCGGCGCAGGAGGGGGGGGGGTTGTCTCTGTATCATGCAAAGGGTCTTTCTCATGCTTAGATCAGGCCTTGCCTCACGCATGCACACAATATACGCAAGAAAGAAAAGACGTCTTTCAGCCTCTGGAATCCTCCTACCATTACACGGCTTTTTAAGTCAGTTTGTTACAGGAGGAGTCGGCCCTGAGACGACCAAGGCGGGACGGGATTCGACCATTTCACGCGCGGCAGGTTCTGCATATTCTCCATGACACTGAGTAGTAGAAAACAATGGATAAATAGTGGAAATACATGTACAAGGTTTGCTGATACCAAAGCTACCAAATATTCAGCCAAACGTGTGTGTGTGTGTGTGTATACACTCTTCTTAGGGGTAATCTAAACCTAGAAATGTCCAAACTGTCTGCGGTAGTAAAAGCACATTCAGTTCGTAGTATAAAATCTGCAAGTAACTTCTCTTTTTCAAACATCTCCTTAAACCATATTTACAAAAAATAAAACAAACAAAAAAAAAAGTGGTTGACACACGATTAGAGGGTTAGACGTCTCTCTGGACAGAAAAGTTGAGTAAAGCAGAACATAAAACACAAACAAAACTTTTCTCCTTCAACAATTAGAAACTTTTCTTCTGAATAGGACTCTTCAAAACGTACAACAATTATATATTAACATAGTTTATATCATAATACTAAACTTTACAATGATACCAGACGTGTACTGCATCCTACAGTCTACTGCTCATACAGAGTCAGAAAATAAGCATGCAACAGAGATCTGCTTTGTGCATATGGAAATAGCATCTTTATACTTCTTAACACTCTTTGATCCACAGTTTTCTGACCCTATATACTGAACTCACCCTGCGTTCGCCCACTGTAGACAAAGCACTGGATTGAAAAGGCCTAGACAGCTTGTAACTGTACGCATAATGTGCTTCTGTTTCTCTATGCAGAGTTAGATATACTGTAGTTCCACGTCCTACAAAACAACAGATATAAATGGTCCCTGTTTAGGGGCTTTAGTGTGTTGACGGTGTTTGGAAAGCCAGAGAAGGGAAAAACATTACAAGAACTGCAATAGAAATGTTTCTTTTTCTACTTTGGCACTCATGTAACAGTATACTACCTCTTTTTCTTTTTAGTATATAAATATAAAATACACGTGTAGCGGTTCAGAAGTAGATAAAGCCGGGACAGAGCAGAAAAACATGTTCCGTTCTTGTCGTGCATTGCAGCTCGTTGCGTAGTAAGATGGGGAACGTGAGTGAGGAGAACATCTTGCATCTGTAATACCTAATGAGATAGAAACTGATAGACAAATTCATACACAAGAAAAAAGGCTGCAGGTTTGGAGAAACACAAATACAGATTTCAGAGTAAAGAACATACCATGAGATGTTTAGGGGAAATGATATCAAAAAAAAAAAAAAAAAAAAAAAAAAATCAGTGCCATGTACTTTTTCTCACCCACAAACATCATCGTAACACTTTGCTCCACCTTCCACAGTCATTTCTGCACACAGATATTGATAACTAGTCGACAGAATACTGTAGAGGGTGATATTAGTCTTTTTGACAGCGGGACGTTTGTTGGAGTTTGGAAGGATCCTGTAGTCAGACAGTCCATGCTTTTGTGTTTCCTGCTCTCGCCTCATACCACGCTGTGCAGGGACGGATGGATGAACTGAGGGTTCATGTAGGAGAAGCCTGCAAACTCGCTCTGGTCGATGTTGGCGATGACCAGCTGGTCGGGAGGAGTCAGAACAGGCTGTGTGCGTGTGAAAAACTTGTCGAAGTTTTCGGCTCCTTTGCCGCACTGAAAGAGATTTAAAAAAAAAAAAAGTCAGATGTGGAAAGGATCAGTCGTTATTTTGTTCTCTGGGATGTAAAAGACTACAAAAACATGATTGGTTGAACTCATGATCGAAAGGCTTTTCCTCATGAGTGTTTGACATGAAAGCTTCGCAGCAGTCCCAGAGGGAAGGTGGCGCGGGAAAATGTCGAAGCTCGACGTGTAGCCGGGCAGAAGTTGTAATTAGATTAGGAGCTAACCCCCAGCATCCACGGTGGAGGTCATTATCATCAGTGTGTGGCTCCGCTCGGGGCTGTCATGTGTCTCAAGCCGCTGAATATGTATGGATATTGCTGTGTGTCATGCACGGTATCAGACAAATTCCCCTCGAATGAATAATGCACAACAGAAACAAATCTGGAGTGTACATTGGATTTCAGCGCCTGCTGTTTGTCACACATTTTCTCAGGAGACGTATCAGCATGTCAGGCATTTTCAGCTGCTTTGTAGTATTACACAAACCAAGCCATAAAGCCTCAGATGGATCTTTTGTTTGCCAGTCCCTTCAGATCAATTAATGACGCAGTGTATGAGCTCACAAATGTGATACACTACACAAAGCCCCCTGAATGGATGGAGCCACTTTTAGCAGTGTTTTCCTCCCCCCTCTGTGAGTGGAGACGGATACATCCGCTGCGTAAGCCTGCATTTACTGTGGCCCTTGTGTGGAAGCGAAGGGAACTCTGCTCTTAGAGAGCTATTTTTAATCCTCGGTGGCAGCACTTGCTTTGCTGCGGGCGCTGTGGGCAGCAAGGGGATGGAGGATGCAGGGGTCCACAAACAGAAAAGAGTGTTTTGTGGTGAGAGGAGGAGGTTTAGGTGTGTGTGTGTGTGTGTATGTGAGTGAGTGAGTGGGGGGGTGCAGGTGTCAGTGGCAGTGGGGCTGGTGGCTGCAGCTGGGATCCAGCCTCAGGCTCTGCTGTGTGCATACAAACCATTACACTGGGAGAAGATGAATAGGAACATAGATAGTCATGGATACACACGGAAAGACTCTCAGAGGAAGTATTTCAGTTCTTCAACAAGGATGCATTTGAGAATTGCTTTTTTTTCCTGGTGATTTGCTGTTTTTAGCGTCACACAACATCAACATTAATAATCTGTTTCTACGACTGGAATTATCCACCTGTTTTACCTTATAAATAACAAAGAAATACCATTTCTGCCTCTTGGTTGACGTCCAAACGTTGGTTAAAAACAAGTTGAGTTAAAGGTCGATGCAGACAATATATTACTTATCAATTACTTGTTAATAACTTCTAATGTTATGAGACCTGCCCCCTCGGCTCACTGTTGTTCCCACAGCAGCAGCATGAATGCAAAGCCACTCAGTCACTGTTACACGGCTCAAAAAATAAAAAGCTCGGTTAATGGCAACGGATGAAAGGGCCTCATGGTACGCGTGGTCAGATTTAATTCATGAAAGGAATGCCACACACAGTGGAAAGCAACAAAGAAATGTCATGAATCAACATGAATTACAACAGGTGCTCTTTTGATCAAACATTCTTGTCCAATCATCTTGTTGATTCCACAGGAAATTGATGGAAAACCAGTGATTTGCCTTTTCATTTGTCAACATTGTGGAAACTTGCTTCACCTGCTCACGAGTACTTTGAAGTTTTTAGTTGCTGTAAATGCCCTCTTTATATACAGGCCCCGAAGAGGCCCCTTCCTAATAATTTTAATGTGCACTGTAATCATTCCTCTCTGATACAATTTCAGTATAAGCAGTGAAGGACACAATATTTGAGACTTTACTCGTCTCAGGCAGATAAATAAAGCAGGCATCTTCTAAAGGTTTTAGTCTTTTTAGTCCCCTCTTTGTGTTTCCCCACACACAAACACAAAGTACACATTTTGCGACATTTGAGAGGAAATTTACTGTTTGAAGTTTGCAAAAATGACTCACAATAAGACTCTACGTGTCAGAGTAAAGTTTGGGCGTCAGTTTACATGTTGTTGTCTCTCTCTCTCTGTCTCTCTCTCTCTCTCTGTCCAACCTCCACCCAACGTAGACCCCTACAGAAGCCGCCCACATTGAGCCTGGGTCTGTTCGAGGTTTCTTCCCTTTAAAGGGGAGTTTTTCCTGCCACTGTTGCTCAATATAATATCTGATGCTGCTCATGTAGGAATTCTTGAATCCTTAATTTTGAATTCCTGAATCGTTGGGTCTCTCTCTAATTAAAGAGTTTGGTCTAGACCTGCTCTTTCTGTAAAACGTCTTGAGATAATGCTGTTGTGAATTGGCGCTATATAAATAAAGATTGATTGATTGATTGATTGACATGTTATGGGTGATATGACGAGATAAAAAATAGTAAATAAGGATGTTTTATGTCAGAGTTTTATATGATTTTTGCATCTGTTTAGTTAGATAAAATTAGTTTAACTGATCAGTTTTTCAACTGATTTTCTATAAAATGCCCAATTTAACTATATGTTATCTCATGTACATGATGGAGGATGACTGGCCAGTCAATTTGATATGCTTTTTTGATTGACATAAACATCTGCATTAAGCACATGTGCGGTACACACACACACACACACACACACACACACACACACGGTATCACTCACCACTTTGGGTTTAAATGGCGGTTGGATCTCTCTGTTTGCCAGGCGTTCCCAGTCGATGCGTCTGAAGAAGGCCTGCTCCCTGATGTCTCTCTCCCCCTCTGGGCCACAGCCGAGACGCTTTGACGGGTGTTTGGTCATCAGCTGGTGACAAACACAAGAGGAGGGATCAGAAGACGTGACAGAGGCAGTTATCTGCTTGAGGGAGAGAAAAGGTAAAAATAGTGAAGCAGAGATGGACAGGAGAGAGAGCTCTGAAGCTAGCTTCTACATCACTAATCCAATTTTGTATCTCTGCTTCTTACCTGCATTATATCACATTATCACGTCAACAACATTATGCAGAGCTGACTGACACTCAAACTGTTTTCACTCATATCCAGATTTTAAATGGTTGCAGGAAATTACGCTGCAATTTCTGATTCGGCTGTCACTTTTAATTTTGACCATGAATCATTTTTGCAAATGACACGTGAAGCAAACAATAAGAGGCATCAAGATTATCTCTTTTGTCACAGGCTCCGAGATGATGAATGATAATTTTCGTGGCTGCATGCAGCTACAGGGTGTAATATCATGATAAATGAAGGTGGGATATGTTATTAAAAGACTTGATCGGACTGCGTCTGGATCTTAATTGAATCTTCGCTGGTGTGTAAATTGACTCTGAAAACTCATTTCCTTGTTCCTTGTTTCCTTGTAAATAATCATGATCACGCCACTGTGATGATGTCACCAACAGGATGCCCAGGTGTGAGAGGAACAAACATCTGATAAATGGATGATAAAATATGGGTCGTTTTCGAAAGCCATGAAAATCTGTGACTTGAATGTGTTGAGTTTGCTGGAGCACCATGTAAACTGATTTACTACTGTGATGAAATGGAAAACTAAAACCATCGGCGCGTTAATAAAAAATATTATTATTATAATAATGTGTGGCTGTTTAAACTGTTACTCACTCCCTTGCAGATGGACACGGCTTCTTTAGACATGGACTTGGGGTAGGACACGTTGTGCTCCATGATGGACTGGAAGAGCTCGTCTTCATCCTCTCCATCGAACGGCGGCTGAAGGGAAAGACAAATGATGTCACAACGGTGTCACAGAGTTCAGGTAAACGTCAGGTGTGACTGCAACTCACAGTGTGAGGGCTGTTCTGTGAAACCTGACAAGATACTGAGGTGATGAATTCAGCATGTGAAGGTGGAGCTGCTGTGGGTGTCACATATGTACATTACAACACTATATTCTAGGGCTGTAAATAAGCCCTACTGAAAATGATTTGGATCAAAACACTATCTTGCTCTCTATCATGTAGGTTATAATTGTTATTTTGTGTGTTTATGTGTGTGATCCATCTCCATTAAGAACAATATCTGTCTAAACTGTTGCCTGGAAACTGGAAATCTTTAAAAAAAAGCACTGTAAAGTTTCTCAATATTTCGGTCAGAACAACTCTTTGTTGTGGTTTCCTGTCCTGTTGTGCACAGATTATCATCTTTGAAGCTGGTCATAAGCAAGGGTCATGATAAAAATATACAGTCTTACTAAAATACTGCTTTCCTTTATGTAGTGAATGTCTTTTTTCACCTTTTAAGACCCAGAAAAAGCAAACGTCGCTGTTTTAGTACACTGGATATTAAGACTGCTGTTTTTCTGCCATTCTGCCAACACTTATCATACTTACTTAAATATCATATTACATTATATTATTATACACTGTTGCCCATAAAGTTGGAATAATTGTTTGGAGGAGTTTGATCAATAGTTGAGAAGATATACACTTTATTTATCAAGAATAAATCACATTGTCACAATCATTTCATGAGAAGATTCCAACTTTATGGGCAACAGTGTATATTCACGGCAAGTTATAAATGAAAATTCTTTTTTAGCATTTTATTTCCAATGTTCTCTTACTGATTAGTGGAACTTGTTGGAGCCTCCTATCTATTAGGGACGGGGCAGAAACTAATAATGTTTATCAATTATTCTGCTGGTTATTTTTTTAGATTAACTGAGTAATCATTTAGCCCGGTTTCCCTTAGAAGTTTCCCTGCTCCAACACACCTGATTCAAATGTTCAGCTCGTCATCAAGCTCTGCAGACGCCAGATAACGACACATTCATTTAAATCACGCGTGTGGGAGCAGGGAAACACCCATCACATACAGGCCAGAGGGCTTCCAGGACCAGGTCTAGAAAACACTGATTTAGTCCATAAAGTTTTTTTCTATCCTTCATATGGCTGCAATTATTCTCAATATCAATGCATCTGCTCGCTATTAAATGTTTAATGAGAAATATAAGTATGTAGACAAAATCAGAGTTTTTTCACGAGGTGACGTCCTCAGATTGCTTTTTTTTGTCCGATCAACACTTAAAAACTCTGTGTCTTTGCTTTATAAATGACTTAAATTGGTTACTGGCATTACAGAACAACTTTGTGGAGTAAATGTAGGATGATAATTGAATAAAGATCCTTATAGACCACAACTGGTGCAATAAAACATAATTACCTGTCCTGCCAGCATCTCATACAGAAGAACTCCATAAGCCCACCAGTCCACTGATTTTCCATAAGGCTGGTATGCGATAATCTGAGACAAAAAACATAAAAAATGTAAAAAACATGTTCAGTGATAACAGGTGGCATTATTTCTGCAGACAGAATCATTTTCAAGCTCTGTTCTTTCATTGCTGTTTGACTGCAGGCAGGTGAAGATAAAAGCTGCAGTGTCACATACAACCCCAGAGAGCTACAGTAAAGATATCAGTGAACTGCAAACGGTGGCGCTGAAAGCAGCGTTTCTCCCATCTAAACTCCAAATCAACCACCATTAAACACAGTCAGCTATTTTGAGCCACCATAACAAAGGCGCTTTCTCCTACCATCCAATTTGCCAGCCTACACCTTCCTCCCACACACAGTCTACACACACACACACACACACACAATAATAATAATCACGCAGACACAAGCAAAAGCTAAACTCGCTTTTAACAGAGATGGAAATGCAGCTACACTCACACATGATATGCAAGTGTTAATGCTTCTCTCCTGTTATACTTAATCTGATAATTCTGCTATGGATTCGCACCCTGTCAAATATTATTTTTTGGGATACTTAGCCTGGATGAAACCCAAAGCAATTTCCAGATCAAATCAGCACCAGTTTTGAGCTATGGTGCCATAAATGGAAGTCAGAAGAGCTGCTAGACCACTAGAAGTCATTATAAATCCATCAATATCCAGCAGAAAAAAAAGAAAAAAGAAAGAAAAAAAAAGCTCATCAACTTGTATCTGATTTATTTTCGCTGGGAGGGACGGAAAGCCCAGGGAGTCTTGAAAAAGACTTGCCTAGATGAAGTTTCCTATGAGAAAGTAGAAGCAAGGGCTTCCCTCACCTCCCACCTGTGAGACTATGAGCTCCCTCATGAGTCAGTGCAGGCAGATGGGAGTGCACAGATACACCCAGAAATATATACACACATACTAGCAAACATCTCATTACCCAGAGTGAATCATCTCTGCTCTTTACTCCGTGGAAATAAGTCTAAAATGTTGTTGGTGGTGTATTCTTGTACGGGAAGTTTCCAACATCCCTGACTTGATATTTCCTGTTATTTATTAATAGAATACAGGAGAAAAAATACTGTAGATAAGAACCAAATGGCCAAATCGAAATAAAAATATACATTTTACATTCATAAGTAATTGCATCACATTACATATTGACCACACAAAAGACTCAATCACAACTTCCACATGTTGCTGATATTTGATTGGCACTATTTGCTAGCTACAAGCTCACATTTGCAATCCTCAAATAACCTAAAGCCCAGAGGCATTCACCGTACGCTGCACCGGGATAATACAGCACAGAGCAAATACCAGAGATCTCTCCCTCGGGTCATGTGGTGAAACGTTGGACTGTGTGGATCTGTTTGGTTAACCTCAATTCAAACCACATCATAGAGCACAAGAAAGCCTACAAATAAAACGCAGCTACCACTTAGTTTTTGTTGTATTGTCCTTAATGTAATCGGAGCCCAGTTTCCCCACTACAGACTCGTCACAATCACCTCTGGTGCGATGTAGTCCGGGGTGCCGCAGAAGGTGCGTGTGGTCATGCCTTCATACATGTTCTCCTTACACATGCCAAAGTCAGCGATCTTGATGTGACCCTCGGAGTCGAGCATCACGTTGTCGAGCTTCAGATCCCTGCAGCAGAGACGGTCTGTGAGCATTTGTGTGCTGTACAGTCATAGTTTTCTGTCTTTGTGACTGCTTTCATACTTGTTGTGTGCTGCTGTCAGTGTTTATGTCCAGACTAGAGCTCTCTGAGCAGTTTATCTGTGTGCAGCACACATCACTGGCTGGGAAACAAACAATAATTTTCTGGCCTGAATCCCCCCCCCCCCTTCATCCTGCTCCCCCTGCGCTTTTTTTTTTTTGCTCGTACTTTTCATTCTGCGTCTCTGTTTGTGTTTCGTGTCTCAATTCTTCATTTTCTTCCCCTCATTCAGCACTTCTGGCAGCTACATCTGTCACAAAGTAGCGTCAGGCTGCCAAACACAAGGCTAGTGGGATATGAATGGATGTGAGCCCTTAGCTGATTTACTGAAGAGGAACAGGATGACCTCCTGTCAAGCATGTCTTCCTGTCCTCTCTATCGGTCTACAACCTTTTCCTATAGATATTTCCTTGATATATTGTAAAATGTTTTGCTGTAAACGTGCTGTTATTTCCATTAACAGTGAGTGAATTTGAGGTGAATGCGTTGCTTCATTACATAAAACTGGTTTCTCTCTGACTCACCCACCTGTAGATGATTCCCTTTCGGTGCAAGAAAAACAAACCGACAGCAATCTCTGCAGCATAAAACCTGCAAAAATTGAACATTCGACGATAAATACACAACTTCACAAAATAAAGTCTAACAGATTAAAGCCATACACAAGAATCCCTTTGCCCTAAGGAATAAAAATAAATAAATCTTGGGGTGACCTGGTTGTCTAGGGTTTAAAGTACAGACCAGGAACTGCAACGCTCTCAGTTCACCTCTGGATGGGGACCTTTGCATGTCATTCACCATCTCTCCTACCCCTTCATTTCCTGCCATCACTCTGCTATTACTACCTAATAAAAATAATCCGTCAGATCTTACTCTGACATGCATAATGACGTGACATCCTGTGTGCTGTTTAAAGGGTACTCCTACCATACATGTTTGCACACAAAATATTAGACTTTTAGGACTTAAATGGAGATCACAGTCAGCTTTGTCAGCTATACTACTAACTCAAAGTGGCCATTTAAGCTATCTGGTGGGTGAATATCGTTGTTATCATCAAAACATGTGCCTGTGGATAAACTGTGGATCCTTACACTGCTTGTGGCTCCTTGAATTTGCCCATACGTTGAATATGATACATAAGGTCTCCCCCATTGATGTACTCCATCACAAAGTACAGCCGATCCTGGAAAAAAACAGGATGTTATTGCTCTAAATAGATGCTACACAAAGAAAAGTACAGCACGTGTGCTCTACTAGAACAGCAGAGCATTACATAGGATGAGCCATGAATGAAAAAGCATGTGTAATATTCACACATGATTTAATAGTCTGCACGGCGATGGGCTTAAATATTAAAAAAGATATTAAAAAGGCCTGACATGATCTCTTCTGTCAGTACAGTGGCAGTGACTTGCTCATACATCTGTATTATAAGTCAGGAGGCTTTGATCAGTAAATGTATTTTTTTTAAAAAGACACCTTGAGTCACTCTGTCTACGCACAGAGTTGACGTCACACCGGACACTTCGTATTCAAGTGTGGTCTCAACACAGTATCAATTTCCTCTACGGGGCGCCGGCAAAAGAGTGAGAATAAATGTACGGCAAATACAGATGTAATGGTAGACAGGCACACACACACACACGCACACACACACACACACACAGGCTTAAAATGTCAGGATTGAAGAGACAGCTGATAAGTGAATGAAGAGGGAGCACAATGGCGCCCTTTGTGTAACGCAAAGTGATATTTTCTTGTGTGTCTGAGCAGGAAGAAAGTGTTAAAAATAACCCTGACTGTGGTTGCGATGTAAGTTTTCACACACCACAGTCTGGAAGCAGGAGTGCAGCTGTGTGAGGAAGGGCGGCTTGTCTCTCTGGGCTAAGACCCTCTTCTCCACCATCGTACATTCAACGTCATCGTCCTGGATCACGACGTCTTTCTTCAGGATCTTGATGGCGTACAGCTCCTCTGTTGACTTCATCTCTGCCAGCATTACCTGCAGGTCAGAGGCCGGGAAACATATTCTGACCATCGGGCATTCTTTGGCGGCCATATTTGAAGCCTTGCACACGATTGATGGCTTATATATTACGGTCTTTGTTATGGTCTCACCTTGCCAAAGCTGCCCTTCCCCAGCAGGGCCAGGAAGTTGAAGTCGCTCAGTCGGACCCGGTCCATGTTACCTGAAGGCAGGCTGAACCGACGGTGGTCTGACGGCGTGATCACTTTCTTACCGTGGCCCAGCTTGGCTTTCTGTGGCATTAAAGTAAGAAGCATATTCAAGATTATAATCTACCTGCTGCAGTGGGTGCAGTAAGAAACATTTCATGTACATAGTTTGATGGTTTAGCAAATAGTGATAAAAAGAAACAACAGCATTTCTGTTCTACGGTTTGAGCACTTAGTCAGTGGTCACACGGGTGTCTAGCAGCTGGTCTGGAGTCAGATATTGCTATGAGTGTGCTTACTTGCTATTAATCACAGTAGGATTGTGTGTTGCTCTGCAGCTTCTCAGCCAAATTATTTCATTACATCATTAGGAAGTGGTAATGTGACAAGCACAAAATCATTTTAAATTGTAATAAGAATTATCTCCAAATGGGCTGAAAATAAAGAAATAAAGTCAAATGCAGCATAAAGGAGTGTATTATTACTATATTAATTAAATCTCCTGCATTAAACCTCCTTTTAAAACAATAATGTTATTGGTTAAATGTTCTAAATGACCCTTTCATGATATTTTTACTGTGTTTTTAATGCTGGACATTTTACATTTTAATACATGATGATAAATTCTGTAATTGTTGAGCATCGATTGTGTTGTCACAAGGCGCCACACTGACGTCACTCGCCATCATATGAAAACTTAGCTGCACATTCACAAATCTGAATCAAATCAAGCTTCTCTATTCTTTCTCTATTTCTGTCATGTATTTTTCCCCAGCGACACGCCAAACGCCCTCACAGATTTTATTCAGATATTCAGCAGGATCTCTCTACTGGTGCATTATGGGAAATCGTGAGGTGGGCAGTCAGTGGGGGGGTGCCAGCGTTGCAAGGTTCCCTGTTGTTACAATGACTGGCCTGCCAAGCGTGTTTGAACAAAAAGGGCAATTAGGACCCTGCCAGCTCCCATCATGGCTCCAGCGGTCGTCTGTTTCTGTCAGATAGAGCAGAGAAAACAGGCGGCCGGTGGGGCACACAGAGGCTGTTGCCAGGCCAACCATTTCTCTAGTCTTGAATCAGTGTGGCGATGTACTCAACATAATTGTCACATATTTGACTGAGGTTAAGTGGCTCTACATGTCCACCTGACTGGGTTAATTAAGAGCAGAGTTATGTAAACATGAACTTAGTATGTCTGCTGTCGCTACAGAGAAAACAGTGTGGTCGATCTCGTTCTGACCCGGGCTGCTGATCACTCTGCAGATCAGTGCAGTTAATTCATTTCACCTGGCAGCACTGATGTCTAACATCCAGAGATCATACATGTAGGTGTGATGGATTTTGTTCAGATTGAGGGAACCCAAAAGGATTAAAGGGAAAAGGAAAAATTTTTCCCTTTTCTCTCTTTCTTTTTTGTTGTAAAATACGAGATATCTTCACCTCACCAGGCCTTCAAATGCTTCAAAAGCTCAGAAAGGAAAAATTGGTTTTTGGTTTTACTGCTGAAACCTCATACCTCACATGACTGCAATTTTAGGGACCACAAGCCAAAAAAGTTGGGAACTATTGACATAAACACTACTTGAGTGCTGCTGGAAAGTCTGGTCCATGTCTAACTGTGTTTTATAGATATGTTTATGTCTAATTTAGGAGTGGAGATTGTGTAAGCACCTTTTACGGTTGTATAAGCAACTGTTATTGCTTTTATTCTGCTTTTATATTTGACATCAGGCTGTTTCTACATTTTTATATTTCTAGGTCTTATATATATCTTTAATGCATTTATACTTTTTATTGCTGCCATACCAGTTTATAGTATACAGTTTTTGTATATATACCTATATATATCTTTTATTTCATTTTCATATTTTGCCCTTATCCTATAATTCTTTTTCTGTAACAGAGCTCCCCGCTAAAGAATTTCACAAAAGTGTTGTTGCACAACTGGAGTGACATTAAACATCATGAATCTTGAGCCTTAAATCTTGGAGTTATTTTTGTGCATGTCAACACAACGCACATACGTTTCATAAATACTTTTCATAAATCATTTCACTGTTGTTGCCTTTATCACGCAGTCAAGTTTTGTTCACAGGAAAACTGTGATAACGTGGTGATCCTGTGCTCTTTATCTGCAGTTTAAATAGTTGTTCTATCATCACTGACCTTGCAGAGACATCTAGTGGTATTTTGATAATACAGTAAATTTACATTAACTACACGTGTATAACACAGGATTGTTTGCCTGTGAAAAAAATGAGACATAAATAGTTCACACAAAAAAAACAACAATGTGTCAACACAAACAAAAGTTGGAATATTTAAGTCAGAGTGGCAAAACAAAGTTGTATTCAAACACATACAATGCAGCCAGTCTTATAGTAAATATAACACTGCCACCATGTGGAGAGATTTGGCATGCACACCAAGCACACCAAGAACCCGCCTGTGTGTGCATTCGTTCACACAGTTGCTGTGCATAAGTGTCCATCCATGCTTCACGTCCCAACAGCCTTCTATAGTCCAGACCGGAGGCAGACTAGTAGAGGGCGGACTGTGGACCACGCTGATGGCCAATGAGGAGCAGGCGTGAGGCTCTCTTGGCCAATGACAGTGGGGGTCACCAGAGGGCTGGTGGTCCACTCATTTACTAACAACAATGCTGTCTGGTGTTTGTGTGTAACATAGGGAGTACATATGTTAAAGCTGTTACATGCAGCGCTTTTATTCAAATTCTATGTTCATATGATACTAAAACTTTGGCTGTTAATGTTTTTGATGCTCCGGGGTCAAGGAGGATGATGCGTTTTGCTCTCGTTTCTGCTGGAGGAACACCAGCTGCTTTCCAGTTTGTGCTGTACAGCCAAATGCTAATGCTGCAAATGTCAGACTTTGGTGATCTGACCTTTGCGGCACACTCAGCAGGTGCTGCAAAATCCTTAAAACGTGACTGAATTTCTCCTTTTTATCAAAATGATATGTAATCCCTTTAGTTTCATGTTTACTTGTGTGAAAGCGGAAACAGAAAGAAAGATGGAGTTAGTGTGCGAGAGGAGTTAGAAAAAGAACAGCACTTTGATTTAGTGTGTGTGTAACAGCAAGCAAATTTGGCTGGTTCAACTATATGCTGTTGAGAGCCTTTGTTAGTAAATCAGATTGATTTGTGGAAGCCCGGCAGAGATCCACAAACAATCCTAATCCAGTAAGTAAAGTGAGAGTGATGCAAGCTGAGAGTGAGAGAAACAGAGACGAGCAGGCAGAAGAGCTACCTTGAGATAGTGGATATTTAACTGGCAGGCCTAGAAGAAAGAAGAAACTCACTCATTAGTGCGGTCAAAGGTTATTGCTGGAGTGTGCATGGGTGTTATGCTGGAAAAAATAAAGTGACAGAGTACACATGTGGACAGAGACCTGATGGTGATCTGCTTCAATAATCTATCTACATCCAACACAATCATCAAAGGCATGGCTAGAAAACAGAATAAGTCCTTTTTCTGTCACATCTGATTGCATCTCTGCATCTCGCCCCAGTTTCCACGGCAACCGCGCAGTTGTGTGAAGACTCTAGCCTCGGAGGAAAGTCAAGGTCAGCGTTGTACAGTGCGGAGAGAAACGGAAAATTAAAAACAACAAGACTGAGTGTCTGAGTGGCTGCTGTAGGGAGATGATATTTACACTCGGTATTAGAACACACAGAGCTGGACTTTAATAAAACTGCCCCTTTGCTGCGTCCTCCTCCTCCTTCTCAGGTGAATTCCTTATGTCTTTGCCCCTGTTTACACTGCAATGTTTAATATAACGGTCATCCTCTACCTGCGCGTTAATAATATAGATGTGAAGAGGTTATGAGTTTTATTGAAAGATGTGACTGTAACAGAAACCTCATTGCAGCAAACAGAACGACCACTTGAGGGCGAGTTAGTCAAAATGAAGTTCCTTGGATCTGGTTAAAGGACAATATCAATGTTTTTTTTTTGTTTTTTTTACTTAGCTCTACATATTTACTTGTATTTTAGCCAGAGTTACATTATTGCTTCACTTAACAGAGCGCAAACTCAGTATACACCTCTATCAACAACTTAACAGTCTCTGCAATCACTGACTGCCAGGAAGGTTAAAAAACCGCATGTGATGGACACATATAAAGTAAATTGGATAAAACATGCAAAATGACTAATGTGGTCCTCCATATTAAGAAAAAATAAGACAAAACAGCTGTTAATACTGTTTTACCTACAGGCTGTCATTGTAGAAGTGGCAGAGACGAGTTTTACATCAGAGTTTATTAAGGGCGAGGAAATACTGCAAAATCACAACAGCTTTATCTTATTTAGACCACCTACATGATTTCTTCTTCTGTATTAATTCTCAGATGTGTTTTCCATCCATGCTGACTTGCAGATTGAACCTAGTAGTAACTCTGCAATGGAAAAGTTGTAATTGATTATTTAAGCAATGACCTTTGGTGCTAATCTAATTTAGACATCCAAATAACTGCTTTTGGGTTAAGATTGGGCTTTCTGGAAAATAGTCCGTCCTTTATTGCCTTGGCCGCACTGGATGCTGTCCATAGCTGTTCCTACTGACAGTGTTATTACAGCTGGGGTGGGCATATTGTTATTCAAGTGGTCTGAGCGTTTGGCCGTGCTCGTCTGGTGGGAGGTGCTTTGGGGGAGAGAGGTGCAAGAAGAGGGCTGCATTTTTCAAATTCAGGCTTTTTTCCATAGACTGTATCAAAGAAGTGGACGTGGCATCTGGGTCTGAAAAGTGAAGCCAGTGTGCAAGTGCCTTAAATGTGCATTCTTTCTAAAGGTTGCAAAAAGAGGTCAGAATGAATGGAAGTCTATAAGAAAATGATCCAACTTGTCACTTTATTGATTACCTCAGTAAACATTTTCCTAATGATTTGTTCTTCTTCAACACAGCATGATGTACAAAACAGACGAGCAGGGGGTTGAATACACTGTGACTAACCAACCAGAGTGTCTTCGTCACGTCACTTTTGCCTCCTAAAAACCACGATGGTAGACTGAACAGCTATACTTGAGGCTTCAAAACAACAGCGGGCCAGAAACCATGTCCACTTCTTACATACAGTCTATGCTTTTTTTCTTGCCTTTTTCAGACACCTGCCTGCACCGGCCTAAATTATTACCTGCAGTTACACTTCTCACACGAGGCTCTTGGGAACATCAACTGACAATTGTCAGCTGAAAGCTTGTTCTATATATATATATATATATATATATATATATATACAGGCTTTCTTTTAAAAACTTTTTTAATAAAAAAGAAAAGAGTATTTACTTTAATATCAGGATAAAGCGATCTCCCTCTCTGGCACACAGGGTGAAAAGCACAGGACAGGGTTACCATGGTGACAGGAGAGAGGGACACATTTTGCAGAAGTGAGTGTGTACAATAGACGTGTGCGACAAAGAAAAACTACTTACGCTTCTATTGAATGCTACACATTTTATAACCCGAGGCAACCTCCCTCTCTGTCCTCACCTCAAACTTCTGTCGGAGCTCCAGGTTGACGTCGTCCACCTCGGGGATGGGGACGTTGTAATACTCTCCCTCCTCCTGGTTCAGCAACTTGAACCTGAGAGAGAAGAAAAGATGGAGGACAGTAAATATATTTTCATTTAATCCATGCAGCAAAAAAAACTTTACATCTCTGCTCCAATTCTTTAATCATAAGCAGCTGTCTGTGAGTGATTGCAGGTCTGCTCCCTGTTAGCAACTTGACTCTACTTCCTTTCTAATGCACACATCCTCTGTCCACTTGTCTAATGACCTGGAATATACAGCGGACAAACACACAAAGATGCGCTGCAGTAGTTTCCGAGCTGCCGACGCCAAACATTTTTCCACGCTGCGGTATTTCCCGGAGCTTCTAACTGCACTCAAAGCAGCAGTCGATCAGGCTCGGTTTAGTCTGGGTGGCAGCAGGTATGCTAACACAGGAGGGTGACTTTAACATCTCTGTGAGTGTGTGTTTACCAGTGTGAGAGAAAGCAGGCAGACAAAGACAAGGGGGTGAGGAAATGACTGCAGCACTTTTGATTAGTTGTCAGGTACAGTGATGCTGGTTGTGACGCTGGAGCCAGACTCTACATGCATGTAAAGCATGAAATACTAAGCTCTAGAAATGTGCGCATCGGACAACTTTGGAATCTAAAACTTTAACAGTGACGTACCATCCACAGTTGGGAGCTTTGATCAGCTCGGACACTCCAAACGACATGGACCCCATGAAGTCGTTCCGGGTGGTTCGGTCCCAATCCCACACCTCGATGGACAGACGGCGGTCCTTATCTGATGCTTTCAGCTTACTGAACACACACACACACACACACAGGGGGAAAAATAACAATATGTGATGACAGAGGTCCTCAAAACGTCTCCTAAAGATCAACTTTCATTGTGGGAACATGCATTTTATTTTGGTCGTTAAATGAAATGACTCACAAGGTGAAGGACTCGTTCCAGCAGGGGTTGAGGGAGGAACGGATGGTCCTGGTCTTCTGTTTGGTCTCATTCTTTGGGTCGGGGGTGAGCTTGAGTTTAACGTAGGGGTCTGATAAACCGTTCGGATCCATAGGAATCAGGTTTCTGGCTTCACCCACTGGAAGAGTGAAGGGAGACACAAAGGGACAATGTAACCATATGAGTGTGTTTGGGCTCCGAGCCAAAGACAAAGAGACTCCATGGCGCTGACTCAGGGGTTAAAATGGGCAGAGACTGAAGATTGTAAGTCACTGCAAGTCACTGCAGGGCCAGACGGCAAACCTCTCTGCGCTACATACGTAGATATATATATTATTTGCAAGTTGTCTTTCGGTAAGTTCTTGTTATAATGTTTGTGTTGCAACATTTAACAAGTCAAAAGTTAAGCTTCTCATTAAGTTAAATGAAAAAAATGCTTTTGTTAATCTTGATTATGCTTCTTAAAGAAGGTATGTTTGTACCTAAACTCACATGTGGTATCAGTACTATTGACAGTTGACAGTCTTAACAACAGAAAACAGATAGATAGACAGACAGACAGACAGACAGACAGACAGACAGACAGACAGACAGACTCAGTATCTCTGTCCTCAGTTACTCAGCTAATGGCTCATCAAATCAGACACCACATGCGCTGATAACAGGTGCTGCAAAGCAAAACATACTGTCAAAATTCCCTTGAAGTTGACAGTGTGAAACAGCACCAACTGGATTATTATAACACTGGTGGGTGTTAGGCCGCACGCAAATGTAAAAATCAACCCAAACAAGGAATGCTACTCGCCTGAAAGTCTGTCTCCCACATTCTGTTGTAAACAAAACCAAAAAAGTAAGTAAGTAAGTCAGGTGATAATAACACGACTCCCTCCTCAGTGGAGGGAGTGAACGGATGTCTCGTAGTGTACTCTCTTGGTGTCATTTGTGCGCATGGTTTGGCAGTAAGTGAGCAGACAATGCGAGGGAGGCGTGACATTTCCCTGTGCGATAACTGACAAGTAGGAAAAAAAGGAGTGCTGTTACATAGCAACAGGAGCAGGGGGACGGGGTGGCGTGAGCATGCCACCTTCACCATGGCGACAACATCTACTGTAAGTGGCCAATGGGCCGACTCCACCACTGCCCCACTCAGCAACATCATGCGAACGCACAAAGAAATGTAAGCTACAGGACAGTCACACACCGCACAATAAATAAAAAGAAAGAAAGGCTACATGACAAAGAAAATCAATCTTAAGTTTCCAGACACTAAACCACAACAAAAGTACAACAGACGGGGAGCAGAAACAGGATCACACTGATCCTCTAAAACTGTGTTTAGCAGCTTCCACCCTCCCCACTCTGCATATTTAAATGCAATCAGACATAGAGCAGGAGGAAAATGGCTTTAATCTGAATGTTTCAGAGAGTCAGCGAGAACTTTCACACGAGAACACGTTCGCTGGGATTCTTCATTAAAACAGCGGTAATGTATTTTCGCTCCAAAGCATAAATATTCCAGGGCTGAATACAAAGCATAGGCAAACATTAGAAAGGAAATGTCATTTAGAGTCACCGCAGCTCATTTAGTTCTGTTTTTGTGAGATTTAATCAGCGTTATTTTGACATTTAGCTGTTCCTTCGCTGGATGTGACAGTAAGGTTTGACAGCCAACATGATTTGAGGAAAAAAATGCACAGGCAGGATAAAATAATGATGAAACAGAGACAAAAACAAGATAAGGTCTGATATTTATTGGATAACAGCTGAAGCAATAGCAGAATGTTAAACAGGAATTATATGGATTTTAGAGCAAAGAAAAACAAATGTTTTTCTTAAGTTTTTCCACTTTTCAAACAGGAATATTTGATGCTTCTCTCAGTCTTTTATGGCATTGAATTTATTCTCTTTGGGGCATTTTAAGAACCAAATGAATCAATAAATCAACACATTAAACTTCAGATTCATTGCTACAGTAGGCCTAATTAATCAGTAGTTGCTGTACTACACTGGATTTTCATCTGTGGTCAATGTTTAGGTCTGTGGGAGTTACTTTAGCAAACACTGTTCAACAAATAATACACGACTTAAACTCTAAATCTTCACCTTCAACCCCGTGTGCAGAAAGAAGCAAGAAGGAGAAAAAGAGACTGAGAGCATACGTTCATGGCAGAAACATGAATGTGTTGTGCTTTGAATTAAACTAAAAATTCAACTTAAAGTAACAAAGCAACTTACAAAAAAAAAACCCATGAAGGATAGTGAGGTGGTGATATCATATTTCTAGATCTTCTCTTCATACTTTTCATGCTATTCCACTTTCATGCAGTAGAGGGCAGTGTAGCTCTCTCAGTCTGAGTTTGAGTATCTGACAGATTAAGCCCAGTGTCAGAAGCTTTTACCTTGTTCATGAATGTGTTGCTTCAGCCTCATAGTTCACTCCTTACCCAATAAAAATGCTAAGATACAGAAATCCCCCCCTTCGTCTCTGTTACACAAAGTCACACACACACACTCATCACACACACAAAAACAAATGTACGAGGAGCTGAAGGAAAATCTCAGCATCCCACGTTCTCATCTAAATCCTCCCCTCTGCTGGCTGTGGCAGCGTTAAAGGCATCAGTCACTTCCATGGCAACGCTGGCGCCAAACAACGCCAAAGCAACTTCAACAAGCCTGTAGACACACACACACACACATGCACGCACACACACACACACACGCACACACACACACACACACACACACACACACACGCGCACACACACACACACACACACACAAGGTTTAAACAAAAAAATGTATAAAAATAGACGATCACGGATGGGTCAACGTGTATGTGCAAGTTACATACACAGTAAATGCATTTGTGTGTACATGTGCTCTCTCTGTCTCTCTCTCTCTCTGTCCCCCCCCTCTCTCTCATACACACACACACACACACACACACACACACAATGAAACATCATCATCAGCAGTGATCAAGGACCATCTCTGCTGTCTGTTGTTGCTTAGATACAACAAGAGCTGCTTTCCTTTTGTATCCTCCCTCCCCTCGCTCCTTATGAGGTGGTTACCAATAAAATTGGAGTGCGTGTGCGTGCGGGTGCATGTTGTCTCCATGACTTACTTGGCATAAAACAGACATGATATAGACAGAAAAGGCTGACATATATTATGTGTCTGTTACCTCATTTAGATAATTTACCAATTCACTACCACTGAAACGAGGCTGCTGTTTATGTCACGCAGACATGCATCAGCGGCATGCATCCTCTCTGCAACCATCATGCACTGGGGCACACAGAAGTGACACTTTTGTGGTTGAGAGATAATGAATAACAAAAGTTCAAGCTCTTTCTCCTATAAAATGGTTATTTATTGTATGTATAAAAGACGCGGACGTAGTCATTGTGATGGCCGCCATATTGAAGCCTTGAGTTTGCCGGTTTGACCGTTTTGAAGCCTCGGGTCTGGCATTTTGGCCGTCGCCATCTTGTTTGTTTGGAGCCAGAAGTCACCATGTGACTCATTAGTCACATGGTGGTCCTGCCCTAAAGCATACCCTGCTTTATAGTCTGTTTTACTCTAAATGGGAACATAACTTAATGAACATCATGCTACATTGAAGAAGACTTAAAGTAAGTGATTGAGACCATAAACTCATTGGGAAAGTATTTACTGAGGTAATAGATCAAGTAGGGTCATTTTCTCATAGATTTCAATACATTCTACCTTCTTTTTGCAACCAGCTGAGTCCATTAGAAGTTTGCAGATTTAAGGCACTTGACTTCACTTCAGACTGGGCATCTACGCCCACTTCTTTAATACAGCTGATGACTGACTTATATCTCACATAATTTCTGTGCTGAGTGTTATTCCCTGCACTTAATGCTCCCACATATTAGAAAAAAACACTGCGTGTCTCAGCTGAAATTTGAGATGAAAACCATCTCCTATGATATTCTTATGATATTTGGAAGCGTAAACATACTGTGAAAGAGACAAAAGAGATGAAACACACATCCATGCTGTCTTCTGTATCTGGAGTGAATGTCTGCTTAATGAAAATTATGCCTCAGCTATAAATGACATATCATTTGGATCCCAGGCTGCAATGGGCCGTCAGTGTAATCTCCCGAAAAGACTTTGAAATTCAAATGTGTTGTTGCATAACAATGCCATGTGCAACCAATGAATGCCTGATAATCTAGGGGAAAGCTGCATGGCCGAACGGGAGCTGGATGGATCCCTGCAGTACACTGCCAGCCATCTGAACACAGACGTCACACAGACAGCGGAGGGAGAAGGAGAACCAAAATGACCTTAAGATATGCATTCACTTTTGTTTAAGGAAACGCAAAAATGAGGAAATTCAGAAAAAATCGCACTCTTTACAGAGGCATGAGTGCTGCTTTGGGTTTTTGTAAAATCCACCCACATTCTTGTAAAACTAAATTCATTGAGCACTATTTGCTTCAGTCAGAAAGTTAATTATTTAAAAAGACTAGCGGGATAATAAGATCTGCTAAGTCAACAGCCAAAAGCTGAACAATATACAACAATAATATGCAGCACATCAAAAGAAAATCCATGTCTGCAGTTGACTTACCATTTCTTTTCTTTCACAAGCCAAAAATAATGGACCACATATGGGTGAAGAAAACTGTTTGCCTGAGACATGCAGCCTTAGTCCAAGTCTGTTAGCATGACATCATGTATGTAGCCATCATGTGCTTAATTAAGACCCTTTTAAGGAGTTTTTGTTAAGATGTTAAAATCAGCTGGAGGCAGTAAAAAGTCGGCATTTTCAACCAACTCATCAAGCTAATATTAGCTTAATGAGCTAACGGTAGTGTTTAATGATACATTGTATGGCTAGGCAGGTAATCCTAACAACATTTATGTTTTACAACATTTACTTATTTCCTATTTTTTAATTATCATTTTAATTAGTTATTTTCTCGCGTGTCCATAAACATGTAGAAATCATGTCAATCATGAGTGGCTTTAAAGCTGTTCATACATGTGCTTAAAGCCCATGAAGACATGTTGAGCTTAAAGGTTTGTTCGCCATCTAAAAAAAGAAAAAAAAAAGAAGAAATCTAACTCAAAGGTGACTTGTTTGATTTCTCCCAAAGCTTTTGTTTTTTTTAAAATAAAGAGCGAGAAACTATTTATCAATATATAAGTAAATAATGTATATTTCAAATTCATATAGAATATGAAGATAATTGCAACTGCATTATATCACATTGTATCATTCACTGTATGTGTATAGGCTACTTCACAGGATTACACATATTATTATACAACTACATTAACAACTGTTTAAAAATGCCCTTGTTTTGCTTAGAAGTGTGTTATAAACATCTATCAAGTATCAATATAATGATTGTAAATGCCACATGGGATTAAAATACCCTCTTAGTAATGTCTAATATAAAAATAGAGTTATATGATTTTAAAACACAACTTACACACCATGTTTTGTTCATGCTTTCTTTCAAATGCACCCACAGACATCACACTCATGCTCCAATCGGATACAGACACACATACAGTAAGTGTGATCCTCATAGTTGAAAACAAATAAATGAAAAGATGAAAAATAAATAATAAAGCTTAATATCAGATATTAAGCATGTATTTGTACTACAGGCCTGATGGTGCTATGAGTTGTGTCAGTGGAGGAGAAAAAAATGATTGTTGTTCAACTGCTTTAAACCTGAGGCGAGCATGTCAGCAGTAGGAAATCTCACCCTGAGTAAACCGCTGCGTGCTCACTTTGGTCCGGTCCTCAGATGCCCTGTGAGTGTGCATGTGTGCATGTTTGCCTTCGCTTAAAACGCCACAATAAACTTCTGCTCATGCCGACAGGCTATTTGTGTCACTTTAGCTCGAAGAGACGTCGATCAGGGAGAGGAGTTAGAGAAGGATGAAGGTAATCAGTGGGGAAAAGAGAAAGAGAAAACAGAAAATGTAAAGACAAACGTTTCAAAGAAGGTAGAGGGAGAGCCGTGAGACATTAGAGCCAGAAGGGAAGGACGAATCACTTAACTGAGCAACCGTTTCAGCTGGCTGAAAAGGAGAGGATGATAGACTGACGGACAGATGTTGATGTCTGATTGAGGGAGAAAAGGAAGGAAGGCAGGGAGAAAAAGAGCATGACTGAATGTACAGCGGCTCAGCAGGTGTAGAGGGAAAATGGATGACGAGAGGAGGGGGAGACATGCTGAGGTCTGGGAAGAACAGGTAGGAGAAGATAACAAGAATTGTCAATACTGTAAGAAGGGATGGAGAAATAGAGGGAAAAGATGAGGGGAGGGTTACAGCCCGGGAGATGTGTCTGTTTTCTTTTTAATCAAGTTCACATCAGTGCGGTGAACCACAAAGGCCCGCCACTTGTCTGTGGGAGGCAGAGGGGAGACAGAAAACAAGCTGAGGCTTCGCTGTTCAGACCGCTGCCATTACAGAGGGAAAAAAAAACTAAAACACAAAACAAAACACAGCAGAATATACACTTTCTCAGCCCTCTCTCCATCCTGTATCATTCTCAGTATTGATCTCTGTTCTGTCTAAAGTGGTCCATCATCTTCGTTCATTTACTTCTGCCTCTCTGTTCTTTTAAATCAATCTGAATATTCTGAATTTACTTCATATTCTTCTCTGACAGACAAGGAGGAAAGAAATAGCAACATGCTGCACATAATAAATGTTTTATACTTAAAGCTGCACTAATCAATACATTCATATCAAGAATGGGTCAAATTCTTGTGTAACGTGGAAGGTGTCATTCATAGTGATGAGCTGACAGTTCTGCAGTTCCCCTCAGCTCTACAGAGCGTTTTAGCATTTTTCAGCTTTGTTTTGGTTTTCTGCTTTCATTCAGTCTCACCTCATCAGGCAGAAAAGAAATACAATACCTGCTCAGCACCAAATGATATGAACAGCTGACGACTAGCTAGTGAACATAGTGGAAAATGTAGCGACTAAAGAGCCAGATATTTTCTGAGCAGTTGGTGGAGACTAAAAACTGAGCGAACTTGGACTCTCTCCCTTTGTCGAATGGAGAAAAAAAGAAACTGTTAGCAAACAAGTTTGCCATGAAAACTTTTAGAGGTGAGCTTGAAGCTTGGTCTGCTGACCCCAAGTGGACAAATTTTAGAGTTTGTTTGTTAAGCAAAAAATATTTTCTCTCTCTCTCTTCCTTTTTAATCATTTGACATTTTGTATCTTTGAGTTTTGAACAGTTTGGGAAATTGCGATGAATATTTTTCACAATTCTGATATTTTTGGCTGAAAACAATAAACAGGTGAATAAATGATGAACATGATCACTTGTTGCAGCTCTGTTAAAGACAAAGCAATGCAATTTCTAAAAAGTCAGACACCACATATGCCTGTAGCACCTTTTATCTCTCTCATTCAGCTTTCTACATGATGTTGTGTGCTGTTGATGCTGTTGTACGTTTATATATACAGTATATATATATATATATGCATTTCCACCTTTCACTGCCGTCATACCTCACTACCTCATATTCTGTCTTTTTATATGTATCTTCTCTATTTATAGATCTTTATATACCTGTATTTTATTTTCATAAATATTTTTTTCTTTACATAGATCTCTCTTTCACATGAGTGCACTGGTACAACAGGAGTGACAATAAACATCTTGAATCATTCCTTGAGGTTGACATGGTGTAAAGCAGCAGCAACACTTTCATAAACACTGGTGGATTTTTGTGTGTGTGTCCACACATCAAATCAAGGATGAAACGAGGGAGGGGGGAGAAGGAAACCGCATCAATCTAACGAGGTAACAGCCGCCTCACTCCATGAATGTGAGCCAGTTCAGTTTCAGTTGTGTCCATTTTGCCTAATCGGAAAAGACTGAGGTAACCATGTCAACGAGACCACCGCTGTCATCCCGGCTAATGCTCTGCCTCATTCTGGCCGACGGTGGTCGTCACACCACACATGCAGTCAAATTCACCGACAAGGACATGAAACAGAACATGTAACTGACTTTTCTCGCAGTAGATCAGACCTCGTTAAAGCGGCAAAACAGACAAAAGCGCTGGATGTTATAAAAAGAATGCAACATAATGAACTGACAAGCAATTCAAGCAGAGCTTCGTCTGGTTTCTTTCCATCGGCAAGACTATAAACAAACAAACAAACACGTATTTTCATGAAAGCAATATATTTCCAAGTCAATCACATCTGCCACTCTGTTTCCTGCTGTAGCTGGAGGTTATTCCTGTCTGATCCCCACTGGGTTAGAAACACTTTATTGGCCTCAGCACCCGTGTTCCCTGACCGCCACTGTCTCGCCGTGTGTGTGTGTGTGTGTGTGTGTGTGTGTGTGTTTGTGAGGCCAGCAGTCGTTTCTCTCCCTGCCAAGGGGGTTTTAACACCGGAGAGTCAACCACTGCAGGTGCTGCTCCTGACTGACAGGATAATTTGGAGGTGTTGAAAATACACACACGGGAACACAGGTTATGACTTCATTTTTATGCTGACACGGATGCATAATGCATCGTTTTTAGAGATCTCTGTAAGCATTTTCATGTGAAATAACAGTTTGATTTCAGTTTTCATCTGGTCAAAGAAAAATGTCTGACCATTTCAGAGTTTGATCATTTCAAACTTAATTATCTACTTAACATTTTTTCTTAGCAGCCCTTGTCACTACTGTTGACCTCACTGACGTTTCAGGAAAGGCACCCGATTAATTCCACTAGAAGATGCTTGAAGCTTTTAGCTGAAGAAAACTGTGGCCCATGGAACATGCACGCTACAGTCCTTTTCTGGCTGAGCTGGCTGACTTCCTGCTGACTACCAGACCACATGGACATATGCTACGTATGTCACCACCACTTATTTCCATCTGCTAGAAATGAAATTCACTTTAAGAGTAAATGAGAGGTTAATGCCGGTTCCACCTCCAACTGTGCAGCAACCTTGGATCTCCAACCAATAACCTTGGTTGGAGATCCAAGGTTGAAAACATTCAATATACGTTGTCCAATCTTAGTATGTATATAACACAGCTTGTGACATTATTAATGAAAGCTGTGAGTGGCTCTGCAAAGTGATTTCATAATATCCAAACTAAAAACATTGGCAGCAGAGTCAAAACCTGTGCCGACAGACGACAGTTCCCTCTCTGCTGAGGAAACTAACAGGCTGAACGTAGGAAAGGTGAAGACTGAGGCAGACATTGTCCCTCAGCATCCGTCCAGTGTGAATGAACGAGTGAATAAGTCAGTGACCACATATGGCAAGTGTCTGGCTACGGGCAGAATTCTTCTGAATAGTTCATTAACACAAATCTGAGCCACTCATGAATGAAGCCAGAGATTTCTTTCAAAGGTCTGAAAATCAACCACTCACATTCACATCAGGGAGCCTCCTGCTCTTGTCAAGTACCGCACAACACATATAACTACACGCTGATCACGACTAGGACCAACCTGTGACATGTAGCCTGTCCCCGCTGACCTCGATCTTGAGGAAGAGGCGACCCCGGCGCTCCGTGTGGTCCGTCCCACACAGGCTCGGCACGTTGACCACACACTGCTTGTGCACGTTCATGTCGCAGGCTAGAGACAGAAAACAGAGGGGAACATACAGGGTTGAAGACTTTTTGTTCATGTTGACACTGAAAAGTGCTGTAATTTGTAGGTCCTTCTCAGTAAAACCCAGAGGGTTGATGGGAAATGCAGTCTGAATTTAGATAAGCCTATACCCTTTTATTGGAATGAGAAAGATGGTAAGTAGCCTTTATATATTGTTTAATTCTAAAATGTGTCTTTGGACTATTTAGCTTGTGACTCTGTACTCTCACACACATATGCACACACACACTCACACACACACACACACACACACACACACACACACACACACACACACACACACACACACACACACACACACACACACACACACACACACACACACACACACACACACACACACACACACACACACACACACACTTCGACAAAGACAAACAGATGAGAGACCAGAGGGGAGAGAGAACATTTGTTCTCCTCTTCCCCCTCGTTTCCTCCGCTGTCCCTCACTGCCCTCTAACTTTCTCTCTAACATCCTCCCCCTTTTTTTCCCCTCTGTATATTCTTGTCCTCCTCCTCCCTCTTTGTGTCCTCCTCCATCCAACCATCCATCTCTCTCGCTCTGTCCCCTTTCCTCCCTCCGCTCGGCAGGCTTGTCAGGCTGACATGCTGGGAGGAGACAAGGAGAGACAAGAGACGGGGAAGCAGCTCGTAATGGCGATGGCCTCCCCGCATTAATTTGTTCTGGTGGGCTCCCATTGCCATCTGTGATGAGGCTGCTACCACAGACCCACAGACGGATGGAGAGAGTTAGAGGAGGGGGGGGGCTGATGGATGGAGACGACGTGGGGCGACAGAGGACGTACAGTGAGGGATACAAAGGAGGACAGACATGGGTGACAAAATGTAAAGGCAATGCAAGGAGGGGGAATGATGAGAGAAGATTTTTGGAAAGAAAAGAGTTAAGAGAGAGACAAAGTGGGAGGAAAAGGGGAGGAAAATACAGTACAGGTTGGGGTCATACACGCAGAGAAAGAAGGTAAACGTTGATAGAGTGGGTGGAAAGAATGGGAGCGCAGAGAGGACTCAGCAGGGCGGGACAGTGAATTCTGCCAGGGCTGCAGATGTGGCTGAGTGTAGTACAGCACCAGTCTATTCCCATCTGTTCTCATTAGGGCCAGCTCTACTGTGGGATGGAAACCAGCACAGCATATTCAACACAGGTGCACACACACACACACACACACACACATTGGGCGTGTACTCACTGTCACATTTCATCCCTTGGTGGATGAGTCCATACAGCAGCGAACCGCAGTGGTCACAGAAGGTGGGACTGCCGTACGTGTGGATCTTGAACTTGTGTTTGCTTCTGGGATCCTGGGCGACAAAGAGAATGACGGGAAAACCATGAAATACTAGATATCAGCGGGAGTTTCAACAAATTAAATCTTTACTGTCACTTTAAGAGAGAACAGCTGAGGCTTGTGATTCATCCTGAAGGGGCATTAATGTGTAACCCATAGTTGCAGAGATATTTCACAGAAAGCCAAAAATGCTAACCCTCTGTTGTTGCTGTTGATTTCATTAAGGACCAAAGCGGTAGACCACATGTTGGCATCTATTCAGCCATGCTGCTAGCGAAGCAAAGAACGCTTATTTCCACAATAAAGACGTCAAAATATTCCTCTACATTATCTAATACTCTGCATTCTCTGTGTTCTCCTGGAAACTTTGACAAATATGCTAAAGCCTAAAAAAAAGCTGGTATTTTCTAAAGCAAGACATGAAGCTTTTTTCCCCACTGGTTCATTCCACATTTCCCTTCTTTTTTCCTTGAACGCACTTTACATCGCGTTGCTTGTTACAAAAGTTTAATAAAATGCCTTTGCGTCTTGAGGCCACAAATCTCTCAGACGCAGAAGGTATTTAAAGTTAATATGAACCTTTTTATTATGCTGAACTGTAACATTATAGTGAGAGTAAAGAAAAAATCTTAATCATAATTGAACATCCTTTTGCAGCATTATTAGAGGGAATATAAATATAAATTGACCTGTCTTATAACATCTGTTCATCAGTCCACTGCTTAATGTCTCGCTCGGAGATTAATGGAGGAAATGATTGCGAAGAGCACCCAAACATCAGATTTTTTCCCCCCCGCATTAACGCACTAATCAGCTCTTCACTTTCATTTCAGTGTACGGTCGCTGAGTTTTAGCTGCATAATTTGCAACACGCACTATGAATAGTCTGCATCGTATCATCGAGGATGGGACTGACGCAAAGAAAGAAAGAAACATCCAGATGGAAAGGAAATGTCAGGCCGTTATCAGCGCGTGGGAATGTGTAAGGTTCAAGTGTTTTCATGCTTGGTGTCAGTTCTCTCCATCTTGTCATCCTGGAAGCTTTCCCAGCATCCTCCCCGTTTCAGTCTTCAAATGTTATTAAGGCACAAACACACACCGTACAGCGATCATGAGGTGCCAGGAGCAGCGTGACTGAGCAATTGTTTATCTTGGCCAGAACATCTGGCTCTGAGGCGGAGAAAAATCAAGCTAATGAGCAATTGGGGACTGATGCTGTGATTGGTTTTAAAGACATCTCATTGAGGTGAACAGGAAGGACAAAAAAATGGATACAATTATCTAAATATCAAGTTCTCTGCATCACAGAGTATCAATGTATGGTTACATAATTTGCAGCGGGACCTGCTACGTTTCATTTGTTGGAAATCGATTCATATATTCTCCAGCCAGTATTGTGATAGCCGAGGTTAGCTAATTTCTACAATCACCACAAAACAAACATAACTGTAATTAAAGCCCTGCAAATGAGGGTGGAAAAACCCCCACCAGCGTCGCCTCCATCACGCTGAAATGTGTCAGAATGGCTGCATGTGTAATTATACAGGCCGCTGGCTGACTAAGTGGGCCCACATCATTGAAAAGTGCCCTTTTCTCCCCCCCCCACAAACATACTAAATCAAGCAAACAATATGCCGGCAGAAGAAGAAGAAAGAGTGAGACGGCAACAGAGAGACATAGAGGGAAAAGTCTGTGTGTGAAAGAGGAGGGAGTTATTGGGTGGTTGGTGTGATTGGCAGGGGACAGAGTCAGTGCCGTGAGAGTCCCGGAAAAGTCTAATTAGCATGTTCTCCTTTTGGTAAGCTTTCCTATTTTTTGCTCCTTTCCTCCGGCCTTTCCTCAAGGCTTTTCTTGGAAAAAAAAAAAAAACCCCAAAAACCACAGATGGTGTTGTGGTTGTGCCCCTCGTGTCCTGTGTCTTCCCTCCTGGGTCTCCCTCCTTCTGCAGACCTATCTCGCCCCCTTACTGCATGAGCACTCATTCTTTTCAACTTTTCAACTGTGGGAACATTGAATTTATCTTAAAAGAGACATGCTGAGTGAACAACAGGCACCAGGGACACAGGCCGCAACAGAGGAGATACGATCTCCCTCCTCTCTATTTCTTTCTCTGACTTTATCAGCCATCTTCCTCACTCCCTTCCTTCCTTCCTTCCCCTTCAAGTCTCTGGACAGCGAGCCATGGATCTTTCTCACTTTTATGGTCAGCCTTCTCTTCTTCCTCTTTCATCTCCCTTATATGTTTTTGTTCTTTCACTCTGTGTCATTGTGTCTTTGTCCGTGCGCCCCCCTCCTGGGAGCCATGGGTAAAATTTAAATGGCAGGGTTTCCACTCTCAGTCATCTCGAGCCTTCGACTCAGTGCAGCCCATTGCACGAAGAGGCTGGGTGTGAAGACATAATGTGTTCAGCGCCCTGGGTTTCTGAATGTGCGTGCGTCTCTGTGTGTGCATGCATGCATGTATTTATTCCATCCTTTAGGCCATCTCAGTGCCTTGTGTTGGTGCAAAAAGCCGGAAAAGCGCAGATGCATGTTACAACCAAAACTGCACAATTGCTCAGACACTCAAAAAAAAATCTCCTTTGTCTCTCTGACTCACCTCTTCTGACCCAAAATGAACAGTTTTCTCTCAAAGCATTGAGAGATTATGAAATCACAACAATAACAGAAAATAGAAGCTCCAAAATAACACACAGTTTAACCAAAACCTCTGACAGAACATGGCAGGTTTCATTAGATGGAGTTATCATAATAACCAAGGTTCAGGAGCGAGACCACGCCACCCTCTTACTAATTCAATCCCCTGTGTCTCTCTAATCTAATCACCTGTGCATACATGTCCTGTTTTTCCCTCTCAGTGGTCGGCAATGTCGTTTCACAGCAAGAAAGTCCTGGGTTTGATCTCCGGTGTCCCAGGTCCTGTCTGCGAAGAGTTTTTACGTTCTCTCTGTGTTTGTGTGGGTTTCCCACAGACTCAAGCACATTTGTGAGTGCTCCCCTTCACTGTAGGTGAGTTCAGTGGACTGTTGATCCCGGCCGGCAGCACCCTAAAGGATTTCTTAAGACCCAATATAAAGGCAGCCAGTTGAGGCTGTTCATTTCTTTGTTTTGATTACGTATCAAACAGAATAATATGTATAATATTTAAATGTACAAACACTTGAAGAGGCAGCACTCTTGGCAGCTTTCATCGTGGCCCACGCTGCCACATTAAAATCAAGCGAATACTCAGTTGTAGACATGTTTGATTTCTTCCAGCAGAGTCAGAGGGCGACGTTGCATGGTGTGAATGTGGAGCACAATGCCTACATGTCCTACAGAGACACTCTCTTTGAAGCTGTCATGAAAGTGTCGTCAAATGTTTCTTTATTAAAGTTTATTAAGACTGACTGAGCCCTTTGACAGTGAAACGAATGCTTATAGCAGTCGTTTCACACAGAGGCCGGGGCTCTGGACCCCTGGGCCTCGTAACAGCGTTCAGTAATCCATCCATGGGTGAAACGCCTCGGAGCCGCTGTTGTCTTGCCAGTTCACTTAGATGCACATGCAAACATGCATGCACACAAAAACACAAACCTTGCCCTGTCTTCTTATTGCCTATACGATCTGTATTGTTGTTGAGGCTACATCTTTTCGAAGAGGCATGAATGCATGACTCAGAAGTCATCAAAAGGCAGTCAAACATGTAAGCTCCACTGGTAAATAGATGTAAAATTTTAAAAACACATGAAAGACGAACATCTAAAAGTGGAGTACGGCTGCTTGATAATTCATCATCTCAGTCTGTATCTATCAAACATCCCCCCAGCCAATTTAAATACTGGACGTCACGCTGTGCCGGGTAAAGATGCTAGTAGATACTAACAGACAGAGCTGCTGAGGTGAAACCAGGAGAGAACTGGGGTCCAGTGAGGCGAGATGATGCTGCTGCTGAATTCCTCGAAGCGTAACAGGGTCGCATCAAGCAGAAGAAGAGGAAGAAGTCAATTATGAGAGCAAAATGGCAATGAGTCAAGCACGGGTCTTGCTAATTATAGTCAGGCATTGACAGGCGCATCGCCACCAGAGGTAACAATATCTAATTATTGGAAATTATCTCCATAAAATGAGAAGGGGAGAGTGAAGAGGCTGATGTGAGTCATGTCTGGGGTTAATTGGTTAACAGGCGACCCCTCAGAGCTACCTTCACATCTGCCTCATACAAACTAGGTTGACAGCTACAAAGGAAAAGCGTGATTTACCCTTATGATGCTTCATAAGCATTTTTCAGTCTGTGATCTTCATCCTTGCTTGATTTGATATCATTACGGTGAGAGACCAGAGGACCTTGTTGTCAAGCATCCTGCCTACTGAAGTGTCCCCAAGCGACACACTGCATTTCTCCAGGGCTGCTGGAGGAGGAAAACAAAAGGAAAAAAAATTTGCCCACACACTCCAGTAAAAAGCCACTTTACCATCAGTAGTGAATAATACACATCTCCCCAATTTAAAGGTGCCCTGTGGAGTTTTCTTGTAAAAAACAAAAAAACAAAAGTTATATTTACGTTCAGCATTTCTCACCTAAACGCACGGTTTAACCTTGAGGTCTGACAAACCTCCTAAATGTCTTTCCTTCCTCATAAAACAGATCTAAAGACTTCTCAAAGCCAGAGAATATATGTATAGACTTTGTGATGCAGCTAATGATGATTTTCTCCATCCATTGTTTAGGTGATGGAGCTTTGAAAAGTTGTGCCATTAACAACGTCCCAGAGCCCACAGTGATGTCATTAAATTGTTTGTTAAATTGTATATTGAGAAGCTGGAACCAAAAAATTTAAAGCATTTTTGACTGAAAAATGACTGAAACTGCATTTATATTTCACTTAATTAAGACAATTAATCTTAATTTGTCTTTAATTCAAACATCCTGGCATCAATGGATGATGTGATTTTCCTCTTGCACCACTTGATACTGAAGGCATCAAGACTCCTCTATTTGATGTAATTGTGCAGTTTGAAGTTTTCTTCTTGATTTGATCATTTCACTCCATGTAAGTGGGATATGGCACATATGATTCAACATGCATGCACTACTGTGCAAAAAAAAAATTACAAACTCTTCTGAGCATCTGAGCAGGTTGACCTTAGCTTGTCTCTACATCCTGTCAGGTTTGATCTCAGCACTTCAGCACAGTCATAGTGCTACTGCAGGGAAGAGTAGCACAAAACCCTTATAACAACATTTCCTAATCTAAATATACCAAATCCTCACCATTAGAATTTCACCCAAACATACAAACAAACAGACTGGAGAGGTGATTTGGATTAGTGGTCTGATTCCGTCAGGGATTTGTCTTCTATTTGTTGTTTTACACCAAACAGTCGCTGGAACTATTAATGCACAACAAAAACACACACTTGATAAAAGCAAAATGGTCCCCTGACATCACTGTGAAGAATTAAAGCTTCAAGAGTATCAACAAACAGAAAAACACTGAAACTGCAATTAAATCAAAACACCATATTCATACTGTGTGTGTGTGTGTGTGTGTGTGTGTGTGTGTGTGTGTGTGTTGGGATGTGGGGCTTGGGGAAACAAAGTGAAAAAGTGTACAGTTGCTATGGTGATAATGGGTTGGAGAAAAAGCAGTGATGGATTGAAAGTGAGCAGAGAGAAAGCAAACAGCGGAGAGGAGGAAAACAAGCAGAGAGTAAATCACTCTGTGGCTTAATGAAATTAAGTTTGCGCCCATTCTTCATGCTTGCACATGAAAGGCAAAAGCAACTACGATGGGAGCCCAGATAGAGGAGGACTAATGAAGAAACGAACGCCACGGAGCAATCTCGAAGCCAGACTCATGTGATGATGAAATGCTCCCTTTGCTCAAGGCTGAAACCGGGCTGCTCCGCTGGAAGAAAAGACCATGCAGGGATGTTTATAGCCGAGGGGATTCTCTCTCTCTCTCTCTCGTGTGACCCCACAGTGACTAGTTTTGTCCAAACACAGACTGCCCACAGCCTTGACTGGACAGGCGACAGTGTGACCTGCAGTGGTGAAGGGCAATCACACTCTTTGACCAGTTTAAGAGAGTGTGTCTGCATCGTGTGTGCGCATCTGTCTGTCAGCACGAGAGAGATAAAGAGAGTCATATGTAGAGTGTTTGTACGTAGCTGAAGGCGGAGATACAAAGAGTTGTTAATGTTGTGTGGTGTGAAAGTAGAGACGTGGTGGAAAAGAAGTCAAAGCGTTTTGAAGCACTGATGGTGAGAACTGAAGAGAAAAAGAAAGAAAAGAAAGATGGAGAATGGCAGATCTGGAGACGAAGAAAGACACATGGACAGAACAGGAGATGGGTTTCAGAGACAAGGCTCAACAGTGTGTTGTGTGTGTGTGTGTGTGTGTGTGTGTGTGTGTGTGTATGTGTGTGTATGTGTGTGTGTGTGTGTGTGTGCGCGGGTGTGCAGGTGGGTGGCATCAAAGGCGCCAGCCAGCCTCACCGAACAGGCTCGTGTCCACAATGTGGATACAAACTCTGTCAATCACACAGAGGGAGGAGGACTGACAGCTTTACCTGCCAAACCTGCTGGCATCACTGCGGCTGTGTGTTTGTGGCACCGATGGAAAGAAAACATCTCTTTTCATTTATTCCCAATGTTTAATAACTTCAATAAAATCATGATGACTGCTGGTTTTCCTTTAGAGACAAATAGCAACTTCAACGATATTTCACACACACACACACACACACACAATAGCCTCAAACTGTGTGATTATAGGAACCAGACTCGAAGATGGCGACCAGTCACTGAGCGCATAAGCCAAAAAGTTCCCAAGCTCCTTTACAGCGGGATGACGTCATACACTTCAAAATTGCAAAGTTTTAAAAACCTTGTTTGCAGTTGTAGCTGTGCTGTCAACAGTTTTATAGGCATCTCTTTTATGATGGCGGGGAAAAGATGAGCTGCAGAGGATTTTTTTTTTTTTTTTTGCTTCGAATGTCCACTGGGACAAATTGGCTGGATGTGGCTGCATTACATTTAAGTTACGCTGCGATTTCTTAATAGTGTATATAGTCTTCTTCTAATTCACAGACTTTGGAGCAGGGACAGAAACAAATCGTGGGATCGTAATTTTACATCCAGTGGACATTGGTGGTGATGGTAACTGAAAAAAATGTAGTGGAAGAAATAAATGTTCTTTTAGCCTGGACCCAAAGAGTCCCTGATATTCTGGATGTTTATTCTAACTAAGTGTAGCATTATATTATATTATATAAGTGCTGCTTTATTGTGTTTAAAGGGAATATCTAGTTCGTAGTCTTCAAAAGAATATTAAATTGCAGCTCAAGTCCTCTGATGTCAAACAGACAAATGATCGCCAAACCAGAACCCGTCTACACACAAGTACACACCGAGCTATTCAAATACAGACCCTGGCGGCCAGCCGAGGCCCATAAGGGGACTGGCTTCACATGATCAATCGTGTGACTTGTGGGAGCTCATCTGTCTTCTGACGCTGATAAAAACAATAATGAAGCTGTGACTCGGTAGAGAAGAAGGGAAGACAGAGGACGGAGGGCAGGAGAACTGACACGAGACGCATCGGCAGCAGAAAACAGCAGCGCACTGAATAAATGTGAGGAGTAAGGGCGAGAGGTAGAGAGGGAAGAGAGGCAAACAACAGAAAACGCTTGTTATCACTACACACACGATTGAGACACAGCACAATGACCTGCTCGTTGTCATGTCATCTCCAGATATTATCTCCAGGATCACACGTCACACACCAGACAAGACTTGTAATGGCAGCTGTGGCAGCGTGTGTTGTCTTCAAGTTCATCTGTGTCTTGAAAACCGTGGCTGTAAAGAGGGAAACTGGCACCTGTATTGACTATCCATCACTGATCTAATTAGTAGGATGACATCTCTCTCTCTCTCTCTCTTGCTCTCTCTGTCTCTCTCTCTCTCTCTCCACCTGCAGCAGCCTGTCAGTGTTTAATGGGCCGTCTCGTTCAGACAATCCCACTGTTGCCTCATTATGTACAAGACAGATTTGCAGCCTGTAAATACGGAAACAAATACAAACGGATACTGAACTGATGTTAAAGGAGGTATGACAAGTGTTAGCCATGCAGTTGTTAAATGTACATTCAGTTTTTAAGATCACACAAGCGATGGCGTGCGTGTGTCTGTGTGTGTGCGCGTGTGTGTGTGTGTGTGTGAAGTGAACGCATGTCTTGTATATCATGTCATTGGTGACATTGTGTGCCTCCTCTGATTGCACGCCTTTCTAGTCATGTTAGTGAATTAAACATCAAAAGGCATTAGGATATCAAACACGCCACTCACATACATGCAAATGTGCGCCGCAACATGCACACACACACACACACACAAGCACATGCAGACACAGGACATGAATGAGCTCATTAGTGGGAAATGGTACAGAGAGCAACGTCAGCAATCTCCAAGAGAGCTCACTGGATTAAGGGATGCAGTAATTTCTGATGATGAGATGCGTCGATTATGTAGATAACACTGGATGAAGAAAAATACTGAGAGGAAGTATTTCTCTCGAGTATTTTAGAAAGTAATATGACTTGAAATACACAGTATTATGCAACAGTTGTAATCAAACCTTACTAATATAAGGAAGAGGACACACGCCAGTGGTGGAGGAGGTACTCAGATATTTTACATATAAATAGAGATAAATAAAATATTTCCATTACAAATAAAAGTTTGGCATTACTCAAGTACAGAAGTTTTATCAGTGAAATGTAAGCAAAAGTAGTAAATCTGCAGTAAAATGCCCTCATCAATGTGTCTCTTCAAAGAGGCCTCACCACATATTTTTCCAGTTTTTCTTTCTATTATCATCGTCTTGCTACCTGCCAGATTTATTTAAAGTGCTATTAAAAATTCATTTTTAAACTTTTTTGTTGTTCGTGTTTTATTATTATAGGATATAAATGATTAGATAAATTATTATATAACATACATTATTAGACGTAGATTGTTAATACTGATGCGTGGCTCCTAACATGGGGTTGCAAGATACATTTCTGCTACACAAATCTGTATCCATTTTTTGGACTGTTTTCGTGCAGTGATACATAATTTAACATTTTTTGGGTTTTGACTGGTAACTTAAATGAGAAGCTTAGAGGGGAAGATTGTACTTGAATGAGCACAGTGCTTGAATGAATACATTTAGTTACTTTCCACCACTGACACACACACACACGCACGCACGCACACAGTGAAATCAAACCAAGCAGCCACAGGTGTGGGGCCCTTAATCCTTCCCTGTCGCGCTCTAATTAACAGTGGTGGAGAGAGATCCTGTGTTCTGATGCATTCACACCGCACTTCTGAACACCACACACGCTTTCATCGCACCCCAACTTTCATCATCAAACACAGCATTTAATTAAACTGACTGGGATATGAGACCTGCTTTTATATGCATGTGTGTGTGAATGTGTGTGGGCTTCCCTCTGACATGTGCTGCAGCTCAGCCTTTGTTGCCGAATTCACACAGAGGCCAAGCGGGCCTTTCAACCGGTGACAGTATCATCACTTCCTGGGTGCCTCACCATCTGACTAGAGGTCTCTGTGGCTGCAGTTGTCAGGCTCCATTAGGACACACCAGTGGTGATAGCTCCATCTCTACTCAGTGGTAATTGAGCTAAATGGTTGCGAGAGAGGGTGAGCTGTTCAGAGGATAGTTGACTTTGTCAAGAAGTGGTGGAGAACCCCACTCACAGTGATAGGAATCCAGGCTTATCCACTGTGCTTATAGCAAGCCGGCAGAAATGGATACATACAGTATGCAAACACATGCAGAGGTGAACATTAAGAGTGTCCCCTTGTATCAGACCTGCGAGATGAACGTCAGAAAAACAGAGCAGGTGGAGGTTTTGACACAGTGGGTCAATGCTGCATTTTTAAGCAGGTTGACATCTCTGAGTGTTTGTTTTTCAGTAAACAGATGAGCAACGTTGAGTGCATTCAATTATTGTGAGCTGTGAATTTACTGTAGTACGTTTACTTTATAATGCTCTTCTACAGAAACCATTACATATCCCAAATCACCGTCCTCCTATGAAAACAATGTGGCTACAACATGTCAGCTTTTAATGAGCTGAGAAAAAGACTTTGCCATTTGTAATTTAAATACGTAGGGTGATTTTCTTACATTTAAACGGTTTGCATTCAACAAGTCATCCAAATCAAACAACAGCCCTCTGGAATAACCACATACAGGTTTTCTGATGCTACAAGTTGTGGATAAGTGTAGGAAACTATCAGGGTTTTATGTTAGTACTTTGTTAGGGTCAGGGGAGCCTTGTCGTCATAGTTACAATATTAACTATGTCGTTAAGGTTAGGGAACGGCACACAGTCATGGTTAAAAGAAACCAACATTGAAGCAGGAAACAAACAACGGCCTATTGCGTCCCACATATACGGTCTCATATGATTAACTCTGTAACCCCTATCTGTCAGAGCTACTCAGTGGCCATCAAATTACACTGTGATTTCACTGGGAAGAGGAGAACATCGCTCTCAGGGTAAAGTAATTTAAATACTTAACCAATTACAGAGGTGGTATGTCTGTAACGAAAGTGACTGTACTGTATGTCCCAGCAATCCTGCTTTTTCCTCTCTTATCGGAGACTACAAACATGTCCAATTAGGAAAACATCACAGTCAGGAATTAACTAAACATAAAAACACCTCATTATGCAGAAAAGGGACAAAAACAAGGCGACCTTTAGCGAGCAGGTAGTGCTAAAAATAATGAGGTGAGAAGCAGACATGCAGAGAATAATTGCTGGCTAAGAATATCCATAAAGTGTTCATTCTCACTTTTCCTGCTGCACACGGTCAGTTCAGGAGTGAATAATTATACAAGTTGTTTTACTGTACTTACAAAATCGGATTTTCGTAGAGCTGAGTTTAGCAAGGACGAGAGTCAACTATTACCATACTGTCATAAAAGTTTAGGGAAAATGGAAAACAACAAAACTTTTCAGGTCATTTATCACCTGCCTTCCCACTGTGCTTTGCAGCAGCCCTCATTTTACCCCAGTTCCCCCGGTGTGTTTATTAAAGCTTTGACTTGCAAGAGAGCCGGACAACTGGCTGTTAACATACCTGCACGTTAATCACTGCGACGTGGAAACCAAGGAGGACAGGCCCCAGGCGGCCATCTCTCTCACACACGTATGGAAACTATATTTAACCAATGCACAATAAAAACACTGAAGGCAAGGAGGTGTACTTGCAAAATTACAGCTGTAATAAGAGCATGCATGTGCACACACGGTACTATTGTCGATATTGACAACAGAAATCTGTCTCTCTAATAAGATCACATATTATTTCTATTACTTAAAGTTATATAACTTGTCGATTTTGCAGACCAGAGCTGGGACATTACACGCTGTGCTACGATCAAACTAGACATACTGTACTTATTGAAAAGCACTAAACCGAGTGAAATGGACAACATAAACAAGTGTGCCTGCGCCTATAGCACTGGAAACACCATTAAGCTCCTGATGCTTTACACATCCTTCAAATTACAATCAACACCCGCAGGAGTCGATAATAATCATCTCTAGGATGAAGCCTTCATCTTCTGTGTTGATCAGCGCAGCTTTGCGCTGGTGCATATAGGCCACGTGACGTCAGCGGGCAAACCCAGGAAATTGCAAGATGCACATCCAGCCTATGGGGTACATTAAAGAGATAGATAGATTGCTAAAGCCCATCCATAGCAGCATGGGATGTAATTACACACATTGTAATCCTCAGCGGCCATCTGTGACAATAACATATGGGACCGCGCAGCAATGCTGTTTAATTTATTACATTTTGTGTGATCATTACCAATCAGCAGTAAAGATAGTCTCACTATATTCAATAATGTCAACATAGAATATCAAATATGATTACAGTAAAATGCCACCGTTATCCTCAGAGATGTATTTTTAGTCTGGTACACCCTAAAAGGATATACTGTAATTATGAGAGCACGAGTGAAGCACCCACTCAACTAGTGTTCTCCATGGGTCACTATTTTTTTTGTTTCAGACTGAAAATGTCTGTATTAGTAATTTAAGTGGTGGAATATCTTTCATAATATCACTTCATTTCCAGCAGCTACGTACACAGTTCTCTGATCAGGGTGCCAAAGTTGTTCGCCGTTTCCACACCCCAACTTTGATATGAGAACTGCCTTCATTGGGCTGCTGTCACTCCATGTGTCGAATCACGCTGAGATTCGTAATGTACAAAGTGTTGAGATTACAGGTTTCTACCGTTGTTGTGACTTTTGACACTCTGGTTATTTGTCAAATGAAAAATAGGCTGTGACATGAACATGAACAAAGAGGAACATGCAGTGGGAATAGGTGCTAATGTTCCAAGTAACTTTGGGCGAGAACACTAGTTATTGCAGCTCGCTAGCTTCCACTTTACAAGTGGAATACAAACTTGACAGTACGACTCGTCCTCCCAAATGTTGAATGTTGTAAAGAGACCGGCCTCTTAAATCACTACTGGTCCATAACCTAAAGCTATGTGTGGATGAACACAGAGTTATGATATTCTTCAGTCAATAGCGCACACTGACTGATGTCCACAAATATCAGTCAAATGCTGTCAGGGGAAACACCCAGAGGGTTAAATCTGACCGCAAATATGTCCAAAAAAATCTGCACAACAGCTGTAGCAACATTATATCTCAAATTTCCTTACACATAAAGCAAGGAGAATTCAAATTTCAGTTCACCTTTACAATGTGTGTGTCATCTAGATATGTGAGCAGATATTCTGGTGTCCTCTGTCCTTCTGCTAGATGCCTCTGTGTGGGTTTGATGTGATGCCATGTGTCCTAAACCCTCTGACATTCAGGCTGTGTGTGTGTTTGTGTCTATCTCGCATGCACTAACGTGTGTGTGTGTGTGTGTGTATGTGTGTGTGGATTATGTCAGATGCCCTGTAGCTGGCAGAGAGACCACTTTGGCCCCTGATGTTTCTGTCCAGCGTCCAAACAGCAGACGATTATGATTTTGTGTGAGTGTGTGTGTGGATGGAAACGCGTCCCTCACTATTTACATCTTTGCAATTACATAAGCAACACAGCTGCTCGTCGTCTCTTCGGCACAAGTGCTGAATGTGCAGCTTTTTCTCCTGCCACCGGCCAGAACTACATCCAGTTTACAAATTCACCTCCTCGGTCCAACTAAAGGCCCCTTTATTACTTGTTGACAGATCATATAAGAGTTATGAAGCGTTAGGATGAAGACAAAGGATCAACAGCTGGCCTGTCAGTGGGCTGCTAATCCATGAGGTGTTAGTGATATTGGAACATCCTCGCATGGCTTAACCATACAAACTACACTCTCATGATTAGACAGGAGGACATATCACTGATGATATGACATGTGAAGGTCTTAGATAAGATTACCTTACAGCCGTGGGTCAGAGATCTGTACCATTCAATAGAGATAAACATATATTATCAGTGCTCTTTTAATCCTCCTGCATGAAGTCTGTCTGTTATTGTACATGTGACCAGTTACAACCAGTAACGTACTAACTGCGCAAAACTAAAGTAACGATTGAAACTATAGTTGGAACAAAATAATTAGCAAACTAAACTTCTTCAGGGCTCTGATTCTAAAACAAAGCTATTTGCCTAAGTAGGCTTAAGGACCGCAAATTGCAAAAGGTTTTATCTGACACAATGCTAAAAAGAATTGAAATGTTACACTGCAAGTGCACCATAAAATTACTCTCCCTCACAAATCACTCCCTAAATTCATTACACAAATAATCAGTGGTGGAGGAATTATCATATCTTTGATTTATGTAAAGTGAGGAATAAAAAGTAAAAGTCATGCATTTAACATTTTAAATAAAAGTATTAGCACCAAAATATACTTAAGCTAAAGGTGGGAGTAATTTGAACTACTTTATATTCTGCTGATTAGCAGCAAATACATCATAATTTATTAATTGTTTTATTTTTCTGAAAAAAAAAAAAAAAAAACACGTCCTACTCACCTCTTACAGGGAGTCATAGTCTCAGTTGAGAAATTACAGCAGCACAAACATGTCATTTCCCAAATGACATGTACAGTGAGCTGCATTAACTTTACCTAAACATCAATTATTGTAATGAGAGTGAGAATCATAATCACAATATAGTCTGCAGTATAACAACATCATTATGTTGCCATTATAATGCAGCCCTACTCTGGCATGACCTTTAATTTCCAATGGCTTAATGTATATTATAAAAGGCTAAAATGTCTGTTTCTCTGCCGCGGTCAAATTATCATTAATGATATGAGGCTGGACGATCCTTCAATAAGATGCATTAGGTGATAACCTGTTCTTACATTTAGATGATATAAAATAATGAGGACATGAGAATGTATTAGAGGGACATATCCTTATGACACACATGACACACAGTCAACGCACTCATGATGAAAATGTCCAATTACACAGCCCTCGTGTGAGTGCATGAATATTTCACAAATCAGTTTTAATATGCCGCGGCTGAACTGATCGATCAGTTTGATACGGTGGCGGCAGCAGCAGCTGACTTGATTGCGTTCGAGACATTTAGAGAATATTAGAGGTTTGGGGGTTTGGGCTGATCTATTCTTGTCAGGATGGGCGTCTCAGACGGGGCTGACTAATGATCCGCGGGCTCGGCCGCGGCAGGAGGGATCAGTGACAGCTTAATGAGGCCACAGGGCTTCTGTGCTTACAGAGATAGAGGCAGAGGGAGGAAGGGCGGTGCGGCGGGAGACACAGAGAGGAGAAGAGAAGGTAAAATGGACAGGGAAGAGAGATGTGCTCTAAAACCAGACGGGAGGAAAGAATGTAAGAAATGAAAGTTGTCGACAGACGAGGCAACAGAACAAAACGAAGGGATAAATGAGAGAGAAGAGAGAGTAAGATGGTGTGAGGTGTCCCACTGATGTCAGAGTTTATGTTCCTATCTATCCTCCTCCTCCTCCTCCTCCTCCTTCCTGTGTTGGTGTGAGATGAGTCACTCCCAGGAACATTTAGGAAGGGCCGTCCCTCCTGTCGTCGCCGCTGGAGACGGGAGCCCTACGGGGTGTGAGGTAGTTAGGCCTGCATCAGCACCGTCACACCAAGAGACTGTCAAAGGAAGCATCCAGCAGAGCAGGAGGATTGAATGGGATTGACAGCGAAGGCAACTGACAGTGTGGAGGAGCTCTGAAGTATAAATGGATCACATGTTTTTTAATGTTTTGAAAACCTCAAAAATTTATTTTGCTGCCAACCATCTAAAGAAAAAGTGTCCCACTATGGCCACTATCACCATGGTGATGTTGGGTCAGAGGAAGTTCTAGCGTCATTTTGGGATCACCATCACTGGTTTTGATTTCTCTGATTTCATTATTTTCAGGTAGCTATTGCTTTCCTTTAATTTCATTATCTATATTCATAAATCAACTTTCAGAAACTTGAAACATAAAATCTCTAAATGTCGGCGCTTATTTGACAGACCGGACTGAGTGATTTTGTTTTCTTTGTAAGCTTCAAGCCTCTGCAAAATAACCTAAAATAAAATAAAATGAACGCTAACCAGTGGCTGTACGGAGTCTAAGTTGGTGTATTTTTCTATGAAAGGAGAGACAATGAGAAAGAGAGATGTGCCTGGAAATGGTTCATCTTCTTGAAACATTTCCCTCTGTTCTCACATTTTGTAGCACAGCAGATGCCAAAGAGTCTCTAATTTCTGTAGAGGAAAAAAAAAAGGAGCACAGTAGAACAGTATAGGTCGTGTGAATGTGGTCGTCTCAGTTATTTCTTTCTCTAAAATGGTGCAAGCGTGCAGCAGATGTGTCACTGTGCTCTACCTGAGACTACAAAGTAGGACGCAGATTGCGGCTGTTCTCAAGGGAGACAATCTTGAGTCATACAACCCCCCCCCCACCCCCCAACCCCTAAATATCCCCTGGCAAAATACTGAAAGAGCACACAAAGAAGAGCAAAGGCGTACATACATACACATTCCTGCAAACATCAATGCACACACACACACATGCACAAACACACACACACACACACGCACTCACTCACATACTCCTAAATACCTAAATGCACCCAGGGGACTCAGCCATGGGCCTTGAGACATTTTCTTTTCTTAAATAGAGCTTTATGTAATCTTCAGGTGCTTGATGAGGCAGGGAGTGAGGACAGGAAGGAGGAAGGGTGGTGGGGAAGGAAGACAGGGAGGCGGGGGGGGAGGGGGGGGGGGGGGGGGGGGGGGGGGGGGGGAGTAAAGACCTGTGAGGTGACATCCCCAGTGGAGCAGCACAAACCGCGGTGGCTTTGTTAGAGAGGCAGAGGCAGACACAGACCTCAGCGTGGCATCTCACCCCTGGCGCCTCATGGAGAAATTTGATTGCCCTGTTGTGGCTGTAGATTTAGCTGAGAAACTCTGCTTTTCTCGTGGTGGTGTTACAGGGAGGTTGTTCTCATAGAAAGAAAATGGTATTTTGTTCACTTATAACCACTCATGTTTGCATTTTCCGGGCAAGACCCTCTTGTTGCTGGAGGAGTTTGAGACCACTGATCACATCCGCCCTCCTACCAACCGTCAACACTGGTGACTTTTGACCACCATGTTCCCCAAACCTTAAAACTGCTGTTGACATTTTAAAAATAACAATGTATGGACATGACAACATGTAAAGTGAATGATGCCACTTGTAGTGACGATTATCATCCTGCTTTCATTGAAAAGGCTCTGATGAACCCTCTGTAGGCTACCTGTACGCTAGAGACAGACTAACTACCAACTAGCTTGAGAAAATAATCTCAACTCAAAGTCCACTTACTTGTTATTGAACTTTTAAGAGTATCGCACGTCAGCAGATTGAGTATGCCAGAGAACTGCAGATGTTCAAATTTTACATTAAGTTCAAAGCTCCACCTCTGTCAACCTTGAGTTGTGATGACTTTCAGGTCAATTGGTTGTCTCCAATTTAAAGACTAAACTGTCAACTCTTCATTTAACATGGCAGAGGACTTCTCAGAATAATGGAGAGCTGGAGAGCTGATGAGGATGTGTAATATGATCAAAGGCTCCTGAACAAGTGAGTGGGTGGAACTTGTGTTGAGGTTGGGAGGGTGATTTGTCGGACACAGGATGTAAGAATAAGTGGTTTTTGATTTAAAAACATTACTTAGTCGAGCAATTAAGTGAAGTAGTGGAGATAACTGGATGTAAACAAGCCAAACATCCATCCATCCATCGTCTATACCGCTTCTCCTTCAGGGTCTCGGATGCTGGAGCCAATCTCAGCAGACTTTGGGCCTGAGGCAGGGTACACCCTGGACGGGCAACTTAGACCAGTTAGCCTAACCTGCATGTCTTTAGACTGTGGGAGGAAGCCGGAGTACACAGAGAAAACCCACGCAAGGACGGGGAGGACATGAAAACTCAACACAGAACCTGCAACCTTCGTGCTGGAAGTGCTGCCCTCAAGCCAAACATACGTGTGTAAAATAAACTAAAGAAACATATCTTCAGTCCCTCTAGTATTCGTATTTTTAGTTGGACTTGACTTATTTGTCGTAAGATATTTCCTCTTAGTATCTATTTAGTAGCAGACACAAGTGTGGGCATGCTGTGAGGAGCTGGTCAAGGTGAATGACGCATCGCTGAGCAAAAGCCTTCTTACAGTAAACAAGTCAACAGGTTGTGACTCACTTTCACAGGAGGAACGTGACACCTCTTTGCCAATTTTGAATATCATCAT